>NC_081836.1:47008837-48495087 GCF_030867095.1 Alligator mississippiensis | reverse complement strand
AGAGCCTGTTTTTCTGCTCCAGATAAGCTTGTATGAAAGTTTGATGACTCTCAAGTCAGTGGAAGGACCCACCTACAACTCATGTACCAGCCTGGAGAGTCAGGTCACAACATATCTCTGATCTGACTATGCTGATGGCAATAGGAATTTAGTGTTGACTTCCACAGAAGCCAGAGCAGGCCGAATTCACCCATAGCCATGTAAAATGGGAATTTACCGGAGGTGTAGCAAGCTGCTGGTGATCTCAGGGCAGAGTGCTGATGGCTGAGGAGTGGTGGGAAGGTTGTGGGGGTTGCAGGTGACAGTCTTACGTCTCCAACTTTCTCTACACTCTGGTGGAAGCTCCTGCAGTCATAGTTACATGTGTCCTCACCCCCTGGGAGTCTGTGCCACAGCAGGCTCAGCTGCACCCCATCCAGCCCTAGAAGCCTGCATCCCACAGTGTCTGGGTGGGGAGGGGTTTTGCTTAATGGCAACCCTCCCTGGGATTTTTGTCATAGAAGGCAGAGCTCCACACCAAGTAAATTGCCTGGGAGGAAGGAGTGGGATGCAAACAGGGCACCAGGGAAAGTGCCCAGGAAGCCTGTATCACAGGGCTGGTGCAACCTTTGCATGGTGAGCCTGCCCCTCAGATGCAGCAGCCTCGCTGCAGGCCCATACCTTCCAGAGGTCAGGGCTGCCCATATTCTCTGCATGGGCAGCATGGGGCTGCATTTGCCATAGCAAATGTTCATTGTGTGGGGTGGTATGATTCTAGTGCTCCCTCTAAGTCAGTGCCCAGGGCAGGTGCCCCTCTCACCCCACCCTAGTTAGACTACTGGCCTTTACTGTAGGGAAGAATTTAGAGGCCCCAGTATAACACTCAGATGCAAAATTTGGGCTCTGTCAATGAACTGCTGTTACATCTCCTCCATGACAATAACACCCGTGGCGTCTGCCTAAAGGTGCTATCCACACCTGTCTCTCTAAGGAGACAAATTCAGGTCCAGATGAAAATTCTCAACTGTAATGAATACTCTTTTAGCTCCTGTGTAAGTGATGCTGTATATACCACGATTGGGTCCATATGGAAAACTTTGCTCAGTAAGCAGAATGAGTCACATTTGCAACCTGCCAGGTTCTAGAAGAGAAAAGATGGTCTATTGGCTGGAGCAGGGGTGTCAAGCACCCTTGGCACCTTGGACCAGAACTCCTTGTAAGCTGGATCTGGACTCACCTTGGGTGTGGAGCAAGTGGCAGTGGCATTAACCATCATGGGTTCCTGAGCCCACAGGGAAGAAGGCACAGGCCACTTGCCCCTCAGCCACAAACATGCTTTTCCAAGGGAGCTCCACACTGCAGAATTCAGCAGTACAGTCTTGCCCCACTGCTGAATTCCCAGCCCTTCCAGGAGTCCTGCTGATATGGCTCTATAGGCTGTATCTTTGACATTCCTGGGCTATAGCAATAGCAATAGCCTGGGGTAAAGAAGATGCTAGGTCAGTTCCTGCTTCATCACAAACATCTTGTGCAACCCTTCCCAAGCCAACTTTGTATTCTCCAGCTGTCAAAGGGGGGATATTAATATTCTACTGCATAGTGATGTATAGTCTACTGCAAAGCGATGTTCAGAAAGTAAATGCAACCAAGAGTTTGAGGTACTCTGATCCTGTGCTGATGGGAACCATCTATAAGTCCCACAGATAGACAGATTGGAATGTAAACCCTCTTAATAATGGCTAAAGGACCAGAAATAGATCTCAGAGTATGGTGCTACTTTAAAGGTTTGTGGTTACAAGACAGATCATTTTTGTTGCAGCATCAGCTGTGCTGGGATGTGTCTTGGCACAGTTGGTTGAACGGATCAGCAGAAACAGACACTGCTGGGGCTGTTGTCCCTCAGGGGTGACCCCCTACTGTTCCCAGGGCTGCAGAGACCCAATCCTGTGGGTCCTGGGTGCTTCTCCCTGGCCTTCTGCAAGCAGGGGAAACCCCAGGGAAAGACTACTTGTAGGCATGTGCCCTGGGAACCCCCCTGGAGGGGAATATCTGGGTCACACATTTCAAACTACCACACCCAACCCTATAAAAATGCTTATGGTGGCACAAGGGCAAGGTCTGTCTGCACTGTGAGGCCCCCTTAATGCAGAGGTAACCATCAATCTGTTCTTCCAGCTGCCTCAGCCTATTCAGAAACATAAACATGCTGTGTTTTCTTTGGGGGATTTTATTTTTGTTCTTTCTTAGTATTGGTTTGCGTATGATCATCTTAATTAGACTCATTTGCCTACTTAATGCAGTGGAGCCGTTAGCGCCTGTGTGAGAAGCAAGGCTCTTGAAATAGTTCAAATTCAGTTAAAATGACTTTCACCTGAGGCAGAGACATATACATCTTAGCAGACACACCCATTCGTTGCCTGCCTGTTCCTTTACTCTTAAAACCGAGTGTTACAAAATGGGCAAAAGGCTTGAGTTTTGAGTTCTGCTCGCTGACTCTGGAGGTGACCTAACTTGTTTGTGCTCATGTAGGGTTTCCTCTTCTGTACACTGTGTTATGCAGAAGTGCCTTTGTCTTCACTGATAACGGAGGCACATTTTCAACCTCAGGGCAATGCAAGTGTCATCTCAAGGTGAAAACAGGATGAAGACAAAGTACTTGACTTCTAGGATGAGGTAAGCTCAGCAAGTTCAACTCTGGGTGTGTAGGACTAACCTAGCCTTGCCTACTTTGCAGTAACAGTGCCTTGTCATCACTCTGTTTGTACTTCTGGGTAACTCATCCACATCCTGAGGTTAAAAAAAACAAAAATCAGCAAGGAACATAAGGCCAGTGCTACATTCTTGGCTGAACACCTGACAAGGCCTTGTAAAATCAAGGCCTCTTTGGACCATTTAAGATTGCCTATAAATCCAGGGCTAATTATTGTAACTTGCTCCTGTCTCTGACTCTAATTCCATTTTAGCCACGCAAAGCAAGTTAGCTGTTGTAGCTTTACATCCCTCCTTTCTCTACAGATGTTCAACCTAAGAACTGGAGCCATTTCATTATTTCCCAGGACCCTTGGTTATGGCTGTTCAGCAGTTAGCGTGACCAAAGCTCTGCAAACACTGTCGCCACTAATGTGTCCCTTTTTGCTACGAAAACTGTCAGAACGACTTGAATTTAAAATGCAGATGGCCTGCGAAAGAGCCTCCTGAGAAGTGACAGATTCAGAGAAGAGATACGGGTGGCGAAAAGCACTTTAATAACATGTAGCTATGCCAGCGCTTATTCCTCAAACAGGAGAGTACCAGTTTGAATCTTACATTACTTCAGGATTTTCTTTAAAGAAAATCTCCTTTGGTGCCATCAATCTCTGTAGCTGACAGTATGAAGTAGTGGGGGAAGTATTAAACATGCATATTCAGAGATACATCTAGGCTCACACTTGTGTGTGGTGTGTGTGTGTGTGTGTGTATGTGTGCATGCACACAAACACATATATGCTAAGTGGAATTTAAAATGTTACTAGTATATGACCTTAGTCCAAAATCCTGACAATATAAATAGGAAATAAACACTGCTAGAAGCAAGCAGCAGGAGGCCTGCCTCTGTAACTTAGTGGTTAGGAAGAAGTGAATCTAAACCAGTGGTTCTCAACCTTTTTAGATGCAAGGCACCCCTTATCAGGCTTGACACCCCCCTCCATAACTTTTATGAATTGAGCGGCACCTCATTTCAAAAACGAATTTATTTATTATATAGCTTACCTCCTTGCAGGGGGGCAGGCACCTGGGGACTGGGGAGAGCCTGAGCCTGCCCTTGCTTATCTCCAAGGACATCCTGGGGCACCCCTCAAAGGATCTCACAGCACCTCAGGGTTCCCTGGCACCCTGGTTGAGAATCACTTGTCTAGATTATGTCTCTTGGTTGCAGCATGGCTTAGTGATTGGTTACAAAGCCAAACATAACCCTGTGAGCAAGCCGGTCACTTAGCAGCATGAAGATACCCACTTAGTGCCCTAAAAACTAAGCTACAGAGTAAGACTCCTTTTTTGGTTGCTCTCTTTCTGGCTCCATGACTCTTGCATTCTTGGCTGCCCACCTTCAACAGCAGCGATGGAGAGTGCTTTCATGGGGCCTGTTTCAAAGTCCGGTGGTCTAGGCCTAGACTCCAGCAGGACACATTTCCATCCTGGCCGAACATGGTATTGATGCAAATTAGCATGGGGGTTTTGTTTCATGCATGGGCCTCTCTATAGACTGAGGAGGAGATCAGGTGCCTCCAGCAACAATCTGATCTCCAACTGAGCTTAAGTAGGAGTGCGGTGCTATGATACATCTGAAAGAACCGCCTGAAACACTTCTGAACAGGTACAGACATTGATGACACGTAGGGGTGCATGTGGGTGCACATGCACCCCCTGAGATTGGTGGTGCACCCCCTGAAAGAACCACTGCTGGTGGTGCCTGTGGGTGGTCGCCTCTTGCCACCTGCCTCCTTGCCACCGATTGCCGCTTGCTGCCACTGCCAGCAGTGTCTGCAGGTAGTCGCCGACCACTGGTCGGTGCTCGCCACCCCCCAACCACTGCCGACACATTGCGGCCACCTGCAGGAGCTCCCTGCTCACCGCCACCATGCCCCCGCCACTGCCACCGCTGCCTGTAGGCAGTTGCCATGGCCCCCCAGCCTCCAGGGGCATGTGTCATTCATAGGTGCAGAAACACTGCTATAGAAACCATGGGAAATCTACTCTCTAAAATGGAGGTGTCTAATGAATTCAGGTGCCTAACGAGTTTTGGGGCTACTGGCACCAGGCCGACTTGTATTGCTAGGTGCCTAAATTTCCAAAACCAATTAGGAGCATAACTTGCTGAGATACGTTTAAAAAATCATCGGTACCTTTGCACATTTAACTTCTCTGTGATGCTGCTGAACTAGGAGGGGAATTTTCAATAGTGTCATGGTGAATTAGACCCCCTAAACCCAGATCCTAAACTTTAAATGGGACTTAAACCCTAACTCTCTTTTACTTTTGAAAAATCCCACCCAGGACACTTATCCTTAGGTACTCTAAACACCGTTAAAAATCTCGATTTCCATTTCTGTGCTGCAGTGCTCAGACATCTTGCATGTTGTAATCTTTCATTTTTCTTATATCTTGTATATTTTGAATGGCATCTTTTCAGGCCAGGAACTATCTTCCTCTATGCGTTGGTGGTGCAGTAGGGCCTTGATGTCATCTAAATAACAGTAGCAACATTTTAAGTTATCTGAGTAACTGCATTACCACCTTCATTCTTTCACTAGCTTAGTTTTTTTATTATTATTATGGGTCATCTAATAGGTTTGTAGTCTGAAGCTGATGCAAGTTTAATACATTGTTGTAGTTCCTATTTCAATACCTCTTCAGTGTGATTTATTAAAATGATAGACCATACTTTGGCTTGCAAGGTAGGGCTAATACATTCTATTTTTTATACAGACCCTCACATCATTGCCAGCATTGGAAAGAATATGTATTTATTTTAATCATCATGTGCTGAATGTATAATTTTTTTTTTCTAGATGAAATTTGCTTTTAATGGAGACTGGGTCATGGGAGAGCAATTATCTGAGTTATGTGCACGTTACAGGATAATTTAAAATCAGCTTTCAGGTCAATCTCTTTTAATTATCTATTTTATCAACTGTTTTTGACTAGCAGTTTCAATAATGGTATTAGCATACTACCTGGAACTGTAATCGCTTTTAGACTGCCTTTATTCTGATCTCAGTGTCAGCCTGCTTCTCTGTGCACTGCACATGTTTGGATCTGTCTGTGTGGTGACAGATTTATGGCGACAGATTTTTATAACTTATTTATAAAATGATAAATTATTTTCAAATATCCTTAAATTCACAGGCTGGGAATAGGAAGAAGCACCTGCTTTGTGTGATAGGTGGAAGAGGACCTGTTAAGTCAGTACTGCATGAAATTGCATTCAGCTAAAGATCTCATTTCTAGCGAGCCAGACCTTGAGGTCCTTCTTTTCAATGGTCAAGATTTTGGAGTGGGATCCTTGGGATGTAAGGGCTCCTGCAGAGGGATCTAGGAATTACATTTTACTGAGGCTTGCAGGCACCACAACCTACTTTACAACTTGACGTTGGGTTTGGTTTGCTCGAGTAAAGATCTCAAGGGCTTGACTCGTAATTTTTTCCCTATTTCTTTTTAATAACATCTTGCCTGAAGGTGTAAGTGCACTAGGGATGGCATTATGAAGCTATCTTCTTAAAGTACAAGGATTAGTTTAGCAGCAGGTAATGGCATCTGAGTAGTCCGCCTGACACATTATAAAATAGAAAATACTTTTGTCACACCTGGGGTGGCATGGGTGCCAAGGCACATGGTTGCTAGCCTAGGGGTTGTAAGTTCAAGGTCATAGCAAAAGCAGTCATGACACAACAAATCTGCAAATTCTGCTAAATACCTCATCACAAAGACATGAAAAAAAGCAAGACTGGTCACAACTAGCTGTTACTCCAAGTCTAATCTGAAGGAGTAAATAGATATTGTGTTTTCTACAAGCCCTAAGCAAACATACAGAGATGAGTGTAGGCATAGATTTAAAACACACCAATTGCATCTATCACAGAAAAGCAGTCATAGCATCAGCAGGAGAATTTCTAATCCCTCTTGCCTGTTGTATTGCTTATTCCTTCTTCAAGGACTTCCAGCTGCCACTACTGCCTGGACAGTCTCCCATGCCCTGGAAGCTGTTTCCCCTGTCTCCCTCAACCAGCTGGGTCTGCATCTTAAGTCCTCCAAAAAAGATTATATAGAATGAGAGAGATGCTTTGGGGCCAAATGCTCAGCTGGTGTATGCTGAGATGGTCAATGGAAGTGACACCTCTACATACCAGCTAACGATGGGATTCCAACAAGCAACACAACCAGCCAGTTGGGGCTGCAGGGGTTTTACACTGTTCTGCCACTGCCCTCTTGCACACCATTTTATAATCTCACTGCAACCTTTAGTAGCATCGAAGGTATTTAACAAAACACCTCATAATTTATCCTCCTGCCATAGTTACCCTGCTAATGAAAGTACATATTTACTCAAGGGGTACTAAGCTCTCAGTGTGATGGTATGTTTCTTCTCTAAACCCCTTAATCCAGGGGTGGGCAATAGGGCTGCGTGATGCTTCAGTTGCTGATTCGATTTGGCGGAGATTCGGCCCGATTTGGTGACCGAACCTCTGAATCTGAATCGAATCAGAGGACCCTTTAATTTCTCAGAATCAAACTGGGACCCTCTGAATCGATTTGGAAAGATTCAGAGATTAGGACATAGAGACAGCCTTAAATGTTTTTTCCACATACCTCTAGGTAGCAGGTGGCTTGTGAATACTGTGATGCTGGGGTGCATGGAGTGACTTCAGGAGCACAGTGGGCTCCCCAGTGTGCTTGGCAGCAGACCTGGAAATGGACCAGAAGTACTTCCAGTCCACTTCTGGGTCTGCCAGGAAGCGCGTTGGGGGGCCCCCCCTCACACCTCCTTTGCTCAGTGACTGGTGCCTCCTGGGTCTGGGGGGGCACCCAGGGTCCCCCCGCGGCCAATAGCCAAGCCAGGGGGGTCAAGGGGGCCCCCAGCATGCTTCCCAGCAGACCCAGAAGTGGCCTGGAAGTACTTGTGGGATGCTCCATGTGCCCCAGCATCAGTGATCATAAGGCGTACTGGTACCTCAAGGTATGTAGAAAAAACATTTAAACCTGTGTCTATGTCTGAATTGTTGATTATCCAAATCAGCATCAAATCTTCAGATTCAGATTCAATCGAATCGAATCAGGGACAGTGATCCGAATCAATGAATCAAATCACTGTCCCTGATTCGGGCCAAATCCGAATCAAATAGGGCCCGCTTTGCACACCCCTAGTGGAAAAAATGTGGCCCGTGGACCGGATATGGTCCAGCAGGCTATTCTAGCCGGCCCACAGGGCCTCTAAAAAATTTAGAAAATTAATATTTATCTGCCCCTGGCTGCCTGTCATGCGGCCCTTGCTGGCTTGCTAAAACTCAGTAGGTGGCTCTGCACCCAAAATAATTGCCCGCCCTTGCCTTAATCCAGTGTACTGCTTTGTATTGTTCAGACCATTTGGTGGAATCATGTTGCAGTAGTCTGTGATACTTCTCCACAAGACTTTTTTTTTCCTGGGAATGTTTCTTTCCAGTGTATAAAAGCAGTTTTTCAACTGGTGTAAATATGCATAATGTCTCTGAATGTAAAAGACCAATGCTTTTTTTTTTTATACAACCTGGCACTCTGGCCCATAATATTTCTAACTGTATTGAGCCCTCCAGTGGCACATCAATGTTCAATGAGTTTTCTGTGCCAGCTATGACTATTGTTGTTTACTGGCCTCCTCCTTTGTTCAGTGGCAAACAACCACTTGCGTCCTGGCCCAGACACCTAATATTTAATGGCTTGACAGTCATAAAAAGCAATATAGCGGCATATCAGTTACAGTGAGATTAGCTATAGAACTGCTGCTTGCTGCAAATGTACATACACTGAATTTTATTTTCCTATTGAGAAAACTTCATTTTATTTTTGTAAGTGAGTAAGATACTGGCACAGTATATTGTGCTTCTCCAATTGTCTCTAGTTAAAAGATGAAGTAACCCACAAGGTAAATTTAAATACCTGCCCTTTTTTTTGTTTTCCAGAATGCTTCTATTAGGAGCCCAGTCTTGTTTGAATGGAACTTATTAGGAACTGCATGCTAGTTAGAGATAGGCAAGTAGCTCTTTCTTCCTTGTGGGATTCAAACAAAACCCAGCAAGAATAACGTCCCCCAATTTATAATGCCTGCATTGTGTACACAAGGCAAAAATAAATTCACATTTATGTTTTCCATACGCATATGAAAATATTTCTATTCATCCATGAGAGATCCAAGGTTCCAATCCAGGACTAGAAGAGACAGATCTTCAATGGCAGGTCAAATTCTGCACCCGGTTGTACTCAGACAACCTCCTTGCAGAGACTGACCTAAACTGTATCTGCTTCCACATCAAACCTCCTTATTTTGAGGCCTCAGAATAGTTTTATTCTGCGTCAGTTGTAATTTGCAACTTCTAAGATTAATTAATACTGAAATTAACCAAGCCATGCATATTTCCAGCTGACCTAAACCAACATTTTTTGACTAATTTATTTTTTGTTCAGATTTAGGCCAAACTTTGAACCCTTCAGTTCAAATATTCTGTTAGATGCCTACATCAGAAGAGCTCTTCAGTTCATCTTCAAATAATTTTTTTTTCTGGTTCCCACCGCTGAATTTTGTTGTACACATCTAGACTGATGTAAGAAGTTTTAACAGTAAATATAATTAAAATTGGAATAATTTACCTACAGAAAAGATAGTCTCTCAGTGGCAGACTTTAGGTCAAGACTAGATATGTGACTAAAAATATGGTATAGATCATTACTACCCGCTTAATGGAGAAATTCCTGGAAAGTTAGATTAGATTATTATAAGGAGCTGCTCTATGCTTCAAATCTATAACTCAACACCTTCTAATACGTGCCCCCCAAAATTAGCATGATTTATATCTTGGTAACTTTTCCCTGATCAATTTTGACCTAATAAGCCTCTCAGCTATTCACTGAGCTAGGGATTGTGTGTCATAGGAAGGGCATTAAACAAATGACTAAATTTACCCACAATGCCAATAGAACCCGACAGAAAGATTTTTATGGGGCTAAATCTGTTACCTGTAAGAGCTCAATTACAAACTGGTAACAGTCTTATATTTTCCAATGCAACCAGTTGCCTGTTTAAGTTTGTTTGCAGCCTCTCTCGTATATTTATTTTTTCATTTGTAATTATTTTCTCCCCTTGCAACCATAAAACTGAATACAGCAATTCCTTCTCACACATGTGAGCATGAGTTTTTACAGCTATGCAAGCCTAGAGATAACAGCTCATGCTTCACCCTTGTGCATACAACTTATATGGGAAGCTTGGTTTCCTAAGCCTGTCTTCACGGTCCTCAGTAAGGAAAAATGTGGTATTAAGAAAGATAGATTTTTTTGAGTATTAATCTACCCAGTTATATCTGTCTACTCAGTATTAATCTACCCAGGCCTGAGATCACTGAATGCAATTCTAGAAGAACAGCCTGCCCCAGACTATGTACCCAACATCTGAATTATCCAGTTAATGTTACAAATATTTTTAAATGTAGTAATATTATTTCCATATGGGATATATTTAGAAATATGGTAAGAACAAAGTTGCAGCTATACAGCTTACATCCAAGCTGGAATAATATAATAGTTATACTGAAAATATATACAAGTGGCTGATAAAGCATATACTTATTTTATATATGTAAGACTCATCTGCTCCCACATATAAAAAACTTTCTCACATATAAATAAGAGCTCAAGGAACTAGATCACAAGCTGGTATAAATCCATATAACTTCAAGGATTTGGATCATGTGTCAAATTGCTTCATTTTGCCTTTGAAGTACAGCTATATCAATATTTCAGTTACTTTTATATTTTCATATCAAAAGGAGAGCAGTGATTAGAGCTGAGTGAGTAATTTTTAACAAACAATTTATTCAATGAATTTTTCTGTCCTTCCTCCCCTCTCCACTCCATTTTTGGAGTATTTGTCAACATTGCCATTTACTCAAATTTATTTACTATTTCAAAATGAGTCAGGGAAATTTTCCAATATTTTTATTAACTCTGGCATTTCACATCTGCATCCAAAATTTGAGCTGCCTTGCTTAAATGTGATTGGTCACAGAAACCACTACACTGTGCCTGCTTGGAAACAGAGATGCCAGGCTTTATTGTGGAGAGGCAGGGCATTAAAAATGGAAGCGCAAAGGCCAAAAGGCCATGAAACAAGGACAATGGAGGGTTCTGAAACCAATTCCAAGGGGCTGCACCCCCATGCTGCCAGTTATATAATTAGGGTTATGTTTCTGCTATATTTGAACCATCTTTGAGCTAACTTAGTTAGAACCCAACCCAGACTGGGCTGGTTGGAGAAGTCTATATGATAAACTGATGAGTCGATAAGCAAGTCCTCCATCGTTTGCAGTCAGGAGGTTATGTGATAGAAAGTAGCTGTGGGGGTAGAAAAGTCACCACTGTTCATCAGGTCCCCTGTAGTTCATGCACAATGCACAATCAAAACAGCATGAAAATGAAAAGGGTCTACGCCATGAAATAGGAGTCATGGATTAAAAATGCAAGTTTCCAAATTCCATTGCTGTTCAGAGGCAGGGGCTTTTCTCCCCAGTCCAAGTCTCAACCTTGATTCTCCTCTGAGGTAGCAGGGACTGATTCCTTCCTCCCAGCCCAGCCCCGCAGGGTTTGCCTGTAAAATACTGGCAGTAGAAAGGGCCTGACCACGTTAGGGGCAGTTGCACATCCCCAGCTGGAACTCAAAACCACCTAATGAGACCTCTAGGGGACAGTGCCACCAACCTGCCTTTGGTGGAGGAGATGTCTCTTCCTTGCTTGTCCTTGGGTATGCAGTAAGTCTACTCCTTTATTCCCTATGCCATACGATCTTATGTAATTCTGAAAGCTGCACTGTGCAACAGTGTATTGTGTTCCATATATTTGTTACGAATAATAGCCAACACAGGCTCAGTCAGAGCCATTATGATATATTAAGCCAATACACTATATAGTCCTTTGCATTTTTCTGATCTGGAGACATTAATTGTATTCATAATAGCTCCAGGGGGCCTGTAGACTAAATGCAATTTCGGTGAACTATTAGAGCTTTTCCATGGAAAGAACCATTAAGATCTCCGAGTGAGCGTTCAGCCTGAGACGCTGCCATTTGTACAGGATACATCAGTGGTGCCATATAGGGACTAGGATTTTCTGTAGTAATAATGGCACATAAGACATGATGTTTCAAAACAGCACTTCTGGAGCCATTACGCTACATCCTGTTAATGTGCAGTACTTCGAAATTATCTCTTAAAAAAAACAACAGAACAAACTTGCTTGCACTGAAATGCAACAAGGCCTATATAAACAGATGTGGCTTTAATAGAATTGATTGTATTAATCAGTTCAATCCTACTATTGTGCTATTCAACATAATTTATTCTGTCTATACTAAGCTTATGAAAAATAGCTTCCGAACCGATTTGGCATTCAATATTCAAACACAAATAGCTCAGCCACTATGAATTTCTTGCTATTGTTATCAGAAAGCACTATTGGTTGGTATTGCTTACGCTTTCTATGATTAAATTCAATGCGAGTTCTGCTTTTGACTAATCTTACAGCAGAATCAGGTCCTTACGTTTCACCAGAGCTAGGCAAAGACAACAGAAAAGTATCTGTAATTATCTTTTGCTCATAGTTGCAATCCACCTTGAAAATGCAGGAGTCAATTGGCATCTGCATCACAGTAGCTTTTGTGGCCATTTCGATACCTGGTTTTTATGACTTACAGAATAGATTTTATTGAACAGTTATAAAGATTTGTGGCTTATTTTTAGACTTAGCCTTGAGACACAGACCCTGTTCCACCTTGGGAGAGACATAAATGAGGTTAATATTATAGGGCTGAACAGTACGAGTTGGGTTTCATCCACAGCAATTGTAGGCTGGTGTTGGTTGCATAAAAAAAAATATTTGTGAGGCACTGAGATGAGATTCTGAGCCTGTTTGAGACTCGATGATTTTAGTCTTGTTACATTTAACGTGACAAAGCCAAAATTGACAATGAATTTTTTATTATACCATCTATCTGAATATATATGTAATCATGTTTCATTCTCTGCATTTTCATAGACACCTACAATATGAGCAGCAGATATGTAGCAGCATAACAATGCTGGAAATATAAATAAGAAGAATTCAATCAAGGAAACAGATAAACAGAAATAAACTGAGTTTAGGTTGCACCTAAAACTAATAGAGGTGTTCTTTAATTACCACTTGAGTCAGTAAAAATGGGAAACGTCGTGGGCAGAGAAATGGAAAATGAGGCAGAGCCTTAGAACATGCTGAAGAAATCAGGATGAAGCCATGTCCTTTTCTGAAACCATTGTAGCATTCCAGTAAAATGAACAATCTGGAGGTGGTAAAATCTGTAGAGAAATTAAGGCCAGCAAAAGTATCATTGGATTTTACCAGTAGGAAAACAGATATCGTAACTTCTAGCAAACAGATGGGGTTGTTTGCTTTATAGCAATGTTTTCTATGCTATTTTTAGGTCAAATGAACAGTTTAATTATCTTTTTTGCTGGGTTAGCCTAATGCAACCAATGGCAGAATTCAGGGTGGGCTGTTTTAAAAGTTTCAGAATGAAGGGCAGATTTTACAGGGCTGAATATCCTCAGTACCCATAACTGGAGCCAGATGTCGTGAAGAACTGATGCACCTAAATAGGGTTGGTTTTCAAACATGTTCAACCCATACTAGCTCCTCTTATTTTGACAACTCAGATGTAGATGCTGACATCTTCTGGGAAAAAAATCTGTCTCCCAAAACTCCATCTTCTTCCTATATGTTAAAAATAATATATATTTGTATTTGCTGACACTGAAAATACATTGAGTTACACATAAAGCATATATTCCACCTAACTCTTTACATCACTTCTTGGAATAACCTCCGGAACAGTCTATGTTCCCCAACTGATGTCTCAGTTAGCGACGTAGACCTGGAAGGGAGCTCCTGGACTACTGACCTCCCACCATTACAAGGGATAATAGCTCAAACACCAAGAGCAAATTGAGCATCATCCTCAGACTATTGCTTTGAAACACAAATAAGCACCTGAGACTGCCTCATGCCCCATAGCATCCTGAAACACTGGAGATCGGAAGAGGTGAAACACCTCCCTGGCTCCCTTGTAGAGGCAGTGTATTCTCACCAGCAGTCTTTTTGCTCTGAAAGCCCCAATTCTCAAACTGGAACGGGTGAGGTCTGTAGATTTGTATTCTGCATTCTATTTGCCCCCTTGGGTCAGGCTGTGCCAGAAGGTTTGGGGTGCAATGGCATGGGGTTATATTTGGCTGCTGTTTTGTATGGCTGCCATGACTATTTTATTATGCTGTGGTGAAAACCATATACAAATATGATTATAATTACTGTCAGGATGCTTTGAGCTAATAGCTGAGTATCATTCAAACAAATAACAAGAAAGAAAAAAGGCTGAGCGAGACTGGCAAAAGGACTAGATGCAGTTGCAAACAGAACTGCAATTTTATGCAACGGAGAGTTGGGGCGATTGCAATGCACTGACTGTCATAGCTCCCATAGCAAAGTAAAATCATTTCAGCAGGAGCATTACATTTTCCAAGCCCTGTCTTCTGCTCCCAACTTACTCTCTTTACATGCCGTTGCCATTAATTATATATAGCAACTTATATACTTCACCTGTTTTAGCAACTGATATGACTAATCCATTGCAAAGAAGCCACCAAATGCCTTTGTGATCATACTGACTCATGGTCACAACTGACCAGTACCTACCAGCTAGTGACAGGTGATTTATAGGCCCTTTGATTTAAAAAGTGCCAGCTTTATCATTCATTTAATGCATAACTCACATGTGAGTGACCACTATATATTTCTTATTCTGAGAGTACTACATATATTATAGTCCTTCACTGCTGTCAAATGCCAAGCAAAAATCATTTATTTTTGTAACGGCTTTTGCTCTTTACAACAGCACACACGCGCACACACACACTATTTATACAGTCTATATATAACTTTATATATTTTATATAACTATAAAGATGTTCTTCATTTTTGATTATATACATACACACACATACATATATACATATACATATATATACATATATACAGACATGGAGGCACCAAATGTCTGGACTCAGTCTGGTCTTTGGATTCTATCTTAATGCTCTAAAGGGAGGATGGAAGGTCTGGGCAGCCTCTACTCCTCCAAAAATTCCTGCCCAGACATACGCATCAATAATTTGGGTGGCCGTCATGCATACTCCATGATCCAGGAGGATCGACGGTTGCTACCAACACCATTGATATATTGTGCATATGTGTATATAAGCAAAAACCATTCATTTAATATATATACACACTATATAACTATAAAGATGTTCATTTTTTATTATCTGAATATATGTATTTCATTAGTATATATACTATTCTGAGCTTTCATTGGTTTATTATATGTGCATGTGTGTGTATACAAGCAAAAATCATGTATTTATGTAACGGTTTTGCTCTTGATAACAGCATATATATATAAACATGATATATATAGGTGAGCAAAAGATATATATATATATATATCTTTCATTAGTGTGATCTTTCATTAGTATGAAATAGAATGAAAGATACACACACACTAATAAAAGATCAGTATAAAGATGTTCATTTTTGATTATTTGAATATATACATAGATATTTCATTCATATACACATACTATTCTGATCTTTCATTGGTGTATATATATACACACACAGACACACACACACATATGTGTGTATATACACATATACACACATACATATATACACACACACATATATATATACGCACATACATATATACACACATATATACACACACACACACCAATGGAAGATCAGACTATAAAGATGTTCATTTTTGATTATTTGCCCATTTACAGCAAATTTAGTTAAAACTCTGTTTGGTTTTATCATCACTAGACAAAATAAGCATGACAGGATATTCTCAGCTCTGGATTATGTAGATAACACAGAGAAATGCCATTTGCATTTTCATTCTTTTCACAGAGCAACAAACCCATGCATGCAAGGAAATTAAAATTCAAAACTTAATTGGATTTTCATACTCTCTTTAAACAGGTAATATTGTTTTTCTTCTCTTTATGATTGTATTCAAATGCTGGATTTAATTCTGAGAGCGCGCCGTTGAAGGTTAGAGGCCTTTGGTTCTAAATGGTTCATTTAACACTATTAAAAAAATCTATCTTACCTCAATGTGTTTGAGGATTTATATTGTTGCAAACTGGTATTTCAATTTTATTTTTAAACAAGTAAAAAGCTATAGTAATTGGGTGTTTTTTTTGCTATGAACACACGTATAGATACACATACGTGCGCGCGCGCGCACACACACACACACACACATTGACCTCTCATGATTTATCCCTTTGTGCTCATATATTTTATATCCTGGACAAGGCAAATTTAAAAAAAAAAAAACCCTGAAAGCAAAGTTTGTTAGCATATATATGAAAGTCTGTAATAGTACAAGGAAATATGGGATATAGTTTATTACTTAGTCTTCTCTTCTCATTATCTTTAGCTTTCCTGAAAATTGGTAGCGTCTGAGATAGAATTTAAGAGGCACCATCAGCAAGTAATCAAGGTAGTCTAAACTTCCATTCTGCTAATCCAGAATAGAAACTAAAACTCCTCAACCACATGCAAATCCCATGCCTTATCCTCCCTTCACAGTAAACCAAGCCATAGAAAAAATCTACCAAACCTTACTCCAAAAAGGAAGCTGTCTAAAATTAATTCTCATGTAACTTGCCAGCCAGTCATGAGGAAAAAGTGTTTACAGTAATCACCAGCAGGCAGAGCAAGAACTGGCCCTGGAAAATACTCAACCAGACTGTTAATACTCGACTGAAAAAGATACCAAGCATTGGAATAGTGCTCTTTTGCAGCAGTTGTAATAGTAGCCCATAAGGAGGCACAAGTCCTCCTTATAAGTACGAGTTATTATTATCGACTCTTTTGCAGCTTGTTGAAGCTGCAACATCTTTGCATTTTTAAATGTCTCCCATGACCATGTGTATTTTGCAGCGCTACAATGTAGGCTTTTATTTGCAGCAAACTAACGTTGCTCTACACATCAAAGCCATCTTGTTGTCAGTTTTCCGCATGAACTTCCCCGATTTCCACAGATAGGGAGAGTAGTACTTTGGCCTTGCTCTAATTCAGTCCACATTTATCCCCATTTCTGCGAAGCTTATGCCGATGAGTTTTGCACAGTACGTATCTACAGAGCACCAACAAACAGCCGTGCCCAGAGTTTGGAGGCAGTTGTTGGAGTAAATCCAGATATATACATGTCATAGGTTGTACCTTTGATCAGGGGCGTGCAATTATTTTGGGCTTACTGAGTTTCGGCAAGCCATCGAGGGCCACATGACAGGCAGCCCAGGGTAGATTAATTTTAATTTTCTAAATTTTTTAGGGGCCCAGCAGGCCAGATAGAATGGCCTGGCGGGCTGGATCCAGCCCCTAGGCCGCATTTTGCCCATGTCTGTTGTAGATTCATCACAAGGTAAGAAGGAAGGCTCCTGTTTTTTTCCTGATGCAGAATAGGATATTTGAAACCACAAAAATGGTTTCAGGGCATGAAAACAGGTCCCTGCTAAAGCCTATCGAGCTTGCAGTTGACAGGCAGGGATGGAGAATAAGCTATCTTGCTTCCTCCCTTCAGATATAACAGTCAGCAGAGCTGAACTCGTGCCATGGGTGTTACAATTTGCTGCTTGTATAGACCATGAGGAAATTACTATCTTTTCTGTCCTTCCCCTAAGCAGAGTAATGGGAAAGCCAGGAGGTACCATTACTTCTTTGTTGTTCCCCTGTGGCAACGCAACTGTGTATGCGCTCAAGGCTTATGACAAACTTTCCGGTCTAGCTAGACTGTAGATTACTCATCATCTCTTGTCCATTGGGTCCCTGAAGGATTAATTTAAGCAGTAACTAGATTCCAACCCCCTAATGATTGTCTAACCTTCTTGGAATAATTTCAGGTTTTCCTTCTTTCCTGTTATTTCTAGTTGATGTGTGTCAAAATCACACCTGAAGACAGAAACCACCCACACTGCAAATCTGTACAGAGTGATATATGAGCAGAGCATCATCTGTTGTGAGTGAGGGGCTAATTATAAGCCTGTCAGTACATTGGGGAAATGTCTGACCACACATGTCAGCTGATCAGCAGGGGTATGAGTGTCCTCAGTGAAGTATAAAATTATCCACAACAAAGCTGCACCTCACATTATATCTGTTTCAAGTGCAAGGCTTGAGGCTTATCATGCCAGACATTTTTCCATATATTTGGTTTTTTCACTGCAAAGGTAACACAAGTTTCAACACCTGCCACAAGCTACACAAGTGTGTAAATTAAAAATGTATCCTGACTTCCTAAGTGCTGACCTTCCTAACAGACTATCCAAGTGATGCTGATTGCTGGGATAAAAACTCAGCAGGTTATATGGAACCATTCCACTTTACACCGGGTGAGACCCTGGCCCTCATTTATATCTGTGAAACAAATCCCATTTTTCCCATAAAGATTAAAGAAACGTTAAACCCAGTAGATAAAAACCATTGCATCCACCCAAAGCTTCAATAAACCCTGAAATGTGTATGTGAAATTCAGATATGCACATAAAATCAATATATGCAGACTGTATTTATTCACATATAACATTTACAAAAATTGGGGGTGGGGGGTGTCTTCATCAGGGAAACTGATTTTCTACCCAGAATAGCAGCAGTGGCATTTCTATTCAGGCAGACCTGAAGAACTCAGTTGACTTCATGATTCATTATAATCTACTGAATTCCTGCTAGTTCCTCTTCACTCAACAGTTTTAATAACCCACTCTTCTGTTTAATGGTCTTAATGTTCACTAATCAAGCAATCCTTTGTTTCACAATTGTACTGAAGAATTTTCAGTTTAGCTATTCCAGGTCTCTCCTCCTATTTCACAGCCCTGCAGATTGTTTTTAGCTCTTTTCAAAATCCTAAATCCACCCATGGAATCCAGACTTCAGCAGCAACTACAGTTTCAGCTTTTGGTTGAATATGAAAAGGGAGGGCTAGTGAACTGAATGTTGATTAGGCTCCATCTCTGCTGTATGTGGCCATAACTTAGCAGGGAGGAAAATATCTGTTTCTTCATTCCACCTTACCAAAAACAATATATGTGTGTCTTATTTGAAGAGTGTGGTACGTAAGAAAATATGATAATTGAAAAGGGGCAATAAACAAACAAATATTTCCTAAGGCCATTTATTAGTATTATTGTTATTATTACTACTAATAATAATACACACCAGAAGTACTTAGACATGCCCCTGACACTGTAGTACCCTGGTGGCACACAGGTCATCTTCAACCCTACTGCGCAATAGCAACGAGATACTGCAGAGTAGTGGCGACATAGCTTGTTGCTACTTCACGGAAGCAGAAGGTCATGCTTACTGCCTGCCGATGCTACATTACCATAGCAATGAGTTATGTCACCATAGTCAAACTTTTCTTTAAAAAAAGCAGCCATTTTCTGCCACAATTTATACCGGAAAACTTCATTATGTATCAAGGCAACATTTTCTATGGAAGAAAACTTAATTTTCTTATCAGCTCTAGTAGTGAGTGTTATTTTGTTTGAGATTATTGATTTTGTGACCACCTTCATCGGAGGCTAGGTAGTTAGAAATCTTTGGGCATTTTTACACATGTTCCAGGGGTTGCAAGGGTGGGGGGAGGGGACGGGACTTTAATTAGAGCAGCTCCAAGAGCCACTCTATTTAAAATGCCCAGAGCATCTTGTGTATCAGCGTCCCCACGCTTCAAAATGGTGGCAGGGGCATTTTATCTCAAGTTCATCAAACAAACTTTAGTTAAAATGCCCCCATTGCCATTTTGAAGTACAGGGATACTGATACACGAGACACAGAGGCTGGCTGGAGCACGAAAATTACCATGCTCCAACTCACTGTAACTACGGTGAATCGGAGCAGCCTCCCAGGTCATGTGCAGGCACCTGTTGTGTAAATTAGGTCTACTACAGTCAAGCACTTGTTACGAAGTATAGTAGAAAAACAGACTGGACAGAGGAATAAATATTCACAGCAGAGTGCTCCATGCTTTTCTGCAGTCCTTAGAACGCCTGCATTGGAATACCAATCATGTACAGTAACAAGCCTTATCCAGAGCCCCTTGAAGTCAATGAGCAGCTTACCATTGACCTCAGTGAGAGTTTGATCAGGGCTTAGTTTGCTGTTTCATAACTAAAGTCAGCAGAGCAAGAGATAATTCCCTATCATGCTTATCTCACGCTCAAACCATTATGGAAAACATTGTAAAGGTCTGTTTTAATTAAATGGGAACTAAGCACACACGTCTCTTGTATTTATAGCTTTACTAATGTTTGTCCAAATGAAGTGTAGGACTTATTAAACACATCCAATATCTAATTATCTAGCTTTACTGGAAGCAATTAAGACTGTCTCGTTTACACTACACGAATGAGTGGACTGAGCTGTTCAGTGGTCAGCATCATCAAAATAAAGCAATATGGTCCCTTTAATAGAATCCCTATGGGCTTATGGCTGTCTCTTTTGTAGTAAATGGCAGATATACAAGTATTTGAGTATCTCACAAGGACTTGTATTTTGTCCTCACCACATGCCTGTGAAGTAGGGAAATATGGTTATTCCTATTTTCCAAACAACAGAGGGTAGTGTCCATATTTAATTCCCTGCTCTACTATAGACTTTCAAGGTAACCTTAGCACCTTTCTGTGACTTAGGGTGTCTACAGACCTTCAGGGAACTGCTCCAACTGATGACACTTTACATAAAGTGCCATGAGTTAGAGCCTTGTCCCCCCTCCAACCCAACAGACATTCACCTGTTGAGTTAGGGGGTGCAGAGCCTGTCTGCACCAGCCCTGGTCAGCAGGTGGGGGCACTCCAGCAGCCCCCACGGAGGCTGCTGAACTGCCCCTCTTCCCAACCCACCCCCTGCCAGCTCCAGGGCTACCAGCGGGGGAAGGAGGGGGAGCAGGATGGCAGCACAGAGCTGCCACTGCTTTGAATGTCCAGAACTTGGGGATGGGGGGCAGGGCCCAGCTTAGTCAAGGTACCTGGTGGGGGGGCGCATGAGGTGAGTTGGCTCTGCTCTACCACATCTCCCCCCCAGCTCTGACCGTTCAAAGCAGTTGGAAGATCTATACTGGCAGCTTACTCCCCCCACAACAGTCCTGGGGCTGGGGCTGGGCTGGTGCTTGCTGGTGTGAGCACCAGCCCAGTCCCACCCCCACATGGAAAATGAACCCTGGAGGGAACACAAGTTCCCTAAGGCACTCTGCTTTAGAGCACCTTAATCTATTACCTCATTTGACCAGGGTTAATTTTTTGTGCGATCGGCCATTTTAAAAGGACCCTGCAGCTGTGCATGTGTTACATCATGGCTGCAGAGTGCTTTCAGGAGCCTGCTTGCATGAAAAATGTTATTTGCATAAGTGCCTTCAGCTTCCCAAGTCCCAAGTTCCCACACTAACCACTGGGTCGTCTCTTATTGCTTATGGTAGTCCCATGCAGGATCCACTGAAGTTAATGGAGTTTCCTATGGCTCATGGCGAGGGTTGCCTAGAAGCAGAACTGGAAGAAAGAGCAGTATATCAAATAAGACTGCCAGGGAATACACCAAGGGGAAGTCGAAATGGCACAATGTTCTGAAAGAGGCTGCTGAGGAACTGGAAGGTGGGACGCCAGGTTAATGCAGTGCTCCCCTGCTGATCAGTGCTAATTAGCTCAGGAAAAGCATTACACTACTAGAGCTCTAATGCTTCCAGTCCCTGAACTAGCCATTCAGAGATAGCTTGGGGGCATCGCTACACAGCACTTTCTTGTGTCACATAGACATAGCCTAAGTTAAAGCAGGACCAAAGCAGTTGAAAATTTTGAGGGGAAATGAAGGAAGGAATTATCTCAGCAGAGTTAGGCTATTTTACCAAGAAAGCATCCCACGCATACCAGCCATGTAGTTAAAAAGGAATTGTTACCACTGTAAACAACCTCGGCATCCACAGAGGGATAACAGCACTGTTTATAGGCTGGGAGAGCCCAGCTGCCTGCTTGGAGGTGACGATTGGGTGAGTAAGAGCTGCCTTCATCACCCTGATCACAACCGGCATGTTTCCAAATTCTAAACTCGGTGGCTTTCACCAAAAATACCTTATCCCACAAGAGGTGGACATGGACATAGCATGGAGGGAGCCCTTGGGACATGCAGTTACACACTTAAACAAGTGTGAGGAGGACAGCAGGTGAAAGCAGAGGAGAGTGAACCGTGTGGTCAAACTTTGACATCCTTGCTCCTGAAACAAAACATTGGAAAAGAGGAATTTTAGCTATTCTAGGAGAGCGGGTCACTGAAACAGGGCTTTTATTCCTGAGCACCTAATACTGAAGCTAGTCAGGGAGTGCTATGGTAAAGAGAGAGTGGCAAGACACAGTGAGCTTTCAAACTCTGACTAATCTATAGCAGGATATGCATCTCCCAGGACCCTGCTTCCACCAAGGGACCAGTACAATCGGCACTGCTTTTCATTGTTAAATTGGGGCAATTCCATGGTTGCAGAAGTTTCCTAGGCAGTGAAATACCCGAAAGGCAGGCCTCACAGTGTGACAGAGAGATGCATTTTTACCTTTATTATTGGTGCCTCAGTGAATTAGCCATATACTCATGAAACTTGGGAATTCTGGCAGGATTTGTGGAGGCTTAACAAAGGGCATGTGGAATAAGGATAAGGTAAGGGAGTGTCAGGGATAAAAGACCCATCATTATGGAGATGCCTAGTGATCAGCAGTAGAAGCAGGACTAAGGAATGAATGCTACTGTTGGTAGCACCCATGGCGCTTGTATGGATGGCATGTCCCAATACTGCACTATATTTGACATTTTATTTAAGCAAAAGCTGGCACAGTTTTTGCTGGACAGACCTGCTCACCAGGCCACCATCAAAGAACCATGCTAGGGAGTGCCATTGTGAAGCATGGCATGCTCATTCAATGCATATTACAGACCAAAGCAGATATAATGTAGCTGCCTTGCTATGATGGTGTGCATGCACCACTAATCTTACCCCAGACAATAAGCTTTTGCCACATGCCCTAAATCGCATGAAGCACAACCATTATATGGTGTACTACACAGAGTGGGTATGTATGCACCACACCCATTGCACAAAAGATGGGAATTAATCCAGTGTGGGACTCCTGAGGGCACGGTGATCGTGTAGACATGCCCCAGGTGTCTTGAGTCTGTAAAAGGAGAACATGATACTTTCAGTATGAACACCAGAAACCCAACTCAAAAATGACATGCAACATTAACAATTTCAAAATGCTTGCATTTAAAAGCACAAAGGACTTGTCCTCAACTGAATCAGGACAGCACAAATGAGGAAAGAACCCAGGATATGGCCGACACTGAAAAAGTAACATGTTCACATCTCCCTAGAAATGAGATCCAAATACCCAGGTGCTGCATTAGAAGCACAACACCTACTGCTTTTACACTTTTTAGCAGCACCAATACCTGTGTATACACTCATTTATATTGAATTCTATACTATTTTAATGGTTCATTATAAAAGCTTATCCCACCATCCACCTGCTACTTTTTTCTATTTGTATTGCTGCGCAACAGCAGATGCTGCCTTATAATACAAGTAATTGTATGTAACGATGTAGTGCTATTATATGGCAAAGCTGCACAGATGCAAGAGAGATTGACATGGACACTTTGATCCTGTACTTGGTTCAAAAGTGAATGGCTTGTGATTAGTCAAATCTCTAGGAAGATCCTGAAGTTAAAGATTTTCTGATCTTAGAAGCTGAGGTTATCTTTCTAAACTGGAATATTATACTTGAGACCTGTAATAATGTGTAATGTACCCTTTAAATATCTCAATTTTTCCCTCTGACTGCCCTTGTAATAGTTTTGCAATCCCCACTTCCCCCCTTATTAAAAGCCCTGAGTGCACGTGGTAGGGAGAAAACACATCACATCCATCTTTGTTTTGACAGGATGCTGTACCCCACGATGCAGACTGCAGCAGGTACATCACTCCTACTCCCGCCCCCAGATGCAACACCGCAACAAATGTTCAGTTCATATACGCTTTTAAAGGAGAGGAGAAGGTCACCAAGCACTTGAAGCATATCTCCTCCTGATTCTGTGCAAGAACACTTCCTTTCCCCAGGGATACCTCTAGCTGTGTGGTAGACTTGCCAATCGCTACCTCTTTTCTTAACCTGCCTCAGTAAAGCAGTCACATACCTAGACCCCTTGGGAATTAATCTAATTCTCCATTGGGCCCACTCTCAAAACCTGGGAGGAAGCAAATGGGCAGCAACATAATTGAGAAAACATAAGGTGCATCTTTTTTTAACAAGAATTTAACAGATGTAGCAGTGAATACATTCAAACACATTTGAATGATTTCAAATGGCCTTAAGAAGAAAGTGCAATATTTTCCCCTAATTCTTCCCTCCTCCTTTTTTTTCCTGTTTAGAAATCTGATTTATTTTTTATTTGATATTTAATCAAAATGTGAAAACTTCTGACCTGCTGTACTGTTGGTTCACAATCCAGGGGAAGGGAGAAGGGAGCATGGGCAAAATGCTCTCTCCCTTTTTTGGAAATTCAAAATGTCATCGAAGTAGAAACACTGGAGCTCTTTTGACTATCTCTAGTTTTGATGGTTTATCTTGCCATTTTAAATAGGTATCAGCAGGAGGACTTCACTTCTCATGTGCCTGCTTCTAGTTATCTGCCTCTCGCAAAGCTTCCTCCGACTGATCAAAATCACTTCCTAAAAGAATGTTTGCTCACATTTTCTATGCAGATATGTGAAAATAGCAACTGGCTCCTTCAGGCCTCAACAGCCTGGTACTGCTTCAGGCTTCTTCTGCCTCAAGATGGCATGAAAAAGCCAGTGAAATGCCGTGACAGATGTTAATCACGTTGCTTAATGCACTGCTGCTTGGCACGCGGATACTCCACCAAATGAATGCAGCATGAGAATGCGCGTAAAACAGAATGAAACTTGTATAGTGATCTGGGGACCACATTGCAAGTGCCAACCTTGGTGCGTGTCCCTGAGCTTCCCCGCTGGCAACAGCAGCCCTTGTGGGTGTGAGACTTCAGTGATCCGTGGATGCTTCTTGGTGAACACCCAGCACTGCTCTCAGCCTGTTAGAGCGATGACATGACATGTTTTTTAGCCTATTTAGAAAAGATGTGTACAAGTCCATGGGGTTGGACAGGATGCACCCAAGGGTGCTGAGGGAGTTGGCGATGTGATTTGCAGAGCCAGTGGCCAACATCTTTGAAAACTTGTGGTGATTGGCATAGGTGGAGGAAGAAAATATGATTTGGGGGGGCTGAGTGCATGTGTGCGCAAGCACGCATGCACCCTCCCCACCCCTCAGCAAGTCTGTCATGGGGAAGGGGCATGGGGGGGGGTCACATCAAGGCCCCCATGGTGAGGGAAGGAGTGGGCCAGAGACTGGGGCAGAGGTTGGGGTAAATGGGGCCCTGGGGCCAGGGCAGGTTGTGGCAGGCTTGGAGCCCAGGTGGTTCATTCAGGGGTGCAGGAGGGGCTCCCGCCACTGGGTGCACCCCGGGGCAGGCACAGGGGGCAGATGCCACCATGTGTGTGGGGTGGAGGCAGCTGCTACTGCCACTGCAGGTTGTGCTCTGCACCCCGCTGCTGGTGCCCAGGCAGCCGTGTGATGCCACGTGCCTCCCACATGCTGGCTGTGCCGCCTGCCCAGCAGTGGGAGGCATGTAGTGTCGTGTGCCTGCCAGGGCACCAGCAGTGGAGTGCAGAGCACAGCCCACCTCCACCCTACACAGCACAGATGGGAGGGCACATATCCCCTGTGCTTTCCCCGGGGGTGCATGCAGAGGCAGGAGCCTCCCCTGTGCCCCTGGATGAGCTGCCCAGGCAGCACGTGTCCCATGACCCACCCCAGGGTGCCATTCACCCACCCAACTGTGGGGGCCTTGATCTGTCCCCCGCCACACCCCTTCCTTCCCCTGAGCCCTATCCCGTCCGCACATTTACTTGGTCAGCTGGGTGCCAAGCCAGACGGCCAAGCCAGGCTGAGTTCCTGGCTGCCTGCAGGCTCCGGCTGCTTATCTCTGTCTGTGCATGCCCCTCCTGACCACTGCAGCCACCCAGAGCCTGCACCCAGGCTCCCTGCATTTGTGGGGGCTAAGCCCTGTTAGCCCTCGCCTTCTGCTGCCTATGGTGATTGGAAGAGGTCTTGGAGGATTGCAAAAGGGCAAATAAATATAGTGCCCATCTTTAAGAAAGGGAAGGAAGATCCAAAGGAACTACAGACCAGTCAGCCTCACCTCAGTTCCTGGAAAAATCATGGAGCAGGTCCTCAAGAAATCCATTTCAAGCACTGTTCTCAGTGGTGGCAGAAGACAGAACAAGGAGCAGTGGTCTCAAGTTGCAGCAAGGAAAGGTTAGGTTGGATATTAAGAAAAACTTTCTCACAAGGAGGGTAGTAAGACACTGGAACAGGTTAGCCAGAAAGGTTGTGGAGGCTCCATCCTTGGAGGTTTTTAAGCCCCAGATAAACAAAGCCCTGGCTGGGATGATCTAGTTGGGGATGGTCCTACTTTGAGCAGGGGGTTGGACTAGATGACCTCTTGAAGTCCCTTCCAGCCCTTATTTTCTATGATTCTATGATTACTTAGGAAATAGCCTCCTAAATCTCAATTACTCCTTGTATTCTGAAAAATAATCTATGAAATCACATGATTTTTTTTCTCTTGAAAAGGGCTTAACCCACACTATGCAGGCAAGGTTCTTTGAGTAGATGTGATATCTTTTATTAGACCAACTGAGTAGTTGGAAAAAAGTTCTTGGCTACAACCAATAACCCACACTATGGCATTAACCTAAATCAGGGGTGCCAAAGATCTGGTCTGTGGAGCCACATCACCCAGCCACCAGTGTTCGCCCTGGGTCTCAAATGGACCCATCCATGATGCACACCAGACTGGACCTATGTGTAGAGCCCAGGACCTGTGGCCCATGTAGCATCCACCCTGGAACCCATGCTGCATGTGGTACCCATGTAGGGCTAGATCAGGACCCTTCCCATATGCTAGATCTGGTGCATCCTCTGACCAGTCCAGAACAAAAGCTGTACATGGTGCCCATTACAGCTGGTCCAAGTCAGGGCATGTGCAGTGTGGGTCCCAGAGCAGACTGGATTTTATTAGTAGATGTTTAGAATTATGAATCCAAAAAGATGACAAAGCCAGTAGGGAAATTCAGATCGCCCAAGCAAGGGACTAACAAAAGAGGGATGAGGGTGAGGAGGGGAACACAACTAGGTTATAGAAAATACAAGGTTTGCCAGCTTACTACAGACAGTGCAATTCTGGACAAGCCACAGCAGGTGCTGGATCCAGCATGTGGAGGGTAGGGTAGGGTCTGTGGGCCTGATCCACCCCATGGGCACCATCTTTCACTCTTCATCTGTCCCATGGATCAGTCCTGCCCCATTCACCTGCCCCATAATCTAAATGGTTTGACACCCCTTCCGTAATGCTCCTTGCTTACTCTGCAGTATTCCTCCCCGGCAAGCATTTGCTGTGGAATGGAGTGGGGTAAAAGGGAGACCTCTCTTCAAAAGTATCCATAACTGGACAAAAGGCAGCCCGCAAACCTGGCCAAGCTAAAGGGCTTAGAAGATAGAGGTTGAAAAATAAAGATTTTATTTTCTCTATTACCCCAAGAGTTCGCTCTGCGAGTGGCTGCTTTAGGGGGCTTCCCACCTCTCTCAGTTTTGGGCTGGATTGTACATTGGACTCACAGAAGGAAAAGAGGAAAAACCTTCTCCATACTTATATATCTATCTGTCCCTTGGCTCCAGGTGCACAGGTTTGAGCTCTGCATCTGCTAACTGCAGGTGATGAGGAGGCTTTACCTCTATGCTCATATGAGTGGCACGCAAGGTTTGGAGTTTTTTTAAATCTACTACTGGTATAGATTAGAGGCACACTGCTACAATTCAGTACAAAGGGTCTCAAAAGCACAAAGCTTGCCAGCACTGCTCCTGGTGCGATGAAACCTGCCTGTGACTAAAGGTGCATTCTAAGTCCTCGTCTCATCATCTAAATTCCACCTCATTTTCAGAGGCACCAGGATGTTTTAATAAAAACATTAGAGAATTGGAAAATGTCCCTTATATAAATACAGTTCCCAGAGCTGGATACACTTCCCTGCTTTGTAGTCAAGATACATGAAGGCTTTTACAAGCAAATGTGGGATGGGGAAGAAGGAACAAAAAGTGCCCAAACACTCAGTTGAACGCATCTTTCCAGTTGCGTGACCCAGAAAGGAGGACCTTCTGAGCCAGCCAGCAGATCTGATCATTAGTTGTAAAACCACATCCCCTGCTGAAATAACAAAGCCAACTCTTCAACTCAAACTCTTGCATTACAAAAACAGTAATGCAGTGGAGAAATGAATATTTTGTAGCCAATACAAGTAAAACAGCAGAGAAAAGACACTAAAAAAGGTTATAAAGTTACAAAACGTCATAGATGATTCAGATCGGCTTCACTGTAAACATGCAGTTCTCGAGATGGCCATCCTCAAATTTGCTAATGTGAAAACAAAGGAACTCAATTAAAAGACCCTGATAACATTAAACACACTGCTTGCTCTAATGAATTTCCCTGGTCCACTTTTATAGCAAATACTGCAGTCTGAGATGGGTTTTTCTTTTCCTTAAAAGCATGAATTACAGCCTCATTCTTACTGTCAATTAAATCAAATAAACGTTGTCTAAGTGCATTAGGAAGGAATACAAAACAATTCAATACCAGAATTAGTTAACGAGGAGGTTTTTTTAATGAACATAAATTGGTGTAATTAAAATAAATCTATTTTCCACATTTCTTGAGTTGCTGCCCTGCAGCCATTGTTGAACTGTAAGACATGCCCTGCAATGAGGCTGTAGAATATTGCAGGTGAACAAACTGTAGGCCAACATTTGGCATCCTTGGGCATGTCTACAAATGCAATTAATGTGAAGCAATAAACTCCGGACCTTCTTGTTCCCAAGCACATCATTTGAGCGTGCCCCCAGGACTACAGCACACTGAACCAGGTCAGAGCATCCTCAGCTGGCAACGGGTCTGGCGGGGGATCAGCCTTCCAGCCTGGGGCTGCTCCCCACAGCTCAGCGTGCTGTGGAGGGGCTGCCTGGGGCATGAGAGTGCTTCAGGGTGAGGCTAGCCAGCAGGCAGCCCCCGCGTTAAGGCTGCATCTACATGAGATGCTCAGTAGCCTAATTTTACTGTGCAGTTGCATGCAGGGCAAAACCCGTGCTAATATGCTACTTCACAGTAGTATTAAGCTACTGCACAGTTAGAGTCACTAAAAACCTGTGTGCCAGCACTACTGCACAGTAGTGCCAGTTACTGCACATTGATTTAGTACTTGGTTATCCAAGTACTATATAGGGCTGTCAACTAATCACCATTAACAGGTGTGATTAACCCAAAAACCAATGATTGCATTAATTTTTTTTATGCACGTTAATCGCTGCTCCCAGGCTGTGCATCTTGAGGGTAAAGCAGCCTCTCCCCCTCACTGCTGCCTGCCTGGCCATGCATGCTGAGGGGAAAGCACCCACCACCATCACTCTTGCCTGCGTGGCTGTCACATGCTGCCCCAGCACTATTGCATGCTGGGGGAAAAGTGCCCTCCACCCCTCATTTCTGCCTGCTTGGCCATGAGTGCTGGGGGAAAAGCAACTCTGCCCCCGGGTGCTGCCTGCCTGGCCATACATGCTGGGGGAAAAGTTGTCCCTCCACGTCACTGCTGCTGGGCCGCACACACACACACCCGTGGCCAGCAAGCAGCCAGGCAGGGTCGTGGGAGCAGACTCAACAGCTGGATGCAGATAAGTGTATGTGCAGGGAACGGTTAGAGGGCCAGGTCTTGGGGACTGTCTAGGGTGTGTGTACATGTGTGAGTGGGGATAGGTGCCTGCTGGTGCTGGGGGAAGCTATCCAGGCACCAGGGCTGCAGCAAGGCAGGGTGAGATGCCTGCCGCTCCAGCAGGGGAATGGGGCCTGGGGATTTGTAATCTTGCACTGCAGGCATGTGGCTCCATTTCCAGAATCAAAAGTGAATGTCTGTTCACTTGCTTATCATATTTAAATCTTGCATTTAATTGCGATTAATTTTTTTAATCGTTCAACAGCCCTAGCACTAAACTTAATGCGCTGTAACTACGGCACATTAATGAACATGTAGATGCACCTCAAAGTGCCCTTATGCCCTAGCCTGTGCTGCTGTGTAGTTTTTTTATTCTGCAGCAGGACAGTACTTGTATTTTCAAGTACTATCCTGCCGAGGAGTAAACTAGTTTACTCCAGCCTAATATGGGCACATGTATGGATCCCGAGATGTTTACTGTGCGACTAAATAGTCTACTGTGCAGTAAAAATCTCATGTCGATGTGCCCCTTGAGTTTCAGCTTACTCCATATAGGATTCATAACATCCTACTTAAGGTGGGCAAGGCTGGCAGGATCTGGCCCCAATGTCTTTTAATAAGAATAAGAAAGAAAGATAAACATTCAGAGGGTTTTGCTTCTGTTGCTGAAAAAATGACGATTTCTTTCCTGGCAATGTTTTTTGTATACTGAAAGAAGAAAAAATATATCCCTTTGAGTGCTGGTTTGTCACAAATTGTTGGTCTGCACAAGCCAATCTCTAGGCAATTTCAAAGTATACCCCACCTGGAGAAGCAGAAGCCAAAAGGCAAACAGAAAGCTGTAATTTGTCTCTATACTGAGGCCAAATTTAATTCCAGTATGCTACGTGGAATCAACATCCACCCATTGCAACTCACTACCAGACCTCTTTGTCTCTCTCTCTTTCTCTCACAAAAGTAATAACAATACCAACACTGTCCTCTGTTTCATTGGAGAAAGTATGATCGTTATGGGAGCAGAGGATGGAAGGTATGTTTGTTAGTAAATCCATGTCAGATGAGGAGACCAGATGGTTCAAGACGTTCTATTGCAAAAAGCTTGTGGTTACTAATTCAAAACCATCCAAGGACAGAAAGGTTCACTCATTAATATTCAGCAGTTAGTGTAAAACTGGTGTAAAATGTGTTGACCACAACGTCCTTCTCCCCACGTCTTAACTGTCCCCCTGTGCCATCCGTGTAAAAAGGCACCAGAGAACAAATGAGCAGGATGACTGTACTATTCTCCATTTTCACATCTAGGGTAGGGACAGAAATTACACATAAGCCACTATAAGTGATCAGAAACCAGTTCAAGTCTGTAACACAACAGAAGTTCAGTGCACATAAACCAGCTTTCCAAATGGCTGAAACCAGTTTAAGATAAACCTGCATGGATGGAAAACAAAGGAACTCAATTAAAAGACCCTGATAACATTAAACACACTGCTTGCTCTAATGAATTTCCCTGGTCCACTTTTATAGCAAATACTGCAGTCTGAGATGGGTTTTTCTTTTCCTTAAAAGCATGAATTACAGCCTCATTCTTACTGTCAGACTTACTGTGAGACTTACAGCCTCATTCTTCCTGTATCAGACTTTACTGATTTAGGTTAAATTGGTTTATTGAACTTCTGTCCCAGAGCCCCTCCAGATTCAAACTAACTCACAGTTCCCTTGCATCCCAGGATGCTTTGCACCTCCCCTACAAACTCCGCTTCACAGGGTGGTCAGGCTAGCCTTGGCCCAAGCTGTCTGCTCCAGCTGAGCAGGGAGGCATGCTCTAGCACCCCCCGGTTTCTGGCCTGGGCCACTGAAGGCACATGGCTTCATTTCCAGAATCAAAAGTGAATGTCTGTTCACTTGCTTATCAGTTCAATCTACACAGCTTAGACTAATCTGCAAAGATTGGATTGATTCAGCCTCAGGCTTTCTGACTGTCTGTACTTAGCCCTAAGGACAGCATTACAATAACAATAATTAGGTTGGTAGATGGGGTGGAGCACAGCCAAGTATAGCAGGCTGTGCCTTCACAGGCTTTATGCCATTGCAGGCTCCCTCCTCCAGGCATAAGCCATTATCAGATGGTTTCCATTGTCATGACAAGCATTCTACCGTTCCACTCCATAAGAGACCTGGATTGACATACAAAGGTTGCTTAGGCACAGTGGAAAAACAGGCCAGAAAAAACATAAATCCTCTGCCCCTCCCTGCTGCCCCTACAAATGCAATGTAGGTCTTAGAAGCTAAGAATTTATTGCCTTTGTGAAATGGATTCCTCTATTTCTTTTTGCTTATGTGTGTCTTACATGGTCAGGGCTGCCCGTCTTTTGCAAAATGTTCATACTCAGAGTATAAAAGAAACCAGACTAACAGCAGCCTGAAAGGGCCTTTCTAATGAAAGGCGTTTTTATCTCTGGTAAAAGACTCACTAGGGCTAGGGACAGACAAGACACATAAACCAGGTTAAGTGATCAGCAACTAGTTTAAATCTGTAATAGAACAGATTTTCAGTGCATATAAACCAGTTTGAAAATGGCAGAAACTGGTTTGAGATCACCCAGTATCTCTCCTGGCATAGCCCAGAGGGTTATCCCTTAAGCTGGAAATGAAGCGCTTCAAAATATCCCCACATATTCATTAATCCAGGCTGCAAATTGGCAGTGCCCCGATCACTGGCTTGTTCTGCGTGGACCTGAATGTGCATAATATTAAAGTCTCTGATTCTTTACAGGCTCCCCTTTTCACCGTAGAAGGTGCTGGCTTTGAGAAAGATCGACAGAGATAGGTAGCACGAAAGCCCAGGAACCGTTTTAGGGTGAGACCATTCTCTTTCCAATGTATAATTCTCTTCCCTTTTGTCCCCCCTGTCCTCTGCTTTTTCAAGCTCATTATCTCAATTCTACTTCCCTTGTACAGGCTCTGCTCAACTTGAGTTCACAATGGCTCACAGCAGGGGGGACCAGGCAGAACTACTACTGTAGGCTTTCTCTCTTGGGAAGCTTTACAATACTGCCTATTATCCAGCAACTTGAAGTGTGGATGAAATGACACAAGTCTCGCAAACATACCCTTCGTTCACTCCACAAACCAGGGAGACAGCCTTGCCCCTCACATTTCCAGTAAGGTTCATGGCGAGCCAAAAAGCTGCTGATGACCAGGCAGCAGTTTTGACTCCTAATGCACAGTAAATCACACTGGTTTGCTGAAAAGCTTGGGAAGGTCACGTGTTCATCCCCCAGAGAAACACTGAAAACAGTTACTAAAAACTAGCGCTTCTCACTGATGGTGTTTTTGGCATTTCAGAACAGACCATGCAGGGCACTGCAGGTGTTCCTGATGTTGAAAGTATGCTTAAGGCAACTGATTGGCTGGCATTCAGTTGGATTCTGCATCCCAGACCTAAAAGCGGGACTTTCCTCTTCCCCTTCCCCTCAGCTGCAACACCTTTCCTTGAAGAGAAAGGGCTGGGTAATTATTTTCTCCTCCCTGGATTACCAAAAGAACAAAGTATTCTGCTTCTCCATAGTAGCCTGGTCCTGCAATACTAGCGTGAGACTCGTTGCATGCCGATAGAGAACAGGACTCTCACATGCTGCTCCAATCCCCTAAATCTAATTAACAGCATTTAATAAAAACTAAACAGTAGCGAAAGCAACAGGATTTACAAACAAACTCCCCCAAGCACAATGCCAGGTAAAAGAGAACACCAAGAGCTGACTAGCAAATACAAATAGGTAGTTGGTCTAAAACAGCGGTCTTATTAGAGTCAAGGCACCCCTTGGAAAATGTCAGCTTTTACTTTTCACTCATTTTCTGACTAAAGAAAAATAATTAAGCAATTCTTCTAATGCAAAGAAGTCAGAAAGACCTCAGCAGGTCAGAATGTTTTTCACACTGGATTCCTCTTTGACCTCTCTGGGTGTATCTCCTCGATTGTGCATATGCATTTCCCTGGGGACAAATAGAAGTGGCACAGATATGTGCCCGGGGAACACACCTGCACATGTGCTCTGACACATGGCAAACTGCCCCAGGTGTGGTAGGAGAGGGCTTCACACAGCCCCATGGCGAGGAGGGAGAAGGGAGCTTGACACAGTCCCACGAGTGAAAAGGGACAAGGTCCAGCCCAGCCGCCCAGGGAAAAGGGGATGTGACTTGGGCCAGCACAGGAAAAGAGGGCATGGCCCAGTGGGGGAAGGGGTGCAGTCTGGCTCTGACCAGGTGCACAGGAGTTGGGAATTTGGCAGCAGGTGGCCATATTAATGACCACTGCTCCCCCACTGCCAAGTTTCCTAAACCGTAGGGAGCTCCGTGGGGCAGATATGGTGCAATTGGCCCACAGGCCAGAGGTTGAGCACTGCTGAGTTAAGGCATGTCTTCACAGAAGTTAATCCAGGTTTTTTACCCCTCTAAACTGGATTAAGAAAGCACAAATTTGCTAGCGCATGGTAGTCATATGCTTTAGCTGGACTCACCCAATTTGCAGTAAGGGAGGAGACACAGTCACTAAAACGCTGCCAGTCTTCCAGTGTTCTTCCCACAGTTCTCCCAAAGGACAGACAAGTTGTCCCATAACTGACTGGGAATGTGTGTGGACAGACTGTAGGTTGAAGAGCCATGGGATGTACCCTCAGATACATGCAACAAGACAGGATCAGCACAGACACAGCAACTATGGCTGGGCTTTGTTGGGGAAATGCTCACACCAAGGCCATTCTCACCCAAGCTTCCTGAGTGCCAATCCTTTAGTTTAACTGAACAGTGAAAACATGCCCCTGACCGTGGTCTTCATTTCAGGAAAGAGTAAAGAAAATATTAATAAAAATGTTCAGGAGTATTGACTGATATTTAAAAATGATTTGGTTGTAGCTATGTTGGGGCCCACGTGAGTTGTGCTGCCCAGCAATTCAGGTCCTGCCCAGCAGAAGACTATTGGTAGCAAAGGTGATAGCACACAGCAGCTCTCCAACCTTGGTGATCTGAGTAAAAATCGACCGGGGGTTGTGCGCTACCATGCAGTGTACCAGATACCACTTGAGTACACTTGACTGTAGCTCTTGGCTGGTTGTGTCTACTTTGTGCTGCATAAACTTCACCATATCAACCTCTGTACCTCTCAGGAGATATTCAGAAACCTTCCAGTTTAGGCTCACTATTTTGAACAACAAGGTATTGATGCTAAAGCACTGACTGTGCTTCCTATGGTTATTGCCTTTGACTTCATTACTCACAATTTCCATGGGGCTGGCAAACAAAAGGCTCATCATAGAAAATGTCAATGCATTGCTTTGAATAAGTATAACACTACAGTTCAGGGGGCAGGGAACTGGCCTGGGAGTCAAAAGACCTTGTTTTATTAATGGATCTGTCATTAAATCAGCTGTGTGACTTTGGGTAAGTCACTCCACCTCTGCCTTCTGTCCCCTCCTTTTCTTCTGTGTTTTTTATTTCAAGTGTAAACTGTTTGGAGAAGACACTTTCTTTGATATGTTTGTACAGTGCCTGGCACAATGAGCTCCTGACTTCAGCTGAGGTTTCTAATCACTGCCTTCATATGAATAAAGTGATTAATAATATGAGTAGGAACAATAATTATGGGTTTTGTAGGCATATGGCAAACATAGCAATTTAATGTTATTATTAGCATTTCTTAACTGTATCAGTCAGATTAAATCAAAGATTATAATGGTAACATTCAACTCCTGTGACAACTAGCGGGGAGAATCTGGTTGTTAAGAGCCCACAGCAAAAGATGTTGTTTACAAGGTGCTGTAAAAATGGTGCTGTTGTACTATTAAGTGCACATTAACATAATTGAATTCAAACTGTCAGTGACAATGGAGAGGAAGGAGAATGGATACCCGCCTATTCTCACATGGTGAGTGGCTGCCTTTGACATTTAGCACTCACTCACAATCCCAATACTTCTCATGCAGTATGACACATGCACTGTGTTGGGTGGGTCTGGTTACATGCCTTCTTTATAATCTTCCTGGGATGTGCCTCGGGGGAACTGGCAAGAGTGGAAAAAAACCTCCGACTAGAAAGTGGAGATGGCTGAAACAATCTAAGAACATCAAAAAGGTTATAAACAGCAGGGCCAAAAAAAACCAATCTCCCCAAACTAGATGTAGGCATAGGATGATAAATTTGCAGGATACAATCACATCTTTGCAGATACATAATGTTGCTATTCATACTGCTCGCTCAGTCTGATGCTTCGGCAGGCTGCTAAAAATTGAACCTTATATCCTGGATCAAGTTACACGATCTGTGTTAAAATGACCAAAGCTGATTTACTCCAGTAGCTATTGCTGTATTCAGTAAGTATAAACCCCATAAGAACTAAGCCCTTTCTTGAGTACTGGGAGCTGAGCAAACTAGGAAGTCTTGAGATGTCATTAGCAGTGTGATTAACCCCAAGAAATCAAAAATCTTAAGATTAAAAAAAAACACTTTTTGGCTTTTTGTTCATGTGTCACCTCTTTTTTTTTAACTTTTGGGGTCACATTCTGGAGCCTTTCTCCACCCTTTGAAGACTATAAACTTCTCTTGTAAGGAAAAGTTGAGATTCTCATGTAATTAATTACATGAGGCCTCTAGTTTGGGCTTTATGTAAAACATCAAGTACCTTAAGACGTGCTATAAAATCATGACAGATAGCAACATGGCACTTAGCTAGCCTGCTGACTTAAGGCAGGATGACTCAGGTCAGCAGAAGGTCGAGGAAAAATATATTCCCTCACCTATGCTATATATTTTCCTTGGGGCACAAGGCCTGATCATATCTCAAGTTAGTAGGCTGTGCCCAGTGGGGGCCTAACTAGTGATACCTGACCCCACAGGCCTTGACCTCTGTTGGGCACTAATTTAAAGAATTGCCTTGCGGCAGCTCGAAGGAAGAAAGGTTCATTACATCCTTCTTTCTCTAGCAGACCCTGCCTTCAAAACTGAACTGAATCATCTCACTCGTACACTAACACGGCCAACAATTCAGTCCAACATAACCTCTCTACATGGGAGTGGCACAACTTCCCAAATCACTGGGCAGGACTCATGGTAGAGGTGATATCTTTTATTAGACCAACTAAGATTTTTGCAAAAATAGAAAAAAAAAAGAAATAAAAGATAAAATTCTTTTGGCAAATATTTGGGCAACATTTATGTCTGTACATGATTACTCTTTTCCAGAAAATGACCACCACACTTCTGCACCTATTATATGGGACTGCTAAAAGATTCTTTTCCACTGTTTGCACTCCTAACCTGATCCATTAAGTATTTAAATATCTACCTTCAACTGCACTATGAAATACTAAAAAACATAAAAATGTAATACATGTTTCTTAATATTACTTTTTAAGACATTGTTATTTACATTTTGCAATGGATATTTAAGTTCTGTTAGGTACTGCTCTAAGCTAATGTTACCAGGGAGTTTATTTCTATTTCAGAAAAGAGCCCACTCCACTGACCATATTCATGCTTTGTAATATTTCTTCTTAACACAAGGGATTATCTGCTCATATTCACATGCAAATATCTCATCTAATTCATTTTACTCTTTAAAAGTTGTTTAAATAAAGCTTTTCAAGAAAACAGTGCCTGTTTCAATTTATCTGAGTGGAAACTGGAACTATAAATCTCTTCGGTTTCCTTTATTGATCTGAGACAAAATTACAAATATAAATTACAGCCGCCGCAAATTAAATGCTCTAATGACTGTGTTTGAAAGCAAATGCAACAGTGTCAATACTGCATTAGATAAGACAGAATGAGAGCTGCAGAGAGCTGGCATATAACCTTATGAAATCAGAAACTTTTCAACACAGAGGCACCTAGTGGGGGAACCAAGACCAGATTTCCCATTTATCCTTGACCAAAACACCCATCCAAGTATGAGCCATTGAAAACTTGCAGTTGGTTTAACATGCTATCCATGAATCCACAGCCAACTCCCAAAAAATGATAGCACAAGGAGGGTAAAATGCACACTCTTCTATATACTATCAACTGAAATATATAGATTTACCTCTAGATTGAGTGTTCCACCAGTTTTCTTCTTTCAGTCTCACTAAAACATATCAGCAAAGGGTCAAGCTTTTCAAGGGCAAATATCAGGGGATTCAGCTTCAGGTAGGATACATTTCTCAGGAAGGAGTTTCTGTTTCACAAATCCGTGTAATCATCACTTTTCTGCATGGCTGACACTTAGACCCCACTGCACAAAGGTATCTGTTTACTAGGTCATGAAATTGCGAGTGTAATAGCAGTGACTTTTCTGCACCTGATGAAACTGTAAAACATTTCATTTTGTTGTCTAGTGAGCTTCCAGGAAATGACACTGATGATTGGGCAACCATCCTCTTGACACCAGAGGACACAGAAATCTCAACTTTTCTGTTAATAAGCTTGTTCTTTGCATGTACATGCCTCTCCTGGTCTCCTCTTGGGCCACTCCTCTGCGTGACAAAGCTACAGTGCTGTTCTAAATCAAGGATAAAGTCTAGGTAGAGAGCAAAAGAAATCGGGTTGAACTGTTAGGCTCACTAATTTGAAAACTGTCAGCAGCTATCATTGCAACTCACTCCCTTTTAAATACATGGTATGTACAAAGGTATGGCCCTGAAGTGTCACTGAGTGGTTTGGGCCAAACAAAGACTCCAGTGATTGGCATGTGATGTTGGGTCAGAAGATAGGCAGGCCTCAAATCCTCCTTTCCAGGCTTGAAGCATCTGTAAAGAGCTCTATGGATGCTACTTCAACACAATGGATAAAACAGATGGTGGTCCTCCTATGTGGGGAACAAGGCATTTGACTTCTTAATTCATGTCCTTCTTCTTGCCCACCTGTGACCAGTCCCTCTAGCATCCCAGCTACCATTGTAGAGTGAACTTTAGTGGTTTGTGCAAATCTACCCTGCCTTTAATGACAAGACTGTTTCTACATTATTGATGAATGAGTCAGGGGCAGGGAATTTTGGGGTGGCCATAGCCCCCAAGCACCCCCCTCCTCCCCGGTGCTGCCCCTGCACACACGATAAAGGATACATTGCTGATTCAGGATAATTGCATGGTGCAATTGGGCTCCATGGCTTGGAGTTTGTGCTACAGGAGAAGCTCATAGTATTACGACCCCTTAGGTCACATTCCCAGAGTGGCCAAGGGGACAGTAATGAGCTTATGAAGTACCAGGGACACACTAGGATATCCTCCTGTATCATCAATCTCCATAAAGTTCCTGGCTGTATCCCTTTCTCTCCCCTTCCCTTTGAGGGAAAACTGCAGCTGGTCTGAGTTTGGATCCAATGAGTTCTCTGTGAACTTCATAGGAAAGGGGGGAGAAAAACGGCCCTTGGACTCACAATTCTGAACACAGTTGTGCAAGGAAAAGATCAGGGAAAGATCCTCAGGCCCCTAGAGATTAATTACTCCGTTTGCAGACAGCAGTGACAAAGGCAAAGCTAGAAAAAAAGGGGAACAAAAAAAAGAATATTTTCCAGGACAACAGGATGTTACTATTTATGTATGTGCATGAGAAACAGAGCAGAGGTAATTAGATAGACAAAGAATTTGTTATAAATGAATATAATTCTTGTGAAAGGCACCAGATTGGCAGGCCTGGAAGCTGAAGGCTCTTTTATCCACAGAATGCATACAACCTGGATGAAAACAGTACAAACTTTCCTACCAGTAGGACTCATCCCTGACTTGGAAAGACTAATAATAGGGATATTTATATCCATTCAATTCTTTGCCTTTGCTGAGCTTGCCAACGACAAGACTGGGGTTTTGTGATGAGAACAGCTGTCCACTAGGCCAGAGCACAGGCATCAACAGCTCATTTGGCATGAGCTAATGAGTGATTTGATTTCTATTGACCTGAGTCAGCTAGTACTGGTGAGTCTCATCCAAAACCCACTGAAATCACTGTAAGGATTCCCATTGGCTTCAATGGTCTTTGAAACTCCCAACATGAGGCAGTCTTGACAGCCAATGACTGGCACCTGCAGATATTTAGGTGTTCCCTGGAAAACAAATCTGACTTCTGTACTTTCTGTAAGTCATGCAAGTCATTTTTGGTTCATTTCTTAAGGTCCTGTTTAGAAACAGTGGTCACTTTATTTATCATAGGCTTTATCAGGCTCCACAGCTGCCGGGACCATGAGGATTGTGGATTGTGAAACTGAGCAGCTGCAGGGTCTGTCCTGGACTTGGAAGTTAGGCTTCTTTTAAAAAATAAAATGTCGCTAACTAACTGTGACTTTCTGCCAGCCTCATTCCCCTACCACGTTGTGTTGCTGCACAGCTGCGCAGCATGCGCCTCCCCTGCCATGGGTGCAGCAAGGACTATCAGATTTTAGGGGTGAAATGTCATGGCAGGGGGGAAGAGAAATCTGGTCCTGACTATTCACTGTGTGTTGCCGAGACTTTTAATTCCTATTCCCACCATCATCCCAATCTATTTGTCTTGTATTAGAACTGAAAATTGCAGCCTCTTCCAGGCTTTTAGACCCTCCTGGGAAGAAGTTCATTTTCTGAACCAACTAGAGCCCAGGGGCAGATCTAGGATTTGCCAAAGGGGTGGGCAGGAGTTTCTTTGCTCCCAGCCTCCACCCTGCTATACCCACCAGTGCAGAAATCGAGGGATTTTTTTTTAAGTCTCCAAAGCACTTAAGTATCCCACACCTCTTCCTCTCTGTGCTCAAAGGCATATCACCTCCCCTCCTTTTCCTCCTCCCTGCACCCCCTGCCTTTCACCGATGCTTTTCCTACTACCTTAGAGGCAGGGGAAGCCTCAAAGCTACTTCTGTCCACTCCAGCTAGGCTGTGCAATGGCTGGGTTCAGCTGGAAACAGGCACAGCGACAGCAGCAGTGATGGTTTGGTGGGGGGTGTTCTCCCTCCCTGCACTTGTGCCTGCACTTGCTCCTCAGGGAGCCATGGGAGTAGCAGCTTTGAAGAAGGGTAAGCAGAGGGGCAAGTTGGAGGGGAGGGAAGGGGGGGAGGGAACACCTTTGAGCACAGAAGAGAAAAGGGGGGCAGATTCTTAAGTGTCCTGAGGACCTGAAGGAAGTCCCTATAAGCTGCTGAGGTGTGGTACAATTCAAAAGTTTGAGGTGGGGGGGCGGGAGTGCAGCCACACCACTGCACCCCCCCCGGATCTGCCCTTGCTAGAGCCCAACACCAAGTACACAGCATAGCGTGTTCTTTTAACAGAAGTATTCCTGCTAGATGGGTAAGAGTCTTTGTACAGTGTCTTCCAAACCTACTGATATTAATTCAGTAATTAGAGCTTTTAGGTGGTGATGAATCACGGGTGTTTGAGCTGGAGCTCAAGAGTTGTAACACTGAATGGGACATGACATAAATTACTGGATTTCCATAATTCTTCAGCTTTTCATGTATTTTCACTGAATACATTAAAAATACAGTAAGGAACTCACTTTTAATTATGCAAATTAAAATGCAATGAGAAAAGAGATGGATGAGTTTTAATGCCTGCCCTGCCTGGGTACCTGGAACTGGCATACAAAGATCCAGGAGCTAATCTGATCACCTGCCCCACTGTTCCTAATTGCCTGGTTTGCTCAAAGGTGGTCCTCGTCAGCACTCCCTCAGGTGACTGAACAGGAAAGGCAGAGGGTAAACTGAAAGGAAGCAAACCATGTGAGCAAAGCAAGCTGCCCTCCACCATCCTCTCGCAAATCACTGGGCATTTCTACATGTGACATTAAAGCACAGCAATAAACTCTGGAGTTTCTTGCTCCCAGGTGCGCTGTCTGAATGTGCACCCAGGAGCAATTAACTCCTGAGTTTATTGCTGTTCGAACACTGTCCTGGGAGTACAGCATGTTGAGCCAGGTCTGAGCAGCTCCAGCTGGTAATGGATCCAGGGGGCAAGCAGGTATCGGCCTGCCAGCCCAGTGATGCTCCCCTGGCTCAACGTGCTGCAGAGGAGCTGGCTGCAGCATGAGGGTATTATATTTACAAGTGTCATCCTGCTGTGGAGTAAATTATTTTACTCTAGCCTAATAGGGGTGCACGTGTAGATGCTAAGATGTTTCCTGTGCAGCTAATTAGTCTACTGTGCAGTAAACGTCTCATGTAGACTCGCCCACTGAGAAGCCGTTGACAATAACGGGGTGCTCTGATCTTTGCCACCAACATCCTTACAATTGCACCTGTCTGTGCTTGGTGATTAGCCACTTGGGTTTGGCTTTGCCTGGAGGTGATCCTCAGTCACTGTTTCAGGAATAAAAGGGAAGATGTGTCCAACAGACATATAAAAAATTAAGCTCAGCTAAATAACATACTTCACTCAGGCTCATGTCAGCCCACTCCCATGTTGAACACACTTTCTGCCTCTTCATCAATGAAAATTTTGACTGTAACTGGATATTGATGGTATCACCTGGTTCAGGTTCTTTATGTGTTATGGTTGCTAAAAGCCCTGGCCTTATTTTAGAGGTGGGTGAAAGACCAGATGGACAGAACCTGGTGTTTAGCAGTACTGAGACTGAGTCTACAAGAGGGGATTGAGTATTGGCACCTGTGGGCTTAAGCATTGCAAGTGATACTGCACACAGCAACCCAAGGCAGTGGTACCAGCTTGCCACTTTCATACTCCTTTTTTTGATCAACCAGAAGAACGTGAGGAGTACATGAGGATCACAGGAATAGCCGCTGACTGCAGATTTTACGAGATCCCTTCTAGCTGGATTTTGATAGTTCTCCAAGCAATCATTATGGGCTGTAGCCTGGAAAAATTACATTGCAGCAAGTGGGTATGAACATTAGTACTCCTATCGCAGGTTGCGTTGAAGCTTAATTTACTAAGGAAGCTTTTTTTTGCCCCTCCCTCCCCCTTTTTTAAATTTGGATTGTATGTAAAAGAGAAAAGCTATTGTGCTCCTCAAACTGGTTACTGTTAAACAACATGGTATTAGGGGTAGTAATGATATTTGGTTGAAAGCCAGGCACCTAGTGGTTGTAACTAATAGCTGCAATGCACAGGGCTGTAACTACAGGGGAGAGAGAGATTGCCGAATATGTGTGAAATGGAAGGTAATTGAGGCAGTGATGCACAAGCCTTTCCAAGATGAAAATAATGTTGATCTGTCCTGTATGTTTATACATTCCTACCAGTGATGTGATATGTAGAAACACACTCTCTTAAATCAGATATACAGAGAAATTAATATTCAGTTTCGATGTATTCGGTCCAGCCACCCCCAGGCTTCATTTCCAGGAATCTCTCCCACTTTTATACTATGCTAAAGTACAATCACTCAAATTGCTTGTTGCCATGCACTGAAAAGAAATTTATGCCCAGTTTTCCCTAGCAGCAACATTACAGAACTTTAAGCAACACTACACCTAGTTAGTAATGCAATTCCCTAGCAACCCAGTGAAGAAAGGGAGTGGGGATAGTGCCTTCTAGCCACTGCTGTGCTGAGTTCTGTGCTTTAATATTTCACCTCTGGTGGAAACTTTATATCTTCCCCTTGTCTCTTCATCTTCCCTCTCCCTCCGGGAAGCCTCGCTGCCAGCTTCAACCTTGCTTCTATGCAGATGACACCTAACTCTACGCCTCTCTTTCTTCACTCTCTGATTCCTGCATAACCGTTCTAGCTACCCTGATTCTTTTAACTCTTGCCAACATCATGAAATCCTACTTTTGAATGCTTCAGAGAACAAAGGTTTCCTCAGGGAGGAGAGGAAGGAGGGTAGAAGTGTTTTTCTATCTTGTGTCCTTGACTTTCCTATCATGTATCTTCATTCAGACCTAAAATTCACTCTTGAGGCAGATACCTTGAATTCACCCATACTCTCGGTCTTTTTGAGTCCCGCAACTCCATTTTACACTCATGTTTATCACAGCCCCTGGCATCTGGAGAGAACTTGTCATTACTGTTACTTGCAGCTTCTATGGAAGCTTCATTAATGCCTTAGTATGGGCCTTTCCCTACTCCGAGTGTTCCCCTCTCCTACATTTATATGGAATCGCTTCTCTATAAGGATTCCTGGAAACAGAATACTCTCTTGTTCCTTTCTCTCACTTGGCTTTCTATACAATCCAGCTCCAAATTGTCACCTTTCTGATTTCAGTTCTTTTTAAGGACCTCCTTATGTCACCTGCTGATCTCATACCTGCCCACCCACCAATCACTGAACTTATCACCATGAATGACATCTGACTACCTAAGCATCATTTCTTATTCTTCAGAGCCATGACCTCTACCTTCTCTCTCAAGCTCGGTCTCAGGTGGGAAGGTCATGCCTTTGAATCTTTATATCTCTACCTACCTCCAACTTCATGGGCGACTGGTGCCACCTTAGTCAGGGGGGGCACGTGCATCCCCAGCGACCAGTCAGCAACTGGGGGGGTCACCTCACAGCCAATCTCACTAACTGGGAGGGGGGTACCCCCGTGGCCAATCTCGCTGACCGGGAAGTGGGCGCGATGCTCCCAGAAGTGGCTGCGGTGCTCCTGGAAGCAGCCGTGGTGCTTCCAGAAGTGGCCGCAGTGCTACATTTGGCGCTCTCACTCCCAGGCCGGCACTCACGGGGGGGCACCGGCACTCCTGTCTTTGCCCCCACCCATTGCCTAAGTGGGAAGTGCAGCTGGTCTGGGGGTGCACCAGTGCTCTCAGGGGGTGCACGTGCACCCCTGTGCATCCCCTATGTGTTTCCACTGTCCAACTTACTTCCCTTGCCATTACCAAGCCACCAAATCACATCCTCTCAAGGATCCCTACAAGGGATAAAACTTTAAGGTCTTCTCTGAAAGGATTAGGCAAGTAGTTGCAACTACCAGGAGCTCATTGGGTAAGAAGTTCATACAGGTGGGACTACACAAATTCAAATGCTTCCCTCACTGTAAGCAGAGGATTTTGAACTTTTCAACTACACCGCCTCTCTAAAGAAAGAACACCATTGTATACTTATAATAAGCAGGGATGTAGCACTCTTTGTGGACAAAAGGAGGTGTTTTGGGTGGCTGTGTGATTAAAGCTTTCTTTTAAATGGCAGAAGGAAGTATGATTAAACCAGGAGAGTAATTAATGGTTTGCAGTTTCCTCCATGCTATTTTGAAATCGCCATTATGCAGAAACATCTATTATAACTCTGAGCATTAATTCAGCAATCCATGTCTTTTACCATTTCTACCAGCCAAAGGGCTTGTCTACACAAGACATCTACTGCACAGTTGGCTAATTAGCTGTGCAGTAGATGTCTGAGCATGTACATGTGTGCCCCTATTAGGCTGGAGTAAACTAATTCACTCCTCAGCAGGATAGTTCTTATAAATATTAGTACTGGTACTAGTAAATACAAGTACTACCCTGCTGCAGAGTAGAAAACTACACAGCAGGGCACATGTAGATGCCAGAAAGCCTGACTGGGGTAAGAGGGAGCTTCAGTGCAGGGGCTGCTTGCTGGCTAGCCCCACACTGAAGCACTCTTATGCCCCAGCCAGCCCCTCGACAGCATGCTGAGCCAGGGGGAGCAGCCCAGGGCTGGCAAGCTGATCCTTGGGTCCTCTGCCAGCTGGGGCTACTCTGCCCTAGCTCAACATGCTGCAAATGAATAAACAGCAGAGCTTATTGCTTCAGAGTTTAGTGCTCCCTGGCAAATGTTCAGATGGTGTGCCTGCGAGCAATTAACTCCGGAGCAACAAGCTCTGTAGTTTACTCAGGCACCATGGATTTTATGTTATGCCATGGACACCGGTCTGTTATGAAGTGAGTTGCATCCATGAGCTGCTTTTACATATGCGACCAACCCACCTCAGTTTTTCCCTCTCCTATAAATGATGAATAAATAAAAATAGGAAGCAACAGTTATTAATTCAGGAGCAACTGTGTGGCTTATTTCCTGCTGCCAAAACATTCCAGAGCTCAGCTCCTGCTGTCTTTGAAAGTCCTTTGTGTATTGATTTTGATGCTTTATTGAAGCAAAATGTGGGCCTAAAAGAAAGATTTACCTAAGATGACATTCACTATCTTACAAGAAGAGGAGCATAAGAGGATGTAAGGGGGGGGGGAAAAAATCAACGCCCAGTGAAAGAAGCAATTTAGAGCTGATGCTACAATCTATCTCCAATGATGTAAGTATTTGTGTAGCAATGCTCAGGAAAATATATGTATTTGTTTTCTTAAGAGCCTATAATATTACATCTCCTTCTTCACTAAGCAAATATAAACTGCTGTACAACAGAGCCTATTCTTCCTCATCTCTCAGAAGAAATAAGGGCACGGTTCATTTTGTATTACTCGTTTAGATTTCTATCTTTTTCTTCATCCCTACATCCATAGCTAGCTGGAAGATCACAGCTCAGCTACTTCTATTCAATCCATCTCTTCTGTGCTAAGATTGCTAACAAGGGCACTGATCATTTTGATGTAGATGTTTATCTGCTAGGAGACAAACGTAGACTGACAGCTCATTAACAAAAAGGCAAGTAGATGGCAATGGCAATGGCTCTTAAGGAACGCTGGCTTGGCCGGGAGTCCTGGTAGTAACCTTGAGTACCATTCCCGGTCTCCTGAGCTACTCCACCTTAGTCTTGGTTTGGAGTTTTAAACTGGGGGATCTGCCTCCTGCTCACTCACACTACACACACACACACACACACACACACACACACACACACACACACACACACACACACACACACATGCACCAAACATACAAGAAACTTGGCACTTTGAGGACTATTCACCCTGTATGCTTTCACCCTGGGAATCAGCACAAAGATTCTGTAGTTGTAAACATTTAGAAATATATCAGAGAGAGGCATTCATGAGAAGAGAGTTTGACCTCTATGGGTGTGATCAGACGAGTGCACACATGCCTGTTGCCCCGCCTCAAACCCCTTTGAGGCGGGGCAACAGGCACGTGCGGGAAAGAAAAAATGTTCAGGGTATCCAGGGGTCTAAAAAAACCACTCCACAATACAGCAGAGCAAGGCATGGTTCAACACCGTGCCCGAAGCCAGTCCTCGAAAAGAAATGCTTTGGTTTTGGCCAGAGCATCTCTTTTGTGTTTCTGCTGCCCCGGTACTGTCCAAGGTAAGTTGGGCGGTAGGGGGGAAGGAGGGGGTTCATGGGTGTCGGTGGGGTGAGAGGCATCAGGGGGATGTGGAGGGGGGTTTGGAGAGTGGCGGGGGGGTGGGGGGGGAATGTCCCTGGGGCTGCAGGGTGGGGTGGTGAGGACCTGGCCCAGATCCCTGAGGCTCGCTAGTCTGGCTTTGCCCTGGAGTGGGTCACACGGCTCCAGGAGGCGCACACAGGAACCGCACCTTCCAGAACCCTGTGACACACTCAGGTGCAAGGCTGGACTAGCGAGCCACATGGGGCTGGGCCAGGTCCTCACTCCTGCCCCCCCACAGGCACAGGGTAGAGGCAGGACTCGGCCCTGGGACCTGACCCATGCTGGAGCCCGGCCCATGCGGCCATGCTGCATGGAGCTGAGCCAGGTCCTGCTGGCCCTGGTGCTGCTCATGCCAGGCCCTCCAGGGTGCAGCTGGGACCCTGTGGTGGGGGGCCTCCAGGGTGCCTGAGACCCTGGGCAGGGGGGCTGGGGCCCTGCGGGGGATAGGGGTTGTGGCCCTCCAGGGGGGAGCTGGGACCCTGGGTGGGGGGGCATTTCATGTGCTGTTGGGGGGGGGGTAGGCTGCACCCTGTGGGGGCCAGGGAACCCACCCCTCCTAAGCAGCCCGCACACAAGGTCCCTCACGCCCACAGTGCCCCCAGAAATTGCCGCACTTCTACCCACAGATCAACCCATATCCCTCCACGTCCACCCACCACCTTCTCCCACACCCCTTCCCACCACCTTCCTGCAAACACCACATCCCCCCATCACACACTCATCATGTGTGAAGAAAATCAAAAGCACAGATCAACACAAAGTTATTTAGAATTTATTTTTTCATGATGCTAAAGACACTGGTAGGTTTCTAAATTGCTTTAACATTGTCAATATACCAATAAAGCATTACCCAACTTATCACTGTCTCTCTCTCTCTCTAGATGTGTGTGTGTGTGTGTGTGTGTGTGTGTGTGTGTGTGTGTGTAGAGTGTTTTTTTTTTGTTGTTTTAAATGTGGAAGAACATGGATTTGGGGGTATTTTTAAAAATGGATTTGGGATGCTGCTGCAGCAGTACAGCTGGCACAAGGGATAGTGTCCCCAGATATCAATTGGCTGGACCCCAGAAGCTCTGGAGAGCAAGTAGCCCTGAGCTGCTTGCCAGGGCAGCTTTTTGTATGGATGGGGCAAAGACAGGGCAGCTTTTTATACTGCTGGGGACAGCACAGGTGCTGGCCCCAAGCTCTAGCTCTCCCTGGCTGTAGATCCAGGAGGAGCCAGGCAGGGTTATTTTGCCTGAAGTAGCACAATTTGCTCCACACCAAAGTGCATGTCCAAGCACATATGCTGAGGCAAAAAGCCCCAGCTCAAATTTTCACTGTTTCTATTTGAGCTGCTGCAAACGCACATGCTATGGGTGCATCCAGACAATCACGCATGTACCTCTTGACCCATCTCAAACCCCCTTGAGACAGGGCAAGAGGCATGTGCAGGAACAAAAAAATGTTCCCCATGATGCAAACTTCCCCTATCCCCTGCTGCCCTCCCCGGCCCCATAATCACTTCCCTGTCTGGCCCCACCCTCTGCCTGCCCCCAAGTCCCCCATCCCTGCCCTGCCCAGCCCCATCCCTCCACCTCCCCAAGCCCCCAATCCATGCCCCTCCACCCCAGTATCCCCATAGTTAAAAAAACCCCCAAACCCAGCAGTTACTGGCAGTCTGGCTGGGGCCCCACCTACAAAGCACTGGGCAGGGTAACAGCCACAGTGGCCCCACCCTGGGCCCTCCTGCCCCCTGCTGCCCTGTACTGCCCGGGGGGGGGGCTCTTCCAGGAGGCCCCGGAGCCCCTGCAGCCCTCTTTCTAGGGCAGGGGTGGGCAATTATTTTGGGCAGAGGGCCACTTACTGAGTTATAGCAAGCCATCAAGGGCCACAAGACAGGCAGCCCAGGGCAGATTAATACTGGTTTTTCTAAAAAATTTTATGGGCCACATGGGCCAGATAAAATGGCCTGGTGGGCCACATCAGGCCCCCAGGCTACATTTTGCCCAACCCTTTTGTAGGGTATGTAGAGGCTTTTTTTTTTTGTTTTTTCTTTTTCTTGTTTTTTTTTGTTTAAAATGATGGTGCCTAGAGTTGGGGGGGAGGCAGCCATGGAGTCCCAGGGGTGCAAGTGGGGGGTGGGGCTGGGCAGGGCAGCCATTGGGGGTTCTGGGGCAGTGAGGGGTGGAGCTGGGTGGGGCAGCCATTAGGGGGCTGCAGCAGCTGGTGGGGAACGGGGCCAGGTGGGGCAGCAATCGGGGGAACTGGCGCCTTGCAGGGGGAGTGGTAGCCCCTGTGGGGGCCATAGTCCTTCTGTGGGGGCCATAGCCCCTGTGTGGGGGCTGAAGGCCCTGTTGTGGGGGGCTGTAATCCCTGTGTGGGGGACATAGCCCCTGTGGTAGGGCAGCAAAATATATAGTCATGTATTCGTGAATTCATGAAACATTTATTTATAATTCACTTTATTATTATGATAAGAGACTTGCTTTAACACTGTAACTATATCAATAAAACATTGTCCAACTGATCCCTGTCTCTGTCTCTCTCTCTCTCTTTATAGTGGTCTTGTGTTTTACTTGTGGAGGAACATGGATTTTCGGGTATTTTACAGAGTGACTTTGGGATTTTTTTTATCAGGGATTTTTCACTTTTCCAGCAGGGAACACCAGAATTCCTGCTAGGGAGGCCAGCGGCAGAACCCTGCCTACTCAGAGCTGGCACCTTGGACCCAGCTGGCTGTGGCTGACCTCCTGGCCAAATGGGGCCAGGAGGACATGCTTTGACAGTTCAAAGCAGGTCACCGCACTGGGAACATCTTCCGGGCAATAGCTGCCGAGATGGCTGGGCAGGGGCACACGTGGCAGTAGTGCCACACAAAGGCCAACTCTGCAGCCACAGCCCACTGGAAGCTGGCCCAGAGGGGCAGATGTCTCAACTGGCTGTGCAGTCCCCATCCAGCTCTGGCAGGTGCATAGTAGGTCACAGCCAGGCAGCAGCCCCCACTGCCAGACTGCTGCAGTGGGTAGAGGGTGCAGGGAACTCTCAGGGCTGCTTCAGCAGTCCAGCTGGTACAAGGGGTAGTGTCCCCAGGTACTAATTGGCTGGGTCTCAGAAGCTCCTGAGATCTAGTAACCCTGAGCTACTTGCCAGGATGGCTTTTAATACTTCTGGGGACAGCACAGGTATTGGCCCCGGGCTGTAGCTCCCCCTGGCTGCAGATCTGGGAGGAGCCAGGCAGGTTTACTTTGCCCCAAGTGCCGCAATTTGCTCCACAACAAAGTGCATGTCCAAGCACATGCGCTAAGACAAAAAGCCCCAGCTCAAATTTGCACCGCTTCTATTTGAGCTGCTGCAAGCACACGTGCTTACACATGTGGACGCGCCCTATGTCTTTTTTATCTCACACTGACTATTGTGGTATATAGGATTTGGGAGAATCTGCCTGTTCTGCCATAGTGATAAAGTGTCTCCTGAATTCCTTAATGATAGGAAGAGCCTTTACTCGCACAAGCAGCCCCACTGAAGGCAGCAGAGTTGTACTTGGGTGCAGGATCAAACACTTTATGCTAGGAGCTACAGGGTAAAATATTTCACAGTAATGGTTAGCCTCCAACCCTGCCATGCTATTCTTTATACTCTCTGAGCTTTCTTCTTTCCTCTCTCTTTCTTCTTTTTTACTCCCAGTTTAGAGAATGTCCCGGGGAAGAGATCTAATGTAATCTGGCTATAGATATGTAGGTAGCAAATATATCTTCTTTTTCTTTCTGGACTTGTTAATTATCCATGGAGTTCTAAGAAATAAATAGATGCTTAGAATTCTTCTGTAGATAATCAAGTCTTTTAAAAAATCCCCAAAACAGAGCAGCCGCTTCTCCACTTTAGGGAAAGAAAAATGCCAGAAAGCTTTAAGAGCATTTTGTTCAGGAAATCACATCTTTTCCCATTTTCCAGCTGACACATTGCATTGCAAGTCTGTCACAGTGCATTACCTTTGTGATGTGATGTAATGCAACATTGCTGATGCAACCCAATCTGATGTGTCTAATGTGATACATCAGGTACAATATTTGAGAAGATTTTTCTGCAAACAACTTTCATAAAAGAGACTTTGTTCTCCCCTAGCCTTCCAAATTAAAAAGCCCTTCCCAAAGAATTGTGTCAACTGGTGCTAATTGCATTTTCATGGATAATTAGCAAATAGAATTATTTGTGAGCAAAGGTTTGCTTTTTCTGCTACTCATATGTAAAAGTGGAAACAGAGCATAACAGAACTGATACATAACTACCTTCTTCAAGATGCACATAGGTTAACTAAACAGAGGTTATTTCCAGGGTCTGATCCTGCTACCATTGATTGCAAAAACCTTGTTCCACTAAACTGGATTGGTACTCAGTGGGAGTATCTATAGGTGCATTTATGCTGGTTTAAATTTACTGTGCAGTAAGTGGGAATAGGCTGGCATCTACACGTGCAGGCATTAAAGCACATTAACATTTTGTGTGGACTAATTTGGGACTAAAGTTAGTCCCAAGTCAGTCCATACTCAGTGTTACTGTGCAGCAGTGGTGGACTAATGCGGGGGCAGGAGGGTGCCGGCTGGGCCCTTCAGAATTCTTATTGCATGACGTGACTTTAAGTATTGTTATGAGAAGGACGGGGGGGGGGGGGAGTATCAGATTTACACTCAAGTCAGTGTAAGTTGCCATATTTATTGTGCAGTATGGGTGTGCACATGTAAACGCACGCCCACACTACGCAGTGCTTTTGGTTACTGCATAGTGAATACACATGTGTAGACACACCCAATGTTCACATTTTCAATCAGGGCACTCTGTTTCAAAATCTCACACAAGAAGTGATGCAGGTCACCTATATGTCTGGAGAAATATTGAAAAACATAAAGCACCAGTGAATAAGACTCACAACTAAATCCCTGTACAGCATGATTGGGGACAGGCTGGCAGTCCATTTGGCTAATCTCTGACATTCCCTGCAGTGGAAATAATACAGGTGAAGAATGCAATCAAGAGCAGATAACACTTGCAGGGAAATCCTCAGGGTACTCTGATGAAATCAGTTTAGGGCAGGAGGACAAGCCTACAAAGCAGTCCTAGTCCAGTAAATAGATTCCATTGGCAATACCAAGGCTATATATAACTTGGATAGTTCTTCTCTTTTACTTCTATGTTTGCTGGCCCATCCTAGGGCTTCCCAGGTGTTGCTAGAGAGGAAAGAATTTGGCTCACTCCTAATCCTTTTTCTGGATTATAGAACTACCATCTGTTAACACACTCCAGCATATCTCCCTGTTAATCAGAGATACATTTAGGGTAAAGTTGCATGTTACACTTAGCCCAGACTAAATCTGTGGATTGTTAAGTGGTGATAATATTAAAGTGTGCTGTGAACAGTTGCCTTTAAGGGTTAATACTCTTTGTTTCCTGCACAGCAGTGACTTACTTGTTATTAGAGGGCTGATGAGCAAGGACATGGCTAAGAGCTAGGACACCTGAGCACTACCTCTGTGCTGGGGGAGGAAGTGACTGAAAGCAGTGCATCCTGGGAAGCTGGTGGACTGCAAATTGCTTGTTTTATCTCTGTGGAGCAGACTAAAGTCACCCTAACATAAGTGAGATAGCATGGGCCAGGATTAACCCTCATCTGTTCTTTTGTATGACAAAAATGGTGTTCGTATCTTTATCTTTGTGCACGTTGGTGTTTTTGTTGATTCAGGACCTCTTGGCTATCAGAGACATTACCAGGGATCACTATGTGGAAGTGGCTCTTGTCGATCCCCAACCCTCACCTGAAGTGGTATAAGTCTGAGATGCTCAGGGACACTTAGCATGAGTTAATAAACTTCAACTTGTGGACACTCACATTTTAAGTGCCCTCAGTATGGTCTAAGTGTCATGTTTAATTTCACTCTTATACTATGTTGCTCACAATCAGACGGTTTAATCCAAACCAATTGGAGTAGGTGCAAATCCCTGAGTCTGAGTTCTCATTTACCTTCATTTCACAATTATCTGGGCGAAGACCTGTCTGGAAAAGTTGGCTCATTCCAGTTTAAGTATTGGGCACTGCTAAAAAATGCATTGCTACGTGTGCCCAACCACTGTTGGATCTCATGTCTTCAACATTCAAAACAGGTATAGGCTTTTGCATATGAACAGTGTTAGCATTACTACCAGGGCCAATGGTCACATTTCCTTTTGCCTTCAGAGCAGATTTTAAACAACTACTAAAGTGGAAGTGATTTTTCCCAGCCAAAGTTGTTTGCTGAATGAAGTGATCCAAATTCTATCCCTTACCTTGAAAGCCAAGCAGTTAAAGTTTGAAAGCCTGATTCTGTTTGTTATGTCACTTGACTGGCATTTGAAACTAAGTGTAATATAAACTCCCTAAAGACTTTGCTAATAGCAGTACCCAGAGAAAGCCATTATCCTTGAACAATACCTCAAATCCCAGAAAGAGTCAACTGATTCTGTGCGCTTCAATTTTTGAGAAACCATGGGCACTTCTACACAAGACATTTACTGCATAGCCTCCTAATTAGCTCTGTAGTAAATGTCTCATATCTACGCATGCGGCTCTATTAAGCCACAGTAAACTAATAAACTCTGCAGTACTTGTAAATACAAGGGATAACCTGCTGCGGAGTTTCTTAGTGCACATCAATACATGGATAGGCGACTGGTAGGTGGGGCATGGTGGGGGGGCATGTACCCCTGTAACAGGGCCACCCTCTGCTGCCACCTCCACTGGTGGTTTCTGTGGTTGCTCACCAGCCCTGCCCCTGCCACTGATGTCACTGCAGACTCAGGAGGCACCAGCCACCCCCAGACTCAGGAAGCACCAGCCACCCATGAACGCACATGTAAACCAGCTGGAATACAAAGGTGGTTCAGTGTGGGGGCTGCCTGTCAGCTACCCCCACACGGAAGCACCCTCGTGCTTCCAGCCAGTTCCTTCACAGCACATTGAGCTGGGCAAGAGCAGCCCTGGTCTGGCAGGACTCCTCAGGACTCCCTGCCAGCCAGATCTGCTCCGACCCAGCTCAACATGCTGCAGTCCTAGATGCACATCCAAACAGTGTACTCAGGAGCAATAAACTCCAGTGCTATATGTGACAGAGTTTACTGTTTTGAATTAATAAGACATGTAGACATGCACCCTGGGACTTTCATTGATCTCAATAGGTTTTGGATTAGACTCAGTTTTCTAAAAAGTGAATTTTAAGGAGAGATCTAATGGGAGGAAAGACAAAAGCATGACTGACTGGGTTGAGGAGAGGGCTCTGTTCACAAACACCTACATGTTACTCTCATTACTCCTTTCTCCCTTCCTCCTTATGGAGCTGTTTTCCCTCTTCATTCCCCTGTTCTCCATTCCTCTGACCAAACAGCACATCAGAGATCCTGGCAATTTCCCTGTACTGCTCTGGTTGCATATGGAGCAAAGCATCATAGGCATGGGGCACACAAAGTCCCAGTGCACTTTGCACACTGCTCATACTGATTTTTCAAGTGTAAAATGTAATTCAAATCTCCATAAAAAGCCATTTGCCCCCAAGTCTCAGAATTCCTACACTAAGTTGCAAGTGTGAAATCCAGTTGAATTAAAGATAGGTTTGAAAATCTTGCAACAGCCTTCAGCATACTTCAGCGTTCGGACTCAATGGTATCGTAACTGGCATCTGAGAAGTTTTGTCTCCATTCTCCAAAAGTATAGCAGAATGTCTTTTGTCTCTTCCAGTTACATCTGCAAAGTTGGGCACACCCTGCATGAGTGAGAACATAGGGAATTTGAGAGTGGGAACATCAGGAATTTATATATGAACCTTAGTATTTGCATCCATGTTAGCCAAGCTTATGTACGTGCTCAAAACTCTTCTTGCCTAGCTCTGACTGTCTGGCCTAAATATACACGGCATATGTGCAAATTAGACAGTGCAATCCACCTAATCCAGTCTGTCCAGTTCTTTCCAGAAGTGAAAGTCTTCTAACAGCACTGGCTTGTTGTTACCAGATTCTTAGCACTTACTCAGAATATTCTGATCTATATATATAGATAGAGCTATATATCCCAGAGGAGTTACTTAGGGGCATCTTGACCTGCATGAATGCTTGTTTGCAGTCCTGCCCAATGCACCCACACATTTTTCCATGCTTCAAAACTGGCATATTATCATGGTTGTTGAACGATTTAGAAGTTCTTATTTACTTATCTCAAGGTAGATGAACTTTTTTTTCTTTTCTTTTGAGGAGGCTCGTGTTTAAAATGAACAATGACTAAAAAGTAAGCCTGGGGAAAGCCTCAAGAGATGTGAAAGATAGGTTAAGTTCAGAAATGCACTCAAAAAAGGTGAGCATACTTCCAAGGACTCTGAATCTTTTGAACTGGAAAACACTTCTGGGCATAAAGTGAATTTGGTAAGATTTCTGCTTGTGGTACACAATGGAAACAGCTTGAAAAAAAATCTTTATCCAAAAGTTTCAGATATTATGGTCCGAAATTGAAAGCATTTTGAAGCACTGGAGATAGCTTGAGCTCTCTGCTGGAAATCGATAAAACCTTTGATTTCACAGGCTTTCTCACATTTAAGCTTAGAAAACAGTTTATAAAACAACAATAGAATAAGAGTTTATATTTATTCATTATATTTCATCCCAAGGGTCAGTTTTGCAACTCTCCTGGTTGTATCATAAGTCTGGCAATTTTTGATGTTTCCTGGGGCCCAAATTTAATTAAAAAAAGAAAAGAAAAGTATGTTTCAGTCTCTCATGGTTTGGAAGAAAAGATTGAAAGCACGACACAAGTACACATAGGAGGCTCAGAAAACAAAAGGTACATTTTAAAAAGTCCACAAAATTATTGTTTTAACAATCTCATTTTTATAACAATCTAATTATTCTGAGGGACTGATTCATAACTTCAGATTGGGATTGGACATGACCCAAAGTGATTTTTATACTACCTACCTGCGTTGCTTTACTCTTAACATTAAAATGCAGTGATCTCTGAACTGGAGCACGTCAGCTTTTTTAATAGCATATAGCAGTTGCGAGTAGAAATCGAAGAGGCATGTCCAACTGAAACACAGTCACATATCTCTGCCAGATTGTTCTTATGTCCCTCTCAGGGGTCTGGTATTTACCCAAATCCTACTTCTGCCTGCTGGTAAACAGCCTTTTTCATCTCTTATCTGTGATTCCCTTTCACAGACTCTTCAGTAAGCTTTTATTTTTAAATGCAGATACACATAACCTGGGACCCTGTGAAATCAGTCAGGCTGTCTGATGAGTATGATGTAGCTCAGTTTCTTTCAGTCAAAGGTTGACTTGGCTTTTTATCTGGTTGGAAGAAATGTCTGTAGGGCAACCAGCTTGCTGATATTTTAGCACATCTCCAAATGATATAAGAGGCGATGTGCTATACCTACATGAACATACTGCGCCGGTATGGTGAGTGGGGGGACTCTGTTCAACTCCTGGACTTTCTGTAGCAGAAATTCATTGACACGAGAGCTAATTATCTGCTCCAATATCATCAGGTAACAGCACCACCTTCTGCCAACAATCCACTATCTCTTTTCTTTTGAAAATGATTGGATTAATTCTTTTTTTCTATTAATACTTTTGTCAAATGCTTCTGGCAGTTTTCACCTAAAAACCTGTAAGTGTAAAGCATCCCAAACTGCCCAGAATAGAATTTGTAACTATTGGTTACAGGTAATTAATTAGGTAATTAATAAAATGCACATTTGTTGGCATTCCAGTCTGCCAAAAAACCAAACGATTTGCAATTTGAGGTCCTGATTCAGCAAAGCACATAAATAGTGGTTTAAAATCCACTGGGACTTAAGCGTGTGCATAAATGTTTTGCTGAAACAGGGCCTTAAGTGTGAAGTTAAGAGCCTAGATACATTCTCCAAAGCACCCAGGCCTTATGTTCAAAAGCGATGCAAGCATTTAAATGACTACTAAGTGCCTACATTGCCAACTGGTAAAAAGAGAACGACATTACACAGACCAGAGATCATGCATTGTATTGTGGATTTTCTGTGGTCCATATTTTGCAACCCCCACCTGCTTCCTTCATCAGTTGTGTAAGACCTAGCCATGCTCCAAGTGGCACAACTAAGTATTTGACACCGACTGAGAAGATGGGAAAGGCCCTCTAGTCCTGCATCATCTATGATCTACCACTCAATGCTTTTATGCTAATATAGTTTCCATCAGTTTTGAACACCTACAGATTTCCACCAGACTCCAGAGCAGAGGCTGGAGGCTGCAAGTGAGGGAGGAACAGGGAAAAGCCCTGGTCAAACCCTGTTCGCTTGCCCTTTCAGCATCACTGCCACTATGTGACACAGGATACTGGGCAAGATGGACCTACAGTCCGACTCAGTAAATAGCAAGTCTTTTGTTATGTTCAGACAGACAACCAGCCCATCAGGTAGGAGAAGAAGACACTATTTTGGCCTCTCATCACTAAGGGATGAGAGTTAGCAATAGAAAATACCAACTACAAGTACATATATATATATTTGAATTTATTTGTCTGATGCATATGCTACCCTTCCCAACAAAGGCTCAGGGTGGCTTACATTAAGCAAGCAGAATAACTTAACTACTTGCTATCATTGCAACCCCAATAACTTTTGAGACTGTACGCAACAATTATGAGCATCTTGCTTGTATTTCTCAGGCTAGAGAGTTTCTTGCATCGAGCCCCAAAATTCTGATTGAGCTATAATATACTGTTAAGTAAGAAATCTAGCTTGATTTGAAGATTTCATCTGAACGAGACTCCATACCTCCTCAGGAAAGTTATTCCAGTGGCCAATTACCCTCACTGGAAAACTTTTGTTGTCATGGTATTTCTAATCTGGATGTTGCTGGTTTCAGTTTCCAGCCGTTCTATTCTCTGCTATTCTGGTTCTATTGTGCTCATCGTTGCAGAATGGCAAGACTTCCCAGAAACCCATTAAACAATGTAACTGACATCTGTTTCCTGTTTGTTCTCTCCTCCTCTCCTCGGAAAGAGTCGTGTGCCCAGTGGATTGTTTCCCTTTTGGTTGCCAGGCATTTATTCTACAGAAATGCACCTTGTATGAGAGTGGGAAGGGGAGGAGGTTTGTGATCGGCCTTGGTTCCTCTGGAAGTTCATTCCATGCCCTGAGAGAAATTTCCATGCCATCCCACAATGCACTGCAGCATGAACCATGTCAGCTGCTCACTGTTCTGTCAAGGACTTAACTTTCTGCATGTGGGAGAATGAAAAGTATCTTTCCCATCCTTCCTCCCTCTGTTTTCTCTTCAGGCTCCTGGGAGCTGTAATGAAAGAAATTGGCCAGATCCCCAGCTAGCACAGAACATCAAAACTCCATTGTAGCAAACAGACTTTCAATAGGATTTATGCTCCTAAATCCCTTAGTCATTCTTGCAAAACTCTTCTCCTCCCCTCCCTGATTTTCCATTTGAAAATTCCTCACTTCAAATGTGGCTGTCGACTATCAGGGCAGTGCTTGAAGAAGAGTGAACTCGAGGTGCATCACTCCTTTCAAAACTGAATCTGTGCTTTAATCACAGGAAATGCCACATTTTCATGAAAAAAGTGCATTGCTGTGTGGGAATCATGCTGAGATGGAATTAGAGCCCATGGGTACAGAAGAAATTATAACCAACTATAACCAAGTCAACTGATGCGTAGCTAAACAACAACACATTTAGCCTCAGATCAATAAACTAACATGTTGGGTCACCTGGGGGTCTTTTGTTGGAGGGGTAGAAATCCTTAGAGTTTATTTTTCCTTCTTTTTTCTTTTTGAGGTTTTGAAAGCGGCTTGGTTATTAGAGTTTTATAAGCACTTAAATGAATCCCAATTCTGCTCAAACCAATGAAGGCACTGGCTGAAACAGCTGGATTTTTTATGTGCATGTGTTTTAGTAAATTATAAGGTTTAGCCTTAAGGATTCATTTTAACGTAATCTGCTAAAACGATAAGTAGAGCCAGATGCAGTGGGTTATAAACCACTGGACAGTCGCAGCTAGAACTACAGTAGATGAAACTAACTCTATTGTTGAAAGCGTCCTTCCACCGTGGGCTTATTTCTTTTTGGATTAACACAGCTTCTCAAATGGAAAGTAAAAAATAGAAAAATAAAATATACATAACTAAAAAAATCGTATTTCTGAGGCAAGGAAATTAGTCTGGGGTAGTGGTAGGAAATATGCAAAATACAGTCGAAGTGGTTGGTGACAGTTTTCTAGTCTTCTGTTTATGCACATCCATAGAGGAAGTCAATCTGTGGCATAAACCATTTAACTAAATTAAATTCTAGTTAGCATCTGGGATCCCGTCAATAATAGTCTTTATGTTTCTGAGGAGCCACAGACTGGTGGCAGTAACAGACACATAAACATTTTAATAGGTAAATAAATTAGTTGTTGCCTTTCTGCAGCTACCAAACATGGTTTAACAAAGTAATTAGTAATTAGCTATCTGACTTTAACGAAGAATATTTTGCGATCATTAAAATTCTCAAGAAAGACATTTATACCATCAGTAATGTTTACTTACTCTCAAATGCATTAACTCAGCACCAGTAGTAAGTTGTCATCTCTGCAATAGTTCAACATAAATCTTTAATAATAAGAGATTTTCACCACCGTTATAAAATGTTTTTTTCACAGCTGTCATCAGCCTGTAAAATAATTTCCTTTAACCTAAGCTCCTTAAATGGAGTAAAATAGAAATAAAACTGCATTTAAATAACAAAAGACTTCAGATATAAACAGTTAAAAGCCATGAAATTCTTCTACCATGATGTCTCTATAACACAATATCTGAGACAACTCAACTTTTATGAGAATCCATGCTGCGGGCACAAAAAAAAGTGAAGAGACTCAAATTAAAGGGCCAGATTTTTAGCCCTGTCTTGAATCAGTCCTCTGCTGTGCTTCCAATTCTGAGCCTGCTGAGAGCTGTCAGTTCAGACTAATTACTTATTATTAGAACCATTTTCAGATGACGAACCAACACAGAAACTCTGCTGTAAAAGAAGTGGAGTTCTTGGGAATTCACGCTACAAAACCTTCAAGAAAGATTCCCACTGAAGTCAAACCTGGGACACGAGTGACCTGCCAAGCTGTTAGAAGCTGAATCCAGATCCCCTGAGTTCCAGCCTAGTGCGCAAAACAAATGAAAATCCTTACATTCAAGCTGCAACCTGGTACTCTCTTTATGCCACATGCCTACTGAAATCAGTGGGAGTCTGGAGCAGAGAAGAACTGATTAAAAGTGCAACTGTACTTGGAAAATTGCCAGTTAAAATGGGTCTTGCAGTCTTTTGTGTTTAGTTTGCAATGGCCTCTGGATCAGATTTTCTCTCTTTCCCACTAAAAACCAATTTCTTAACTGCCAGCATTGCAAATTCAACAACCTGAAAGCTGAAGGTCAAGCTGTGTACTTTCTGATTTGTGCATAATCACCAGTAATAACTCCTTTGCAGCAGTGAGGTTAATACAAGACGCAGCAGAACTCAGCTTTCTGTCTCACACCTATGATTTATTCATTATTATTTTTGCTATTGTGTGTTTGTATTGCAGTAACACCTCAGAGGGTCACAGCGTAGGATCCCTTTGTGCTAGGCACTGTACATGTACAGAGCAAAAAAAAAAAGATCATCTTGCCTTAAAGGGCTTATAATCTAAATATAAGACAAGAGAGAACAGGTGGATACAGACAAGGAAGCACAAGGAAACAATGAAACACTATAATGAGTGTAAAGTGCTAACAGACTAATAAATGGCAAAAGCTTATCTGTCACTAAAATAAGCAGATGTGGCTTGGAATACAAAAAGGAAGCAGATCTATTTAAATTATTTTCCTGGTCGCACCACACGTTAAGATCTGTAGAAGTCCACCTTTTATGGTTAATGTGGAACAGAGCCGGCCTGTATTTTATTCTTCATAAGGATAAAAGAGTAGTCACAGCAGTTCAAACCATGTTACTTTGAACTACTCAAGTCAAAGAACAAGTCCCCAGAATGGCTCCTGTGCCGTATCTCCAATGGCATGTGCTCTTCGCAAATAGGCTGACATCTGGCAAGCACCTGAATGAAATACTACCACCGTTCATATATTTTCAATAATGCTAATTCCCATTTTTGTTTTCAAATTGGCAATAAGATTACATCTTCTTTATTGCTCTCTCATTGATTTGTTCCTTCAAAGCAAATGAGAGCATTTCTGAGAAATAAATAAATAACCCAATAAAATAAAGCTGAGAGGCAATCTGCATGTAAATCAGCATTAGTCATTGACATTTGAGACTTGACAATAAGCCATCTCCGTCCCAGCTGTCCCCGCAAAAGCTGATCTCTTTTGTACGACAGAGAACACTGAAAGCAAATGGAACCAAGAATGAATACAGATAAGATACAGCCCCTCTTTGCTTGAAGTTTTTTTCTAAAGCCTCCTTTGTTCTTTAAGCACCCAAGAACACTTTCTACCTAATGTCAATGTTGATGTCAATTTTGCCTTTGTCACTTTTCCTCCAACTAATGTGGTTTCTTGAGAAGTCTCACTTAAGTTGTTTAGCATATATTTTCTCAGGCGTGTAGTTGAAGTCCAGGTGAACGAATACTCCTTAAACTGCAGTTTGTTAATAATGCCATTCTCTGCTCTGCTCTAACGTATTAAAGCACTCTGCTAAGCTCTTCCTGTACTTAAAGCAACTAAGTTAAGTTATCATTTTTTTTCAACTGAATTTGAAATAATTTCTTTAAATATTCTAGCTTTGCACAAAAGCCTGGATATGATTTTGCAGGGGGGAAAAAAAGCAGAAAACATTTGAGCTTACGTAATAAATATTATTAGAGATTATGAATGGCTTTGTACAGGACTGCAATGGCTTTATTTGGACAAACCTGTTAGCATAAAAAGCAATTACACTAAAGGCATCATGTTCAGCATGACCTTGGGACTTCCCACCTTAGGATAACTTTTGTGATTTTGAATTATTTTTTTTTCCTGTTCTGAATCCAAATAAATCCAAGACCTTTTGAAGCCTGAGATACGGTCAAGGTTTGGGTCTCTGTGCACAATGAATATTTAATGATTTCCACAAAGTGGAACAGCTCTAACAAGAGAAACTGATAGTGACTTACCTCAACATAACCAGTAGCTTAGTTGTTAGAGTCTAAGGCCTAAGTCCTTGGGCTAACACAGGACTTGAAGCTATGTCTCCCATACCCACTGAGTGCCCTGACCATAGGCCCATTAACTATTCTGGGGTGAGTAATGCTTTCTCACTAGAAATTTCATTCTGGCTCAGAGAAACCTTGCTTGTCAAAACTGGACCATATGCTCCAATTAAAAGTTTCAGCTTTCTGATAAAAAATGTTTGACTGGAACTTTTCCAACCAGTTCTTTTACAGAGAACAGGTGCAGCTGATAAAGTACCTGGCTGGAGCTGTGCCTCATCTGGCTCATAACTTCTTCAGTCACTCAAGATGGAAAGAGACACCTCTTGATGTCTTCTAGGTCAGTTACCAAAGCAAGGGGAAGAAGGGAAAAAAACACGCGTGATGCACATATCCTAAAGTGCAACAAATTCTGGTCTCTCATTTTAAGCTGTCAGGATCATCACAGCATCCTGCACAGTTCAAGAGCAATATATTTCCCCAGTATCCCAGTCAATTCTCAATTACATTACAGAGAACGTGGTGAATAGCTCTAATAACCCAATTCCTCTAGTGGTAGTTTAAGCAGATGGGATAATAACTGAGGGCTAGATTGCTATTCCCTTGTTCACTATGAATATTATCTTTCAGGAGGCAGACCCATTAGACTTCATTGTGACTACGGACTACAAGGAGGAGGCATCATAATTCAGCCCTGGATCATTCCTTCATTGATATATTTTTAGCCAGGGACACAGTCAAAAAGCCTGAGCCTAAATTGATTCAATTTTTGCAGGTTAGTCTAACCTGGCTAGGCTAAATCAGTTTTGTAACCAGACAGACAGCCCAGAAATGCAGGCACATACCTGCAGTGGCTAGGCTAGAAGCCAGGGGGTGCTAGAGCAGCCCTCCCTTCCTTCCATAGCACTGAGTTGAGGTGGGGAAGGGGGTCACCAGGCCCCAGCAGGATGCTCTGATTAGCCTAGCAGGGAACTGATAACAGTGTTTATCACCGTTAAGTCAGTGTTTATCATCCCATTAAGAAAACAACAGAGGGACATTAGCAGCTACCTGTTGATTCAGCACCTACCATAGCCAGCATGTGGCCTGCTAGCTAATACACAGATACCTCCTCAGCAAGGCAGAAGGGAGGGGGGAATTCCTACTTAGCAAGGAGTAGTGAGGGGGCAGTGTGGGGAGGGAGTAGCCTGCAAGTCTCTGGATCTGCAGCCATGGAGCAGAAGGGAGGGGCCAGCCCTGCTGTGCAGCAGAGAGCCCAGCCCAGAAAGCATGCTGGGATGCTGGGGGAGTCTGGTTTATCTTAAACCAGTAAGGGGGCTGGGACAGACATTGCATAAACTGGTTTGACCTAAATCAGTTAAGTTTGATACTACAGTCAACCACACACACATACAATAATAAGGACACTAAAGGCACTTTTTACACGAAGGACTCTGACTGCTTGGAAAAAAAAAAACTTTTGAAATTCAGGGCTAACCTGTTTCTCTCATCTTTTCCCCCTTTTTCTTTTCTTTAATGAACATGGAATACTCTCTGGATAAAACTCCTGCTTCTCAAATCCTTCATTCAAATAAGGGATGGAACATACTGAAGATCTCAAAGCACTAATGATATGCATTAATTTCAGCATAATGATAGAACTTGATTGTTAAACTGCACCATAAGGTTGTGTGAGAAGGAAATTATTGATTTTCTTTTGACAGAGACAAGAAGGTTACAGCTTCAGATAATAGTTTTAAATGTGCAGGGGGTTAGAAGTTGAACCAGTACTAATCAGATTTACATACAGCAGTCAACTCTAGACACATACATGGAAAGAGTCGAAATGACACTCTAAAGAGCCCAAATGAGACCATTCTTAACTCGGGGTAAACAGAGTTGTCCTCATTCACTATTATCTGTGACTCTTTACAGTCATTTATACCTGGGCATGCAGAGTATGACTGGGTAGGAAACTCTAGAAAATCTGGCCATAACAAAATATTTACAAAACAACCATAGGATACTGCATACTTGAAAACCTGCAAAGGTAGCACTGACAGCTCCCAATGGGCCACGCTACACTCTTATTAATATATGCCATTGTGGAGAGGCACAAGTAAATGCTGCAGCAGTTGGCAGTCACAGAGTCCTTCAGACCTCCCCTTATCATCAGGACAGTGTGTTTGTTCCACGTTGGAGCCTTTCACCTTTTCTTAAGAAGCACTCAACTCACTGACTCGCACCTTTCGCTTTATCCTATCATATTTTTCCAAGACCATGAAATCCCTTTGTGCTAATTACCATGTTTCTAAAGCAAGAAACCAATATGGTGGGAGCATTATCTCATCAATGAAAATATGCCACATACAAGCTTAAGAGGGACTCTTTTCAGAACCTGTGAAGACAGGCAGTCGGTAATCCTCGACTTCATTCTGCAGCACTCAGAGACATCCACATCAACTAATAAACACATGACACTGTAGTATGGAACCCAAAGGGGATCTTCCTGGTGTTAGCAACTGATAAATTGCTGCGTGTTTAATAAATTCCCCATTTGGGCGTTTCCTCCTGGGAGGTTTCTAACAGCAGCCATACCTGGCTTATTGTAGCTGTGCTATTAGCTGATAATTACTGTATTAGTGGTCCTCCAGCTAAGTCACTGCTGTAGCTTTTACCACAAGATCACATACAGCAAAATGCTCTTATTAACCTAGTCCCATAATCTGTTGGTTTAGCCCAGATAAAGAACAGACTTGTAATGATGATAAAGTCCACATTTGTTCTAAATTTATTGCTAGAAAAAGACATTGCATTTACCCCTAGATCAAATGTGCCTGTTTTTATCCCAGAATGAAAATATCCTGGGACTGGCACGTACACACGTTGCCCTTCTAGTCAGGGAACAGTGAGCAGCTGAATACATTGCTGCTTTTCTGCCACGGACACTATCATGGAATAACTATACAGACATATCCAGGGATAAACTGTTACTAACTTTTATCTGCATAATTTTTTGGTTTAGGATTTAGCCCAGACTGAAATACATAGTCCTCTGTATGCTTGTACTTTGTCCCAGGATAAAGTGTTTTATCTAGGGGTAAATGTGACATCTGCTTGCAGCCTCCTGGGTGCAAACTAACCTGTAGTTCTTCTTGGCTCTTACCTAAATACATCCTATAAGGTCACCACAGGGTCTTCTGTAAGTCCTCACCTGGTCCAAGCAGTCATGAAATAAACAGCTTGCTTCACTTTAAATATCACAAGACCACATTCTGTAAGACTATCAGAAAGAGAAAGAGACTTCTTTTAATCCCACAGACCCGATTCTTCTTTGCCCTGCACTTGGTCCAGTTATTTACACAAGTATACAGTGAATATAAAATATTTCTTTTCTGGTTTAGTGCAGTACAATGGAAAACTCAGCCTGACCTCATGTTTACAGTAACATTGGAGTCTCTTTTATGTTGATACGTATTCCTGGTAAACTAGCTTTTGGATTTTGCTACAAAACAAATTGAGGAAAACAAATCCCCTCATCATTTAAAGGACTCTCAGACTGTTCTTCTGAACCATCACTGTGTTACATTATGCAAGAGTCTAATATAGTTGTCCTTCATTCTGATTTAACTAGTCATCTAATGTTACGGTGACATCAGCACCAATTTCTGCTGCTACAAAGATAAAGAGATAAGAACAAAACATGACTTGTACTGGATAAGAATAAATTCATGCACTTTCCAGAATGCTTCTGGCACTACCTCCATTTAGTTATACGCATGAAACTCATTTCATCCCTTCTGAAGTACTGCAGGACTTTGTACATGAAATATCAAACGGATCTCGTTCCAAAGTTGTCAAATAAAAACCGCTCTGAGGACCTGGATATAAGCTGTCTATATCTAAGAGGCTTCTTAGTTTAGTTTTAGATCGCTTATATCCACAACTTTAACTTTTCCTAATGTTGCTGATGAACGTATAATTTTGCCTTTGGAGAAGCTTTATCTAGATGCTTTAAAGCCCGGTCAGTGGCCTTTGTCACTTCAAAGAAGAGCCTTTTAATTGGGGGGGAAAAATAACAATAATGATTATATTAGGACTGTAAAAAACCTATAAAAAAACCCCCGTTCCTTCTGTTTACTCTCCATCCCAAGTGACCCACCTTCTGCAAAATAAATATCTGCCTGGAAAGCTGCCTTCTCCTCTCAGTCGGATGCAGCTAGTAAGAAATCAGCAGAGTAACAAGCACAGGTTAAAGAGGCGACAGCTTTTCCAGCGAAAGGTGAGTCCAAAAAAGAAAAAGGACATTGAGGAGGGTGAATGCAGCCCTATCAGCAGCTATTTTGTGCCAAGCCCCAGGAGGGTCTGAGCAGCTGCAAGCAAAGCCAAATAACGAGCCAGATTTTGATGAAGCGTCTGTTGAAGATTTAAACAAAAAAAATGCCTTTCAGAACATGTCATCTGGGTTCTGAAGCTGAAGCTGAAAGGAACTACTATTTTTTTCTCCCTTTTTTAATACTAACAGCTGCTCTGGCTAGCAAACACCTGTATTACCTAGGGACTGCTGGTTACTCTGTGTGGCTGCTGCTACCAGAAGTAACGGTGAAAAGTTTGGTAGATTTCCAGTAGGAATTAATTATTTCTTGCTTTAAAAAAGGCAGGGAGGGGAGAGCATCAGCAGCTTGGGTCACAAAGGTCCAAGCCCTTGTCGAGCTCTGCTTGTTTTCTAGATGCCACTTGCTGATCAGGCACCTCTCAGGGCATTCCAGGGGCAATTTCCAAAGGCAGCGCTGAGACGACTTTGCTCTAACTTTCACATTGGCTCCTAAATCCCTTTATAGCTCCCCAACAATGATCCAGAGGAATCATTTCTACCTACTGTGCTTATATCATGGCCCTTCTTGTGCCAGTTTCTTTTCTGCTTTTTCACTCCTCTGGGGTTAGAGGCTCACCTGCTACTAATAAGAACATGTAACAGATGGACAGGGTAGCTGCAGATGAACATACTCTGCATATGTAACTGTCCTCTTGTTGCTCACTCTCATTTCTATACCTCTTCATAGTCACACACCTGTATCTTATTGGCAACACAGTTATTTGCGCTGTGGGAAGATGGTTGCTGAACCAGATGAGCAGAAAGTGGGAAGAGGCAGTGTGTCTGAGCATGGAGTTTTGAAAAAGCACAGAAATGCCAGATGGACTTGACATAATAAATATCAGCAATGCTAGGGACCTGGAAACCTAATGTGCATATGGAACTTGGGTAATGAGAACAAATGACTGTATTTGTTGTGCTTTAAATGCCAGAAAAAAATAAAATAGACACAAGTGTAAGATGCTACTTTATGTGGCTCTATGTTCATTTCTTGGAGAAAATTTACAAGCAAAATGCTGCACCAAATTTTTTTTTTGTAGCATATAAGAAAATAGTGGTCTCTCTTTAAAAACTTTATCAGCCTTCTAGTGGTGCTTACTGTGTTCTGTGATTTAGAAGTCGTCGAAACCAACCTGAGCACCAATACCTACGTAGCTACGTTTTGGGTTTTCGCGTATATTAAGTAAGCATGGCTTGATGAGACTTTATGGTGCTTGCACGGTTTCTTCATACATTTGCATTTTTTATCGTCATTGTATTGCTTTATCTCATCCATATTTAAGCATCGTGGAATTTGGTATCCTGGGGCCATCCAGGTGTTGTGGGCCAATGCATTTTGACATTCTTCACGGGATTGTGTAAAATTCACAAAATGGGACAAACTATTTCCCTGTGCCCAGGCCAGGCAATGAGAAAAACGGAGGCAAAAGTAGCAGGAATTCTCTCTCTAAGTCATGGAGCAGAACCAGCACTACTCACAGCTGAGGCTCACCAATTCACAGAAGTTTAGGGCTGGAAGGGACCTTGCTGAGTTAGTGCTGGAAAAGACTCCACAACCCTTGTGTCTCTCCTTCCACGGGAAGAATGACAGAAGAACCCATGCAACAACAAATCTTCCAGTCCTGTCTGTGCTTCCTTGCCCTCACCCCATGGTAGCCAGTAAAAAGCTCCCCAAATGCTCTTCAAATTAAAACATATTGTTTAATCTGGTGCTGCACAGGCATAAAAAACCTCAAAACCTTGCGTTTTCTAACTTAGGTGTTTAATGGTAGGTATCTGAGACCATATTTAGGCCTCACAGGGCATGTCTACACATGCATTTAAGCATGCCTACATTTAATGTGCATTAGCTTAATGTACATCAAGGCGATTTAGGCTCATGTCTACGCATGCATGCGATAACGCACATTAATGCCATGTGCACAGACTGACATAGGACTAAAGTTAGTCCCAAGTAAGTCCATACACAGTGTTAATGCACCTTAATGCTTTTACACGTGCATTACTGTGCTTTAGCTATTCGCTCCTAAATTCACTGTTTTTAAGACACATTAAGAGCGCAAACATGTAGACACGCACCCTTAACGTGCCTTAAATTGGGCTAAAATGCCTTAAATCGGCATGTGTAGATGTGCCCAAAATAAATGCCCTGAAGTTATCTGGAGACGAGATGCTCTTGATCTGAAAATCAAATCAGTGAATTACATGCCTGAATAAGGATTTAAAATTTGCAACCTCAAATGCCTGAAAGGAATGGAAGTTACATATCTAAGTACCTTTAAGGAGCTAGTCATGGATGGTTAACATTAGATACCCACATTTGAAAGTACTGACCTGACTCTTCCTTAGAGCTTACACTTGGTCTACTTCCTTTGGGTTATGACTTCTCAGTACAACAGTGAAAATTAGTTCAAGGACAGACTGTAGCTGAAAAGTGAAACTCCAAGCAGAGTAAAGCATGTCTATGGCTAGAGATCATTCCTGGAAGGATTGCTGTAAATCCCGTATCCATCTTGTATTTGTGCAGATGTGGTAAGCTTTGGTAACAAGCTGTGTATAATACTGAATTCTTGCTCAGACTCTCCAACACGTATTATATAGAATACAATAGCAGAAAAATCACTGATCAATTAGCAATTTGCAAAACTTCCCATGTGCTGATGGAGGCTAATTCCAAAGATTTCTTCTTTCAGGTTTGCAGAGCTTCTATAGGAGGCTTTGATTTAGACAATTCGCTTTTTACTGCCGACTGATGACATATCTCCAGGAAGAGAAGAAAACGATGTTTTCAGATCACAGGTTTGCACAAGAATAACATGGGTTGGTTAGATCAGCTGTTGGCAACTGTACAGAAATAGTTATTGGGTTTGTGTTGGGCTCGGGAAGGTTAGTTTACATTATTCACATTTTAACAGGATATTATAATGTAGGGTGTTTGTAGAAGCAAGTTACAACAGGATTTCAACATTGAGGTTTTGAGATGGATGTAAAACATTTCAGTGTCCTCTGCTGGAAAACTGGAAAAGTATAAGTTTTAATATGTTTTTAATGAGAGACACCTGATGCAATTAATGTATGGGTTTTGGTTGTGACCTAACACAGAGAACAAAATCAGCCAGTGGGAATATTTCAGCAACAGAAAAGATAGAGTTTACTTCTATTTTAGTGCAGCATAAATAATTGCTGCTAATGCCTGACAGACATGAACTACCAGTATAGCTTCTAGTACCAGATCAGAGATCAGAATAGATTTTTTTAAAACAGAGTCCAGCCTTGAGATTAAAGTGATAAGGGGATATGATTCTTCTATCCCCAGTGGCCTCTCAGGAGCTTCATTGGCATGTGCCTTAGTGATTTATGGTTGGCTGCCTTAATAAGTGCTCCAAGCACTAAGGGAAAGTGCCCAGGCAGCAAGACAGATCACGCAAAAATGCATGCTAATTTGGCCTCGTGAGCAGCATTCACAGTTCCAAGAGTGTTCGTGTTCAATCTGAACTCCACTACAAACTTTATAGCAAGGTCACTGTTTGCTTTCAGTGAGGACTGCAGAGCCAAATACTTTCAAAATATACCTTTGCAACGTACTCATTTTAAACACTGGAATTTCAACAAAGCAGCATGTAAGCCTTCTTATCTTGCATATATATGTTCATAAGCATGTGGATGCAATGGTTATAAGCACTTAAAAAATAAATATCAGAAGTGCTTTGGTACAAAATGAAGGATGGTGATTGGTTGATACTCCACCGCCTTGCTCTTTGCATTGTCATTTACCCCTGAGCAAGTAGAATTAAAATGCTAGCACCCATTTTAGACGATGGAGAATTTTGATTTGAAAGCGTTTTGAACTAATCTTGCACAGATGTAACTACCCAGAGGAAAATCGGGCCTATAACCTACACAGCTACCCATAGCATGGCTGCTATCCTGCCATGGCATTAGCAGCTGGAAACAACAGAAACCCAAATGAGCTAAACTCATTTAAAACCTTCCCCACCATATTGTGATATTCGTCCCGCTCCAATTGTGCCTGACTTCCAAAGACAAAGAATTCCAGATATGGAAGCCCTCAGCCAGGAACTTCTGATAGTCTAGGACTAATTCAGTTCCTTTGACCATAGAGAAAATACATCTCAACACGGAGGGATATCAAGAAGAGAGAAAAAAACACATGTTAAGCTATTCAGAGCTTTCAGGGATATCCCTTTTGAACATGGAGGTACTTTCTACTCCACACATCCAGTGGACTACAGGTTGACAAGGGGAGCAATGGGGACAGCAGAGGGCAAAACAGCCAAGCTACCACTCTCTATAGCCATACAGATTTCCATGAAGAAAACTGCAGAAATTGGAGCAGCACTTCCTTATGGCTCCTACTGCAAATGGGGTTGGAGAAGAGGAAGAGCACATTCAATGTCAGTACGACTGGTAACAGAATTGTGTTATCTGGGAGGAGTGCCTCAGAGCAGTTGCAAGAGCAAAACCACCCCCTGGAAGCTAGAAGATCAATAGGGATGGCCTCCCTTATACATCAGGCTTTGCAGCAAATGTCAATAAAATGCATTCATCAATGGGGAAGCTATTGTTCTTGGCTATTCCTGCCTTCTGCAAGCCTATATCTACCCTCAAGTGGTTAAAGAAAAAGGCTTTGGGATCTAATATATTTCTTGCAAATGTAATGGCACAAGTGTTTGTGCTTGTTCTTGATGTTACACGGATTGTAGAAGAAACATTTCAGAGCGCACAGCTTTATGATTTCTTCCAAAAATCAAAATGCTTCTTAGAGCGAATCATTTTTTCTTTCCAGCGACAGTCTGCCTTATCTTAGTTCTGCCCCCCATTGATAAGTTAAACCATATCTTAGATGTTACATCCTGTTGGAGTTATCTGTGATTTCATGCATGTAGCGAGACCAGTTTGTATTGCTACCCCTATCTTTTTAGGTTGTTATGCTACAGCTACTATAGGCACTTACTGCTAAATAACAGGAAAACAGAGCGGCCTGTGTGTTTGATATTACCCAATGATCGACTTGAATATGTTGTATTATTAATGCATGTTATCTCAAAATGACCAGAAACAGCACCATTGTCAGCTAGCAAGTAGTTGCTTAAATCAAAGCACATTTAAATCAATGTAAATGCTCCCTTTGTCTTTCAAAGGTTGTGAATTGGGCTCAAAGGGAATTAGGCTCAATGAAGGTAAGGAGATGAAACAGCGTTATTTTTTTTATCAGAGCTTACTGAATAGGCCATGTCTGATTATAAGATTTATTATCCTTCACCAGCTTACTTTCCATGCTTCTTAATTCATGATCCTTACCTGCTAAACTAACCTTTTTTTTCTAGGTCAGTCTGTCAACGAGTGTGAATTGGCAGAGATCCTGGGCTCAATGTGCCGGTATTGATTCATACAAGTGGAGATTCATGCCAGCTGCTACCTGCACATCAGAGGTTCCCAGGTCAAGACCCAGGCCCGTAGAATTTCCTAACGCATTTCCCTGGGGCTGAGGTGTAAATGTCTTGTTACTGCCTGCACCTGTACTGTCACACCCCAAGTACCTAGAACCAATGGCGATGCATAGGGGGTGCATGTGCACCCCCTGAGAGTACCCCCTGACTGGCCATGCTCACCACTTAGGCAATGGGCAGCGGGGCAGGCAGGAGTGCCGGTGCTCCCCCTGCAAGCAATGGCTGATCACTGCGATTGCTGCGATCGGCCAGCGCTTGCTTCCAGAAGCAGCCACAGCCCCTCCCAGAAGCGGCTGAAGTGATTGGTCATTGTGGGTTCACCTGGGCCTGCCCTGTATGCAGGATCGGCCCCCCCCCCGGTTGGCAGGACTGGTCGCGGGCGTGGGAGGGGCACATGCCCCACCCCGACTAAAGTGGCACCAGTCAACCATGCCTAGAATCTGGATTTGTAAAAAAGTCATTCCTAATCCAAGCTCCATCCTGAGCTTAGGTGGGTCTTGAACAGAGTAGGCAAGCATAAGCAGTCAATAGTGATGTGGTCAGCATCACATTTAATCATCTCTGGATGACCTCAGCCTGGTGACTTACTAGCAACTGTGGCAGCCTTGAACAGGAATTTAGGCTAAATCCCATGCCCATGGATCCATAGCAAAACACACCATGGTAGGGCTGATCCTATTTTAGGCAGGGGTTTGAACTAAATGTCTCCTCAGGTCCCTCTCAGCCCTATCTTTCTATTATACTATGATCCACTCTGCCACTCTTCTGCAATCAGATCCTCTAGAAAAAGGAGCCCTTGATAATCTGTATAAAATAATACATGAAAATATAAAAATATTGTGGTAATGTTAGGTGATGTTGTAGCCAGGGAGTTCATCCCTATGAGTGGGAATGTGCATTTCTCTGGGGACAACTAACAGTGGCACACATTTGGGTTGCTGCTAGTTATTTTCAGGCACACTCCTGCATACGCACTCTGGTGCACAGCAAATTACCCCAGATGGGGTAGGGGAGGTTGGGGTGGTGGCAACCTGGGCATGAGGAAGCTGGCTGGCAGCTAGCTCATGGCTCTGCCCAGCCAGGATCTGGTATCAGACAGCGTACGCTGCAGCCATGTGCGCCATGCCACTTTTTATAGTGTGCGTGTTGCTTTTTTTTTTTTTGAGGATCTCCCAGTGACAAATAATACCACAATGCTGGTAATTAGCAGTGCAGTGAACATGTGCAAATGTGGCATGTGTGGTTTGCAGTGCTGCAGATATGTTTGCAACACAGCAAACTGCCTGTGTCTGCTCATGGAGATGCATCCACGATGGCCCAGGAAAAATGCAATGTGAGAGGCAAATGCATGGGCCATATCTTTTATTGAGCCAGCTGTATAGTTAGGAATAATACAGACAAGCTTATGTGTGCCAAATACCTTTCCTAAGGTTTCTGAGAAAAAAAGCAAAAACAGCTAACCCAAAAATACCACTAACATTCTTAAAGTTTGCATTGTCTTACCAGCCGCTGCTAGGAGTGACCTAGCCTTACACTATCTGCTCCCAAGAGACTGAGCAAAAAGGGGGGTCAGGACAGTCTCAAAATTCTTGACACTGAAAGTAGTAATTTTTACAATGGTATAGTCAAGTCAGCTAACAAGTAATTCTGATACTGCAGCATTACTTCAGAAAATACTTAATACATGCATTGACTGTGGATAATGTATCCACATTTACCCAAATTCTAATTTTGCCATTACAGGGATGTTGTGGTTGGAGATGCCATATACTTTGCTCGGAATATTTACACTATGATTTTTCAGCTATGAAGTTACACACTGGCATTGCTGGCACTTTATGGGGGTACTTAATTCTTACTAGACTCCAGCTGTTTTACATAGCCACAGTGGGTATGAAAGGGCCTTTATTGTAAATAGTAAGTCTACTAGTCCCAGTAGCCCCCCAGTCATGCACATAAGCATTTGCTTGCTTGCTTGTTTGGTGGGGAAGGAGGGGTGTTGCCAGAAGAAAATAAATATTCACTTAACATGATGACTAGGGATCCAGGTTTTCTGTTTCCAGCAGAAAAATGGGAAAAAAAACCCCACAGATTTTCCCTTTTAACTGAGAAAAATGTGTATTTTTCATTTACATGAAGCAACACATGAATTTTCCACTTTTGCAAACTGCTGTCTGCAGGCTGGCAGAGTTCCAGCCTGCAAGGGGCTGGCGGAGCAGGAGAAGGATGATTAGGCAGGGGGCACCATGTGTATGCAAACATACACATGGCCGCCAGGGCAGCCTGAAGAGCAGGTGAGGCAGGTAAGTCTGGAGGGGGAGGAGGGAGGATTGAGGCCCCCATAGCGAAGGAGGGAAGGAGGGGGAGAGTTGGGGCTGGGGCTCCTGCCCAGCTGGGATAGTGCATGGGGCTTGGAGCCCAGAGCTGGAAAGCACAGACACAGGGCCTGGGCATGGAGTGGGATGGAGCCATGGGTGGCTTGTCTGGGGCCCGTGGGTGGTTTGTCTGGGGCGGTGTTTCCTTACCACTGTGTGCACTCCTGAGAGGAGGGCAGGGGGTGGAGGAGCTGGGGTCCGTGCTCCACACCACCACAGCAGCTTCTGCCTCCTGTGGGCTTGGGTGCTGGGGCTGTGGACCTGGGACCCTGGCCCCATAGCCCTGGCAGCTGGGGGCTCCCTCTGGAAGGGCTGGGGGGCAGGCAGCTGTGGGTGGGGAGTGAAGGGCACCAGCAGGGTGGTTTGGCACTGAGGGGCCTGGACCTGCATCTGGTAAGTGAAGAGAGCAGGGGGAGCTCTGATTTTCCATGATAAAAACCCCAAAATCAAATACCAACATTTATAAGTATTTAGAATGTATTTTATTATAATGATTGAGACATTGGTAGGCTTCCAAATTGCTTTAAAATTGTAAATATATCAATGAAACATGACATTCAATTGATACCTGTATATGAAGTGGCATTTCATTTTAATCACAGATTTTGGATTTTTTTAATCAGATAATTTGCTGCTTTTTTTTTTTTCATAGATTTCATAGACATTAGGGATGGAAGGGACCTCGGAAGATCATCGAGTCCAGCCCCCCGCCCAAAGGGCAGGACATCAGCTGGGGTCAGAGGATCCCAGCAAGATAAGCATCCAGTTTCATCTTGAAGGTGTTCAATGAAGGCGCTTGAACCACCTCCGGTGGCAGGCTGTTCCAGACCTTGGGGGCTCAGACAGTAAAGAAATTCTTCCTTATGTCCAGCCTGAAACGGTCTTGTAGTAGTTTGTGACCATTCGTCCTCGTCATCCCTTGGGGCGCTCTGGTGAACAAACGTTCCCCCAGATACTGGTGGTCACCCCTGATAAACTTGTAGGTGGCCGTCAGATCACCCCTGAGCCTGCGCTTTTCCAGGCTAAAGAGCCCCAGGGCTCTCAGCCTGTCATCGTAGGGTCTGCTTCCCTGACCCTACGATTTTTAAGTCAGAGAATTTGTGATTTTTAAACAGAGAAAACTAGGATCCCTGATGATATTTGAGAACCAGTCTTGGAAAGTTTGAAAGATTGCTCTTCTCTAAAACATGAGATGGTGAAGACTGGGGTGTCCATACGCCTGTCAGCTTCTTCATCTCTTGAGAGAGACCCAGGCAAAATTTTGTGACCCACTGGAAACCAGATATCTTGCACTAACATCCAGTGAGAAACTAAGGAAATCCAAGATAATGATTTTATTGGTGTGATTTTGAGAGGACTTCCTTTCACATGGTTGCATTGTGAACCCCTTACTCATGGACATGAACAGTTGTGCATAGAAATATTCCCATTAGAGTCTGTGGGATGACTTGATGAGGAGTTCCTCACTAATATGATTACAATGCCTGCAATCCACCCCACAAGGTCTATTGACTAATAGCAAGGATATGTCATTTTCTAATATGTAAATATATGGGAAATGTAAAAAAAACACCCACTTCATTTTAGCTAATGGTAGTATCATTTGAGTGTGAGCTAGGAGCTTGCATTAAACGCTTTGATTGACAAGCAGCTGATCATCTGCACTCTATTACTACAAGAGAGTATATTAGTTAATATTTCGAGCATGATTTGAGGTGGTGCCTACTTGGCTAGGTGTTAGAAATGATAGTAATGCTATTCTGACAGGCTGTGACTTTATAAGTATTTAACTGAAATGTTAGACTGAGCCTCAGTGTTGGAACTGACAGTAATGATATTCCTATAGATTACAACATTAGAAGACGGGAACCGGTTAGCTAAAGCTCTCTGTGTTCATAGATATTTAACCTTACAAGCCTAAAATCTTACAAGTTCACATATTGCAAAAGAGAAATGAACAGGAGGAACAGTCTGGAGCTTATCAAATCCTGTTCATTTCTGAGGAATATTACCATTGCCAGCAAATACAACAGTAACCCCCATTCAGAGGTATCTGCTATAGGAAATACAGATGTAAATTTTTCTTAAGTTGAAGCACTTTTCAGCCTTCTCTAGGAAGTACTTTTTACACTGTTTTTTATCAACCACTGGAAACACTTGATGGAACAGTCATTCTATGTGGCCTGGGCCATTTCATTTATCTCCCGGGCTTCAGTTACTCTCCGGTAAAATGGGGATAATGGTTTTTTTTCTCTCCCAACTATAATATAATTTGTTAGTGGCAAGGAGTATATTTTACTTTTGTACGGCAAATAGAACAACTGCGCAGTCTTGGCTGGGGCATCTAGATGTTGCTGCAACAACAGCCACAAAAGATCTAAATCTATGATCAAAATAAGAAAAAATCTGACAATTCCCAAGAGTTCCAACAATGTGCAATAAAGAGCCACAAGACCATCACAGAATAGTAATACACACACAATAAATTAAGACTATCAAAGTAATTGGAAATGCGAAGCATTCACATGTGATGTGCAAAACTATATTCTTTGGGTCCAAGAGATTAGTGGAACAGATTAGTAAATACATGCAACTCCTCTGCCATGACCACAGCATCTCATCTGCTGGGGAAATGCAGAGCCATCTGGAGTGACAAGCTAGATAGTGTAAAGATCCTGAGGCCTATGCCAAGTTTCTATAAAGCCCAACAAAAAGGATTCAAAGGAATATGAACCCTTTCAAAATAAAACATTACATTAAGGAATGAATAGGCATTAAGTCACATTTCGCATCAGTGGTAGAGATACGCCTACTGAGTGTGCCTACACATGCAATTAATGTGGATCAATAAACTGTGGAGCTTATTGCTCCAGTTTTTTGCACTGTTTGAACATGTGTCCTTGAGCAAAAAAGTCCACAGCAAATTGCTCCAGAGTTTATTCATGCACACCACACGGAGCCCAGTCAGAACAGTCCAGGCTGGCGGGGATCCAGGGAGTCAGCCTGCAAGCCCAGGGCTGCTCCAACAGGGCTCCATGTGCTGCGAAGAGGCTGCGGAGGACACAGGGTGCCTCAATGCAGGGGCAGTTGCCTGCCTGCTAGCCCTGCACTGAGGCACCCTGTGCCCCAGCCAGCTGGGCAGCATCTGCTCATGACAAAACTCTTCAGCAAGGTACTACATGTATTTACAAGTAGTACCCTGCCATGGAGTTTATTAGTTTCATGCACCCTAATAGGGGAGCATGTGTAGATGCCAAGACATTTACTGCAGGCAAGGTTCTTTGGGTAGATGGAATATCTTTTATTAAACCAACTAAAAAGTTAGAAAAAAAGTTCTTTGCAAACTTTCGGGCACAAGGTCAAGTGCAGTAAATGGCTCATGTAGATGCACCTACTGAGTCTGTGATTTCTGAGATTTGGAATTTAGTCTGAATCAAATTTGACTAAAGTTGATTTACTTTTCTTTTTTCCTCCTCCCAATGACCTCTGCAATACAAAAAATCATAACTACTGAGCTTGATCCTGAGCTCCAGCTTCACTGTCAGTGACAGTTCACGTGAAAATAAAAGGTGGGGTTTTCAGGAGCTTTTATAGGAACATACCACTCAATTGCCTTTTGATTTTCAGGGGAATTTAGCTGCTTTGCCTTATTTGGGGAAATTAATTAACATAACTATGCTGGAATAAGTCTCTGCTGATTGAACCTTCCATTTAGACATAACATTTATTTTATTCTGGAAATCATACTAGGTGCTGTGGGCGCGCTATCTAGGTCAGGATATAGTCACACAAGGAACATATTGCAGAACAGCTATTGTGGAACAACTTATTTTATAATAGCCATGCCAGTCTATTTCCCTTTCTAGAGAAACCCTAACTCCCTTAGGGAATATTCCAACCAAACTGCATGAAAGCATGAACTGTATGAACCCTAACCACTAAGTAAAGACTTCCAGATCTGACCAATTATTATTGTAATATTTGGCAGGAGGTGGCTGCTCAAAACTTCACTGCATAAAATCAAGGACAGAGTTTTGCTAATCCAAGTGACTTCATTGGAAGCTACTGCTGCCTGGGGCTTCTGCACACAACACCTCTTATTTGAGTGTCTCTGTATGGATTTACTTACACGCTCAACTCCTGGAAACCAGGTTTGAAAAATATCACCCTAATCTTTTTGAAGTACATCCCATTGGTATATAAGTGACCACAGAAAAATATGATCATTTGGGTAGCTAGGATTAGATTTAGAATAACAGCATTGCTATAGACCAGGGCTGAGATGCAATTCAAGTGATGCATGGAGATTTACATGGCAGCTATTTCATCTACTCTACGTCTGGCTTGTGATCGTTCCCTAAGACATGACAGTACATTACAAGTTTTCTATATAAAACACTCTATATCTGCCAAATATTCATGTTTAATAAGCATGTGCTAATTGAGGAGAGCAAAGGCCACAATATAGAAAACAAGTCAGAAAACAAACAGTAAGAAACCCCTAAGAAAATGCTGCCTGTGCTGTCTAATCTTTGACATCCTAGCCTGAATGACCGGCCACCCATTTACCGCAGGGTTGCCTGGCATGATTCCAGAGTGGGCTCAAACTCTGGCCATAGTAAGATGTTATCATCTCTTGTGCACTGCTCACCTTTGCCTTATCAGTGCCAGTCTCTAATTTGACAGGACTAAGCACTAATCAGGTCTGGCTCTACAGCCTTTCCTAATAAGTACAGTAGCATAACTAAGGGGGTGAGCAGGACACCAGCCTTAGGTGCTGGCTTAGGGGAATGCAAAAATAGCACCTACCATTGGGTGTTTATACACGTGCTCTGGGAGTTGGGGGCAGGGAGGACTTTAATTAGAGCTGCTTCAAGAGCCACTCTAATTAAAGCCCTCGGTGCATCTTGTGTATCAGCGTCCCTGTGCTTCAAAATGGTGTCAGGGGCACTTTATTTAAAGCTCATTTGATGAGCTTTTGATAAAGTGCCCCCACCACCATTTTGCTATTACATGAGATGTGGGAGGCTGCTGGAGCATGGTAATTGCCATGCTCCAGCAGACTCAATTAATCGAGTCTGCTCTGACACGCTACAATTACAGTGCATGGGAGTAGCCCTCCTGCTCAAGTATAGGCCCCCACTGTCACTGGTTCAACCGCCGCCATCACCACTGGCCTAGCTACTACTGCTGGCCCAAGTGAGCTGGAAAGGAAGTTGCATGCACTCTGGAAGGAATTCACGTGGTTACAAACTAAATCCCATGGTAAATGCCAGAATGAATGAACAGACAGGGGGGTCTGGTTGGAGCTCCTTCCCCAGGAAAAACTGACATTGAAGTCACTATGACTGGACCTGGAGTCTGTATTGAAAACAAGTCACTGGTAATAACTGGGAGGTCTGCAGTCCTAGAAGGAAAACATGTAGCATGCTGTAAACAGCAGCAGAGGAAAGATTTACAAGTCCCTAAACTGCAAGAAAAAACCAATGCTTCCAAAGCACTTCCTTGTGACCAGAATTGAAATAAAATGCTAGATTTTCTGCTGGTGTAAATCCTCACAGTTCTTCTCAAATCAATGCTGACCCATTGCAACCAAAGGACCAGTGCCAATTTACATCAGCTGAAGAGCTGGCTCATGGTCTGTGGCATAGAACAGAAGCCTAAAGAGCCATGGGCAAAAGGCAGTAAAGCCAGGTTGGGGACACTATTTAGAAAGGTTCAAACTGTGGCAACAGGAATAACAACAGAGGTTGTATACTCTAACAGGTAAAAGGGCTGGCATGAGTCACACAAAGGAAAAAGGGAAGCAAAACTCACGTGGCAATAAATGACAATGCATGGGGGTGTCTTGTATCAGGAAGATACTTCTTCCCTTTTCATCACTTTGGAGTTACACAGGGAAATAAGAAGTTTCTTCCCAGAAGCATTGATACAATTTTTTTGAAAATTTGTGCACATTAAAGAAGAGTCAATGGCCATGTCCAGATGAGCGTGGCCATTTCTTTCCCCAGAGACAAGTAGCAGTGGCACACCTTGTGCACACCTTGTGCCACTGCTACTTGTCCCCAGGAAATGCTTGTGTTTGTCCCCAGGAAATGCAACTGTGCTGGTCCCAGCAGCCTTACCTGGGGTCCTGGAGGCTTCATTTGGACGTGGCCAATCAGAGCAGAGCATGCCCCACTGAACTCCTTAAGTTGTTCTCAGAGCGTTTATGAGTAGATTTGGCGAAAAGGATCACACACGTAGATATGTTCAAGCATCTGCATTATTTTGCTCACGTATTTGACCTACGCAGAAGACTCAGAGGCCTTGCATGACACCACTACTCCTTCTGCATTTCCAATGTCTAAGCTGGGGCAATCAATGTCATTTATTCAAAAGACAAAGACTGCTTGGTCCTTGCAGGATATCTGCACTTCCTAAAGCAGGAAGTAGAGTGCAAGCATGAGATAGCTCTTTCATTATGAATAGGTCATTCTGTGGTTGTCAAAGAACCACATAACTGATAAAAACTAAATTGACAGAACAGCTTTGAACTGGTAAATCCATCTCTCTCAAAATTGAAACGTGTCATCAGAATGTGGTGATTTCAACCACATTTTGAAAGAAAAAAGTAGAAAGAAATCATTTTAACTTTCTTGATTCATTTCCCTGATAAAATGTTTAATTGTAACATGCTAAATGTTTGTTTTGCTTTGATTTTGAGATTATTAAAATGTCAATGCTAATATTATATATTTGTATGTAATGCGCCCCTTTTAATATTTAATGTGATAATACAATGTTTTTGACATTCCCAGAATAAAATGCTTCAGTGTTTCAGAATCAAAGCATTTCTGAATTTTCATTTTCCAGGAAATTTCAAATGGCTGGCTTTATGTTGTGATTCTGAATGAACATACAGAGACGATCCAAAGCCAGATGAAGTCAAGGAGAACCTTTACTTTGACATCAATGGACATTGGACTAGATCATTAGAGCAATATTCAAGGCAAGCTCTGAGGAAAAACGGGCCAAATTCATCACTAATAGAGCTCATCGGACCTCAGCAGAGTTAATTGCACCAGAAAAGTATTTGCTAACTCGGTACAGCAAAGTCTTGTAAGCTGACATTTGCCAACATTCATTGACTAATTGAGAAAGCTTTTTCCTATGGTAACTAGCCATTTTGGCAAATTTGTATCCAATTCTAATACATGTAGAGAAGTCACTCCAATAAGGGCAACAGTCACATACTTCCTAGTTTTTATACAGCCAGATTTAAAAAGCAAAACAAATATCATAGCAGTTATACTTCTCATCGCAAATGCACAGGTGTTTTAAATGGTTTCTAAAGCCGTGTGTAGATGAAATGAGAGGGGTGTTTGCATGACACTTTAAAGTGGGGTAAATGCTTTTGCACCACTTTAATGGTGTCAGTGTTTCCACACCTTGGCAGCATATCTGGTCATTAATTCCAGCCTCTGGTGAACAGCTGTGGAGTCCACCACCACATAACTAGGTATGGAGCCCCATTTGGGATGTGCATCAGCTGCTGGTGCGCAAGCAACAGTTGGGTTAACCCCATGTCCCTGCTCGCCCATCATCTGGATCCAGCCCGGCCCGGGTGAGTTTGACATCCCTAGTATAGACTATGTGCTGGTCCTCTAGACAACAAGCTTCACATGGTATAATCTGACAAAAATGCATCTGATTATAAAAGAAAACTGCAGTTATTAGGATTTATGTTTACAGAAAATGTTCTGAATAGAAGAGGGTATAAGAGGTGGCTGGAAACTGGATTTTACCTTTTGATTTTAAATGGAATGAAACAGAAATAAAAATCCCACACAATATGAAATTCTGGAAATACACCATGTTGATCTTGAAATCCTTTAAAATTATTCTATAAAAAACCCCTAACAATTCATTACAATTTCAAAAATCTGCTTTCAAATGAAAAATTGAATTGTTCCACTCAAAACATGCCAACAGAGGGCTTTTAAATTTTTCAAAATATTTCTTTTGAGGTTTTTTCAGAATGCAATTCACAGGGTCGTTTTATTTCAAAGCCAGTCAGCATTGACAAAAATGGCAACTTCCATTGAAAAAATCCCACCCATCTCTAGATCTCTTGCCTGTTTCCCAGGGCTCCTTCTCGCAAGAGGATGCAAAGTCTGTACTCTGCACAGAGGTGATCTCCAGTGGACTGGCTCATGCTTATACTCTATGAAAGAACACTCTCCCCTCTCTTGTGCTCCATTTCCAGTGCCCTCTGTAACAATGTGTCCTTTCTCAATATGTAACACTATAGCTGTGTAGAAAAATTGATTAGGGACCTCTGCTAGGTGAATCCAACTGATGAGGGGGAAAGTAAAAACAACCTATCAAAATGAATGTGGAGAGCTTTGCTGAAATAGGTTGGAGTCTCTTAAAAGCATTGCAGAATGATTTCAGTAGACAAAAGCAAAATCACATGCCCTTGAAGAGAAAGATTGCAACTTCTCTTGACCACAACAGAGCTGCTGCTTTCTCCTTTTGGAAATCCCTGCTTAAAACACACCCAGGATGTGATGCCTACAAATCACTCTCATGCAACACTGTTTTGGCAAGTGCTGAACACAAATTCCTAAACTCTCTTCCCTTTATAATGAAGTCATCTTCCCAGGTCTGCCTTCTGGACCTATTGCATCCTATCCTGACAGTTCGATTATGAAACATCAAGGCAAGAGCTGTTCTCTTACTCATTTTTATAATCTTTACCACACTGGGGGATGGAGCTCTGGCTGAGTTCTCAGGCTCTAAGCTACTAACAATAATAAATATAGACTAACACATTTTGAGGGAGGATACTTTGACAGAAACTGTGACTAAGTCCCTTGTGACTTGTGCCATCTTCGCCTCGGTAATTTCAAATGTGTAAACAAAAAGAGAATTGGTGACACCATTCATGGGTTTGTATTATGGGCACCATTTACCGTTAAGTGAGGCAACTAATGGTGTTCCCCAATATTCAGTTGTGGAATGCCTTCTTAAAGTGAAACTATAATAACAGTCTTTATCTCTATACATCCAAAGCTCCCTGCCAAAGAAGAAAGTACCATTATTCCCTTATTACAGCTCAGAAACAGTCTTACAGAGAAATGAAGAGACTTGCTCAATGTCAGTTAAAAAGCCAGTGGCAGTCAGGCATAGAACCCAGATCTCCTGAATCCCAGCCTACTGCTCATTGGGCATGTCTACATGTGCATTTACGTAGGCTTAAATTTACTGTGCAGTAACTTACTGTACAGTAAGGGGGAGTAGACCGGCATCTACATGTGCAGGCGTTAAAGCGCATTAATGCTGTTTATAGACTGACTAACTTTAGTCACATGATGCTCAAGTCAGCATAAATGGCCGTATTGACTGTGCAATAGAGGCATGCATGTGTAGATCCGTGCCCGTACTGTGCAGTAATTTCAGTTACTGCTCAGAAAATGGGCATGTGTCGACACACCCACTGTTGGCCCACAACTCCTTCCTGAAAGCACAGAAGGGAAGGGGAATAGTTTAATGATACTCACTGTTTATGTACAAAATAAACTAAAGCATGAGCATATAGGGAGGAATAAAGTCTTGCCTTAGTAAATTGACTCTTTTCTGCTCATCTTGACCTTACCAATCTCCCTTAGTCTCAAACAGCATCTCCTGGAAATTGAAGTTATCTGGTGTTGGAAGGCAATGCCATCAAATCCTCAACCATGTTGCACAAAAACAGTCTAAATACAATACAAGGTGAAAAATATATTGGAATGATTTTTATTATGGCTGGTACAGAAACATCCATTTGTATTGTGCCCCGGAGTTCAGTTGCATTCTCAAATATCCTGACAGAGTGCTGCTCATGTAATAACATGGCAACCGACTGCCAGGTTATAGCAAGACCTGGGATTCAGGGGAACTAATGAAAATTAGAAATCTGTATCAGGAGGGATTTCAGAGATTTTTTTTCCTTCCTTCAGGGAATCCAAGAAATCTGCATTGCAAAACACTGTTTCCCGCAGAATTGGATTGTGTGGACTCAGCAAAATTTCACAAGAACACAGAACTTTTTTGCTGATTACATTGTAAAAGCTTCACTTTTCCTGTGCTCCCAAAGGTAATTAGTAAACAGAATAGCGATTTTTAAATATTTTTTTTTTTGCCTGGCTGCTGACAGCACACGCTCTCGCTCTCCCTCTCTGCTTTAAAGTCTACTACGGCTCAAAGACTGGAGACTCACAGGAGCACATTTTTTAGAACAGTTCACAGAGCAGCTGCTGTTCATGTTCAGCAAGCAGAAGAGTATTCTGGGGGAAAAAAAACCTACTCACTTGCCCCACAGCAATTTCTGGAGAAATTTTATCTCTTTCCCCATCAATATTCAGGTCCTTAGCTGGTTTAAATTGGCACCAGAGTCAATGGTGCTCTACAGATTTACAAAACAGCTGAAGATACAGCTCTTCTTTGCAAATGTGGAATTCACGAGCCACCAGGGATAAAAACGATTTGATATATCCCCAGTCATTTTCAATTCTACCTCATTCTAGAGTCCATGTTCAGACTGAATTAAAACAAACAGCCCAGTCCTCTGAGGTCCAAAGGGCCTTGTCAAAAGCAGCAGGATCCCTTCAGTCCTTTTGTCCAGATCTCACCATCTCTCAGAATTAGACCCTGACCAACAGTATTCTCATGCAAATCCTGATGATTGATGAGACTGAAAAAGATGCAGAAAAGGGATCTGACTGGACAACAAGCTAAGTTAGACTGTGCATTTGCCTTTGCAGATATTATAACAAGAGAGAAAAGTCTATGGAAATCTGGTCTTACACCATTATCTTGCTTGCATTGGGTTTTGATGCGTACAGAACAATCAATGCGTGTCCCTATATGCCTTGCCTGGTTGACTAGACTCCTTTCAGCTTCACTGTTTCCAAATCTGTTCCTAAGTAAGAGTCCAGCTCTCTTTGCAATTCCATCCTTTCTGCTATTTCAAAACACTTCAAAAGCCACATGTGCTTATGGCACCGACCAATCCCAAGAATAAAACAAGCGGATGTTGTGTATGAAAATCTCTTTAGCACTTCTTCCAAATCATAAAATGCTATAAGAGAGTCCATCCCAAATAAGAAAGGGTCTTAATGACATAAGACCCAGCCTGGTTTGAGGATTTGATGGACTGAGATAAGAACAGAGCCATCTAGAGCATTCATCACATCTCCATACTAGCTTGATTTGGATATGAGACATGAAACTTGTGTTTATTAGTTAGGCGAGATGAAGAAAAACCACAGGGTACACATGCAAATCCCCAGAAAAAGATTCCAAGAAACTAAGCTGATCTCTGCTGACTAAAGAAATAAGCAGAGTGGTAGTCACACCAATATGTACTTTCTACCTAAGACAGACAAGTTACCGCAGTCTCCGCAGTGCCCCCTTGTTCACCAATTTGTTTGTTATAGGCACTAGTTACATGTTATAGGCACTTAATGTTATTTAATTATGGAGGCAAGAGACAATTTTTTTAAGGATCATCCCTGTAAATTGACCAGCAAGGCTCATTGGATTTATGTAGACCCAGAAGCATATTAGACCCAAAAGCATAACTATAAGTGTTGGTGTCCTGGTCAAAACTTTGGAGGGAGGACAGGAGTGGCATGAGGGTGAGAGTGAGCACTCCCTTATACCTAGAGCTGCTCTGTGCCCCCGACCCCCAACAACCCCAGCTGTAGGAGTCCAGCTGGAGAAGCCCTGAGCCCCCCACCCCCAACAACCCCAGCTGTAGGAGTCCAGCTGGAGAAGCCCTGAGCCACCCAGCTGTAGGAGTTGGGTGCTGGGACACAGTAGAAGCAGGCCCTGGAAGCTGAGCTGGAGCAGCCACATGCCACCTAGCCATAAGAGATCCTTAATGCACCAGGGGACTCAAAGACCCCTGCTGCTCCTGCCTTGCACTCAGCTGCTATGGCCAGGCAGTGCGCGATGCTGCTGCTCAACTTATAAGGCTGTGTCCTGAAGCTAAGTGCCTACCGCTAGGTGGCACAAGGCTTCTCCAGCTTAACTATTATGGCCAGAGGGGCCACAATTGCTCCCGATGCTGCTAGGCTGCCCCTTCTAAGTCGGTAGCCCTCATCTCCCCCAGTTACAGTACTGATTAGACCACCGTAGACTATAAAAGAGAAAATCTTTGAAGGGAGGAGGACAGGGGTGGCATGAGGGTGAGAGTGAGTGCTCCCTTATGCCTAGAGCTGCTCTGTGCCCCCCACCCCCAATAACCCCAGCTGCTAGGCTCTGGAGGAGGGAGCATCATTCTGGTGCCCCTTCTAAGTCAGTGGCCCTCATCTCCCCCAGTTACGCTACTGATTAGACCACCATAGATGGTAAATAGAAAATCAGCCAGATCAGGCAGGTGATCTGAGATCTGTGTGGGTCTAGGGTTTTAAGATATTTGGCAGTGTTGTTAGGGACTAAATTGCTTTCCCATTCCTCCTTTATATATGTACATATGTGTGGGTTTGTGCAAACTACCCTCCATAAAGGAACAATTTGAAAGAAACTCTGCTATAGATTTTCAACTTGTGTAGCTCAGCATAGCTCCATTAACTTCAGTACTGCTCATTTGATATACACCAGCTGAGAACTGGGCCCTCTGCCAGTTAAAACTCATGCAGCTTCCTGCCTCTTATTCTTGTCAGTGTTTTCTCTATATAAAATACAAGCCGGCATGCTAGTGTCTGGAATGGACAGGAGTTATAACACATATTTTGTGCTTCTGTTATAAAAACTGTGCTAAACGCCTGGAATTTAGAAGCCACAGCTTTGGGCTTCTTTACAAACCTCATCTGCTTGTCCACATTAGCTTACCTCAGCCACATCTCAATACGTTAAAGTAAACACTAATCCTAGAGTAATTCAAATGCTTCATTTGCATAATAGAGCTAAGTTGCTTTCGACCTAGAAGATATACCATTGTTTTTCATTACTTTTGAGGATGCATATTGGAAACTACACACTATAGCACTATCTTTATTTGCAATTAATCCAGGGTTTCACTGTAGGAGGAAGTTGCATGGTGTGTGGAATTTGTAATAGGTTACTGTAGCTGTCACTTTTGATAGGCCAGTAGATTTGGACTCAGCAAGCTGACAAAACTGACACAACCCCAGACTGAAGGGTCATAACAACAAGCACTTTACTGGCATTCATGAAAAATGAGAAAAGACAAAGAGAAGTACTGACATGCCACCTGCCAGGGGTCAAGATAAAAAAGAAGTTCTGCTTGAATAAGCAAAACCCCCCCAAAAATCTTTGGGAAAGTCCCGATCCAAATTCAGATCCGGATTTTACATCCTGAGATTACCCTGATAAAAGGCAACATTTTTCTCCCTTCTTTCAGAGGGCACATCTACACATGCATTAATGTGCCATAACTACTGTCCATTAAGTTTAGTACCTGTGCTAACTAAATGTGCAGTAATTGGCAGTGCATGCTTTTTTAGTGACGCTAATGTGCAGTAGACTAATTCTACTGTGCATTAGTGCAATAGCACAGCTTTTGCCGTGACATGATAATATGCAGTAGCATTAATCTACTGCACATTTAGCATCTCGTGTAGACATACCTACTGTACACTTACGTTGTGCCCCAGTCATTTGCTATGAAGAGCTTTCTATGGGCTGTGTGTTGGCCCTGCATTTTGGCAAAACTTCTCCCTCAAAAGTTTCACTAAGTACAGGGGAAATGTTTAAACAACTGCTACCTATTTCTTTAGGGTTCAGCTCATTTTGACCCAATGCATGGATGGATATAGTGAAAGGGCAGGACCCTAGTCCCAGTTCCTTCCAATCTTTCCCTAAACCCAGTGGATGGTCTTTGCCTCATGTGTGTACAGAAGGAAGAGCTCCAAGCAAAGTTTGGAGATTCCTCTTTTTGCCTCTATGTCCTTAAACAATGATGGGATGGGTATGGTCTGACTATGACTCAAAGTCCTGTTCTACTATCCTTATTTTCATTGAGTTGCACTGGACTTCATACATGATTCTGTTGTCATCAATGGAGCTGTTTGTAATGTATCATACTGCATAGTAGGAGAAAGGGTGCCAGCCCTGCATGATCATTTCTGAACTTTAGTGATCCCTTTGAATAAGAGGTTCGTTAAGTGCATGACAGATTTTTTTTATTATTATTTTCTTTATCATTGTTGCTGTTAATAGTAGTAGTATTATTAGTGATAGTCGTATTTAGGTTCTTCTTACAAGTCATGTCCTCAAATATCTTTGCTTGTTAAATATTACCCTTACAACCAACAATATAAAGTAATAGCCTGGAGGGAGAAAAATCAGCAAGGGAGAAATGAAGTTTTTCAAATTATATCTGAAGAGAGATGGGGAATCTATGAGGCAAAGAGAAAGAAGAAGACTGTTCCAGATGATACAGGCATCTTTTATAAACACACACACACACACACACACACACACACACACACACACACACACACACACACACACACGTGTGCTTTGTTATACTTAGATTTTAACTTGGTTATACCTTAACACAAATCCAGGCCAAACATTTCTGCTGCAAGTAACCACACAATTTCAGCATTTTTATTTTTTCATAGCATTTTTTTTTCCTTCTGGAAATATCATCTTCCCAGCTCACTAGACTTCTCAGATAGCAGCAAGAATCAAAACTATCTTGACTTCAGCTTTTAATAAAATAACAATATGAAAGCTGGCCAGTGCTGTATCTTTGGTTTCCATTTTGTCAGTTTCTGTTCACTCACTGGACTCTTTTGGTTCAATCAGTCCAGTCCAAGATAGAGAAGCATACTATATGACCTGTGTTATTGCTACTCTCCCTAATATATGATTCCATCAGAATAAGTTTGGAAGAAGAGTTTAATGTCAGTGCTGTCGATTTAAGAAAAATGGTTTCGCTATTGAGCTTTCCAGAGGTAGAAGAGACATCATCATATAATGGTTCCCAATCAGGATGAGAACTGACCTACTAAACCTATTTTCAACCCTCAGTTGGAACCATTCAAAAGTGAATACGGTTATTTTATCCATATAAAGGGACATAGTTGTCATGGATCACCTAAACTACCCTGACATCTGCTGGGAGGAGCAGTGGTCCAGATCTAACTGTTCACATAGGTTCTTAACCTGCATACAGGACTTCCACCTAATGCAGGAGGTATATGGTCCCACTAGGGGAAATGCCTTGATGGACTTGGTGCTAGCTACAGGCGATGACCTGGTAGGGGATCTGCAGGTACAAGGTAACCTAAGGGATAGTGATCATCAATTGATTCAATTCAGTATCTGGTGTAGGGTGGGAAAAGTAACCAGCAGGGCATAAGTGCTAGACTTCAGAAAGGCTAACTTCAATGTGCGCAGGAGATTAGTTAGTGAGGCATTGAAGATCAAGAGCATTGGAGAGATGGGAGTCCAGAAAGGGTGGTTGTTCCTCAAGGGAGCAATCCTTTGGGTGCAGAAGGAGACAATCCCATTCCACACAAAAGGGGGAAAAGGGGCCAAGAAGCCCTCTTGGCTGAACAGGGAAATCCAGGAAAGCCTAAGGGCAAAGAAAGAGGCATACAGACTGTGGAAGCAGGGGGTAGCTACCAAGGAGGAGTATACCTCCTTGGCTCGCACTTGCAGGGAGTCAGTTAGGAAGGCCAAAGCCACAATGGAATTCAGGATGGCAACAAACAACAAAGATTAAAGACAACAAAAAGTCCTTCTTCTGGTTTACAGGGAGCAAAAAGAAGGCGCAGAGCAATATAGAACCCCTACAGGACAGGCTAGGGCAATTGGTGAAAGATAAGAGGGACAAAGGTGAACTCCTCAATGAGATTTTGCCTCTGTATTCCTGGACATGGACCAAGACAAATCTCCCAATTGTATTCTAGATAGGCACAGGAAAAACACCAGCCCACCAATGGTCAGCACCAACCTAGTAAAGGACACTTGGAAGGGCTGAATGTGTTTAAGTCAGCAGGCCCAGATGAACTTCATCCAATGTGCTGAAGGAATTGGCCAGTGTCATAGCAGAGCCACTGGCATGGCTGTTTGAGCACTCATGGTGCTCAGGTCAGATCCCAGAGGACTGGGAAAGGGCCAATGTGGTCCCTATTTTCAAGAAGGGGAGGAAGGAGGATCTGGGTAATTATAGGTTGGTTAGTCTCACCTCTATCCTTGGGAAAACCTTTGAAAAAATGATCAAGGAGTACATATGTGGGAGCCCAGCAGGAAAAATAATGCTGAAGGGCAGCTAGCAGGGTTCATAGCAGGTAGATCCTGCCTAACTAACCTTGTTTCTTTTTATGAGCAGGTCACACATGCTTAGATGCAGGAGTCGAGGTAGATGACATCTACTTGGATTTTAAGAAGGCCTTTGATACAGTATCTCATCCTATTCTCATAAACAGACTGAGTAGCTGTGACATAGATGACTACACGTTCAGGTGGGTCGCAAATTGGTTTAAGGGTTGCACCCAAAGAGTAGTGATGGATGGGTCAGTTTCAACCTGGAAATATGTGGGCAGTGTGGTCCCCTAAGGCTGGGTCCTTGGACCTGTGCTATTCAATGTCTTCATCAGTGACTTGGATGAGGGAGTGGAGAGCACTCTGTCCAAATTCACAAATGACACAAAATTATGGGGTAAAGTAAACATACCAGTGGGAAGGGATCGACTCCAGATGGATCTTGACAGGTTGGAAAAGTGGGCAGAAAAGAATTGATGCAGTTCAACAAAGACAAGTGCAAAGTGCTTCTAGGGCGAAGGAATCACCTACACACCTATAGGCTAGGGGATGACCTTCTCAGCAGCACAGTGGCAGAAAGGGATCTCAGAGTCATAGTTGACTCCAAGATGAAGATGAGATGTCAATGTGATGAAGTAATCAGTAAAGCTAACTGCACTCTATCATGGATCAGCAGGTGCATCATGAACAGGTCCAGGGAGGTAATACTTTTCCTCTATGCAGCATTAGTCAGGCCGCAGTTGGAGTACTGTGTCCAGTTCTGGGTGCCGCGCTTCAAGAGGGATGTGGAAAACCTTGAGATGATCCAAAGGAGGGCCACTTGTATGGTTAGGGGCCTGCAGGTAAGGCCCTACAAGGAGAGGCTGAGGGACCTAGATCTCTTCAGCCTCCACAAGAGAAGGCTGAGAAGGGATCTTGTGGCCATTTACAAATTCATTGCGGGGGGGGGGGAGGCATCAAGGAATAGGAGATGCTCTGTTCACCAGGGCACCCCTTGGAATAACCAGGAACAATGGCCATGAACTGACAGACAGCAGATTTAGGTGAGACATCAGGAAGAACTTCTTTAAGGTAAGGGTTGTCGGAATCTGGAATGGGCTTCCAAGGGAGGTGGTGCTCTCCCCTACCTTGGAGGTCTTTAAGAGGAAATTGGACAAGCACCTGGATGGGATCATATGACCCTAGCGCTCTTACCTGCCCAGGGCAGGGGGTCAGACTCGATGATCTATTGAGGTCCCTTCTGGCCCTAACAACTATGAAACTATAAAGAGTGGTGTGAAAACTGGCTCTCTTTTGAATTCATTTTGAAATAGGACAGAGCAATAGGACTGAGGCATCCTATTGCTTTAGCTAAATCTGTGAGGATTTTGTTCTTGCTAAAGAAAAAGTGATTATAACATAGAATCCATGTAAAAGTACCAAATTTACATAATTTGATTAAAAGTGCCATGAAGTTCCTTCTTTATCCAAAGCCTATACAGAAGCTTACATGGACCAGGTAATTTACAATTGGCAATTAATCTCTGATTACCTCTTATTAGGTAGGTCTAACATCACTTCATTCTTCCTTATATTTGACTATGAATGACTGGTGTTTATATCAAAACCATTATTTTTTTTAATGTAGACCTTACTAGAATATCACAGAAATTTATCAGAAGTAGGGATTTTTCCCCAATTATCTCACAGTGACAAGATTACCATATCTACATACATTTACATATAAGGGTAAATATTGCAATCATATAACTGAAGCATTCATAGAAATCCTCTTTTGAGGCACATACATGTGTGATGCAACTGGACCCACTAATCAATCACTTTTTTGACACTTACGGCAAAAAGAAAATAATTTATTTAACTTCTTTGTGCTCCACTCATTTACAAGAAAAAAAGGGCAAATCCAATAGCATGAGAACAGAACTCATGACAGCTCCTGCTGGGATTGGTCACCAGTTCCATCCAATAGGCCTGTGTGAAGCAGCTAGTATTCACTTCAGATTTGGATTCAGCCAAATTTGGGGGACAGTGATTCGAATTGGGTGATTTGAAACACTGCCCCGAATCAATACGGCTAAATCTGATTGGACTCCTGCTGAATCTCTGAATCACCCAGGCCTATCCCCCACTCACTCTCTCAAACTGGCAATGACTGCCCCACCTGCCCCAGCTCCCAGCACTTTGGGAAAAAAAAGCCCCGACTCAGCGGGTGCTGCCAGGTGGGGGGCAATCCCCACTGCCCCCAACTGCCCCATGCTGTGTGGGGGGCACTGCATGAGTCCCCCAGCACCCCCTTCCTCTGCTTCCCTAGCCCCCCCATGAAAGCTCTGCCCACCCAAGCTCAGGCACTTTAAGGAAAAAAAAAATTGAGAAGACCTCCCAAATCACCATTCCTGCTGGCAGGGGGTGATTCCTGCTTCCCTGCACTATGTGGGGGGCTCTCCATGAGCCCACTGAAGCCCCAAGGCTGCTGCAGGAGTGGTGAGTCCATGGCTTTTCTCTATTTTTTTTCTTGACGGGCCAGAGCTGGCCTGGGAGGGGCAGCCATGCAGGGACTCGGGGAGCAAGGGAGGGGGGGTGTTGGGAGGCTCATGGCAAAGCACTCCATGCAGCGTGGGGCAGTGGGGATCACCTCCCACCCAGCAGTACCCGGGGCATGGGTCTTTTTTTTAAAGCACTGGAAGCTGAGGTTGGCAGAACAGCTGTGGGGGGGAGGGTGGGAGAGTGGGCGGGGGTCAGGGGAACAGATGGGGTCCCCCCATGGTGCCCTCCCTCCTCCTCCAGCCTCCCTTCCCGGCCCCTATTACTTACCAGCTCTGAGTCCGGCTGCAACTCCCTGCTGCAATCACTGGGGACTGTCCGAATCATCAAAGCGCTCCGAATCTTTTCCAATCATTCAGAGAGCTTTGAATCAATTCAGACCTTTTAATTGGTCCCCTGATTTGATTCAAATTCAGAGATTCAGCCACCAAATTGGGCTGAATGTCCTCCGAATCATATCACTACCCAAAGCTTCGCACAGCCCTACTGTCTAGGGGTACTGTTTGTACATTGAGTGGGATAACTCAGGAGTGAAATCGGCTCCACTTATAAAACATCCAATATATTCAGTGAATTTGCAGCAGACACTGGATAATGTCACACATGATGAGTTATTACCAGCCTCTACTACTAAATCAAAATCAGGATTGAGTATTTATTAGGAGAGACACAAGCCCTACGACTCCCTTCTCATTGCATTGTTAACAAGTAGCGGGAACAGGATGAAGACCCAGCTCATTTGGGTTCTGTTCCTGGTTTTCATGGCAGAAACTCTCTCTCTCTATCTGCATCAGTAATTCTCAGCTGACGTGCTGCAGCACCCAAAGCTGTGACCGCCTTTGAATGGTGCCACCAAGAGAGGAAATCAGCAAGATACATGAAAGCCAGAGTGATAAGGTAAGTCCTCCTCTCCTGCCCCTTTTCAAGCAGGTAAGAAGCATAATAAATAAAATAGTTTTTGAAACGGGGTGCCACTCAATTCACAAGGGTTATTGAGGAGTGACTAAGTCTAAAAATGTTCAGAGTCACTGATCTATGTGAACCACTGATCTCTTCCCTAGCATGGTGAGACCCTGGTCTCAGTTGAGGCTTCTCATTGCTCTCCAAATAAGAACAACAGCTCTAGTCACAGAGCTGGGGAAAGGGTGAGCTGAGCCTTTTTACCCCCATTTGACAGTTTTTTCGTGTTTACATTTGTTTTTATAAAATGACAGGATTCAGCCCGCAGTGAATTTTTCAGGGTGATAAAAACCCTCTGAAGGGAGTAATAATGGAAATGATGTTGCCAACATGAGTAGCACTACTGGGGGCACTTGGAAGGTTATACAAACAGCTAGGCAACTGTAGTATTAAAATAGCAATGTTCCCTGTGGCATTGTTCACATATACAATCCAGTGGTAGATAGGACGTTTCTCTTGTTGAGGATGGCATGCAACCTAGCATTTCAATGTATTATCTATACAGAAGGCCTGCAAGCCCTTCTTCACCAACCCAACGAGTCAAGTCATATGGCTTGATCCCAGTAGGACGTTTACTTAGGTCAGGGCTATTCTACTGGGCAACTGTGGTGTTAACTTACAGTTCACGGGCTCCCACCTGGCCACCATTACCCTTCAACATGCCTACTGCTGTGGCCAGGATTTTCAGATTCCAGTTCCTGCCTGACCCCAAGAGAGGGGCAGCGGGGCCCCATTGCCCATGGTACATATGGCAGGGAAGTCAGGGGGCCTGTAGTTCCCAGCCACTCAGAAGCTGGATGGCCCTGGCTTAGGTAAAGAACTCAAGATCATGGCCAATGCCAAGTATTTGACATAGGTCTTGTTTAGGCATAGCATTTAGATCTGCCCTACACTAGCGCAGCAGTCTGTCACAGGAAATCATATAGGATTATGGCTTTACCTTGAATAATTTAGGATTTGAGTACCTTTATTTTGGGAGGCATCCCAGCTATGAACCCCTCAGGTTTTTGGATGTGCCTGAGCACTGAACTCCATCTGGAACAGTGGGCGCTCATTACCTCTGAAAATCAGACCTGGTAGATCTTTTGCTAGAGATCTAAAATTATTAAAACCATTTAAAACCATTTGGCCCCTAATCCCAGTGTTTGCCTGTGAACTGCCAAATCGCTAGTTTGAAGATAAAAGGCTCTTTTAATTAACTGCAGCTAGTGCCAATATATACATGTCAGAAAAGAGTGGACTTGATTTTTAATCCATCACTTATATCAGGCCACATACAAAGGAAGGAACATTTTATGCTCTGGCATCTTCTCAGAGACCTGAAACATTGTACATCAGAAGCATCTCATTATAATCCCTAAGACCCATTCGAAATTCTTATTGAAAACACATACATATATTAAACAAACTCTGGTTCCTTTTTGTGCACATGGTCTATTTTCATAACATTTGGCTTACAAAGACCTCAAATGAAAGCAAAGAGTGAAATTGCCTGATGACCTCTTCTGCTGACAACCTCTGTTGCTCATCTCAACTGCATTTCATAGAACACAGCACATTCTTTTAAATATTTTATCCACCCAGTGATCATGGGTGAAAAAAGAGCTAACAAGAAATGACAAGTGAAATAACTACATTTCCGGACCTGACAACACTCTTTATTTTTAATTTTACCAGGGTTGTGGATAGATACTAAAGGTACAACTTTGACAGGAGATAAAATAAGTGAGTTTAGAGTTTGAATTATATTATAGCCACGCTGATCCAAGGGTTCATTTGAAGAAAAAAGAAAGTGATAAAGACCAAACAAAGGTAAAGAGTCCAAGGGTTTCCTACGTTGACAAGAATGCCATGGTTTAACTGTGCCTTCTGCACTAATAAATGCACAACAGATTCTTTATCGAAGTACCCCAATAAACACATAAATGCAGAGATGTATTGATGAATGAAAAAGGTACCTAATGAGATGGCATCATCTATAGTGCAACTGTTGAAATATTTTCTTGCAAGACAGGGGTTTTATTGCCACTGCTGCATCTTCATTTGAAGTGAAATGAACTGGGGTGCTTCTGTACAAACAGGTTTTAAGAGGATTTGAATGGTTTTCTAATGTATTTTATTACCTATAATATTTTCCCCCATTCTATTGCCATTTCCTTAAACTTTACTTCATGAGAAGCTAAACAGCCCAACTCCTAGGCTAAGTACAGAGAGCCAAAAAGCCCGAGGCTGAATTGATTCAGTCTTTGCAGGTTAGTCTAAGCAGAGATTAAACTGAGAAACAACTGGACACACATTCACTTACGATTCAGGAAATGCAGCTACATGCCTGCAGTCAAGGGGTGCTACAGCACAGCTTTCTGGCACATAGCCAAAACGGGCTGTGTGATCACTTCCTCTTCCTGCTGCCCCCAAGTTCTTTGAGATTTGCAGTCCAGAAATATAGCAGCAGGACTCTCCAGGGTTGCTCATCACTTCCTCTTCCTGCTTCCAGGTGCCTCTAGGATTTCTAGTCCACAGTTGCAGCCAGCATCAAGTTTAGCAGCAGGGCAACTCTGTACTCAGAGGAAGGTAGATTTAAACCCCCTCCCTGGCCTCAGACAACAGCTGGGGTTTGCCTGGGGCAGGTGAGGCAATCCCTGCCTCCCCCACCCCACAACCCTTCTTTGCTGGAGCAGACAGCACAGCCCAGCCCAGGGCCAGAAAGCATGATGGGATGCTTGGGGAACTGTGATTTAACTTGAACCAAGAAGGGGTCTAGGACAGAAGTTTCATAAACCGGTTTGACCCAAATCAATTAAGTCCAATACTACATTCAACCAGGTTTATTTTGAGCTAGTTTCAGCCATTTTGAAACTGCTTTATGTGCACTGAGCTTCTGTTCTTTTACAGGTTTAAACCAGCTTCTGATCACTTAAACCAGTTTATGTGTAACTTCTAGTACCTAGTCCTATTAAAATCAATCAGCACTTATTAGCTACCAGTGTGAGAACCTTAATGAAAATCTTGATGCTGACTCCCTGCTTGAGAGCTCAAGGAGAGGGGGACTCTTCTTGTCATCCTCTGAGGGTACACGAAATACATCTGTCTCAGGGCCTCTTTTCAAGTTTTTCCCTGTTCATAAATTGCTCTCACTAGCATTCGTCCTACAGCTTGAGTAGTAGAAGCCAGTAGACTAATCAACTGCATAGTAAAGTATCACCACATAACCATGCACAGTAGCTATGCATAGTAAAATAGTCTGCTGCATATTTAGCTAGTACCTGTAAATACAGATACTAGATTAACTGCACAGTAGTGCTCATGTAGATGCTGACCAGGAGCAAATTTGCTCCTGGTCAGCTACACCAGCAGGGGGCCCGGTCCTGGCCCTGGTCCCAGTGGGACAGGGTCACTCTCTGCCCTCTGCTGTTCCAGGACGGTAGGGCTCCTGGCTCCCCACAAGAGCTGGTTCCCCAGCAGGGGGCTGGCTGGGAGCTGTCCTGCTGGGATTCCCTTCCTAGCTGAGGGCTCACTGGCAGCTGCCCCACCAGCCCATCAAGGCAGGGGACTGGGAAATAGCTGTAGGGGATGGGACACTTTCCTAGCCCCCTGCCCTGATCAGCCCCACCTCTACCCCCAAAACCGAAGCCTGACCCCAATCCCCCATGCCAGCCTGGGGCTGGAACCTGGGGAGCCTAGAGCTCCCCCTGGCTGCTGTAGGAGTGCAGCGCAGGGCAGGAGTAGCCTTGCTCTGAATTGCTCCCAGAGGGCACGTGTGCTTGCAGCAGCTAAAATAGAAGTGGTGCAAATTTTAGCGGGGGCTTTTTTCCTTAGTTCACATGCTCAGACATGCACTTCGTTGTGGAGCAAATTGTGGCACTTAGGGCAAAACAACTCTGCCTGGCTCCTCCCAGATCTACAGCCAGGGGGAGCTAGAGCCCAGGGCCAGCACCTGTGCTGACCCCAGAAGTATTAAAAGCCATCCTGGCAAGTAGCTCAGGGTTACTAGCTCTCAGGAGCTTCTGGGACCCAGCCAATTGGTACCTGGGGACACTACCCCCTGTGCCAGCTGGACGGCTGAAGAAGACCTGAGAGTTCCTTGCACCGTCTACCCACTGCAGCAGTCTGGCAGTGGGGGCTGCTGCCTGGCTGTGACCTGCTGCACACCTGCTGGACCCGGATGGGGACTGCACAGCCAGTAGAGGCATCTGCCCCTCTGGGCCAGCTTCCAGTGGGCTGTGGCAGCAGAGTTGGCCTTTGTGCAGCACTACTGCCACGTGTGCCCCTGCCCAGCCATCTGGGCAGCTATCACCCGGAAGATGTTCCCAGTGTGGTGACCTGCTTTGAACTGTCAAAGCATGTCCTCCTGGCCCCATTTGGCCAGGAGGTCAGCCACAGCTAGCTGGTTCCAAGGTGCCAGCTCTAAGCAGGCAGGGTCCTGCCACCGGCCTCCCTAGCAGGAATTTTGGTGTTCCCTACTGGAAAAGTGAATAATTCCTGCTAAAAAAAATCCCAAAGTCACTTTGTAAAATACCTGAAAATCTATGTTCCTCTACAAGTAAAACAAAAAACCACTATAAAGACAGAGACAGCAATCAGCAATGGTTTTTTTTATATATCTAGTGTTAAAGCAATGTGGAAGTCTACCAGTGTCTCTAACATAATAATAAAGTGAACTCTAAATACATTTCATGAATTCATGAAATATGAATATATATTTTGCTGCCCTCCCACAGGGGCTACGCCCTGCCCAACAGGGGCTACGGCCCCCACACAAGGGCCAAATGGCCCCTGCAGGGGCTACCCCCACTTCAAAGCCCATGTGCCCCAACCCAGCCCTGTGATTGCTGCCACATCCCCTGCCAGCTGCTGCAGCCCCCCCGATGGCTGTCCCACCCAGCAGCACTCCCTGCTCCCCCAACCCCCCCCAAAGGCTGCTCTGCCAGGCCGCATCCCCCACTTGCACCCCCAGGCCCCCATGGCTGCCCCCCCCAACCCCAGGCACCATCACTTAAAAAAAAAAAAAAAAGAAATACTGAGAAAAAAAGCCTCTACTTACCGTAGAAGCAGGGTCTGTGGGGTCTCCAGGGCCTCCTGACAGAGCCCCCCAGGCAGCACAGGGAAGCAGGGGGTAGGAGGGCCCAGGCTGGGGCTGTCCCTCTCCCCCGCACTGTGTGAGCAGGGCCCCAGTGATACAGATGGCAGCTAAACAGCCGGTAAGTGCCAGGAGGGAGGGGGTTTGGTATGGGGATGCTGGGGTGGGGAGGCAAGGCTTGGGGGGGCTTGAGGCCAGGCACATCAGGGGTTGGGGGGGCTTGGGAAGCAGGCAGGGAATGGGGCTGGGCAAAGTAGGGGTTGGGGGGCTGGGGGGACAGGCAAGGGGTGGGGCTGGGCAGAGCAGGGATCAGGGACCTCGGGGGGGCAGTCAGGGGATGGGGCCAGGCAGGGCAGGGCAGGGCTGGGGAGGGCTGGGGGAGTGGGCAGAGCTGGCAGGGGTCCCCCCCTATAGCCCCTCTCCTTTCCTCCAGCCCCCCCCAACCCCTTACTTATGTCACTGGAGCCCTGGTGCTGCGCTGCCTGACAGGCCATGTGTTCAGCATCAGGGCAAGGGGCCAACCATAGAAACGCTCTGGCAGCCAGAGCATCTCCGTAGAGGACCTAGCTCTGGTTGCCTCAGGGCACAGTCTGGGACCGTGTGCTACCCCCTTTTTTTAAACTTTGGATTTTTTAGACCCCTGAACATGTTTTTGTTCCTGCATGTGCCTCTCTCCCCGCCTCAAAGGGGTTTGGGACAGGGCAAGATGCACGTGCACGCTTGTCTAGATGCACCCATTGGGAGCAAATTTGCTCCCAATGGTTGCACATATAGATATGCTCCCAGGGAAGGCTTACTACGCAGTATTTTACTGAGCAGTACGCTTACAGTGCATTAATAGCACATGTAGACATGACCTTAGTTATTTGTGGTGGATTTACTAATCGTTTTCTCACTTTCAAAAGTATGTGAGAGGGTGCTACCCACAATTTTTTTTCTAAATACCACTGTTTTTTTAGAGACCCTTACCTGTGTGACCTTAACAGCAAAACTCTCCTTAACAAGATGTTGGAAGAGATGGCCCTGTATTATTATATTTTTAAATGAACCTCTTACTTAGCAGTTAGCCCACAAGGTTAAACCCTAAGTAGAATACATGGAACTCTGAAACAATTAAGACATGAAAAATTTCATAGTATGCCCATTTAAAATGAGCTTGATACTTATTTCATTTTGCTATATGTACAATGAGATGTGATGTAAAAAATCCATCCAGAGCACAGACTGAAACAGTAAATAAAGAACAGAATATTTAGAATAAGGTAAATAATCATTGATATGGCTTATCAAGGAAGAGGGTATATTTCTAAGGTTTGAAATATTTAAATCAAGCCTGGATTTCTTGCTAAAATGATCACTATGAATGACTGTAGCAAGCAAGAAGTCAAATTAGATTTGCATTGTTTGCCCTTATAATCTTAAAATGATAGCTTGTCAAAAACCTGAAATTTTCCAGGATGAAAATGAAAAATTTTAATTAAAAAAAAAAAATTATGGTTGGTAAATTATGGTTTTCCAGTGTGAAGTTTTGAATCAAGTTTAAATATTTTTCTTCCATTTTGAATCAACAGTTTAATTAAAACATCACTTTGATTCAGTCTGTAAACAGACAGACCAAACCAAACCAAACCAAAATTTAAGTATTTCATTTCAAAATTCTGCATAGGAAAACCAGGTGTTATTTGTAAGACATTGTTTTATCCAAAAATGTGATTTTATTGAAAGATACTTTTAATGGCGAAACAGCTTTTCTTAAAATCTAAGGGAACTTTAATGTGTGCTGTGCGGGGGAGGGGAGAGGGGCAGCAGTTTTGTTAGGGTGGCTCCGAGAGATGCTGTAATTAAAGTGCTGCAGCATCTCGTGTATCAGTGTCCCCCTGCTTCAAAATGGTGGTGGAGGTGCTTGAACTAAAGCTTATTCAACGAGCTTTAGTTCAAGCTCCCTGCTGCCATTTTGAATCATGGGGGTGCCGATACACGAGACACTCGGGTGGAACATGCTAATTATCACACTCCAGCAGACTCAATTGCTCCAACATGCTGTAATTACAGAACATCACAGCAGCCTCCACACTTGTGTACAGGAACCTAAGGACCACCACTATTACAGGCAACCCTGCTTAACACTGTTCCATTTAGCGCTGTTTCACTATAACACTCATTTTAAATTGATACCTGCTTTCACTTAGTGCTCAGCAAGTTTCACTATAACGCTTGCAGTCACCGTCTTGGGTCAATAAAAATACTTTCGGTCACCATCTTGAGTCGTCAAATATTTTTGGTTTCACTTAACACTTGTTTCGCTTAACGCTCGGTTTTTCAGGCACGAATTAAGAACGCTAAGTGGGGGTTGCCTGTACAGACACGGCATATATGAAATATTTTGAGATCTTACGAAGAATTTGCTACATTCAAAAGCTGGTCTAAATCTATCCAAACTATGAAGCTCATCCAAAGGAAAAAAAAAAAATCACCCACAGAAATCCTTGCTTCTTGCATATTTCTTGGACCACCACAGCTACCGCACTCCAATGCTATGTTGAGCTTTTCAGTAACTGATATTGTTCCTCTTCTTGATTCCACCAGCACAAAGCATATTTGCAGTGTTGCAGAGCTGGTTTCATAACTGTAGGCAGCATTTCTTCACAAAACCCTGTCAAAAGAGGTTGAGCCACAGAGGAACTATTGTAGATAGAGCAGGATGCAGAAGGATAATTCTGTTCTGAAAAGCACGAGTGATTTTAATACATGAGTTATTTCTGATTTGGAACAAACTCTCAGGTTTCAGAATTTGTCTGCAAAAGTTAACAAAGCTTTAAACCCAGACTGCAAGAATGGTTGACTTGAAGCCACAGACTATGGAATCTCCAGGGCCTCCAATTCAGGAGACAGAATGGCATGGGTATGAGTTAATGGGCACACAAGCTGCTGTGAAACTAGACAGACTACTCCTAATTGTGGTCTTCAAACAATAGTATACTTAAGGGTGGGGGAGAGGGGCCAGAGGGGCACCGGAATTACCTGCCACCCCCCATGGAGGCTGGAGCCTGGCAGCAAGAGAAGTGTCATCATTTACCCATGCTAGAAACTCCAAAATAGCCCTCAGCTACTGCCACTTTAAGAGAAACAGCTGGCATGGGCAAAGTTCAGGGCAAGGGTGGCAACAGCTTAGCAAGGGTAAGACTGCTGTCCCCCCTTCCCCCTCCACAAGGTTTTCCCCAGCCACCAGCTCTGCTTGTGACACCACTGGCTTCAGGATCATTGCTCTCAGCAGAGCAACAGGGCCCAAAACAGAGGAATAAACATGGTTGAAGTCACTGATAGCACACATGCAGCTTAAAACCCTGTTCTCTGTTCTTACCCTGAGTGGAATTTGGGCTCAGAGAACTAAAGCAGTGGTGAAATAAATCCAATAGGGGTGTGTGAAGTGGGCCCTATTCCATTCAGATTTGGCCCAAATCAGGGACAGTGATTCAATTTGTTGATTCGGATCACTGTCCCCAATTCTATTTAGCTGAATCCAAATCTGAAGATTCAATGCCGATTCGGAGAATCAGTGATTTGGACATAGGCACAGATTAAAAAGTTTTTTCTACATACCTTGAGGTACCAGGCATGGCTCATGATCACTGTGATGCTGGGGCACATGAAGCATCCCACAGGAGTGCAGGGGAGCCCTCCACGTGCTCAGCGGTGAACCCAGAAGTGGACCGGAAGTACTTCTGGTCCACTTCCAGGTCTGTCAGGGAGCATGCTGGCCCCCTCCCCCCCACCTGCCTCCCTGGCTCGCCACAGGGGGACCCCAGGTGCTCCCCCAAAGACCGAGGAAGCTCCAGTCACTGAGCTGGAGGGGCATGCGGGGGGGGGGGGCAGTCCACTCCCCAGTGGACCAGAAGTGCTTCTGGTCCACTTCCAGGTCTGCTGCTGAGCATGCTGGGGAACCCCTCATGCTTCTGTGGGACAGTCCGTGCACCCCAGCATCGTAGCATTCATGAGCCACCTGCTAACTAGAGGTATGTAGAAAAAACATCTAAAGCTGTCTCTATGTCCAAATCTCTGAATCTTGCCAAATCTCTCCGAATTGATTGAGAAGGTTCTGATTCAATTCGGAGGGATTAAAGGGGCTTCTAATTCGATTTGGATTTGGAGATTCAGCCACCAAATTGGGCTGAATCTCCTCTGAATTGAATTAGGGACTGAAGCTTCACACAGCCCTAAATTCCAAGTCCTGAAGACTTTTCTTATGACCAGGAGCAGATCCAGGGGGGTGCAGTATAGGGTGGCCATATGTCCTGGTTTGGCCAGGGCTCTCCAGGATTCTGTAGCTCGGTCCTGACTGGTTGGTCAAAAGTCCCAGGCCAGGGTCCGCTGGGGAGATGGATCAGTATGGCGCACTAGGCAAGCTGGGCATGTGTGGGTGGGGTAGCACCTGCTCTAGTCCACCTGCCTTGCTCCCACCTAGAAGCAGTGGTGTCTGCCAGACTGTCTGCCTGATTCACCATGCTGCTGTGCCTCCCCACCAACCTGGGACTTTTGACCAACCAGCCAGGACTGAGCTACAGAATCGTGGAGTGTCCTAGCCAAACCAGGACACATGGCCATCCTAGTGCAGTTGCACCCCCTTTGATTCCTTCTCTACCCAAATGTTAAAACCAACTGCCTGGGAGTGGCCACACCTAGTAATGGCTCTCTTCTATTTCATGGCCTGGCAGACTGTCTTTAGCTCTAGCTAAAAACCTTGATTCAGGTGTGGCAATAGTAACTCAAGCACAGAAATGACTGGTTGTGGCTCAAATCAGGTCCATCAACTAGTTACCTCAGCTACCTGTACTCGAATTCATAGAGCCTGGGGAAACAAGCAGGAAGAACTGGAAGCCCTTGCACAGTCACATAACTATGATGCAATTGGAATAACAGAGAGTTGGTGGGATAGCTCACATGACTGAAGCAGTGTCATGGATGGGTATAAACTATTCAGAAGTGACAGGCAGAGGAGGAGGAGTTGCACTTTATATAAAAGGCCCATATGCTTGCTCAGAGCTCCAGTATGAAGCTGGAGATAGGCTTGTTGACAGTCTCTGGGTTAAGGTTAGAGGGGAGAGCAACTAGGGAGATGTGGTGGGGGTCTGCTATAGACTGCCAGACGGAAGTGGTGGATGAGGCTTTCTCCAAACAGCTAACAGAAGTTTCCTAGTCACAAGCCCTGGTTCTCATGGGGTACTTCAATCACCCTGACATCTTCTGGGAGGGCAATACAGCAGCACACAGGTAATCCAGGAGGTTTTTGGAGAGTGTTAGTGTGGCAAAGTTTCCCGACCTGCCTCTGGACATGCCGCCCACCTGTCTCTCCTGCCATGCCATGCCTTGATGGAACATAATTGAGGTGTGAATTAAGCAGAAGGCTGCCCATTATATACCCCTGATATGGAAGGGGGGCTGTCTGTGGCTCCATTCCACCCCTACACCATGACCCAAGCCTCACAGATGGCATCTCAGGCAGTTGACTCAACCGTCCCCTTTGCCCATTAGCTGTGGCCCCTTCCATGCAACCTTCAGCTTCTGTATAAGCCCTGGCCCCATCTCAGACCAGTCGGGACTCTGAGCTTCTTTGGTCCATATGGGCATCCCTCACAGTGGGCACCTGGCCCTTTTGACCCTTCCGGTCATGGCCCCAGCATTGACCAGTCAAGTCCCTTGGCTGGGTCTACACCTCCTGCCTGTACTCAGGGATCAGGGTCCCCCATTCCTGGCTCAGGTGCTTCTTGAAGCATGCCTGGCCCCACGGGGTCACTCACCCCAGCAGGCTCAGGCACTTCCTGAAGCTTATCTGGCCTTTCCTGGATCAGATGGTAAAAATAGCCTACCCAAAGGTGAGGGCTGGGGGTAAGACACCCCTACTCACCTTTCACCAGGATGGTAACTGGCCTGGCACTTCCTGGGAGCCCCACCAAGCCACCCACTCCTGGCAGGGTGCAGTTTTAGGTCATGCCTAGGACCAGGAGCCTCCAAACCATCCCCTACAGCTCCTGCCCTTACCTCCAGGATGTTACATTCAGCCTAACAGCCAGGCAATGTTACTGCCTGGCCTGCCAGCAGTGAACTGCTCTGTGTATATAGTCAGCCAAGGATCTAAAATGGCCACCGCAATCAAGTACCTGCTGGCTGCTTGGCTCAGCCCTTAAAGTGGCAGGCACCAACAGTGCCCTGCCACAGTTGGAACAACTACCTGGTGTAAGTGCTGGAGTGGCCAACTAGGGGCCATGCTTTTCTTGACTTGCTGCTCACAAACACAGAAGAATTGGTGGGGAATGTAGTAGTGGATGGCAACTTGGGCAGCAGTGATCATGAGATGACTGAGTTCAGGATCCTGTGGAAAAGAAGGATGGAGAGCAGCAGAGTAAGAACCCTGGACTTCAGAAAAGCAGACTTTGACTCACTTAGGGAACTCATGGGCAGGATCCCCTGGGAAACCAGACTGAGGGGAGAGGAGTCCAGGAGAGCTGGCTGGACTTTAAAGAAGCCTTAGCGAGAGTGCAGGAACAAACCATCCCAATGTGCAGGAAAACTAGCAAGTGTGGCAGAAGACCAGCTTGGCTTAGCAGAAAACTCTTCAGTAAACTAAATCACAAAAACAAAACTTATAGGAAGTGGAAACTTGGACAAATAACTAGGGAGGATTAAGAGCATTGCTGGGGCATGCAGGGATGAAGTTAGGAAAGCCAAAGCACAGCTGGAGTTGCAGCTAGCAAGGGATGTGAAGGGTAACAAGAAGGGCTTCTACAGGCATGTCAGTAGCAAGAGGAGGTTCAAGGAAAGTACAGGTCCCTTACTGAATGGGGAGGCAACCTTGTGACAGAGGATGCAGAAAAGGCTGAAGTGCTCAATGCCTTTTTCACCTCGGTCTTCCCAGGCAAGGTCAAAGAAGGCTAATGCATACTGTGCTGCACTGGTAGGTGTTACCAGCAGGTCCGGGTAAGTGATTATTTCTCTCTATTCAGCACTAGTTAGGCCACATTTGGAGAACTTTGTAGAGTTTTAGGTCCCCCACTGAAGAAACAATGTGGACAAATTGGAGAGTCCAGCAGAAGGCAACAAAAATGGTTAGGGGGCTGGGAGACGTGACTTGTGAGGAAAGGCTGAGGGAACTGGGCTTATTTAGTCTGGAGAAGAGAAAACTGAGAGGGGATTTAATAGCAGTCTTCAGCTACTTAAAGGGAGGTTTGAAAGATAATGGAGCTAGACTGCTGTCAGTGGTGGCAGATGACAGAACAAGGAAGCAGCAAGGGAAGTTTAGGTTAGATATTAGGAAGAAGTTTCTCCCAAGGAGGGCAGTAAAACACTGGAACAGGTTACCTAGAGAGGTGGTGGATGGTCCATCCTTGGAGGTTTTTAAAACCTGGCTAGACAAAGATTTGGCTGGAATGATCTTGCTGCAGCTGGTCCTGCTTTAAGCAGGGGTTGGGCTAGACGTGGCCTCCTGAGGTCCCTTCCAACCCTCATGTTCTATGATTCTGTGACTGAAGTACTAAAGGCACTCTCAAGAGGGCTTGATTTTGTTTTATGAATCTGAATAAGCCATGTTCATTTAACTATAATGAATAATAACACAATATCTTTTGACTATTTTGTCTCTTTTTTTGCTTCAGTTAGTTGTGTTTTATTTAAACTCAGTGTATAATCTAGCAAATTAGTGCACATTCCAATAGTTATATTTGTTTTTGTTCTGATCTTTACCTGAATGATATAGTGCTTCCTCCTCTAGCATATTAATACACCTTCCAGTTTCCCTTTAACTGGAGAAAAATGTGTGTGGTGTTATAGATGATCATCTGCCATACCATCTTCACCTCTCTTTTGGAAATTCTAGATCTGCCCATGCTTATAACTGAGTCACAGCTTCTAGAAGAGAACAGAGATCATGGGTACATCCAGACGAGCGCAGACATGCAGTTCACCGCACATGCCGGGATTCCCTGCGCTGCAAATTTGCAGTGCCGGGGGGTGGGAAGGGTTGACCCCGGGAGATCCCAGGGTCAAATAATCTGCACCTAAAAAAAGTGGGGCAGCATATGTGGCGGCAGCATGCACCACCCAAAACCAGAGCTTGGTTGGCCGGAGCCACACTCTGGCTGCAGGACAGGCTCCCTGCTGTAAGATCGCTGCAGCCAGAGTGTGGCTCCGGCCAACCAAGCTCTGGTTTTGGGTGGTGAGGCCCCCAGGACTGCAGGTAAGGCGATTGGGGCCAGCCCAATTGCTGGCCCTGGCCTCCCCCACCCCATCCAATGCAACATGTCACATGCCAGAGCACATGTGACATGGGCATTCTCTGGGGAAACGCACATCCCCGCTCATGGAGACGCGCCCGTTGTTGCTTTATGGAAAATCTAAGACTTCACATACCAGAAAATATTACTTGAAAACAATCCACTATCAGATTCCTGTCTTGCTCACTACAAATGTTCATTATACCGCCGTACAACATGGAATTATAGCCTGCAGGCAGCAAAATGGATCCAAACAGCGGTCTGGCACACATGAATTTTTAGCCTGCTGAGCTATGACATAAAGAAGACTTCTGGACTGTGAAGCCAAAACCATTAATGAAACACGATGAGAAATTATTAGAAGGCCAAGGAAGATATTCAGTGCTTAGATCCGATACATTTCATTTGAGCTCTTGGTAATATGTTCTGCACCCAGAAAATGAGAGCAGGTATATACCTTTTTGCCCCCTGACTGCTCCCCCAGGAAGATGTGTGATTATGATCTTAAGCTCATGTTGTAAAAAGAAAGTGAGAGATGATTGGAAATAAAGACAATGCTTCTTCAGTGGCCATGCTGAGAATGAGTTCTTGGTACCTTCAGTGAAGCCTGCAGCTACCTAATGACCTGACAAAGCAAATCATTAGCAACATTTCACCTAGCTCTTAAAATATTTTCATTGCAAATGACTCTCCAGCTAGATGAATGTCTGTTGCAGAAAGTAATTACCCTTTATTTGAACTTCCATCTCAGAAATTTGAAGCAACTCAAATAAATGACAGAGAAGAATAAGTGTAGGGTTTGGGGTTTTTGGGGTTTTTTACTTTTTTTTTCTTTTGTCCCCTCTCTTGTTATCACATCATTAATAGCAAGAGAGGCAGGTGAGCAGCTTGGAGTCTCTGTATAGCCCAAACCCTAATCAAAGTTCAAGGAGACTGTAAGGGATGTCATGACTGAGAGGTAGTTCTCACCAGTCATTGTGTTAGAGCTGCTGTGCTGACATATATGGATTGACAGGATGGTATAAGTGAGCTGCCAGGGGAGTTAGATCCTGGCTCAAAGAAAGCTCTCAGGGCACATGCCAAGAGACACAATATAGAGCTCCTGACTCTCTGTAAATGCACTCCCTGTTTAACATACTGCACGGCAAAGACAGATCTTTACAATTCATTTAAAAATATGCACCCCAGCTGAAGGCTGCATTTTCCAAAATGCTTACTTGTTATATGTCCCAGCTAAACAGGGTATGAAAGATGACAGGAGATGAAGCCATAGGATTTGTGTTGACATTTATGAATTCCTAGACCCTCAGATATAGCAGCCTGTTGTAGCAATGCATCAGAGAACTGTTTAATTTATTCTGAGAATGCACACACTGCTGAGAAACACAGCTGGAATTAGGATGATTTCTCTTCTGCTTTCCCAAAAAGCAATATTGGCAATTAATAGTCATGTCTTTGTTTTGAAGTTAACTTCACATTCAACCACAAATGGAACCAGCAGTCACTTAGCTGAAGCAGAAATATTCAGATATTGAGATCGGGACTGAAAGGCAGGATGTGCTATGAAAACATGATTCACTACTCTAGTGAGTCAAAGCATCTCTTTTGGGGAAGGAAGAGGGTGCATGCACTTGTAGAGCATTTCTGAGTGTATGAGTGAGAAAGAGGGCAGGGAGGGCACAACAAAAACAAAACAATATTTTTCATTGCTTTGTTTTCTAAAAAGAAAGCTGGAAAGAGGGGAATGTGAAATTAGCTCTGACAAAACATTTACAGGACGTTTTGTACAGCAATGGAGACCCTGAAATAGGGAGACACCCACAGTGAGCTCTCTGAACATGTTTTCTGCCTGCAAAGTTAGGAAGCTATTACAGGATAATGAGAAAGACCCCATATGTACCATTTTAGAGTATGTTTTATTCCATGCACTTTAATTAAACTCAGCCTATACTCCTGAATATGCAACCGTGGAATCAGAAATTATAGCAGACACCAAACATCAGTCTTACATTGAGAGGTACAGCAGGGAGCCTTCTAGCTTGATTTTGCAGCCTCTTTTCATCCTGAGATTTCCTATGTTGCAAGGAAAGTGCAATACACAGCTATCTAGAGCAATCTATGACATCTCTCTGGCATTTAATTAGCACTTTTTACCATTCGTGAATCTCAAATTTTGTGAAATGTGTAAGCTACAAAACCACATGCCAATATGACTGAACCTGGATTAATTAAAGCTGAAATATGTAGATTAATTTTTATAGGGCACGTGTGCACACACACGCATGCACACAGTCCAATCTTGAGAGATGCTGAGTATGTACTGCAAAATGCTTAGCTTATTCATTTTCTTCAATGCAAATTGTGCTCAGCACCTGGCAAGATCAACCCTCCAAAGCAGTTGTTTCTAGGGGCCTGCCTGAGACCACCACTAAGAGCATGTCCTGCCAACTCACACCTTCTCGGCATGCACTAGGACCTGGGTAGGGTGGTGTAACTCCCTTAGAGAAGGCCTGAGAACACGTACGCCCGTGACAGAAAGCCTGAGAGCTCTGGGGTTCACACTCAGGGCAGCTTGTAGACAGCTTCATAGCCTCATTTCCAGGATTTGGTGGGTACTGAGCAAGAGTGGGTGGATGGGACATTCCTCATCAGCTTCCTTGCTCTCCTCTGCTAGCATTTTTCAGTCTGAGCCCCTGCCACCAGGCCTCCTGTACTTATCCTGGGTAAACCTATAGTCATGAAGAACATGAATCCAGGTCAAACCTTCAACCACACCCCACCACTCCAGCTCTTACTTGGTTTTAGTTTCTTTGTCAATCCCACCAAATAACTCATAATCAAACAATGTTCGACAGTCACATTTTTGTGGTAGATTAGACACAGGGGGTAAGATTCTCACTCCAACTTAGAATCATAGAAAAGTAGGTTTGGAAGAGACCTCAGGAGGTCACATGTAGTCCAGCTCCCTGCTCAAAGCAGGACCATCCCCAGCTAGATCATCCCAGCCAAGGCTTGGTCTAGCCAGGTCTTAAAAACCTCCTAGGATGGAGACTCCACAAATTCTCTGGGTAATCTGTTCCAGTGTTTCACTACCCTCCTCATGAGAAGGTTCTTCCTAATATCTAACCTAAACTTCATGTGCTGCAACTTGAGCCCATTGCTCCTTGTTCTGTCATGTGCCACCACTGAGAATAGTCCAGCTTCATCCTCTTTTGAACCTCCCTTCTGGTAGTTGAAGGCTACTATTAAATCCCCTCTTGGTCTTCGCTTCTCCAAACTAAATAAGTCCAGTTCCTTCAGTCTCTTTGTCCCTTTATGCCAAAAAACCCTAGGCCAGAGTGGTGTTGAAGTTCATTACATGCTCTGTTATGGAAGATTCTCCAGGATCAGTCACAGCATAAGACAAGTCCTGTTGCAAGGAGACAGGAAGGTTAGGGGCAATGGTTCCTGTGTTCAGCATTGTGGGACTCTTTAAACCTTGGCTAAAATCACAAGGGTTGAAACTATCCAGCCCTGATGTAAGGCATAATTACCTTTGACTAGACAGGTCCAAATCTGGATAGACAAAGGCACAGCTTTCTGGTACTGAAGGAGGTGATACATTTAGCTATATAGATAAAAGGGGTCATGGGCAACAAAAAGGCAGCTCTTTTTTGTGCGGGGGTTTGGGTTTTTTTGGTATTTTTTTTTCGAGGGGTGGGACAGATAGCAGAACAGAAAAATAGGTATGCTAGTATCGTGCCATTAATATAACATCTGCCATGGGCCTGTATTTACTAGCATGTAATTATCCTGTTACACTCAAATAACTCCCTGTGTGGATACTCTTAGAATAACATCAGCCTTTTTTTTTCAGTTCAGCTTAATTCATTTCCACGTGTTTAAAGTTGAGCACATACATCAGTGTTGGCAGGATTCTGACATTAATTCAAAATTAAGCCCCTTCAGATTTCAAGCAGCTTCACCTTTCACTGTGAGTATTTCTACCATCTCTACTAATTGTACCCAGTGGGCCTCTCTGAAAGGAGAGGTTTATTTAGGGGAGAAAAATATGTTACTTAGTCTTTCTAGAGCTTGGGAAAAAATGTGTAGTTCTACTTTAAAAGTTCTTCTATTCAATTACATGCAATGAGATTTTTTCCTCTAACTCGGCATCCTGTTCAGAGCTGCTAGGTTGAGAAAATCTGCCACATATGTAGTGAAATTCAGATGTTTTACTCCAGAAAACGGTTTCAAAATGCAGATTTGGGAAAAGAACATCATACCAAGATGAGAAGCTTTTATAGTTAAGTGATAGCCATTGTATGGTACACAAAAAGAAGGAAATAGCTATTCAGGCAGCAAAGCAGTGATCTATTATTTCAGAGAAAGAAAACTCTGAATATAGCAAAGATGATCAGTAACACAAGGCACAAGCCTACCAGATCTGGCTCATCTAGCTTTTGCCTGTGATCATACTGCAGATCCGTAATCTCATGGTTACCTTCTGATGACAGCTTTTATTTCATGGCAGATACTTATTTCTTCTTATCCCTAAATTCTGGCTCTAACTCTGGTAGGTAATAGGATTTTGTGGAAGATGGGGGATATATTAAAGTAATTGTTTTCCTTAAGGACTAAGTGCAATTTAAAGAAGCTAGCAATTTTGAGATACTTTCAATTAATTGGAGTTTGCAAATGTCTCCAACCAAAAAAAGGGCCCTCTTTCCTCTGTTCTTTGCCATATCACATTTCTGCTAAACATAACACAGCAAACTTTAGAGTGATTTGGGGAATACATTAACATACTTTAACTCTGTATGCACAGGATTTAAATGCCAGTGCTGCAGGAAAGGTGAGAGGTCAGAATAAAATGGCTGATTAAAAAATGTGATTAATTTTTCTAATGTTGTTCCATAAAGATTCCTTTGAACAACAAAAAAAAACAAATAAAACCTTTTATTTGCTCTCTCTGAGTATCTCAAGTAAGCAGAATGTAATGATGAACAGTGCCAAAGTTGGGGTAATTGCCACTGCCTAGCAACACACCACTAGTTTTGGTTAAAACATCCACTGATCATTGTTATGCTTTTTCAACTCCCCCATTTGTTTCATGCACCTCTTAGGTCTTGCCTAGTCCTGAAGAGGCATGTGGCTAAGTCTTACTGAAGTTTGTACTTGAATGCTTTCCTGGCATTACATATTTGCTCACAAACCGCCTAGTATCAGGACATAAAAATCGTCTCAGTGGTCTTTAGTATTAATGTACATGAAGTTAGGTATGCTCGGAAGTCTTGGCAGGATCCCAACCGAGGCTGAAATCCTGGCACAATGATTTAAATTTGGATTCAGCAGTGGAATGGACCAACATCCCACAACAGGATGGCATCCAAGCCTGCCTTATGTATCTACAAGAGCAAAATTACAGCTCAGAATACAGACCTAAAGATATTACTGAACGTATACATTTCATCTTCACACACAGCAATTTCACTTTCAATAACCAACAATTCCTTGAGACCATGGGCGCAGCTATGGACACCTAAATGGCCCTTCAATATGCCAAAATTTTTATGGGCCACCTGGAAGAAGAATTCCTCAAGAACTGCACCATCAAATCCATGCTATAACTAAGATATATAGAGGGCATCTTCACCATTTGGAGCAAAAACCTGAAATCTCTGATTGATTTCCATCACAAATTCAATAATCATCACCCCTCCAGCAGAACCTCTCTTGAATACTTCAGGACCAACATTTCCTTTTTAGACACTATGATCAGTATCCAGAATGGTGAAATACAAACCACCATATACAAGAAACCCATGGACTAACATACATATCTGCACAGAACCAGCAATCACCCTAAACACACCAAGAAAGCTGTGATATATAGCCAAGCCCCCCAATACCACTGAATTTGCACTGAGGCAAACACCCGCAATTGTCACCTCACAGATCTCAAAAGGGCTTTCATTTAACGAGGACACTCACGACAGAGAGATAGATCACACTTTTGAAAGAGCCATTTGGATACCTTGTGAAGAATTGCTGCAGTACAAAAAGAAAATCTCCATGAATTGTACACCATTAAGTATGACATACCATCCTTCCCTGGAATTTATACAGAAAAACCTCAAACAATTGCAACCCATACTAGAAGAAGACCAATTCTTAAAGAGCTATTTCCAGGACCACCCATCCTAGCCAAGCTTTTAACCAGGCACTGAACCTTGCCAACCTCATCACCAGAAGCAAGCTCCTACGGCCCAAAGCACACCAAATGGATCCAGACCATGCCAGGACAAGAAATGCAAAACCTGCCAACACATCTCCACCACTCCCACGATAACTACACCCTACAACAAAACCATCACGATTCCTGGATCTTATACCTGCACCTCCAGGAATGTAATATATTTCATCCAGTGAACTGAATGCCCTGATGGAAACTACACAGGAGAAACCAAACTACAACTGCATACCAGAATGAACGCACACCAAACATCTATCAAACAAAAATACCCAATTACCGGTGGGTGCACATTTCTTACAAGACAACCACTCTCTTTCAAATCTTTCACTTCTAATCCTTAAAGGGAATTTCAAAGCACCTTTCGTAGATGTGCCTACGAACTCCACTTCATAAATCTACTGGATACAAAAAATCATGGACTAAACATAGACATTGGATTTACAGCACATTATAACCTGCCTGCCATCTGATAACCCCAGGTAACCTCTCTACATTTTACCAGCTATATTTTATCACCGGTCAACGTTCCCCTCTTTTGTGTTTTCCCCCTCCACCATCCCCCCAACCTACCTGTCTTGTACACATTAACTCCCATCCCCTCTGATCTTCCCTGCCAAGTATTTGCATTTTCACAGACCTGCTTTTGCTTATTGGCTTCAGAACCTTGTCTGCTTATGTCCTTAGACCAACATATATATATATATATATATATATATATATATATATATAAACAGCATCCCTAGGCTATAAATTCTAAAGGGAGAAGACTGTCATTTACTTTATGTTTGTACAGTATATAGTAAATGACAGTCTTGCCAGCATCTCTAAGCAATCCAGTAACACAGACCAATAAACAATGAGCCTGGATTATTTTATTGGACCAAGGTAACCACACATATGGAGCAATCTAAATCTTTCTTTGCTATGTGTGGATAATTATGAGTAAAATATCAGTCAGTCACCCTGTGAGCATCAATCAATGTGTTGATTCTTCCCCCCAGTGGGTTGCTGCTTTCTGGTGCAGCTAATTGACCTCTGACCTGTTTATTGCTTTATTGCCACAGATTTAGCACCAGTTTATTCATCAACATCTGGTGGTCTGAAAATTGCGTTTTACATTATTAGCTCTCAAATGGATAGCTAATGCTGTTTAATGGGGCAGTTATGAGCTATTATAGATTCATTTTTCTCATTTTACTAATGAATGGAAAACCTTCATCAAATAAATATTTGCCAGTTGGCTTAATATCAAAGCCTCTCATTAAAAATAGGAAAAGTCCTAGTGTATGGAGGGGTGAATTTGGTGGAATGCAATTTTTCAGAAAGTTCCCTTTCTGCATGCTCTGTGTTTGCATAGAGGCCCAACTGGCAATCGACCACTCAGTGTGAAGAAGGTTGAGCTGTATTTACATATTGTCTCAGCAAAATGCTACTGATTTATTTCTCCAGGCCTGATGTACAATGTGGCCTGACTTGAAATGGCTTCATTCCCTGGCAAAATAAAAGAAAATAAATATGTTTTGGCCCTCTTTTATACTATGACTCTGTCCCATAGCTCAGTAATGTTTTCCACTGGAAATGTGCCACTTACATTAAAGCATGATCTGAAATAGGGAACACATGAAATATCTGTCCATATGTGTGTAGCCATATATAAATAAGTATATATTCTAAGGTGGGGGGGGGCAGGTGGTGTTCAGCACTGGATGTGGTCTAGACACAGGTATGCAGTTTGTATTCAACCACTTTATCCTGGTTTGGATCTGAGGATCCAAAACCCGAAGGTTTTTGAAATAGCGAATATCTCCCAAAGTCAATAGTTCTTACAAGCTGTCGGTGTTGGACTGGTATCTTAACAAGACAATTGGTTATTTTAGCATGACTTAAAGATGTTTTGTTTATCCTATATATGATGGGTATAAATGCCTTCTATTCTTTGCATTACAGACATACCTAAAGGCACTACCGCTTCTTTGTGCTGGGCACTGTGAAAATGCATGGTAAGAAACTTTCCTTACCTCAAAGATCAAACAGGAGACTCCAACCCATGAATTACTGGCACCATATTGCCCACAAAACCCTCTGACATTGCTTAAATCTACTGGAAATGTAAACATTAAAATTGAGGGTGACAAGGAGAGCAAACACGGCATCACCCACAGCACGTTATTGTTGCTCACGGGCCAGAAGTTGAGAATCACTAGAAAGATCCAGATCTGGCAAAGACTTACTTTTGGATGCATCTTTAACCACATCTAGCACCACTGACTTGAATGGCATGCTCACAGGTAATGAATAAAACACACAAATAAGCTTTTACAGGGCATACATTTCCATCCCTGCAGTCTCTTAAGGACATAGTGACTTTGCTCACATGAGCTTTAGCACTGAAGCTAATGGAACTGCTCATTCTCATCAAGTCACACCCAGGCTTGGGAGTCTAGCCCTTACACTCATGCGTATAAGACAGAATCTAGCCCATGAGACAAAGATATTCTTTTAATCAAAAAGTGAGCAGAGATTCCTGATCAAACTATAGATCCTGCCATGGCATCTCTAACAAAGAGCTGTGACTTAGAGTTAACTGTGGAGCAGTTAGCAGAACTTACACTTGCCACATTGTGACAATGTGTATCCTATTGGAGGCAATGTAGGAGAGAGAGCGTGTAACAAACATAAATTATTTTAGCATTGTTACTAAAATTTAGAGACCTCTTGTTTTTCCAAGCCAAATAACTGCTGTCATTTCAAAGAGAACATGCCCTAATCTAAAGTTATTGGAGCACGTAGAAGCTGTGCCAAGTCTAACATATCTGTGAGCCTTGTGGAGCATTAAATAGCACAGATGGCACTTTGAATTATTTCCGAAAATGTCGCTACATCTCTAATACGTGAAGCACAATTTCCCTAATCTCAGGGTTGTGGACTCTATGAACCTCCCTCCAATACAGTGGTTGGTTAGTACAATTTATTACATGAATGTTCTGGCGCTGTTTGACTTTCCATTATCAACCCCTTTCTTCATGGGATGGTCGGAAGGCAAAAACATTGTCAAATGAAGGCAAACTACAACGTGATCGGCTTGGAGTAGCATTTTATTCTAAGGAGCTGTGTGATCGGGGCAGGCAGAAGGTGGAGCCCAGCTGGAGCCCGCCTGGATCCATCCAACGTGTTTGCAGGTGCAAAAATTTGGATCATACTGGATCAAGGTTTGTAATTCTTTGGTACAAAAGGATGCAGTAGCACATCCCAAGCATAAATGGAGTTCCCATTCTGTTAGGCCTTTAGCTGCTACCACAATATCAGCGGAACATAACAATCCACCTTTTTAGCATTTCTTACACAATTTTTAAAGTCTTAGGGGCAAATCCTGTTCCTTCTTCTACAGAGGGTGGGAGATCTTGAGTAACAGAAAGCTTTAAAGGCTGGAATATCATCCAAAGTTGATGTCTGGCAGCCGTGGACTAGAAGGAAGGATTTGGTCCATAACATTATAGCAAAACTGGATCAAAACTAAGAAAAAGTGTAAATCTGACATACATCTTGAATACTCTGATCCCAAACACTTACCCTTTTCTGTCTTATTCATTTTAACTGTTAGAGGTTACTGGTAGGCATTCTCCTTGTCATTGTACAGCCCCTAATATTTTAGGATCTTGGTCCCCAGTGGCACCTCTGGAGAGTTTCAAGGTGATCGGCATCCTATGGCTGCTCTTTTCTACAAGGCCAGTAAAACACCGTTATAAACAAACACACACCTCAGACCAGAAGATCATTATAAAGTTGTCTGTGGCACTTTTATTCTGTTGGGATCCTATATTCTCTTCCACAAAAATAAAATCAATCACTTTATAAAGAAATACAAATACAAAGGTTATTATTAACCTGATCAACTCATAGTTATTTTATTCCTCTTGCTTATAGATCCCCCTCGCCCTCAAGTAAAGCAGAAACAGGGATTAGAGCAGAGGAAAAAAGTGGTGGTTCACAGCATTTTGGAAACATTTCCTTAAGTGGGGTACAATGGGGGGGTGGTAGTGCTCACACTAAGGTCCATAGTTATACTAGAAACGCCCCCACCACCCCAGGTTAATAGGCTACCAACCCGAGTAAGAACAATTCATAAATACAGATTTATAGTATGGGGCCTAAGTATGTGTCTGAAAGATTTATCTTTACACTGAGGTACCTTTCCATCACTTTGGCAATGGAAAGAGATCTTAAGAGTTTGCCCCTATTCTCAGTTTGGTACAGTGTGTCAACACTGTCCTGTGCTGAATAAAATGTCTGCCCTATTTAAATGTGGTGATACATAAACCTTCAGCAACCTCCCAACATAGTGTGCAGATCATCCTTCCTGGCAGAAACACAACCAAGCAAGCCCTGTACCCACTTTGAGTACCACTCTGATCCCCTTCTCCAGCCTGATCTGTTGCTCTGCTTTCTGCCCCCTGCCCTATCTGTCCCTGTGCTCCCAGCTCCCTCACTGATTTGCTGTGTGCCACACACCGAGGCTACCTGTGCCACTTGCAGCATGCATGTTGTACATTGGCCAGTCCTGTGCCACAATACATAATACAGAAAACAGAGAATTTGGCCCAGTGCATGCCCTTCAAACTCACAGATCTTAGATTCATAGATTCACAGATGTTAGGGTCGGAAGGGACCTCAATAGATCATCGAGTCTGACCCCCTGCATAAGCAGGAAAGAGTGCTGGGTCTAGATGACCCCAGCTAGATGCCTATCTAACCTCCTCTTGAAGACCCCCAGGGTAGGGGAGAGCACCACCTCCCTTGGGAGCCCGTTCCAGACCTTGGCCACTCGAACTGTGAAGAAGTTCTTCCTAATGTCCAATCTAAATCTGCTCTCTGCTAGCTTGTGGCCATTATTTCTTGTAACCCCCGGGGGCGCCTTGGTGAATAAATACTCACCAATACCCTTCTGTGCCCCCATGATGAACTTATAGGCGGCCACAAGGTCGCCTCTCAACCTTCTCTTGCGGAGGATGAAAAGATCCAGTTTCTCTAGTCTCTCCTCGTAGGGCTTGGTCTGTAGGCCCTTAACCATACGAGTGGCCCTCCTCTGGACCCTCTCCAGGTTATCCGCATCCCTCTTGAATTGCAGCGCCCAGAATTGCACGCAGTACTCCAACTCGGTCTGACCAGCGCCCGATAGAGGGGAAGTATCACCTCCTTCTACCTATTCGTCATGCATCTGCTGATGCACGATAAAGTGCCATTGGCTTTTTTGATGGCTTCGTCACACTGCCAACTCATGTTCATCTTAGAGTCCACTAGGACTCCAAGATCCCTTTCCACTTCCGTGCCACCCAGCAGGTCATTCCCTAGGCTGTAGGTGTGCTGGACATTTTTCCTCCCTAGGTGCAGCACTTTGCATTTCTCCTTGTTGAATTGCATTCTGTTGTTTTCTGCCCACTTATCCAATCTGTCCAGGTCTGCCTGCAGCTGTTCCCTGCCCTCCGGCGTGTCCACTTCTCCCCATAGCTTTGTGTCATCTGCAAACTTGGACAGAGTACATTTCACTCCCACGTCCAAGTCACTGATGAAGACATTAAAGAGTATCGGTCCAAGGACCGAGCCTTGCGGGACCCCACTGCCCACACCCTTCCAGGTTGAGACCGACCCATCCACCACGACTCTCTGGGTGCGACCCTCTAGCCAATTCGCCACCCACCGGACTGTGTAGTCATCCACATCACAGCCTCTTAACTTGTTCACCAGTATGGGGTGGGATACTGTATCGAAGGCCTTCCTGAAATCTAAGTAGACAACATCCACCTCTTCTCCTGTGTCCAGGCATTTCGTAACCTGGTCGTAAAAAGAAACTGGATTGGTCAGGCACGATCTGCCTGCCACGAACCCGTGCTGATTTCCCCTCAGCATAATTTGTCCTGCCGGGCTTTCACAAATGTGAGCCTTGATAATTTTTTCAAAGACTTTACCAAGGATGGAGGTGAGACTGACTGGCCTATAGTTGCCCGGGTCCTCCTTCCTCCCCTTTTTGAAAATGGGGACCACGTTGGCCCTTTTCCAGTCCTCCAGGACTTGGCCCGTGCACCACAAGCGTTCAAATATTCCCGCCAGTGGCTCTGCAGTGATGTCGGCCAGTGCCTTCAGCACCCTCGGATGGAGCTCATCCGGGCCTGCCGACTTAAAGGCATCCAGTTCTTCCAAGTGACTCTGCACCATCTCAGGGTCTACGCATGGAAGTCTGGCGCCTTGCTGCTGCCTCTCTACAACCCCAGTGAGAGACTTGTCGTGCCCCTCACTTAGGAACACTGAGGCAAAGAACTCGTTGAGGAGTTCAGCCTTGTCCCCCCAGTCCGTCACCAATTGTTTCTGCCCATTTAACAGGGGTCCTATTCCTCCCTGGGCCTTCCTTTTACTCCCAATATATCTAAAAAACAATTTCTTGTTGTCTTTTACTTGGGTTGCCATCCTCAGCTCCATGGTAGCTTTGGCCCGTCTAACTGCCTCCCTACAAGCACGAGCAAAGGAGGTATATTCATCTTTGGTGATCTCTCCCTGTTTCCACTTTTTATGTGCTCCCCTTTTGTCCCTTATGCTGCCCTGGATTTCTCTGGTCAGCCAGGGAAGCCTCCTGGCCCCTTTCCCTCTTTTGCCTTGCTCGGGGATCGTCTTGCTTTGTGCCCGAAGGATCGTTTCCTTAAGGCACAGCCACCCTTCTTGGGCTCCCATCCCTTCAAAACTCCTATTCTGCAGTGCGTCCTTGACTAATCCCCTGAGTTCATTGAAATCAGCTTTCCTAAAGTCTAGCACTTTCACCCTACTAGTTACCTTACCCACTCGACGTCTTATGGTGTATTCTATTATTAGGTGATCACTGTCCCCCAGATGGCCACCGATCTGGAGGTCCGCTACCATGTCATCTCCTGTTGCCAATACCAGATCCAGTATGGCATTCCCTCTAGTGGGATCGTGTACCTCCTGTGTCAGGTGGAGGTCCTGTACACAGGTTAGAAACCTGCGTGAGCGATGGGACTTTGCTGTCTGTGACTCCCAGCAGATGTCCGGGTAGTTTAGGTCCCCCATGACTACCGCCTCTTTAGCTTTTATGGTCTCCGAGAGCTGCCTCAGAAGCCCCGAATCTCTTTCTTCCCCTTGATGTGGGGGTCTGTAGCAGACCCCTAGCACCAAATCCCTTTCTCCTTGCCCCCCATGTCGCCTAACCCACAATCCTTCTACTTCCTCATCCTTGGATTCCATCTTGATGAGGGTTGATGTATATTGCTCACTGACATAGAGCGCAACCCCTCCCCCCTTTCTTCCCTGACCTGTCCTTTCTGTACAATCTATAGCCCTCAATATGTACCGCCCAGTCATGGGATGAATCCCACCAGGCCTCCACCAGCCCCACCAAGCCACAGGTGCTTAGTGCAAGCAGGAGCGCTAGTTCATCCTGCCCATTTCCCATGCTCCCAGCATCAGTATACAGGCACTTGAGCCCTGCTAGCTTTCCCTGTGACAACTGTTTATAGTAAATCTGAAACTGGTATCCAAGTTTGGTGGCATAGGACAGTCTCTTATGAGTTAGAGAGAAGTAGTTACTGTTTTAGTCTAAAGTCAGGCAGAGGGCAGGGCAGAGTAACGTCTTAGGGCATTTTTACACATGCAAGCGCTGCAGTGCCGGGCGCCAAAGCTGAGAAAATGGCAGTGGCATGCTTTTGAACTAAAACACCTCCTAGGTGCTTTAGTTCAAAAGTTCACCACTGCCATTTTCTCCAAGCTGATGGGCATTTCACCACTTATACAACTGCACGCAGCACAGCACAGTTTGCCTTAGCTTGCATGCAGAGCAGACTTGAGCATGTAGATCTCCAGCATGTTATGGAAAAAAAATGTATGTGCATAAATGCCCTTAGGCTAAGTCCAGACACTTGCAGGGGTTAGGAGGAGGTTAGATTGGGTTCAAAATGGCCACCTGATCTAAGGTAAGTTGGGATGGATGGGGCTAGTGGGGGGATGGGGGGGCAGCAGACTTGGAAGGGGGATCAGGGGTATGTGGGGGTATTGGGGGGACAGACAGGGTCTGTAGGAGCAATAGGGAGAATAGGGGGGCAGGCAGTGTCTGCAGGAGGGATCAGTGGGCTTGGGGAAGCAGGTGGCATCCTCAAAGGAATGGGGGGGCAGGTGGAATCTGCGGGAGGGATCAGTGGAATTGGGAGTGCAGATAGGCCTGTGGGAGGGATGGGGGGGGGGCTGGCAGCATCTGCAGGGGGTTGGTGGGTCTAGGAGGGTCTGTTGGGATCAAGGGGACTCATGGAGACTGCAGGAGGTTTGGGGGGGGACAGCCCAGGGCTATTTTTAGCTGCCTAACCACTCCCATAAAGCTACCCCACCATCCTTCCTGCCCCTCCCCACACTGATACTTACTTAGCTCCGAGCATCCGTGAGCACTGGTAAAGCTAGTGGCACCTGGACTGGCATGTGGGATGAAGGGGGGCTGAGAGGAAGCTAGATGGTCCACGGGAGGGTTGGGGGGAGGCTGAAAAGTACAGTCCTGGGTCGGCAGCTGGGCTTTCCCAGCCAGAGACCACACAGATAACTATACTGAAGTGTCATGGCCCAGTTCTAGCCTAGATCAAGTATGATACTGCATCAATCCAGGTCTATCTTACACCAGGTTCCACAATTTTTAGACCATTTGGTGTGTGTGGAACTTCCGATCACAGAGACCAGGTCTGAGTGTAACGTCTGCACCCAGGGTGAACTAAATTAGATCAGGTGGCCATTTTGAATGCCATCTAATCTCCCATAACCCCACCAAATGTCTGCACTTAGCCATGGAGACTAACTGGTTTTGAAAGAGAAGGAAATTGTCATGGAGCAGTTTATCCCATAATTTCCCCTACCACAGGATTTCTTCCTTTAAAGCACCTTAGAGCATTGTCCAAAATGAGATGAGATGGACATTTGTTATAATCCTGAATAGCAATTTCTAAGGGCCTTGTTACACAGTAATTTTGGGCAGCACCTGGAGCTCTTAACTCCTGGATTGTCTGCACATTAACACCTGAAACTAGTTTTAGGCACTCCTTAGGTGACTCAAAATGATACAACTGCAGGGCAAAATTATCTCTGATCCATGTTACCCAGCCCATGTTACACTAAGGTATATGTTAGTATAAACATCCTACCTGCTCCCTCTTTCCCTGCTGCTGCCCTGGATCAGGCCCACTGCCACCCTCCCCAGAACTCCAGATCTCTACTCACTGCCCTCCCCATGTCCTGCTTACTTGTGGCTGCCCACACTGTCTGTCCTGGGGACAAAGCAGTGCAGAGCTAACCCGCCCTCCCGGCCACTATGGCCAATGCTCTCAAGGCCAGAAGAGCAGCAGCCTGACAACTATGGCAGTGGTAGGGCAGGTTAACCCTTCCCTTCCTGATCCCCTGGGATAGACAATGTGGGTAACCACAAGTATGCATGAGAAGGTTGTGGGGGGCAGAAGCAGAGCCCCAGGGGGAGGGGGTGGACCTGGGGAGCTCCAGGGAGCAGAGGGGATGCCCAGAATGGGAGGGAAGGATTCTTACCTTTTAGTTAGGGTTACCATACTTGCAGGTCCAAAAGAGAGGATATGATGGAGGGGGAGGGATATGCTGGTGGCCTTGTCCCTGCCCCTTCTGTTGCCCCTCACTGACAAGCCACCCCCCAGCCCTGCTTCTGTCCCTCACTCAGACCCACTGACTCCAGCCCTGCCAGTGCCCCTCACTCCCAAACAGCAGTACCCTGCCGCTACCCTTTGCTGGTGCCCCTCACTCCTGACCCACAGCCCCCTGGTGCTGCCAGTGTCCTGCACACCTAGCCCACAGTCACCTGTCCCACCCCCATGCCCCTCACTCCTGACCTGCCGCCCCTACCCCATCCTGCCGGTGCCCCTCATTCCTGACCCACCCCCCCTGCCCCCCAGCGCTGCCCATGTTCCACACTCTGGACCTTCAGCCCCTGCCCCCCAACCCTGCCGGTGCTCCTCACTCCCAACCCGCAGAACCCTGCCCCCCCCAGCCCTGCTGTCAAAGCAGCCCCTGCATTGCACGCATACACTCTCTCTCTCTCTCTCTCTCTCTTTCTTTCTCACACACACACACAAACTCCCTCTATCTCTTTTTCTCTACCAGGCTTGCTGGAGCCCATGCCTGGTGCACATGACCTCCGACAGCCAATCACCTTGCCCCCTGCTCCCAGCCAGAAGCAGCCAGCTGGGTATTGCAAAAAACCCAGACATTTTGCTCTTATTTAAAAAACCCGCCCAGACACAGCACAGGGGTCCAAGAAAGAGGATATGTCTGGGAAAACCCAGACGTATGGTAACCCTATTTTAGTCCTCTAGGTCTCTGCCAGCCTAAATCTGACTGCTCTAAATGCAAACGAGCATTAACTTTGATCAACATTTGTGCGGCTCACAGTGTAAGATGTAAGAAGGCCCTAAATTCCCTTAAATGCACAGCCTCATGTTTGTTGCAGTTTCCACCCTCCTTTTGTTTCAAGCCCAAGGCCAATCTGAATCTCAATGTACAAGTCAGTCAAAATGTCTAGAACTATGTCAAGTCACACATTTCATAGGAGATTAATACAAATCAACCGAAACCACCTCAGGTTTGCTCAAAGACAGGTCCAAATTAACCTAAAAGTGGGCACAACTTCACTCAAAGGTTCTCATCTGGATACTGTTTGCCTGACTTTTGAATTTGTAACAAAATCCAGAACAAGGTACATTTCTCATCATGCTGAGTTTTTGCTGCAACTATTGTTAGGCTATAAAATGAGGCACTAGACTGCCTTCTCTCCCTGCATAAAATAATAGCTTTCTTCTCACAAGCACAGCATCTAACTTGACAAAAGTCAGCTGTAAGTATTGAAACACACAACACTATGGGTAGGAAAGATCTTTTCTTTATGGAGATATAAAATATACTCTTGTGTAACGAGCTTGTAGTTTATTTATTGTTCCCAGGTGGCTATTGAAAGCTCTTTTAAATGTTGTTTGATAGAGTACTGATTTTTGTCTGCCCTACTGGTGTAAACAGAGAATACCTGAAAGCAGAATATATTGGCAATAAAAATGTTCTTCTTTTTGAGGTCTATCAAAATAAAATATACTTGGAAAGCTTTGAGGTTAATTTTTTTTTCCAAAAGAAAATCTGTGGGAAATTGCCTTTCATTTCTGAGAACACAATTTAAATCCAATTTGAGGGTTTGTATGAAACACCTTAGGTGCTCTCTGCACTGAATTCAGTTGATTAATGCAGCCTTAAAAGATCTGCCAAAGAATCAGGCAGATGTAATTAGAGGAGTGGCAGCTAATACTACACAGATCATCAAAGGATAAGTATGCACAAAGAAGAGAAAGATTCACAATGCAATTGTGATAATCTCCTCAGATTATAGAAGTATATTACCATCATGATTAGGGAAAAGTAATGAAAGACTTTATTTATATGCAATCAAACATGCTAAGGCCTAATCTAGGTAGGACAACCAGGTTTTAGGACAACCAACCTAGGTAGGACAACCAACTGGGCTGACTTCCCATCCCCAGCACTAGATCAGGCCTGATCGTAGGCCTCCCCAGCCTGATCGTAGCACTGGGGATGGGAAGTGAGCCCAGCTGGGTTGACTTCCCTTCCCCAGCCCGATCATAGTGGTGAGGATGGGAACTGTGGTGCCTCATGGATAACAAGACTTCAGCACTGGAGACTTGAGTTCTCCTTGCTCTGCGCTAGCCTTTTGATAGAAGTCATATCACCACTCTGTGCCTTAGCTTCCCTATCACAAGACAGGGGGAATGATACCACTCTCCTTTGTAAAGGCCTTTGAAACCTGCTGAGGAAAAATGCTAGATATTGTTAAATGTAAAATGAGGGCATTAACATACTCTACTTCAGAGGCCCTGTAAAGATAAATACCTCGCAATACTGTGCAATGTTCAGCTGCTATGTTAATGAAGGACCATATTAAGGCAAACGAGAGGTATTTATCATTTGCACAGATGTAAATTAAAGCGGCCACAGTACTGACTGCTACACCAACAAAGTCGGGAGGCTCTTTGCCAAATACAGGATTGGGCTCAGTCTTTCCTGACAATGCAGAAACCCTTTGAATCAATATAGATGTTCCACTGCAGAAAAAGGACTTGGAAACCAATCTGCATGTCACACTGGAGCAATTGTAGTGTGGCTTCATTTGGATGCCCTCCAGAACTGGTACCAGCAGCTCCTCTGCCCTAGCACAGATGTCCCATTTTATCCTTCACCATGTAATCTGGACTCTTGTAAGGTTGCATACATCTGGCCTTTCTCTGTCAGACAAGTAAAAGCCTTGCCAATAATGCAAGGCAAATTAATGCACCCTTTTTAGGTATTTATCTTAAAACAAGAGAATGGGTAGTGATTTTTTTGTGTCCAGGCTTTATGTGCTGAAACTTCCCTACCCCACCTCCCCTCAGCCTGCCACAGAACTTGGTTCTGATGATTCTGAAACCAGCACTATCCATCCAGACAGGCATTGCTGTGAAAAAAATTAGCAGACATCTTACTAATAATGGAGTGTCATATGTAACTCAAAAGATGCTTCCCCATTCCCATTCATGCTGTGGGTCAGCAAAGCGTATCTAATTGATAAGTATGACAGCACAGTAGCCAACAGGAGTATAAGTCTCTCCCTCCCATTCTCTTTTCCTCTGAAGCATAAATACCTTTCAGTTAACATTGCATCCTGGATTTAGTCTTACTCATAATTAGATAGAGGATAACATTTTTAGAGGCCTAAAAGCTAGATCCAAAATGGAATTAGGTGCTGAGCATTGCAGTGCTCAATGCCAGCAACTGCTGATACATTTTATCCAGGGGTTGTTTCAGGCAAAATATATAAACAGCCCGTGAAAGAGGGACTGGAGTCCAACTCCGCATCCCTCTCCAGGTGATGATGTTCATTCACACTCCCTCCCTGTGGCCCAATGACTCTTGAAGCCTTCCATACAAAGTGGAACAGCTTCAAAGGGAGAGGTGAAGACTGCTGCCCTCATCCCTCCAACAAATAGCCCATAGCCTAGCTATGATGGTATTCTCCAGGGAGGTAGGAGATATGGGTTGAAACCCCTCAGGCAGAGATAGCTGCTCAAATCACCACCACCAATGTCTACTAGGGTCTTTTGTGCAGGCTTTATCTGATAGGCATACTCTAAGATTGACCCCATCCCATCACAACCCCTGCCCAGGGGAGACAGGTGGAAGAATATGCATCTAGATTGGACTTAGGTGTGACCTAGGCACTGGGCTACTTAACCTTATCAAAACCTAGTCATTTCTAGGCCCTTCTACAGTTCGGTGATAGCTGCAGTCTTGAAGCTAGCCAGAATTTAAGTGCCTAAATTCCACTTGGAGCCTGATCCATAAAAGGAATTAGGCACTAAAGAACCTGAGCGACACTTTAAAAGTAACTAGGGACATATTTACAAAGTTCATTAGATACTTAGGGGCCCAATGAGACTTTCAAGTGAATTAGATTCCACGTTCTTAAAGGGATTTGGATACTTAGAGATAGCACCTAGTATGATTTTCAAAAGGCACTATGAGAGTTAGGCCTTTAGGTATGTTTCTGAAAATCCCTCTAGGCACCTAAATAGCTTGAAATAGCTTGTCCTGGGTACCTCACTGCTGTTGAGTTTCATGGTGGGAAGTACCTAACCTGTTTAGGTGCTTCTTAAAAGTCTTCCAGGTGCCCAAGTGCGTTTTAAGTCTGCCTCTTGGTCACATTTGAAACTGAGAACTAGGCTTTTTACATTTTATCAGCCCCAAAAGTGTTTCATAACCTTACGAGCATTTAAAAATAAAGGATTCCAAGGAGAATCACTATATAATTACTGTTGTTGCCATTAATATCTTGACTTTTCATCTGAAATAAAAGTAGCTTTCAAACTTGGCTCCCTGTAGTGTATTTTTTAAACTAATAAATAAAAAGCAACAACATCTTAATGGCAACCACTGGATTTTAACTTTGTAGCTTAATGTTTTAATTTTTTTCTAATACAAAATTCTTTAATAGAACCTCAATTTTTGTCCTGTTTTTGCTGGCAAATATTTTATTTGGGTTATTCAACAGTATAAAAGCCCTACTTGGGTTTTCAGGCTACTTTAGACTCTGAAACACTTCCAGAGAAATATCGATCCCCAAGTATCTAGATCCAGGTCCAGAAAAGAGAATTATACCCAGCTATTCTCTAATATCCAAAGCTGTCCATATTCCTGAACAGGTTCCAGAAAATAAATACTGCCTTTTAGCTATTTTCCTGGCTCCTTCTCTACATGCATTAAATACAAAAGCACAACTCATACAAAAAAGCCAGATAGCTATCTGTAGTGTTTAATGAAAACAAAACTCTTGTGCCAAAAGCATTTGCTGATATAATAAGAGTCCACGCTGACCTTCTACTGATGTAGGAAAGCAAAACTCAAAACCAGGAGTTCAGATATTTCATGTTCCCTCTAGCTATGCCTACAGATGAAACTAATACAGTTCTGGGCCATTATTTCTCAATGAAATCCAAATTAATTGAGAGCTGTGCCAACAGTAAGAGGCTTCAAGCAAGACTTAGCACCACACATATGTAAAAACTGTAGGTCTAGCTAAACTTTCATTACACTACTTTTATATGTATATTCTCAAACCTGTAAAGCATTACCATAACTTTATAAAGCATGCCATTTTCAGTGTAGGATGGCATAAAATTCCTCTAGCCAGGTGTATATATTATCTCGCTGAACTTAAAATATAAATTGAAAGCAAAAAGCAAAGGAAAGGCGAAATAATTTTCCAACGAACAAGGTAGAAATGCTTTGGGGCAATATGAATTCTGTCAAGTCATCTTGGCATCTCTTTCTCAGTGGTGGAGAAAAACTGTTCTGGGCATTTTTTATTATTTATTTTTCCACCACACCAAACCAAAAAATTATTTCTGGTAAAGTGGCAAAATATCTTTCAATGAATAGGCTGCATCCCCAAGTTTTAAGTGTCTGGGAGGCAGCAATAATGAACAAGGACTGTCCTGTTATGTAAACTATAGGGGAAAATAAGCTCAAAAAGACTTACACACGTGCTTAACTTTAAGTTTGACTGATCACACAATATTCAATGGAACTGTCTGTGTGCTTAAAATGATATATACACATAAAGTCTTTACTTGAGGGGGACCTATATTTGCTATATGTTGCATAAAATAAAATGAAGCATAGTCTGTCCCCAGCTTTTGGAATGAAATAAAGCCTACCTGCCCCCCTAAGAAATTGGATCAAGTGCTTTGTATCACTTAAGAACACAAAATGTACTTAACAAAGGTACAAACTTTAAAAGAAAGTGAACATCACTGTCATTTCCCCCCTTACACAGTATTCAAAGCTGACAGAAGAAATCTTATGTATATAATTCTGCTAATAAAATGAAAATAAAAATGAGAAACATGAAAGTTGAACCTTAGCAAATTCAAGTATCCCTGGAAATAGGTCTCCAGCACAAGGCAAACATTGCATGCTTCAGCTCACAACGAGCCCTCAACATGAATCTTCAAGTTTCTGCTCACAGGATTTTGAAGTGACCATAACCATACCTGCTTGCTAGTACTTTCAAGTTGGGTTAATTTGAAACTCCAAGCTGGCCACAACACAGGATAAGATCCAACTTGCATGAGCTTATGCGAAAGCAGCTGTTGGAGAAGCCAACTGAGGTTCATTTGCACAATGCAGGTATCCAAGCAAAGTCATTCAGCATTCACAAACATCTGCTCGGCCATGTTTAGTGCAAATGAGTGATCCATTCAGGTGAAATAATGCTTTTGTCCCCTGCTCGTCTAGGGTGCAGATTTCTAACTGTGCAGCAGAATGTGGAAAAGAATGGAACAAAATGTTGTGACAAAAATTATTCATGTGTTATTTCCAGCTGGAGAAGAAATTTGGCTAAAATAACTCTCTCGGCAGACTATCAGTCTAATCCTGCAAACTCATGAGGGTCAATGGCCTGGATGAACTGAGAAGCTTTTTAAAATCTGTATCTCATCTAATCTTTTGAAACACACACATCGCAGCTCCATTCTTTCCCCTCTTGGTAGCTGTGGAAAAGCCTGAAATACCTTCCCCAATGTTGGAAAAAGAAGAGGTAAAACTGGGTATCAGTCCTCAGCCATAGAGGTGAATTTCAACTGCAGTGCACATTCAATTTGCTAAATGGTTACCACTCTAACACCTTGTTTTCACTGGCTCAGGACTCGATGATTTTGTCATTTTTCGGGCTGAAAAATACCAAGCTTGGTCTCTGCTTGAGGGCAAATATTTTGGAAAGTTGCAGCAAAAAATATCACAGCATTTTGGGGAAAGAAGAAAGTTAAAAACAAAATTGCCCTGCACCAGATCTGTTTTTTCGGGTGGTGTTAGAAGCTGAAATTGATGGGTATATAAAACCCATTTTTGAACTGGAAATACTCAGCTGCCTTTGAGAAATGCCTTTGAATATTCTGACAAAGTGCAATTTTGATATGAATTAGCTATGGGCCACTTAAAAAAAAAATCACATGCTGCATATGCACAATATATTTTGCAGAGAGCTTTTCACAAGGCCCATAAAATATGCAATGGTGCAAATAGGAACATGGCTAATTTAGCTGCATAATGAAAAGTGTAATGAAGATCCAAGAGAGTTAAGGAGGGCTGCTGTTTGTATAACTGTCTACATTTGTATGATCTAGTGAGGGGCAAGCTCTCACCTTGATATACAGACCAGTGAATGAACAGGAGATCATACATGACCTTTTCTGTGGACAAAACAAGTTCATTGAGAAAAACAACAGCGAACAGTTGGGTGAATAGAATAGCATTAGCAGCAATAATACTTAACGTGAGTCTACAGCCACAAGTGTAGTCTGAGCCCACATGGCATAAAATTGAAATCGTATAGCCTGTATACAGCATAGTTGCAACTCTCAAGGTTTAGTGAAATCTTCACTGAGAAAAAGCTGCCAGCGAGTACCCTGAGAAGAAACAAATTAGTGCTTTATCATAGTCCTTCAGCTACTCGCATGCACTCCATACACACCTTCAAGGCTGCTGGGAGCAGGCTACATCTAACTGCTTAAGAATCCTGCTTAGTACCTCATCACCTAAGAAAGGAAGATGAAAGTAGAGCTGGTCAAGCATTTTTCAGCAAAGCATGGTTTTTTTTTTCATTTGACAATGCTGACACAACAGCACCAAAACATTCTGCAAGAATATTTCCATTTTTTTAACCAGGGCAGGCTTAGGTCCAGGATGGAATTTCGGGTCAAAACTAATGAAAGAGTGAGCCCAGAGATCCCTTTAAGATTTCTCTTTAGTGCATAGGGAAGTGATGCATCATTCCTGATGACGAGAGTTATCACTGTGTTCTCAGAACAACTCTGATGGGTGAGGTTGTGACCTGCGCTATGACCAAAATTGTCCAGCCTTAAAATCAGTGCTACTATGTTTGGCGTTTAGATGTGTCGTTGAGTGAAGTACCACGTGCACCCTCTGCTGAGAGAGCTGTGCCTAACGTTTCTAAAGTCACCATCTAGAGCTAAATATGACTCAATATTTTTTGCGGACCCATCAGAGAGCAGAAATGGGCCAGTTACATAAGGCTGTGCAAAATTTCACCAGCTGTTTAGATTCAACACTGTTTCAACTCATTTTGAGCTCGAAACAGTGAAATTGAATCGAAACGAAGGGCTTCAAAACAGCCTTGAAACAAATCAAGGCTAGTCAAAACATTTTGAAAGTTTCAAAACATTTTGAATTTCGAAGCAGCCAGAAGCCAGGTGGTGGGAGACAGGGGAGAACCAGGGCTGCGCTCCCAGTGGCTCCGCAGCCCCATGTGGCTCAGCCAGGAGCACACCCCTGGCTCTCCCGGCCTCCCGCGGCTGAGGTACGGGAAGCCGATCACAGCACAGGGGAAGGCAACTCAGCCCAGCTGAGCTGAGTTCCTCTCCCCAGCCTGATCTACCACTGGGGAGGGTAACTGAGTGATCAGGCCCAGTTCCCTCCCCCAGCTCCCCGGTTCCAGGAGGCAGCACCCGGCTTCCCTCCCTCATCTGGCAGGCAAGAGGGGCCCACAGCCCCGGGAGGACTGGCACAGCCCTCACAGCCCTCCCGGGGTTGTGGGCCTCCATCTGCTTGCTGGATGAGAGAAGCTGTTTTGAGCTTCCGCATTATAGCATATGGGCGAAACATCAAAACAGTGTCACTGTTTCAGCTAAACGAAACGGAACAGTGGTTTCAAATCAAAATGAAATTCAAAGCACTGTTCGGTTGAAACCTCAAAGCTCAAGTTGAAACAGAATGGTGCCGTTTCGCACAACCCTACCAGTTAGTTATACTCCATGGGGGGCTAGTGAGTTTTGCATCAGGCAGAGTTTCATGGTGAAGCACTTTTACACATTTCTAGAGTTCTCCTGTTATCTAGTAAACTCCAGTAAAGACTCAACCACTTCACATGCTATTCTGTGCTATAACCTAACGGCACACTGGCAGCTGTACAACTGAGTCTAGGTTCATCTGTGCACGTAGGACTTGTTATGATCCATCTTTCCCCTATTATTTGACAATAGCTGTAGAGGATGCAATGACTGCATTAGTGGAAGTAGATATTGCTCTAGCAATTGATGTGTTCTACACTATAAAACTAACCAGCTCTTGCACATAGATAATAAGGGCTTCAATATTTTTCTTGAATACCCTGTGAAAGGTACAGTCAGTTTGTATTCACACTTGAGCAATTATATTTGCTATGGCTAAGAGGGGAAAAACCCAGATTTGACATTCAGGCTTATGTAGCCACACAGTGACTAACTCAATGGATCAGTGCAGACAGGATGCAGTCTTTCTTCAGATGCATTTTTCTTGTTGCATAGAAAAATCCTGTATAAGCTGAGATGCACTGGCTAAGTTAAACATTTCAGACCAGCATTTTTATTTGTCTCTCAGCACAGTTCAGTACTGTATATATTGACACAATTCAGTGGTATTTGGGATCATTTTCAGATGCTATGAACTGGAGAGATGCTGTCAGTTCTTTCTTTCGTGAAACTCACTCCTACAGTTACAGCACCTGTTACATTTCAGTGTTTGGTTTTAAAGGTTTTAATTCAAAACCATGCTGGCCTTTCTGACATACTTTTCCAAAAACAAATTGGTTTCATCATTAAGGTGGAATAACACTAATCAATCTTGTTACCTAGCATGTGTCAGGAGATAAGTAGAAGTTGGCCTGAGCCACAAAGCTTGAATCCAGATCTACATTTTACCAAACCACCAAAGACACATTCCAATCCAGGATTTCATTCCAGCCTACCTTAATGATTGCAGAAAGCTGCAAAGTGGGGCTTTGGATCAGGTTCAAAACTTTTCCAAAATGTTTCAGTATACAAATCCTGGTATTTCATTCCAGCTCATCTCTAATTATAATTATTGTACAGAATGTCAAGTCTCAGGTTATGCACTTTAAAGTTCTTCCTATAAACAATTAATTAGTTTGCTGCAGCCCTTCTATAAATAGCAAGTGAACATAAATTATTCTCATCTGTTCAGACAAACAAAATCACTGCTCTGTTTTCGCCTTCAGATTTTCCCTAGTGGACTGCAGCTGTTAGGCAGTCAGCTGGACATGCACATGTGTGCTGTTCATATTTAGAGCTAAAAATATGATTATGTGCGTATTTAATTGACAAAGCTTTTCTTAATGAATTAATGCTTGAAAAATCAGGTTTTCCCCAGAAAATGTCCAAAAGCATTTTTCTTTAATTTAGCAGGACTTCTATCAAGTTAGTAACTCATATAAGGAACCTCCTGCAACTCCAACAGAAATGCTACACAGCCTAAAGCATGTTTTCCTTATTATGAGGCCTTGTGCTAATAGAGGACAGACTACATATGTTGCCCCTCCCCCCCCCCCCCAATTTCACTGAAGTGTCTTCCATTGACACCATTTGCCAAGAGCATTGCAAAGTCCCAGTTTGAGCAAACAGAGATTCATGATCTTCCCACTTGTCACATATACCTCACTGGTTATGACGCAACATCTGCAGAGGAGCAAAAATGAGTGGGAAAGAAAATATCAATCCTCAGTTTGTTAACCGTGGTCATCAGAATTGGGAGCAGGAAAAGGAGGGAGAAGGGAAATGAGAGCAATAGCAAGAACTGTGGAAAAAACAACCAAACAGGGGGAGGAGGGAGGCTGACCAAAAGTCACAATCTAGCTCCCAAGAAATAAGGCTAAATACAGACTGTCAAAAAGCCTGAGAGTGAACTGATTCAGTGTTTGCAGGTTAGTCTAAAATGCAGAGATTAAACTAAGGAACAACAGGACAGACATTCACTTTTGATACAGGGACTGCAGTCACATGCCTGCAGTGGCTCAGGCCAGAAGCTGGGAGGTGCCAGAGCATGTAGCTAGCATGGGCTGTGTGTTCACTTCCTCTTCTTTCTGTCCCCAAGGTCTCTGGGGTTTGAGTCCAGAATCACAACACAAGGACTCTGTAGAGCTGCTTATCATTTCCTTTTCCTGCTTCCAGGTGCCTCTGGATTTGTAGTCCACAGTTCCAGCCAGCAGTAAGTTTTTAGCAGGGCAGGGCAGTTCTGTACTTGGGGGAAAGGAAGTCTAATCCTCCTCCCTGGCCCCAGACCCCAGTCAGGGTTTGCCTGGGGGTCGGGGGGCAGTCCCTGCCTCCCTGCTGGAGCAGACAGCATGGCCCAGACCAGTGCTGGAAAGCATGCTGGGATGCTAGGGGGGTGTGATTTAACTTGAACCAGGAAGGGATCTGAAACGTTTCATAAACCAGTTTGCCCCAAATCAGTTAAGTCTGATAGTACATTCAACCAGGTTTATCTTAAACCAGTTTCATCCATTTTGAAACTGGTTTATGTGCACTGAACTTCTGTTTTGTTCCAGGTTTAAACACGTTTCTGATGACTCAAACAGGTTTATGTGTAACTTCTGTCCCTAATCTAAGTGTTGGCTGCCTTTTATTTCTTCCTAGATGATGCATAACTCCCTTGAAATTCCAGGACAGTTACATCCACTTATGTCAGGGCTGAATTTGGACTGTATTGGATATTAGAACTTTGCAAAGCTTTGGTCCCTGATTTGATTCAGTGGAGATTCAGCCCAATTCGGTGGCTGAATCCCTGAATCTGAATCAAATCAGAGGACCCTTTTATCTCTCAGAATCAAATCAGAACCCTCCAAATAGATTCAGAAAGATTTGGTGATATGGACACAGACACAGCTTTAAATGTTTTTTCTACATACCTCTAGGTAGGAGGTGGCTTGTGAATGCTGCAATGCTGAGGCTTACAGAAGCATGGGGGGCTCCCCAGCATGCTTGGCAGCAGACCCGGAAGTGGACCAGAAGTGGTTCTGGTCCACTTCTGGGTCCACCAGGTAGCGTGTGGGGGGGGGCCACCCTGCGATCCCCTCCCCCCAGCTCATTGACTGGTGCCTCCTGTGTCTGGGTGAGCACCTGGGGTTTCCCTGTGGCCAATCGCTGAGCTGGGGGACCCACAGGGGGCCCCCGCATGCTCCCCAGTGGACCCGGAAGTGGACCAGAAATACTTCCAGTCCACTTCTGGGTTCACCACCAAGCATGTGGAGGGCCCCACCCCTACACTCCTGTGGGATGCTCCATCTACCCCAGCATCGCAGCATTCACAAGCTACGCTGGTACCTTGAGGTATGTAGAAAAAAACATTTAAGCTGTGTCTATTTCTGAATCGCTGATTCTGTGAATCAACATCGAATCTTCAGATTTGGATTCGGCTAAATCGAATCAGGGACAGTGATCTGAATCAACAAATCGAATCACTGTCCCCGATTTGGGCTGAATCTGAATCTGAATTGAATAGGCCCAACTTCGCACACCCCTACTGGATATCATCTTCTTCACAGTAAGGGTGGCCAAAATTTGGAATGGTCTTCCAAGGGAGGTGGTGCTCTCCCCTACCTTGGGGGTCCTTATGAGAAGGCTGGATAGGCATCTGGCTGGGGTCATCTGACACCAGCATTCTTTCCTGCCTAGGTAGGGGGTCAGACTTGATGATCTTTTGAGGTCCTGACCCTAGCATCTTTTGACCTTCAGACCCTAGCATCTATGAATCTATGAATCATGTACTGTCAGCATGTTTCAAGGTCTCCAAATCCACTCAATGACAATCTTTAACTTCCCAACTTCTTGAACTTGTAGTATATCTGGAAACTATGTGTTTGGCCAATGCTTATGCTCAACCCATTTTTATCAGGGTTACTGAACCATAGGCTAGATCTCCATTGCCTTGAATACAGTGAAGTCATTTCCAGTAGTGCAACATGGAGGTAAAATGTTACCAAATAGAAATGTTGCCATCTTGTACAAATTTTGAAGTGGGGAAAATGACTTGATGAAGTGCAGGGATGTAGAGCTTCAGGCCCAACATGTTGTTCTGCTTCTGCTTTTCAAGTCTTGCTGCCAGGTTTCAAACAAGCCATTTCAATATTGGCAGCTAAAATAGACAGGTCTCTTTTCTCAACAGCTGACAAAGCTCTGAGGCACAATTTTACATGTTTAATAATCTCTGACTGAGATGTTAAAGTCAAGAGATCTGTCAGACCATCCAATAGGATACCCCGTGCAGTGCAAGCTATAGATAGCCACTTAATTACCCTGCATTGAGCCTAATAACTTGTATTTGTCTAAAATATCTTTTCCAGAAAGGCATCCAGTTTGGATCTAAAAGAGATGAATAATTCCTCCCATAGTTTGTTCCACTGGCTATCCCTCTCACCATTAAAATTTGCACCTTATTTCCCATTTGAAGTGTCTCATTTTTAATTTCCACACCTTGGCCTGTTTTGTGTCTTTGTCTACTTGGTTAAAGAGTCCTTCAGTATCTTCCTTCCTGTGAAAGAACCAAGATACTGTAATCAAACCATTTTTTTAAATAAATTCCAAAAACTGAATGCTTTAATTTTTTGCCCAGAAGTAGGCCAGTGTTAATGGTATTGAGCTGCCCAGTACCACTCTCACCTCTAAACCCCATGAAGATCCACGCATTAGGCCTTCCTTTGCCAATGGGTCTTGTCTGTTACGTATGCTCCAAAATGCTTATTGAATCGGCCTCTGGATAAATGCTGTGTTCCTTTACATATAGCCAGAGGAAAAGCACCTGGTGGTGATGTACTTTTATATAACCGTTGAGTGGTGACACCACTGGCACAAAACATGGAGACCTCTCTACCTCTAGGATTCAAACCATACCTTCCACTTTTTAGAAGAGAGCCCTCACCACCAGGGTTTGGAGGGGGGCATTCTCCACCCTTCTTGTTGAAACAGTACCATTGAGTAGAAAATAATTAAAGGTTAATTGGGGCAACAAATGAGCAAAATCAACCTGATTTTTGAGACCTGGGAGAGGAGCAACCTGAACTTCAGCCCCTACTCCAAGAACCATGAAAGTATTTAACAGCAAATGTTTAGTGCATAGTTTATTACAATAAGAGTAGTAGCACTGAGCTGTGCACTTAAGCTTGAGAGAGGGGTGGAAATTAAGACTCCCTTCTTGTCATTAATTTGTATCAGCTAGAAATTGCTCAGAAATTGCGCCATCATCAACAGAATTGGGTCCTGCTCAGCATGCTAAACTTTGTGGAATTAACTTCCACATGCTTAGCATCCTTGTATTCAGGGATCTAAATCAAGATCATGATGCTTAAACATTCTGGGTGCATCTTCTCATGCAATTAAGCCATAGCAATAAACTCCAGCACAGTTCACACCAGAGAAAACATCTCCTGGTGCAGCGTTTACACCTGGGACCACAGCAATTCAAGCTGGAGTGGAGCAGCCCCGAGGAGTCAGCCCCAGGTTGTGGGTGGCAGTGCTAGGTGGCAGAGGGGCTGTTGCTTCAGTGCAGGGCTAGCCAGATCTGGTCACAGTCTACAAATGCATTTGATCATACCTAATTACTCTGCCATAAAATAGTACTGTCCCCAACAGGACAGTACTATCTTAATCTACTGTGCCCTAATACTGGTGTATGTATACACTGTGACACTTTAGTGGGCACATCTACATGAGACACTATATCACCGTAGTGATGAGCTATGGCACCGTAGCTCATCACTACGGTGATGTAGGGTCAGTGGGCATAATCTGTGACATCACCGCTACTATGCAGTAGCTCATTGCTACTGCACAGTAGGGTCAGAAATGACCCGTGCAGTGCTGGGACTGCACAGTACCAGTGGTTACTGCACAGTCATTTACTACAGTTAGTCATTTAGTACTAACTGACTGTGCAGTAACAGCACAAGTAGGCACATGTGTAGATGCGCCCACTGGGTGCATCTACACAAGATGGTTTAAGGTGCATTAACCTAAATTTAAAGTGTAACGTCTACACATGCGTGTCTTTAATGCACTTTAAAAATAGTGATTTGGGGCTAATAATGCCTACATTTGATACCTTCAAATGTGGTTATCAAATTCAGGCACAAACAGTTAAAGTGCATTAGCATACATGTAGATGTGTTAAAGTGTATTAACACTGTCCCAAGTCAGTTCACACACAGCATTAAAGCACTCTAATGCCTGCATGTGTAGATGCTTGCCAAAACCACTTAATGTGCATTAAGCTAATGCGCAATAAATTTATGCACACTTAAATGCATGTGTAGACACACCCACTGTGGAGCTAATTAGTCTACTCTGCAGTAAAGCACATGTGTAGATGCACCCTCTCTGTAGTACGGAGCATGATGGTGCCTAAGTCCCTTTGTGGATCTGGGCCCTTCTATATAAGCTTAGAAAAGTAAATTAACTTCTCTAAGGCGGATTCCAATCTCACTCACTTCAGCCACCGCTGATTTACATATAATTTATATCTGTGGACATAAGAGCAGAATCTAGTCCTCAGAGTCTGCATTTCCCCTCCTGTGCAAAGTTCATAATAATAGCTCCTTTCCTCATGTGGCTGTTGGAATTTAATAATGACTATTGTTAGTACACCTAAGGGGATCATAAAATGATGGACTCTAGAAGTGTTAAAAAGTGTTGAGAAAGTTTTGAAACACCAATCTAGATGTTTTGTACTGTAGACTTGTATGCAATCACCAGATTTCCCAGCCACAGATAAGACACTAAGCATTATTGAACAGTTAATTTTCACAGTGTAATAGCACTATTATCTCTGGAACTGAACTTGTTGAAGGACTTAATGGCCTTCAAGCTCATGTGGGATCTGGTCTTGCTATCTTTCTTCGAATGTGCATACAAAACTCCCATAGGAAATAGTGGGAGTTAAATAAGCAAAGCACTGGGCCAGTATATTTTCCCTATATACACTCCTGTTTTATTATTTCTTTATCACTGACAATATGCTTAATGCCATAAAATGCACAGCAGAGAGATGGCCCCTGCCTTTATGAGAAGAACAGTGGAGACCAAAGGCACCAAGAAATTAACAGGAGGGACAATTTTTGTGTTTGGAGTCTATTTTTATAACTGTCAAAGGCAAACTCCCCCGCGACTCACAGCTAGAGCACCTGACTGGGACTCAGGTGATGTGAACTCTGTTCCTGACTTTGCCACTGGCCTGCCAAGCCATCTTACCTCTGTGCCTTGATCTCCTCGTCTGAAATCTGAGGATAATAAAATGGACTGGCCCTTCAGAGCATTTGAGACCCACTGATGTGAGGAGCCATGGCATCACAGAAGAGGTAGAGATATTAGAAGTAATTTCATATCTGCTTTTACTTGATTCAATTCAAGTCAAGTTATTCCCAAGGCCACTGAGGCACCTTAAATGCTGTGCACCATTGGTGATTCTTCGGGCAAAATGACCTGGTGGCACCCATCTCCTCTCTGGGTATGGATGGCCGTTGGCTCACAGGGAGCTCATCCACCCTTTGACAGGTCCTGTTTTTAGTCCTGTTGGGTGTCCACACACCCTCCTCACCCAGGCTAGCCTAGTTGGGGGGCACCAGTTTAGTCGCCAACAGCCCGACCATGGACTAGGTTGTACTGGTTTACTTGGTACCAGATAGCAGACCAAGAAAAGCCTGGCCTGACAGGAGTTGAATCAGTAATATAAAAATCCACTGGCTATATTGAGAACCATTAATTGATCTTTCTTTTACTGTATTTTCTTCTATATCAAGGCACATCTTGTTTTTACTTTCATTAAGGGGAGAGGGCTAATAAGGCCAGCTTCGAACCTCAAAATCCGTCACAGTGCATTTCAGTGCACTGTCAACAACTCACAGGTGTCTGCCATCTGGGAAATGTGTGTTTATGGAAAGGTATGACACTCCTAAATCCGTAACACAATTATTCCAGTATGCTCTGGTGCAGCTGTGTATATTTAGATGACCGCTTCTTTCCTAGAAGCTTAGAATATAATCAAATAGTCAAATATCTTCCCCTCAAGGTCCATACCAGGAGAAAAACTAGCTTAAAGCAAAGAAGCTCATGCTATTCTGAGTAAAGCTGGAGAGTAGTAATGGGTAAAGCTGGAGAGCATTAACAAGCAAAGCCTCTAAGTGCATTATTCTAACCTTTCTACCTATCTTCTACCTATGGGTGACTTTTTACCATCTTTAAATTTCCCTGAGCCTGAGGAAGGGTATGTGTGCCTGAAAGCTTGCAGAAAAAGATCTTTTTTTTTTGTAATTTCTTAGTTGGTCTAATAAAAGGTATCATCTCTGAACTGAGAGTTCTAGCGTTTTGCATTTCTTTTTGTCTCAGACCAAAACAGCTAGCAAATACATCCCTTACTCTAAGCTTGTCCCTCTCACTTTACCTCATATACTTATTGGGCATGTCTACTAGGCCTGTGTGAAGCACCAAGTGTTCACTTCGGATTCGGATTCAGCTGATTCGGAGGACAGTGATTCAATCTGGAGATTCGAATCACTGTCCCAATTCAATTCAGCCGAATCAGATCTGAAAGATTTGGTGCTGCTTCAGAGATTCAGCCATAGACTAAACAGGCAGCTGACAGCTGCTTCCAGCTGGTAAGGCTGTTGGAGTTGGAGGAGGGGGAAGGAAGGGGCATGGGGGAGGGATTGGGGCTGGGGCTGGGACAAGCTGCCCAACCAGGGTGGAGGGGCACATTACTCAGGGAGGGATGGCGGGGTATGGGATGCGAGCGCAGCGCTGGGAGTGGGAGGGAGGGGGCGGTAAGCAGGCATGGCTCACTCTGGGCAGAAGGGGCAAGTGGCAGCAAGGCACAGCCCCTGCTCCCAGCACTGCTGCGCCCACATCCTGCATCCTTCTGTGCCAGCTGGCAAGTAGTAACAGTGCTTGCCTGCCCGCATTGGCTGGCAAGTGGTGGCAGTACAGAGTCCCTGCTCCCAGCACTGATGTGGGTGCAGCAGTGCTGGGAGCAGGGGCTATGCCCTGCTGCCACTTACTCCCTTCCGCCAGAGTGAGCCGCACCTGCATCATGCCCCCTCCTCCCCGCAACGCCGGCTGGGCAAGTGGCAGCGGGGCCCCTGCTCCCAGTGCTGCAACACCTGCATCAGGGCTGGGAGCAGGGACTCTGCCACCACTTGCCAGTCAGCATGGGGGGGTGAGGAGGAAGCAGCACTGGGAGTCAGGGCTATGCCCTGCTGCCACTTGCCCCCTTCTGCCTGGAGCGAGCTGCACCCACATACTGCCCACATCGCCCCGGCTGAGCCAGCAGTAGCAGGGCAGAGCCCCTGTTTTGAGCACTGCCGTGCCTGCATCCTGCACCCCACTCCACCCCCCTCCCCGAGTCCCAGGCTCCTTACCCCAGCTGGGCAGCTTGTTTCAGCTCCAGTCCCTCCCTCCTTCAAGCCCCTTCCCTCCCCCCTCTCCCAACCCCAACAGATTTACCAGCTGGAGGCAGCTGTCAGCTGCCTGTTTAGTCTATGGCCAAATCACCAAATCTTTTTCCAAATAGATTTGGATGCTCTGAATTGATTCAGAGCTTTTAATTAGTCTCCCTATTTGATTTGGATCCAGAGATTGGGTCCCCGAATCAGGTCGGATCTCCTCCAAATCGAATTGGCTACCAAAGCTTCAGACAGCCCTAGTGTCTACATGTGGAAATGCCATGGGGTGGGCTTACTTTAGAGTAAATTACTGCAGGGCATGGAACAGGCTATCATGGACCTGTTCTGCAAATGCTGCAGGGCAGGGAACAGGCTCCCCAGCCTGTTCCCAGCCCCTGCTCCACAATTGCAATCACGTAGCTGCAGCTGGGAACAATCTCCCTAGCCCCTGTTCTGCAATCAGAGAGCAGGGGCTGGGAGCACCATTGTCCCTGCCCAGGCTCCAGTGCTCTGGCAACAGGCATCTCCCAGCTCCCAGGGGCAGGGAGCAATCTCCCACCCCCTGCTGCCCAGCTGACCAGGAGCAAATTTTCTCCTAGTCTGCCACCTACACATGCTGTATGGTGCAGTAAGTACTTGCAAGTAAATTTGCACAGGTAGCAAATTTACTCATGATTAGAGAAGTAATACAACAAATAAATTAAACAAGTTATCGAACAGGATATCAAATATAAATGGTTAGAAAATACACTTGAGTTTTTTTATGATGAAGCCCAAAAGGCAAATTGAGCACCAAGCTGACCCCCCACAAAACTGAAAAACCAATTTTCAGCTAAAAAAATGGGGAAATTCTTCACTTAAAAAATACTATTAGCTTTCAGTTGAGAATCTGAAGCTTTCAGTTTTCCAACAAAAGGCAACATTTTCAAGAAAAACTGGCACTTTGGTGAATACTCATTTAACCAAAAATGAACTTTTCTACTGAAAAAAATTTTCAGTGAAAAGGATTTCATTAACTGTACTGTCTTGATAGCTCTTTGCCTTTGTGTGAAGTTTTAGGGTGTTTACATTATACAGAATGAGCATCAAAATCTGAGAAGATACAAATAAAGGGGCACATTTGAACAAGTAATTATTTGGGAAGGGAAAGCATCCTTAATAAGAGGCTAATGGACCAAACATGAAGGTATATCTACCTATTTTACCACTTTTGAGCATGTATTGTTATAATACAAAAATACATACATCCTAGCACTTTGTTAAAATTACCTCACCTTATTTTAATAGACTCTTGACAAATTTTGCTCAACAAACCTTCTGGATTAACTACATTTACATGAAGGCAGGGCAGGGTGGTACCTAAATACTTACTTCTTCAGAAAGGCATAAGCTTTTGTAAGCCTACTTTATCAGATACTATGCAGTTTTTGATTAAATGGAAATGTTAGTGGAATACTTTCCACTGAAACTTCTTTTTTCAGTTGAAAAGTTCATTTTTCAATTAAATGAGAATGTTCACCAAAGGGCATTTGATGAAGTAAGATGTCATATGAAAGCTTATGTCTTTCTGAATGAATTAGTGTCTAAGGTGCCGCCCTGCCATGCCTTCTGCCTGACTTCACTGTAACTCAGCCAGCTGCCTTTCTCTACATTTACATGAATAAGGCAAATGTATTTGGTTTTATTTCTGAGCAAATGTGTTTCAAAATTTTATTTGGGCAATATTGTATTTGGAGCTACTGATACTGGCTTTACTTGCTTTTTTTCTTCATCTGAAAAGCACATTAAGAATATATTTCATCTAAATTTGACTACATTAATGATCACATGCCTCACATTTCAGATGTCCCCGAAATGTGGGGTTTTTTTTCCTTCCCCTTTGTAAGATTAGCTGCCTTTTGTCTCTCGTACTACATGTTTTATGAAGCCCCTAAAGTTGTACCTGTTATAAACTAATCAAACGTCATTATTCTGTGGATGAAGCTATATCTTTTGTTTTTCCATATGACTGAGTAATAAGAATGCCAGCTTGTCTTGTTGACTCTTTTATTCCCTTCTTATTTCTTGTATTTAAATGGCACAAGGACCCGTGTGATAAAGTCTCATTGAAGTCTCCATTATTCTTCATTTATCTGCACCGAATTGCCTTAGTCATCTATTAGCCTTGATACATTATAAGTGTCTTTGTATCAGGCTACATTTGCTCTCAGAATTTATTGCTCTTCTTTCATCCACTTTTGACCACTACTAATCTTCTCTCTTTGTTTTTAATTTTCTGGGCTCCTTGCACAGTTCACAACCTTATTGATGTTCAGGATTCATACATTCCAATGTGTTGGAGTTTCTCCTAACTACCAGCACAAGCCTGGACGAAGGCAGCTTTATCACAAAACCACACTAATTGGAAGTGGAAAAGTGCTGCTTTGTGAGATCCTCTTGTTGATTCCTCTTCCACCCCACATGTAGAGTTGTTCCCTATTGTATTCTGGAATATATAGTCCAGGCTATACTTGGGCTTCAGCTGTCAGTGGGTATATATTGGTGTAAACTCCCAGTAGAGGCAAGAGGAGCCACAGTTTGCTATGGCTGAATTTACACTAGCTAGAAATCAAAGTAAATGCTGCTAGCCCTAATCGTGGAATGGGCTTTGGGGATTCATTCATGATTGCACCACTGTGGTTGGATCAAGGTTAGACAAAGATTCCTTTCAGTGACTTAGGCAACTGGGGCTTTCAATCCAATGTTTAATTGATTCCTTCCCTCTTTTTTTCTATTTTGTTTTTAAGGAAGTGTAGGGGTGGTTTGTTGATGGTGGTCTTCTTTCTCATCTGGGATGAAAAAAAAAATCAAAAGCAAGATACAAAATGGAAAATCCAGTTCTTGTCCTACTCTATTTTGTATATTTGTGTATCTTTACATTTCCAAACATCGATGATGTACATATTAATAGTGACAGGGGTATAGATTGTAGCCATGTTGGTCTAAGGACATAGACAGACAAGGTTCTTTAGGTAAATGTGAAATCTTTTATTAGACCAACTCAAATAGTTCATTCTTCTTGGCAAGCTTTCAGGCACAAACACCCTTTGTCAGGCTGAGGAAGTATCTGCAGCTGGTCTGTGCTCTTCCTGGATGGAAATAATAGTAAAGAAGCCAGAGGCTGGTATGCATGCAAGAAAGGCAGTCAATGAAGATGTAAATTGAGGAGTCAGTGGGTGAGAGATAGGTTGAGGAGGAGCGGGGAATGAATGTAGATGGTAAATAGTGGAGAGGTACCTGAGGAGTCAGATATTAGGCAGGTTATCATGTGTCATAAATCCAATGTCTATATTTAGTCCTGATTTTTTGTATCTAGTAGGTTGAAGTGAAGTTCATTTGCTCTTCTGTGAAAGGTGTTTTGTAAATTCCCTTTGAGGATTAGGACAGAGAGATTGGAGACAGCTTGGTTGTCTTGTGAGAAATGTGCACCCACAGGTAACTGGGTATTTTTGTCTTTGATAGATTTCCAGTGTGCGTTCATTCTGGCACGCAGTTGTTGTTTGGTCTCTCCTACATATTTTCCATCAGGGAATTTGGTGCACTGGATGAAATATATTACTTTTCTGGGGGTGCCCAGGTACTTCTCCACTATTTACCAACTACATTCATTTCCCCTCCCCACTACCCTCCACCCTCGCCAACCTGTCTCTCACCCACTGACTCCTCAATTTACATTGTCACTGTCTCTTTCTTGCATGCATACCAGCCTCTGGCTTCTTGACTATTCATTCCATCCAGGAAGACCACACACCAACTGCAGATGCTTCCTCAGCCTGATGAAGCGTGTTTGTGCCTGAAAGCTTGCAAATAATTTTTCCAACTATTTGAGTTGGTTTAATAACCTTGTCTGCCTAAATTAATAGTGAATAAGTTGCTTTGTACATGCAATGCGCAATGTCTACTCACTGATAGAGCACTTGCAAACTTTCTGAATTAAAGTATGATCAGTCTAAAATGCTCTTAGTCTCTTTCTGCAAATCTCTCTTCTTCTAAAAGGCCAGTCTTCCACAACTAGTTAACTAATGATGGGCTAAAAATAAGTAAAATACCCAAATAAAAAAGCAAGGGAGAAAGTTGAAACTAAGACATGATCTTCACTGTTTATTCCCACTTAATTGTCCCAAATCTCATTTTAATCTCCCAGCCCATTTAAGCCCTGATCCTGTAAAAGGAATGACGCAGGAATGCAATTTTCGATGCAAAACTGAGGCTTTTCCATCTCTTCAGGACAAGTGATATCTCTCCTCATACCTGCTCATAAAGAGCCTAGCATTCTGAAGAATGAACACATATAAATAAATATGTAGTTACAGTATAAAGTATATAAGCTATACTTTATAAATATAAGAAGTTACAGTAAAACATAAAATCAGACCCCACTGTTGTTCTTAAATCAGTGTCAAACTTGCAAGGTTTTCCTTACTTCCCAATGAACCCTTTTGTTCACTAAAGTTTGGTTTAGAAATAACCATGTAGACCATTCAATTTTAAATCCTAGATTGGGTTTCACTTCCCATTTGTTAATGCTAACTCCTGCTCCCCATCCCCAAACTCCACCAACTTTCTAAAGGAACAGTCTGCCGTTTTTGCCTTTCTGGTGTGGTAAATCCAGAGCACTAATCCTCAAAGAATTCTTAATGACTATTTATGTCTTAGGGAAACTATTGTTAAGATGCAATTTTTCAAGTCAGCAACATGTTGACTCTCAGCAGAGTGATACTGATCATTTTCGATGGGAATAACTGAGCTTGGTAATTCATCTACCCTACTTGACCTGACAAATCCTTTCATTATTTTAAAGCAGTAATTGAGATGCCAAACTCTGTGAGGGTGATGGTGACATAAGATGACAACACTAGTCCACTTCAACCAGCCCCCTAGTCTAAATCAATGAGGGATGCTATGGGCTCATCTCTCACTGATAGATAAGGCACAGGCTGTTTATCACCTGGGAAACTCCAAGAATCTTCTGCTTGGAATGAGATATTTATAGGAAACCATCTTATTTATTGAGACACTCATTAACTTTAATTTCTCTTTTGGTCATTTAAGGGGGGATGGGAGGGGTGGGAAGGACACAGGAACCAACCAGAGAATGGCCAGAGGATTCAAGTCACAGTTTCTCCTCTGCTGTCTCTTTCTCTGCCTAGGAAGTGAGAGATGACTAATTTACTTTCCACCTGATTTTTGAATTATCTTATTCTCTCTGTATACTTTGCCAACTACTTCTGCTGGTGGCAGGGAGGTAGATCCTGGGCTACACATAATCCAACACTGATTATCCCCATCTACCGCCTCATACAGAGGAGAATCAGGCATGTGGTTCTTCTGCTATGGACAGAATTACAATCTGAACACAGCAGAGAAGTAAAGGAGAGTTTACCAACAACCCCTTCCACCCCTCCAATGCTCCGACTGCATGGCTCAGTACAGGCTGTGACAGTCTGGTCCATAATAATGAACAGAGCTTGAGTCAGACTTGGTACAAGGGTCTAAAGATCCATTGTGTTAAAAACATTTTGACCTGTTGTGGTCCTTCTGATTTATATTCCAGTTGCATTTCCTGAAAAGTGCCTTGGCTCTAAAAAGGTTGAGAGGCACTGGTCTCAATCAAAGACACGCCCAGACATATTTAACTCAGCCAACACTTGAGAAAGAGGTTTAAAGAACAAATGTGAAATAATACTACTTGCCAACATAAAGAGCACCTACTTCCCTGTCCTGACATCTTCTACAGCACCATATTCATCTGGGAATGAAATCTAGAGCCAGATCCTCAATTTGCATGAAACAGTATTGCTTTCACAAGTTTATGCCCACTCAGAAGCTAGCCCACACTTCTCTCCTGTTTTACAATACAGCCTTCTTTCGTATGTGAATATGAAAAGAGTAGCAGGAGATATTCTGCATATGAATCCTTAGTGATGAAATGCTTATTTCACCAAAGAAACTAAAAGCCAGTGTTATTTGTAGCCAGAAACACCTTTAATTATAAGGCTCCTTTTACTTATTTCATGCTCAAAGAATGATACATTGGCTTTAAGCTAGTTTCATTTCCAAATCCCATTATACACTAGGAGCTAGACACAAAATGACATAAAATTATATTGGAGTGATTCTTGCTGAAACAGGAATTATGATCTTTGCAGAAATGCCATGCTAAGGAGAGTTGTGAGTGGGGAAAAAAATATGTGGTAGCAAGTCAAGGGCTTACCTTTGCCTATGAAACTCAAAGAGCCAGATCTACACCTACTGTGAGCTGTCATAGGTTAAGTGACGTCAATAGCTGGCCATGATTTTATTCCAATTGAGGATCTGAACCTAAAACTTAAAGTAAGTTATTTTAGGAAGCAAAACTGGGCTTAAATGATGTTACTAGATACTAACGGAGGTTGTGTGCCTGGCTGTAGAGCCAGGGGGATATATAGATCCATCCACATACTATTCAATGACAGCTATAAGATGTGACATACAGCTTTGTGATAAATACATTTTATCACATACCGTTGACATACCGTACCGTAGTAATGCTAACCATTACTTCATTTCCTCTTTACATTTATATATTCTATATATCTTATGGGTTCCTTACATAATACTCATTACTATCATAGAATCATAAAATCATAGAAAATTAGGGTTGGAAGGAACCTCAGGAGGTCATCTAGTCCAACCCCCCTGCTCAGAGCAGGACAATCCCCAGCTACATCCTCCCAGACGAGGCTTTGTCTAGCTGGATCTTAAAAACCGCCAAAGATAGAGTCCATAACCTCTTTGGGTAGCCTGTTCCAGGGCTTCACTACCCTCCTTGTGAGAATATTTTTCTTCATATTGAATTTAAACTTCCCTTGCTGAAACTTGAGACTATTAATCTTTGTTCTCTCATCTGACAACACTGAAAATTGTCTAGGTCCTACTCTTTGGAACCACCCATCAGGCAGTTGAAGGCTGCTAGTAAATCCCCTCTGAAGCCGTGTCCAGTTGAGCGCAGTCGTGTGTTATGTGGCACCGCAGACCCATCTGAGGTGTCACACACTGCACATTCAGGCATTTCCTGCATTGCTACCTTGCAGTGCAAGGTCGGTTTTTGACCCTGGGAGATCCTGGGGTCAAAAAAACCCACGTAGAAAAAAAGCAGGGCATCACACGTAGCTGCAGCATGCACCACCCAAAACCTGAGCCTGGCCCACTGGAGCCATGCTCTGGCTGCTGGCTGGGGTCCAAGTTGCAGGTGCACCATGGCTACAGCTTCCTCAGTCACCAGGAACCCAGGTAAGGCTGCTGGGGCCAGCACAGTTGCTGCCCCCAGTCTGCCCTACGCCACCCAGAGGGCACGTGGCATGGATGTTCCTGAGGGACAAGGAGCAGCTCTTGTCCCCAGGGAACAAAACATCCACACTCATCTGGATGTGGGCTCAGTCTTCTTTTTCCAGACTCAGACCCATTCCCTCAGCCTCTCCTCAAAAGTTATGTGCCCCAACCCCCTTACTATTTTTGTTGCCCTACACTGAACTCTCTCCAATTTGTCCACAATCTTTCTGTACTGGGAGGACCAAAACTGGATGCAGTACTCCAGATGTGGCCTCACCAGTGTTGAATAGAGTGATAAAAATCACTTGCCTCACTCTGCTGGCAACAGTCCTATTAATGCAGCCCAGTATGCTGTTAGTCTTCTTTGCAACAAGGGCACACTGTTGGCTTACATTCAGCTTGTTGTTCGCTGTGAACTCCAGGTCCTTTTCTGCAGAGCTGCTTAGCCAGTTGGTCCCCAGCTTGGACCAGTGCATGGGATTGTTCCACCCTAAGTGCAGGACTTTGCACTTGTAATTATTGAATTTCCTGAGATTTCTTTTGGTCCAATCCTCCAATTTGGTCATGTCTCTCTGAATCCTAGCCCTACCCTCCAGCATATCTACTACTTCCCTCAGCTTGGTATTATAAGCAAACTTGCTGAGGGTGCACTCTATCCCACGTCCCAGGTCACTGATGATCCTACTGAAGTATCTAACGTTCTAATAGTCCAGTCTTTGAGCAGCATCATACAACCACCGGTTTGGTGGTTGTGATTTTTTAAAAACAGAATAAAGGAATGTTACTGCAATTTTTCCAGGTAGCTGAATTTTGCTTGTAAAATTACACCGAGCAAAATGCCAGGACAAACAATGTTTAATCCTGCATAAGTATAATGTCCAATCTTTCACAAACATTGGTGACTTGGAATAGGAAATACAGGCCATTGGAACCTCCCACTGGGACACACAACATTTATTTCTAGTCACATACGACTAAAAATATGTTATCCCCCAACTCCCAGTGGAAGACAATGAGATTTGTGTCCAAAAGTGCTTTTGAAAATCACAGCATTAAATTGTGACATCCCAAAGGTATTTTAGATATGTCCACATCCTCAAAAGTGACAGATACAGAGCGGGGCTCCTACTTTTCCTTGCACTGAAGTAAAAAAAAAGCAGTACTGTCTGATTTCCACAATATGGAAACTTGTGGAAGCTCCATCACACTGGAAATAAGATAACAGTGGGAGTATCTGCATGACGTTGTTACTGCACCAGGGTTTAGTACTTCCTTTTGGAGGTAACCACCCATGCTGTGCTGCACCAGTGGTACATGGGGAGATTTCCCTGCTACATTGCTGTAGTGGTGTGCTATAAGCAGGGAGCGTGCCGCCATGGCAACATAGCCGGTGATTACATGTAAATTCACATGATCACTACATCTCTGTAGCACATCACTACATTGCCATAGGTCGACATGTAGACTTGCCCACTAAGTCTCAATGATGCTCCTTTCAATGATGCTCCTTTCACAATGCAAGAAGCAGAAACAAACTGCCCAGAACATGGGAAATGTAAGGGTACCAACAAAGCAGCACCCCTACCCATACACCCACCCCTCCCCAAAACGAAAAACTCTAAAAACCAGTTGGCTTTGACAAGCAGAAGCTTCCTTTGTCATCAAATGAAACAAATCTCCAAGAAAACAAGTAAACCTCCAGTATCCCAAAATTCTTTTGCTTTTCCAGAGAGGCCAGTTATAATAACATAAAGGAGTAAGTGACTTGTCCGTGTCCTACAACAGCATTTTTCTAGGAGCAAGATCATCTATTTTTTACTAAGGCAACATTTTTAGCTCTAACTTTGTCAATCTAGATCCACAGGTACTTTAAATTAGTGTAGACCTTTCAACTTCAACGAACATAGACTCATGCATACCAGTTGAGGACTTTGCTGTCTGTCTGCAAAGACCCACACTCACGCAACATGCCTGCAACTCACTAAAAAGTTCGCCCTTCAGACCTCTGAGATACGAACTTTCTCCTTTCCCCTAGTCAGAATAAAGTGATGAAGGCAACAATAATCCCCTACCCTAGCTCACCCCCTCCAATGAACCATCTATTATTTCTGTTTTAAACCATGACCTGAGAGTATAGATTTCAGATTTCCCTCTCCCTGCCTTTATTACTGCTAGTGCTCTCCTAATTATAACAAAATAAATACATATTACTAAAATGTGCAATAAGCTTGCTATTTAAAAAAAGGGATGGCACATGGGACTGGGTGAAGTGTCTTAAGATATGTACAGATGTTACATTTAGACTGACCTAACTAGGGTTAAGTCAATCTAAATGCCCATCTGTGCAGGCATTTGGGGGATTTAAATTGGGCCAAAAATGACAGGCCTGATCAAAGCTAGTTCATCTGAGTAGATGAATGAACTTAGATCAGGGGTGGGTTAGCCTGATCTATTGAATGCCTGCATGCATTCAGAGTACAGACCTAGGACTGGGTAAGCCCATCTCCTCCTCCCGACTGTGCACGCTACTCCTGGTCTACAATCACAAGGCTCACTTACTACAATTAAGGAACATGATAGCAGACCAGGAAGAGTGTGTACAGACATTCGTCAGTGCCAGGAGCTGCGTGGGGAACCTAGTGTAAGTAACTTCATGTGGGAGGAGATGTGGGAGGGATTGAGGGTGCCAGTGGGTTAGCAGGGGGGTTGCTATGTCTAGAGGGATTAGCAGGATTGGGGGCCTGGTGGGTCCATGGGTGGGGGGGGTTATCTATCTGCTGAGATGCCAAAACTGATTTCTTTTTCCACCCTGCAATGAAAGTGAAATTTTCCAAATGTGGTCATGAAAATAACATTGTTGGGAATGTCCATTTTCAGAGAAGAATCTTGGCTTCTCACCTTGCGAGTCTACCCCATACTTGATCCACAGCTGCCTAAGGAGCAGTTCAGTTTTAGACATGGAAGGTCAACAGTGGAGCAGGGAACACTCCTTACTCAAGACATTGAAGAGAGATTTGAGGCTGGGGAAAAGGTTGGTGCTGTCCTGGTGGACCTCCCTGCTGCATACACTTCATCATCATCACCCTAGGAAAAAAATTGGGGCCACCTTGGTGGGGAGAGCACTGGGTAAGATGGAGCACACCTAGGTTCAAAGCTGTATTCCCCCTTCGGGGTAGAGTTTTTCTGCCCAACCCAGGGCCCTGATGACAAGACCATTCAGACTCTTTTTTTCCCTGTCTGTCTTCTGCTCACTCCATTCCAATGAAAACTTCTTTGCAACTAATAAGCAACAAAACATTTTGGCTTCAACTATCCAGCCTATTTTGGCAAAATGAACATTTGCTGAAAATGTTCTGATCTCCTCTATTAAAAATGTATTCTTTTCTCCACCCAGAAACGTAAGGAAAGGATGCTTATAACAATGAATAATGAATGTAAGTAAGCGAAAGAGTTCCACGCCTGTAGAAGCAACATTGGGCTAGACTCCCTCCTGTAATTGTCTGCTGCTGCCATAATTCTGTCTTAAGTACAAATGACTGCATTGCTTTCAAAGAACTTGCCATAAATGCTATTTGCTGGGGGAAAAGATAAGTGCTAGCAGCTATAATTCAAAAGCAACAAAAGCTGCACACATTCCCTAGCAACACAACCGATGTGAAGAAAGACCTACATTTATTACAACAACAAATAGCTGGAATAGTTCAAATTGTCTATTTCTCTAAGCACAGAAGGAAGGAAAAAATATCCAGTGGCTTTTCAGTGAAACATACTCTAAAGAACGAAGGTAGGGAGTGCTTGTGTTTCTTGCTATGTCAGTCAGTTGGCGGGCAAGAGATTATTTAGCATCACACCTTTGCAAACTACGGGATACTTTAAAAACAAACGCAAGTGGATTTGAAGCAATATCTCAGCAAAGAAGAGGTCAAAGTTTGGATGACAGTTAAGGTTGGAATCTGAGCTCACACACACAACCCCATTTTATATGCTTTTCTCGAATCAGTTACATTAAAATATGGAGCTGAACGTACTCAGAAGAGCAGGGGAGGGAGACCTAAAACAGGTGTTGGATTTGTATCATTGAAGATCTGAATTCTGCAGCTTCAGCCAAGCTGTATTATAATAGTCTCCCACTACATCTATATCTATGGATTGGCAGATGTGGAATTTATTGGGCTCAGTGCCTGGCTGAAATGAAATCTTTGTCCTCTATAATACAGGAGGTCAGTCTAGATGATCTCTTAGAATTTATGAATCTGACTTCCAGCTCTGAATTCCAGAGTTCAATTAAACATGGTCTCCTGCACTCATCCATTTGTATCCTGGAGCCGCACCTGAAGAAACAACCTAATTAAGGCCCATATTCATCAAAGCATTTAATCATGTGCTTAAGTTCCACTGAAGTTAATGGACTTAAGCAAGTGTTTTGCAGAGTTGAAACCTAAAAGAAAACCCTAATCCCTTTAGAAAAGTTCAGTGGACTGAATATGGATGAACTCAGTAGAAGTTTAATTGGGTTCTATCACATTTACTCATATATATATATATATATATATATATATATATAAATAAATTGAACACAGGAATCATTTCTATAGACTTTGGAAACTTCCTATAGAAATATATCTACTACAAGAGACCTAATTTGGCACACAAACTCTTATGTTCAAATTCAATTTTCTGTATTTTGGCAAATCAAAAGATCATGTTGGCTTGGGTTAGCAACAATTAAAGTGGTGAATGAAATGGCAGTTAGGAGGCAAAAGGATTACGAACATGAAGACAAGGGCTGAACAAGCAGTGAGGACAATTTTCCATGGTTGTTTGTTCAACCCTAAATACAAATCTCAGCTTCCCATTGCAATTTTCATAGGCTTAGGAACATTAACTCCAACATTGAGCCATACTGCAAACCTAGGCAGCTATTTTTTCTGCCTAAATTCTCATCCTCTCTGTAACTGAATAAAGTGCTTCTCACATCCTACCCAACAAAATTAGTTAGAAGTACTGTGCTCTGTTAAATACCTGTCACACTGCATCCCCAAGGAAAAAGATTTTTCTCAACCCATTCAATTCATCTAGGTTGTTAAGCATAGGCTTAAGCTTAAGCATCTGGCTTTTTCCACTGAAGTATTGGGGAGTGCTTATGTACCTTGCTGAAATGGGATCTTAAGCACATATGCTTGGGCATTTGGGGGCCAAATCATTACCTGATGGGCAGAGCTGTATCAATATAAATTGAGTTGTGCTGATCCAGACCCAGAGCTTTCAGATATATTGGACAGCTTCAGAATTCTGTTCCCCCCATTGCTATGACTGAAATATAACATTGCTACTTTATTCATCATTACAAATAAGCTGTTTCTATTCTGACCTTCTATTTTATACCCATTTCACATCTCATCCTTAAAAGTTTACCTTGCTCTTTCTCCCTCATACGCATTTCCAAAAGCTATTTTATTCAGATGGCGTTATTTAAAGCAGACCTGTATTTTGCCACACTGTAACTCACTGACACTAGTCCAACAGATGGCAAAAGAATGTTTTATTTAATTTAAAGCATATGGCATCCTAAAAAAGATTCTCACATCCACCACTGAAGGTCAAACAAACTCACACTCACAGCAGCTCCTCAAAAATCATACTCGTCATTGTCATAAAATAGCAAAATTAAATGGTTCACTAAAAATGTGACTGTGAAATCAAGTTGACTGAAGCTTTGTTACGCTGTCTGATAGCAGGGCCATACCGTCAGTGTTAGCAAGGAATTCTATAGGCGTGAGTAGGAGTTGTTCCTCACATGAAAGAAAACCCTGCACATATGTCAACTATATGCACATTTTTAAACAGAAGATGGACTGTCTCCTTAGATGGCAGTGTCATCTCACTGATGTCAGTGAAATACTTGCTGATTTCCATCAAGTCAAAATTGACCCACTTCTGGCAGAAAGCTATCATGCCTTCCTAGGTCTACCTTCAACCTTTTTTTTTAAATGTCCAGCTCTCACCTTTGCTTTGGTTTTCCTCTCTGTCTAACAGCATTTTCAAACGATTCTAGGATTTGTCTACACTTTGCTGTGAATGTCTGGTTGTAGCAGATGCTAGAACAGCTGTGCTAGCTTAAGCTGGTTTGCATGGGTACCAGTAGTAGTGAAGAGGCAATTTAAGGCACATTAGCACGTGTTAGGAACCAGACTACAAGCCCAGGGACACATGAGGGGTTGTAGTCTGGTTGCTAACACATGCTAATTAGGGCTGTACGAAATTTCACCGAGCATTTCACTTCAGAGCTGTTTCGACGTGTTTCGAGTTTGAAACAGTGACATCAAAATGAAAGAAAAAGCTTCGAAACAGCTTCAAAATAAAGTGAGGGCACTCAAAATGTTTCAAGTTTCAAAACATTTTGAGTTTCAAAGCCGCCTGGTGGCGGGAGGCAGGGGAGAGCCAGGGCTATGCTCTGAGCGGCTCCGCCAGTTCAGCCCAGTGGTGGGAGGTGGGGGAAAGCCAGGGCTGTGCTCCGACTGGCTCTGCCAGCCCCATGTTGCGCAGCCTGGTGGCAGGAGGCAGGGAAGGACCAGGGCTACGCTTCAGGTGGCTCCGCCAGCCCCACAGAGCTCAACCTGGCCTCCCAGCACTGCCAGACTTCTCCCAGGGGTACAGGCCCCCAAATCTGCACGTGGGATGACAGGAGGCTGCTGCTGCTGCCTGGGGCCAGCAGCAAAGGCAATCTTCCCGGTGCTGGGCATGGGCTGTGCCCAGCATCGGTCCCAGGCAACAGCAGCCTCTTCTCATCTGGCATGCAGACCTGGGGGCACACACCCCTGGGAGAAGTCCAGCACAGCCCCACAGCCCTCCCAGGGGTGCGGGCCCCCAGATCTGTGCGCCGGATGACAGAACACTGCCACTGCCGGTGAGTGTCATGAGTTTTGCTTTAAACAGTTTGAGGTACAGTTTCCCATAAGCTTCTGCACCCATCTCCTTGAAACATGGCAGGCTTCACGTCCTCAGAAGGGGCTACCATTCCTGCAATTTTCATCTGAGTCAGGCAAGAAATGACAAGGTTTTAGGCATTGTCATGATTCCCCACTATAGCCGAAACATTGAAACACATCGAAACAGCGAAACAGTTTGGATGAAACGAAACGGAACAGCGCTTCAAAACGAAATGAAATGAAACACTGTCCTGTCAACACAGTGAAACAGACATCAAAATGAAATGGTGCTATTTTGCACAGCCCTAATGCTAATGCGTGTGCTGCTCTGTCCTCACTCCTATGGCCCAGGCTAGCCAAATAAAGCTAGCCGGCAACGCTATGCTAACACATGCTACAATCGCATTTTCATTTCCCTGTGTAGACATACTCCTCTGCTATACCTAGGCTGCTGTTTATGCAAACACATGATTTTACGTGATTTTAAACTACTCCTAGCAGTGTCATTTTTAACCACCCAAATAGAAACCCTGTTCCTTGGATAGATATTGCAGCTCTGAGTTCTGGACCGCTGCAGCTGTGCTGCTAACATTATCCCTGCTAGGTAGTTTAAAGGTGGCTACAAAAGCTGCTGTTCCTGCTGTGCAAACCACTAGTCAGAAAAAAGGAGTCAGATTCTCAGATATTTTCTTTCTTTCTTAGATAGATAGATCTCATATATATAATTCCTATATGCTGAGGAGATGAGCAAAAAAACAGACTTCTTACATATGCATGTGTATATATATGTACAAAGTCTGTTTTTCTGCTCATCCCCAGCTGACTTTCTGTCTACGGCAGGGGGGCTGGACTCGATGATCTTGCAAGGTCCCTTCCAGCCCTTAATGGTCTATGAATCTATGAATATGAGAACCCAACTGACGTGGAAAATAGAGAATTCTAAAATGGCAGAGTGCTACATTGTTCTATGCCATCGGCACTCAAACTTCCAGTCCTGTGAACTGGAAGTGTCCTTGTTGGGTGAAAGCCTTTTTAAGGTTGGTGAGGTGGCAATCCCGGGTGTTCTCTTCAGTGCAAATTTGGTGCTGAGGGATGGCTGTATATCACAGCTTTTTTGGTATGTTTAGGGTGATTGCTGGTTCTGTGCAGATATGTATGTTGGTCTGTGTGTTTCTTGTACAACGTGATCTCTATTTTGTCATTCTGGATATTGATCATCATGTCTAAAAAGATGTTGGTGCTGGAGTATACTAGAGAAAGTTGGCTTTCACCCAACAAGGACACTCCTCCAGAGAGATAAATTGCATGTTTGAAAGAGCCACCCGGGTACCATGTGAAGAACTGCTGCAGTACAGAAGAATAACACCCACAAATCGCACACCACTGGTTATGACATATCACCCCTCTCTCGAACCCGTATGGAAAATCCTCAAACAACTGCAACCCATACTAGAAAGAGACCCTATTATAAAGATCTTCCCAGAACCACCCATCCTAGCTTTCAAACAAGCACCGAACCTCACTAACCTCAACACTAGAAGGAAACTTCCTCAGGCCCAGAACACACCAAATGGATGACAAGAAATACAAAACCTGCCAACACATCTCCACCACCCCCACCATTACTACACCCCACAACAGAGCCATCAGCATTCCTGGATCTTACAGCTGCACCTCCAGAAATGTAATATACCTCATCCAATGCACCAAATGCCCTGATGGAAAATACGTAGGAGAGACTAAACAACAACTGTGCGCCAGAATGAACGCTCACCGGAAATCCATCAAAGACAGGAATACCCAATTACCTGTGGGGGCACATTTCTCACAAGAAAACCACTCTCTCTCCAACCTCTCAGTCCTGATCCTCAAAGGGAATTTACAGAACACCTTTCACAGGCAAGCCTATGAACTTCATTTCATCAACCTCCTGGATACTAAAAATCATGGACTAAATATAGACATTGGATTTATGACACATTATAACCTGCCTGACAATGGACTCCCCAGGTATCTCTCCACTATTCACCCCCCTTCTCAATCCCCCCCCCCGACCTGTCTCTCACCCATTGACTCCTCAATCTACATTTTCACTGACTGCCCATCTTGTATGCATACCAGCCCAGCCTCTGGCTTCTTTACTTGTCATTCCATCCAGGAAGAGCACACACCAACTGCTGAAACTTCCTTAGCCTGACAAAGGGTTTTTGAACCCAAAAGCTTGCTTAATAATTGTTTTTCAGCTATTTAAGTTGGCCTAATAAAATATATCAGATTCACCCAAAGAACCTTGTCTGCCTATATCCTTAGACCAACACAGCTACAACCTACACCCCTAGATCCAGTAATGCACTTGAGTGACCTAGAGCATTATCCAGCCTGAGAGGTTCCCCACAAGTCCAGAAATTTGGCAGAAGGGGATCATCAATTAACGTTTCCACCACTCCCCCACCATCAAATTTCCAGACCCCTGGGGAGCCCCACAGCCTAGATCTGGTCTGTGAGTTGGAGGTTGATCACCCCTGCTCTACGCCACCACTCTGCTGTCCTCTCATGCACAGAGCATAGGCAGAAGAAGTAGGAAACTGTTCTGAGACTTCTTGAAACTACACAGAAAAGGCCCTTAGATGGAATCAGAGAGAGGGATATAAATGGCTCTTCTTTCCCCCTAATTCACCCAGTGTTCTTTGGTCACATCCTGCCCTTAATCTGTGAAGTTTTTGAATAATTATCAGAAGATGCACCACCTTTTTTGACTGTTGTAAGGTGTAGTACTTCTCTGAATTCATCAAAATCTTCAAATTATACAGCAGCTTGGAAACCACATTTCCCCTCTATCTCTGAAATGATCTGTGTCATTCTCTTTCAGCCTGTAAAACAGCTAATATTTCTCTCCATGAGTGGAGCTAAGGTTACCTATAATACTAGTCTATTTACAATAAGAAGCAATTCTGGTAAGAGGTTTTTGTATCTCATCCTTGGGATAAAGAGATTTAAAAAAAATACTTAGAGGATCTTTTCCAAGGACAGTGTTTCAAACCTGAAGCAATTTGGCCATTACATATGTTTGGTTCAGAGGGACTTAGGATTCACCCAATTCAGTAAAGGATATTGACTCATTTAAATCACAGAATTCCACAGTTTAAAATGAAGCTATAGGTTGGTCTTGTACATCCAAGAGAGTACATCCTACCAAAGGGACATTAGAAATATAATCAATAATTTCTGTTTTTCTATCTTGCACATTAAATGTATTTGGAAATATATTCTCTAATTTTAGCTGCCATGAAAAATGCTGTGATAACTAAAACTTTCAGAACTGTTCCTTACTTTGTCTTTTTTACTATAACAGATGTATTTGTAAAGTGCACAGTGTCACACAATTAAACATGGCCATTGTGAACAGTGATGAATCATTATGAAATGTAGTACATAGACAATCACAACCAACACAATATTAAATAGTTTAAGGGAACAAGAGCATAAAAAAACACAACAGAGGATGTAAATGTTCATTGCCATGTAAGGTATGTCCACATTTGTATTTAGCACTGACCTTGGAATTGCCCTCAATCAGCCAATGCCACATAAGCCAACATTCCTTATGTACTAAGTTTTTGTGTAAGGCTATAAGGTATATTTGCATTGTGCTTCTGAACTGGGGAACAGATCCCTTCAAGAATGGGGCTGCAGATAATTTCTCACTCTTGTCAGACTTCTAGAGGAGGGAGGGGGGTGCAGAAAAGTCAGAAGTCAAAAACTGGTGATTGTGGGGTTGCTATTGATGAATTTCCTGTGCTCAAGGCCCATATGCCCAAGTAAATTCCAAATATGCTGCAGAAAGATGTGGGCAAACCTGCAGCCAGGTGAGCAACACTAGGGCTGACCCCAGATGGTTGGCTTTAGGGTAACTGTGTCAAAGCAGCTTGGGCAAATGGAAAAGAATCACCGCTCGCACCCCTCCCCTTAACTGTGGGGTGTCAGGATTCCCTTGAGAGTGGAGCATGTTACGTGAGGTCATCCTTGTACTTCCAACCACATGGACTGAGTCACCTTGGACAGACATGGAAGACCCTGGGAAGGGAAGGGCTGTCCAGGGAAGCAAGTTTTCCAACTTGGAGGCAGGGCCTGGGGAAAACCCTGGCCCTGATTGAAAAAAGCTAGTCAGTGACTCATGAGCTGGTGACTTCTTCAGCAGGGACAGCACTCTCCAGCTGCTCAATGGACATGGACACTGATTGGACCAGAAAGCCAGTCAGGAAATACAAGGAGACCCAGAACTGAGGTACAACCAGGAACAGAAGGCAGAGGGACGTGACCTTCAGACTGGTGAGAGGCAGTCAAGCTGCTCCCCATTTCTTATACAAAATGGATTATTAGAGATCCCAGGGGCAAAGCCCGATGCCTTCAGTTAGGAGCCCAGGCACAGAGAAGACTGTTTCCTGATGGTGTATGAATGAATACTGTTGCAAGGGTTTAAGACTATAATGAATACAAGGAGGTTTGAGATGGGAGTGTAAGGGTTGGAGGAGCTCTCATTCTTGCCCACAAGGCCCAATATCCAAACCAGATTGTTGCAACCAGAGAAAGGGTTGGCAGTGATAGCTGTGTTCCAACCCACAGGTTAGGACTGTTCCTGTGCTGAACAAGCCTTCCCGTTCTTTTCCAACTAAGTCATGGCAGGTGAGATATAGTGAGGATGGGAATGCTCTAATCATGAGGAAGAGCACACAGCGGCCATCCCTTTTTGGGTCGCTGTAGGCATGTGTCACTGAGATGCTCATACCCTTTTAGGGATGAAGTGGTAACTTGGTGACAGTAACTTTAAGGTGAACCCCAACTGTTAGTGTAGAGACAGCTTACAATTGATAGGATATAGTCAACCAAATGCCCTAAACTAGTTTATAAATTTCAGTTGTCAGGTTTAAGTAGTCATTGATGCTTTGAATGCAAACAGTCTGAAAGGGACATGCTTTAATACAGGGTTGTCCACCTCAGACAGGGCAATGCCAGAGTCTGCATGTGGAACAGCTATAGAGCCCCTAGGCTGCACTGCATACCAGAGGCATGCTGTCAGGGTGGCCTCCTGAGGATTCTCCCTCCATTGCTACATGAGCCCCCTACCCCTTGGGCTGTGCTAGCAGCATGTAGTCCCCCTCCTCAGTGGATGCCCAGGAGGCACATACCACTGCCCCCTCCACACAGTAGTAGGCAGCTAAGGCCCACAAGCCTCATGTTAACCATTTACAGGCTGTGTGCAGCTCAGAAGCCAATGCTGACCCTTTGCAGGCCACATGTGACCCATGAGCTGCCAGTTGGACAGACCTGCTTTAAAACACCATTTAAGGTTCCAGTTTAGAACAGGATTTGAGTACACTGAGGTAGATGTGTGGGAACAGAACCCTCTCCACCATACTGTCCCTTCAAGTCGATGAGACTTCCTTTTTGGAGTTCATTCTGACATTTCCAGTATCTCTCTTAAATCCATCTCTATTCAAGGCAGAATTTAAATTAATGCTTCAAGTCAAGAGCTCTCCTGAAAGGAGCTGCTTTCCTGAGTGTCTTAGAGCGCATCTATACATCGCCCTACAGCAATGTAGCAACACACTACGGTGCTGTACGGTGTGCTACAGCGACGTAGGAATCACAGGCCTCTACATGTGACCTCCAGCCACGTCACCATAGCAGCATGCTCCCCAGCTATAATGCACCGCTACACAGACATAGCAGTGAAATCTACCCTTGCGTCCTGGCACGTGGTGCAGTAACTGCCCATACTGCACCATGCTTTAGTACTTCCAAAAAGAAGTACTAAAGCATGGCGCCATAGCAACATCACCATACAGCGTAGACACACGCTTAATGTAGGTAGACATGGGCAATGGTGAATATTCAGAAAGGGGGATTTTCCTGGGCTAGATTGTCAGCTAATGTTGCATTTACAGTATTATAACATTGATTTTGTGACTGTGTTTAGAAATGGCTATTTATGCCGCCCAATTTGTGGCCACAAATGTCTGCACACAGTTCAACATCCCAGGAGGCCTCATTTACATCCTAAACTTCTGCCTAATGAAGGAAGTGGCAAAGCTCCCATTGGCCTCCACTGCATAGAAATCTAACCTTTGAAACCATTACCCGGAGACATGTAAGATTGACATAGGAGCAGTTCACCATAAGAAAAAACTGATGGACTTATCACTCCCAAGCATAGTAGCTCAGGTTTGGCTACTGTAATTCCCAGTAAGATAACCAAGGGCAAAAGAAATAGTTGATATAGCAAACTGGCCTGGATATAATAGTCTTGGTTTAGAGTTTTTCACGTGTCATTTTCTATAGGGGTGTAATTAGGAGATGCTCTCAAAGGCACTGCTCCGCATTTATGTATCTTCTCTCCAAGAATGACCTTTGATTTTTTGATTTTTGCCTGCTTAGACACATTTGGAAACTCATTTTGCAAACTGAATTAATTTTCATTTGCAGTTTACCATTCATATTCAAATTTATTGCAGACTTAACTTCCTTTATGAAGATCAGCTTGTAAAGGAAAAACTTCTTAAAGTTTAAATCTTTCCACGTAATGTCTGTGAAATGTGTATGATGGTTGTTCTTTTTAGAAGACTGCAGCTAGGCAAAAATAAATACATAAAAGCATGAGAATATACAGTAATTCAAAATGTTACTTTCCCTTTCGAGAATCTAATTTTAGTTCCTAAAAGAACATGAGAGAACTAATATTAATGTTTTCATTACACAAAACCAAAGCACTATTCAGAGTAACCCTGGCTTGTCACTTAAAACTCAATTGCTCCAATAAAATCAATTTAAGAGAGGAAAACCTAGTAGAAAAATGGAAGTAGAGGAAAGGTGATGTAGTATGCCCCCCTTACAAGTTGATCTCACAAGGATTCACTGCCTATAGTTCCACTGATATGGGGATGTGAGGGCTGGCCACATAGCATCCTCCCTCCTTAGAGGTGAAAACTTCCAGTTAGAAGGTCAGCATGAAGGTCAACTTCCATGTATGTTTTCAGCAAATTCCTTCATCATATGGTGTTGTCTATATCCCTTCGGGTATAGACACCAGGGTGAAGTGATTAGAGGAACAGTGTAAAGGATATTCACTCAAATTCCTCCTTTGTCAGCAGGTGTCTCCTCCCAGATCCTGGATCCGGTGATTGGAAATAGCCCAAAGGAAATAGGAACTTTTGGAGCTTTTAGACAGCCAACATGTTTTGTATACTGGATAATTTGGCTCTAACATGTAAGCACTATCTTAGATCTTTAAAAGAAAACATTTCTGGGACATTGCGTTAAAGTAACAGTAATATGAACTGCTAATTTCCTATTTACCAGCCACTGCACTGGATGGTGTTATATCTCAGGGTTTCATTATTCAATGAAAGCATTATTATTAATATGAAGTGACTTCTAAAAGCCTTTGGTTAGAGGGATAAAGACAGAATAAACTAGTACCTCATTTTCAAGTACAGACTATGTTCGTGTGTGTGTACACTCAGATAAAAACAGAAGCTTCTTTTGCAATCCTAAAGATCCCTTATCAGGCAGAAAAGTGGACTAGCTATGAATTAATGGGTGGCGGATTAGCTTAACCAAATACTTGCATATTATGGACCTATTAATGAGAACCTGACTCACCTTAAATAGACCCTCTAATGGCACTACAGGGATGTTAAACCACAGTAAACTAAGGATTAGGAGTAAATTAATGGTGCATTAGATACTGCACATTAACTCCCCATTAATTAACTGTTAATATGCTCTAAGAGTAAGAGACCTTACTCCCACTTTCCAGGTGAGGTAAGCTATGCCGCCCAACAGTATCATTAGTGTAAACTAAGGCTGTAAACAGAAGTCTCAGCAGAGGTGGTTCTGACAGATCCCAGTAAAAAACCAGGACAAAAGAGGAGCAACACAGCCCTTTACACATGTAGTCTTTCCAATCTGCAATGCTTCTCCTCCTCCAGTAGATAGCCAAGTAGGGCATACAGCCTAACAGGCTCGTCCCTGGAATGATTAGCAGCGAACTTGAATGAGCCACAGTTAACTTAGCTGTAGACAGCATGGGGGAGAGGGGAGGAAGGGAAGGATTGGAAAGGGTCAGCACATTTTATCTGGCATACTTCACAGGTACTTAAAGCAGGACAATGGACTGGCAGGGATGTTGCATCCCAGGACAAAAGGCTTTTGCCCAGGATAAATGCCATGTCTGTTTATACCCCAAGTATCCGCACTGGGAGTTAGTACAGATGAACCAGTTTTCAGTAATATTCCAGGGTGGACAAGTTTTTGATGCCTGGGATCTGAACACATTAGAAAGTGACATTCAGCATGTGGAAGTTTTGCCCTCTCAGGCCTTACAGGTACTTTAATTTATATTCAAAGTTTCTGATTTTAATTTTGTCTCTGCCTAGCCTCCACTAGTGTGTTCAGTGTTTCCAGGAGCAGTTAATTGCACCTGCAGTTGTATACATTAAGATGCTTAACTGTGTGATTTACAGCTGCAGTCAGATCGTTAGGCTTATCAATGGGTGCAATTGCAGGCTCAATTAACTGAGCCCAAAATGTTGTAAACATTTTTAACTGCACTTGCTAGATTGAGACCATCACTTGGGAGGCCTCTTTTTGAAAATCCAGGCCAGTGGCATCACTGGGGTGGGGCAACGGAGACAACATAGGAGGGGAAGAGGTAGGAAAAAAATGTTTACCAAACACAGCCACGTAATTATGACACTGGGGCAGTGACAGCTGGAAGTTACAGCTGCCCTGGGCACCCAGCCACATCATTACCCAAACCCTCTGACCCACACCCTCAGGACCACGCATGCAAGCCTGTAGTAGTATTAATCATATAAAATATCAACAGGTCTTAAATCCTAGATATGTGTAAGTGCCATCCTAGATTTGTGCCTCGAGTTCTATTTCCACGAGGTAGCTGTACCGTTCTAGTCACAGGGAAGAACCACGAGGTTGAAGTGGAGATGCTGTTACACTAATGAGGTTAATAAATATAAGAGGAGGACAGGAAAGAGAAGTAGCCTTGAAAAATATTTGCCAATCAAGCCCTGCAATCATAGTGTCAGTAGAGGAGCTACCTGCTTTCAGTACACACATTGAGGCATTAGTTCCATGTACGTATATAAAGCATATTCACTATTCAGGTTTGTTCTTTACCATACATCCTTTGGAAAAATTAAGCTGGTAATTTTTTTTGCTACTTTATGGATTTTTAAGAGTTAGAATGAGCAGTGTTTACATGAATTGAATATAAAATCAATTCTATCTTGATTACATTTGACTTCAATGAGTACTAAGTAATGCTTCTTCCATTTAATCAGCGAACAGTGTTGTAGCTACACTATTTGCATTTTAATCAAAAATTCTCTCAAGATCCATCAAAATAGCAGCAGCAAGAATCTCCATTTAAGTGCTCAGAAATTAGGTTTTGCTTCTAATAATGAATAATAAAATGTAACCTGTTTTGAGTTATTTTGCACTTACTTTTGTAAAGCCTACTATAATATACAAAGTGGGTAAAAACTCCTGGGTTTTATATGCTCCCCAATAGATAAGCAGGTATAGCTGTGTGTGCGCATGTGTGTATGTGCACATGCGCACACACTTGCATGCATAGATAGATAGATAGATAGATAGATAGATAGATAGATAGAGTTTTAGTTGACAGTTTTTGTCTCACCTGTAAAGGCAAAATCTCTTCAGAAAGATTGAATGAGATCTTTTAATCTGAACATAATATTCCAGCTGTTTGAAAAGCAATATGGTTTATCGTTACACCGTATCATTAAAAGAAATGCAATATGACCTCATAGATGATAGCACCACTTTCATTTTACCCACGAGCAAGCACAATATGATTTTTTTCCCTCATGTTTGAAGAATCCTATTCTGGACCAAATATATCCCCCACCATAGTTCAAACATAGTCTGAATGGAGCTATGCTAGGGATAAATTTGGTACATTAAATAAAATTACAGCATTTTGTTTCCATATAACACTTCTGTTTTGAACATTCATGGAGAAGCAACAGTGAGAACACAATGAGGAATGAGTTTCAAAATGTGTCTTTCCTGAATTAGCTTGCAAATTACAAAGTCATGTTAAAACTGAAACCTGGAAAAATTATATTTCTTGCTCTTGCTTGCCAAGATACAGGTTCAGTGGCAAAGCATTTGAAATGTGTCTTGTGATGACTGCAACTCAGTCTCCCTTAATATAGTGGGGAAAAAAAGATGATGATTTCTGGCTAGAAGGTGAGTCTGTAAGATTGTATACAAAGCTGTGGGGAGCTAGGAGTCAGATCTGAGTCGGTCTAATGGGTCACTTTGTGCCTTCCTGTTCAGGGAGACTGAATTTCTCAAAGTTGCGTGAGGACTTTGGGTGCCCCGTTTCATTAAAATGACCACACATTTTCCTTGGATAGTTTTGAAATCTTCAACTTAGGTGCATATGCAGGCTACATTTGTGCAACATCCTGGATCACCTCAAGGAACATTAGATTTCACGTGCTTGCCTTTGCACACCCATAAAGCAGCAGGGTACAATCCAGCCCCGAGCAAGCTCTGACCTTGTTCTTTGTCCTGTTGCCTTCTCTTGCCCTTTATCGGAGCTAGAAGCAATCTGGCCTATTGTCTTGTTTTGGTTTGTTTTCTTGAGTGCTCTGTAAGTTGGACTTTTAATATATACTGGGAGATGTTCCCTTAGTTCAAGCCATCAAAGCAAAGAAGTAATTGTAGGACAGCCGTTTCAGGAGAGCCTGAAAAGAAGGGGTCATGCCTGGGGTTCTTGTTTTGCAGCTCTTAGCGGTGGTCTCTTCTCATAGCTGATCATAGCTCATAGTTGAGTTGTATCATCAATAGCAGTGATAAAACTTGTAAAATTGGTATTTTTAAGCAACATCTAGCTTGTATTGAAACTCACATATAACTCTTTACAGTATACATTTCTCCTTCTGTATGTAGTATCGGCATCTCATACCTTTTATTTTCTTTTACGGATTCTTTTCCTTTATAACAATAATACCTTGTTGCATCTTTGCTTGTCCAACTACCCCTACGTGCACTTCATCTTTTGGATTCTGCTGTTAACGATTTCTGATTTTTCTGATTAGGCCTCCTGTTCAAATGAGCTACATCTAATTTAATCAGCAAGCTACAGCTCCAAACCTTGTCTTTTTAATTAAACACCATAGAAACCTTGTAAAAAATTATTTGCTTCAGTGCTAAAAGAAATCCTAAAGTTATTCTAATATAACTAAAATCAAGAAATCTCTTTTAAAAGCATCTCATTTGATGACAAACTGGCCAGAATGTCTAAAACACTTAAGTGTGCATCACAACTAAACAGGGCTCATGTGAAATATTTAAATTAACACCAGATTCTGGCAGATAAGTATAAGTTTACCAGCTTCAGTGAAGTGACCCCAATTTACACCAGCTGAGACTCTCACCCAGTTAATTATTTGCATGACTCATTTCAACAAACTCCTGGGCTCTCAATCTGATTTTAGTTTACTTTGCTGTAAGCCCCAGAGATGAATCTGCAACACTGATATTATGAAATCAGGCAGGCTCTTGCCCATGTAATTGTTGCTCCCTGAATGCCCAGGAAAAGGCACTAGTGGGAATGTAAATCAGAACAGAAACACGCATTTTCCCATTGCATTTCGGGGGCATCGTAGGGTGTAGGCAAAGTGGATTTTACACTCGGTTTGCATTTACATAGCTGGATCAGAGTCTGTTCATGACACTTTTTGCTTGCTACCTGTTATGGAATATTTCTGTTTTCTCCTTATTGTTGCAATGAGTGAAATTCAGTCTGTTTCATCCACTCTTTAAAATCTTCCCTTCCTTTTGCTTACTGCCATCCCTTGTTCTACTTATTTTTGTAGCTTGTATTTATACACCAACAAATAACCACTAAAACTGCGAGCGAGCCAAGCTGCACTTGCTCTGAGGGAGGAGAGGCAAAAGTAGCCTTATGCACCTTCCCAAGACTGCAGGAGACACCTCCCAGCCATGGCCATGCTGCCTCCCTTGGGCAAGGCTTGACACGGCCTTGGAGAGGCAGCTCTGTGCAAGCGGGGACTCCCCTATATAGAGGGGAAGTCTTAGCTGTCCCAGTAAAAGAAAGGCTCAAAGGAGTCATATCAGGGCCAAAAATAGTCACGTTTTTGTCTCTCTCTCTCCCTTGCCCTAGTTGTATCCTTACCATTTTTCCTCCCTTTGTGCTTCACTCCTACAGACATTGTTTGAAGAAAAGTATGAAGCCATTTTATCTACCATGGAGCTGTGCTCCACTGAGCCTGCTGATGATGTTAATGACCCTGCTGGCTTCTTACTATTCCACTTCTTCATGCCCTACATGCTGCATTGCTATGGCAACATGTATCTGATGTTCTCCAGCCTTCATTTGGAAAGTAGCATACCTTATTTGTTTTTACACTTCTATCGGAGGCATGGCAAGATGTTGTAAGTCATTTTCGATGTCGTTCCTGAGAGGATACACACTCCGAGCAGTGCACACTGCAAGAAACACTGAGGACCTACAGTCTTTTTCTTATTATTATTTCCAAAATAGGCTTTGGTTTGACTCTGACTATATCTTCTCTACTGAACCACCTGTTTCTCATAGGAATTTTTCTCTGATGCATAAGTCCAGTCAGTTTTTCAATGAACAAAGCACATAAACTCTGCACTGAGAATTAAGCACACATCACAGAGGCACATAACAAGGAAGGGCTCTTTCCGTGCTTGTATCTGAATTCTTCTATCCCATGATCATATCTGAAACATGTATCCCCAGCTCGGTTCTGATTGGTGCATTCAGTGACATGCTAAAGTGTCATTGAACTCAAGGTAGAATCAACTCACATGATTTTTTTTAAATTAGCCTATTTTCCAAGGTCTGCAGAAGTTTTGTGCACTGAGTGTGGCTGACCTATACACCGGTTCTTCACTTGTGGTTTCCTTGTACTGGCCTTGCTATTTCTGGATTCTTAGGAAGCTTTTCAGTTAGGTAGAATCACAGTCATTACTAAACAGTATTTTTGAACAAAATTGGAATTATATAATCCATTTCACTGGTGGCAAACATCAAACCAGATTTGACCCTAGTTGCCAGTGTTGAAACACTTGTATGAAACATTACATCTCTCCCGTCTGTAGATAAAAGCATGTTAGTCGCTGTTGTACACTCAAGACTGTACTGTGCATGACTACTCTGACTTAACATACTTGGGAATGATATAGGCTCACAAAGGCTTGATCCTGTTAAGTTCTCCAGTAAAGGTACAGAAGAACCTCAAGTCAAAAGAAGACTACTTGTGGACTCAAGTATCATTAAATGCTGTCACCATACAAAACACTAGAAAACGCCTTATTGCCCATGTACAATCTCCTTACTCACAGATGTGTAGAATGAAAAAAGGACAAAGCATGGGGGTGGCAGAGCAGAGACAGGTTTAAATATCATCTTATCACGCTAAGAAAATTCTTATGGATTTTTATTGCATTTAAGCAACTTGCTGGCTACACGGGAGAGCTCTCATTAATATAAAATCCCTGTCCCAATTTTCACTTCTACATGCAGAACACTAGATACCCCTATTGTACAGAATCAAGTGAGAAATACAATAGAATATCACTTAATATTGAACCTCAAGAACCAGTAAATTACCTAATAGCTGTCATCATCTTAACCTCTATGGCTGCACTATATTTTTCCCATTATCTTGCTATGATTTATACCCCTTAACCACTGCTGGTTTTCCACCTGTGATTGCTAGCTTTAATGTTTCTCAGCCTACTGCCATCTCCCTGAGACCACTTTATTAGAATTTTTTCCTTCCTTCAGCAATGGCTATCAGGAGAAGTCTAAATAAAGAGTTCACGGTGGAAACCTTTGGGAACCCAGACTTTTCTCCTTCGTGTTTTCCATTCCAGCTCTTCAGCCAGGTCTATAATAAGCAATGCTCTTCTACATCAGCAAAACACTCCAAGAATGGATGCTGTTTATATCGACAAAACAGCATTTTTGCCAGTACTGCAAGCCCCATCCCCCTCCCAACAAAAAATACATTGCATCAGGCCAGGCAGTTTTGCCAATAACTCCATCTTCACCATCAACTTCCACTGGGACGCTTGTGTCAGTCGGGGTCAGACCCTGAAGGATAAAATGAGAAAGACTCTATCTGGGGCAATGCAGCAAGGTTTTAATTTTGGCTGAAATTCCAGAGACGTGGAAAACAGCAAAGCATGATGGAGTCATTGGGTAAAAAAAATGTCACCTCAGAGTTTTCATTCCTAATTGTGAGATTTCTTGGTGTAAGTGGCTTGGAAGAAGAACACATAAACATGGTCCTGAAATTCCTAGGCAGGGAAATTTAATTATTATAAGCAATGCAATGAATGTGCTGCCTCATTACTGGATATTCCTCCTAACTTCACAGAATAAACAGGAGGGAAAGGATTGAGTCTCAAGTCATTCTGGGAGGGCCGTAGGGTATTTTGGCGTCCAGCCAGTACAGAGCATAGCGGTGCCTTATGAATGGAAAAAAGGAAGCGAAAAGCAGTTGAGCAAGAGTGCAACCTGGTTGTAGAAAAGGGGCCAGGTAATACACAACCCAAGAGCTGACCTCAAGAAGTTGCAGGTGTGCGGGCCGGGAGCAGTCCGAGGCCCTTCTTTTTGCGCGGCGGGCTGTGGCCAGCAGCCCGGACACGCCGGGTCGGGGAAGGCAGGTGGCATGCTAGAATTAGGCATGGACGCTTAATGGTTGTTTAAGATTGTTTACTTACACCGTAGATGGTCGCGGTGCAGGCTGGAAAACTTCCAGGAATACTTCGCTTAAGTCCCAGTTTAAGGACTCGGACAGAGCTCTGGATTCACTCACAATTCACTCACACGAAGTTTGCTAGGCTCCGTGGAACTTGTGTGCGCAGGGAAGGGTACGTCGAGGATTGCACTCAGCGACAGCGAGAGGCTAGAGGCTGATCAGACCCCTGTTGCCGTCTTGATATTCACGCTGGGTCCAATAGGCTCTGCAGCGCTTAGAGATCTTCACGAGACGTGAAGTCTCCTCCTCCTGATGTTCGTGGAGTCCTCCCACTTGGGCAGAAACCACTCAAGCCTCTTATACGGCTAGCAAGCCAATCGCTAGCCACCACATAGGAATAATTTAGAACTGACCAATAGTGGGGCACGAATCTAAATACAAATGGCGGGAACTCCTTGCAACGTGCATTTCCTTTCTGCAGCTAAGAAATGCACCCTGCAAAGAAAGCTACAAACGGCGGGAAAATAATTTAGCAGTGCCGAAGCGCACACAAACAAAAAATCACACCCTTGGGTTGTGACAGCAGGGTGAAGGGAGTTGAGCTAGGGGACAGGTTGTCACTGCCAGGAGTCCAGCCGCGGCACAGGGAGTGTCCTGCAAGGAGCAGTCACAAAGCAACTGCAGGAGTTGGCAGTAGAGCAGCATGGAAAGGGGTCCCAAACTGCACAACAGCACTGGGATTGGGCTTTCTCTGGTTGCTTGGATCTACGGGATATTAATAATTGTCCTTTAAGTAGAGGTTGGACTACAGGTGCGATTTAAGTAGCAGGCCTGAGAAGCTCCAGGAAGCAGTTACCTTGGTAATTCCCCATAGAAGTCCCCTAGGGCCTGAGTAAGAAATGACTGTGTGGAGCTCTTGCTCTTTGGCCCTTTGAACTGTTGGACCCAGGGTGCATGCACCCTCTCTGCTACTCTTGGTACAAAAGCTTCCCCTCTCTAAATCCAAACATGAGAGCCCAGCCCCCAAAGTGCAAGCACAGGGAAGTGGACAACAGGAAGAAAGAAGAGGACAGTGATGCAGCTGGACCTGGAGACAGCAAGAAGGACAGCAACAGGATCAGCAGCAGCGGAAGTGACAGCGACAGTGACAAGGACAGTGAATGAACTGAGAATGCATACCCCTAAATTGGGGCCTTGGACTAAGGGACGGTGTTTGGGTTAGGGAAGGGAAGACCAGGGACCTGCTCGTATACAGGCACATGAATCTCTCAGTTGAAGACTGCATCAAACTAGGACTGAGTGAGATTCAGGGGTACTACAGAAAGATAGTAGAAGGTGACAGGGAGAAGATGGAAGAGATCATATGGATGAGAGAAGCTGGCACAGACTGTTCAGAGGCAGGACCACCAGAGATAGTGATGATGACGATAATGAAGGAAATGATGATAATTATGATGACGAGTGAAAGGACTGGGGAAACAGGCAGGTGTGTTTGGGGGAGGGGGCAAGGGAAGGGGGCTTTGTGACCGTCCTTTGCGTGACTGTGACAGTGAAAACTGATGGTGATGGGCACATGGGCACGCAGTGTGGTTATTGGACTGGCGTAACTGTTTTGGACTGTCAATTGAACAGTCAAGAGAGTTTTTTAGAGGTATAGGTGTGTGTATAGATATGTACACATGCACACACACACACACACACACAAAGAAATACGTATTTTTGCCAAAAAAATAATGGTACTATATATAAGTGGGTGCCAAAGTGCTATTAAAAAGTGTTTATGGAGAACCTGTGCAAAAACTTGCAGCAGTTTCAAAAAGGGTAAACTGCATCACTTCTGGATGAATTAAGTGTATGAATATCATATGAAAAATTGCTGTAGTCATGTTTAATTTCAAGATTATTGTTTTAAAATTTGCTTCTCCCTTCCATGTGCTCAGGGAGAGCAGGGTCTGATAGTAAAGAGGGGTGGAAGGTGCTGAAGGGAAGAACTTGGGGGAAGGACAGAGGGCAAAGAGGCTACCTGACCCCCATATTTATTTTTCCTGCTGTAGCAGTGGGAAGGGAACAAATTCAAGGCAAACCTCCAATACTTAGATTCTATATCTGGAAAGTGATATCAAAATTATAAATTTTCTATATGTAGAATCTAGTTATTGTGGACTCATCTTATAAACGGGATCATCTTATATTTGAGTAAAGATGGTAAGTGCCTTCCTGAGTCAGAGTCCAAGTTCTTAATATCCCTAAATGGCTCTAAATTTTACCCTTCATAAACAACAGATTGTTTGCACAGTTATTCCCTTCGTAAGTACATAACACATTGCCCAGTGGTACTTGTCACTGCCAACATGTTACCAATATCTAGCCAAATCAGCTATTTTTCTGGAATATCAGATCTACCACATACTTAAGCTTGGCCATCAGTTTTCCAATGTGTATCCAATTCAAAGCATCTTGCAGTTTTAGAAGCATCATTGTTCTTTTCATTACATGGTTCCAATCAATTAGTTACTTGTATGTCTTATAGCTATTTCAAATGAATAATATATTAGTCATTCTGAACTGGTCTGGAATTCAGTTGTTTGGACATAGCTAGCTATCCTGGCTATGTAAAGGGGCTGTTAAATTACCATAAACAGTATGCATGCAATGTGTTCACACACACACATATATTTATGTGTACATATGTACACTATTTGTTTTATTCCACCTCTTTTTATTTTCATTACATAGCATGAAGATGAATGCTGTGGATACTGTAATATCTTATCTTCTTTTATGCTGCCATTTTTCTGGCATTGAGGTTTCCATCACACCTAGTGAATCTGGTCTCAACTTTTCCTAATGTAGGCACCTAAGATGTGTCTAGAATTAAATAATCACCAGACAGTTCTACCCAGACAGGTTCAGCTCTCCTTGCCTGAGCTAGTTGTATCAAAAAAAGTGTTTCACTGGATCTGCTTTCTCCATGTGTTGTGATAAGGACTGTATCTTGTTTCAGCTCCTCAGCCAAATTTAGAATCTCTGTGGACAGCGCACATCTGTTCTTAGCTGCTAGGGCTGTGCAAAGCTTCAGTCCCTGATTTGATTCAGTGGAGGTTCGGCCCAATTCAGTGGCCAAACCTCCTAATCCAAATCGAATCAAGAGACCCTTTAATCTCTCTGAGTCAAATTGGAACCTTCCGAATCAATTCAGAGAGATTTGGAAAGATTCAGAGATTCTGACATAGACACAACTTTAAATATTTTTTCTCCATATCTCTAGGTAGCAGGCGGCATGTACACTGCAATGCTGGGGCGCGTGGACTGTCCTACAGGAGTGCAGGGCAGTCCACAGTGCACTCGGCAACAGACCTGGAAGTGGACCAGAAGCATGGTAACTGGTGCCTCTTGAGTCTAGTGGCACACTCAGGGCCCCCCTGCAGCCAACCGCCAAGCTGGGGAGCATAGGGCGCCCCCCAGCATGCTTCCCAGTGGACCCAGAAGTGGACAAGTACTTCCAGTCCACTTCTGGGTTTGCCGCTGAGCACAGGGAGGGCCCCCACCCCCGCACTCTTGTGGGATGCTCCATGCACCCCAGCATCACAGCGTTCTCAAGCCATGCTGGTACCTTGAGGTATGTAGAAAAAACATTTAAAGCTGTGTCTGTGTCCAAATCACTGATTCTCTGAATCAGCATCGAATCTTCAGATCTGGATTCAGCCAAATCAAATCAGGGACAGTGATCCGAATCAACAAATTGAATCACTGTCCCCAATTCGGGCCAAATCCAAATTCGAATCAAATACAGCCCATTTCACACACCCCTAATAGCTACCTATGTGCTTGTATAGTTCCTTGCCCAAGAACCTGATGTTACAATAATATATCGTAGAGGGAGTCGTAGTGGATGGGTCAGTATCAACCTGGAAGGGTGTGGGCAGTGGGGTCCTGCAGGGCTTGGTCCTTGGACCGATACTCTTCAACGTCTTCATCAGCGACTTGGACGAGGGAGTGAAGTGAACTCTGTCCAAGTTTGCGGATGACACAAAACTGTGGGGAGAAGTGGACACACTGGAGGGCAGGGAACAACTACAAGCAGACCTGGACAGGTTGGACATATGGGCGGAAAACAACAGAATGCAGTTCAACAAGGAGAAATGCAAAGTGCTGCACCTAGGGAGGAAAAATGTCCAGGATACCTACTGCCTAGGGAATGACCTGCTTGGTAGAACAGAAGTGGAAAGGGATCTTGGAGTCCTAGTGGACTCCAAGATGAACATGAGTTGGCAGTGTGACGAAGTCATCAGGAAAACTAATGGCACTTTATCGTGCATCAGCAGATGCATGATGAACAGAACCAAGGAGGTGATACTTCCCCTCTATCGGGCGCTGGTCAGACCGCAGTTGGAGTACTGAGTGCAATTCTGGGCACCGCACTTCAAGAGGGATGTGGATAACCTGGAAAGGGTCCAAAGAAGGGCCACTCGTATGGTTAAGGGCTTGCAGGCCAAGCCCTATGAGGAGAGACTGGGGCACCTGGACCTCTTCAGCCTCCGCAAGAGAAGGTTGAGAGGTGACCTTGTGGCTGCCTATAAGTTCATCATGGGGGCACAGAAGGGAATTGGTGAGGTTTTATTCACCAAGGCGCCCCTGGGGGTTACAAGAAATAATGGCCACAAGCTAGCAGAGAGCAGATTTAGACTGGACATTAGGAAGAACTTCTTCACAGAGTGGAGTGGGCTCCCAAGGGAGGTAGTGCTCTCCCCTACCCTGGGGGTCTTCAAGAGGAGGTTAGATGAGCATCTAGCTGGGGTCATCTGAACCCAGCACTCTTTCCTGCCTATGCAGGGGTTCAGACTCGATGATCTATTGAGGTCCCTTCCAACCCTAGCATCTATGAATCTATGAATCTATATCATGCTCCACCCATAGAAATCTAAACCCAGTTGAGTTTGGGATGAGTTCAGATTTGAAACCAGGGATTCTAATGCATATCAGAATTTTGTTTCGTGCTTGAGAAGGGGAAATGGTCATGGAAGAAACTAAGGCAATGATTCTCAACTAGCAGGGCAGGGCACCCAGGGGTGCCATGAGACCTTTTGAAGGGTGACACAAGGTAAAGAGACAAGCAGGTGTAAGGAGATAAGACCAGGCTCAGGCTCTTTTCTGCCTGGCCCCCTTGGCAAGGAGGCAGGCATTATAATAAACAAATTAGTTCTTGAAATGGAGTGCTGCTCAGTTCCCTGAAATTATAGAGGATGTCTATAGTGAAATGAGGGATGCCTTGAGTCTAAAAATATTTGGAACAGGTGGTCTAGGGAATCAATGTACAAATGTAAAAGACGCTCTGGACTGATCATTTTGCCCAGGGGTGGGCATTAAAAACCACGTTGGACAGCAAAACCACAATGTTCATAGCCTATATTCTCTGAACCTGCAGGGTTAGAGTTTTTGAAGACAAACAAACTTATTAAAGCAGTTCAAAATGTGCTCCTACCAACTAGTGTTTTGCTTATATTGATAGAGTGCTAAAAGAAATGCAACTAGTAAAAACCCACTGATTAAGTGAACAGATAGCCCCAGATAGGTTTGCATTATAAACATTAATTGCACATTAGCTCAACTAATTAAAAAATAAATACTGTACATGGCAGGAAGCTCCTTCTTAAAGAAACTGCTGCTTTGGGAAATGAGCCAGTGTTTTTAAGGAAAAAATAATGTACAGTCAGTGAAATGTCTGCTTTATCCAGGGAGAATATGAAAGTCACCACAGAGCAAATATTAAAGCTGCAGAACCAAAGCAACAGCAAATGCTGGGGATTTGTAAACAAAGAGGGGATTTGCTATCCCACAATTAAAATAAAATGTAAATGCCAACTATGTTTATTTGAATCATTGAAGAGCCCTTCAGAAGGCTCTGAGAAATTGTAATGGGCTTTGGACTTGTGTTGTCCTAAGTACTTGATTCTGCAAGGTATTGAGCATTTTCAGCTCTCACTGAAGTGGGAGCCACAGCAAGAACAGAAACTCTCAGGACTTTGTTGAGTCTGGCCAAGGCAAAAAGTGATCATCTAGTTCAGTCATTCGCAAACTTTATAGGCTCAGGAAATGCCAGCTCTTCATTTTCACTTGTTTTCTAACTATGGAAAAATAATAGAGCAATTACTCTGTTTTTGACACTATTTGAATTTGCTGGGTTTATTTTGTGAATCACATGTAGATGTTTGTACACCTAACAGTGCTAATATTAAGTGGCACCCCACAGCACTCTTACAAGTATCAAAAGGCACCCCAAGGGAAGAATCTCTAACCTGGTCTGACTTCCAAGATTCAGTTAAGAAGTGACATTTCAGGGACAGTGCCAAAACTGATACTTCAGGACAATAGTAATTAATAACTAGCTCTTACATAATGCTTTTCATGTGTAGACCTTAAAAAATTACAGAAGTCACTGTTGTTTCAGTAGATGGTAAAAGTCAGGCACAGAGACATAAACTGACAGTGGCCAAGGTAGGGGTAGAACCCAGGTGTCCAAATTTTCAGTTCAGTAATCACTGTGTGGAGTCTTCAAATGCTACATCTTGACAGCTGGGATTAACCTGTTTGTATATATACACCTGCCCTTCCATACAAATCCTAACTCTGTACAGAGTCACAAAAATATAGTTCTTCACTGGGGTTGTACAGGATCTTTCTCCAATAGACCACTATACACATTCAAATATGTCTCCAGATAAAAAACAATATGCTGAGCTAGTGTGTAGGAGGCAGGATGGCCCTGAACTGGGGACCAACACAAAAAAAATCAATTCCTGACTATGCCAATTTCTTCCGTGTGTTCTTGACCAAACTGTTAATTTCCCTGTTCCTCACTTTTCCTGTCTAGAAAAAGGAAATCATAATTCTGCTTTCCTTTGTTTCTCCTACCTATTTCAGCTCTAGGGAGCATAGACTGTATCTCAGCACACATTTATACAGCACCTAACACAATGAGGCTTTAATCTCAAAAAGACCTCTTAGTACTAAAACAATATCAATAATTGTGCCTGCCTGGTCTTGAGGAGGCATTCCCTAGCTGCCTTGAAGTGTGCACCTGTGCTTGGCCACAGCACTTGCTCTTGTGATCTCAGTGGGGGCTTGCATTCTTCCTGAGGGAAACCCTGAAACTCGCCTGCCATGACTTTGGTGTTTCTTCCAGAGGTGGGGTTCCCTCCGGTGGTCCCCTGTGGCTTGGTCATACTCCCTAGTGGGAATCCTTGGGGCTTCACCTTCCCTACACCCCAGCCATGCCCCAGCCTTCAGCACAGCCATTTGATGGTCTGCTGGGCCTCTGCTCTAGTGTTGGCTCTTGCACCCTCTTTGTCTTCTGGGCCTTGATGCCCTTACCCAGGTATGGGGTCTTTGGGCCAGTAGGCCATCCCCAATGTTCCTTTGTGTCTCCCTTAACTGCACTGCAGCCTGAAGCACCCCTTATCTGCTCTTGACTTTTGAGCTCTGCCCCAGGGCCCTGACCTTCATCCAAGGGTCCCTCCAGGCTATTAAATAAAGAACAAACTAATAAAGAAAAGAAAAGGAAAGAGTAGTAGGGCCTCAGCCCATCCCCACTCATGATCCTGGCGTCTTTGGATTTCATGGTCCCTTGACACTGTCCTCGTCTTTTAGGGACTCATGAACCCCTATGAGGGGTCTGTCCTCCAGCCCCTTAATGCCAGCTGGTGCAGCCTGTGCCCGGCAAGGGAAGCACCTTCGCTGCTTGCTTCCAGCTGTGCCTCCACTGTTGCTGTTTTGCCACAGGCTTTTATTTCAGCCAGGCGGCATTTGGTGATGACTTCATCTGCCTGCAACACCTTTATCTGTACATAGAGCCAACTGGTGAACCACACGGGCGTCTCGTCCTGGTGTGGCTCCTTCATGTCTTCTGGCCCTGTAATAGGTAAGTTTGCCCTGCCTTCAGGGATTTCCTTGCAGGGTCGGATTGTCTCCATGCTGAGCCCTGTTGTGAGGAGGGTCTCTTATGCCCCCACCTTCGTTCCCCTGGAACAACCATCATCATCATCACCATCATGTTGTTAAATCACTTAACCTTTTTTCCCTAGTACAAACATGCTCTCTCAACTGATAGATGTTTTCTTTTGCCAATGATCTAAATTTGTAATCTCTTGCAATTCAGACAATCATATGCCATATTCATTTGCAATGCCAGATAATAATAGACAATAATGCAATAGATGTCTTCCCAAACATCTTAGATCCTCCCTCTAAGTTGAATCAACATTTTCAAAGCAATTTCTATTCAGAGGACTTAAATCAATTATAGCTCAAGCTTAGTTTCCATTTAGACTTCACTGATAATTAACCAGTGCCTCCCAAACAGACTAAATGCAGTATCATTCTCCTTGTCTTTGGTATAAAATGCGGATTAATCTTATCTTTTTAAAAAATAAATCTCATATACAGGGCACTGTAACATCTCAATTACTTTCAACTACAGATACTAGTGCAACCACTTTTCATGGTCAAGAGAAGTCAAAGGATTTTGACTAAAAATGAATTTCTGGGATTATACTAGTTGGTAATATTTTCTTTTATTCCAGTGTAAGGAATTTATGGAAATTAAATTCCCCCGCTAGAGATTTTATTTCTGGCAGGTGAGAGCTCTAAAAGTTGGACTACAGAGAGCACATTACACAGCTGAAAAAGTAAGGTGGTTTGTAAGAAATTACTGAATCCCATGAAAGCACAGGATTTATTCAGCTTGTCTGAGCAAGCCAGGCAAAGCAACTGTACCCTGCCCAGCATTGATATTTATCAATATAGATACCTGTCAGAGCAAGAATTCACTCTGTGAATGCATCTGAGTAAGATGCAGGTAATCATGAAAAAATATAGTTGTGTCCAATCCTGCAACTTCTGACATCATATCCAAAATGAAACAGATCTCTTAGATAAAGGTACTGTTGTATAGAATATTTGTACTCTGACTTCCTTGCATGACCTGAATGACAACTGCTGTTTTAAGGGGTTTGTATACCTTCTAGGCATGAGGTTGATTTTAATCAACTGCACTGTTGAAGAAGATTGTATCTTATTTGTTTGGGGGGGGTTGTTTTTGTTTTGTTTTGTTTACAGATTTAGTCATAAATAACTTTTATGAATGAAAAAAAAATTTTTTTTAATCCAGGGCACTACAAACTAGTCAGCCTCACTGGAAAAATCAAGGAGCAGGTCCTCAAGAAATCCATTTCTAAGCACTTGAAAGAGAAGAAGGTGATTAGGAACAGTCAGCATGGATTCACCAAGGGCAAGTCATGCCTAACCAACCCGATTGCCTTCTATGACAAGATGGATGCAGGAAAAGTAGTGGATATGATACACCTTGATTTTAGCAAGATGTTTGATCTGGTCTTCCACAATGGTGTTGCAAGCAAACTAAAGAAGTAAGGGTTGAGTGAATGGACTATAAGGTGGAGAGAAAACTGGCTGGATCGTTGGGCTCAAAGGATAGTAATCAATGGCTTGATGTCTAGTTGGAACCAATATCAAGTAGAGTGCTCCAGGGTTCGGTCTGGAGGCCAGATTTGTTCAATGTCTTTATCAGTGATCTGGAAGATGGGATGGAGTGTACCCTCAACAAGTTTGCAGATGACACTAAGATAGGGGGAGTAGTAGATACACTGGAGAGTGGAGCTAGGATTCAGAGATACCTTGAAAATTGGAGGGCTAGACCAAAATAAATGTCATGAAGTTCAATAAGGAGAAGTGCAAAGCCCTGCACTTAGGACAGAATAATCCCATGCACCATGTATAGGCAGCAGACTGGCTGGCTAAGCAGCAACTCTACAGAAAGGGACCTGGGAGTTCAAGTGGACAATCAGCTGAATATGAGCCAGCAGCATGCCCTTGCTGCAAAGGCGGCTAAAGGCATGCTAGGCTGCACGAGTACAAGAATTACCAGCAGATCAAGGGAAGTGATTCTTCCCCTCTATTCGGCACTGAAGCACTGCATCCAGTTTTGCATGCCCCCCTTCCCCTCCCCGCACTCACTACAGAAGGGATGTGGACAAATTGGAGGAAGTCCAGGGGACCACAATGAAAATAGTTAGGCAGCTGGGGTACATGACTTGTGAGGAGAGGCTGAGGGAACTGGGCTTATTTATTCTGGAAAAAGGAAGATTGAGGGGAGAGTTAATAGCCTTCAACTACCTGAAAAGTGGTTCCAAAGAAGGTGGAGCCTGACTGTTCTCGTGGTGGCGAATGACAGAACAAGGAGCAACTGTCTCAAGTTTTGGTTAGATATTAGGAAAAACTCTCTAACCAGGAGTGTGGTAAAGCACTGCAACAGGTTACCCAGAGGTTGTGAGTGAAACCTCCATCCTTAGAGGTCTTTAAGACTCTGCTAGACAAAGCCTTGGCCTAGAATGATATAGTTGGAAATAGTCCTGCTTTGAGCAGGGCGTGGGACTAGATGACCTCCTGAGGTCCCTTCCAACTCTAAATTTTCGATGTTTCTATACATGCACTACTTTCTGTATTCCTGGGTTAGTTTTGAACACACACATACTCCAATGAATACAGCCAGAACTAGTCATAAAGACACAAGCTGTCACACTAATTTGTAAAGCCTTCTGAGCAAACTGGCTTTCATTCTACTGTGTGCCAGGACTAATGTATGTATTGCCTCATTATCCTTCACACTTCTCAAGTCCATAACAAGGAACACTATGATGACATTTAGCTTATGCTTCATTCCTCCCAGTGCTATATCTTAATGGATACCAAAGGTATGTTCTTGTCTTCTTTATTTTTTAGAATTTGCCTCCATGATCCCATTGACAGGGCAAGAAGCAGTATTAAGTGGCCCTCCTGTAAGAGGCATTTCGAGTAAAGAAATTCCTCTCTGTTGGACCATTTTTGTTCAATACCAAACTATACCTGAATTTGTCCTCCTGCTTAGCACAAGCACACAAACAATAAAAATATACAGGTACACCTCACGCAGCGAAAATGATCATGTCATGCCCCTACATCCACAGGACCAGTCAACCAGTAGTTAGCACAGGCATTTTAGAGAAGACAGCTCTACCTCACCTCTGCACTTACCCAAATCCTGAGGGTTAGGCTAGAGGCCAGCCAGGTCTCTGCCATAAGTTAGAGAAGCCTCAGGCCTACTCTAATTTAATCACTTATAACTACCTTCTCCATTCCCCACCTCCCCCAGTGATCAATGCAACAACCAGGAATTGATAGACTATGGTATGCTCTAGTTGCACCATCTTCTCACAAATATGCTCTGTTTTGGAGACTTGTCATGGGCACAGGCACCAACTCCGTGGATGCCCTGGGGCTCAAGCACCCACTAAAAAAAATTAGCAGGTGCTCAGCACCCAAAAAGCCATGGCCATTTTGGTTTTATGTGAGACATGTTAGATTTCTATTATATTAAAAAAACTGTCTTGAAACTGAGCTTTTATAAGCTGGCACCAGTAGGTGGAAGAAGCACATTACATGGCTGCACAGAAAGGTGGAGGGAGACATAAAGCTACAGTGAGATGTAATGTCTTTAAAAATAGCTGCCACATAAAGAACTTTGTGATAGTATCCTTAGGTACTAGAACCTTCTTCAGTAAATACTTAGTACAAGAAGCCTACAATGGGGAAGAAAGGAATAGAGTCTAAACACTGTACCATCTCAGCTCCCTCTCTAATGCTTGAAGTTTGAACAGTCAGATTTAAAAGACAAAAAAACAAGCAGTCTGAAGAGCTGTTTATTAGGCCTGTGCAAAGTGGCTAGTATTCACTTCAGATTTGGATTCATAGATTTCATAGATTCAAAGACATAAGGGCTGGAAGGGACCTTGGACAATCATCGAGTCCAGCCCCCTGCCAGAAGGGCAGGAAGTCAGCTGGGATCATAGGATCCCAGCAAGATAAGCATCCAATTTACTCTTGAAGGTGTTCAATGTAGGTGCTTGAACCACCTCTGATTGCAGGCTGTTCCAGACCTTGGGGGCTTGGACAGTAAAGAAATTCTTCCTTATGTCCAGCCTGACATGGTCTTGCAGTAGTTTATAAGCGTTTGACCTCGTCATCCCTTGGGGCGCTCTGGTGAACAAACGTTCCCCCAGATACTGGTGGTCACCGCTAATAAACTTTTAGGTGGCCACCAGATCACCCCTGAGCCTGCACTTTTCCAGGATAAAGAGTACCATAGCTCTCAGCCTGTCGTCGTAAAGTCTGTTTTCCTGACCTCTGATCATGTGCGTGGCTCTTCTCTGGACTCTCTCAAGCTTCTCCACATCCTTTTTGAATTGTGGAGCCTGAAACTGGATGTAGTACTCCAGCTGCGGCCTCACCAAGGCCGAGTACAAGGAGAGAATGATGTCCTGGGATTTGCTTGAGAAGCATCTATGGATGCAAGCCAGCGTTTTGGTCACTTTACTAGCCTTCAGCCGATTCAGCTGATTTGGAGGACAGTGACTCAGTGATTCAAATCACTGTCCTGAATCGATTCAGCTGCTGCTGAATTGGCCGAATCTCTGAATTGGCCCCACCCCCTGCCCAGTCTCCTAGCCCCATCAATGGCTGCCCCGCCTGCCCCAACTCTTTGGAAAAAAAAGCCCAGCATTCACCAGTTGCTGCCAGGTGGAGGGGCGATCCCCGCTGCCCCTCACACTGTGTGGGGGGGCTCTGTTATGAGCCCCCATCCCCTACCCACTCTCCCAGGCCCAGCTCCTGGCTCTTAAAAACAAAACAAAACAAAAAAACCCCCAAAAAGCACCTCCACTCACTAGCTGCTGCTAGGTGAGGAGGTTGATCCCCACTGTCCCCCACTACTGCATGCTGCATGGGGGGCTCTGCCATGAGTCCCCTGACCCCTGTCCACTCTCCCAACCCCCCCACATGTCTGCCCTCACCAGCTGCTGCCAGGTGGGGGTGGGTGATCCCTGCTGCCCCACACTGCCCTGCTCTGTGTGGAGCCTCTGCCACAAGCCCCGAGAAGTCCCAACGGCTGCTGCAGCAGCCAGTGAATGGGAGCGTTTATTTTTTTAAAGAGCCAGGAGCTGGGGCTGGGTGGGACAGCCATGCAGGGAGCTGGGAGAGTTGGCAGGGGTCAGGGGGCTCATGGCAGAGCCCCCCCATGCAGTGTGGGGCCGTGGTGGACAGCGGGGATCAGCCCCTGCCCAGCAGATGCCAGTGAGTGGCTTTTTTTTAAAGGGCCAGGAGCTGGGGCCAGATGGGGCAGCCATGGAGGGGGCTGGGGCAGCAGGCGTGGGGTGTGGGTGCTCAGGGCAGCTGGGGGAGCAGGCAGGAGATGGGACCTGGCAGGGATCAACCCAAGGGACCTGGCAGGGATCACCTGATGGCGGACTACAGTGCTCTGGGTGGCGTGCTGAAGGAGTTCGGTGCACATGTGGTATTCTCTTCCATCCTACCAGTGACCAGACGAGGAAGATGGCAGGAGAACTGCATCCGAGAAACCAACTGGCGGCTTCGGCAGTGGTGTCTCGAGGCAGGCTTCAGCTTCCTGAACAATGACCCGCACATCTCGACGAGGGACATGCTCAGCTGGGATGGGCTTCACCTGTCCCCCAAAGGTAAGCGTGTGTTTTCTTCTAGGTTGGCGGATCTCCTCCGGCGGGCTTTAAACTAGGCTCGTCGGGGGGAGGGGAGTACGAGGGCAGGGGAAGCTGTGGACCACCAAACCATGTGGCACCCACAAGGACAGACCAGCCTGAAGAAAGAGAGCATTGGAAACCTAAAAGCCATGGGGAGACCAGCACTACAGAACAGGTAAGAAACAAGAAGGTAAGAATCAAAGGGCCCCTTGGGACTCGGAGCGGGGGGGCAGCAAAGGCACCAGTCACAGGGCTCAAGTGCCTATATACTAATGCTAGGAGCATGGGGAACAAGCAGGATGAACTAGCGCTCCTGCTTGCACTAAACACCTATGACTTAGTGGGGCTAACAGAAACTGGGTGGGATTCATCCCATGACTGGGCGGTACATATTGAGGGCTATAGATTGTATAGAAAGGACAGGTCAGGGAAGAAAGGGGGGGGGGGGGTTGCACTCTATGTCAGTGAGCAATATACATCAACCCTCATCAAGACAGAATCCGAGGTTGAGGAAGTAGAAGGATTGTGGGTTAGGCTACATGGGGGGCAGGGAGAAAGGGATTTGGTGGTAGGGGTGTGCAGACCCCCACACCAAGGGGAAGAAATAGATGCGGGGCTCCTGAGGCAACTCTCAGAGACCATAAAAGCTAAAGAGGCGGTAGTCATGGGGGACCTAAACTACCCAGACATCTGCTGGGAGACGCAGACAGCAAGGTCCCATCGCTCACGCAGGTTTCTAACCTGTGTACAGGACCTCCACCTGACACAGGAGGTGCATGGTCCCACTAGGGGGAATGCCATACTGGATCTGGTATTGGCAACAGGGGATGACATGATAGGGGACCTCCAGATCGGTAGCCATTTGGGAGACAGTGATCACCTAATAACAGAATTCAACATAAGACGTCGAGTGGGTAAGGTAACTAGTAGGGTGAAAGTGCTAGACTTTAGGAAAGCTGATTTCAATGCACTCAGGCGATTAGTCAAGGACGCACTGCAGAGTAGGAGTTTTGAAGGGATGGGAGCCCAAGAAGAGTGGCTGTGCCTTAAGGAAACGATCCTTCGGGCACAAAGCAAGACGATCCCCGAGCGAGGCAAAAGAGGGAAAGGGGCCAGGAGGCTTCCATGGCTGACCAGAGAAATCCAGGGCAGCCTAAGGGCCAAAAGGGGAGCACATCAAAAGTGGAAACAAGGTGAGATCACTAAAGATGAATATACCTCCTTTGCTCGTGCTTGTAGGGAGGCAGTTAGACGGGCCAAAGCTACCATGGAGCTGAGGATGGCAACCCAAGTAAAAGACAACAAGAAATTGTTTTTTAGATATATAGGGAGTAAAAGGAAGGCCCAGGGAGGAATAGGACCCCTGCTAAATGGGCAGAAACAATTGGTGACAGACGGGGGGACAAGGCTGAACTGCTCAACGAATTCTTTGCCTCAGTGTTCCTAAGTGAGGGGCATGACAAGTCTCTCACTGGGGTTGTAGAGAGGCAGCAGCAAGGTGCCAGACTGCCATGCGTAGATCCTGAGATGGTGCAGTCATTTGGAAGAACTGGATGCCTTTAAGTCAGCAGGCCCGGATGAGCTCTATCCGAGGGTGCTGAAGGCACTGGCCGACATCATTGCAGAGCCACTGACGGGAATATTCGAACGCTCGTGGCGCACGGGCCAAGTCCCGGAGGACTGGAAAAGGGCTAACGTGGTCCCCATTTTCAAAAAGGGGAGGAAGGAGGACCCGGGCAACTATAGGCCAGTCAGTCTCACCTCCATCCTTGGTAAAGTCTTTGAAAAAATTATCAAGGCTCACATTTGTGAGAGCCCGGCAGGGCAAATTATGCTGAGGGGAAACCAGCACGGGTTTGTGGCGGGCAGATCGTGCCTGACCAATCTAGTCTCTTTCTATGACCAGGTTACGAAACGCCTGGACACAGGAGGAGGGGTGGATGTCGTATACTTAGACTTCAGGAAGGCCTTCGATACGGTATCCCACCCCATACTGGTGAACAAGTTAAGAGGCCGTGACTTGGATGACTACACAGTCCGGTGGGTGGCGAATTGGCTAGAGGGTCGCACCCAGAGAGTCATGGTGGATGGGTCGGTCTCAACCTGAAAGGGTGTGGGCAGTGGGGTCCCGCAGGGCTCGGTCCTTGGACCGATAATCTTTAATGTCTTCATCAGTGACTTGGACGAGGGAGTGAAATGTACTCTGTCCAAGTTTGCAGATGACACAAAGCTATGGGGAGAAGTGGACACGCCGGAGGGCAGGGAACAGCTGCAGGCAGACCTGGATAGGTTGGACAAGTGGGCAGAAAACAACAGGATGCAGTTCAACAAGGAGAAATGCAAAGTGCTGCACCTAGGGAGGAAAAATGTCCAGCACACCTACAGCCTAGGGAATGACCTGCTGGGTGGCACAGAGGTGGAAAGGGATCTTGGAGTCCTAGTGGACTCCAAGATGAACATGAGCCAGCAGTGTGACGAAGCCATCAGAAAAGCCAATGGCACTTTATCGTGCATCAGCAGATGCATGACGAATAGGTCCAAGGAGGTGATACTTCCCCTCTATCGGGCACTGGTCAGACCGCAGTTGGAGTACTGCGTGCAATTCTGGGTGCCACACTTCAAGAAGGATGCGGATAACCTGGAGAGGGTCCAGAGAAGGGCAACTCGTATGGTCAAGGGCCTGCAGACCAAGCCCTACGAGGAGAGACTAGAGAAACTGGACCTTTTCAGCCTCCGCAAGAGAAGGTTGAGAGGCGACCTTGTGGCTGCCTATAAGTTCATCACGAGGGCACAGAAGGGAATTGGTGAGTATTTATTCACCAAGGCACCCCCGGGGGTTACAAGAAACAATGGCCACAAGCTAGCAGAGAGCAGATTTAGATTGGACATTAGGAAGAACTTCTTCACAGTTAGAGTGGCCAAGGTCTGGAACGGGCTCCCAAGGGAGGTGGTGCTCTCCCCTACCCTGGGGGTCTTCAAGAGGAGGTTAGATGAGTATCTAGCTGGGGTCATCTAGACCCAGCACTCTTTTCTGCTTATGCGGGGGGTCGGACTCGATGATCTATTGAGGTCCCTTCCGACCCTAACATCTATGAATCTATGAATCAAGGTGCCCTCCCCCCTCCTCCAGCTCCCGCATTCCCCACTCCCTACTTACCAGTATGGAGTCCAGATCCAGCTCCCTGCAGCGGCAAGTGGGGACTGCTCAAATCTCCAAAGCTCTCTGAATCTTTTTCAAATCAATTCGGAGAGCTTTGAATTGATTCAGACATTTTAACTGGTCTCCTGATTCCATATGGATTTGGAGATTCGGCTGCTGAATCAGGTCAAATCTCCTCCGAATCGAATCAACACCCGAAGCTTCACACATCCCTACTGTTTATAGATGTTCTAGGTTTAATCTGAATTACAGCTGTCACTGTATACACGTGGATGTCTGTAGTCCAAATTAAAATTGGCTCCAGTCCAAATTAACTAATAAGTTAATGCAGACTAGGACAGTCCAAACTAGGCAATTTAAGCTATATTAATTAACATGTATATACAACAGATACCTAGGGCTTGTTGTTGCTTATGCCCAACACCAGGAGCAGCACCAGATAACCCCTACCATCTCTATTGCAGAAGTGCAGAAATACATGAAAACCTCCCTGATGGTCAATGATCATCTATTAACCCTTAATTCAAATTGAAATTTGATTTGAACTGTGATACAAATCAGCTAACATGGTTTAGAAAATAGTGATCATGTCTACAATTGGCCCAAGAAGACTACACTCTGACCCACTGCTATCCTACAAACCCAAAACAGTGCCAATGAAACATCTAACTAATGACTATGGGAAAGTGCAGCACTTGAAGTGTTTAAAAAAACCCAAATGCTATTCTATCTTTGGTTTTACAAAAGTTCATGGGCAGAGTTTTCAGAACTACCTATTGATGGCCTCACTTCTCCCACTGAAGTCAATGAGATATTTACTGTTGGGTTCAGCAGTAAGAGAATTAGGCAGATGTTGAAGGGTTTTGAAATCAGAGGTATAACTAGCAGGGGGTGGCTAGAGGATGGCCTCATGTGGCTCTGAAAGAGGGGGATGAAGAAGTCTTATCCATGCTGGAAACTCCCAAACAGTCCCCATCTGCACTGCTGTGACTACTCCCACCGCATGCTGTGCCTGCCTCGGCTCTTGCTCTTAAAGCAGCAGACTTGGGTATCCATGCATTGGCTGCCTCTGCATCTAGAGCAATGCCATGGGGCTATGCTTGCTGCTGGGATATGGACTCTGTGGGGGCAGGGGACAATCGTGGCCCCTGCTCCTAATTTGGTGCCCAGAGCTAATATCCCTCTTAACCCTCCTAATTCAGTTGTCATTTGAAAATCTCCACCCTAGTTTCTGAAAGAGTAAAACTTTTTCTCCAGTTACAAAGGGCATTAGGAAAGTTCATTCCCAAATACATAGAAAATAGAAACATTTGATTTTCATGTGGCAAAATACCAGTGAAACATTACCACACTTTCTGCTGCTTCAGTGATATGCAAGCCCTAGTAGCCTATTGCAACATTATTTTATATCAGGACACAAACAAATATAACACTGGCCGGGATGGTATCTTTCTTTTGAGCACATTCAGGTCTTTACTATTTGTTATTTTTCCATTCCCTTCCATCCTCAACACATTCAAAGAAGCTTGCATCTCTCAAGTGAATTCCTGTAATTAGATTTCAAGGACTAGCTGGTACTTAGATTTCATTTACAATTTTTTTTAAACATGGAAATTATTAGCAGCATTATCTGTGCTACTGCTTTAGGGGGAGTTGATTTGAATAAATTCTGAGTAGGAGGAAACTCCACAAAGGAATAAAGATGGCAAGCACTGTAACAAAATATATTCGATATAGGCACAGTGTCTGAGTGGGCAACAATTGTTTGTGCTATAACTAGGGATCTACTTAAAGCATGCTGAGGTGAAGGAAAAATCGTGGGCCACTTGTAGCACCCAGCACCATTTTCACAGTCTTTCCATGGTTATCACCCCCCCCCGTCTCTCCCCACCTCTGTTGATTGGCCAAGGGAACCCAGCAGCCTTACCCCTCACCACTGTTAGGTTGAGAGGGCTGCCTTCTGTGCAGCCCCACCCCTTGCCACTGATTGGTGGAGAAGGCTGCCCTTCATGCGACCCTGCCCTCTCCACTCAGTGGCAGTGAGGGCCCGGGGCTCATAAAAGGCATCCCTCTCAACCAATCAGCAGTAGAGGGAGTGGCCACCATCTTGGCTTTTCCCCTTTGTGCCAGCGGCTTCCCCCCGCCACCAGGCTGCAAGACTGGGACATAGTGGCTTCTGGCTCCCCCTGGGGAACCAGATTTTTATTTTTAGTATTTTTTTTCCCTCGAAATTCCACACAAAATCATGAAAACCACCATTTCTCACTTTCTCGTGGATTCCATGAAAATCACAAAACCATGATTTGAGTCGGTCCCTAGCTATAACTAGTTCTCTGAATAGAAGACTTGTGTTTATGCCAAGCTATGAACTTCCATAACCTCTGGAATTCACTTGGAGTCAGATCCTGAAAGTACTGGAATGATGGACACAGCCCTTTGGCAGGAGGAAGTTACCAAAAGTTGTTTTTTAAATGGAGGGAAAACTTGTGATTAGTGTCATATCACTCTCTGCAGCTACTTCTACTATTATACTCTAAACTATCACTTATTTTATGTGGACTCTGAAAGGATGAATACACTGTAGGCGCATGGTAAATGGTTAGCAAATGAAACCTATTTAAACAGTTGTAAAAACCCAGTCACTTTGCCTTCTGATAGCAAATAATGCACCTTGAGGGAGAATTATGCCATTCATCCTTGTTAGCTTAGAAATGGTATTTAAAGGCCTGGTTTTGGGGAATTGGTTTATCGGTATAGCTGTAGGCAAGGGGTCAAGATGGGCAGCAGGGGTTAAATGGATTTCTAAGGAGCTTGGGAGACACACACACACAGCTTCTCATGGCCCTGAAAACAGATGGTCTGTCTAGCACAACAAGGCCAACGGATGGACACAGCCTGAGAATTGAGGTGGGCATGCCATAACACGAGACCACAGCCTTCAAGGCAGCCAGGTTGTCTAACACAACAAGGACACATAGCCTGGGAACTGAGGAGCTATATTCCATACTGTCCCATAACATACAATAAGTGACATCAGCTATAAGGCCCCAGAGCAGGGGGGCCTGCGTCCCAGTTTTGAGGGAACAGACCAAACTAGGAGAAGGCCCGGAAGGCTACATGGACTTGTGACCACAGAGAGACAACCAATCAGAGATAGCCACAGATGAAGAGTCATCAGGAGTCAAGGGGGAAGGAGAATACAAAAGCAGAGACTTGTGAGTAACAAAGGGTCCCTCCCTTGGTCTTGTCCCTCCCTCCCTGCTCCTTCTTGTCCCTCTCTATCCCTCCTTCTCCTCCTCCTCATCACCCAGGTTCCTCCTCCTCCTCCTCCCTGAGAGGAGACCACCCCTCAGGGGTATTGGGCATCTTCAGCTTCTGTTTATTTCATATCTCCAGCTTCCTTTTCAGTTTTGCTGAGTTTATAACTAGCCAGACTCCCACCAAACTCTGCCTGAAGATTTTAGAGTCTGGGATTCAGACTCTAAAATCAGATACGAAATGAAGGGTACTCCCACAAGATGTTAAATAGTCTCAACACCCAGTTGTTTTCCAGACTGAGCTCCAAATTCTGAAATGTTTACTCAGAAAGGGATGGGATTCCAAGGCCAAATCAAAAGACCAAATAAAATAGACTAGGAACCTTGAGTACGAACCAACAATGGCCTAGTAAAGTCATCTGGGAGCACTTTTCAATACATGCTATTCTCTGCCTTGGAAGGGAAAAGGGAAAAGATCCATTTTGTGTTTAATATTTGCTATTTTAAAAGGCGAGCTACACATAAGTTCACTTTCCAAAGAAAATAAGAATAATAATTAAAAGAGTATTGGCTCAGTAAAATGATCAAAGGAGAATGAATACTTTATTATTTTCCAAGAAAAAAAAATATTCTGGTAATGAATGTCGCAAATATTGATTCCCCAAGATCATAAGTAGATGAGACTTCAGACCACAGACTTTCATGTGAATTCTATCTTCCTTTCCCATAAACAGGCACATATTCTGTAGTTAGTTTATTTTGGTTTCCCATAAATCTCTTTTGTAATCCTTTCATGAAGTATTTTCCACCCGCCCTGTTGAACAGTTTAACTATGGGTTGCATTCTTTGTTCTAAAAACTGTGCACACACGCTCGCTATTATATGTCTCTGGGGTGCTTGTAATAATTTCTCCAGTTTAATGCACACTAAAGTGATAACCGTAGCAATAATTCTAGTAGATCTCTAGAGCTCAGGTTACCATCTTCCCAAGCAAATCTTAATTTTACTGTGCACTCTGATGTTTGAATTTACTTCCTTTAATCAACAGAGGGAAAAAGAGATGTATATTACATACTTCAGAAAGGCTTAAATCAGCAGAAAAATCCATGCTCAAGAACAAGCGAGCATTTATACTTGCCTTTCTTTGTGCAGTTAGATTGCACACTTCATCGATGTACTTATGCACACAGAAGTACAGAACTGGTCAGTTGGATACAGCACTTCTGAGTTTTGTTGTCTGCCTTGTTGTCAAAATTAAATTAGGCAGACGGGAAATTCAGCATCAATACAGCATGAGGATTCTGGAAACTGGCCCATCTGGGATAGGGTTTTAAGAAGTACCCCAGTAATTTAGGTCCAAAAAAGCCCATTGGTGATCAGGATTAACTTTCTAACTGATCACAGAGACTAGATGGGTTTTTCTGTAGACCTCCAAATCTACTAGAGGCCTGGATAACCCACTCATTAAAGGGAAACACTGATTCTAGTAGTACATTTAACTCTTCATATTACTTTAATGATCTTATCTTTGTGATAAAATAGCTTATTGCAGTTATTCTCATGGGTATTATTACCAGTAAACTTATATTTGAAACCAAAGGGTATGAATAGAGCCCTCACAATAAGATGTTATTATAAGTGTTTTTATAGGATCCTAGACCACAAAGTGCTGCTCATTGCCCCTAAGATTTGTCACTGCTTAGGTCCACAGTCTCCAATTTTCATTCCCCAAATTAGTGCATTGAACTGCTGCTGATAAATACACCCGCAAAAGATATAAGAAATTCAAAAAACACTTAAGCATGGGCTTAGTTTTAATCATTTACATCTGCTTTTCTGGATAGGGGCAATGTAACTTGTGTTTTGAGTCTTAGTTAATGAGTGGTCAACTCAGCAGCTTCTCATTTGGGTACTAAATGCACACATTGCTCTGTGCACTGCCATGCAAGGCTTGTGAAACTTTTACATGGGTAACTGGTGCCTCCTAAGACTGGGGGGGGATAACTGGTACCTCATAAGACTGGGGGGGGCACAGTTTGTGGGCGGCAGCGTTGGCAGCATCAGAGGCAGGGTAGCAAGTGGCAACCACCCACAGAAGCTGCCGGCGGTGTTGGCGGCAGCCAATCTTAGGGTGGCACTTCCCCCCTCACCCCCCCATACCCTACCTATGCATCGCCTATGCACTGTACTGTATTCCTATGGCCTGAACTCACTGACCTGCAAATTAACAGTATGTATTTTTATGAACACATTCCAGGCAAATTTCTAGGTGATTTCTGACAAATTTGTAAATCATAAATGATGCCATAATATCTTCCAAAAATCCTTAAATTTGCTTAATAAATTAGAAGTTCAAAAACAGACAAGTCATGGTTAAGCTGACAGTCCCATTCCAGAAAAATAATGTTTGATGAGTAAAAGCAAATAATTAATCTAAGAATCTCTGAAACTAAGGGCCAAATTCTGAACTCAAATGGGAACCAGCAGCTTTCAGTGGTTTCAGAGGGGATTTGATAGAAGTTTTGAAATATAAAAAGAGTTGTTATAAAAAGAGAGGCGATCAGTTGGTCTCTGTATCCACAGTGAATGGGACCAGAAGTAATGCAATGATAAAGACTTCTGATGGATATTAGGTAGAACTTTCTAACTATTAAATTGGTTATGCACTGGAACAGATTACCTTGAGAGATTGTGGAACCTCCATCTGTGGGAGAATTTAAGTGCAAGTTAGATAAATAGTTGGATAAGATGGTTTAGACAGGGATGAACCTTGACTAAGGGATTGGATTACATGACCACTTAAGGTCTCTTCCAGATATATTTTTCAATATATAAAGCTGAAAAATGGGTATCATTGTGAATAATGCCAATGCAGAACCATATAGATTTCTTCCATTTTTAGCTATCAAAATCCTCTCCCTCCCTCCTTTATAATATCCTTTGCTAACTTTTGAATTGTATCCCCTTGGAATAGGGCTTCTGATGAAGTGGACCCCAGAGAAGAATATCTTTGCAAAGAATTATTCTAAGGAGAACCCAGAGGGGTTGATCTTTCTCTATCCATTTCACACGTGGGAAAAACAAGGGCTTGATCCTCAGCTGATGTAAATCAGCAGAACTCCCTTGAATATCATTATACAGTAGATAGGGACAAAGGAAATGTCCATCCCCAGGGAGTGAAGGAAAACAGGCGTGTTGGAACAGTCGCCGAAGTTCCACTGTCGACGCTCCCCCCCAAACTGGAAACATCATCATCGTTCTGCCGTGAGAATAGCGCTTTGGCCCTAAATAGGAGGCTCTGTTCAGTCCTGCTCATACATGCAAGAAATTCAGTTTACTGAACCACAAATTTAAATACAGTACCTACAATGACACATATATAGCTTAAGCTACATGAAGAAATACTCGTTGCCTATACCCAAGTGGACAGGCTTTTATGCAACTGCATGTCCATTGCAAATGAAAATACTTGATTTATATTTGCAGGTTGATTATTGACATGCATAACTCAGCCCCACACAACTGGCACATATCTCGCACGTCCTGGCCACTCAAGCTTTTTATTCCCTGAATGTATGAATACTGTACAAGCTGTTCTTCTGCTTCCTGTTTCTTCCTTAATGAAATGGGCATGTGCTGGTGGCCAAATGATGCTTTCTACCAGCAGTGATAGGCTACTTAATGTTCTGGGTTGCTTTGCACATAACAAAATTTACCTGGATGGTTTGCTTTAAAAAGTATGGAATCATCCCAGGTCTACCACATCCACGTACTCTGTAGAAAAACAACAGAGGGTTTTTTGCTGACATGCAGCTGGAATTTATTTAAAATTCTACTCAGCTAGCAAACTCAATATCCAGTTCTCATGTCTATATCACATTATAGGGGTCTCTTTGGAAGTGACCTACAAAGTCTATATTACCCTACAGTGACAGGAATTCCTTTTTTAATACCAGGTGTCTTCAGCATGATGCCAGGTTCAGGAGTCAGCTAGGATATATGGGGTGGCTGAAAGTAACAGCAAGTAAGCAGGGGCTAAATAAACCGTGTTTAGACTACCTGGATGGCCACCATTTTTTTATTTTAAGCTTGTGCAAAAGAACAGCATTCATCAGATGTTAAACACATTGCCTGATGCAGTACAAAACCAGGGTGTCCAAACTTACCTGGGCTGGATCTGGACAACAGGGCTCACTGAAGTGGCTCTAGCACAGGGTGGCAGTGGGACCAGCTGCTGATGCGGCAGGGCTATAGCAGTGATGATGGGTGAAGTGCCTAAAGGCCTAGTGGAGCTGTATCAGCCCTTCCTCACCCTCCTGCCAGCAATCATCTCCACTGAGGCCCGAGGGCCTCGTATGCTGCAACAAGCTACTCCCTCTGGCCAGTGTCATCCAATTTCTGGTTGCCCACCAAGACAGGTAAGACAACTCCATAGGCTGCTCCACAGGCCTTACATTTGACATCCCTGCCTCATAGAGATTATGGTCATGTTCAGACAAGTGCAAACATTTGGTTCCCTGGGGACAACTAGCAGCAGCATACCTTGTGCCACTGCTAGTTGTCCCCAGGGAATGCCCATCCCACATGCCCTCTGGTGTGTGGCAGGTTATCCCAGGGAGGGAGGCTGAGGTCAGCGACTGTGCTGTCCCAGAAGTCTTACCTGTGGTCCTGGGGGCCAGGGAAGCTGCAGCCATGTCATTTCTGCAGCTGGGAGCATGGCACCAGCCAGCCAGGTTCCAGTTTTGGGCGGCATGTCCTGCTTCCACATGCACCACCCCACTTCTTTTTTAACCCCAAGATCTCCAAGGGCCAAACCCCCTTTGTCTGCCCCTCCCTCCCCCACCTGGCACTGCAAGGTACCAGAGTTGAATGTGTGATGCCACAGATAAGTCTATGGCACCACATACCACACAGCAGCATTCATCAGGGAAGTGTGGTCACACTAGAGGATAGACTAGGGATTCAGGCCGACCTGGATAGGCTTGCAAGTTGGGCAGATCAAAACCTGATGACATTCAGCATGGAGAAATGAAAGGTGCTCCACCTCGGGAGAATAAAAATCCACATCATACTTATAGGCTCGGCAGCGCTACACTAACTAGCACCATGACCAAAAGAGACTTGGGGGTCATGATTGACCACAAGACGAACATGAATCATGAATGCAATGCCACAGCCAGCAAAGCAAACAAGACTTTGGCTTGCATTTACCAATGCATCTCAAGCAACACCCAGGAAGTCATCCTCCCAGTCTACTCGGCCTTGATGAGGCCTGGGCTCCACAATTCAGAAAGGATGTGGAGAAGCTTGAAAGGGTCCAGAGGAGAGCCACACACATGATTAGAGGATAAGAGGAGAGGCTGAGAGGCATGGCACATTTCAGCCTGGAGAAGCATAGGCTTAGGGTAACTTAGTGGCAGTCTAGAAGTACATAAGGGGTGTGCATCAGGAACTGGGAGAACATCTATTCACCAGGGTGCTCCAAGGGATGACAAAGCCAAATGATCACAAACTGCTGGAAGACCGTTTTAGACTGGACATAAGAAAAAACTTCTTTACCATCCGAATCTCCAGAGTCTGGAACAGACTCCCCACAGAGGTGGTGCAAGCACCTACTCTGGACATTTCCAAGAAACACTTGGGTGCCTATCTTGCTGGGATCATTTGACCCCCGCTGGCTTCCTGCCCCTTGAGCAGGGGTTGGACCCAATGATATTGTGAGGTCCCTTCCAGCCCTAATGTCTATGAAACCGATGAAATCTGAATGCAGACTATGATGGCAATGTAAGAATCTGCATACGTTAGAATGTTATTATTTAATAATCCTTTTATTGTTTGGTTGACATAAGGGAGATGAGATTAAATACATTTCTGTCAAAATTCTATAGTTATCTATGCTGTTTTGTTCATTTTTAGCATTTATATGTATGTATACAAGGATAGAAATACTGATACTTAGCCTTCCTCACTAGCTGAGGGACAAGACAGGTTCATTTCAGCATTAGAAACATGCACTATACAAAATCATTATGCTGTAGTTATAGCTCCCAGGAGAAATAGAGATGTGCGAATTTCAGACCTGCATAACATCAAAGATCCTGAAGTCAATGGTATTTAGCTGCCTGCTACAAAATGCTCCGGATATTAGGATAAAGGATTCTGAAATGAAATGTCCCTGTATAATCTCAGCATATGCAATTCTAAAAAAACTCATTGCCCAGATTTAATCTAACTGATGATACGAGGATCAAATTCTTATCTTAAATGATTTCTTCCAACAGCCGGGGCCAGCCTGTCATCTGTGACACCTCATTTTCTGAGAAAAAAAAAACTTCACATGAGCAAATGCTGTTCTAAACCAAAGTGTATGATCACTTAAAACTGGAATATAGGTACTGTACAATAGATCACAAGTAAAAACAAAATGTCCTCCTCCAGTTTGCTCACTAATTGAATTCATTCCTGAGAATGACTAAAATCTTTCTGCTTTGATTTGTGAATGTTAACAGTCACAGGCAACAATGGGGGCCCTAGAGGTATCTGTCATTGTTGGAAAAATGTTCTCTTTGAAAGTTTACATTACCAGGGAAAGGTTTCCTAGACATATTTATAGCAGGATAAATTGAATCTCCGGGGAATATTTTCTCCTTGCTACAGGCCCATTGTTGAAGTACCCCTTTACCCCAGCAGATTCACATGGTGAAACAAAAAGAGCATTCATGTTTACAGCCAGGGGACGATGTAAATGCTTTTTTTTTTTTAATGAAGCAGGTAAATGATAGGGAACAAGAAATCAAGGTTTTTACCTTCCCACTGTTGGAAATCAGCTTGAAATCATTTTTGCTGGATGCCTGATGCTCTTTAAAATAAATAAGCATGAATAAAAAAAGGAGATTTGAAGAGCGAGAGGGAAGGAGCAAGAGGAGTTGAAGAAGTCAGGAGAGTCACATAAGGAAAATCTTCTGGCAAAACAAAAGATTGAAACAACAGAAAATCTACCGACAACTCTGAGCTTCACGTGTTTCCCCTGCTGAAGACACCCTAAAGCAGCAAAAGAGGAGAGGTGAGCTGTACAAGATAAAATAATATACTTTGAAAAAAGGGCTGGATGATAAGCAACACTCTTAATTACAAATTACTTTTCAGCTTGATGCCCTAATACATCAGTCCTACCTTCAACTGTTCTTACAGCAGAAAGTTGAACAAACACAGCAATACATTGCCAGACATGAGATTAAACGCTGCGGTAAAACCAAATAGGTCACCTGAATCTTTCTAAAAAGAAGTCAGTGTTCCCATTGTGTTGGGTCTCTGTGTCCAAGCAATAACTCACCTACCTGTTCTTGATCAATACATTTCTTTTGTGGAGACTACACTATTGTGCTAGTGCCCCTCAACACATATTTCAACCAGTACCTGAAACACTTTCATTGATGAAAAGCTATAATATCAACTGCGACCTCTTGAAATTTGGGAAGAGTTCAGCTACAAATTGCTTATAAACATCCCTTCTGCCCCAACATTTTGGTCCTTGGTCAAATTACAAACCACAGTAATGGCTTGAGTCATAACGGGAACAGATTCGTTATTCAAAACAACATTTGGCTGCAATATCTGGTTGGGAATCGCATAAAAATACAATGACTCATGCGCATTCTGGTACTCCTTAATTTGGTTTGTGCCAGAAACACCAACCTTTCATATGGCTTTTTAACCCCATTGCTGGTTTAATCTACGAACCAAAAGAAAAGGTTAACGGAGCATTTTAGAAAAGCACTACCTCTTATAACCAACAAAGTTTTAGTGAGAAAAAATTAAGACATTGTTTTCTCCCCAGGAAGAAACAACAAGCCCTTAGCTCATCTTTAGTTAGGAGGCAACTATATAATCCAGGTTCCTTGGGTGAATTTGATATCTTTTATTAGACCAACCCAAATAGTTGGAGAATAGTTATTAAGCAAGCTTTTGGGTTCAAAAACCCTTTGTCAGGCTAAGGAAGATTCAGCAGTCGGTGTGTGCTCTTCCTGGATGGAACGACAAGTAAAGAAGCCAGGGGCTGGGCTGGGGAGTCAGACGAAGGGTTTTTGAACCCGAAAGCTTGCTTAATAACTATTCTCCAACCATTTGGGTTGGTCTAATAAAAGATATTAAATTCACCCAAGGAACCTTGTCTGCCTATGTCCTTAGACCAACACGGCTACAGCCTACACCCCTAACAACTATATAATCCAGGTATTTATTTCTATTTATTCCTAATGCATACCTCCTATGAAACTCCATAGGTGCTCCAAGGATTTTTTACCAGACACCACAGCAAGCTCTTCAAGTGGAGTTCATACTAGCAATACATAGCGAGGACACGTTCTAAAAATCCTATTTAGTTCAGAGCGCTACCTAATCTATTGTTTCTCTGCCCAATAGAGATTTCCAGCAGGACTTCCATATTGCATTCTCAGCCTCTTTGCCTAGTCATGGATTCAGTTTTTGAGATTGCCTTCCATATCTGAGCTCTACAAAAGCAGGAGCAAAGGATTTTAGGTTTTGGGGGGGGGGGGGGTTACTTATTGACAAAAACTCTTTTCAAAGACTGCACTTTTCCTCCTGAAGGACTCTGGAGAAAACCATGATGATCAACACCCAGCAGCCTAATGGTGATTTTTAAAGCCTGAAGTGAACAGACTTTCCAGACTCGTACAGCTTTAGTGTATACATAATTCATATATCATGTATCTATAATGTGCATGTGTGTCTGGAAGCTTGATGTTATCTGTTGTCCACAAAAATGATTGCTCTGTAACCAAAAGCCTCATTTATGATGCCTTTTTATTTGCAGTTGCTTCTCTACATTTAAAAATACTGAGTCTTTCATTTTCTTTTCAAGTCCTAAAACTATTTAGGAAACAAGAAGGAACAAGATTTTATATGAATGCAAAAGGCCATTAATTCACTTTTCTTTTGTAGACATAATCTGCCCATAAAGTTCAATTCATTCGCAGCCTATAGCTTTATTTAGAGTTGTTATACCTTCTCTAATGGTCTTTTCCCTACAATCAGCACTGCATTTGGGCACGCAGTTAGCAACCCATCTTACATTTATTTGTACGTAATGCACAAAAAATAGTTCCAAGGCATTTTAAGCACTGATTTCCATCAAACGAAGAGTTGACCACAACAGTGGGTCTTAATCATGAAGTATTCTGCTTTCTTGATTTTCATTTTCACTGGAAATAGGCTGTTCTGTCATCAGTGGTTATGGAAATCTTCCCCCACCACACACACACACTTTTTTGTTAAGTTATGTTCCAGTGCACAATGATGTTTCTACAGTAGTTAAAAGCAATTATGGAGCGATTACCTTCATCATGGTATGCATTCTACATAACTTCACTTTAATCTAATGGACAATGTAAGAGAAATTGAGAAGAATGTTATGAGCCGCGCTGATCTGAATGCACGCCTCATCTTATACGCACGGCATTTTTAATCCAAAGATGTTTTGCTACTAGGAGTTGGTGAAATTCACTCTTTTTTAAACCATGGATGAAATATCCTAACCTGATTTATACTATTTAAGTAAAATCCATAAAGAGTAGACTTTGCCTTCCATAATACGGCTAAACTCTTTTTTAGCTGGCTCTGCCTTGTTAATTGTCAAACAGTTTATATGATATGCAATCCTGCTGTATGAATGCACACCATGATAGAGAAGTTCCATCTTTCAGCTATAACTCATGTCTTCTGTTTCAGTATGTGAAGTAATAAGGAGCCAGCTTTATTTTAGCACTAGCCGGAGAAGTGAGATACACAGGTAAAGTGACTGCAAGTCGCACAAAGACAGCATCATCTGCCAAGCCATGACTAGGACTGCCTTTTGATTTGCAGATGTAATGTCAGGTTTCTTGGCATCACTCCCTGAAATCTTACCTATAAAAAGCAGTGCTTTCAGAAATTATTTCATATAGGTGGAAAATCTTATGTCAGAATATAGTAGGTTAGTGGGTGTTTTTAAAGAATAGATACAAACACACCAGATAATAGGGATGATACAAAACCCGAAACTCAACTGAGATTAATAGAGTTATATCAATTTGCTGAGAATCCAATGCAAGAGCCACTGGATTGTATCAATTTTGAACTCATCATGTCAAATAAAACTCAAGTAAAATCATACCTAGGTGAATTGCCTCTATTTTCCAATTAAAACTTAAAACTTTTCCAACATACTTAAAAATCTGATATTGCTGAAGTGTCTCACCAATGATGGGGAGGAAGGAACATACTGTTTTTCTATTGTTCTTTAAGATATAAAGACATCAAAAGACTAAATGCTGATATATGATACGTTATTAGTACACTGAATTAACAATATTCCCACTCCAGTACATATCAGTTCCTTCTTTTTTATCTTAATATTTTCAGACACCTTCAGCATAGTGACATCACAGTCACAATGATAATGATGATACAAGTTAACAAAGTAATAGGCAGGTAAAAGGAATAACACAATTCAATGGCAAACTACAAACAGGTATTATCACTGTCATGAGGAAGGAAAGAAAAGGAAAATGTCACAGGAATGAGTCAGAATTTATGGAGCTTTCCAGATACATTTCTTAAATATAGCCCCAGGGCTGTCCCTGGGAGGGGGGGAGGGGGCGCGAATTGGGGTGACCGCCCTAGACCCTGCACTTTAGGGTGCCCCGGAGGGGAGGGGAGCGGAGCAGCGGTGGCTCCGTGTCCAGCAGCTCACTACCCCTCCCCACTGCCAATGCTGCTGCCACCAATGGCGGTGGCAGCTTCCTTGGGTCCGAGGCCTGTGGGATTCGAGTGGAGGCAGGGCCCCGCATGGGCTGATTCACCCCAGGCCCCACACGCTGCTCTGAATAGCCCATATGCTAAAAAACAACTTGCTGAAATTGCCACATAACAGAAAAAGACTATAAAGTCCACTAAATTGGTTGAAGGATGCATAATAACATTTGGATCCAACAAGGAGAGCCCATATTGATGTCCAGCTCACCTCCTTGGACAACAAATGGCCTTGCCTTTCTGAAATAATGGACAATAAAACAATACATGCCTTTATCATGCTTACAAGAACTGGACAAAGCTGTTATCTCTGCCCTCACTTCCTCCTAGTGCACTTCCTCCTCCCTGATATCAGCTGAGGTTTCTTGGGATAGAAATCAGGGCCAAAATTGGGCCCACCATCTAGTTTATTCATTCAAAGACCTCAAAGGAGCAAGGGCAAGATTTCTTCTCCTGTGGACCGTGTTGTGGGCCAGGTTGTGATTCTACTTACACCAACATACAGGTCCGCATTTGCCACAAAATATGAAAAATTCAAATCTGGTACAGGGCACATTGTCGTCTACGGTTGTGCAAAATAGGTCTTAAATGCCACCAGCTCAAAATGGTAGCATTTGCCATCCAGTTTGCACATATAAAAAATTGAGTGCTGCCTCTTCAAGTCAGCTCCAAGACTTAGCCAGAGGAAAAATGATTTCCTACTCAAGCCCTCCTTTTAAAATCCAGAAACTAGCTGCTAGTTATAGTAGGGCAACTACCCAGTTTCCTTTAGATGGACTGGTGAATTGTTTGTGTAGCTGAAGCATTTCGCAATATGCTACGTCATGAAATTTGAGCTCCAACAAAAGACCCAACTGGGGGCTGTTTGTGCCCTTTTGACCAGATGCAAATCTGTGTCTGATGTGATTCAGCGCATGTACTCCTATTAAAATGGAAACATTACAAGAGACAGGAGGTTACTGTTCAGGCCTAAGCCTTACAATCTTTGGTAATGAGTCACAGCAGGATTTTTTTTCATTTACAAGAAGAAAGTGGCTGTGTTGTTGTTTTCTAATGCTAAGCAGCAAACATGGAAGAGGAGGGAGATGTCTGAAATTAGATTGGGTGTTAATATCAATAGTGCTGTATATACATAATTTAGGCAATTGCAAAGGGTAATGGTAGTAGTTTAACCTAGCTGCATCTTTGTGAAAAAACCATGTATTTTCACTGCTGAGTGACTGAAAAGCCCAGGAGCTAGTTATGACTCAACCACAGTTGTCAACTTATTTTTTTTAAAACTTCACATTAAAAAGGGAAGTCACTGTCCCAACTGCATCCAGCTAAAAATGACCTTGAATTGAAGAAACCTTGTTTGGTTTTTGTTAAGATGTATTTAACTTAAGGGCCAGATTTCCTGTCCCTGTTTTCACACAGTCATCTCTGCACGGCTCAAAAGGTCCAAAGGCAGCAGTCTCCCCACAGACACTCCTGTGGAGTAGAGGAAGACTCTTGTTCAGTGTGAAGAGGCATGCAGCAGGGAAGAAAAGGACGGGAGAGTGGGGTTGTCCTAAGCTGGGAAAGCAGTCCTATAGGTGCTAATGCCAGATACTGTAAGGTAGGGAAGCTGCCTAAACTACTCTAATCTGTGCTGGGGCTGAACATCAACCCAGGAGGCTATTTAGCAGCTTCTTCACAGCCCTCATCATCTCCTCAACGTAACGTGGAAACTACCCAGTTCCAAGACAAACCCAGGCAGAGGTGCCAAGTACATGGGGGCCCAAGGGCCCTGGCCCTTCTCGGGAAGAGGGCTGTCACCTGAAATGCATAAAACTTTCCACATGTTCATCAACTTAGCACCCCCTTTCTCCACCATCTCTATTCTCTGCGACAGCTTTCCTCGCCATTCCTCTCTGTCTTTGTGGTGCCCCGGAGGGTGAAGAACGGCTCCTCTCCTAATCCTTTTATTCATCGTCAGCCTCCAGGTTGATCATGAACTTCTAATTGTTTCCTGGCATGCTACCACCACAGCTGCACCCTGTGAGGAATTGCCCTAGCCCCGTCTTTGACTCATGTTCTCTCTTTACTGCTCATCCGCCAAGGCCCTTCCACCTCCCCTTAGGAACAGGGTTAATCCTCACCCTGTTACAAAGCCCATGACTAATTTGTATGAATGACAATAATTTCCCTCCCGTTGCATCGTCCTCTAGTCAGTATGTAACAAAGGACAATGGCAAATCCTAAACCATCCGATATAGGTTCATTTATCTTCTTTAGGTGGTGCAGGCATCTGGTTGCTGCGCCTCACTGTCAGATTTTTTTTAATAACGCAGGGCTTTATTCGCGGTGGTAATGTTAAAAGATGACATAGTGAACTTTTAAAATGTTTATAAGAGCTCTACTGTGACAGATATACTGTGAGTCTCTTCCTTTTGCCTCCAGGACTCCACTCTGCTCGTGTTCATCAGGGAAAAACCTCTGTAAAGCAGTGACACCCACATCCATTTCACCGTCTCTCATATCAGCCACTTGCTGTTTGCTCCATTCCAAGGGCCTGATTCTTAAATCACTAGAGCTGGCACAAATCAGGAGTAACCCCACTGAGGTTAACCAAGTTACACTGGCATAAAAAAAGAAAAGATCAAAACCAGGCTTGCAGCCTTCTTGTGCCAATCAGACTTCAGTCTTATCAACGAGCTCATAAAATGTCATGTCACTGAAATGATGTCCGATTAACATTTATGAAACATGTCTTGGATTTCCAGGAAAAGCCTCAGTCACAGTCTATGATCCCGCAGCAGAGACATTCATTTGCTTTGCTTGGAGAATCTGTGGCCCTTGACTTGCAAATCTCAGCCTTGCTCTGTAAGAGTTACCCTTCTAGACGAGCCTGCCTAAAACAATTAGGCAAAAGCATCAAAGTACGTTCTGCTACTTGCACAGTTTAAGAAAGGCCTGGCACTTGCTGCCACCAGAAGTTTTACTTAAAAAACAAAATTCAAGAGTTACCAAACTCTCTTTCCCTCTCTCTGCCTTTCGGAGTTTTAAAGAAAGCCTGCGGGCACTGCTTTTAGTTATAATGACAGGCAGAGCTCTCAGCATCTGTTTAATCAAAATGGAACAAAGGGATCATCTGTTGCCACGCAACCAATAAAAATGATACATTTTTAATAGCTTCAGCCAGGAAAAGCAGCGGCTGTGCAGGCTCAGCAATTGTATAAGGAGTGGAAAAGGGTTAATGCCTCAAGTCAAGTTGAATCACTTTTCAACAGAACGGGCAAAAATATCTTTTCTTATATTTCCTTTAAGATGGTTGTACTCAGCTTGGCTGGAGAGAGTACTTCTTTTGGCAAATATTCCCAGTAGGTATAAAGAATTGTTCCTCTTGCCTATTACACAAATAGACTGCATTTTATCTTCCTTGACCTTGCTGTGTTTGTTTTCCCCATTTCTTTCCATATTGTCAAAAACCTGACCTTTAAGCCTGTGTGGCTGATAATGTAAAGGGCATAAAAGGACAGTTCTGGCCACCTACTGGTCTCAACACCTGGAGGTCTCCAAAGGGTAACCATATCTGCTCTTTGCACTTTAATATACCTAACAAGGAGACGACGAGTGTCAAAAACAGGCTACGCTTGCAGCAGAATTACAAGAGCATTTTTTTTTTAACCTAATGAATTAATTTGATTTGATCAAAGTTGCATTGACTGACTATTCCAAAAATACGTATTCAAAAGGGGCAATTTTAGATACAAGGGACTTGGTCGATTTAAATTGAGTAGCTCTGCTGAAGCTGGTAGTGCTACACCAATTTTACACCATGAGGATATGTCAGAGCTGAGAGAACGCAATATTCTAATCAATAGTTTATGGTTGAGATTTTTAAAGACATTGTAAAAGATTTGGACACACAATTATTGGAAATGGTAAAAATGAATAAGAATCCAAATCTTTTTAATGCCTTGGAAAATCTCAGTCAATACTCATATGCATTAATAACCAGGCAGTTAAAAAACAAGTCTTATGAATACGAGTTAAGAAACAGAACTGACCTTGAAGCAACTCTCTTAAAAAGTTATAGATTAGACCCCAATGAGGGAAAGAAGCAAAAAATAAATAAAGTATTCCTGGATGCTTGGTGACAAAGCCTATTCTCATGAGGCTTTTCAGCACAATCCTTCAGACTCCAAAAGCTTGAATTGTTTTTTTTTAGATTAAAGTTCATGATCTACCCCCTTAATTAAATAGGAGAGTTCACATTATTGGCTTGCTGCTATAAAAAGACTTAAGTCCTCATCATGTGAGAGGGAAATGGTATTGACTAGGATTTGGGCCAGAAGACACAGATACTATGCATATATGTTACTGAGTAAGCACAAAGGCTGGAAGATAAAAGGATAAGAATATGATAACTCCCCGTTTAGACCCCTCCTAAATCGGCTACTTCCAGGGATCTCACAGAAGAATCATTCGGAGGAATTTCACATGGCTGAAGTTGTGAAAGGCAGTGAGATTTACACGGGTCATGCAACTATGCATCAAACAAAGGACAGCATTATTCCTCCAAAAGTTGGACCGTGTCCTGTAGCCTTTATATACCGGGGTCTTCCTTTGAAGTTAATTAGAGCCTTGTATGTGGAAGGACTGAAGAATGAAACCTTCAGCATCTCTACCTGTGCCTGACTCAATGCCCCTTGAAGTCAACAGGAGACTCATTTTTAATCCCCACTGGGTTTCTATCACATCCATTATGCCCAGCTCCTAGCATCCATTTTCCAGACTTCTAATTCAGGTAGTAATATTTTTTTAAACTATGGGATATATTGCAAATCCTCCTTTTAGCTTATAATTGTTGCATCAGTAAATCAGTAAAGGGCTGAATGATTGTCTGAAACTGAAGCCAAATGGCCTTAAACCTAAGTCATTTCAGCTTGTTTTTGTCCTCGATGCAGTAAAAATTGTGTTTAGAAGCTGTTAGCTAAACAACAACAGGTGATCGGTTCTGTGTGGTTGCTTGCACTGATGTTACCCAATGTCTCTTAATGTCTGAGTGATGGACCAAAACCACCTGGGATGAAGTTATTAAATGGAACGAACAAAGGCATGGCACAAAACACGCAGTTTTCAATACCAAGCAATATTGATTTTAATAAAATGGACTGATAAGATACATTTCTTCTCTGATTATTTGTGTTAGATTAAAAAGTGGTCTGTTCTGTGGAAGGAGATTTATTTATTTACAGAGACAAGAAAAAATTGCCATCAGGGCAAACTCAGGCAGCTACAGAAGGCCCAATTCAATTAAGAAATATTCAAGGAACTAAATTATTTCTCATGAATACATAATGAGTCTCATTAATACAATCTCTCTTTAAAGTTAATTTTGAAGAATGGTAACACATTAAGATAAGCCTGTTGCTTTAGTTAAGGGGCATAAGACATTTCCACTGCATAAACATACTTCCTCCTTATTAAAGCATTCTCCACTTTTGCCAAAATTTGGCAGAGTTACAGTCATTTTTCTCCTTTGTCATTGGTCAAATTTCTTAATTCAAGAAGTTCTGGAGAAAGAACTGAGATGGGAGAATTAAAATCTGGACTTAAACACCCATTGTTCATTATTTTGCTTTCATGGTACAAATGAGGGAGGGAAAAGCCACAAATGTCAACATTTGGAAAGTTTTTATTTGACATGAGATTAGAAAAAAAAGAAAAAAATTAAAAGCTATTGAGAAATGTTATGGTTAAGTGGGAAAGTAAGGGTTGAATGAAATAGGGTCTTGCTCAAGGGCCTCACTTCCTGTCCCTTCCTGTTCAACTCTTCAGAGGATGCCAGCTGCACTACAACAGATTAGTATCAGTAATAGCTGAGGCAGAGAAGGAGAGAGTGGGAGAAAATGGTTTATCTTAGGGCAGACAGAGTAGGAAGCAAGAAGTTTGAGGCAACTGTCCCCTGTGTCTACTCCACAGCAGCTGTATCTATATAGATTGCAACAAGCAAACATTTGCTAGACCTTAAGACTAAAGCTGTGGCACTTTTGAAGTCAAAATGGAGTTTTATTATTGACATCACCACCTCCAGACCCTGATTGACTTCAGCTATGTAAACAGTAACTCTGCATAAGACAGGATCACTGACCTTAAGGCTAGGGACAGACATTCAAAAAGCCTGAGCCTGAATTGATTCAATATTTGCAGGTTAGTCTAACCTGGCTAGGCTAAACTGGTTTGTAACCAAACAGACTTCCCAGAAATGCAGGCACATGCCTGCAGTGGCTCAGGTTAGAAACTAGGGGACACTAAAGCAGCCCTCCCTTCCTTTCCACACTGCTGAGCTGAGGGAGTCATGGCCAAGCCCTGGAAGGATGCTTTGATTAGGGAGGAGTTCAGTGTTTATCACCCCTGATAACACAGTGTTTATCACCCCTCAACTCAGTGTTTATCATCCCATTAAGAAAACAACAGAGGGACATTACCAGCTACCTGTTGATTCTGCCTTTGTCCAGCCTGCCACAGCATGGACCGTAGCCAGCATGTGGTCTCCTAGCTAATGTTGAGAGGTGTCTGTGTAAGGCAGAGGGGATGGGGTATCCCTGCTTGGAGGGGAAGTCAGGAGCAGAAGTTAGGCAGAGGCCTGCAGTCTTTTCCAGAGCTGCAGCCACGGAGCAGAAGGGAGTGGCCAGCCCTGCTGTAGAGCAGACAGCCCCGCTCAGCCCAGACAGCATGCTGGGATGCTGGGGGTGTCTGATTTAACTTAAACCAGCAAGAGGTCTGAGACAGATATTGCATAAACTAGTTTGAGCCAAATCAGTCAAGTCAGATACTACATTCAACCAGGTTTATCTCAAACCGGTTTCGGCCATTTTCAAACTGGTTTATGTGCACTGAACATCTCTTCTGTTACAAGTTGAAACCAGTTTCTGATCACTTAAACTGGTTCATGTGTAGGGTCTGTCCCTAGCCTAAATGGTTGATCCAAAAAATCACTACAATCAAGGGATAGCTACCCATTGCCCTCGCTGGACTTTAGCTCACGTCCTAAAGAAAGCTGCCATTATTCTCTTCTCTTAGGCAAAGCTAGCTAGAAAGGATCCACTTGATACAGGTCATTTCACTTGAAATTGATCCAACAGGTGGCACCCATATACATTCAGCAGACATATGACATGTTTTTCCAGGAGGGGACAAATGGACATCTGTAAGTGTATTTTTCATTTAAATGGCTCTTACTCAAATAAAATTCATGCTCCTGTGAAGACACTCAGGTACATTATTTTTCTACTTTGGTTTTGGATATTCCATGCTATGTGCCGGACTCTGTGAAATGCTCTTTAATACATTGAGATTCAGTTTGCCCACAATATCCTTTGCATTTATTACAGCTGGGCAATTAGCTCCATTTGGAGACAGCTGATCAAATTCCACTGTATTTTGTGTTGGTGTCAACTCTGTAGAAGTCAATGCCAGTACACCAGATTTGCATCTCCAAGCTAGCAGCAGAATTTAGCCCTATGCCTGTATATCAAGAAGTCTCAAAGTTAAGCAGTCATTCAGGTGAAAATACTGCAAATGTTTTACTTTGAACACCTGCCTCACCGGAGACTTTTCAAAGACTTTCTTCAATTTATTAGTGTATAATTCTTGCTAGAGCCTGAAATGCTCTTTTCTGTCAGACTCTAAATGCTTTCTGGCCTATGTTCCACTGAGATGTAAAAGGGAGTGAAGACCGATCAAGTTATGACCAACTGCTAATTCCCCTAACATTTTGTAGGAAACTCTCTAAGAGCAAGCGGTACTTTCTCAAATATCTGTAGCTTCCATAGGCAAAGATGATCCAAATCCTCTATTCCAAGTGAACTGCTTCTTTTTATTTTTAATGTTTTTAAAGCATGTTAGCAACTGACTGCTGGTTTGACAATGTCAGAAGTAGCAGTTCAACATCTGCAGCAATAGCATTTTACCTATTTACTCCGACTTCCCATTCAAGAGCTACATGCTACAGCTGGCCTCTCCAGCAACAAAATATACTGTATAGTCTGTGGGACTCCATCCTCATTAACCAAATAAATAAAGGTTTTGGCACTTCTTCCACCGAGTCTCACAGGACAAGTAATTAGGGAATCTTTGTGTTCTGTCAGTCGCCACCCATTACAGTATTTCTAGTGCTAATTAGCCTTCAGTAGCTCAATGTAGCTAATAACAGAATACCACTTTTGGCCAATTGCTACAGATTATTAAAAACCCAACAACTCAGTAGATGTACCAGTAACAGTCCATTTGTATTAGAAACAGTTAAGCAGAAAATAGATAGCATTAATAAATAGATAGCAGCCTAGCATTCTGAATAAAGAGTTATTTTCATGCGGCAAATGCTAGAGTCACTAGTGTTTTTAAACTTTAGCCATCTGAGCGGGTAATGAAGGGGTGACAAATGGAGGGCTTGACTTGCCAAGGGAGATCTATATATATATATATATATATATATTAGGCCTGTGTGAAGCGGCTAGTATTCGCTTCGGATTCAGATTCGGCTTGGCGATTCAAATCACTGTCCCAAATCAATTTGGTTGAATCTGATTCAGAGATTCAGCTGCTGCCGAATCAGCCGAATCTCTGAATCACACAGGCCAGGCCCATCCCCTGCCCGCTCTGCCAGCCCAGCAATGGCTGCCCCACCTGCCCCAGCTCCCGTCTCTTTGAAAAAAAAAAAAGTCCCCACTCATCGGGTGCTGCCAGGCAAGGGGGCAATCCCTGCTACCCCCCACTGCCCCACACTGCATGGGGGGCTCTGTCATGAGCCCCCTCCCCCCATGGCTGCCCTGCCCACCCCAGCTCCCAGCCCTTTAAAAAAAAATGTTTTTAAAAATCCCTGCCCAGCAGGGAGGGGGGGGGGGTGATCCCTGTTCCCCCCATTGCTCCAGGCTATGTGGTGGGCTCTGCACGAGCCCCTAAAAACCCCGTGGCTGCTGCAGAAACCAATGAGTTTGAGTTGTTTTGTTTTTCCTTAAAGAGCCAAGAGCTGGGGCAGGTGGGGCAGCCATATGGGAGCTGGGGGAGCAGGTGGCTGCCGGGGGTGCTCGATACAGAGCCCCCCCCCCCATGTGGCATGGGGCAGTGGGGGGCAGTGGGGATTGCCCCCCATGCCTGGCAGCACCTGGTGAGTAGGGCCTTTTTTTTTTTTAAAGAACCAGGAGCTGGGGCCAGGTGGCGCAGCCATGGCGGGGGCTGGGGGAGCGGGCAACAGATGGGGCCTGGCAGGGGTCCCCCCATGGTCCCTTCCCCACTCCTCCAGCCCCGCCTCCTCCGCCCCCTACTTACCAGCCCTGCTGCAGCCAGCGAGGACTGCCTGAATCGTCGAAGCTCTCAAAATCTTTCCTGAACTGATTTGGAGAGCTTTGAATCAATTCAGACTTTTTAATTGGGCCCCTTGATTCAATTCGGATTCAGAGATTCGGCCTGATTTGGCACCCGAAGCTTCACACTACCCTATTTTACACAAACACAAGCACACACACATGCGCCTCTTTAAAATTCTTTAAATGCAGCTCTGAGATGCTTAAAGAAACAATGTTTCCTTTAGCTATATTGTACATTTCTCAGTCTACCCAAAGTTGACAGTTTATGGGCTAAAGTGATGCTTTGATTTTATTTCTGGTCTGAATTTCTTCCCCACCCCTGCAGGCCCCACTTTTCCTTATAGATTATTACAAACTAGTAGAGATGCAATGAACTGCATGAGAAGTCCAGAAATAAAATAACAACTAAATTAAGGGCAGATTTTTTTCTGACTTGTGCAAAAATATTGCTACAGTTTGCTAAAACTCAAGGCCATAGTGCTTTCAGTGAAGTTTATCCAAGAGAGGTAGAGCCAAATGTCTCATCCCTTAAACCCAAGATACAAACCACTGCACAGTAGCTTCTATTTTACCTCCCGTTTTGGTAAGTTTATGAAGGTTTAGTACAGTCGGGGTATCAGTTCAATATCAGCAGCAATAACACTGTACCTTTTTACAGTGCCTTCCATCCAAGTGCTACACAAGCCAAGGTAGGTGCCAGTTCAGACTGGCTGAAAGGCAACCAGATCAGTCAGGAAGACAGCCATCCGAAGGCATGTACTACAGCCAAGAAAATCATTTTAATCATGGAAAGCAGGGATTAGGGAAATTCCCTCATCTGAGTAGCAGCTGACTTGCAGTATCTACACAGCAATGGTCAGGTTTTTCAAAATCCCCTCAGAAAGGAACACAGAGACTCATTTGCTAGGTGCTTTGTGTATCTACTTCCAAAGACCAAAGGCTGAAACAGTCCAGAGTTTGTGTCTTTGGTTTCATTCCTTCAATGAAAATGCTTATACCGCGCCGCTTGTTCATGTCGATAAAGTTCACAGACAGAGAAGAACTGATGCCAAACTGATTTTTATAGTGCAGATCATAAATCACAGGCATTGATTATTGTTCTAACCATTGCATATCAGAAGTCCATACATTTATGTTGTACACTTATATTCCTCGCTCACAAAAATGTAATGCTGGAACCTAACAAAACAGAGAAGATTTGGGAAGTGAAATGATCGCACTTAATTGTCCATGAAAATTTTAGCCAACTGCAGGTGTACTCAATTAACATCTCATTAAAAAAACCTCTTGAACTTCAAATAAGCCGTCAGCCTTGTATAGTGTAAATGAAGGGTATAATTGATAGCCACAGCAGTGGTAGGTTAAGTGCTTTAATAACATTCTGGCTCTCTAGAGAAAGTCAGCTCTGTTTCATCAATATAAAGAATCCATGCCAAAGAAGTTTCATAGTTTAAATGAGTTTTCTATAGCTGTGGCAGAATAAAGGCAACAAAAGTCAGCGAGCTCGTCGGCATTATGCAGCAGGAACTTTCAGCTTGTTTCTGGCATATTTTCCCTCTATTCAAGATTGTTTTCAAAGTAAAAGGCTTTTATTATGTGTGATGGGATAGTGGGCCTGGCATATACACAAAGCAGGAAATACTAACAGGAGAAAAACCTGGGCTGGGTTCTGATTTCATTTAGATCAGTGAAAGTTTAGATACTTCAGTGGGGTTACATTTCAGGTATGCTCACTGGTGTGGAAGAGCAGAATGTGGCCCCTTCCAGACCTGCCCAACCAACACTGAACTTTAGAGAGGTTCAAGGTGTGGAACCATCTCTCCCATAAATGAAGATCACTGCAATGGTTGATGAAACACAAGAGAGAATATATAACAGGCTATTTGATCCTCAGCCTTTTGCTCACTGTAACTGGTCAGGCCTTTGAGTATCAGAGGATAAGCAGGTACAGCAATCCAAGAAGAGCTGCTAGTCACCATGTGACCTTATTTCCTGTCCTTGAGAGAGGTGAAACTCCTTAGGCAAAGAGAGAGAAATAGATGATTCCAGTATACTCCGAGGAGTATCCAGTACCTCCAATGCCTTGCATTAAACTGCAAGTTAATACCCTCTCCAATTCTGACAGCTCAAATACACCAGTAAAGTAAAGTAACTAGGCAAACAGATGACACGTATCTTTTCCCACGACATTTTAAATTCGCTATGTTTTAACCACAGTGCCTAAAGAGGCATTCCTAGGGACAACTATAGGATGACATAACATCCTGAATTCCCCTATTCTCTCTCTGTTTCCTGAAGATAAAAGAAAGCAGGAAAACCAGAAAACGATCACGTGGTATTTCTAGTGGCACTCCATGCAGCTCCTGTAAAGCAACCAAGAGATGCCCCAAGACTCTTCAGCTGGTACGGAGTCACACGTAGAGGAAGCAGCAGAAGGAAAGTTGTGTCACACCTGCAGTAGAGGACTGATTAACACAAGGATTATTCAAGGAAAGACGTATTAACTGATTAACATAAGGATTATTCAAGGAAAGATTCTCAATAGGATCTCCGTTTCAGGCAATTATTGTTGGGTCTGCTGTCCTTGCACCTCACATTAAGAGTCCCTGAGAACAGCACTGACCAGAGAATGCAGACAGGTTCCTTCTTTTTTTCGCCTCTTGATCCAGGAAGCATTTAGTCAGGAACTTGCTAGGGCTTAAAAGTAATTTTGTGAATGCTAAATTCCAGGGGAAAATCCATCCCCAGAAGAGAGCGTAACCAGGTGCAGAGTCTGGCAAGACAGAGCCTGCTCCAGAGAGCGAGATAAGCCTGGATCCAGCTGCATGGAAGATTGGGGTGAGGCTCTGTTGGTCTCCAAAGCATAGATCTCTTCAGCTGCATGTTCACGAAATCCCTGTGGCTCAATTTGTTTGATTAAAACATTTGCACTGTTTGCTTCATTTCTAACAGCAAATATATACTTGTGCACTTTCCTGGATTTTGGAGCTACTTAATCAAAAGGAATTACTCACCAGTTGTCTCTCACAAGGCTAGACTAACACCTTTTGTTTTCTGAATAGAGAATCCTACAGGAATTTCAAAGCAGAAATCACTCAAGGTTCACCATTGTTCAGCATAAGTGGCTTTCTGCCAGCTTCCTACCCTCCAATCCTGGAAACAGCTTAGGGATGATTTAGAAAGGCAGTACATTGTATCATAACAGATTGATGGTCACCCCGGACTCCATGTTATCAGTGTGACATGTATGCTAGCAATCCCATTCACAAATCCTCCTGGTCCAAAATGACATGACCTTATAAAATGAAGCTAAAGGATGATCTTCTTTCAGTGTGGGGAGAACAGCACTGCTCCCACAGAATACAGGAGTTGTGGGAAACATTTGAAAACAAAATACCATTGCCTTTTATATTGAACTTTCAAAATCAGCCCAACGGGATAAACAGCCCTGGAAATACACTAGCTCTTAAGTTTTAAAAAGATCTGGTCCTGAGTAACAACATTATTTCACTGAAAAAAAACAACCCTCATTTTAAAAAACTGGCAAAACGTCCATGTTCTCCACGTTCAGTTATGGAGAGTTCACAGAATTTGCATCAGCACTAGGGGTGTGCAAAACGAGTCATATTCAATTCAGATTCAGCCTGAATTGGGGACAGTGATTCAATTAGTTGATTCGGATCACTGTCCCTGATTCGGTTTGGCTGAATCCAAATCTGGAGATTCGATGCTAATTCAGAGAATCAGCAATATGGCCATAGATGCAGCTTTAAATATTTTTTCTACATACCTTGAGGTACCAGACATGGCTTGGGAATGCTGCAAAGCTGGGGTGGATGGAGCATCCCACAGGAGCGCGGGGGGGCCCCCCGTGTGCTCGGCAGAGAGCCCGGAAGTGGACCAGAAGTACTTCCCTCTTGTGCCTCCCCAGCTCAGCGATCGGTCATGGGGGGACCCCAGGTGCTCCCCCAGGCCCAGGAGGCATCAGTTATCAAGCCAGAGAGGTACAGGGGGGGCCCCCAGTGCACTCCCTGGTTGACCTGAAAGTGCCTCTGGTCCACTTCTGGGTCTGCTGCCGAGCATGCTGGGGAGCCCCCTGCACTCCTGTGGGAGGCTCCATCCATGCCACCATCGCAGCATTGATGAGCTGCCCGGTACCTTGAGGTATGTAGAAAAAGCATTTAAAGCTGTGTCCATGTCTGAATTGCTGAATCTTTCCAAATCTCTCTGAATCAATTTGGAGGGTTCCAATTTGATTTGGAGAGATAAAAGGGTATCCTGATTCGATTTGGATTTGGAAATTTGGCCACCGAATAAAGCCAAATCTCCACCGAATCAAATCAGGGACTGAAGTTTTGCATAGCCCTAATCAGCACATATTTAAAGCTGCAAATATTTTATGTCCTTATTTGTGAAGATGGAATATTCCATGGAAATTTAGTGGAGGACCCCCCCCCCCAACACACACACACACAATATTCTTTTCACAACACAGTCCATTTTATTAGAACAGCCAGCAACTAGAGAAGCCCTCATTTAATGAGTGTTGAGTTCACAGAAAGTTTCCCCTAACTTGAAGAAACTGTGGGTCAGGACCACTATAAAGAATGATACAACAATGTGCCATCAAAAAAAGTGGCATGCTCTTAAGGCGAGAAAGTCTCTGAGTATATATCTAGCACAGTGCAAGGAAACTCCTGCCTTTTTGTGATCTTAGCACTACCATCAAGTGTCACCACATAGTCAAGCATGGAGGCTTGCTGGATTGGGCTATGTGCTTCCTCCTCCTCTAATATCCTAAGGTGGAGTTCTACTCCACCTCAGCAGCGACATTCACATCGTACAAGGGAAACTGTGCTCATTTTAGCTCTCGCAACCCTGAATCTCTAGGGCAGTCTCAACCAAAGTGCTGAAGCATCCTGGGGTGTTGCAAGATCATTTTAAGCATGCCACACAATATTTAGCACTGGAAATGGTAAACCACGATGTCAAAAACATTCTGACCTACTGTGCTCTGAGTTTTGTGCCACAGAAGAATTGCTCTATAATTTTTATTTAATTAAAAAACAAGTAAAATCTAAGAGGGGGCATTTTCCAAGGGGTGTCTTGAGTCTAACAAGGTTGAGAATCATTACTTTGCAGAGATAATACTACTATTTAACTGCTGAAAATAACCTATTTGTTGTATTATGCTTTTAAAAAAAAAATCAAGTTTTATTTATTTGTTTATTTATTTATTTTTACTATGTGGCATGCCTGAAGTCTATTCATTCTTTGTGTGTGTGTGAGCATTTGCCCTATTCAAATGATCTTCACATCATGGACACAATTTTTCCACCCACATAACACATCTAATGCACAGCATCATTATCTCCTGTATAGAAAAGTGCACTCCTCGTTAAAAAGGAAGGTTTTTCCCAGCTTCTCTTAAGGAGCTAAAAGACCAATTCCTCTGTTCTCTGAACCCACTCAGCTGCACTTGTATATAACTCTAGCCATACAGCCATAGCCCCGCTAAGATGAGGAGAAATTCAACAGAAAGAAATGCACTTCATACATACACTCATTCAAAAAAGGATAATGCAAGCTGTTCATCAGCTCTGAACTCTACCAAGCGAGCCATCTCACGTTGGCTGCTACCACAAACACAGCCAATCTGAAAGTCACAAAATAAAAGCTCAGAACAACCCACTAATGCCTTCCAAGAAAAGAAAATCCAGACACTGAAGAGAAATTCTGAGTATGCAAATCACAAACTAAATTTTGACTTTTAACTTTGAATACCTTATTTAACCAAATCCAAGGCAACTTTGAATTTAAGACACCAACCCCAAAAATTAGATTCTATACATGGAAAATTTATAAATTTGGTATAATTTCCATGTAGAAAATCTAATTATCAGAGTGTGGTCTTAAATTATTAGAGTGTGCTGCTGAAGGCACTGGCTGACATCATTGCAGAGCCACTGGCGGGAATATTTGAAAGCGCGTGACGCATGGGCCAAGTCCCAGAGGACTGGAAAAGGGCCAACGTGCTCCCCATGTTCAAAAAGGGGAGGAAGGAGGACCCGGGCAACTATAGGCCAGTCAGTCTCACCTCCATCCTTGGCAAAGTCTTTGAAAAAATTATCAAGGCTCACATTTGTGAGAGCCCGGCAGGACAAATTATGCTGAGGAGAAACCAGCACGGGTTTGTGGCAGGCAGATCGTGCCTGACCAATCTAGTCTCTTTCTATGACCAGGTTATGAAACGCCTGGACACAGGAGGAGGGGTGGATGTCATATACTTAGACTTAAGGAAGGCCTTTGATACGGTATCCCACCCCATACTGGTGAACAAGTTAAGAGGCTGTGACTTGGATGACTGCACAGTCTGGTGGGTGGCGAATTGGCTGGAGGGTCGCACCCAGAGAGTCACGGTAGATGGGTAAGTTTCGACCTGGAAGGGTGTGAGCAGTGGGGTCCCGCAGGGCTCGGTCCTTGGACCGATACTCTTTAATGTCTTCATCAGTGACTTGGACGAGGGAGTGAAATGTACTCTGTCCAAGTTTGCAGACGACACAAAGCTATGGGGAGATGTGGACACGCCGGAGGGCAGGGAACAGCTGCAAGCAGACCTGGACAGGTTGGACAAGTGGGCAGAAAACAACAGTATGCAGTTCAACAAGGAGAAATGCAAAGTGCTGCACCTAGGGAGGAAAAATGTCCAGCACACCTACAGCCTAGGAAATGACCTGCTGAGCAGCATGGAAGTGGAAAGGGATCTTGGAGTCCTAGTGGACTCCAAGATGAACATGAGTCGGCAGTGTGACGAAGCCATCAAAAAAGCCAATGGCACTTTATCGTGCATCAGCAGATGCCTGACGAATAGGTCCAAGGAGGTGATACTTCCCCTCTATTGGGCGCTGGTCAGACCGCAGTTGGAGTACTGCGTGCAATTCTGGGCGCCACACTTCAAGAAGGATGCGGATAACCTGGAGAGGGTCCAGAGAAGGGCCACTCGTATGGTTAAGGGCCTACAGACCAAGCCCTATGAGGAGAGACTAGAGAAACTGGACCTTTTCAACCTCCACAAGAGAAGGTTGAGAGGCGACCTTGTGGCTGCCTATAAGTTCATCACAGGGGCACAGAAGGGAATTGGTGAGTATTTATTCACCAAGGCGCCTCCGGGGGTTACAAGAAATAATGGCCACAAGCTAGCAGAGAGCAGATTTAGACTGGACATTAGGAAGAACTTCTTCACAGTTAGAGTGGCCAAGGTCTGGAATGGGCTCCCAAGGGAGGTGGTGCTCTCCCCTACCCTGGGGGTCTTCAAGAGGAGGTTAGATGAGTATCTAACTGGGGTCATCTAGACCCAGCACTCTTTCCTGCTTATGCAGGGGGTCGGACTCGATGATCTATTGAGGTCCCTTCCGACCCTAACATCTATGAATCTATTAAATCTGTCCTACTCCACCTTGCCCACCACCACCTCTGCAGCAAGGATTTGGGGGGAGGGGGGCCGCTGCATCCTCCCAGCCTTCCATACAGGAAACAGAAGTAGGCTCCAGCCCCAACCTGGCCATGCACAGCAGTGGTGCTGGCAGGTCCAGCCCTGGGACACTACTGTTTGGCGGAGAAGGAACCAGTGCTTGCATGTACTCCGTGCATGGAAGGGAATAGATCAGGAGCAGCAGCTAAGCCTGATGGTAAGTAATGACAGGGTGGAGAAAAGCAGACGACTGCTGCAGTTTTGACTGGCCTTGCCCCAGGCTCAGGGCCAGAGTCAGACACAGAAGCCACCCCACTCCCCCACCTCCACCCCTCTACTTTTACCTTGTGCTCATATCCAAGATGCGGGAGAGAGAAAACCTCATCTTGGATTTCGGTAAATACAGTATATGAATTTGTTCTTTGAGTATATCAATTGAACTTTGATGCTCATCCAAGAACAGAAAGGCAGCTCCAGCAGTTAACCAACCACAGGTTGGATATTCACTGTATCCTGGATATCTCCTGGTTGAGTTATTTAAAAATGGACTGGAAAAACATCAGAAGAATAGACTGAAGGGTATAATATTCCTCTGGCCAAGAATGAACAGGCTGATTAAAGAGGTTATTTATGATTCTATATTACCAAGTGGTTGGGAGGAGTTATTGAAAGCACTATCTAGTTGTTAATCCTAAATAAATACTCTGTGTCATAGAGCTTGTTGCTATTAAAGATAATTCAGGAAAAAGAAAGAAATAGTATTTTCCCTTTTTTTCCCCAAGACATGGCACAATTGCCTCATATCTCAAGCACTCTGAACAATGTACCAGGTATTAACTCTTCAGAACAGTAGGAGGCAACCTTTAAGAAGCCATGGGCTGGAACAACCCAGATTCGGTCTTATGTAGGCTGTTGCTCTGTGGGGTCAGGCCAACTCTCAGGATCTCAAAATTGTGCTGTTAGACAGGAGGGCAAGACAAAATTGCACATATGCAAACACACAAATCAACTAGGTGCATACACACACACACACACACACACACACACACACACACACAGTACCAACTCAGGCACATGCACATCCAAGATTACCAGCTTAGACATATGCATACCTATAACCAATTCAAGCACATACATGCTCTAATGATAATGACATGAAATCATACACAATACACATATAGATACACATATACACACAGATTAAACACTGACTCAGGTGACAGTGTGTGTGTGTGTTGGTGCTTGTGGTACCTATGCTTGGGGTGCTTGGTAACTAAAGAGCAAGTGGCAGAGTTCAGGGAAAAAGCCAGTGGAGACAAGGCAATAGCAATGGCAGAGTTCAGGGGAAAAGGCAGTAGGGATAAGGCAACAGCAAAGAAACAGGGGTTTGCAGGCAGAGAGGAGCTCAGGATGGCTGGAGCCACAGGGCCATGGGACAGGTGTTGGAGGTGACAGTGAGCCAGAAGCAGGAGAGGAGAAATGAGACAGAAATTAGAGGGGCGAGGAGCAGAGATTGGAGCAGGGCCAGAACCATAGTAAAACAAAATCCAACTCAGGGTTACAAATAACAGTTTTATTAAATGAACGCTGTACTGTACAGCTTGGTTCCCACACACACGCACACAATGGAAGCAGGAGAAAGAGACTCAGTGGAAAGGTAGGGAAGAGAAACGGAGTCCAAGTCCCTGGTTGAAGATAGGGTGGGGGTGATAGCTACCTATCCTGGGTTGTGAGTTGATCCTCGATGGCCAGTCGGGGTCTTCTCCAGCAACGTGTTATCTGCGGGGGGGCCCCAGCAGGGCCTCTGGGTGGATAGGTAGTGAGGCATGGTGCTGGTCCAGATGGAGAGGGCGTCCCCAGAAGTCAGTCTTCACTACCCCTTTTTATGGGGCAAACTACCTATGATCTCCTACAGGGAAGGCATGTCCAGGCAAGGTCAGTCCTGCTCCAGAGGGTTCCAGATGTTCATACTGAGCACGTGCAGCCTTGGCACAATGGTGGGTTGCCTCATCTTTTGTTTCTTGAATGCTGAGGGTGATTCCAATGGCTGGGTCGTTGGTCCAGGTATTGGTTTTGATGGTGGGGTGATTTAGTAGGGGGTCCTGCTACAATTGTGTTTCACTCATCCATTCACTCTTTTGTTTCAGGCATTCAAGGAAAACCAATTTACATGGGAGAGGTTACAGACTTAAATGTGAGTCATACTTGCAACATACTCACACAACAGGGCATGGGGAGAAGATGGGAACCTGACACAAAATGGATACTTGACATCACTCATGCCAACCCACATTGCAGGCCTAAATCATACAATGTTAACATAGAGACACTTAAGACACAATAACCATACAGTGTAATATATTACAGTAATACAACACACACAGCAAAACACTATTACAATAGCTCATGGTTACTATAAAAGAGGACTTGTGTACACAGGGTTTGAACTTAACTTATAACTACTTATATATATATACACCCATAGGGAATACAGGAGGGGAGAGAAGGCAGAAATGATGGGGAAAAGGGGATGTCATATTTCTAAGTAAAAAAAAAAAAGAAAAGAAAAGCCAGGGGGTTTTGCTACAAGGCCAGCTGGCTTTGGCAGCATGTCGGCAACCAGAGGAAAGGGGCTTTTTCTGCACCCAAGCTGAGGCCAGACAGCTAGGACCTGTGCCCATGCTGTGGCCACATGCAAGGGGCCCTGTTCCCCTCTTCCCGAGCTGTGTATGGGCTCAGATTCCAACTGGTTTGGGTCTACATGGGTTGGGGAGCTGTAAACTGTAGGTGCTCACAGAAGTGATGTTTTGTTGTGTGATCAGCCACTGAAAGTGTGCTGCAGTCATGCACTGACAGAACTACATGCCTACAGAGAGCTTTAAAAAGTGCCCAAATGCACGACAATGAGAGTTCATGTATTGAGGGTTCAGATGAAGGAACTCCAAAATGGAGCACCTTCATTAACTTGTGTCTGTGCATACCAGGAGCAGGACTAGGCTGAAACAGCCCAGCCAGCCCCCAGTGCTGTCTTCAGGATAGGAGGGGGAGAAGGAAGGAAAGGGAGATCTGTCTGGGATTTGCCCAGCCTGCGCTGGAAGGTGAGGTATGTGGATTGGAGAACCCCCTGCCCCACTCCTGCCCCCTTGCTCCAGCACAAGCTGGGTAAACCCCAAACCAAGCTCCCTCCCTTGCCTTCTCCCCCTCCCATCCTGAGACAGCCCTGGTGCTGGGAAAGGCAGGATTGGAGCTAGGGGAAAGTGGTTGCAGACACGCAGCATCTCTTGCTGGATTGTCTCCAAAGTGGAGCTCAATCCTCCACCCTCCTGATCCAACTTCTAATAATGTCTGTTGGGTCAGAAGGGTTGGTCTAACTCATGGCACTTTGTGTGAAGCACTATGAGTTAGACCAGGGATCTTCATCTGTCACCACCTTCTGTCCATGTAGTAGCTGTTGCTCTTTGCTCCGCCTCCTCCCCCATGCCTTCCAGCTGTAACATAAAAGCTGCATGCCCTGACACAGCTCCTCACTGCCTGGCCCCAGCAATAGTGCAGGTAGAGTCACTGTTTCAGGGCCACGCAGCTTTCAACTATGCCTGAGGTGCTGCCACTTCTCCCCATTCCCCCAGCTGCCATGAAGGCACAGGTTATAGCCCACAGGGAGCTGAGCCAGGGCTGGGCACCTTCCAGCTGAACCCACACTGCAGCTGGAAGCAGAAAGAGGGGATGAATGGCGAGAAGTAGGGGCAGCTCAGATGGAGTAGAAGCAGTGCAGATACAGCTGGGGAGCAGGTTGGAAGCTGGGAGAAGTCTGCAGAATGGCCACAGGAAAAGCCCTCCATTTTTGTGGGTTGGATTATGTGGTTTCACTGGCCAGATCCAGCCCCTGTATGTTGCCAATTCCTGCTCTAGAAGTGTCTAGCACATGTAAGTGTTCTCAGTTTATGCTTTTCATTAAAACATGCAGATAGTAAAACAGGCTCGGGTAGTAAACAACATGGGGATTCAGTAGCTCAGAGCAAAAAAAGAACCTCTAACTAAAAATCTCCTCATTATTTAACCCCTGATGTATTCTCCATCTTTCCCATCTTACTATCAAATAGTGCTGTATGCTGGTCTGACGAGGTTGCAGTCTCGTCAAGTGAGATCCATCTGTTTATATTCACTGATCTCCCAAGTTGGATGCTCATGAAGGGCCAGCAGAATTTGGCCTCTTCTCTTCCTCATCATGCAGATTTCTCTAAAATGCAAGTAGCCAGAGCATTAAATAAGAAAATATATATATAATTAAATAGAGACAACTTTTAAGCTCTCTAATTAAATGCATGCGGCATTGCATCTGCACAATTGAATTGAAAGACTCTGGGTCATATGCTTTAATAAAGCCTAAATGAGACTGGAGATGAGTGGCATGTTTCTGACAGACAACACTCCTCTAGGTAATCACTAGGTGTGGCTACTGAGAGCAAAATTAAATGAGTGGCCTTTGTACCTAGAAAAATATCGAGAGACATTTTCTTCTCTGTTTCTGAATTCCCTTAAAGAGGGATCTGCTGGTTGGCATTAAATGTCACTGCTTGCAATTATGTTCATTTTAACTACAACAGAACTCATTATTCTAGTTGAAATAAATGTCCCAATCTTGGGAGACCCTCTTACTTAACTAAAACTACACCCACATGAAAAATTACCCTTTTACAGCTCTGTCAGATAATCAGTATTATCAGTTTAATGAATGGTCTCCTACTTTTATCTCTGCTGCTGCTGGAGTTGGTGGTTTGACATTGCTGCTGAGTGTGTCACATGAACTGTGAAGTCCCCAAACGATCCCTCTTGGAAACCAGCTCAATCTCACCGGGGTATTGCTGCATTATGCTGTGTAACAGAACCAGCACAACACCTCAGAGTCTATTAATGATGAATTCTGGGTAAGCATAGGAGTAGCAATCTCTTCACTACTCACTCAGCTAGTTCAGAACTCCATTCTGAACACCTAAAGGTCTTTGGAAGACTCCAGGTTGTAGACACACAGTAATGAAAATATCTGTTTTCTGTGCTGCCCTCAGGAGAGCAGAGCAGCTCCATATCAAAACTTCGCAGGTACGGTCCTTCTCTATAATAGGATGAAACTGAATACAACATTTGGTTGTGCCCAGACTTTCAGAAAGCTCAGCTTTGGATCGATACTTTGTGTTTCCGCCTATACTGACTTCCAATCATGACATTATGAGTCTGAACATGCAATTCAATTTCTGGGAGAAGAATGTGTCAGGTGGATACTTTTGTGACAACAGGGGAGAAGATAAACTCAGGCTATGCTTTCGCCACAGCATTTGCTTTGACAGATACTTACCAGGATCAACTTAAATCCAAAATAACAGTTGCCAAGAAGAAAGGGCACACAAGAAGCCTAGGTACAGACATTCAAAAAGTGCAAGGTGGAATTATCTAAGTTATTCAGTTTTCTGAAAGAAGAGTAGCTTAGATCAGTAGAGAACAGAACATGTTTGCCCTTTGGTGGTGGGGGGGCAAATCTTAGAGCAGTTCTGCCATTTATAAACCAGGCTATGCGTGCCGAACTTCTGTTCTGTTCTGGGTATAGACCAGTTTTGTGTACCGAACTTCTGTTCTGTTACAAGTATAGACTGGTTTCTGACCACTTATACTGGTAAAAGTGTAATGTGTACCTGGCTGAAACGTTGCAAGCTAGGAGCTGGACACTTATTGGGAAAAGAGAGGTGGTTAGCCATGTCAATCTGAAATCAGGCAGATGGAAAAGCAGGGCGGCACCTTTGAGACTAACTAGTTCAGGGAGGCATCAGCTTTCATAGGAAAAATCTGCTTTCTCAAAGAATTGCCCATAGCAAACTGATACTCCCAGTACCAACATAAACCAGAGAAAAACCAAAGAAATATTTGGAGCTACCAATTTGTAAGTAGGAACAACTGAAATATTTTCTGACTCGCATCGAGCATCTATAATTTATACCACTTGAAATCAGCATCCCTGCTCTTAAATCCCAGTGCTCAGCAATTTATGTTTTATGTAGATAAAAAAAAGAGAGAAAGAAAAAAATCAATTTTTGGACATTATTTCTAGCTGCTTAGAGTCCAAGATTTGAGCACACCAAAGAAACCCAGCATGGCAGGTCAGAATCCCCCAACTTCACAGATTTCACTGCTTCCTTTTCCCCCTATGGCATGGGTTATAGTAGATGGGTAGACAATAATTGATAGAGCCAAGAGAAATCAAATTTTACATACAACAGCTGAGAAAGAAACAAAAGGAGGAAAAAAAGCCAAACCTGCACCATGTTTAAAGTTATCAATTACTCAGAGAACACAAATCTGTAGAAAACAATTTGCTAACAAAATGCCAAAGAATAACAAGCACCCAAATTAAGCTAAACGTTTACAGTTTAGTTATAATCCAGAATCAATGTAGCTCTACTCTTATACTAAGGTTAGACACCCATTGATCTGATAGTAGGTTTACACTGAATAGAGGTCATTAGGAAGGTTGTTTCTTTCTTATCTGTCTCTTATTTATAGGCCTGTCAAGGTATCTCAGTTTCAATCTGTAATTAGTAAAGAGGATATATAATGTATTATCTATGAAGGTTCATCAGGCATGGCACAACAATTGGGAATATGTCTCTTTCCAAGACCCTTCTCTTTAATTCCTGGAGCTACTCAAAGAAAACAGTGAAAGGTCCCCAATCTCCTGCTGGCCTGATTAGCAATGTACATGTTTAGGGCGTTTGCCTTGTGAAAACACAGAAGCTGACAGATTCATTGCAACTGGGTTTTTTGGTTTCTTTACTTTTTTATATACAGCGGATATATAAATCTAGAGCCAATTAGCTTAAAGCTAATAATCATGAAATAGTATATTGCTTCATTGCATAAATTAGGACTTTATCTTGTGAAATAAAGAATGATGTCCAAATAAATTAAGAACTTATTATATATGTCAGACTGATGCCTGGACTATATTTATCTTGAGATCTGTCTTGACTCCTTGGCTCTGCAGAGGAAGAGCGGTTGTTATGGTCTCAGCCTCAGCAGTTTATGCAGTGATACTGTGAACACTCCTTTTTTTGCGTGCATGTTCTTTCACCTGTTATAAAACCCCAGCAATTTAGTTCATTTGTATAAAATATGTGAAAGGCCATCTCCTTGGTCAGGGGGAACCAACAGAACTCCAGTGGAGAAAGTGATCTATGACAGATGAGAGTTTCTTGGAAGAGCACACACCAACTGCAGAGACTTCCTCAGCCTGACAAAGGGTTTTTAAACCCAAAAGCTTGCTAAAAAAATTTTTCCAACTATTTAAGTTGGTCTAATAAAAGATATCAGATTCACCCAAAGAACCTTGTCTGCCTATGTCTTTAGACCAACACAGCTACAACCTACACCCCATGACTTTTTTCCTGCCCTCCGAGTATGAAACAAGAAATGAAATCTTGCTCTTTTTAAAAACCAACTATACCAAAAGCTTGAGCTCTAATCCTACAAACTAGCCAAGCCAAGTAGCCTCTTTCATCCATCGGATGACCCTTTCATCTCTACTGAATTGATGTGAGCCTAAGGGGTGGAGAAAAGATTGCACATATTTGCACACTAAGGCCTTTGCATTGCCAGTCCTCTCTAATTCACTTTCCAAACAATAGCATATTTACTCACATACCACATGCATTGTTTCCAAAAAATTAGCCATGCAGAATTGGGGTACATGACTTAAGTTGACTGGAAGGGAGGCATGGAGCCACTGGAAAGGCTGCTGGGGACTCTGCTCCCTTCCCAGACACCTGCAGGAGGGGCAGAGTCCACTCTTCAATGTCATTCACCCTCCTCTCACTGCTCAACCAAAAGATAAAGGTTTAACCCTGTAACAAGTTAATGCTCTAATCATAGTTTCATAGTTGTTGTTAGGGGCTGGAAGGGACCTTACAGTCCAGCCCCCCTGCACTTGGGCAGGAAAGACTGCTGGGAGCACTGGATCTTAACCTTGCTGTGCTCAAAGGACATCCCTCTCTCTTTTGCTTTTTCAGTATGATTTTTTTTTTCTTAAATTGTCTCCTGTTCCAAAGGAAAAAAAAATCTGAAGAGAGGAAGGTCACTCAGTTTCATCGGGACTCCATAGTGGGGCCCATACTGATCTAATTACAAGATCAAGGATTAATTGTGTTAAAAACCAGCAAGGAATAAAACTGTATTGGCCTGCATTCCCAAGAGATCCTCCTCAAATAGATTCATGTCTTGTACAGGATATGACAACTCTATTCATGGTCTTATGACATATACATCATTGTGGTGGCTGAAAATTCAAGCAGCAAACTACACCATAAACCTCAGCAAATGAAAAGTGGAAAAACCTTGTACTTTTAATTGTGATAATATGTCAGTAGCAGCACAGTAATTGCATGGACTGAGTTAGGAGATAACAGAAACAAAAGAAAGCTTTTGGAGTGGCCTAAACAAGCTTCAAGAAATAGTGTTCAACAAACCTGAAAGTAGCCCTGAGGCAAGTTACAGAAGCTCTGGCCTCCAACCAGTACTTTGGCTCAGTAAATCATTTTTCTAGACCTAAACAAGGCTTACAACAAAATATGTCTTGAACCTCCTTGTAACAACTAATATCAACATTAGACCAGCTCAGGCATTCAAAACTCTTTGCAAAAAAGAAAATGAGTGAGATCTTCAACTGATATACTGTATATAGATATATTCCTTTCTTATTTGCAACTGACTTGTCTTAACTTGAATATGTTTCAAGCTTCCCAGATATAAAAAAATGACAGGATTGGTGCTCATAAGATGTAAACAGAGGATAAAGGAGACAAGTAAAAACACCATCAATATTTTACTTAGGAACAGATGTGGATTCCCTCTGTGGCTTCCTTGTCTGTACACGTCCATTCACAAAAGATGACAAAGAAAATATGCTTCTGCGATGAACTCACAACAATCCACATGCCCATTTTAAACATGGATTTAGGAAGGCATAGTTTGTGCCTCCCCTGACTTCAGCAACATAAAAGATGGTTTCCTGCAGTTGCATAAAAGAACAGCAGCAGTTGCATAAATGAACAGGAAGATGCCCAGGACAGGAGGAAAGCTGATCAAGAGCTTAGCACAACTCAGCCTCAAGAAGAGAGAATTAAAAAAAAAAAATCAAAACATAATTCCATGTCTGCATCAACACCACTAGTTTTAGATCCATTTCTATGTATCCTTCCATCAAACCCATTATGCTATTGGCCAATGAACACTAGGTGAATTTTCACTGCTGCTCTTTAATAAGCCTAAGGCACTTAATGAATCACCCGAGGCACTTATGCTCCTAGCTGCATTAAAGTTGGGACAGTTTTGCCACTGTCTTCAGTGGGGCCAGAATTCCTCGCATAATGTCTTAAAACCAATGTGCTTCTTATGGCTCATGCTCTTAGGATTCAAATTTTGCTGCATAGCACACTCATAAGAGAGGTACCATAGTATCTTTGTGGCTGGAAATCCTGGGTTTAAATGGGAAAAAAAAATATCTCAAGGACAATACTGTGGACCCTCGGATCAGGACAGCAGCGAGTTAGAAATGCTAAGGGAACAGAGAGGCTGTGAAAGCAAAAAACACAGTAATAATTGAGGCTGGGTCAATCTAACCCAGGAGTGGGCAAAATATGGCCCATGGGCCAGATCTGGCCTGCCAGGCAATTTCACCCAGTCCATCAGTGCCCACCAATTAACTGTACCCAACTCAGCCTGTGTGCCTCACTCCCACCCTCATAGGTGGAAGGAGTCTAGAACCAACTTCCAAGAGAAGTGGTGCTGGCTTCTACCCTGGGGGTCTTCAAAAGGAGGCTAGATAGACACCTTGCCGGGGTCGTTTGACCCCAGGACTCTTTCCTGCCATGGCAGGGGGTCAGACTTGATGATCTGTTCAGGTCCCTTCTGACCCTACCTACTATAAAACTATGACTCGACCCAGGCAGCATGCAGCTTCTGGGTGGGGCTGCTGCTGCCTCCACTGCAGCTACCAGGGATCTTCTCAGCTTCCCTGGCATCCCACTTGCTCCGGGAACTAGGTAAGGAAGCAGAAGCAGTGGGGGCAGGGGTAGAGCTGCAGGTAGGCAGAGCACAGAGCATGAGGCTGGGGCTAGTGGCAGTGCAGAGTCCATGCTCAGGGGGCTGGCAGAAGAACAGAGCTCAGGTGGACAGGGTCTGGGTGTGATGGTGGGTGAGGGGGTGGAAATCCCCCACACACATTCACCCCTATGGCACACAGGCACCACTGCAGGCAGCAGGAGCAGCAGCAGGTACTCAGGGCCCTCACACGTGCTACTGCCCAGAGGCACGTGACTCCAGCTAGCGCTGCATGTGGTGGCACAGAGCGCAGCCAGGCTCACCCACCTCTATCATGTGGGGCTCCACACAGTGCAAATGGAGCTCCCAGGACTCGTGCACCAGTGGGGGAATCCCCATGCGATAGAGGCTGCCTTCATCACCCCCTACCACGCAGGTCCTGGGACTCCACTGGCAAGCAGGGGGTGGGGGGGGGCCTCCACTTCTACCAGAGTCTTGGGATCTGCACAGCAGGGGTAGCAAAGACAGCCAGCTCCATTGTGCGGGTATTCCGCCACTGGTGCATGAGTGGCACGTGTGCCGCACATAGACCCACATGACTGAGGTGGGCCAGCCTGGCTGTGCTCCTTGCCACCACTTGCAGCACTGGCTGGAGCCACATGCCACCCATGTGGGGGTTCCCCACACCCCCCCACCTTCTCTTATACCCCACAAATGCCCCACACACACACCCTGCCCCCACTACCCCCCCACATAGACACCCCAGCATACCCTATTGCCCCCCTACACACATAGCCACACCCCCTCACAAACCTGCCCCACACCACCCCGCCATACCGCACCATATACACACACCCACAGTAACACCCCACACTCCCACACACAGTTTCATAGGCATAGATTTCATAGACACTAGGGATGGAAGGAACCAAGTGAGATCATTGGGTCCAGCCCCATGCCTGAAGGGCAGGAAGTCAGCTGGGGTCAGATGACCCCAGCAAGATAATCATCCAAACACGTCTTGAATGTGTCCAGAGTAGGTACCACTTCTGGGGGGGAGTCTATTCCAGACTCTGGAGACTCGGACAGTAAAGAAGGTTTTTCTCACGTCCAGCCTAAAATGGTCTTCCAGCAGTTTGTGATCATTTGACCTTGTCTTCCCTTGGGGTGCCCTGGTGAACAGACATTCTCCCAGTTCCTGATGCACACCTCTTATGTACTTATAGGCTGCCACTAAGTCACCCCTGAACCTATGCTTCTCCAGGCTGAAAAGTCCCATGCCTCTCCTGCTGCCTCTCCTCATAAGGCCTGCTCTCTTGACTTCTAATCATGCACATGGCTCTCCTCTGGACTCTTTCAAGCTTCTCCACATTGTTTGAAAGTGTGGAGCCCAGAATTAGACGCAGTACTCCAGCTGTGGCCTCACCAAGGCCAAGTAAAATGGGAGGATGACATCTTGAGTCTTGCTTGAGATGCATCAGTAGATGCAAGCCAGGATTTTATTTACTTTGCCAGCTGCAGCATTGCATCAGTAGCTCATATTCATCTTGTGGTCAATCATGACCCCCAAGTCTCTTTCGGTAATGGTGCTAGTGAGTGTAGCACTGCCGGGCCTATAACTATGATGTGGGTTCTTTCGAGGTGGAGCACCTTTCATTTACCTGTGCTGAATGTCAACAGATTTTGATCTGCCCATCTTGCAAGCCTGTCCAGGTCAGCCTGAATCCCTAGCCTATCCTCTAGTGTGACTGCGCTTCCCCATAATTTGTTGTTGTATGCGAACTTAGCCAGTCTGCTTCTGACACCCGAATCCAGATCATTTATGAATATATTAACTGATCTGAGAATTTAACCCTGGGGGACGCCACTGGTCACCATGTGCCATGTTGACTTGGTTCCATCAACAATCCCTCTGGGTCCGACCATGGAGCCAGTTCCCCAGCCATCATAAGGTTGTTGAGGTCACAGCTCCCCCGTATTACCATGAGGACATCATGGGAAACCAAGTCAAAAGATTTTTTGAAGTAAATGACATCAGCCTCTCCTCCCCTGCCCAGGTGATGCATCACCTGGTCATAGAAGGAAATGAGGTTGGTCAGGCTTGACCTACCCTTAATGAAGCTCTCTTGTGTTGGCTCTCTCTCAGAATGATGCCTTCCATTAGGCTGTTGTTGATGGATCCTTTAATAATTTTTTCCAAGATCTTTCCAGGGATTGAAGTCAAACTGATTGGCCTGTAGTTCCTTGGGTCTTCCTTCCTTCCCTTCTTGAAGATAGGCACCGCATTGGCCCTCTTCCAATCTTTAGGAACCTTTCCCGAGCACCACAAGTTCTCAAATATCCTTGTCATTGGCTATGCTATGATGTCAGCCAACTCTTTGAGCACTCTTGGATGCATTTCATCTGGGTCCACTGACCTGTGGATGTCCCGCCTCTCAAGATGTTCCCGCACAAAGTCTTCACCAACTGTAGGCATATGGTCACCCTTACCCTGGTAATCCTGTGTCCTCTCAGGCAGGGTGATCCCCTTAGGCTGGTGGAAACCTGATGCAAAGTAATCATTGGGAACATTAGCTTTTTCCTGCGTGTCAGTTGTCAGCTGCCCCATTTGGTTCAGCAGAGGTCCAATGTTGCCCTTATTTTTCTTTTGACTTTCCACATATTTGTGATACATAATCCTCCTTTGAGGTATTTCCCATTTCCCAACCCTTATAAGTTTCTTTTTTGACAATATACAAGAGTAAGCCTTTATTTTTGAGTTATTATGCAATTACCTCTAAATAAACTACACAAATACAAATCATGACAAAAATATTTTTGTAATAAAATTAAAATATATTATAGTAAGTGTTTGACTTTTAGTATACAAGTTGGTTTTTTTTCTGGTTCCAAAATGGCAACCCTCCATTCCCAAAAGGAGAACTTCTGGAGTGCAAGGGGAGGAACTTCCAGTAGCCAAGGTTAGGGGTTAGGAGCTGGACTTCCAGTCCCAAAATGGTGATCAGGGGTGTGGGGCACCTGTCAGGGGGTGGGGCTACCCTTGCAGCCTTCAACAGGTCCCCAAAACTCATCAAGCAGCCCTTCAGCCGAAATAACTGCCTGCCCCTAATATAACATGAGGCCAATATGCAGAGACCAAATTCCTTGATGTTATAAAAAACTGCTTCCTGGATCAGGTAGTCCTGGAACCTCCAGGAGGAAAGACCTAGTCCCAAGTAGTGCACAGGATTTGCTGCAAAGGGTAATTGTTACTGAGCCACCCAGCAATAGCGACCACAATGCAATTGGGTTTGTCATCTCTGTAGGAGGGGAGTCAAGAACATCTACCACAGCAGCCTTTAACTTTAAAAAGGAAGACTACATCAAAATGAGAAAGCTAGTTAGATGGATGCTAAAAGGGGCCTCTAAAGAGGTGAGGAACTTTCAGGCCACATGAGAACTGCTTAGGAACACCATGTAGGAGGCACAAACATATCACAAATGAAAAAAGTTGGAAAGCAGACTAAAAGCCAGCGCTACTAAACAGCAGAGTTGCAGAGGCAATCAGCAGAAAAAAAGGCTTCTTACAAAAAGCGGAAGTCACATCCTAATGAAGAATATTTAAAAGAACATAAACACTGGCAAAGCAAATGTAAAACTCTAACAAGACAAGCTAAGAAGAGAAACTTGCTAGAGACACAAAAGGTAACAATAAAAATGTCTTTAAGTACATAAGAAGCTGAAGACCTGCCCGGGAGTCAGTTAGGCCTTTGGATGATCAGGATGTAAAAAAGGTTGATTATACGAGTACTAAATAAATGCACAGTAACCACTGTGCAGTAATGTCTTATGCAGCTGCACCTGCTGAGTATTCATTTACTTCCCGTATTTTCCTGGTGATGTCAATGGGATAAAATTCAAGAGGGAAAAATTCAAGGTACACAGAATCTGGGCTACACTGCATTTCAGAAGTAGCAGCTGTCAACCTAACCTGTTTTGTCCATCCTCTCATTCCAAATGACCTTTTCTGGCCCCTTTATACATATGGTTCGATTAATGTGCTCATGGGAAATATGCTAACACTGGTAAATGTCATCCTTTGCTATGGGAGATTGAAAACAACATTTTGCAACACTGTATATGATGAAGAATCAGATTAAGTTATTGCTTACAACATATTGTATTAGTAAAATGACAAGATTCCTGTCAACCTGATTCTTTGATGTGTTGCGCACATAAAAAAACCCCAGCATATTGAAAAATAAATAAAGTATTGGAATTAGAATACAAAACAGGCATAACTAATTCTTTCAATGAGAAAAAGAAGATGAATTAAGTCTTTCTTTAATGATGCTGTCATGGTTCAAAAACAAAAAATGAAACAAAATCTGACTGCGTATAATATTGTATGATAATTTCTTGGTTCCACTATGCAATCTTGTTTTATTACTCATTAACTCCCTGTCCTCAGTGTGTACACCATTCAGAAGAATTGACTGATTCCCTACCATATCTACAGAGAAATGGAAATTAGGTGTTTTACGTTACTTCTGCAATTTAAAATTATCACACTGAAGATAACATGATGCTCACACAGTTTAATTTTATTTTAATGTACAAACACTATTGTTGCACTGGGAACCTTATTTGAACTTCCCTCTTCTATCATTGACAGCTGACGCGTTTACATATCATTGCTTGGATTCTGCTAATCATGTTCTTAGGCCCATGAGTCATGGATGAGGAAGCGATCACAAAGCCGGACGTTAATTTCCCCCGAACAAGAATTGCAGGAACACAAAGGACATTCAGTAGAACAGGCATCCTCAGTATTTAGAGTGTATAAATACAGACTCACAAACCGACCTACACCTGTTTCTACTGTTAAAGCCCAAGCCACACTATAATGACTTTATCAGAGTACCAGCAAAGCCAGGGTTACAGAATCATACGGTTGAAAGAAACATCAAGGCTAGAGACAGAAGTTACCCATAAACCAGTTTAAGTGATCAGAAACTGGTTTAAACCTGTAACAGAACAGAAGCTCAGTGCACATAAACCAGTTTCAAAATGGCTTAAACTGGTTTAAGATAAACCTGTTTGAATATAGTATCAGATTTAACTGATTTGGGTCAAACCAGTTTATGAAACTTCTGTCCCAAACCCCTTCCTGGTTCAAGTTAAATCACAGTCCCCCATCATGCTTTGCAGCCCTGGACTGGGCTGAGCTAAACTGTCTGCTCCAGTGAGCAGGGCTGGCCCAGCTCCTCTGCTCTCTAGCTGGAGCAATGAGGACTGGCTGACAAAGCAGGTGGGGGTGCAAGCCTAGCTAAATATGCAGCCCAGCCTGCAAGGGGGGAATTGCCCCATTAGGCAAATGCCAGCTAGGGTCTGGGAGGGAGGTTAAACACCATTTTCCCCACTCAAACTTACTGCTGGCTGCAATTGTGGACTACAAATCCCAGAGACCTCAGGGGCAGGAGGAACAGGAAGTGAACACACAGTCAGAGAGCCATCCTCTAGCGCCCCCTGGCTTCTGGCCTGAGCCACTTCAGGCATGTGGCTGTATTTACTGAATCAACCATGAATGTCTGTTCACTTCTCTCTCAATTTAATGTTTTCAGGTTAGACTAACTGGCAAAGACTGAATCAATTCAGCCTCGGGATTTTTGACTGTCTGTACCTAGCCCAAAGGTCATTTAGTCCAACTCCCTGCATGCATGCAGGATTCACTATTCCTAAACAATGTCAAACAGCTGACTATCCAAGCTTGTGAATACTTCCACGTAGGGGAAATCCACAACTTCCATAGGAAGCTCTTAACATTGTCCTACTGTTATAACACTGAGGAAGTTTCCCCAAGACTTAAATTTGCTTTGTTGTAGTTTAAACCCACTGATTTGTGCCTTACCCTATGTGACGAGGGAGAAAAACTTCTGTCCCTCTTCTTTATGGCTTCTTTTCAAATAACTGAAGACTTATTACTTTCTACCCTAATCTCTTCTCAAGGGTGGATACACCTATTTCCTTCAATCTTTCCTTATATAGCTCACACTTCAACCCCTTATCTTCATTACTCCCTCTCCAGTTTCTCTAGAGCCTTCCTAAAATATGGGACCCAGGAGTACACAGTACTCCAGCTGAACCTAACCAGCATCAAGTAGAGTGATACTATCATGTCTCACGTCTTGCATACAATGTTTTTGTTACTGCAATCCCAAATTACATTTGCTTTATTTATGATTGCAATATATTGCTGACCCATCTTCAGTTTGTGACCCACCATAATCCCCAGATCTTTCTTGGCAGACCTAGCGTTAAACTAGTTCTTCTCCATTCGTTATTTGTGCATTTGTTTTTTTGTCCACCGTAAGGGCACGTCTACATACTGTCCTATGGCAAAGTTGGTACTATGCCATGCTTTAATACTTCCTTTTGGAAGTCCTAAAGCATGGTGCAGTAACCGCCCATACTGTGCCATACGCGTGGCACACGGTTATTTTTTAGCAGCTACTTCACATTATAATGGGGGAATGCACCACTACAGCGAACCAGCTGCTGGTCCTGTGTAGACACCTATGGACACTATGGCAATGTAGCGTCATATGTAGATGCACCCTAAATGTAGTATGTAGCCCAGATCCCAAATTGGATTTTGAAGTTCAGACCTACCCTTCAAAAGGTTTGCAGCCTTTTCCACTTTTGTGTCATCTGCAAATTTGAACCAGCATGCTCTCAGTTTCCAGATCCATCTCATTAATAAAAATGCTAAATGCTGGACACAGAACAGACTCCCCTGTGGAATCACATGTGAGACCTCCTGTTGATCTGACATCAATTCATTAATAGTCCGTCCTCTTTGCTTATGATTTTTCAACAAATTATGCATCTACCTAATGGTAATTCTATCTCCCTTTTTTCCAGCTTACTTATGAGGATAGCATGTGAGACTACATCCAAAATGTTATTAAAGCCCATGTTATGTCCATTGCATTCTCTTAATCCACCAAACTTGTTAACCTGTCAAAGAAGGATATTAAGTTGGTTTGGCATGATTTGTTCTTAACAAATCCATGTTGGCTGCTAGTGATACCATTTCACCTTCCAGATACTTATAAACTGACAGTTTCATAATTTGGTCTAGTAACTTCTCAGGTATTAAAGTCAGACTGACTATAATTCTCTGGGTCCTATTTTTCCCCTGTTTAAAGATGGGCACTATGTTGACCCTTTTCCAATCCTCTGGGACTTTGCCTGTCATCCATGACTTCTAATATTATTGCCACGGGCTCCAAGTTTTCTTCAGCTAGTTCTGTCAACAACCTGGGGTGAATTCTGTCAGGCATTATTGAATTAAATTCATTCAAATCAAATCATTTCTCTGACATGTTCTTTACTTATCCTGATTTGCACCCCTTCTCCTTTTTTTTTTAATTTATATTCTGCTAGTTTTCTGATCACTGTTTTGTTTTGGTTTGGATTTTTTGGGGGGGTTCTTAAACCTAAGTGAAGGGTGCATGGAGCACCTCTGCTGTCTCTTGGGCCCTCCATTCATATCTCACTTTCTCCATTTAGTGGTAGATCCACAGTCTACCTGCTCTTTCTCTTATCTGACATTGTTCCACACCTTCTCCTCATCTTCAACATCTCTTGGCATTTGTAACTCATTTTTTGCCTTTGCTTTCCTAATTCTGTCCCTATATGTTCTTTCCATCCCATTATATACATCCTTAATGCCCTTCCTTCCATTGCCTGTATATGTTTTCCTTGATTTTCAAGTAGCTAAAAGCTTCTTGTGCAGCTACACTGCAGTTCTTCTTACCTTTCCTCAACACTAGAATACCCGAACTTTGAACTTCTACTTTTATGTCCTGTAGAAACTACCAGCCCTTTCAGGCTCCTTTTTTTCTTTAAAACAGCCTATTCATGGTACCTTAGCAACTCTTCCTTGGAATCAGATGAAATCTACCTTTTTCAAAGGCCATTCTCCTAATTTTGCTTTTCTCATGCCTTTATTTCCTCTGGATTCTGGATTCTAACATAGCATAATCACTTCCTCCCAAGTTTCCAACCACCTTTGCATCTACAGCTTCATTTTTACACATTATAAGACAGCAGCCACTAAATACATAATAACAACTGCCAGAGAACATCTATTACTTACATATTACTTTCCTTTTTCAAGGAAAAGGAGAGGCATGCATCAACATAGCATGTCCAAATGATCGCTAGAGACATTGTTAGTGGCCCAAGCAGATCATTTTCAGATCACAAACTGACAGAACTGCCCTACCAGTAATTCGTGTATGCATGCAGTAGACTTTACATCATGGGGATGAGAGTGCATGGCTTTGTGTTATGACAGAGCTGTCAGAAGCCGTATGAAATCTAAGCTGTCTGTATCATCACAGAACAGTAAAACAGTAACCTATTTCCTCATTTAGTTTACTGCATTGGAGACATTACAAGTCTTTGATGATAACACACAGGAACCTGTCCTCTTTTCATGCTGGTGAAATGCAAAGACAATGATGTTTGCCCATAAAATAGAGCAAAATGTTCTCTTATATCAATGTAGTGCAAAGATGCTGAACTGGGACACAGCCAGCACATCTTTGCCCATTCTATGTAGTGCACAGGCTTGTGCTGATTTTTATTTTAAGATTCATTATGCTTTTAGAAATATACTCTCTAAATACCATATTTACTTGCATACCCACACCCATTTCCCCTCAGAATTAGCCATCCAAAATTGTGGTGCAAGTTTTACGTGAGGAAGCTGATTTCCATGCCAGAATGGAGGCATGGGGGTGCTGTAATGGCCACCAGATGCTTTGCTGCCTTCCTACGCACATGAAAGAGAAGCAGAGTTCATTTCTCAGCATCACTCATACTCTTCTTGCAAACTCAGGCTTTAGCCCTGTTGTGGCCACTATTGAATTGGTAGCAGCCTTTGGATGATGTTTGTGTGCCAGTGTCAAAAAACCAGCATTGCATTTTCCATTACCTGATGGAAACATGGTGCATTGGTTAGTTGTGTTCCCATGGTTGAAGCAAGATTAGAAGTATGACTATCTTGTCCTAGAAGTGATCTTGAGACCACTGGGCATGTCTACACATGCATTAATGTACCATAATTATGGCACATTAAGTTTAGTACCTGTAATAACACTAATAACAGATAACCTGTAATCAACACTACTGCGCAATAGTGCCTGCACACATCCTTTAGGTAACACTAATACGTGTAGACTAATTCACTGTGATGTGCTGAAGTGCAAGAGAATTAGTCTAGCATGCTTTTAGCGTCTCGTGTAGACACACCCACTGTTGTCATACACGCGCCAGTCATTTGCTCCCACTGCACGTGCCACATGCTGAATAAAGTGTTATGTGATCACCACTTGAGAGGTGCTGTGTATGCTTGGTGCGGCTCTCTGGAACAGCACCCAAAACAGAGACACTGAGTGTATCACTAGGCAAAGTCCTAAAATGAATCACACGCTACATTTCAGTATCGCAAGGAGAGTAAGTGGAGGGGACTTATTTGTCGGTAGGGGCGTTAGGATTACTGAAGAAACAGTGGGCACATCTACATGAGATACTAAAAGTGTTGTAGACTAGTTATATTGAGCATTAGCACGGCTTTCACTGTGACACACTAATGCACAGTAGAATTAATCTACTGCGCATTAGCGTCACCTAAAAAACATGCCCTGGCACTACTGCAAAGTAGCACCATTATAGCGCATTAAGTTAGTACCCATTATTACAGGCACTAAACGTAATGTGCTGTAATTACAGTGCATTAATGCACGTGTAGATGTGCCAGTATAGACGAGGTACAGCCAATCCATGGCAGCGCCGTGCCAATTTGTGGCTTACAAATTCCACCTTGCTCCTCCCAGCTGGAGGCTCCAAGGCCCCTTTCCTCTACTCCAGCACCCCAAGGAACCAACTCTGTTAGGTACACTGCTGGGGGGCAGTGATCAGAGCCGTAGTCAGGGAGGGAGCAGGGCTTAATTTGTGGCTAGCCTGCCAAAAAGGTTGGTCATTACTGGTACAGAGATATCCTATATATACTTGATATTTGGAGGCAAAATTAACTAAAGCAGCACATGTTCAATAACCTTGAAAATCAGGCCTTTATGTCCTAAATTTTTTAAATCTTATGGAAGAGGATCCAAGAGGCTCAGAGTGCAAGAGGGCTCATTCTCAATTAGCTATTCTGGATTGACTACTGCTACCTAATCACCAGGGATCTGGGTTTTCTCTTTCCCGTGAGAAAACAGAGAAAAACATGGATTTTCCCCTTTACCTGAGGAAAATACGGATTTCTCATTTTAACAAAGAAACCTGCAGATTTTGCAGTTTTGTAAAGAGCTCTCTACAGATTGGCAGATTACCAGCCTACAAGGGGCTGGGATGGAGCAGGGGGAGGAGAGTAGGGAGCAGAATGGGGCTGCAGGTGGCTCATCCACTGCAACTCCCCACCACTGCATGCCAGAGGGTTGGAGCACCTGTGCCTCCTAGATCTGTGTGCAGAGCAGGGGTGGGTATGGCCTGCCCTCTGCGGGCTCATGCTTGCCACCCTGCTGCCCTCCCCTGGGCCTACACAGCCCAGCAGGTGTGACCTGGTGCTGCAGGACACAGCGGGTTCATTCAGGTCAGCTCCTCACTGCTGCAAGCTCCACACTTCCCTGGCAACATGTCCCCTGCATGTGTGGCAGCTACACAGAGTTGTGCCCCTCACTGCTATTGCACGGGCAGGGGATGTGCTGCCAGGGCAACCCAGAGCTCGCAGCAGCGAGCTGCCCCATGCAGCCCCCTGTTCCCTGCAGCACTGGGTGGCACATGCTAGGCTTCAGAGGCCACCAGGAAGGGCAGCAGAGTAGAAGTCCAAGCCCGTAGTGGGCAGCCTGAACCCTGCACACAGATCTGGGGGGCATGGGTCCCCCCCTGCCCCCTGGGAGCGTGCACAGCAGTAGGGAGCCAGCCCCACCTACCCAAGCCCACAGCAGGCAAGCAGCAGGCGGGGAGCCGGGCTTTGCTGTGCTGCAGCAGCCACCGCCTCCTGGCCCCATAGCCCTGGCATCTGGGGCCCCCTGCAGCAGGGCTGGGGGGCAGGGGCCTGTGGACGTGGGGATGAGGGGCACAAGCAGGGACAGGGGACTGTGGCGGGAAAGTGAGGGGCACCAGCATGGCCAGGGGAGTTGTAGGTGTGTGGGAGTGGGGTGCACCAGCAGGGCCAGGGGGGCCTGTGAGGGGAGTGAAGGGCTTTCATTTTAACTACAGATTTTGGGGGGGTTATCAGAGAATTTCTGGGTTTTTATCAGAGATTTTGAAATTTTTTATCAGGGAAAGCCAGGATCCCTGCTAATCATACTTATAGACAAATATCTTAACAAACTACTGCTGCAATAATAAAACAATGCATTTCAGACCAGGAGTTAGAGGGATTGTTATGGAAAATGGAATTGCCTGTGGTGTGCAAAGCTCAGTAAATTTTCATCTCAGCTGGATCTTTTTATCCATGAGCATCCTGTCTATGGTTGACAATATGGCAATTCACCTTTACAAAAGAAGGTTAGAAAGGTGGCCACTGAAATCAAGCTCAGGTTGTTTTCCAGTCCAAGGCTGGTGGCAGGAGATCTCACTTGCCATAACAGGTGTAGGAAATGGTGTGCTATATGCAGTAGAGGTAATATAAATACCATCTGTGGCAGGCCAGTAAGGGGTGCTCCTGCATGGAGTCACCCATCTCACTGCGCCCAACCACCTTCCAGGCTCTGTGCAACTCCCTGGGGGCACCTCACGTCTAGCCGACCCTCTTCCTGGAGGACACCCGCTAGCCTGGGGGTAGTGCTGCCACCACCCAGGGTCTGGCCTGATCCTGGCACTATGCCACCTGGGAAACACAGGCCTAGTAGTCCTTGAGGGTACTCGATCATCTCCAAGAACATGGGGTGCTTCCCTCAGACTGAAGCACAAATACTGGTCTCCCTTAGTCAGCCAAACCAAGGGGACCCCAAGGCATAATTAGCTCCTGTCCCAATAAGTCTCTCATGCTAGGTACAAAGGAGAACTTTATTGATTACAAGGAGTAGGTTTGGAATAGGGTACAGGGCAGAGCAATGTCAAGGAAATCCCATAGAGCAAACTGGCATGGCTGGGTAGCCTTTGATCGCACATCTAAGTTTCTGCAAGCTATATATCTAGTTAAATCTCAGGTAGCTTACTTACAAGTATCATCCAGAGGCAGGTGGAGATTCTCTCCGGAGGCAGGCAGTTCATTGATCATGAGTTTCAAGAGAGAGAGCAAGTTGCAGATGGTCCAGCTCTTCTCTCTGAGTTTTCATTATGGCTCCTGCTCTCCTCCTGGGCAGTTCTTAACTTATATAAACCTTATGACCTCATTTACCTGGTCCAATGGAGGCTAGCATCTGTTGGCTGCCAGCCAACCAATCTGAAATGCATCACTGGTTGCCGGGTAGCCCGGGCAGGGTCTCTAGCCCCCTCCCAGTCAGGGTGGCATTGCTTAGAACAATAGGGAGCATAAGCCTCTCACCCAGGTATGTGATGCCAATCACGTAGGCAGGGGGAACAGGTTTCCCCACTCCCCTAGGAATGTGTCCAGCTCAGGTTACCTAAAGAGATGGGATGTCTGTCCTCTGCAGGGCCCATGTTAACCAAATTGTCACAGAACGGTGTTTTGGGGGGAGAGACAGAGGTGGCATTCTGCCACACCATCCTCCCATTAAGGTGGCATCCTGCCTTCCAACTTTGAGGGCACATTTAAATAAGCACAGAACACAAGAGAGCCGACTTCCAGTGCCTCAGGTTAACCACTACAAAAGTACTGTGTGACCTATACACCCACTGAAAAATAAGCTGTATATAAATTACACATGGTTCAAGGGCAAAAAAAGTTTCTTTACAATATCTTTTGGCCCTAGGAGGAAGGAGTTTGGTGGAATTAGTCATCTCTGGACCTGTAGACCACTACATTGCTTCCTGCTTGAGGAATACATTTACTGCTCAGTTCCTGAAAGAGGTTCCTCTGTCTCAAAAAGGATACTAACTGGACCTCGTCCACTTCCCACCAATGTCAGTGGAAGCAGAATTAGATACAAAATTAGCAAAAGGCTGTTCCATATCCTGGCTGTTTGTCTGTCAGGACAGATTAAGGTCATATCTCTGCAACAAAATGAAAGTGTGATTATGACATGTCCTAGCACACCTGCTGGCATACAAGTTGGCAATGGTAACAAGAATAGCAAGGGCATGGTGGTGTGGGTTTTAGCATGCTCAGAGAACATAGACTGGGTCCCTGGTTGAATCATATTTTGTCCACTAACACATGTTAAAGCCTATACTGGTGGGACTAAGCTAATATGTACTACAGTCACACTGTTACAGGTAACAGGGACATCCCAGAGTTAGTAACAGGGTAAAATCAGGTATATCCTGACAAAAGTTATTATATGTACAAGTTGAGGTTCCCTTTCAGAGGCTGTCAGGGTAATTATCTATGTTGCTGACCTTCCTGGCCTGCCTCTGGTTCTTGAGCTGGGAGATATCCTGACGAGGAAAGAGTCGCATAGCAAGGAAGTTTGGTGCCCGAGGTAAGCCCGCAGCGGTAGCCCACCCTTGTCCCGCACACAGATCCAGGGGGCACACATCCTCCCCATGCTTGCCTGGGAGTGCACTCAGCAGCGGGAGCCACCCTCCTCCCATGTCCCCCTAAATGAGCCGCTTGCGGCTCTGTCCTGCACCCCACCCCAGCTGGTGCCCCTTTGCTTCGGCACCCAGGCCGCCCGCCCCCCTTGCTATGGTACTGGGAGGAAAAGTCTCCTCCTCAGAATCATGGTCTGTCTCCTTGTCAGTGTTGGGGTCCTTGTCGTCAACAGTACTGTGCACAATAAAATGTGATTCATTGGTGGTGCCGCAGGACAAAATTATGTCCATCTCATTACATGAACAGGTGGCTTGCTGATGGCTTGGTAGATATTCTTTTCCCAGTGGTTCTTTGTAAGGTTTCCTGAGTCTTTGCCTCTCATCTGAAAGCTAAGGAGATCCAGTAACTCTTCACAGCTCCAGGAAGGTGCATAAGGCATGGAGGAGTGCAATAATGAGTGTTGAAATGCTACAGAGTGAAACTAATGACCTCAGGAAAATGTAAGAGCAAATGGCCCATCCTAGCCACACACCAGCATTTTAACAGGGAGGTGACATCTGGTTAACATGATCCCAGAGCAATTTAGGATACACAGGCAAACAGAAGAGTTGCACTGACAGGATGCAAAGAGATGTGAGATGGTAGCTGGAAGACTGCTAAGCCAGTGTGTAGAAATGCATTCACACAGACCTTAGTCTGCATGAACTTAATCTGCAGTTAATTTAACACACTTTGAAACAGGGGTAAATCAAATATGCATTATTTGGCCAACTGATTTACCCTAAACTTTCATATGGACAGAGATTATTTTAATTTGCACAAAAGTTTGGTGAAATTGCATTAAGTCCCCCATATAGACAAGTAATTTGATCAAGCCATAACACTACTTAAAATTAGATGCCATTTCTCACCTCACGTCAGCTGCATCCTTTCCTGAATGTTTGTTTTATATTTACATCCCGTATGTTGACACTTCATCATGATTCCAGGTAGCAGTGTGGTTAAAAGACAACATTATACATCAGACTTTTATCAAACATGGCCAATTATGCAAATTCCCCCTAAATTCATTTTTAAAGAAAAGGAAGATTGATTGCAGAGACATACCGTTTGCACAGACAGTGATTTAGGAGGGTATTTCAATTGCTAATGTGCCTCACAATGATGTGGGGTTTGTTTGTAAACTTCAGGTCTAGAAAATTGAATTCTCTGTCAACACCAGATAATTATCACATCCTAGCCAAAATTCTAAACTTAATCGAAATATTCTTGAGAGTCAACAGTTGGCATTAGTCTTAATGAAAGTTTATTATGATGTGGTATGTATGTAAAAAGTGATTACAAGTCAGGCAAATAATAGAAAGCTACAGTAAGAACAATGCATAATTCCCCAGCATTGCCTGCAATGTAAACTTAAAGTGATGACTGCATTATATTTGATGGACTTTGTGAATTTAATGCCTCAAGCTAACGTGTCAAACTCGCTCTAAGAAGAGTCTCAGACTCTATGTTTAATTAGCCTCTGGGCTAGGATGTGAATTGGGGACTCCATGCTTCCCTCAATCCACAGTGGCTCTGATGTCTTTGGGAAGTTCATTGACAGAGAGAGAGGAGAGCATGGCCTTCACATCATAACTAACGTTTTATTTATTATTTGTTCATAACCTTACTAGATTCAGTGACAAAATACTCACTGTTCCTTCTGGCCTTTGTTTCTTGCCGTTCCCCTGCCATCTTCCTGTTTTCTCCCTCTTGTTCGCTTTCCCCGCAGCAACAGTCAATTTCCCACACTGCAAAGAATTCATTCCCATATATTTTCCATCTGATAAACTCTAATTCCATTCATCGCATCTGAAAAAGTAGGCTGTAGCTTACAAAAGCATGCGTTTCTCTGAACAAGTTAGTATATAAGGTGCCACACTGCCCAGCTGTTTGCTTAGCAATTAAATAGCTAATGTTGACATTAAAATACTAGGACTGGGTTTTAGAGTCAACAGCCCAATGCGGTTAATGTGTGACAGGAGAGTTTATTGTTTCAGGCTGTCTCCAGGCTCAGGAACACATGATATTGTGTTATTTCACATTCAGCTCATTTTTGAAGGGTGCCCTCTGAAGCCAGAAGGGCTAGAGACACTTATTTTCTAATGAAAGTTGATATTTTTTCCTCAGCTTGATTTCTGTTGCATGGACAACATGACAACTTCACTTCAGGACAGACCACACTCACGTTTGAGACCTCTGGTCACAATATGATTTTGAGAGAGACTTTAAAGATGCAGAAAGGTTGAGAACAGCAAACATTTTGGGGCTTCCTTTCAAATAACTAACACAATAATTATATAATTTTCACAATCACCAGATAAGAAGGGTACATAAAAATTCAGTATCTACTTTACTAACTGACCAACTTGCAAGATAAAGTTTTTGTTCAAAGTCAAAGAGGACTTTTGTCTTCCCATTCCCTGATCTACCCAGCTGCCAACACTCCCTCCTCGATATTAGGAGACAGAAATCTCCCAAAGTAGACTTTTTATCCCCAAATGAAGTTCATGACACAGTGACCCACATTCTGGATCATTTACATGCATGAAACTCCACAGATTTCACTGGTCTTAATCTAGCCCTACAGCTTTCCTGTTTTATGTCAACTAATCCTGTTCAAGTGTCAATGTTGGACTACTGCAGAAAAATCTCAGTAATGGTTTAGAGCATCCCTATATTGCATCCTGGGGTTCATTCACTCAGCTTTTGCAGCATGGCCCGTTTCCATCTAGAATGCAAATTCATCTTTCTGGGCAGTACATTCTTTATAAACCAACATAACTTTCTGCTGCCTATTTAAAACATTATGAATCAATACGAATCAGAGATGGATGGAATGTTCTTCCTACAAAAAATTAAAAATTATGGAATATTTCAGCCAAAACCCAACATATTTTGATTCTGAAATGTCACTGAAATTCCTGGTGTCACTCTGGTATTTCATGCTCCCGTTTTCTTTTATAGACAGGGTTTCTGGATCAGATTTTGCACAGTTTTCTCCCCATGATGCTCTCCCCACCTACTGAGGAAAGTCAGTAAATCATGGTCATAGCATGTCATTGGACAGGAACACCCTTGAGAACTCAGTATAAAGGAGCAGCATGACAGCACATGATCTTCAAATCCTGTAAAAGTACCATAGTGGCATTTTGGAGATTTTTTTGTGGGGAGGCTGAAGGGCAATCATGTGTCTAATGAAAATTGAAATTTTCTACAGAAAGCTGATACTTGCCACAAAATAGTCATCTGGCTACAAACCCAATTTTCTACCAACCAGTCCTAGTAATAAAATATATTTCAAATCTGCCAAACCCCACACTTCAGCCTTTCAATTGAGGCTGAAATATATTGCTCTCTTCGGGGACTCTAGAGAGATGGCAGAAGAGGCCACAAATATCATTAACCCTTTAAGCTCCATGCTGGTACTTTAAAGACACTGGGCTCCAGGAACTCATGCAGTAGCCCTCTAATTGGTATAGAGAAGAAAGGAAAAAGAGTAGCATACAATGACTGAGCAACTGCTAGCTAGAAGGGCAGCCAGGGATGCATTTTACATTTAAAAAACTACTTCAGGGAACTAGAAATTACTCTGTGAATCATCATACAGAACATCTGACTTTTCCCACCAACCTTCTTAAGGTCCCACATAGGTGGAGGGATAAAATATTATTTGGGGGGCTGAGTAAAACGTAAAAAATGATTCTACTGTGCTGCTACACAGATAGCGTCCAGCAGGTAAGTGTGTGAGGGAGAAGGGGCATGGGGGAGGGAAGGGACATGGGAGGCAGATCAAGGCCCCCATGGTGAGGAAGGGAGTGAGGTAGAGGCTGGGCCAGGCGCTGGGGTGAATGGGACCCCGGGGCAGGTTGTGGGATAATTGGAGCTCCAGGCGGCTCATCCAGGGGCATGGGGGGGGGGGCACTGTGTGCACCCAAGGCAAGGCACAAGGGGCACATGCCCCCCAGATTTGTGCACAGAGGGGAGGCATGCACCCCCTGTGCCTTGCCCAGGGTGTGTGCAGTGGCAGGAGTCTCCCTGTGCCCCTGGACGAGCTGCTTGGGGTCCCAACCAACCCATGGCCTTCCCTGAGGCCTCATTCACCCCAGCCCCTGCCCCACTCCCTCCCTCACCATGGGGGGCCTCAATGTGCCCTCCCCGACACCCCTTCTCCTTCACAGATTTGCCTGTTGGGTGCTGCTCCACATGCTGCTGCATTCCTGGCATCGTGCAGCAGGCTGTGGTTGCGTGTCTGTGCGGACCCCTCCCCACCATGCTGCAGCCACCCAGAGCCCATGCCCGGAGCCTGCACTGCCACTGCTTCCCTGCCTTTGTGGGGGTGGGGGGGACTAAGCCCCATTTGCCGTGGCCTTCTGCCACCTATGGTCCCACATTGCAAAGGATTACATCCTAATTATAACAGTAAAATACCTTGAAATCTCAACCACATGGCATCCCATACCCAGATGATATAAATAAAGTTTTACAAAGGTTTATCTCTACCCTGTAAATATAGGATTTTATATTATGCCTATTACTGTAATATCCAGATTCCTCGGTTTTATTCTACACAGTGACATAGTGACATTTTGATTCTGAGTTAAGCTATATAAAGTGTCATACCAGAACTCCTAACACTATTATCCATTTGAAAGCCAGAAAACAGTTCTAAAAAGCATTTAATTGCCTGCAGATTATTTTAATATCTTTGTAAAATGGGTCTGGTTTTCATTAGAAGTGAACTAATCATGTTTTGTTTTCAATTTATTAACATACTGGATTGCCTTCCCTTTATCAGGCCACTAGAAAATGACACAGAATCAAGAAGTAGCACTTTCAGGTATTTTATTTGCATTTGTTCATGGTCCTCAGCATAATAAATTCCTTTGCTCATACAAATGCAGAAATCTCTCATGCTGTGATTGGTTTAACATAGTTTGTTATTGAAAAATCAAAGACTGCAGATCTGAATACAGCCAAAAGAACAAAATTCTGTAGATCTATTAGAGACTGGCTATTAGAGACTGGCTTAAGCAAGAAAAAACCATCCCACACATTCACACAGTGCACTTCATTTTCTGTAGATATTAAGAATACACATGGGAGTCCATTTTCTGCAGGTATAGCAAGCAATAAATATGATCATTGATCATATCCTGCTGAAGTGTAGAAGAGCAGGTTAGGTTTCTTCAAAAATAACTGTCCAAGTCATTAGTGCAGAAGCAGTTAATATGGAGGATGGCTTACCCTATATAAATAGGGTGACCATACATCCCAGATTTCAGAGGCCAGTGCCAGCCAGCTGGGGAGAATTAAAATGAGCATCCCAGAAACACAGGGGTGGAGAGGTGGAGTGACAAGGAATGGCATGGCACAGCCCAGCACATCACACTGTCCCGCCCCCACCTCTGCCTGCAGTAGTGCCACTGACTTGGGAAGGGGAGTGGCTCTGAAGGGGGGTGGTTTGGGCTGAAATAGTCCATAATTTGTATTTTTTATAGGAAAAACATTCCAGCCATCTCTGATTCTGATTTCCCATTCTCCCATATGGTCACCCTATCTATAAATAGTCCAGTGGTTTGGAAGAGCCAGCATAATGGGTAGCCCATGAAGTTCCACACCTAAATCCAAAACAGACAAATATAATTATCTAAGAATTTCATCTAGCAGTTCTTGTAGCAAACCTATATCTTGTTGTTGAGCCAGAAATTAAACAGACCCAAGGGTCAAAACCTGTCATAGTTACAGGACTAATAGTTACAGAGCAACTCTCCTCTCCTCTAAGAGTCAAGCCTCATTTTTTTTAACCTCGGGTGAAGTGGAATTCTAGTTCTCCCACTCTGAGACCAGACCCTTGTGCTATGCTCCCTTATGTATCAGCTGTACTTGCCCAGCAAGGCTAACTGTATTTGCCACTCATGGTTCTTTCCTTTAGCAATTTTTGGTGATTTGTGAATACAGTGATCAGATAGCCTTTGTAAAACTTACTCATTACTATTTCTCATAGTAGGAACAGAGTATAACAGAAAAAGTAGTTTAAAATAAAAAGTTCTCATACTTGTCTCTCTCACCCACAAATTACCATCTCCTGAGGGTATCCTGAAGTTGACCTAGCTTTTCTGGAGATCCCCAACACTGCCCTTTCTTCAGAACATCTCTCTCAATAATTACTTTCTCTCTGGAAGACTGCCAGAGTTCTGTTTCTTTCTGTTCTTGTTAGTTCCCAAACTCTTCCCTTTCTGGATCAAGCAAGTCTGGTAAGCTTAAGAGTAGATCAAGCCAGAATCCTTAGGTGACAATAGTTTTCCCAATCCAATATTGAACAGCCATTATTCAGGTCAACAGATGGTATTAATAAATTATTACCAAGTAGCTACACAATATCACAGAATCTTCATTTCTTTCTGGATAGATGGAAAAAGGAACGATCCCAAAACGTTTTTTCTATTGTAAAATGAGATTCCATTACAGGATTGAGAACTCCTGTTCCAGATCATATCATTAAAAAAAAAAAAAAAAAAAGGAGCTCAAAGCCCAGATGTATATTTTAAAAGTATACAACCATTCACTTCATCTAAAAATGTGTGCACCAACTACTCACCTTATCTAAAATTCCTGGAACGCACCAAGCAAATACATGGCAAATATATTTTAATGTGTGCTTTCTGAGTGTATCAGACCATGCTAATCCAACAACAGCATTGTCTTCATCTCACTTCTCTTTCTCCCCAAAACTTGGAAAACTATTCAGTCATTCGAGGGCTCTCCATTCAACATACAATTTCAGTGAAGGGACTTTCATTCTAGGGGCCTCAAGAGAAAAATGTAATTCATCTTCTGTTTACCCCTAAGCTACTTAAAAATTAATCTTAGAGACAGACATTAGAGATAATATTTTGCCAGAGAGGAAGGCAGTTACCAAATCCCTTTAGCTTCCAGGGTGTGCCCAATTTTCCAAGGTGCGCCTAATTCCCCTGGAATTTCTTAGCCTAGCTTTCCATTTTAAATGGCCTTTTTTGGTTTTCCTTAAACAAAAGTGATGGAAAACCCACAACAATAAAATATGTTTGTGTCAAACAATTTATGCCATTTCAAAAACTGAAACACAATGGAAGTATGAATAATTGAATGGAATTCTGTTTTTCTATATTCTTGTATAATTTTTTCTTTGTCTGACTGTCCCTGGGGCCCATGCTAGTGAAAACACTGTCACTTAATGTACTTCTGTTTCCATGAGATGCTTCCAGAAACAGCTGCATATTTATCGCCATTGTCATAAACACAGTTCTGAAAGTACCAACATGAAGGAGTGCTTGTCTCCTTCATGCAACTCAATTTTTGATATTTGAAGGCCTGTGTGATAATCCTTAGGGACAGCAACAAAAGAGCATGAGTTGCAAAATCACTTGTAAATCAAGCAAAGTGATACTTCCACTCTAAGGCTTTGCCTGGAATACTGTGTCCAGACACTCTGGAGTGCAGGGCTACAATTGAGAATGACTTGGATACACTAGAAAAATGATCCATAATCAATTAGATGTGATTCCACAAGGACAAGTGCAATGTCCTGTACTTGGGAAAGAATAATTGTATGCACAAATACAGACTGGGAAATGACTGGTTAGGTTGCAGTACAGCAGAGAAGGACCTGGAAGTTACAGTATCCAAGAGCTGAATATGAGCCAACAGTAGGCTCTTGTTGCAAAAAAGCCAACAATCTACTGGGTTATACTAGCAGGAATGTCACTTGCAGATCAAGGGAAGTCCTTTTTCCATTCTGTTCAGCACTGGTTAAACCTCATCTGGATTACTAGGTTCAGTTGTGGGCATCACACTCCAAGAGGGATGTGGACAGATTGGAAAAAATAACAGAGCAACAAAAAAGATTAGAGGCCTCAGAAACATGACTTCTGAAGAAAGGCTGAAAAACCTAGGGTTATTTAGTCTTCAGAAGAGAAGACGGGGAGCGGCTTAAAACAGTCTTCAAATACCTGAAGGGTGATTACAGAGAGAATAGAGTTGGGCTTTTGTCTGTATGGGACAAGACTAGGAGAAAAAGGCTCAAGCTTCAGCAGCAGAAATTTGCCTGGAGATTAGGAGGAACCTTCTGACTATGAAGGTGGTCAATGATTGGAACAGGCTATCTAGAGAAGTCATGGAATCTCTATCCCTGGAAATTTTCATGAGCAGATTGGACAGACACATGGTGGGATGATCAAGTCACTGCCTCGAGCAAGGAGTTAAACTAAATGACCTCCTATAATCCCATGACATTAGACCTGAAGGGAGGAAGGGAAAGTCCACTAATTAGCAATATAAATTCTCTCTTACAAGAAGTTCTTGCTCATAGAATCGGAGCTAAGAGCCGTCTGTGCAGGAGGCACAGGCTGAGCAACTTTGTACAGTGCCAAAATGCAATGAGCTAAACATTTTTCATTTTGAGAGGCAATTACGAATTGGGGTTTGCTCTAGCACAAGGTCTGCAGAAACTCAGCCCCAGAACACAGAAGGGCTTGTTAAAAACCTGGTCCTGCTCTTCTGGGGAAATAAGATGGAGAAAACAAAAGATACTGGGGCAGTGCTAAAAGCACCATAGGTTCATAGGAAAATAGGGCTGGAAGGGACTTCACACAGTCATAGTCCTGTCTTGAGCCCCCTGCTCAAGACAGGATCATCCCTGGTTAAACATGCCATCCCAACCATGTCACAGGATTGCACGCACAGGAAAATGTATCCTACATACCCAGGATGCTGACTTTCCTTTCCTTTCCATGCATCTACTTCTTCTAATAGGGTTTTGAAGTCTCCAAGGAGGATTCACATCACTTAATACTGCTTGTAAGCTTTTATTTATATATAGAAAAAAGGGTCTAGAGGAGAATGCTGTGGTAGGCCAGTAGGGGGCACTCCTGCACAGAGCCACCTTCCTCACTATGTCCAACCAGCTACCAAGCTCCAAGTGTCTCCCCTGGGGTGCCTATGACCAGTCAAACCCCTGGAGCACACCCGCAAGCCTGGGGTAACCACCGCCACCACCTGGACTCAGGTCTCTGTCTGGGCCCTGTGCCATCCGGGATACACAGGCCTTGTAGACCTCCGGATCTTGTAGTGCTTCTATTACACTGAAGCATAAAAAGTAGCGTCCCTTAGTAAGCCGAGAAGAGGGAGCTAAAAGGTGTGCCCAAGCCCTCTCAAGCATGTACCACAAGGCTTGCTAATGGATAGCTTTATTGAGTAGATAGGGCAGACTTGGGGAGAGGTACAAGTTAGAGAAGTATCAACATCCTATCCCCTACTGTGACCACTTTTCCCCATAACTTATTATCAACCACAAACTTGGCCAGTGTGCTTTCCACATCCTCTTCCTTCTAAATCATTGATAAAGACATTGAACAGCACAGGACCAAGAAACAAACCCAAAAATCAGACTATGCACCTCAAAAAATTATTTAATTTACTTTTAGAGAGCGTTAGCCAGCTACTTGCACACAGCTAAGAAACTTAGCAGGTTTCATTTCCATTTTCATTTTCACAGCCAGATCCTCAGCTGTAGTTTACAGCTGATGGCATTACACTGATTAACAGCAGCTGAGAATCCAACCCTTTTATTTTGATTTAGAAAGTTTTGCTGACCATTTTGACATTCAGTTTTCCTTTGCTGAGGGGACAGATGAGACTTCAAGGATGAATTCAGGAATCTATGGGCTACTTTCATTCAACAAAGCATGCTTTAAAAGTGTTATTTCAGTGCATGACAAATACCCAACATTTCCATTTCCCTGTATGAGAACCTAGTTTTAAGATTTTAAATTTGTCAGCAGAAAGAGAAATACATATATACAGAGCATGGCCCCCTTTAGAAAATGACAGTTTTTAGAAATTCACTTTAATTTTGGATTACAGATAAATTTTCTGTGGCATTAATGCTCTCTAAAGGTCTGAATTTCAAAGAAAGAATAATAATCCCAATAGTCTTTCCAAGGAAGCTTTTGTTTTATGCTGTCTCTTCTCCTCTGGTAATAGAATAGCTAGATGTTTTTTATTAAACCATCTTACATAAGTATATCTGTAAGTTTGTGACCAAGACTTCCTTTAATGACACCCTCTAAGAATATTGATATTTACAGGGAGGGGGACAGGGGTAGGAGGGGAGAGGATCACAAGAACAAACCACACAAAAGAATTGTTATTGCCTTAGTGTGAGGAGCTCCACATGTCATTACTTAGCTTAACGAGTGAAGTATGAAAAAGATGGTTATAACAATAAATGCATTTTGTGAAACATGATTCTACATACCTCAGAGACAGCGCTGCTGGATGCTGCATGAATTTAGGTTATGGGACTATTACTTGTTGCTCAATACTCCCTGAAAATCTCTGGGAAAACAAAACACATGATTCTCAAACAATACTGGCAGGGGGTTTTGGAAGTATTATATGGCTGTAAGCAACTTAATATGAAGTGATACCCTTTTTATGCAATAGAAAAAAGACTGTGCATATGTTACTAGTTATAACTAAGGACAATTTCCTTATTCAAGACAAATTCTTTTTTCTACGCTTGTACCAGACAAGGGTATGAGAGATTTTGCATTAATATGGGTGCTTTTATACAAGATGGGGCAGTAACATCAAGCAACAAAATGGATATTATGATATCTTACTCCTGCTCATGAAAAGAGGCAATTATCTAATAAACAAGTTAATCCAATAATTCATAAAAGGTAATACACCTTTAAATATGTGTGACCAGACTTCTGATTTTTATGTTCTAAAATATGCCATCCAGTCTGAATTCAGTAAGTCAATCAGGTTAAAATAAGCAACTGTCATTATCCTACTTCAATGTCCACTAGGTAGAGTTATTCAATCTACATCAATTATTTTGTCCAGCAGAAATCAAGTCACTGCAGAGAACCTTGTCACAGTAATGTTCTATTATTTAAATGACGTTCGCCAGGGTAGCAAGCCAAAATTCCGCTTTATTATTATCCTAACCTGTATTATGCTACTATCTGTCAATATATTCTTAATAATAACCTCCTTCCATAGCAATATCTCCAGTGACTCAGTTTTATAATGCTATCATTGCACTTAGTACCCTGAGTTTCACAGGTGTATAATTCAGGTTAATGCTGCCTCTTCATGAGCAGCAGGGCTGTGCAAAACAGCACCACTTCGTTTCAGTTTCCATTTCACCATTTTGATGGGACAGTGTTTCATTTCGAGTTTCATTTCGTTTAGAAAGCACTGTTTTGTTTCATTTCATCGAAACTGTCTCACTCGACGCTTTTGATGTTTCACCCATAGGCTATAATGGGGAAGCACAAAACTTCCTATAATTGTCATTTCTTGCCTGTTTTGGATGAAACTTGCACAGATGGTAGCCCCTTTTGAGGCCATGAAGTCTGCCAAATTTCAAGGAGATAGGTGCAGGGGTTTCTGGCAAATTGCACCTCAAAGTCTTGAAAGCAAACCTCATGTCACGTGTGTGTGTTAAGGCAAAGCAGGGCAAAAACTGCAGACATGGTAGCCTCTGTTGAGGCCACAAAACCAAGTTTCAAGGAGATAGGTGCAGGGGTTTCTGGGAAACTGCAACTCAAGCTGCTGAGAAGCAAAACTGTGTGCGTGTGTTAAGGCGCAGCTATTTTTCCGTCCCTCCCCCAGAGCACTGGGATTGGAAGGTTGCTCACGGAAGGATCATAGTCACTGGGCGGCTACACAGTCAATATGAGAGCAGTCCTTCCTCCCTCTTCCCCCTCCCTCTCCTTAGTTTCTGTTTCCCTGCAAGCCGGCCCAGCTTCGAAACTTGAAAAGTTTCAAACTTTTGAACATTTCGAGTGCCCTCGTTTCATTTTGAGGCTGTTTTGAAGCCTTTCGTTTTATTTTCATTTTGCTGTTTCGACCTCAAAATGAGTTGAAATAGCATCAAAACAAAACACCCGGTGAAACTTCACACATCCCTAATGGGCAGTAAACATTAGGAATGCAGATCCTTTGGCATGATTCATGCATCTGCTCTGTTTCACCATGTTTATCAGCATTTCATCTGCTCACCCATATGGGCTGCCTCTTTTTTATCAAGAATTAGTCAATGTTAGAGATTCGTGCACTGAAGCATTCCATACTTTCTTGTTTACCATGACAATAATTAGACCATGTATGCTCTTGGTACCCTGAGTGAATAAGTCTGTATATACATACCATTAACAGCTTCCATTTTTAATATCGTGATTTATGTTAAGGATGACACCAAGTCTGAGGAATTTATAAGTCCCATTAAACTAAAACATGCTAACATAACCTTGTGTTGCAAAAGGCCTGACTAATTGTCATCTGCACTGCCTCATTTCACTCCTACTCACTGGCCATGTCTACATGAGACACTTACTGCACAGTAGCTCATTATTACTCTGTAGTAGTGTCAAGGGGCACAAACCGTGAAGCGATGCTACTGCTCAGTAGTAATGAGCTACTGTGCAATCAGCATCACCATGAAGCAATGTGGGGACACTACTGTGTAACTCCAGTTACCACACAGTCATTAGTACTTGGGTATGCACAGTCAGTGTCTTGTGTAGACACGGCCACCGTCTACCTTGGACCTGGAAGTTCCTTGGGCCAAAGACCAACACACTTTGTCCTTTTAGAAAATCCTACCATATTGTGGGTGTTTAGGGAACTGAATAATTATTCCCTTTGCTCACAGAACCAAACTTAACTCATTTCTTGCCTCCTGACACTCCTACTGGCATAATTCGTCCTCTCTTACTTCATTTCATAGGCTTCATAGACATTAGTGATTTCACAGACAAAAGCACCTTCATTTCAATGATTGGAACAGGCTACCTAGAGAAGCTATGGAATATCTATCCCTGGAAATTTTCATGAGCAGTTTGTACAGACACATGGCTGGGATGATCAAGTCAGGGCTGACCCTGCCTAAAGCAGGGAGTTAGACTAAATAATGATCTCCTATAATCCTATGACATCAGACCTGAAGGGAGGAAGGGAAAGGCCACTAATTGGCAATATAAATTATAGACTTCATAGATTTCATAGACATTAGGGCTGGAAGGGACCTCGAAAGATTAATTAATTAATGATGTGGACACTGGAGTCAGAAGCGGACTAGCCAAGTTCGCCAATGACACCAAACTTTGGGGCAAAGCATCCGCACCAGAAGACAGGCGATTGATCCAGGCTGACCTGGACAGGCTCAGCAAGTGGGCGGATGAGAATCTGATGGTGTTCAACGCCGATAAATGCAAGGTTCTCCACCTTGGGAAGAAAAACTCGCAGCATCCTTATAGGCTCGGCAGTGCTATGCTGGCTAGCACTATGGAAGAAAGAGACTTGGGGGTCATCATTGACCACAAGATGAACATGAGCCAGCAATGTGATGCTGCGGCTAGTAAAGCGACCAAAACGCTGGCTTGCATCCATAGATGCTTCTCAAGCAAATCCCGGGACATCATTCTCCCGTTGTACTCAGCCTTGGTGAGGCTGCAGCTGGTGTACTGCGTCCAGTTTTGGGCTCCACAATTCAAAAAGGATGTGGAGAAGCTTGAGAGAGTCCAGAGAAGAGCCACGTGCATGATCAGAGGTCAGGGAAGCAGACCCTATGATGACAGGCTGAGAGCCCTGGGGCTCTTTAGCCTGGAAAAGCGCAGGCTCAGGGGTGATCTGATGGCCACCTATAAGTTTATCAGGGGTGTTCACCAGTATTTGGGGGAACGTTTGTTCACCAGAGCGCCCCAAGGGATGACGAGGACGAATGGTCACAAACTACTACAAGACCGTTTCAGGCTGGACATAAGGAAGAATTTCTTTACTGTCCGAGCCCCCAAGGTCTGGAACAACCTGCCACCGGAGGTGGTTCAAGCGCCTACATTGAACACCTTCAAGAGCAAACTGGATGCTTATCTTGCTGGGATCCTATGACCCCAGCTGACTTCCTGCCCCTGGGACAGGGGGCTGGACTCGATGATCTTCCGAGGTCCCTTCCAGCCCTAATGTCTATGAAATCTGTGAAAGATCATCAAGTCCAGCCCCCTGCCCCAGGGGCAGGAAGTCAGCTGGGGTCATAGGATCCCAGCAAGACAAACATCCAAATGTCTCTTGAAGGCATTCAAAGTAGGTGCTTGAGCCACCTTCGGCGGCTGTCTATTCCAAACCTTGGGGGGTTGACAAGTTCTTCCTTATGCCCAGCCTGAAACGGTCATGGAGGAGTTTGTGACCGTTCGATCTTGTCATCCCTTGGGGTGCTCTGGTGAACAAACATTCCTACAGATCCTGGTGAACACCCCTGATAAACTTACAGGCGGCCACCAAATCACCCCTAAGTCTGCATTTTTCCAGGCTGAAGTGCCCCATAGCTCTCAGCCTCTCATCATAAAGTCTGTTTTCCTGACCGCTGATCATGTGCGTGGCTCTCCTCTGGACTCTCTCAAGCTTCTCCACATCCTTTTTGAATTGTGGAGCCCAAAACTGGATGCAGTACTCCAGCTGCGGCCTCACCAAGGCCGAGTACAACAAGAGAATGACGTCCTGGGATTTGCTTGAGAAGCATCTATGGATGCAAGCCAGCGTTTTGCTCACTTTACTAGCCGCAGCATCACATCGAAGGCTCATGTTCATCTTGTGGTCAATCATGACCCCCAAGTCCCTTTCATCCGTAGTGCTAGCCAGCATAGCAGTGCTGAGCCTATAAGCAGGATGTCTTGGAGAAAAATCTGCTTCATTCCTACTGGAGATTATTGTGAATGTTAAGGTGGTGGCAGCTCCAACTTACCTGTTGGCTAAGTAACAAGAAAGCCAATGAAACGTGTTTCTGCCATGTCTCAAATTTGATCTGACCCAGAGTGACATCTCCCCATCTCTTAGCCTGTGAACACTTGTCATATGAAAGCTTGGGCTAAACTGCTCTGGAACTGTTGGTGCCCATAGAGAATTAATTGGTACGATACTGAAAATAGTTTTTCTTAGAGCTTTGGTTGGGTGGTCCCAAGCAAGGTTTTTCCTTCCAAACACCCCTACTTCCAGCATACGCACACACATCAAAGTTCCCACCAGACCAAATCTTGCATTACCCTTCTTTTACCTGAGCCAGGTACAGTTTCCAAAGGATTATTCTGTGGTCACACTCTAGCTGAGTTTCATCTCTGATGCTTTTCTAAAAGACAAACCAAAACACCAAGTTTATTGCTCCTGCTTCCACACTTCCCTGCTTTGCCTAATATATCACAGGAAGACCCATCATTTTAATTAATGAAAGACAGGGTACTTATGTTACATCCATACTCCCCCCTTTTGGGGCTTAATCAAACTCCTGTTAATGTCAACGACTTTTGATCTTCATGAGATCTGGATGAAGCCCATAGATTTCCATTGCCTGGTCTTGATGCTGAGTGGTACTCATGTCACAATATTGTTACATGGTTTCTAGGTCTTCAGGGAAATGACTCTCTCTTAATTTTTAATTCTTTAGGGCCCTGCACAATAGGGCCTGACCTTGGTTGGAAACTCTATGTGCTATTGTTAAAATGAACTATATATATATATACACACACACACACACACACACACACACACACACACACACACACATCTATCTATCTATCTATCTATCTATCTATCTATCTATCTATCTATCTATCTAGATAGATAGATAGATAGATAGATAGATAGATAGATAGATAGATAGATATAGTTAGGGTTCAAAATATTTTTATATCAGCTTTATGCAAGAACAGGAAATGTTTCTTCCAAGGCCAAAAAATCAAGTCATGCTCCACGAAGAACTATTGGCTTTATTCAAGCACTGGATGACAAGAATGAAGTATGTAGAATGGTTGCCTAGCATACACACACCCTCCATTATAATACTAGACAGACAGACAGGAATAATTCCTTTTAAAATGGGTTCAATGGGAGCTTTCTCTATCTGTATTCATAACGTTTGGTTGCAATGATCGTAACAGCTATGGCTGGGTCTTGAAAACATGTAAAACAAATCAATATTAATAGCAGCTCATCTTATCAAAAATGACAGCCCATGAACCCTGCACAGAATTAGAGTCTATTATTCCACAGCTAACTTTAGAAGTCAGAGATGCAATAAAATGGGGGAACAACTTGAGATTTTCTTCCCTTAATGCAACCTCTGTACTTACGTATTTAAAATAAATGCAGCTTTTCATGCTAATCTGTATGTTTTGAAAATGACTTGAAGTCAAGAAATCCAGATCCTGTTGTTAAATACAGAAACACAGTTTTCTAGAAGGAAACTCTGCATGACAGTCAGTATAGCATTAGACAAAATGGGACCAATTCTCTTCTCACCAAAGTCCCAACCATTGTTAGGCTTGTGGCCATGTACCTGAAAGAGCATTTGCTATTAAACATCTGGAAGTCTCTTTCTCAGATTTGCCTTGTTTCAGGTCCTAAATAACTGAACCATGGAGATGCAGAAAATATCATGTTAGAGTCTTCTGAAATGGGTTCATCATAAAATAAAATATTTTAGGAACAGATGAGTTAGTGGGAGGATTTTCTAACCTGCTCAACTCTCAAAGTCCACACATTAGGAATAGTCCAAACCTATCCCCTTCCTGAGGCTTGGCTTTATTAACACAAAAAAATAAGGTAATAGACAGTTGAGTTTAAGCATGTTCCCTGGATTTCAACTGCTTGTATTGCTCCTCCCTCAGGATTGCTCGGCCCATATCCTAGATCATTACCTAAAAACCCCCAAAGCTGATTTCACCTTTCTTATTTCTGGGTAACAAGTGTTCCTGGACCAGCAGAATCCACTTAATGCCTCCTCAGCTAAATCAACATTTGCTTAACTGTTGTCACAAGAAATCCAATCTTAAAAAGTACTGATGAAGATGAAAAAAAAATGTAAGCCTTAATTAAATTGGCGTGTCTTAGGTCTGTATTAAAAATTTATACAGCAATCTTAATTTCAAAGCAGTATACAACCCTTAACTAATTGATAGTTATAACATCCTAATCATAAGTGGTGATGGGCAGGGTGCAGCCATGGTTGTTAAATAATCTGAGTCTTATCATAATGAACATAAAGAGAAATCATGAACTATCGCTTCAGATTTACAGCATATAACAATAGCCTCTGACAGCATTAGTAGTCAACATCCATATTAGTGAAAAATGGAGCATTTAACTGCAGAATAGGCAGCTGTATTGTAACCGCATTAAGCATTCATCTTTAAAGTCAACATTTAGTTTGTTGCCTGAAAAGAAATAGAACCAGTGCTTGTTCAATAGAATAGTAAAGCTTTTCAAGTTTAATTTAAAGGAAGAAAAAAAGTCCTCTGGAAACGAGAAAAGCTATTTTTCAAGTGTAATTTAAAGGAAGAAAAAACCCAGAAACCAAAAATAAAAAAGACTCATTTCAAAGATTCACCTGTCATGTCTACTATTGATTTTCATAAACAGCTTGCTAACCAGCCAGTTTTTTCTGATCATGTACTCTATATGCTCACAGCAGGATCATGACAGATACCCAAATTAATTTTTTACCCAGGAGAAAACACCACACACTCACACCCAAACTGATAGTACTAATACCATCTTGTCAGTGGTAGCCAGGTGCTCTTATCTGATGATACTTGACAGGCAATAGAAGAAGAGCCCTACATTGTTAGAATCAGAGATGACTATTGGCTTCTAGAAACTGACTTTTTTGTTTCAATTACCTGGTACTACTAAAAATACGTGAAAAGCAAGAAAAGGAAAAGTGGTCTGTATGCAGCGCTGGAGACAGCTAATTACTGGATGCGAGATTGATGGCACTTCCTAAGCATGCTGAAGAAGTGTCATTTTAATTAAAGGTATTACAAAACATAGACTCTTAAGCAAAAAAAAAAAAAATGTTTTCCTTTTTTTCTTTTTTTCCCTTTCTTTTTGCTGAGAACTGTCCACAGTGGAATTCAAAATTCCACCCTCTTCTTTATTAGTTGGTTCCTAGTTTGGGTAATGAGCATATTGATGGCTTTTCTGGCTCTGCTGTGAATCACTGAGTTTTAAAGTTCTAAGAGAAACAGCTGGTAGCCATTCCACAGCAGGGAATTCAGCTATGAGTTATCCACAGCATCGCATCCCTCAAGCAAGCACAAACTCCAAACAAACAGTACATCAAAGGCTTTAGGGAGGCTGAAGGTAATTTGTGCTGCTTCAAATTCCAACTGATAAGTCTCTTGCAATTATTTTTGTATGGAAGAATTAACATTTCACAGTAATAAGGCCACACTGATAGGCTTCAGAATGTAAGCAAAGACAAAACAGAGTAGCATGACCCTCGACCCTGATATTATTTTTTTTTTCCATGAGAGCCACAATTTGCAGGTTCTTGCTAAACCCTGAAGCTTTTAAATTTTAATGTTTAATCTCATACTGCCATTTTAGCTTCCAGTAAGAGGTTCTGAACGTGATAGGAATTTCAGCAGCGCCAAACTGCCACAAGGCTTTACCTGCTTGAGAAAGAAATAACAGTGCTATTATTGTCTAATAAACAATAGACTTGTAACCAGAAAGCTCTTCTGAATGAAATGTATGTCCCGCAGGAATCTGATTCAGCATCATTTTTAGATGACATTTGCAGGTCTTTTCATCAATGAGATAAATCTTGATTTTTTTTTCTTTGTTTTCATTCTGAGCAAGAGAGACGTTTCTTGAATGTAATTAAAACCACTCTCCAGTCAAGAGAGATGTTAGCAGCAAAGAGTTTCTCGATGAGGTCCGTGAAGTAATGGGAGGCAAAACCTCATCAAGAGGTAAAGGATAGGTCCCAGTTTTTTGGTAAAGGATAGGTTCTACATCATCTCCCAAATCACTGGGGACTTTTATATCATTTCCAGAAGCCATGCTTGGGGAAGAAAACTTCTGGAAATAATGTGGACAATTCAACTGAAGATGAGACAAATTCTCCTCCTTAACTATTACCACATTCAGGAACAAATACAGTAAAAATAGCACCCCCACATTTTCATACTGGCTACAGGAGTTGCTAATTTGTACTTTGCTACCCAGTAATTGTTACCAAAAAAATGCCTGCAATTTTCGTCACACAAACTTGATAATAGTTATTAAAAACACCCGTAAATCTCCCCCCAGATTTCAATGAAACGATTAAATAGCAAAAGGCTGCTACCAGCTCACCCAACCCATCATGTGTAGGGCAGCAAGATTTTAGGGAATCTGAGACAGCTTTGCAGATGCAGCTCATAAGTGTAAAATCTTTCTTGTACTGCTGCTCTTGCAAAATGAATTGTGGGTAGAAAGTAGGGCAGAGGAAGCTCTAAGTACCTGACTTGCCTCAGAAATCAAGTCCTTCAAGGTGTTTTGTACTTAGTTCAATGACAGGGTGCAAAATTACAAGTGCGAATGTTGCACTTTCAAATGCTGTGTAATAGGAGGAAAATGAAAATTGACAGACGTGCCCCATAATTTTGGAACCTGTGCCCCATAATTATTCTATGCAGGGTTACCATCCGAAAAACCAAACAAAGCTGGCTGAAATAAATGATCCAAGTAGGTTTCATTTTGCACCAGTCATCATTTTTATACCATTTGCTAATTTACTTTATGTAGTCTCCCAGACAGAAATGGGATTTATCACAGCTCGGTGGCATAGGTGTCTGGATGGGCCTCCCCAGGGATACCATCGCTCAGTGGGTTGCAGAGACGGGTCAGAATGGAAAACCCAGGTTTGCGGGGTTGGCTGCAGGGGTTGGTCTCAAGATCGCTTCTTGTTATGTCTAAGGACATGACTTGTCAGAAATGCTTTCTCCCCCTGCCCTCTTCCTGAAGACAACCTGTCAGTTTGTGATGTTTTAAGGCTGTTGCTATTATTGTGTTTGTGATCAAAGTGTCACTTGGAGGAAGCTCATGGCACCTTTAACTTCATGTCAAGCTACTCTGAAGCCTCCTGAACTCCACTGTGGTTCTAGCTGGGGACTGGCAACCCTTGAAAAATAATATTGGCCTGACCTAAAATATGACTCCATCTCCCCTCTGATCCCATACAGGCACTGATCAGAAGAGCTGACTATTCACATGGGAGGTCAACACCTACGCTAACTCCCTTCCAGCTGGAACAAAAGAGGGAAGGAGGAACTGGGTGTATTTATTAGAAGGGCAAAATCGAATGTGGCCAGAGCAGATATCTGAAGCAACTACCTGTTTTGATTTTTAATGTCCATTAGTCCAATTTTCAATAGTGACATAAATGCTAATCTTTATACCAGATAAAGTCTAACATATTTTCATAGTTTTTAAGCAAATGCTAAATGTTTTTTAAACTGAATGCCACAAAATGATGTGCCACTGAAGCGGAGATAAATATCCAGCAAGAGCAGTTAATGCCAGGCTTGTTTTGATTTTGTAAGCTTTCACCACTAAGGTTGTCTTTAATTGATGGAATCTATGAAAGCTGAACCAAACTAGATGTTTTTTGGAGAAATAATGTTGTATCAAATAGCTGTACTCAAAATTCTGCCATGGCTTACAGTTTTTGTATTATTCAGTGCCCAGTGGTCTTTGGAAGACTACAGACACTTCAGCTTTTGAACTATACACTTGCTAAGCATCGTCTTGAAATACATTCATTTTCTGCATACCCATAGGACATGGTACAATTCCCACAGAAGTTTTCCCACTGCTATCATATCTACCTGGATTAGGTCCTTAGGCTGAATTAACAGGAATAACATTACCACATTAGGCAGTGCTGATCAGCTATCAATGCAGATATGCTGCTGAGACATTCAGAGATAAAGCAGAAGAATGGTACAACTACCAACTTGCTGTGCGGACGAGCAACTGGCATCGGTGAAAAACATGCATAGGTACCATTTTTTTCCACTCTAACCTGCCTGTAGATTTAAGTAATCTATATACACACAAACTCTTGCATCAATACAAGATTAAACAGGCCGTGTTATTCTTCCCGTACAGTAAGCATATACTTTGAATATTTTTTTCCTCTTATTGTTTGTCTTTTGAGTTCTGCTGACTGTGGCAGATCCTCGCTGAAGAGATATCTACAGGCAATAGAAGAAACAATGTGGACTTGAAGAAAGCTGCCTTGTAGAAGAGCAATAACTGCACCTCAACACCACCCTCAGGAGTTTTGAATAGAGAACTGGATGCGGCACGCAGGAGACAAGGCTTTCTATGACAAATCAGACCATAGCAGCACATTCACAGCAAAGCAACCGCATGGCCCTTGCCGGTGTATCAGCAGGACTCAGAACAGAAAGATGACATTTGGGATTCTGTTCAGATCTCCCACACTGGCAGTGTTTGGAGGTACAATATAATAACGCTGAAACTACTCAACCATTCTGTGCTTACGGCTATTTTCCTACATTGCTGTTTTTATGGTGGCACTAACAGCTCCGTGTACTAGCAGTTTGCACTAGTGCTTTAGCTTTACTGTCAAGCGAAAAAAAAATGCTGATGCACAAAATTGCTGTAGGTTTAGCACCTGTTAAACTGGCGCGGCCATTTCTGCAACAGTTCTGAGACTCTCGACTGGGGAAATTGAAAGTAGTCAATCTATCAAACCTGTCATATATTAAGCCCCAGTATGATTTCAGCAATGAAGCTGATCGCACTTCTCCTCCTTCCTCCCCTCCTAGTACAAGATTCCATCATCTATTTCTAGAACAAAGCTGAGAACCCAGGGCCATAACCGGGCCATTATGAAGCCAATAAAAGATTGGAACCACCATGTACAAGCCGACTTCTTTTGTCTTTTAAAGGGGTAACTCTTCATTTATTATGACTAGGCTACCCATAAGGGACCACTCACTCGCATGCCAGTTTCCCTTGGCTCCCGTCGCACTGACTCGCATAATGAAGTTGGTCACTGTTGCTACAGGCTCTACAATGACATCCTATGAAAAATACTCTAATCCATATATGTAAAATCAGAGAAGCTGAGATTTTTCCATGTACAAATGCATTGTAATTGTCACTGGATTCCTACAGAAGTATTTTATTGCCTCAACGGTCATATTCAAAAGACTTGTAATACGAGCAATGTGTCTAATATTAATCAAAAAGCTATACCAGAACGTGTGTTAACTATAGAAATTAGAAGAGATCATAAAAAGGGGTAGAGGGGAGATTTTTTGTGGCATTTTTTTACATGAAAAAATCCTCCCTTTATTTTTTAAATGAAAAAGATCTACCACTCTCTCAATGAGTTAAAAAATGGGGGTGCTGCAAAAGTGTCATTAAATGTTCTCCCTTTTTTTCCCCAGTTGAAAACATCTAATACCATTAAAGAATGAACTAATACCTATAAAGAATACCACTAAAGAATTAAGAAGGAAAGGCTAAAATTCAACATACTATGAAATAAACCAAATAAAATATAAGAAATGAAATCTTTCTCTGGCAAAGAGAGTGAAGCTGTATAAAGCTCATTAAAAATACCATAATAAAACACATTTATAAGCAAAGAGAAATGCTGTGTTTCTTTAAAGCTACTGTAGTTATGTCAGAGACCAAAGATGCTGGAGTAAGCCTTATGTAGGCACTAGAACAAGAGAAATAGTACAACAAAATATCTCTACCGCTAAACAAGTAATGTCTTCCATATCCAGGTTAGGGAAAAAACAATAAAAACTTGTATTTTGGCAAGTTTAATAACTTGGTCATTGAACAGACCTGAAGGGAAGACCTAATAGCCAAAAGGATAGTTAAGGAACAAAAGAATTATACATCAAAATAAATCACCTATTCTTAAAATGATCCAATACTGGGGGAAAAAAATGCCTGGAACAACTCAAGTATCAACTAAGGTCAAGACTATCTGAATTGTGGAAGTTCCTGCAGAGAAAGAAGTATTGGATCCTATTGAGTTTACTGAGAGTTTCTGCCAATCCTGTTGAAGTTAAAAGTCAAAAACAAGTGCATTTAGGTTAAGTGTTATGTGTTCTCCTGGAGGGATGAAATAATACTTAGATACTATTGTGATGGGCAGCCTAGAAATACCTTAGATAAATTAAATTAGATAAAATGCATAGGGGTAACTATGGCACAGACTATATTTCTGCCTGATTTTCCAGATAAAGAAATAAGCCTACTAGAAATGAGGAATAAAAGTCTGGATTTATAAGATGAAAAATTCTATCCCTTCTTGACTTTTGCCCATAGACTCAGATCAGAAATAAGAGAGCAAAGACTGACTTTGTTATTTCCAGCCAAACACTGTATCTAGCACAAAATGTCCCTGTCCTTTGATACCAGATCTGAGCTTGAATCAACTTAATAAAATAAAGAGAATAAAAATACTGAGTAGAACTGATCCACAGGCCCAGATGCAGCACAGGAGACACGTTGGTAAACTACTGACTTTTTAAAATTTATCTTTTATTTTATTCCCTGCTTCTCCAGGGATTTTTCATGGGGTTTTTCTTTTCTTTTTTTATTGTTTGCTCATTGTTTTTAACAAACATGCAGATATAATCACTTCAGGCTAGACTACCACTTGGAATATTTTTTTTTATATATATATATATATATATATATATATATATACACACACATATATATATATAGGGCTTAGTCCGTCTGTCTGTGTGTCTGTCCGTCTGTCTGTAATGCTCTTGGGGGGCATGGCTCCAGCCAGTGCTGCATCAAGAATGCCCATCAAGAATGACGGGTGGGGCATGGCTCCAGTGGAGCGGGCCAGGCAAACACGGAGCAGGGGGGAGGAGGGGTGGGTGGTGTAGGGCCAGATGTGGAGCGGGGGGATGGCATGGGGCCAGACAGAGTGGGTAGGGTGGCGAGCAGCTGGCTGCTGAGCGACGGCAGCACAGGGCAGTGGTTGGCAGCAGTGGCCGTCACATCCAAGCTCCCCCCCACACTCCTGGGAGGTGGCAGTGGCACAGGGTGGTGGGTGGTGGCACTCTGTCCCCCACTCCCCCCCATCATTCTTGATGGGCAATTCGCTAGTAATGTCATAAGAGGACAGGAGAATAGGAACACTCCCATATACCCCCCTCATGCAGGCTATTTGATACCTTGTTTCTAGGCAAGCAGAAATTATTGTAACCAACTTGTGAATGCCTGTTATAAGTCCCCCACCCCTGACAATCAACAGCAACTGTGAGCCTGTTACAGCCCCAACTAGGTATCTCTTGACTTTTGGCTCATGTTTTTGGTATTGGTTCTTGGTCCCTATCTCAGTCAATATGGCAGCCATCACATAAGCAAGTGCCAGGGAGAGACAACCGTACACAACTCTCAAAGCAAGCCAATGGCATGAGGCATGGAAAGGCAGGAAGCATGCAGCTCCTTTGCTCTGTCTCCTAAGATTTAGGACCAGTGCAGAGATTGATATTATTTGCTGGTGGTATAGACCAGGGATAAATTGCTGCCTGCCCCACAAAAGGAAGTATTGTGCCTCATATCTTGAAATCCCAATGCATTTCCCATTGATCAAGGCAGCCAGCCTACAATCATGGAAGAGCACTCAGTGTGCATTTTGTACCTGACTACAATGCCATTTACAGATCAGCAAGAACCCAGTTCAGCTAAGCATGCTGGGGGATTTTTAGACTCCCTTTCTTTTTGCTGTGTGATTTTTTTTCAGTATGTTTCTAGATAACTCTCCAGTAAATTAATTAATAAAGAAATCAGTCCTGAGGAGGACTGACTCATGAACCAGGAGGAAGCTAATAAAGTAAAGCACTTTGGTGGACCCTTGACATCTTTTTGTTTTTACTTTCAGCTACTTGAAACTTCTTTGATGTTTGATTATAAAAGCATGTTAAAACCCTTAGGAAGGAGGCTCAAGTAGTTTATACATAGAGTTAAGAAGAATTGAAAAGCAGAGCTGACTGAACATTGCAGAAAGTGAGTTCATAGGCAGCCAGCTGAATCCCAAATGACTACTTGCTACAGCCATGTTTGTCAGGGGTCCTGGAAGATCCAGATTTGGCTGGAGAGGGATGTACACTGAGATACATGTACTCATGACTGTCACTCCAAGGAGGACTCTGTAGAAAGCCAGTACAGACCCAAACAGACAGATACTGTTAAAAGCAGCCTCGGCTACAAGGTCTGTATTTGCAAAGTACTTAAATGGTCTCTGTCACCACAGCACCTCGCTATCATCCCCTGTTTTACAGATGAGAAATTGATGGATGAAGAGACTGACTAAGGCCAGAACAGGTGTCCAACACATCACAGATTTGAACACAAAGCCTCCCACATCCTAGCATAGCCCCATAACTACTGGACAATCCTTCTTCAACTTGAAGCCTTCTGAGTTTCACATCCATGGGATCATGCATGTGCCTAAACTGAGTAAGGGTTTACAGAACTGGACCCTAAGGCTAGGGGAAGACGTTCAAAAAGTCAGAGCCTAAATTGATTCAATCTTTGCAGGTTAGTCTAATTAGTCTAGGTTGAACCAATTTGCAAATGTACAGACATTCCCTCTGGACTGAGGAAATACAGGCACATGGCTGCAGTTTCTCAGGCCAGGAGCCAGGGGAGGAGGGGCACACTAGAGCATGCCCTTAGCTGCAGGGAAGCTGTACTGAGGGTTGTGGCCAGCCCCCGCAGTAGCCTGGACTGAACTGGGGGGGTTGAATTCCTCCCTCAGACCCACCAGCATGAACCAGAGCCCGGGTCCACTGAACGCTCCCTCCTCACTGCCACAGCAGTGGGGACATGGCCAGATGCCAGCCGGCATGGCCCCTGAGGCAGAGGGGGCATGGAGGGGGGTTATTCCCCCCTGTATTCCCACTGCCCCCAGGGGACCGCAGCTGGGGTCTGCCCACCCCAACTGCCACCACCAATTTCTCCGTGCATGGGGCAAGCAGTGGAATAATCCCCATCCTGCCCCCTCTACCAGATGCTGGAGGGAAGGGGGAATAACCCTGCTCCCTGGCCGCACACCTAAGGGACGCTGCCAGCCGGCCTCTGACCATGCCCCCACACAGCTGCTGGAGTGGCAAGGGGACAGGGCCCTGATAGGTACTGCAGCCCCTGTTCTGGTGCCCCGGAGCATGGGCCTCTTCCCAGCAGGGGTCACAAGCAGGGGGTCAGCGCTGCTTCAGACTGCAAGGCACATGGCAGCACTGTGGCTCAGAGGGGGTCATCAACCCCCAAACCCCTCCCAGCACCGCTGCTGCCACTGCTCACCCCATGCAGTCTGCAGCAGCTTTCCCCACCTGCAGCATGCTCTCTGGGCTGGGCTGGGCTCTCTGCTGCAGTGGAGCAGGGCTGGCCCCATCTGTCTGCTCCCCAGCCAGAGCAGAGACAGGCAGGGGTGGTGCCTGGCCAGACACCAGCCCTGGAAGGGAGCAGGAAAGAGGTTTATTCCCTCTCCCCCCATCCCACCAGCATGGACCTGTATTTCTCTGCTGGCTGCTCCAGTGGCAGGGGCATAGCCAGGCCCCGGCAGTAGCCTGGACTGAACAGGACAGGGTGGGGTTTAATTCCCCGCTCCCTGGCCCACAGACCCAAGCAGGAATCCATCAGGTACTCCCTCCCGCCCCCCACCCCCTTGCTGCTGCAGCAGCAGGGTGCGGTCTGGCCAGCCGGCATGTCCCCTAAGACAGAAGGGGCAGGGAGAGGAATTATTCCCCCCTCTGCCCCCAGGGGAAAGCAGAGGGGTCTGATCACCACCGCCAATTGCTCTGTGCATGGGGCAAGTGACAGAATAAGCCCCCTCCTGCCCCCTCCACTGGACGCCAGAGGGAGCAGGAAATAACCCCACTCCCTCTGCCCTCACCTATAAGGGACAGAAGTTGCATAAACTGGTTTGAGCTCAATCAGTTAAGACTGATACTATATTCAACCAGATTTATTTCAAACCACTTTCAAACGTTCTGAAACTGGTTTATGTGAACTGAACTTATGTTCTGTTACAGGTTTAAACCAGTTTCTGATCACTTAAACCGGTTTATGTGTAATGTCTGTCCCCAGCCCAAAGCTTCTTCCCCCACCCCCAGCTTGGGACAGGTGGTGAGCTGTGTTATAGTGAGTTATCACCTGCTCTCCTGATTGTACTTGAACACTGTATTCCTGACACTGATACAAAGTGAGTCCCTACAACTGTTGCAAACTTCAGAGGGAATATTCAGGCACTTTTCCAAATCAGACCCAGGCTGTTCTTGTTCCTGACAGGAGGGTCAAACTTATTGTCCCACCCAGTACTGTTCCTAGCCTGTCCTGAGAATATCAGCTTGAGATATGTTTGCACTCCAAACATTTTTGGATTTCGAGGTTTTAATCAAAACTCTACAGAAACCTTATTCCCCCCCCCCACCACCACCCATTTAATAAATAAAATGTACGTTCAAGAGGGAATAAAAGTACAGACACATCATTTGAATGCACAAATACAGTTTTCACAGAGGACTATGAATCGGGTTTCTTCTGCTGTTATAATTTACAATTACTTATCACATTAGCTCCTAATTGTCTTTTCAGAGTGCACTCAATTACAAAATTAGAATCCTTATCTTCCTGTAACAGCCACCTCCTAGACGGATCCCCATAAAATGTGCAAATTGGCTAGAAGAATATTTTCCTTATACCATTCCTGTTCATCAAAAGGTTGTCCTAAATCAAAGCCTGAATGTGCTTTTGTTTTTTCTGGTGAAGAAAGAAACCCAGCTGCCTGCTTGAATTAGCTTAGTAGCCATTTGCTTATTCAGAGACCAGGTGGTGTCATGGCTTAACTCTTTTTCTTCCAGTGCACAAAATCATAACTCTTAACTTTGTTTCCACACACCAGGGATAGCCCGGAAATAGCCTACTACAGCATTCATCTTGAGAGCAGCTGAACAGCAGCACTGAATGAAGCAAAAAGGAATAAGCATGTCTTTTCTTTCTTCCTTCCTTTTCTTCCTCCTGCATCTCTTTCTGCTTAAGCAAGGGGGAATTCCTGATTTTGTTTTGTGCAGTTGCCAACTATGCCCACACACTTTGAGCAGGCTGAGCTAATTAGGAAAGTCAATTATTTGATGGTCAATGCAATAATGCAGACTCCTGTTGCTGATGCAAGGAGCCGTCTTTAAGGGGAGGTCAAGATTAGTCTTGCTGGCTACTCCAGCAAAGACCAAGTGCAATGCCCATTGAAATCAATGGAAAGGTTCCCTAGGAGGAGGGCTAAGTGCTTCTGAACTGGCCTTACACACATTGCATGGGTATGTACTCAGGAAAATCAAATCTGAGCACCTTTCAAGGCTGCCAGGATCAAATCTATGTTTCAGCCAAAATAAGCAAGCTCTGGCATCTCACAAATTCAAGTGGTAATAGCCTGTGAAAAAGGAAAGTTAAATATTAATGCTTGTACAAATGACAAACCTCATACATTTTCAATAGCTTTTCTTTGCCTTCCCTACTCCCCAGGATGCTTGTTATTTGCATTCCGTCCTCGGGAAAGACCTAAATAAGGCTTGCCACACCAATCTATAATCTGATTATAATACAGTCAGTTTTATTTTTGTTTCTCAACATGTATTTGTAGGGGAACATTGAGACCCAACAAGTTGAATTTTAACCTAGTATCACAACTGTACACTGGGCGTCTGAACAGTTTAGCAGATTAATGCAGTGGATCAAGAGATCTTAAACTTTCCTATATTGGGATCCGTTCATTTTCCGCACTGGAACGCCATCCCTTTCCCAAGTTTAGCCAGCATCCCCTTCCATGTAGCGAGATGAAAAGAACAGAGTGATCACAACCTTATAACACCTGGTCATGCTCTTCAAGCTACAAACCCATTCAGTAGCTTTTCAGGCCTGGAGACTGGAGTACCAGTGCTGGCTTGGATCACAAGTCCAATGATTTCTGGAACCTCATCCCTGTCCTTAATAGGCCTGGTTCTTGTTTAGTTCCAAAGCCAATGTGCCTAGTGCTGCACAAACTAAGGACGACTAAGGCACTGAAAGGAATCATAGAATCATTGCAAATTAGGGTTGTAAGGGACCTCAGGAGGTCATCTAGTCCAGCCCCCAGCTCAAAGCAGGACCAGCCCCAAGTATATCATCCCAGCCAAGGCTTTGTCTAGCCAGGTCTTAAAAATCTCCTGAATAGGTGAACTAAGTTGGATAAAGCCGGCCATTTTTTTCCCGATCTAACATCCTCAAGTGTTAGTTCAGCACTTAGATGGACCTGACCCTTGTTAGGTTGATATAAGTGTAATGTCTGTGTGCACCTAATATCTGATGTTGGTGATTTATCCCTGGAAGACTTCTAAGGATGAACGGAGATTTAGAAAATGATTAGACTGAGGACAGGCAGGCCAGATAAGGTCTGATCCAAAGTCCAGTGAAGTTAGTAGGGTTTTTCCATTGTGGACAAAAGTTTGGCCCCTGGTATAGGACAGCTCATTCAATGAGCTTTAGTTAAAGTGCTCCTGCTGCCAATCTGGAAGTACAGGGACTCTGATACATGAGATGCAGAGGCTGCTGGAGCACGCTAATTAGCATGCTCCAGAAGACTTGATTAACTGAGTCTGCTCCGACAAGCCGTGATTGTTGAAGCAGCTTCCCTGCACATCTACAGGCATAGAGTAGAGGTGGGAAATGACCCAAAGTTTTAGTAGTAAAGATGAAGACACAACATGAGATTTTTACAGTGGAGTGGAGGGAGATGCAATAGGATTTGATCAAAGTTGGTGCTATGTGTTGGGACAACAGAGGGAAAAGAACAGCAAGGGAAGTCTATATATACAATAACGAGAATCATGAGAAGGGACGTAATGGAGAAGGAGGAAATAAGAAGGGAAGAAAAAGGAGATTCTATTATTATAAGTAAATAGTTGCATTCCTTTCAAATGTAGGCAGAACTCACTAGGAAGGTTTATACCTACTTCAAGCAAAGTACTTGGCATCTGATTCAAAGCCCTAAAGCAGTCCATTGACTGGAAAGGGCTTCAGATCAGGCTGTAATACAGTAGTGCGTTTTTTGCACGGGTAACTTCCTAACAAAGAAGCGCATTCATTTTCCAGCTCCCACAACAATATTTTAAATACTGATGTAAAATTATTTCTTAATTTCAAGGTAACTGCATAATTTTGCATACATTTCAAGTAAGTGGCTAATCATTATTAATTCCTCTGGCATTCACTGTGCTAACAGTAACCATTATTAACCTATTTGACAATATTGTGGATTCCTTCGGCATTAATGTGGTTGTAATATGTAAATCCATAGGAATTCAATTGTAAATTAGCATTATTCACTGTACTTAGCTTCATTGCATAATTCTGCAATTTGTGCAGAAGGAAATTACATGCTGACTCATGAGACATAACTTTTCAGGGCTTCTGAAGACCAAACGTGAATAATTTGTACCTATAATTGCATAAAAGGGTAAGGGAAGTATATAATGCCGACACAAAATGTTGAAGGGAATATAGCACTTATATCCTTAGCAGCGATGCTTAAAGTAAAATACTCTTTTTAAAACTACCTATTGCATTAATTACTCATGTAATATAGATTTACTTAAAAGCTAGCCATCTGTTAGCAGGAGCAAAGACTCTAAAGCATACTAAAATGAAATTCTGGCAATATGTGTTTTAAATACATTGCTTATTAATCTCTCATAAAATTTCTTAAGGGCCTTATCCATAGACCCCCTGTCGGCTTCAGCAAAAATGTAGGAAGCAATAGTAGGGACATACACGGGGGTGTACAGAGTCTTGAAAAAAGAGAAGACACTTGTTGGAGAATGCAACAAGTATGTAATGTAATGTAATATTACATTAGACTCTAGAACAGTGATTCTCAACCAGCGTGCCAGAGCATCCTGGGTGCCTTAAGATCCTTTTAAGGATGTCATGGAGTACCATGCAATATCAGTACTATTAGATATGCACACATGATTAACATGATAAACCCAAAGATTTCAAACATGATTCCATAGTGCTAAAAGTCATTCTACCCTGTTGTGGCCTTTGTGAGTTTTTTACACCATAAGAAGTGCTCTAGTATTTTTTCCGTAGTCAAAAAACGTGAAAACGAAGAGCTGGCATTTTCCAAGATGTGCCTCAAATTTTAAAATGTTGGGGATCGCTACTCTGGAAAAGGCAAAATGACTTGGACAAAGTCACCATTGAGCTGGAATCAGATCCAGGTTTTCTTTTGGTTCTTTGTTTGGTCCAACCGGGGCCTGATCCAGTCACTTCTATGAGCCTTGGACAGAGACCCAGTGGGCACATCTACACAGGCATTAATACACCATAATTACAGTGCATTAAGTTTAGTACCTGTACTAAACCTGTAGGTACAGGTACTAAACTTAATGAGCCACAGGCGTGTCTAGACATGCTCATTTAATGCACATTACCCAATTTAAGGCACATTAAGGGCAGGCATCTACATGTGCGTACCCTTAATGCACGTTAAAAATGGCAATTTTCGGTTATTTGAGCCTAAATTTGATACCTGCATAAACCAGGTATCAGATTTATACACGGATAGCTAAGTTGCATTAGTGAATGTGTAGATGGGCTAATGCACGTGAACGCGGTTTCCTTCAATGGATATACACTGTGTTAATGCACATTAGTGCTTTTGCACGTGCACTAATGCGATTTATCTATTCATGCCTAAATTGAATGCGCCATATTGTGCATCAGTACATCCACATGTAGACATGTACCTAAATCACCTTAAACAAAGGTGTGTTAAGTTTAGGCACACATAAATACATGTGTAGACACCCCCTAATCAGTGCTACTGTAGAGTAGCTCTGGTGCACATCCTTTACTTGCAGCTAATGCAGAGTAGCCTAATTCTACTGCGCATTAGCATGGTTTGCACTGTGTTGTGTTAATGTGCAGTAGAATTAGTCTACTGTGCTTTTAGCATCTTGTGTAGATGCGCCCAGTCTATCAGAAGTTTTCAGAGATTAGAACAATATATATGCTATCTATTGCCTAGGTCTGAACATCCTTGTCATAAGTTGCACTTTTAACAGAGCTCTGAGAAACAACCAGATTTTAAATCAGCAAGCTCAAAAGACCCTGAGCCTGCAACCTTTTACTCATGTGCAAGTGGTCCTATTAAATATATACAAGTGCACACAGGATTACAGGATTAACTCCTTCTTAGTAACAAGCCAAGCCATACAATAGTATAAAAACTAGGCTGACTATTTCAGGAGAGCAAACTCACATATAATATTTCAAGCTCTTCTCATTTTAACCAAAAATATTGAGTGAACACTCTGGCAGTCAGAAACCAGAAATATAAAACAACCCTAAAAATAGCCATTGATGTTTGGTTCTGGTTGTGGGAGTCATCTCACCTGCCTGAGTCAGGAGGAGAAAAGCTGAAATTTTGGAAGAACTCAGGAAACTTCTCCAGCTTGAAACTGCAGCATTTCTGGCAGTGAAAAGTATCCCACTGTCATTCAGGAGAGCCAAGTTCAATTTCTAATTCTCTTCCTTTTATTCCCAAGCCAACAGGGACTGAAGTACTGCCTGCTCAGCCTCTTGGCAAGACGTGCTCTTTGCTTAACAGAGCTCCTTCCAACTGAATTAATTTCCTTCTCCAGGTAATTGCACAATGCTCAGCAATAAGGCAGCTGAATCAGGAGCAAAGCTGATGGAATCCAGACTTTTCCTTGACCAGAAAAGATGGGGTGCTAGTGGGGAGGGTAAAGCAGAAAGCAGCGGGATGCAGGTAAAATCTTTGTGTTCTGAGACATTCCTGATTTAAAAAAATCAAAAAATGGCCATCTCATAGCAAATACAAATATTCCTGATCCCAGCATGACGCTATGCAACGAGCTTTAGCCAAAGCCCACCAAAGTCAATGGAAAGACTTTGATTGACTTCAAATGGTATTGGACTAAGTCCATAAAGTCAGATAATTCATTTAATATTGAAATAAGATCAGCTCCTTTGGACTTCATCCTGCCTGAATTCACATACAGTAGCGAGTATGTGGTTGCTGAAGTCATCCATCCACATATCTGCAGATGGTTTCACTGACTGCTTGAATTATTCTGTTGCACTGCGGTTTGACGTATCTTTTGTTCTCCTTCTCTGAAATAACACAGTTTCAAACATACATCTTAACTTCACCTGCCTCATGGAGATAAATTAACAGTAAGCAGTCACTGAAGCAAAAGCAGATTTTTATTCAGATGATTGTTTCAGCATAAAAAGCTCTCTTCTCTATTACTGCATAATCCAGCTAAAGGACCTTCTCATAACTATTTAATTCTTTGTGTCCATCTTACCTGTTAGAAAAATGCTAAAATAGTATAGATAGTATATTAAGGATATATGTTATTGTGAACATCAGGTTATTTTTCTAAATAATTCTAAAAAATATTAGGAAAATATGAATTAAAAACAAAAAAATATTTGCAGGGAAAAGGGCAGTTTTGAGAAATAAACTGTTTGGAAAACATTATAAAAAGTTTTGAGATGGTCCAAATGTTCAGTTTCAACTCTTTTTAAAACTGAAGTCTTTTTTAAAATTTTAAACAGTTTTTCTTTCTGGAACCTAACTTAATTTATAGCAAAAAATATATTTAAAAGCAATTAAAATTCAGATATGCTTTGTTACCTCTGCAATCCACCTTATATATAGCACTGAGACATGGTCAACTTATGCATATCAAGAAATGAAGCTGAATAGCTTCCACCTGCACTGCTTACAGCACATCTTTGGCATCAAGAGGTAAGACAGAATTACCAACATAGAGGTCATCACCAAAGCCAACCTGCCAACCATCACTCCACGATCAAACAGTGACACCTAACCTGGCTTGGCCATCTTTGAAGGATAGAAGATGGGTGCATCCCAAAGGACATCCTGTATGGGCAAACTGCAGGTGGGGGGAGAAGAGTAGGGCACTAGGGGTGTGAGAAATGGGCCATATTCGATTCTGATTTGGATTCTGCCCAAATTGGGGCAGTGACTCAATTTGTTGATTTGGATCACTGTCCCGATTCAATTCAGCTGAATCCAAATCTGAAGATTCGATGCTGATTCAGAGAATCAGTGATTCAGACATAGACACAGCTTTAAATGTTTTTTCTACATACCTTGAGGTACCAGGTGTGGCTTGTGAATGCTGCAATGTTGGGGAGGATGAAACGTCCCACAGGAGTGCAGGGAGGCCCCCTGCATGCTCACCAGTGACCCCAGACAGGGACCCAAAGTACTTAGAGTCCACTTCTGGGTCTGCCACCAAGCATGCAGGACACTCCCCCCCACGCCCCTCCAGCTCAGAGATCAGCCACAAGGAGACCCCAGGTGCCCCTCCCAGACTCAGAAGACACCCAAAATTGTTCTTCAAAGACATCTGGCAAGCAGGACATGAAGGCTTTTGGAATCAACCCAAACCTTTGGGAGGCCTTAACAGGAGACAGGACAAAGTGGCGCTCCCTTCTCAATCCTGGAGTACAACATCACAACAAGAAATGGTTACTTGAATTACAAGAGAGATGTGATTGAAGGAAAAAGCCTGTCAGTACAGTACCACCTAACGCTATCACTAGGTACACCTGTGACCACCGTGGCAGGACCTGTAAGTCTAACATCGGTCTCTACAGCCACAAGACAAAATATACCAGCAGTCACTAGAATAGCTGCAATATCCACCATCCCTCACTGATGAATGGATCACATTAATCCACCTAAACTATTGTGTAAGATGCATAATATAGGTCCATGGTCATGTCCGCATCTGAAACAGTCTTTCTAACATAGTCCAACATCAAGCCCTGTCTCAATGTGCTTGTGCTCTCACAGCTATTCACTGCACAAAAGAAATGCAGTTCCCCAGCGACTGAACTGGGGCTTCCAAAGCCCTGTATGAATAAGTGACATTCATCCACTGTGAGCTCCATTCTGCTGAAGATAATGTGTAGGTAGAAAGCCAGAGTCCTTTGTACTATACAGGATGGTGCTTTTGTAACTCCTCTGGTACTGCAGTTGCATTAGTCCAAGGTGCACAAGGAGTCTGCATAAACTAAAACATACCCAGTGCCCCCACCAAATTTTACCAGCAGGTGTGGGGCACTTAGATACTCAGCAGGGGCACTTAGATAAGCCAGTCTTTGAACTCCTCCCACCTACCTTTCTGGCTCTGCATCCACAGAATGGCTAACGGCAGTCAGGCTAGTAAAAAGAGACTGAGGGACCGAAAGCCCTGGTTAGTATATTCTCTGCCCCTTATGAAAATGTGGCAAAATTGTATTTAATACATTTCTAAGCTGAGCTGGTAGCTCAGGGTAGTGTACCACATCACTGCAGCAAATATTTACTAACCACACATCCATCAATACAACAGCAGTGCTGAAGGTACAAATTCACCTTTTCCTCATCTGCAGCAATATTCTGCTTTGTTCTGCTCTTTTCTCCCTTAATGACTGCAGGGACCTCAGGTGTTCTTCAACCTTTATAGTCAACAAAACACTGAGTCCACAATTGGCTCAAATTCTTTCTGTTCTGCCTGCAGCTATGGCTGTCCAAGTGAGATTTTGTCATTTTGGACTCGGGGGTTTGTTTTTTTTTTTGAATTATTGATGGCAAAGACAGTCATACAATATTTAATAGATTTAGCTACCCCTAGAGCATGTAAAATTTTAATCCTGCCCCCTCTGTTTATAGCACACAAAATCAATTGGGCAGCTTAATGTTTCTTTAACTTCAAACAATATCTATTAGTTGGCAATGCTGCAGTCCTGCACAGAGGAGTGTGTACCACGACTATACAGCTTTCTTAGGGGGAAAGAAAAAGGAATGTCTTAAAACACGTTACTTTCAGAACAAAGTGTTATTGTGTGCATCTAGGAAATGGAAGAGTATGGATTTGTTTTCTCCTCAAAAAAAATATTTAAAGTGTGGGGGTTTTTATACCCCTGCTGATCACCTTTTGATAGCAGGCTCTTTCAGCTGAAAATTGCAGGACTGAAAGCACCATTACCTATTATGCAATGGGAACGTGAGAAAGCGTTAGTGGACAGCCCAGCAAATTCTCAGCGAGTTAAAACAGTAAAAATAAGGCAGAATTACAGATTGTTCCAAACACACACACACACGCGCACTTTGCCTACGGGAACAATCTTCCCATAGAAATAGCAGCTCTCTAGTATTTTAGTTGAATAGCCTCATTGGGAGGCTTTTAAGCTAGTTTTTTTTCCACAAGAAGCAAGGCAAAAATGGAGTAATGACAACCATTTAAGCTTGAGCCTTCTTCTAGTAAAAGTCTTGTCAACATCAATAGGAGCAGGAGCATACAATATAGTTTTACAAAGGGGATCAACCCACATTAAATATTGAGTGCCTGGGTAAACCTGAAAAATGTAAAGTTCCTCAGCAACTAGAGAGTAATATTTATTTTACTTGTTCTGCCCTGTTAGGTTGCCTCTTCACTTTTTGGGACCCCAATTCATCACTTACATATATAGCTTTGCAAAACCTTGCAGTCCCAGTTGTCTGGGAAAAATTCATCTCCGTTATTTTAAAACCTCATACATTTTATGGCAAATGTTGATGAAAAAACTTTTCTGCCTCGGCTGATAAATTTTCAAGATAATATTGCACAGCTGAGCAACCTATGCAGCATAGGCCATACTGGGAAGGGCCTTACTCCACAGTCCCATACTCCACAGTCCAACCTCTGGCTGGTTATATTTGATTGTCAAAACTGCAAGTGTCCCCAACAGCATTCACATATTGTGCAGCTATATGTAATACATGGATAACCAAGACACTGCTGTTCCACCAGTGCTACATTCCTGATTTGCAGTATTAGTGACAGGTGACACAAGAAATGCAAGTGAAAAGAAGCTAATTATGTGCAAACAAAAGTTTAACGACCTTTTGGTGAATCACACCCCACACCCTCTTTCTTCCGCAGGTCTCTTTGACATCCACAACTGCTGCTGTCCCAACCCAAAGAGCCTCTAATTGAACTGTTGATGGAAATACTGCTGAGTCTCAGAAAGGCACAGGGAAATCAATAAGCTGAAAAAAAAATCAAGTCTTGCTTCATATCCAGCTTGTGCCTTTCCTTCCCAATGGAGAAAACAAAGATAAATTATCACTTGTGATGGGTCCGTAAACAAAGGGATTTACCTACGTGACTTTTTAAGCTACACTGCTCCCAGAACCCACAGTATTCCTGTTCAATTACAGCAAAGAAAACTGCAGAGCTAGGTCTAACTACACCAAAAACCAGACAAAAGAGAAGGAAAGACAGCTTCACCTATGGTTCAGATGCAATAACGACAATGAAAGTATAACAGAGATTAATTGGGCCGGAATTGCATGAAGTTTGTTAATTATGGAAAATGTAAGGGAGAAACTGAGGGCCAATGTAAGCTACTCATTCAGAAAGGACAGCAAAGCAAAGATGGGATTACTTTAATACATCTCCTCTGTGCAACCATTATGGACCTTTGTGACTTGATTTACCCAAATCTTAACTAAGGTGAGCAAGAGTCTATCTGAACATTGAGACCAGTTTCTTAGTGTTGACACATACATAATGCATGGAAGCAAAAAACAGTGAAATATGCAAGCAGAGAACTGAACATTATCATTTAAAATTCTTTTGGGTTAGCCAGGTAATCCAGCCAGAGGTTAAAACAGAGGTGTGGGAGTCAAGAGCCATGGAAGGTCAGATCTACCTTGTTACCTGTATAATCCACCTGAACTATTATGTAAGATGCATAATATAGGTCCACAGCCATGCCCACATCTGAAACTGTCTTTCCAATATAATGCATTCCAACTTTCTGCCAGACAGTTATGTTACATCCGTTGTTTTTGTGCAAGATTATTGTTGCCATAAACCTTGGATTCCAAGGACTTCCTGCTTGTAATGAGAATCTGCATATAACTCTCTTTAGTGTTGCTCCCATTTTCAAATCATTCCCATCCCAGTTTACCTTCAATTACATCCAGAAACTACAATAAAACACTGTTTGACAGTAAAAGTCAAGCACTCAACAATTGGGAACTGCCAGATTTACAGCCACGTGTGCAACCTTAACTGGGCCCCATTGCCCGTATGCATTTATCGTTAATTAGATGAGCATATGCTATTTTATTCTCAGGACCATTGGTAGCTGTAATAGGCATATCAAGTGCTTCTGGGGACTCAAGGCTAATAGAAGAAACTTGGTCTGTAAGTCTGGCTGGTCTACCTTCCTGAAAATTAAAATAGCAGTCTTCCAAGATGATATACAGCAACATTTTGATAGACAGGTTATGGGACAGTAGAAAACCATCAGCAACAGGCTGATGTTACCATTTTGTATATACTATGCGAGTAACTTCATGGGTTGTAGAGTGTTCAGCAAGATATTCTGCCAGCTGGCATAGTACATCCCAGACAGTCAACCAAAATGAGGACTAGGAAGCAACAATATTTTGATTGTTGTGTCTTAAACTTTCAGCTGTAAGCTCACCAAAGATACTTGGCAAAAATAAGTGTGAGGTGTTGGAATGGATACCATGTGGCCACACATCATATTGAGAGCCACAACAGTTGGCTTACCCAGTTAGTTCAAAACATATTTCTGTTGCATGACTGTAGGCTCCAGGGAGTTTTATTACATATATGCACATAAAACATTATGTCCCGCTACCAGTAAATATTAGTTGATTTTCATAGCACCATTCATGCATAAATACATCAAAACATTGGCATCATTAAAATTATGTCAATACTGCCAAGTGGTATTTGAGGATCATCTATATTATTGTGATCAGCTTGCTCTCAGTAGAAAACCAGTAAGCGCTTCGACTCTCAAACCAAGAGTCATTTAGCAGAGTATTGTGCACACAGGAAAGATGCAGTCTAGGAGTAAATCCTGCAGTCAGTAGGAACTTTGTCACTGGAGCCAGGATTTCAGCATGTATTGGAAATGTGTGTGCAACTCGAATTATAACACCACGGCTAAAAACAGCCAGCCAGCTTGGTGCGAGACGTATTAGCTCCATCTATGACTCGCACCAAAACAGCCATGGTCCAGTCATTTACTCACTAGACTTAAATGGCAATTAAGTTGAATTAGCTGTAGTTGTTCTGAGGCAGTGTTAACATGAATAATTCATGGGTACTTAATGCAAGATAGTGAGCTTGGTTGTCCGTCAGGTCTGGATTTGATGCAGCCCAAAACTCTCCGGTGGAAATCAAACTGGTTGTCTGTTTTTAACCAATAAGACCACGGTTGGCTTGGTTGGCGTGTGGGTGGGAGCAGGAAGCTGGAATGCAAGTTACTGTATAACCTAGAGACTTGATTTGAGTTACCTGTATAACAGCAGACTTTTACTGGTACCTGTAGGTAATGATATTTTTTTATTACTCTCATCTTCGGTATAAGAAGCCCTGACATTTTGGATATATGGAGGATGTGTAAATTGTTAGGTTAGCCTCTTTATTACTTTTTTCCAGTATAAATGAGAAAGTACAAGGTTTTATCTGAGAGCTCAGCAGGCACTTTAGCATTATGTTACCCATAGACAAGTGACAACATGTTGGATTATATACACTCCTCAGGAGCCTGCAGGTCCCATTTATTCTGGCATCAAATAAAATGCTACAAAAGAAAATAACTTTTTTTTTTAGTTCAGTTTTATGATGAAGCTGTGTGTAACAGAAAACTGCAGTGGTTGTTTCAGGGACATATTTATTACACTGTTAAATTATAATGAAGGTTATTGTTTTTAACCTGGCCATTTTTAAATAACAAATTTCTCTGTTTTAAGTCACTGGGCATTTTTATTTTTTAATTTGGTGGCAGGGAGGCGAGGGCTGAAGTGCAGACATTGAATATGCACATACTTCAATCTGAAGAGCACCCAACCCGAGAAGCACATATATTTAATTCAAGGATTTATAATATTTAATAAATGGCAAAGATAGAAAGGGAGCTTCTTAAAAGAAGCATCGGGTTCTCAATCTATATAATGCCTAGCACATGGTACATAGGAGAAAGGAATTGTTTGATTTTTATCATATTTATTTGGATAAGTTGGTGACCTGGTTCTTTGGCTGCTTGCTCCCGACTTGCAGGTTCCAATGCTGGATTGAATGGCAATGACAAAAAGCCTTCAACCCCTATCACAGGAGCAACACAGCTCGGGCTCCAGTTTGCAGTATTTACACTGTAATCCTGGACACACAACATGAGAAATGAACGTGAAACCTCCATCTCAAGAGGAGATTGCCTATATTTTCATCCACATCAGAGACACCCACACAGGGAACAAGAAACTCAAATTCTTTTGGCACTGAGAACTGGATTGCCACTCAACCCACAGCCCTCCCCATCCCCATCACACAAACACACACAGAAGCAGCAGATGAAAAGATGCCCAAAATTCACAGCAGTCTTATGCCATGATGCTACTCTCCGATCCTTCTTACCCCTCCACTTCTTTGGTGGCTTATCTCCTACAGGAACTACTAGTAGGGCCTGCCATGCTCTTATAAGTGAGTTAACGTGCTAGAAACGGAAGAGGCAAAAAATATTGGTGGTCAGGATAAGCATTAATTTATTTACACCAGTCCCTAGAAAGGACTTTCTCATATAAAAATTCAATTATTTTGAAAAGTGCCTTGATTTTTTTTCCCTTCAGTTTTACTCTGATATGTATATCCATATATATCTCTTACTCCTTTGTCTTTAAGGTTGTAGCATACCTACTAGGAAAGGCTTTAAAGACTACAACAAAGGAGAAAACAATCCCTGAAAGTTTACATGTAAGTTTTTGAACTACAGTTAATCAGAGAAACAGATGGATCATTCACTATGGCCACAACAATTTCTTTTACTAAAAAGGAGCCCATACGCTTCTCTCTTTCCTGAAATAAATCTTTGGCAGATATTTATAACCTGTGCTACACACTCTATGTGCTTGGGAGCCTGTTGGGTTGTTTTACTAGTGTCATTATATTTAGTTCTACTAGTTCATAAAGTATATAAAATGTCCTTTCAACAACTACAAAGGAAGTAACTTTGTGGAATAGACCCCACCATTTTTACAACTGAGAAACCAAATGCTGGTGCTTCATAAGGAAACATTTTTATAATGAGGACAACCAATGACATGTGTTCAGAAGTTGGGACACGGAAGTTAGATACAGTATTACAATAAGAAGGGAAATTTTAAAATGATAGACAGAGGGAGGGTCTTCCAAAGACAACGATAGTCTTTAGGCACTTACCACATATACATAGGAGCTAGTACCAAGTCCTTAGTGAGAAGCAGTCACATCTTTTACATATTAAAAAAAAAGAAAAGTACTCCAACAGTTAAAAACTAAATTGCATGTTACTTTATAATGCTTAGAGTTGAACAGATACCTAAACCACACACGTAAGTCTGAATGTTCAGATGTGTTTGGATTCAGTGGTCTAGTTCGGGCCTATTACAAAATAAAAAGATCCACACTGTGCAGTTCAAACAATAGTTCCAATATCCATTAGCAAATTAGAGTGAAGGCAGAGCTGGGATTTCAGTTTGGACCTGGTCCTTCTTATAATCTGCTGGGCAGTTTCCTCCCTATTATTTTTAATTAGTCCCTCTGACACCATGAAATGGAATCATAAACAATAGTCAACTTGGGCTGCACACGCACACAACTGCTGACAACAACTAACTATTCCCAGTATTGGGAATATGCTTGCCTCGGTGATAGGGGACACAAGAGAATCAACAAGTAATGAAGAACAGAAAATCATTATTTATTAAGTAAAAGAAGGCAAAGACTACTAGGAAACTCAAATTTCTACTCAGTTATTACAAACTATGGGCCATATTCCAACCTTGAATTGAGTTCAAAACTCCTATAGACCTAATCGGAAACTTTTGCTAGCTCACGCGTTGCCTACAACTCTCTGAAAAGAGACTTTCCAGTGAACAGGGCTCAAAATACAAAAGGATATTCTTGAGCTGTTGGACACTCCTTTTAGGAGCAGGAGTGATGGTGCAGTTGTTATGGCTAACTTTCACATTAGGTAGTTCCTGTGCTTTTACATTTGGCTGTATCCTCAGTTGGAAAATATATTCTTTACCTTTCTGTCCCACAAAACTATGTGGTGGAATTACACTGTTGATTATCATCGTCATTATTTATTCCCATGGCCCTAGTATAGAGCCCCGGGCACTGGACTAAGCCACATTGTGCTAGGCACTGTACAAACACTGAACAAAAAAACAGTCTTTTCTTGAAAAAGCTTACATTAGCTAGACACCCACTTCCAAAGTGACACTTTGTTAATGGGCAAACTAATTCTGTCATACAGCAATTAGTTTATTTAATCAATTAATATAGTCAGTCTTTTGAGCTTTACCAGAGGGAAGGGGGGGCAGGGGGGAGGATTATAAAGTTAATGGCCCAAGTTCACAGTTAGTGTAAACTGGTGATGTCTAGATTCCAATGGAATTATGCCAGTTCATAAAATGAGAGGATTTCACCCATTATCATTTTTATTTTGCTCTTCGTTGGTGTTGTGATTTCTGGATTAAATATTGCACCATGGATTTTTGTTCAATAAGACATGATCCAAAATGTTACTGAAGTCAAATAACAATTATTTCCCCACTGGCCAGGGAGTACTGGCAGGTAATTAAAAGTACAGCAATTACAGTGTTTTTATCTGCACCTGATCTGTGTGGAAAAATTATTCTTTTTTTATAATGAGCTCAATAACTTCTGAACTTTAAAAGGTACAGACAAGACGAAAGAAAAAAAATCAGAGAAATCTTTTGTATTTATAAAATTATAAACCTATCCACTATATCAGAGAAGCATCTTTCCTATGTTATCCTTACTAAAACATTATTCAATTACCCTGTTACATAATGAATAATGTTCGGTTGTATTCCTTTCAAATTCAGTACAGAGCAGCTTGAGAAATCACATGTAGGGCTTTTTGATTGAATCAATATAGAGGTTAATGCCATCCTAAGGGAGTTTTGGTCATGTTATCCATAGGATAAATGGCTCTAAACTGTGGTATGACTTTCCCACATTAGTTTACAGGCTGATTTTAATTAGAAGAATAAAATGTATACTTAAAAGTGGCTACAGGGAACACTATGGGTAAAACTATACAATATTTTATTCTTAATCAAATACTAACTGATTTGAAGCAGACTTTTCTCTCTTTAAGCTTATTCCCAAAAAACAGGGCTTTGCCCTGTGTTTTAAGTCCCTTTTTTACAAAAAGCAATAGAGAATAATGGAGCATTAAAACACATACCCAAGTATGCAAGAATTCTGGAATCTTAAAAGAAAAGGTAATGATTACACAAAAGGATTTTCTGTAGTAAGTGACAGCAAAACAGGAACATGGAGCATAGTTCACATGCTTCTGTCATCTACAGAGTTGCTACAAGCATACAGGAAAGTAATCCAATTTATCTCAGAGTCCTGGTTAGAGGTTACCATAAGGGTTCTGAATCTTTTTACTTAAAAAGGTGTTAAAAGTTACCAAAGAAATTATGATAAACCCTGGCCTGGGTCAAGTCTTCATATCCCCCTAACTGTTAAAGGTTCTGTAAACCTCTAGACTTGAAGCACTTGAAACTGCTGTACTGTGTAGGAAAGCAGGCAAAGCTGATTTAAGGGAGTAACTTGTGACTCTGTGCCCCCTTGTGATAACTAGAAAATGATATTTAGAGATTTATTTTCAGGAACTGGCTTGTAGATAAAGAAGATATTGCATGAGAACAATGGTCCAGGGAAATGGCAAGGGTTAATTGGTTTCTAAAAACCTGTTTGTGACAAAATTTTCTTCAAGACCCACTGTGTCCAAAGCCAGCATACACACAGGCTGGGAAATTAAAAACATGAACAGTGTACCCATAGCATGAGATAAGGTGGCATTAGGTCACAGTAACCAGCCCTTGGGACTTCCAGTTTTGGTGAACAAAACAAATTAGGAGGCCAGGGCATGCCCAAATTAAGACACTGGTAAATGACCAAATTAAAATGTGTGCCTGTGAGGGGTTTGTTGGAACAAAGGAATATGCTGATAGGACAGAATGTGGACAGTGTGATGACCATAGGGAGACCAATCAATGGTACCCAGAGATGAAGAGTTATCAAAGGGGAAAAGAATACAAAAGGAGGGATTTCAGAGCAGCAAAGGGTCCCTTAGGGGAGAACCCAAGACCACAATGGGCAGAGGGCACACCACCAGCCCATTTCACCCACCCCACTGGGGGGAGGTGGGCCTCAGCCCTCAACCTCCAAGCTGCTAACATTCAAGAACCACAGGGTAAAGCTCACATACTGGTCAGACATACCTTCCCTCTGTGACTGGAGGATATAGAATCGGGGGGATTATTTTGTTTTCCTGCCATCATTAATCTTATCTGCTATCACTGCTTATCAATAAAATGTACCCGTTATTGAATGGAAGAAGTCATGGTCTGTCTGAGGGTTTGTGTCCATCTGGGATAAGGTATCTGGGTCATAAATCCAACACCTTGTACCTAAAATTAGCTCATTTTTATCAAAGAATGGAGACTGTTTTGTCTCATTTGTATGACTCCTCCCAACCCCCACTGAAACTCTAATAAAAGTTGGCTTTAATGTTAGGTGGCACAATCCATGACAAAGTGGCTGCATCTACATGAAACGCTATGTCACTGTAGATGTGATTTAGGTCATTACTATGGGGATATACTGGTGGTGGGCACAAACCATGACGCCGACACTATATCACCATAACTTGTCGCTATGATGTGCCCCTGGGACTTTGTAGTACCAGTGGGTACTGCACTAAAGCAAGTACTAAATGACTATGCAGTACCAAATTCACAGTCAGAGGCACATGTAGATGTACCCAGTGGGGTTCTGGAGATTGTTCTTGAAGCCTGAAAGTGGCAAACACAAGTCCATTTAATTAAGACAAAAAAAGCCAATGTGAAATCCTGGCTCCGTTAAAGGCAATGGGAATTTGCCATTTGATTCACTGTGGCCAGGATTTCATCCAGTGCATGAAGTATTTTGGACAGTTCCACGAGGAATATGGTGTGCAAAATCAATTGGCAAAACCTTTCTTGATTAAGGAAAGATGTCATGAATTCAGGGAAGAGAAGCTATGCATATCTAGCCTGCTGAGGCTCTGAGACAATAGCACTGACATAATAGACCTGGAAAATGCAATGAATCGGTTTCAATATACTTTTGCATCTTTTCAGGGGGGAAATGAAAGCTTTTGGCAGGCTTCCACATCAGAGATAAGTAACTATAGCTAAATCATAGACTAAAATCTAAAACAGAGCACCATTTAGAGATATTTCAGATAGAGGAAGAACTGGAGACAAAGGACAATCATAAACAAAAGAAAGGTATATCCCAGGGAATGCTTCCACAGTTGTGAAAAACAGATTGTCTCCTTCCCTATAATCAGGATAATTGGCACTGATGCCAGGATTTTCCCCTGATGTAAATCAGCAAACTCCTACTGAAGTTGATGAAGCTAAACTAATCTATACTGGTTCTAGATCTAGCCTTTTTATCTCCAAAATTTCACGTAGGCACACATTCTAATGTCCATAAGTCTCAAATAGGCTTTTTTCCTCTGCAAATACAGAAAAGATTTGGAAATATGAGCCTGATCCATATCTCAAGAAAGTCAAAGGTAAAACTCTCCAGAACTTCAATGGGAGCATGCACTCATTAATGTCTACTTAAATGGTACTGTCATAAAACCCCAAACTTTCAGTGGAAAAGAAGTGAATCAAGACAGCTTTCAATGGAGAAGAGCTGGAGTACATACACAGGAATTAATCAAAAGCTAGAATTAAGCAACAACCTGAGCTAAAGTTAATGCTGACCAATGCAAGATTAGCTGTCATAGACATATAAACAAGCAAAACCCCATAACCACTAAGCAACCAACCAACAATGAAGCACCTGATATCACTTGTATTACTGACCCCTGCCTTGTTGACCCCCATGAAGCCAGTGCTAGCCTACCTTGCCCCTTTTCACCCCATGCTCACCTCTGTCAAGGATACTCAGTACATCACAGACCAAACAGTAAATCAGGCAGGCAACAGCATATTTATTTTCTCACCAAACATTACATCAAAGAGATGCCCCAGGTAAACCATCTAATTTGAATACATTCAGCAAACAATAGAAATCAGAGCCAAAGCTTAAACTCAAATCTCTGGAACAATAGAAATAAGCTTTAAACACTGGCCTGATGCCCCAGAAGAGACCTAGACTAATACATCAAAACAATTCATGAGCAAACACCCTTCCAAGAAGCCTCAAGCCATGGTAGGAAATGGCTTACCCACCATTTATGGCATCATGAAAATCTCTGAAAAAATGATAAAGCTCATTTGAATGGGAAACAGTGCTTTCCCATGGGCTGCTCCAAGATAAATTCCCCAAGGAATAATGACGAACCCTGCCCCCCCCACCCCTCCTCCCAACTTCTACTTCATGTGTGAGATGTTTGTTCTGTAACAAATACTAAGGAAGTTGTATGCCAAAAAAACAAATAAAGCCTTTCTACTCAATCAAGACACTCAGCTGCATAACCCTCTCCTCCTGGGTAGATCAGAAAATAAGAGCATGATGGATGTTAGCCATGTCACATTATGTACTCACATACTACATGGCAACACACACTATATAGGAGCCAGTACACAGAATAAATAATGTATAGCTGATCGGAGCCTTCTGGGCTGCAAGGACACAAGACCAGAAGAAAAAAAATGAATAAAAAACCTCTGAGTAATTTATAATGTTCAGGACTGTTGAACCCAGTAGGCCAATTTGCCTCTGTGATGGAACTGGAGAAGAGGATAGTTGGCCCAGGAACTAACATGGAGGTGGTACTGAACTGGTGCTTGTCCCATGGAGGGAGTAAATCCATCCTTCCCAATAGAACGACTGAGTGAAAAGTCAGCAAGAGTTGACTTGTGTGTTGTCTACCTCAGCACTTCCCAAGAGTTCTCCCAATGGAGAAGACAGTTTAAAACTTGTAACAGAAAGAAAAAGGCCAAATGATGGAATGGCTTAAGATGACAGAGCCATTGACTATGCTGGGTGTAAAGAGCTTTGGAAGGCAGCTTAATAGGAAAAGAAAGGAATATGATTAATAATTGATTCCTTTATGTTTACTGTTAGCCACTTTGTATTTCTCCTAAAACACCTGTTTTATTTTAATACCCTACCTCTGACAAGCTCCTACATTAAATATTTACACTTCACTATATAAAAAATTAAAGCCCTAAATTAAACCATCATTGATATTTTATGGCAAGAAGTTAATTTATTTAAATAAATTATAGCATTTAACTAAATCTGCATACTTTTGGAGATTGTTATCTCAGGAACAGCAATGATACCATGTGCAAAGTGGAAATGGCCACATGACGCTCACCAAAAGGACTGTTTCCTAATTGATAGGATCTGAGGTTCATCAGTTAAAAGCAGCACTGCTAAGGGAAGGAAGAAAGGGGCAAAGAGAATAGGAGAAAAATGGTCCATTGCGATGCTGCACTGTGAATGTTGTAAAAGTTCAGAGCAGCACCTGGATGAATAGGAGCTGCCGTGTATTACTCGATAGACATTTTCCTCCTCAACCTTAGATATTTGCAGTGTCAAAGAATCCTGGCTCTTCACATACTTTTTTGCAACATTTTAGAATTCAGAACGATTTCTAAAGGTCTGCAAGGACTCTAGAGAAGTTCACTGTTGAGTAAATTATTTATCTACTGAAGTTTTTATCTACCAATGTTGGACCTTCCTGAAATACAGCTAGGGCTCATCAACTGAAGAGTGGTCTTACCAAAAAAAAAATAATCCCATTGTCATAGTATGTTATTTATATGTTAAAATGAGTGAGCTTGAAAACAGTGCCAAGTTAGCAGATAAACGTGTACATTAGAGGCAAGATAGCCTCTGTGGCAATACAAAGACAGCGCTAGGAGCAGAAGCACTGACCCCCATGTAGCCGAGAAACTAGTTTCTTCTTTCATCTGAATGTGTTCTATTTTCGAAACGTAACATGAGATAGCTCTTCAGAGTGAAATTGGTTGTGAATAATTTAATTTTATGGACAATAAGACTCCATCTCATCTGGGGTTTGTTTTTTTAATCAGGAATACATACAGAGGAAAGATGTAAGGCTCTTCCTACATCACCTCTGTTATTTCAGTAGCAAGAGTCTGCTACAATGTTTGGAAAACATTTGAGCAGCTGATAACCCTTCCACTGGAGACTGCCTCCCACCAAGAGGGATTTCACTGTTGGAAGACCTGCTCTGAAGATTTTCAATGTTGCTGTTTAGCCAGTAAAGAGAAACAAACAAAAAACCCCACTATTGGGACCATCAATCAGAAGGCAGAATAGAGCCTTTTAACCTTATGTTCCAGCTACTCTATTGCCTACAGCCATTTTAGTTGCTTTGTTTTATCCAACTATAAAGAAATTGATAGCAAGGAAAAATGCTTGATATTTTTTAAATTTGTGTACTATCCTGGAAAGCAAATCTCATGAACACCTCAGTGCCTTTAATTCCCATGGTGGCTCAAGACACTCAGCACCTTTCAAGAGATGTTGAGCACCACGTCGCACACAAGTCCTCCAGTGCGAAAGGCTTGCTGGGGGGACTTGAAAATGCCATTCCTGTTCCCCCAATGCATGTTGGTAATTCACTGCTATTTTCACTGCTCTTAAAATTTCTCAATTTTTTTTACAAATTTCAAGTGAATTTGACAGCAGCTATGTAAAACCAAATGGTCTTCTGTAGCTGCTAGACATCCCTTGATCCATTACAAATATCGGCATCCAAGCTATTCTTATATGCCTCAACAAAGAGGGAATGCAAGAAGGCTTGACGGGCATTCGTTTAAAACAAAGCTCTTTGAAACGCAACTGAAACTGTAAAATTAGACTGCATTGCACAGACAGACTCATTAAAGCAGGTTTTGGCTAATGATAATAGACCAAAATGGACTTTGAGCAGTCTAATCCAAGCTCATAGGTATGGAACTTGCACGCTACTGCTCTGCAGGGTCTCTCTTATGTAGCTAGTCCTGAAACTCTTCCAGGCGTGCAAGGGGGATTACAAGAGGGTGGGGTTAGGAGAGGGTAAGTGGTAACCCGATGGAAATAGCCACTCTCCATGTGGTAGCATACCCCAAAAGGGGAGGAAACAGAACAATAATGGCTGCTGACAGATGGGGGTGGGAGGGGGGACAGCACTTTACCAGAAGAAGCAGCACGTTAGTTTGTCCTGGCTCCACAGCATCTGTATAGATCGGGCACTTCAGTGGGGCTTTTACCTAAAGCTAATTGAATCAGGTATTAGATAAAAGTGCCAAAAAGCCCCACTGAAGCACCCAATCTACGCAGACATCGGGTGAGCTGAGTCCAACTAACGTGCTGCTTCTTCTGGGCATGTGCTGCATTTGGTGCGGGGCACGCCAAGTTTAAAGTAAAGTGCCATTTGTGGGGGGGAAGGGGGGGTGTTAAATTTGTAAGTGCACAACAATGCCAACTTTATGCTGCTATGGGTTTATAACAGCCAAATATTTTTATTGCAGCAGTTCACATGGCAGATAAAGTAGAGAGAGGCATACTTAGCCAAATTGGTTTGAACTCAAGCAGAGGCAGGGTAGATTTGCACTTTACAGATGAACTAAATTAGAGCTTCATATAGCACAAGCTTTTGTGAGCTGGAGCTCACTTCATCAGATGCTGCGAAAAGAGCACAGAGCAGTGTATAAGTGGAGAGAGTGATTTGAATACAAAAGGTAGGACAGCAGAGTGGGGAGAGGGAGCAGTGCTGGGAGATGCAAACAAGCAAAGAACTCATAGAAACAAAGGGGTCACAAAAGCTCATCCAGGTAATGGGATAAGAAGCCATAATATTCATTTAAACCAGGCTGAACAAAATCCAGTTTGTGGATGATTTCTTGTTCCACAATTTCTCAGTCAAATTGGATTTTAAAGGTTTGCTGCCTAAGAACAGCAACCCAGAGGTCAGCGTTGGAGGGTCCAGAGAGTTTAAAGCGTTCATCCACAACCTCCCTGGACAGCTCACTCTGAAGCTTGGTCTTTTATGTCTTCTCTTGCCCTGATCAGGCAACTCCCAGGCTTAAATGGAATTACAGCCAAGCCTTGCTCTGAGCACTGGCAAGCTACACCACACAGACAGAGATCTTTTTTTTTTCCAGGACAGTACAGCCCCTCTCTTACTTTCCTGAACAAATACAAACTGTGTTCAAGGAGCAGGCGTGTGGAAGGCTAATCCCAGTGACCAGCTACAGGCAGGTAAGGATTCCTCCTCTCAACTGTTCGAGTGCAAATCAGGATGCAAGGAATTCCACTGAAGTTAACTTGAATTACGCTGGAAGAAGATGACCAAAACCAAACTCTGCTGGCCAAAAAAAATCCTCCTCTCTGACCTTCAGCTGCCACCCACCACTCTGCCCACATTTCCACTCTTCTCTTTTGCAAGTAAAAGGTTGAAAAAAGGCAAAGCTCCCTAGTTTTGTTTTATGTGCAAATTTTCCTCCCCTGCTAGTTCCTTCTGCTTCCCTTTTGCTGCTCCAGCACAGTACACTGATGTTACAGTTCATCTTTAAAACAAAAGCTATTTTATTTCTACTCTTTCAGGATTTAAGCAAAGCTCAGTTGGGGCAGGGTGGGGGTTGAAGTAATCTTGCTAAGCCTTTTTTTTTTTTTAAATAAAAACAAAAAATAAAAAGATTAGACATTCGCTTTCTATTGCTGTTCTACAGATAACCACAGCACAGAGCAATGCAAAAACGAACTCATGCTTGGTTGCACTTGTCATTAATGAGGACACTGTTATCGGCAGGATCTCACACCCGCTCTCACGCTGAGAGGGAAGGACACCATAACAGGACATAAAATACTAGACATTTCATAAGACAGAACAGCAACTTTTTGTTCATCGGTAACTGTCGCTCCTCTGGGACCTACTAGGGACACGCATAAGGCAACCAGGAACTCTTCTATTTAAGACGCTGACGTGGGACTTGACAGCCAAGGCTCCTGCTCTCAGCTCTGTCAGATCTTCAGTGTGAACATGGGCAAGCCATTTAATCTGGGTGCCTCAGTGCCTCCACCTGTAGTGTGACCTATAATATAATCCTTTGTCTCTGTTTCAGCCATATTTCCCTTCCAGGCAGGACCTGTCATGTTACGTGTTTGTACAACACCTAGCATAATCAGACTCTGGCCTTGATCTAGGTAATTCAGTATTATGAGTAATAATGCATAATCATAAAATATATCACAGATGCTCAAGATTCTGTAATTAGGCACCAAATATTAGTCATGAAAATGGAGATGTGGATGTCTAAATATTGCCAAGGTATTAAACATCCAGCAACATCCATATGCTATAGTATGCAAAATGACCAATAAACATGAGATCTAAACAGGTGAGATGTTCCAAAGGTTGAGCCGCTAGACAAAAACTTTGGTTCAAGTTCCTGTTTTTCCAAAGTCTTCCTTTCTTAGTTTGGACACATTACTCTAGGGCAAAATCTTCAGAGTTGTAAGTAATAGCTTTTCTCATTTTCAGTGGGAGTTAGGTGTTTAAGTACTTCTGAGAATCTGGGAGTTAGTGTCTGTGCCTCAATGCCCTATAACTGCACCTAACAACCTCATAAAATGTTGGAACAATAAAAACATAAAAAGATTGTGAGCCCTTCAAATATTACAATAATGGAAGCCAGACAGTTACCTGAAGAAGATTGTGCTCATCCTTTCTAATGTATCTGAAGAATGGCAACAAAATGTACTACCTTAAAGGAAAAACACCTTCATGAAATGGAAAATCACCAGTTTGACTCAAATTAATTTTGAAGTATAGAACTAAGAAACTGCATTGCTCTAGGTACGGTGCTGTCACGCCTTGCTTAGATCCAAGGAACTACAGACCAGTCAGCCTCACCTCAGTCCCCCAAAAAGTGATGGAGCAGATCCTCAAAGAATTCTTTCCTAAGCACTTGGAGGAGAAGAGGGTGATTAGGAAAAGTCAGCATGGATTCACCAAGGACAAGGTATGCCTGACCAACCTGATTGCCTTCTACGATAAGATAACTGGCTGTGTGGATGCAGAGAAAGCAGTGGACATAATATACCAAGACTTTAGCAAGGCTTTTGATACAGTCTCCCACAGCAGTCTTGCAAGCAAGCTGAGGAAGTGTGGGTTGGATGAATGGACTGTAAGGTCCATATAGGACAGAAGACTGGCTAGATTGTCAGGCTCAACAGGCAGTGATCAATAGCTCAATGTCTAGCTGGCAGCCGGTAGCAAGTAGAGTGCCCCAGGGGTTAGTCCGGTTTTGTTCAATATCTTCATTAACGATCTGGAAGATGGGATGGATTACACCCTCAGCAGGTTTGCAGATGACACCAAGCTGGGGGTTGTAGTAGATACACTGGAGCATAGGGCTAGGATTCAGAGTGACCTAGATAAAATTGGAGGATTGGACCAAAAGAAATCTCATGAGGGTCATCAACGAGGACAAGTGCAAAGTCCTACACTTAGGAGAGAACAATCCCATGCACCGGTACAGCCTAGGAACTGACTGGCTAAGCAGCAGCTCTGCAGAAAAGACCTGGGGGTTTCAGTGGACAATAAGATGGATATGAGTCAGCAGTGTGCCCGTGGTGCCAAGAGGCACTTGTACTTGTGATGCCATTGCCATGTACATGTGATGAAAATGTTACTGTGTGGCTTAATGGTGTCATGCCGTACATGTGCAGGAGTTTGGGGGAGGGGAGTTTAAATGAGTTGGCATGGGCACTTGCACACATGACAGGGGTTTAGTCTTCTATGCCCCCTAAATTGAAATGGTGGGTTTTAATTGAAACCCATCATTTCACTTTAGGGGTTTTCTTTCTTCATCACATTATGGCGAGGAGCCCACTCCTTTTTTTGTTCATCTGCAGGACAGGGCTAGCTCTCAGTGGGCTGAGTGGCCCCTGAGCTGTGGGGGACCTTGGTCCTTGCCTCCACGGTGGCAGCAACTGCCAGGTAAGAGTTGGATGAGGCTGGGCGCTGCCTCCGAGCTGGGGCAGCACCCGTCCCACTAGCAGCCCACCTGGGTGGGCCCAGAGGGCACTGCCACCACAGAGGGAAGGACCGAGGCCCCTGCACAGCTCAGGGGATGTTTGGCCCCCTGGCAATTTGCCCCACTAGCTGCAGGAGAGGAAGGCAGGCTCCGCCAAAAAAAAAATGGTCTGGCCCCTCGCCGTAACAGCGAGAGAAACCCCTAAATTGAAACAGTAGGTTTCAATTAAAAACCCACCATTTCAAGTTAGGGGCATAGAACGCAACCCTAAAGACTAAATCAGCAGAGAGCAACAAAAATGGTTTGGGGGCTGGGGCACATGACTTATAAGCGAAGGCTGAGGGAGCTGGGTTTATTTAATCAGCAGAAGAGAAGACAGGGGATTTGACAGCAGCCTCCAGCTACCTGAAGGGTGGTTCCAAAGAGGATGGAGCTAAACTGTTCTCTGTGGTGACAGATGACAGAACAAGGAGCAACCGTCTTAAGTTACAGCAAGGGAGGTTTAAGTTGGATCTTAGGAAAAACTCTCACTAGGAGATAGTAAAGCACCGGAACAGGTTACTCAGAGAGGTGGTGGAGTCTCCATCCTTGGAGATTGTTAAGGCCTGGCTTGACAAAGCCCAGGCTGGGATGATCTAGTTGGGGATGGTCCTGCTTTGAGCAGGGGGTTGGACTAGATGACCTCCTGAGGTCCCCTCCAACCCTAATTTTCTATGATTATGAATACATTCCCTAAAACCACATTTGTTCGCAATTAAACCTGTCCCTGTCCTTGCTCAGAGCATTGCAGGATCAGGCCTGCAAGGATGTGTGTGCAGGCCATGCAGCGAGGAAACAGGATTTATACCTCACAGCTGAGGGGATAAATCAGGTCCATAAAACATATTATTTCCAGCTGGGATGTTATACCTACTGTTTTTGAGAAGCAGCAGGAGCTGTTTCCTTTCCCTTTACAGCTGCTTCAATATGCGACAAAATGGCTTAAACAGCTGAGGAGACAATAAGGACAACTGTAAAGACTGTCAGGTTTAAATATGTTTTAAAAAAAGAGTTGAGGCTGGAAGAGGCATGCCAGGTGGCGAGGATGTCTCCATGGTTAGCATGGTACTCCTAGCTACCCACAACGCCCAGCGCTGGGATTAGCATCAAGGAATACTTTTTGTATCACTGCAAAGTGTATGTTTTTCATCTTCACTGCTGTTACCTGGTGGAGTCTACATTTTCTGAATGCCCAGACCTCTGAGTGCATTAGCTGACTTACCAGCTGAGATACACGAGAACCTATTCTGCCCAGAGTTGCCAGAGCTGCTCGTTATGTTCTGGATCAGACTGCAACCCCAACCATGTGCCAGGTCACGGGGAGCCAGGCACCAAAACAGGCTAAGCCCTGCCACTCCGGCAGATACCCCAGAATAATTCAGCATCTTTGTGGCACATATTGGAAAGTGGCACATATTGGAAAGTGGTTGAATCCTCCTCCTGAGGATTCCCCTGATGTGAGGGATCCCCTTATCAGAATAGGACAATATAAGCCTGTGCTGCCCCTTCTGAACATGCGTGCTCAGAAGCATGTCAGGAGCAGGATCTGGAACACACGCTGCTGCCTGGAGTGTGCTGATGTAGGTGAAGCGCTCCAGATGCTCATCCTGGTGATGCCAGAACTATCCCCAGAAGAATGGAGTCACCAGCAACTTGCCTACAGCCCCTTGACTCTCTGGGGTGACCAAAGGAAGCTGAATAGAGCTGACAATTTGGGCAAGTAGACATACTTCTTCATATGACTCCAGCTGAGAAACAAATGAAGATTTGGGAGATACGTATGAGGCTTAACCCAAAAGGAGTCCCTTAGCCCCCATGTGGTATCCAGCTGGAAGGATGCTGAAGATACTAGCTGCTGGTCCAGATGGGTATTTCCATGAACTGGAAAATCCTCCCTCAAGTCTGACCAGCAGTTACCACCTTTTAGATTAGATTTAAAATTTCTTTACAATCATCTGCATTTTTTTCCATCTCAATACAACTGTTTAAGCAAACAGCCAGCATGGCTTCAGTGTCAATCCAACTACTGTATGCTCAGCTAGACAGGTGAAGAGGCAGGAATGAAGACAACAGAAAAATGATGGGGGGGAGGTGAATAATAGTAAGCAAGACCAGAAAAAGAATTACCACCTTTCAGGTTAGATTCGGCATCCAACAGAGAGGGCTAGCTGTACAGAGATTATTTACATTGAGCTATGGTTTTTAAAGTAAAACTATATAATGTTTCCCAGCGTTAAGAATTATAGCAAAAGTAATTATAAAAATTACCCAAATGTTAAATGGTTTGTAAGAAATAACTAAAATATATATTCTCCCCATCTCCCTAGTGGAATGTTCTGCACAATGAAAAGAACAAGTTACTCAAAGTTGGGGTTTTGTTTTGTTTTTTTTTCCTTTTTTAAATCATTCATTTTAAAATGCAAATATTTTAATAGGTTTCTTTTAATATATATGATAATGAGCTTATAGATGAGGCACAAACCACAGGCCAACTAAGCAGATGTCTTGTCAACAAGGTCTAGGATTTAGAATCATTAAGCTCTTTTAAGAAACATACTTCCTCTGACATAAAACTGAAGCATATTATAATATTTCAAATTCACACTGCTCTATGTGACATTTTTTCCTCATTAAAATGAAGAATGACACAGCTAGAGAGAGAGCCCCATCTTTCCTGCTTTGTATCCACAGTTCAAAAGATGTCTCTAGCAAATTGTCCCAGAGAGAGAAAATATTAAGCACCTTGAGTGCTGTACTGCATGCAATTAATTTCACAGCCTTTGAAAGTTTGTAATGTGTTATGAGGGCCACCGAAATAATAAGTAGGTGTTGCTCATTGTTCTCATTTGGTTCTCTTTCTCTTTTTCGCATCTTGTCAATCCAAGTTTAACTGTTTGTTTTTTAGATGTCAATTCAATTTCTTTCCCTCGTACAACTTTCCTCAGACTCTATAGAAAGTACTTTTATTCTTCTCACACCAAAAACTAAAGATTGGGATGGAACTGGGCCAACAGATTTCTTTAACTGACAAATACAGGCCTACTCTGAAACTCAAGAAGATAAAAGATAACATAAAAGTAAGGCTAACTTTTTTTAATTGAATACATTCATTCTGGAAATTATTTTTCCTTTTGTTTGAATTAGTGAGTCTCAACCGATGCCATGGCCCTCTGGGATGTCTTTCAAGGGTAACCCCTAGTTGCCATGCAATGATAGCCCTGCTAGGTGTTTAAATATGGTTCACTTGATCAACCCAGAGATTTCAAATAGGAATTCATAGTGTTAAAAGCATTCTGACCTTGGTGTGGTCTTTCTGAGTTCTTTGCAACAGAAAAATCACTCTATTAGTTTTCCACAGTTAAAACATTAGTAAAAGCAAAGAGATGGCATTTTCCAAAGGGTGCCTCAAGTCTAAAAGGGGTGCCTCAAGTGTGAAAAGGTTGGGAAGCACTGGTTTAAATATCTGAGCAAATTCTGTGCAAAGAATCCCACTGGTTTCAACTGCCTTTGGCTCCTCCATTATGCCGCACTCCAGAGTGCACAAGTACACGAGACTAGGTTTCAGTGAGTCTATAATTTCTTTAACTAGCAGACGGACCTATTAATTTATCCTAGATGCTCACAGAATATGATGATGTCTCTATCAGACACTGCAGTACCATTCCTTTCCCCAGCACCAACGCAAAACAGGAATCCACAATAACAAATCTGATATCATAGTAGACAGATAGTGGGGCTTGGATGTTAACATTACAGTAGTAGGACACCTACAACTAACTTTCAGGGTAGTCCTTCAAATTAACACATACAAAAAATGCCAGCAAAACACCGGTTAGTTTGAAGGAGAGGTTTATGGGTAAAACACATACACAGAACTAAGTAGGAATCCTTAATGCTACGGTTCGTTATAAATTTATTGCCAATTTGAAAATGAACTTCTTTCTTAAGACTGTCATTATGAGAGATCCAAGAATTCTCCCACTGTGACACATCCGGGTATTTATATTACAGTTCACTGCAGTATAAATGGGCACCTCAATCAAGGCCCTGCTGTGCCGGGCACACTACCGCACAGGCAAAAAATAAGATCCAAGAGTTAAAAATCAACCTTGTGCTCCAGAATGCTTGTAGCCTACTCAGTAGATGGGACATAGGTATACAAAATAGACACAAAAGGGTAGCATGGGTGCCAGATGGGAAGAAGTAAGAAAAAAAGCCACCAAGGGTAGCAGAAAACATAGAAGTCACAGGTTGCTCTAGTAGAGTTCTGATTTCAGCACCTTAGTTCCCTTCCTGTGGTGCTTTTATATTCCTGTCAGATAGCAGCAAGACAGAGACAAAAAGGAAATTGGTATTCCTGACAAGAGAGTGAACAAAATCCTTTGAGAAGCCCACCAAAATACTGTGTTGACATCCTGCATCTTAACTAGGTCTGGACAAGGAGAAAAATATCTGAGTTCTGATTCATGACATTTTAAAGGAAGACTTGAAGATAAAAAGCAAGATATCCCTTCCCCCAGATCAACCAATTTTGCAAATTTAGCATACTTTGGGGCAGGTTGCAGGGTGGGGGGAGGGGGGAGGGAATCTACATTTGTTTTCAGAATTTCTCTAAATTCCTCCTAAATGCATTGTAAAAAAAAAATCAGTTTGGGGAGTTCAGGAGGTTGTTGACTCTAAGTATGCAATCCAAAGCACACTGAAGTCTGGCTTCCTATGTACTATTAAGGTCTCAATCCTTCTTTTCAAAACTCTCAATGGCCTGGGCCCATAATAAATAAAAAAAATCAATTGTATTTCTGGGAAGAACCCTATGGTGGAGAACCTTTCACTGGAGCCCTCTATAATATAGATGTACTTAGCCTGGGGAGCTAGTCAGCTAAAATCAACTCCATGGCTAGGGACAGACATTACACATAAACTGATTTAAGTGATCAAAAACTGGTTTAAACCTGTAACAGAACAGATGTTCAGTGCACAATATGAAAATGGCTGAAACTGGTTTGAGATAAACCTGGTTGAATATGGTATCAGACTTAGCTGATTTGGGTCAAACCGATTTATGCAATGTCTATCCCAGACCCCTTGCTGGTTTAACTTAAACCCGAATCCTCCAGCATCCCAGCATGCTCTCTGGACTGGGTGGGGCTCTCTGCTCCACAGCAGGACTGGCTCCTCCCCTCTGCTCCTTGGCTGCACCTCTGGCAGGGACTGCAGGCTGCTCCCTCCCTCCCCCCCCACAATCCCTAAGCAGGAATTCCCCCCTCCACTCTGCCTTGCAGAGAGGTATCTATATATTAGCTAGCAGACCACATGCTGGCTAAGGTCCATGCTGAATCAACAGGTAGAATCAACAGGTAGCTGGTAATGTCCCTCTGTTGTTTTCTTAATGGGATGATAAACACTGAGTTAGAGGTGATAAACACTGTTATCAATTCCCTGTTGGGCTAATCAGAGCATCCTGCTAGAGCCTGGCCATGCCCCCCCCCCCCCCATCCCCAATATCTCAAGGGAAGGGAGGGCTGCTCTAGCACCCCCCGGGCTGCTAGCCTGAGCCACTACAGCCATGTGCCTGCATTTCTGGGATGTCTGTCTGGTTACAAAACTGATTTAGCTTAGCCAGGTCAGACTAACCTGCAAAGATTGAATCAATGCAGGCTCAGGCTTTTTGAATGTCTGTCCCTAGCCTATAAGCATAAAGGATAATCCTCAAACCTCACCTTCTTTCCAAGTGTAGCCCATCATCAGTATAAACACAGCAACTTGTAACTACATATATACAAAATCCTACTGATATAAAACACTCCACTGCACACACAAGTCTCCCTCTAGGGAGAGGATGAGGCAGGAAATTGTGCATGACAGACATTAGTCATGTTGTTTAAATAAGCGATTGGAAAGGATTCAATACCATGGCAACTTGCATGGTACAAGAACCTATATAGAGTGGAAACAACAAAACAGAACAATCAGTGGGAAGTTTTCCATTAACCTCAGTGGGCTTTAAATCCAGCCCTTTAAATGTCTTGTGTCTATGATCAAAGCAACTTTTAATTAAGAAAGGCAAGGGGTTGAACCAAAGGTGCTTGTATTCCTCAACTATGGGGGCATATTCTATTGGACAACTAAACGAGGTGATGTTTTCATTTTCCAGCTGTAACTTAAACAGCTGTTATGTGATACTGCCCTTTCCAATTTTGTGCATTACTGTGGTTCTCTCATGAGGTAACAAAGCCAACCAGTCTGAAGCTCTCGATTTTCAACAGAACAACAAAAGTACCTGGGTAAGTAAGGCTACCGTTCCATTCTTGGCCTCTTTGCTAAAAGTGCCAATAAGGGAACTGAAGTGCAAGCACCAACTTCACTGGCTACCAAACACAGGGTGTCTCTACACAAGACATTTATACAAGTCCTATCCTGCTACAGAGTTTTTTACTCTGCAGTAGTGCACATGTATACACTGCCCTGACTGGCTGGGGCACAAAGCCAGCTAGCCCCACACTGGAGCACGCTCATACCCCAGCGAGCCCCTCTGCTGCACATTGAGCCAGCGGGAGGAAACATCCATCCGTAAGCTGCTCCAAACCAGCTGAACATTCTGCAGTCCTGGGTGCACATGTAGATACAGGACCTGGGAGCAATAAACTCTGGGGCAAAAAGCACTGGAGTTTATAGCATTGCATTAATTGCACATGTAGATGTGCTCACAGAGAAGGAAAAATCTTTTAGTCACTACAACCTAAACCACCAACTGAAAGACAAAAAAAAGGCTGTTGGCTACTACCAAACCCCTGAGTAACCTAGGACCACAGGCCTCGCTGATGACAGTTGATATAGCATTATTAAAGTTAACGAAAGTGCAGTGATTTCTGCCAACTGCAGATCCTAGCGCCCACTCTCTGACCAATGCAGCCTTTAGTGCTGATGAAGTGCAAAGCACCCAATATTAAAGAGCATTTGAGTTTAATAAAGCCAAATATAATTTTAAATACAAGAGAGAACCATTTTCCACAGACTGGCCCCTGGTTCAAGATAAAACAGCCTCGGGCTGCTATGAGCTTCTAGTGTGCCACCACTATGGCCAGGATGCCCAGAATAAATTATGTTTCCATTCTGACTAGATCCGATCAAAACATTTACAACAGAAAATGCTTTGTCAAAACTAAACTGTCCTGTGGGAAAGTGTCAATTTAGATAAGATTGTGTTTTAGGGAGAAACGATAAAACCAGAATGGGTTTTAGCATTTTTCAGAATAGAATGTTTCTCCTTTTCATCTAAAAAAACCCCTTTGCCTGGCATATGGCAGACAAAGTTCTTTGGGTAAATGTGATATATTTTTTATGGACAAGGTTCTTTTATTTTAAATGTGATATCTACATAGTTGGAAAAATTGTTCTTTGCAAGCTTTCAGGCACAAACACCCTTCTTCAGGCAGCGGGAGAGTCCACTGTTATTTTGCGTTCTCCTGGATGGAGTAGAAGCCAATATGCAAAATGCAGGTCCATGAAAATGCAAATGCCTGGCAGTGAGGATCAGAAGCCATTGGAGACAATAGGTGCGAGACAGGTAGGTGGGGGGAGGGGATATATTTTATGCCTGGCATATCTATTTTTTTTTATCAAATCAATTGTCACCGTCATTCTTTACAGAGCATGGTGTGTGTGTCGATGAGTTCTTTGATGGCTGCTGAGTCCAATGCATGAGTGACAGTCCCACCCACAGGTAGGGCATGCCCACGCACTAGCAGCGGTCTGAATCCAAGCAACAGATTCTTTTCTCTTCTAATGCTGGTCATCACAAAACTTGATCCATTCTGCCTCACGACACCTTGCTCCATCTGCAAGCTGACTCCGCCAACCAGAGCGGCATTCTGTCCTCCTTTCAGAATCATCCACAGAGATTGCAAAGGATGCCAAGTCATCTTTGCAGGCATCCCCAAACCTGCTCAGTGGTCTGCCTCTCTTTCTAGACCTTTTGTGAGCTTCAAAGTACAGCACATTCTTTGGGATCCTTTGAACCAGCATCCGCTTGACGTGAACAAGTCACTTGAGTCTTTTCTTACTAATCAATGTTCCCATACATGACATACCAGCACAATTTAAAACTTTCAAATTTGTCACCCTATCTTGCCATCTTATTCAAAGAATTTTATGCAGGCATCTAATATGAAAGCCGTTCAGTTTTTCACTATGTTTGGCATAGGTCATCCATGTCTCTGAGCCATATAGAAGAGTGGATAAAACACACCTCATAAATATGGATTTTCATTTTAGTTGATACTTTGTTATTGTTCCAGGCTCTGTCTTGCAAAAAAAAAAAAAAAATGTTCCTGGCTGCTTTTATTATCATTTAATTTTTTTTTTAATTCTTTTTACTTTATCATCATTCTTATTTTAAAATGTTGCACTTGAAACAATATATTGACATCTATCCAAAAGGAATTTTTTACAGAATATTTCTGTGGAAAATGTCTACACTTTTTGTTTTTCCCAGTTCAGAACAAACCATATTTTGAGAATGCAGAATCTCTGTAAAAACATTCCTATAAAACAGAAATTACAGTGCAACAGTAGTTGTGCCTCCCACCCCCCGATTAACCTTAAATCCACAATCTAATAGTACACTCGAGCATGTGTAGGCATATGAAGTCCTATGAATTTCAGTGTAACCAGCTGTGCCCTTAACTTTAAGCATACACTTGAATATTTTTGTGAATTGAGACCTAATTCTTAAGACAGTTTTAAGTTCCCCTTGGGCTGCTGGAATAGCAGAAAGGGGAGTTATGAGAAGGCAAGAATATAGCTCTTAGATTTAATTTTAAGACCATAGTTTAAGCCTCATCAAAAGCTAAGAATATTGCACAGTTATAAATGAAGCCAGGTGCAAGTTCCATCACATAACAGTGATGGGCACTTTGGAAATCTCCAAGGGGCATAACTATTTTGAACATACTGAGAAGTTCTTTAATACAAAATGTATTGTACATTTTATATACTCTGCTGCAGTTTATAAGCATGGGGCTAAAACCAGAAGAAAATCAGCAACATTTGCTTTGAGAGAAAAACCAAGCATTTTGTGACCTATTATCCAACACCAAGTCTCACGGCACAAATCTAGGCAGGAAGATCCAGATTTGTAAGTGCTATTCCCTCCCTCAACTTCAGCCTTCGCTTAGAATTTCCTGGCTTCCAAGCATTTTTCCCTTTAACTATACTGCATTTTTATGAGCATGTTAGCAGAGGTCTTAGGTTTGTACAATCTGAAACCTTAACTATGTGGGAAATGCATTTATTGGCCAAAAGGAAAAAGAAACCCTTTTACAACAATTCCCTTATGCAAATTCAGCATAATTTCCTCAATTAAGGAAAAGGAAATGTAATAAGAGAGTGTACTGCATTGCACGACACACATGGGTAACCTGAAATTAAATGAGCTCCATATTTGGCTTTTCACAAGCTGAAGAAAATTGTTTCACTTTAGCACATCACATTTATAAATGTCCACGGAGCTTTCTGGTTCCATTTCGAATGGCACAAGTTAAATTTAGACACAGGCCAAATGTCCAAATTATAGACACAATGTTTGTGATTTGGAATTTGAATGTGTCTTGATGCTTCTGCACAGGGATAGCTGTTTCTTTCCAGCCACAAAGATAGCCTTTGAATACTTATTCAGGAAAAAAAATACATCAAATGGGAAAGCCAATAAAAGTGTTTATGTGTATCAGTTCAAGCATCTCATCATGAATTCATTGTTCAGTAATATTTGTTCATTCTCTAAGGGTCACTGGTACCACTTGACTTCTTATATTAAACTGAAGATGTAACCGTAGGAGAAATAGAAAAGGGATTTATTTGTTGACAGGACGACCTAATTAAAAAGTCCGTTAGTAACTGAACACTGAAGTAGGGATAACCAATGGCAAATACCCACAAGTTGTTAAGCAAATTAAGAGCCAATACAGCAGAGTATAGTTTAGCATGTGGGCTGACAAAATCAGTCTCTATAGACTTTTCCTATGCATAACTACAGCTGTCCGACTCAGTTCATGAGTTGCCCTGGAATCCAACTGAAAAAAGCACTTCATCCTTTTGAAGATAAGCTGATCCCAGCAGTCTTTCCTGCCCAAGTGCAGCTACATCTATGAATCTATGAAAGTCATGGAGAAGAGGAAATGTGGGGCAGCAGGGGAAGTCTTTCTGAATCAGAGCTGGTCAAGATTTCCCAAGGAAAGCGTTATTGCATTTGAAAACACTGTTTCCTCACCACACAACTAAAAGAAATGTTTCTGTTCTGATGAACTTCACACTCAACAAAGGAGAGTTGCCTGGTTTTCTGTCAGCCCACCTGGTAGGCTGCTGGGTCTGTGACTCCAAGAAATTCCCTCTACGTTTACTGAGTAAGGGACCCCAGGCCCTCCTGGGTCCATGACTTCAGGGCAGTTCCACCATGCAGACTGCTCCAAGGTTAAAGACCCAAAGCTTCTAGACTCCTGCCATGAATCTGGGAGTATACAATCCATTAATGGATTCATAGGAACGTATCGGACAGCTTTGTAAATCTTCAGATCCAGGCCTAGGGCCCCTACATATTAGGCCTCTGCAAGTCAGCAGCGATTCAATCTGGCTTCGGATCTGGCTGCTTCGGGTGGCCACGATCCAATCCAGAGCTCTGGACTGGGTTTCTGCCTCGATCCAGCCAAAGCGGCTCGCTCCAAAGCTTCGGAACCACCTCGGAGATCTGGCCATAGGGTATAATGGGGAATCAATGAAATATCTATAACTTTTCATTTTGTCCGTTTTTCGTCCAATTTGGATGAAACTTGAAGAGATTGCAGCCTCTGCTGAGAGCATGAAACCTGCCAAGTTCCAAGAAGATCAGTGCAGGGGTTTGGGGGGAACTGTACCCCAAATTCTTGAAAGCCAAACTCATGCCACAGCTGTGTGTTACAACACAGGGGGGTCAAAACTGCAGGGGTGCTGGCTCTCACTGAGGCCACAAAGCCTGCCAAGTTTCAAGGAGATCGGTGCAGGGGTTTGGGGGAACTGCACCCCAAGCTGCAGACAAGCAAAACTCATGCCATGGGCGACACTGCGTGTGTTAAGGCGCAGCGGGGTGACAGCTGCAGGGATGGTGGCCTCTGCTGTGACGCCTGCCAGCTGTGGAGATCAGTGCAGGGGGGCTCTGGGGCCCTGCACCCCTAGCTGCTGATGAGCAAAACTGGTGTCAAGACTGTGTCTGTCTTGGAGCAGTTGATTGTCTGTATTGAGTTTTTCCTCTCCTTAGCCTGGTTTTGTAAGTGCTAATTGATGCTCGTTAAGTCGTTATGTAGTAGCTAGGTCCTGTGTATTGAGCTGGTCCCCCAGTCCCTGGTCCCTGAGTGAATCATGATTGATCGGTAACTGGGAACACAGCAGCTCAGCAGCCAGGCCTGCAGCAGTGTCCCCCCTCCCGCCCCAGGACAGACACTGTCAGTCCCACAAGCACCCATGGCACCAGTTTTGCTTGTCCGCAGCTTGAGGGGCAGTTCCCCCCAAACCCCTGCACCGATCTTCTTGAAACTTGGCAGACTTTGTGGCCTCAGTAAGAGCTACCACCCCTGCAGTTTTCAGCCCCCTGTGTTGTAATACGTAGACGTGACAGGAGTTTTGCTTTCAATAATTTGGGGTACAGTTGCCCCAAAACCCCTGCACAGATCTCCCTGAAACTTAGGAAGATTCATCCTCTCTGCAGAGTCTACTATCTCAGAAAATTTAATCCAAATCATACAAAAAACAACAAGGTTATAGATATTTTATTTTTCCCCCATTATACCCTACAGCCGGATCTCCAAGGTAGCTCCAAAGCTCTTCGGGAAGCTGAACGAGGCCAGCGCTTCGACCTGGGTGTGCTGCTTCAGACCCCAAAGCATCTGAAGCTTCTCCAGATTCAAAGCTCTGTCCAAAGCCTCGCACAGCCCTACTAAATATGCTCTGGATGAAAAAAAAGTATGTTATCACATAACTAAAGACTGTATCAAACTGCATATGAGTGAGTGGGGAGAATTAAGGCTGCCCAAGCAGCTGTGTTACTTGCATTGCCTATCTGTGTCATCCTTGACTCTGCAACCTTGTTAATGGTATTTTCATGGAGTTTCTATATGTACAATAAATATTATTCATCTATATAAACATACAGAGAAAGAACACGTGTTGATGCAATGTCATAGAAAGTCTCAAAGTATGCAGGTCAAATGACTTCTAATATTTAGGGCCTGGTTTAAATTGTGGGAACAGCTTACTAATATCATGCCCCAATCATGGCAGAGCCATAATTTTCACACCCAGAATGTGGCACCCTCCCTCCTCGCATGCCCCTCGATTGGCTGAGGGGGCAGGTTTAGGAGCAAGTTTAATTGCAGTAGCAGAGGCCTTGCTCCTGGCTTTTCAGCAGTGATCAGAGGCCTTGGGAACATATCCAGAGCATATATAGGGCCCCTAGACCTGAGTCTGAAGTTTTACGAAGCTGTTGGATTCCTTGCTATGAATCCAGCAATGGATTGTATACTCTCAGATTCATGGCAGGAGTCTAAAAGCTTTGAGTCTTTAACCCTGGAGCAGTCTGCATGGTGGAACTGCCCCAGAGTTATGGACCCAAGAAGGGCTGGGATCCCTTACTCAGTAAATGTAGAGAGAATTGCTTGGAGTCGCAGATGCAACAGCCTACAAGGTGGGCTGACAGAAAACCAGGCAAGCTTCCTTTGTTGAGTCTGAAGTTCACCTGGAGAAGCAAACAGCACCTCCCCTACCCATCCCCAAGCTCTCTCCTCCCCTATCCCTTTTGCCACCTCTTCCCACCTCCCCTGGGCTGCTAAGCTTTTGCTAGGGAATGCTTTTCCCAACCTGCAGCAGCCATCTCGAACTCCCCAGCAAGCAGCCATATCATGACATTGCATAGCAAATTGCATTTTTCATGAAAACCACTTAATGTCATGATTTTCACAGAAAATGGTTTAAACCATTTCCCCATTAATCACGATTTAAACCAGTCCCTACTCATAGGATAGGAACAGAAATTACACATAAACCAGTATAAGTGATCAGAAACTGATTCAAATCTGTAACACAACAAAAGTTCAGAGCATATAAACCACTTTCAAAATGGTCAAAACTGGTTTAAGATAAACCTGGATGGATGTAGTACCAGGCTTAACTGATTTAAGTTAAACTAGTTTTTTGAACTTCTGTTCCTGATCTTCTCCAGATTCAAGTCAATTCACAGTCCCCCAGCATCCCAAAATGCTTTGCACCTCTCCACCACAAGCCCCAACCCCAAAGGTTGGTTAAGCTAGCATTGACCCAAGCTGTCTGCTCAAACCAAGCAGGAAAGTGTGCTTTAGCACCTCCCAGCTTCTGGGCAGCCATTGTGGGCATGTGGCTGCATTTCCAGAATCAAAAGTGAATGTCTGTTCACTTGTTTATTGATTCAATCGATTCAGCTTAGACTAACCTGCAAAGATTGAACTGATACAACCTCGGGTTTTTTGACTGTCTGCACTTAGCCAAAGAAACTTGATTTTGTCATATGGCATAGGTTCGTAAAAGTATTTTTGGAATGTTGCATGGAGTTTCAAATATTTTATTAGGACTACTTTATTTTACTGATTAGCACAGTTTCTTCAATATATTTAAATATCTCCAGAAATCTTGCATTTGCTATTAAAATGCCACAACTCCAAATTCCAATATTTTGGGCTTTTCCCTAGGTACAGATGTGTGGTAAATCCAATTACTTATATAAAGAGATTAAAATAATTACAGTGCTCACCAGAAGCCTGAACCAAACCAACTGTTTAAGAATGTCAAATCACCATGGGTTTGATCCTCTGCTCACTGAACTCCACTCCTATAGACATTAACAGTGAAAGATAAGGACCTATACAAAGTCAATAAAAATCATCCTAATTTTACATACAGGAAAACCGAGGCACAAAAGACTCAGGGTATTTATATGCATACCTTTTAGTTCTTGGACGCGCTGGAGATCCACCACTTTGGAGCAGACTTGATTAATCAAGTTTGCTCCGCACAGGAACTGACATGCACTGCACTGCTTGCAGTTGTATAAGTGGCAAAATATACATCAGCATGGAAAAAATAGGGGTGGTGTGCTTTTGAATTAAAGCACCTCCGAGGTGTTTTAATTCAAAAGCATACCGCTGCCATTTTCTTTGCCCTGATGCACATTTCGCCATTTATACAAATGCAAGCGTCACAGCACCAGGTGCTTTTCAATGTGCCTGGCACTGTGGTGCTTACACACGTAAAAATGTCTTCAGTACGTGTCCAAGACATTGTGGCGTTTTCCCAGCAATTTTAGGAACAAAATTGAGGTCTTCCAAGTATGCCCCATCCACTGAATCCGTGCTGGTTTTGTACATTATACACTTACGTAACAGAGAACAAAGTAGGGTGTTCAGTGTTACTGAGAAGGAAGAAATTAAGTGATAATTAGAACTGTAGCATTGCAAGGACACTGCTGTAGGGGAGCCTGTAATGACATTGTCTGCTTCTGGCAGATGGTGTTTTATTTTGTTCTAGTATTCAGTGAACCTACAAAAGTGGTAGAGCAATATTAACTAGGTAAACATTTTACATCTTTTATTAAGAGGAGCAAAGCAGTGCTTTCAAATCACTTTATGATCCGTGATTTTTTTTCCTCTTTTCCCTCTTGAATTGAAGCAAGCCTCCTTTACTTGTCAATTAGAAACACTGCAGCATCATTTATTTACCTGGCACGATCTTGCTCACAAGCAGAAAGATTTCTATTGATAGAGAGACGAGCAAGGGTGAGGTTTCCGTGGCAAAAGGACAGCTGTACTGAAAAATATTCCACATTGCATCGCTTTCATAAATCAAAAGGACCATAACGGTTTTGCCCATCTCCTTGATAATGTACACTAACGTATTGCATTTTTGGCAAGCAAATACATGTAATTAGCTCTGAAATGGGATACAAATATAATTAATTTCCAAGCCAAACTACTTGGTTAGGGGCACATGTGGTGTTCATCTGCTTCAACCACTTAGTATCATCTGCCATTATGTCAGATGAAGTTGAAATTAAATCACAAGAGCTATGGTAAGGCTGAGAGTCTGACTTATGCTCAGAGAAGTGAGAAATAAAGGAAAGTTACATTTAAAAAATCCATCCTCAAATTTTATTCTCAACCTACCCAGCTGCATTTTGGTACTGCAGCACATAGCCATGGTGTAGCATGGACTCAACTGAGAGAGAAAAATTCCTGGACATTAAATCCAATTCTTCCCTGACTTGCTGGGGACCCTGGTGAATTCACAGCTATGCTGCTACTGGTTTGCCATTCATAAATTTGGAATGGAATGTTATTCATTGGGACTGATTTTTAATAAAGACAGAGATCAAAGTTCCCCATATCCATTGAAAATACTAGGCAGTTGGGATTATGTAATAGGGTTTGTACAGATACTCTTTAGGCACATCTACATGCTCTGCTAATTGCACAGTAGCCGAATAATACTGCTCAGTAGCACGTTACAGCACCAACACTGCTGATACGCTACTGCGTAGTATTATTAGGCTACTGCACGGTAGCATCACAAAAAGGCATTTGCCGATGCTATTGTACAGTGACTCCAGTTACTGTGCACTTCTTTAGTATTTGATTATGATCAAGTACTAAATAAATGTACAGTAATGCACAGTAACTATGTCTCATGTATGTGTGCCCTGTGAGAAACATTACTCTTAAAAGTGCATACTCTTAGTAGACAGGACAGATGTCAGAAAGTATCACTAACCCTGCTTCACAGTTGAGGAGGGATCACTTAAGAGAAATTAAGTGACTTGGACAATGTTACACAAGAAGGCTACGGAACACCTCAATCCTACTGTGATCTACTCTGATACAGTACCATAACCACAAGATTACTTATGAAGAGCCTGGACTGTGTGTATACAAACTTTCATAAAGTCTGCCATTATTGTGTTGCTGGCTAAAAAAATAACTAAGCATTTAACCCATCTGAGATTGCCCTGTAAAAATCCAGAACATGACAGTAGGCAACTGGCATCAAACGGACAAAGGCAACATATTTCCTTTGTAGTACCCCTTCACCAATATGGAAATCAAGGGTCTGGCTGAATCCAGGTTGGGACAATGGTGTCCTAGCTTGAAAGAGTGGAGCCTGATAGTGGATAAAAAGAAAACTGAGCTACTGAGTGGTTCAGGAGAGACTAAGGATCTGCAAAGAAGAAGTCTGCAACTTGGTCACCATGACAGCAGACTATGGGAGGATACCAAGTTTAAATCAGACCCACTTACTTGCAGGAGGCAATTGTTACACTATGCAGGTAAGATTTTGAGGTTTTGGACCCAACACTGGCCTGTTGGGCTACCAGCTGCTCACCAGAAGCTGAGGGGGTGGCCTGCTGCAGGATGCAGAGGCCCTTTGGTCCTGCTGGCCATGGTCATCAATGGTGAGCCAAACTTGCCACCACCAGAGTCCCATCATAGACTGCTACTGCTGGATCCCTGCCCCTTGACTCCTTACCACCACTGCTGGATCCCCAACCCCCAGACCCCTCGCTGCTGCCTCATAGTCTGGATCCAAGCCAGGGCCCCAGGCAAGTTTAAAACCCCAGGGTTTAAAGTATAATAGATATAAACTATTGTGTTACTACATTTTCAAATTGGTCATAGCACCTGAAGATAAGTCAATAGCAAAGGCCAAAGACAGGTGCCTCCTGAGGTAATATGGCTGGTGAAATGAGGACTGCTGTGACTTGGTGACCCATTCAAAAGCTGGGTAAGTCACAGGATTCTAATCAGAGAAGCAAATATTTACTTGTCACTTGCAAAAGAAATCTAGGGAAGGGTCAAAGGTGGGATTCCTTCCTCCAAACCATGATAGCATCCTTCCTCTCAACAATAAGTTCCTCATGTCTTTCACAGGTGGAATTTAGGAGTAATTCATATTAACTGTTGTTTAGAAAGTGCTTTGAAAATTAGGGCTGTCAGAAGCTTTGGTCCCTGATTTGATTCGGTGGAGATTCAGCCCAATTTGGTGGCTGAATCTCCAAATCCGAATCAAATCAGAGGACCTTTTAATCTCTCCGAATCAAATCGGAACCCTCTGAATCGGTTCGGAGCGATTCAGACAGATTCAGAGATACGGACATAGAGACAGCTTTAAATGGTTTTTTTACATACTTCTAGGTAGCAGGGGCTACAATGCTGGGGTGCATGGAGTGTCCCACAGAAGCACAAGGGGCTCCCGAGCAGGCTCGGCAGCAGACCTGGAAGTGGACCAGAAGCACTTCTGGTCTACTTCCAGGTCTGCCAGGGAGTGCGCTGGGAGGCCCCCTAGCTCGGTGACTGATGCCTCCTGAATCTGGTGTGGGGGAGGCACCCAGGGTGCAGCTGGTCGCCGGGCCAGGGGGGTTCCCCAGCATGCTCCCCAGCAGACCCAGAAGTGGACCAGAAATACTTCTGGTCCACTTCCAGGTTCACCGCTGAGCACATGGAGGGCCCTCCCACACTCCTGTGGGACGCTCCATGCACCCCAGCATCGCAGCGATCACAAGCCACGCCTGGTATCTTGAGGTATGTACAAAAAAAGTTTAAAGCCGTGTCTACGTGCAAATCACTGATCCTCCGAATCAGCATTGAGTCTTCAGATTCGGATTTGGCCGAATCAAATCAGGGACAGTTTTCTGAATCAACTAATCAAATCACTGTCCCTGATTCAAATTTGAATCTGAATCAAATACAGCCCGCTTCGTACACCCCTATTGAAAACATAAAGCACTCCAGAGGTGCTGTTAACACACGCCAGCCATACCCAGTCGTGGAAAGGCAAGTAGAAGAATAGAATACACCAGTCAGGTTTTTTGGATGGCCACATGTTTTTTCTCTGCTGCCTATATGTGAGTAATATAGCAAAGTGTGGCATGTGCCACCCAGCTGCAGTGAGGTAGACCCATTGACTGAAAAGCTCCAAACATGCACTTTCAGAAATGACCAAGAGACCTCATGGAGCCTCAACCCCTTTCCAGAGACAGGAATAAGAGATGCCACTCACATATCAGACCCTGGTTATGAGGATAGGCTCACTGGGCAAACACATAAGCCATCAAACTTAGCTCCTCTACCAGCAAAGCAAGTAATCTGGAGAAAAGCTGTTCATGGATCACACTTCACACCTCACTCTAGGGCCCTTTTACTGATCACTTTCCCTGTTATCCCTTGCTTCATTGTGATGGGATTTTTCTATGCTCCTGACAGCAAACCTCAGCTCGAGCCAAATCCTCTAGAACAGCGGTGGCCAGCCTGAAGCATAGGTGCTACAAGTAGCACAGGCAGCCTCTATGTGTAGCATGTGGCAGGTTGGGGAGGAGACAGTCAGCACAGTGGCAGATAGGGCAAGGAGCAGAAAACAGAGCAGCAGTTTGGTAAGGGAGCACAGGGCAGGGAAAAGAAAGCTGAAAAGCAGATCGGATAAGGGAAAGAGATCAGAGAGGCACGTGAGGTGAGGGGGAGGCTAATTTGTGGCACATCTGCCAAAAAGGTCAACTCCCACTGCTCTAGAAAAGAGTGAAACAATAACAGCATTTGATTACAACTATAAGTAAACCCATGTTCTCCATCCACCTTCAGGACCCGATTAATGTTGATAAAACACTGCCTACCATTTATATGTTTTCTTTTTTCCCTGGAGGTGGAATGACAGTTGCACAAGTTACTCTTTATAACCAACTGCCTGGAACATAACCAAGGGGTCTGTTGTGCCCGTTTTAAAAGGAGTACTTTCCACAGCAAATCTGTATATTTGAGACAAGATTTGGGAGGGGAATTTGGCTATTTATAAAGGGATTTCATGAGTGAATGCAAACTTTACATAATGTTTTGAGGTGAGTCAGTGTCCCTCCTCACACTTTATCACCTTTATAACTATTTGAGATGTATAGAATCACAGAATCATAGAAAATTAGGTCTGGAAGGGACCTCAGTAGGTCATCTAGTCCAAACCCCACTCAAAGCAGGACCATCCCCAACTAGATCATCCCAGCCAAAGCTTTGTCAAGTCAGGCCTTATAAGCCTTCAAGGATGGAGAGTCCACAACCTCCCTAGGTTACTTGTTCCAGTGCTTTACCACCCTCCCAGTGATAAAGTTTTTCCTAATATCCATCCTAAACCTTCCTTGCTGCAACTTGAGACCATTATCTAGGAGCCCAGTCATAACCCATGACTGAGGACTGTACAAATAGAAAAACATTCTTCAAAGTGGTTACAATCTCAGGTACAGATACTAATTGCAAACACTGCAGTTAGATTTTATTACTAGCACACACCAGTTTTCAGTGTTCTGTTCCTAAACTATAAGCATAGCATTTATATCTAAGGCCACCATCTTCTCAGCAGGGGCAGGCAAAATACAGCCTGTGGACCAGATTCAACCCATGATGTGATTTCATCCGACCTGCAGGCAGGTGCTTATCAATTCATTATATCCAGCCCAGGCCTGGACTGCCCCTGGTGTGCTCACATGGAGCCAAGCACCACTCACTCCCGTGGGAGCAGTACATGCTGCACTCCCACCCTCACTCGTGGGATGGCCCTGACCCTGGCCCCACAGGTAGGGAAGCAGTGGCAGTGGGTAGGGAAAGGGCCACAGCTGTGAGTGTGGGGGAGTGGCTGCAGCAGAAGGTGGGAGGGGGAAGCAGCAGCGGTGGCAGGTGGGCAGATGGGTAAGAAGCAGTGGCACCAGGTGAGCGGGGGAAAGTGGCAGTGAGTGGGAGAAAAGCAGCAGTTGGGCAGGAGCACGGAGGCCAGGGTCAGCAGTGACCCAGGTTGGGGAGGCAGGAGCATGCAGCCCAGACCAGCAGGGGTGAGGGGTCCACCTGGCTCCATTGCATGAGACTCCATGGGGCTCACATGCAATTCCTGGGTTCTGTGCACAAGACACACATCTCCAAGGAGAGCCTTGTGTGATGGAGCTGACCACCCTGCCCCATGTAGGTCATGGGGAATGGCAAGGAGCTCTGTGCTAAGGAGCCAGACCAGCTCCGCACCTCTCCCTGCTTCCCCGGTCAAGCCCCATGACCTGCACCACCAGCTTCTTTGCACAGGGCTCCCCACCAGGTGATGCAGGGCTTGGTCAGAAAACCTAGGAACTGCAGGTGAGCCCCACAGAACAGAGCCAGTGCAGCTCAGCCAAATGCAGTCCTGGGGCTCTCCAAGACCACACACTGCCAGGGGTGCTCCACCTGCTGCGGACCATGAGCACCCCAGGGGCCCACCACCTGCTGCTGCCACTGACAGCAGGTGCTGTGCACAATGGGGAGGGCACGTGCGAGGGGGCATATATGTAGGGTGAGGCCCCACACCCCCCCGATACACATGCACCCACACCCCCACATACCCTCCCCTTCCAAGTACCCCACAACCCCTCCACAAACCCCATACCCACCCACACCCACACATTCCCACAGACCCCACACACACACCCACAGCCCTTCACATACCACATACCCATGCACCCATACCCCTTCACCACCCCCACAATATAAAAGAGTAAGACTTAATTTTGAGCTATTATGCAATCACCTCTATGTACAGTATGCAAACACACACAAATAAGGACAAAAATATTTTTTGAAATAAAATTAAAATATGTTATAGTAGATGTTTGATTTTTTAGTATATAATCGGGGGGGGTTTCCAGTTCCAAGATGGAAACTGGTATGTTGTGTGTTCAGCAACAACACTCTGGACACTGTGTTGAACCCACAGTTATTTATTATTATCATCACTCTCTGGAATCATATCCAGGGTGGATCTTAACAATTGCCCTCAATAGATGTATGCAGAACTTATACTTGCTCTGCCTCTGACTTGACCCCATCCAGTCCTGTGGAGAGAGAGGAACCAAGAATGCCTCTGGCTCCTCATAGCAGAGAACAGGGAGTCCCCAGTGCTGCAAAACTGCCACAAGCAAACTGAACCCTACAGTGCTGAACTTGAGGGCTTTGGCCTTAAAGGGACAGTACAAGAAAAACACAATAAGGCACAACACCCCTTCCCCCTAGACAGAACAGTCAGCCAACCATTTGGGAGTAATCCACTTCCACTGTGGACTTCCCATGGAACCAGACTCAGTGTGGCATTCAAAAGATAGCAGCCCTATCAGCCTATCTGGAGACTCAAGAGTGACACTTCCTTCTGACAGTGATGAAAAAGGGTTTGCATTGGTTGAAACAGGTACGCACTTCTCCAGTTAATCCATGTCTGTCGGTGGTGGATTGGTGCTTGAGGATTGCTCAGGTGTAGGGTTATCAGTAGATCGCCCACGCAGCTGGTCTACATGACCAGCTCCAAACGTGTCTCCAAACTTGTCCATCATCAGTCTGGGCTGTAAATGATATGGGTCCTGTGGCACTTACAATTTTGGATTGAACCCACTGTAGGCCTGTCCCGTAGTCCTGGGCAAACACAGTCTCTTGTGGAATGAAAAGATGGAAGTACCACATGCCAATACGGAGTCCAACCCCCTTTCTTTCCTAAACTGCATGTCTCTCACAAGGTCTGGGTTAACATGGTCAAGGCATGCCTTGAGATGATGACCCATAAAAAGCTCTGATGGGCTGGACCCTGTTGTAGGGCAAGAAATTACATGTTGAGCAAACAGAAATCTGGCCAGCCAGGTAGGCTAGTCTCCTACAACAATCCTTTTCAGTGCATGTTTTGTAGTCTGCACCATTCACTCAGCTTGCCCATTGGCCTGCAGCCTGCGAGGTGCAATGGTAACAGTTCAAATGAAGTTGCGGCTGGCAAAATCTTAGAACTCTGCTGAGGTGAATGCCATTATCAGAAGTGATAGTGTTGGGCACCCCATGGGTTACAAACAGCTGATGGAGAGCTGTTATAGTGGCAGTTGATGTAAGAGTTGAGTCAGTAATCACTTCAAGCCATTTTGAGTACAAGTCAACAGCAATTAAAAAGTTCTTACCTTGAAAAGGGCCAGCAAAATCGATGTGGATACATGACCAGCGTTCCTTTGTCATTTCCCAAGGGAATACTGGTGCCTTCAGTGGATTATGACAGGTTGCTTAACAAATGCTGCATTCCCTCACAACCTTTTCTATGTCACTGTCTATACCTGACCACCATACATAACTTCTGTTTCATTGTCACAATGCCTGGGTGTGCCGCATGCAGCATTGTCAGTATGATTTGGCTTCCTGCTTCTGGAATCATGACACAATTTCCCCACAAGAGGCAACCCTTGTGGGCAGACAGCTCATGCTGACATGATGAGAACGGCCTGAATTCCTCAGCCAATTTATCTGCAGGCCAGCCCCTCCACACCCAGTTGAGGACACAGGCAAGGATAGGGTCTTTTGCAGTCATCCTTGCTATCTGATCAGCCTGAAGCGGGGCTTCTGGCATGGATTCCAACATGAGCACTTCCACTGGTGGAGGAGTACCACAATCAGGTGTTTGTAGTGGTAGGTGGCTCAATGCATCGGCATTTGCAATCATTTTCCCAGGTTTGTACATGAGTTTATAGTCATATGTATTTAGCATGGTGCTCCAGTGTTGCTTACAGGCAGACAAAATAGGAGGAGCTGGTTTGTCCATAGTAAAAAATTCCAAGAAGGGGTTTGTGGTCCATTCAGATTTTGAATTTGCAGTCATAAACGTAATTGTGAAAATTTTTAATTCCTGCAATGATTGCCAATGCTTCTTTATCAATCTGTGCGTAGCTCGTCTCGGTTGAGAGGAGTCACTGTTCTTGAGTAAAAAGCAACAGGTGCGTCCATGCCATCAGGCAGTGTGTGACTGAGGACAGGGCCAACACCAAACAGCAAAGCATCACAAGTAATGGACAGTGGCTTCTGTTCATAATAGTGAGCAAGTCTAATGTCAAATTCTTGATGTCCTGGAAGGCTTCATTGTGCTGGCAAGTCCACTTCCACTGAGCTCCTTTATCCAGTAAGCAATGAAGAGGCTGTGCTATAGTGGCTTTGTCTTTCAAGAAGATGTGATAAAAATTGAGAAGTCCTAAGAATGCTTGAAGATCCTGTCTGCATTTTGGTATAGGGACATCATGTATTGCTTTTACCTTGTCTTCAACTGGGTGAATGCCAGAAGCATCAATCTGATATGCCAAAAAATTGATACTGGAAACTCCCAATTGACATTTCTCTTTTTACTCTGATACCTGCTTTATCAAACCTCTCTAAAACTTCTCTGAGTCTCTCAGTGAGTTTCTCTCTAAACAGCCCCATAATCAACACAGCATCAAGGTATGGAATAACCCTTGGAATTGCTGCTAGCATTTTCTCCATGAACCTCTGGAAAACTCCTGGTGCCACAGAAATTCCACACTAGAGACGCTTGACACAAAGTGCTCCCTGCTGTGTAATTATTGTTTGGGCCTCAGCAGCCTTGTCATCCACTATCAATTGCTGATGGCCTTGAGCGACGTCAAGTTTGCCAAAAAACTTCCCTCCTGCAAGAACAGACAGTAACTAGTTAATGGCAGGCACTGGATGTGGTTCCTGCTTAAGTGCTCTATTAACAGTGCACGTGTAATCAATCCCCACAGATGCGAACACTGCCGTTAGGTTTTAAAACAGAAACAATTGGAGCGGCCCAGCTTGTACGTACGATTGGCTCGAGGACCCCTTGTGATAAGCCGATCTAATTCTGCATCAAGTTTCGGCCGCATTGCGAAAGGTACATGCCGAGCCTTCATACAGATAGGGGCTATCGCAGGATCCATTTGGAATATCCCGGGTGGACCAGAGTAAGTTCCCAATTCCCTCGGAGAGTACCTGGGGAAACTCCCTTGCAAGCCTTTCCAGACTTTCTGTGCAGAGACTGTGTACACCTAGAATACTGATTCCCAATGGTGAGAACCAATTTCTCCCCAGAAGACTTCTGTGGGAAACCTTAGTGACAAAGAGGGGTAGATGCTGTCTAATAGATCTATACTGGACATCTACACTGCAGCTACCCAAAGTTTCCGCATTGTCACGCAGGCGACACTCAGGTGTCAATAACTTGGGAAGACGCTGCCAAAACAACTGGAAGAATGTGCTTTCATCTATGAGGTATACTCCCAAACCCAAATCCACTTCCATTTTGCACTTCTTTCCATTTATTACTACAGTTGCCATCATCTCAGAACCTTGAGTTTCAACAACACCAACATTTTGAATCAAATATAGTTTTTGTACCTCACGTTCTGGGGAGGACTCTAATCTATGAGTGGTTTGGGAGCGGATATATTTGCCACAGTCTTTTTGTCTCCTGGAACCGGCCTTGGAGCGGCAAACCCTTTCTATGTGGCCCTTCTTCCTGCAGGCATGATGCTCTGCGTTCCTAAACCTGCACTTCCTTTGTCTATGTTGGCCACCACAACTCAAACATGTCTGTGGATTAATTGGCTTATGTGGTACTGTTGGTGAGGGTATAATCCGCTGAACTTGCTGGTGATGATCTGATTCTTGATCTTTTTGGAGTAGGTGGACATTGCTGGAGAACGCCTGGTGAATTATTCTCACGTTATGGGATGCTGCTTCAGTTTTTCTTGTGCAGTAGCCAAGGTCAAATCTGGTTCAGAGAGCAGATGACATTGGATTGCTTCATCTTGAACCCCATAGATAAGACGGTCGTGAAGCAGGTCATCCAGGAGATCACCAAAGTCACAAAATTCTGCAAGGTGACAGAGCTCAGCCAGGTAATTTGCTATGCCTTCATTGGTTTTTTGGTCCCATTTAAAAAAAATGAAATCTCCGCAGGGTAGCAGATGGCCTTGGGCAAAAATGTGCCTTTAGCAGGGCAATTAGTTCAGCATAAGACTTAGTGTTTGATAAGGCAGGTCCTGGGAGGGAACGAACAATGGCAAATGTTTTGGCAGCACAGACTGTCAAGAGGATCGCACACTTCTGTTCTGGGTTTTCCACTTCCAGGTGGAAGGCTTCCAGGTAATAGGATAGCGTTTCTGCATAACAGTCCCAAGAAGCCAGCTGGCTTGCATCAAATTCTTCTATATGCCCCAATGTAGCCATTTTAACTAACATCAGCCCTAATAGAGAGAAAAGAAGAAGAAAAAAACCCCTTCCTTCTGATCACAAAACACAGCCTGGTCTCAGAACGTCATCCCACAATCTAAGGGGGGCTTTTCAGCAAAGGATCCCATCCTTGTCACCAGATAGTACGTTGTGGGTTCAGCAACAACACTCTGGACACTGTGTTGAACTAACAGTTATTTATTATTATCACTCTCTGGAATCATATCCAGGGTGGGTCTTAACAATTGCCCTCAATAGATGTATGCACACCTTATACTTGCTCTGCCTCTGACTTGACCCAGTGCAGTCCTGTGGAAGGACAGGCACCAAGAATGCCTTTGGCTCCTCGCGGCACAGAACGTGTAGCCCCCAGTGCTGCAGATCTGCCACAAGCAAAGTGAACCCCACAGTGCTGAACTTGAGGGCTTTGGCCTTAAAGGGACAGTACAAGGAAAACACAATAAGACACAACAGAAACCTCCCCTCCCAAAACGAGTACTTCCAGGGGCAAGGGGAGGGACTTCCAGTGGCAAAGATCAGGGATTAGGGGCACGGCTTATGGTCTCAAGATGGTGAACAGTGGGCGGAGCATGTTTCAAGGGGCAGGGCTACCCTTGCGGCCCTCAACAGCTCACCAAAATTCATTAATATGCCCTCCAGCTGAAATACTTGCCCAACCCTGTTCTAGAGGGCATCAGGTGGCTGCATCCCACTTGAAGAGGAGTGATTTGATCCCTTCCCCAAATATGAGACTTAGAAACAGGAAGACAACGACAACAATCTAGGTCTGCCACCATTCCCCTTGCACCGCGAGAAGGAGGAGCAAGTCCATGATTCACACAGGAGTCCCATAAATGAGACGAATCAATCCTTATGTTAAGACAGTAGGGCTTAACCTCTTGCCGGCGGAGCAGTGTCATTTGACCTCTGGGGCTCAGTCTGGAAATTTGGTGGTGGGGGAGCAGCAGCACCAGCACCGTTAGTTGATCCCAGAGCCATAGCAATTAATTCTGCCCCTACTCTCCTGCCACAACATTTCCAGACCCATGATAAGCCCCAGTGTCCGAATGGCATGGCCTCATGCACCAGGTCACACAGAATCTGGATCCAGAGTGTGGGGTGAAGCCAGGGTTCTGGATCACACCTGTGGATCAGCCCCATAGGGGATACAACCCATGAACTGGCCCTGCAATATTCTTCCAGCCCAGCGGGGTGGAGAAACTGAGCACCACCACGTTACAGGCACCGCAGGGACAGTGCCACGGGGTTCTCTCCTCCTTTCATTCTGAACTTACACACTTAAACTTCTCCCTTCAAACTTGCACACAGTCCTGTGAGCCAAATGGCCATCTGCTCTTTTTGCCATTGTCATCAAGGTCTTTCAGAGCTAAATCAAGAACAGTCTTTACTACCATAAATAAACCCAAAGCATATGTCTGTTTGTTGTTCTATCTGCCCTTCAGCTAAAAGCTAGTGACCCTCCAAGGTTTTCAAAAGTGACTATTTTGGATGCTCAACTTGACATACCATCAAAGGCTTAGAAACTGCTAAGCAGCCAAGCCCCTGAAAAATCAGGCCCCCTCTCACTCCCCTGTTCAAGGCACCTCAGATTGGTCACCCCAAAAACTGAGAACTCAAAATTCAGTAGTCAAATAAACTAGCCAAACTAGTACAGAATCATAATAAATGTTAACTCTCAACAGACATCAGTTGATGCTATCACATTGTCCTGTCATTTATGCCCATATTATACACCTATATTACATGTAGTTAGCCCATATTACCATGAGAAAGGGCTCTCAAGTATTCAAGAGACCAGACAATTCTGTAAATGGTTTAGTAGATAAAATACTGTGATAAGCTATAATGTAATTTTAGGCTGCATGCTACAGAAATTGGTATGTATTTATTACCACTAGATCGAACTATATAAAAACACGAGTTTTTTTCAGAAAACAAGGAAGAGGCAACTCAGCAGGATAGTGGAACATGGACAATCACATCTGGAGTGGCGTTCAGCTCTACATCTCTTACACCATGTTGAACAGTCCCTCAAAGAAATCAGTGTAGGGTAACCTGATGTTTAACTGGTAGAAAATAAATCACCATCGAGCGGGTGTAAACAATGAAAAATGACCTGTTTCTAGAAGTGAATTAACCTTCTTTCACTGGTTGAACACAGTGTTTCTGGAAGATCCATAATAATGTGCTTGAGAAAATAAATATATTTAACATAAAAAAAACCCGTCATTTTGACACAAATCGATCTTAAAGTTTACTTGGCAGGACAGGACCATCATGGTCTGTAGTTTTCACTATTTCACCGGTTTATCGTAGCACACACAAAACAGCAGTACAAGGAAAAAGTGACAGGTAATGGAGAATCAGACTGGCTGCTTTCTGGAATACTTTGGGGGTATTCCTGGGAGAGATCTCCAGTCTGCGAAGTCATCTGTGAACCAAGGAGGGTATCAGAAAGTGGTCATTATCATTCACTCAAAGCGTATCCCACTGAAGAGTAATCACATTGAGGTATAGCTGAGGTTCTCAGTCCAATAAATTTGGGACTTGGTGGTATAAATGACTGAGAAAAACTGTCCTTCATCCAGGGTATTTAATAACAGCTTTACCCTGCACTGAGTTATACCAATGGCTTAGTGCTGGGACGTGGCTCAAGATGAACAGTAAGCAGTGGAAAATGACTATATTAGCTTATCAGACCCAATTCATTTCCATAAAATATTTTACATTTGACAAATTGCAATGTTATGACGGAAAGTTGTCTGGTCACAAAGTTCCCAATCACCCTTAATTATTGCTGTCTCCTACATTATCAGCTTGCTTACTCATTGAATGTTTTGAAATGAGAACCCCAGTTTGCAATGCAGACTATAGTTTTAATAAAAGAGAGAGCATGCCAGACTAAAACTGCTACCTTTCTTTGATAAGCAACTGATGGTTTTAGACAAGGAAAATGAAGTAGATCTAATCTGGACTTCACTAAAGGATTTGAAGCAACGTCACATGGAGATGTGTGAAACTGGGGAAGGCGGTGATTAGTGCAAGAACTGTAAGGCAGATAAGGATCTGGCAATAGGCAGATGCAATCATAAGTAGTATTGAAAGAGGAAATCTTGGGCTGTAGTAAAATTACTAGTGGAGTTTTTCAGAGAATTGTCTAGGGACTGAGCTTATTTAATATGGAATTCACCACTTCTCATTAAAAAAGTGTATACTGATGGAAAATGTTGATGATACAAAGTTAGGAATTGGCCTTAATATGGAAGAGGATTGGGTGACCTCAAAGACAGGAGCAACAAAATTGGAATGAAACTGAATAGTATGAAGTTCATGGTCATGCACATGGAAACTGGTAACAAGAATTGTTGCTATTCCAGGGAGCTCAGCACCCCTGAAAAAGACAGGTGCCTTGTAGGATGAATCAGAATAGGTATTTCCAGGAGGACAGGAAACATACAAACCCAGATGAAATCTTATCAGGATCAATTCTGTGTGCTATTCTGGTCATCTATGTCCTTCTAGATCATCAAATGTGAACAGGGACAGAGTAGTGCCACTAAGATGCTGATAGGAATACATACAGAGCCTTTCCCTTTGGGGTGTAGGCTAAAAATGCTGAATTAAAAAACTCAGGGGAAAACTGTTGCTCTGAAATTAAGTAACTAAGCATCTTCTGTGAATGGTCATTATGTGTTTCTCATTGTGATTGGGACTAAAAATGAATTTTGGAAACAACAACACCACAATGACATCACTAATATAAACCGAAACTGAGGGAATTAATCATTGAAAATAATGAATCTTAGAAATTTACCTCCCCCCACCACTCTCCTTCCTCTCATAAACCAATGTAACTCAGAAATAACCCTCACTTAATTGCCTTTATCTGTTTGTCTCCATCTATTTTTTTTTTCCATTCCTGGATTGAATTTTTAGCATAGGTGAACAAGTGGGGAGAAAAGCAGCAAACATCAACTACTAAACGATCATTTATACAGCAAAGCCCTGTTTGCATATGAATATGCATATCCAGACAGACAGCTATTACCCAGTCATGTTACAAAAGCCTTTTCACTTCCATGCTCTCGGAGAGATACAAACGTTTTACTAGGTAGTTATTTGGTATTCAAATTAATTTTTGCAAACATATTACATCCCAGTATTTAACCAGTGATAGTGTAGCTTGTTAGCCAGTAACAGGAACAGTAATTATCCTTGAGAAAGGTTTAATTACTATAATATGTACATAACTGATACCATTTGTAACATGGGCTGATATGTAGATAACTGATAGCATTTGTAACCATTTGTAACATGGGCTGCTGGTGGGAGGTGATCCCCACTGCCCTCCACTGCATGGGGGACTCTGCACAAGCCCCCTCAACCACCCCTGCTCCCCTGGCCCCCCCACACCTGCCCCGCCTGCCGGGGCTCTGGCCCCTTAAGAAAGAAAAAAAAGGCAAGAAAAACCCCAGGACTCATCATTCCTGGTGCAGCCTCGGGGGCTCATGCAGAGCCTCCACATGGCATGGGACAGCAGGGAACAGCAGGAATCACCCCCCACTGGCAGGAGCAGAGAGTCCTGGGGTTTCTGCATACTGTATTTTTTCTTAAAGGGCCGGAGCTGGCCCATGCGGAGCACCCGTGAGGGGGCTGGGTGAGTGGGAGGAGGTTCGGGGGCTCGTGCAGAGCCCCTCATTCAGTGTGGGGCAGTGGGGGGCAGTGAGGATCGCGCCCATCTGGCAGCACCTGCTGCGCTGGGGCTTTTTTTTCCCCAAGTGCTGGGAGCTGGGGCGGGCAGGGCAGCTATTGCTGGGCTGGGAGAGGGCCAGGGGGTGGGCCTGGCCTGGCTGATTCAGAGATTCAGCTGCTGCCAAATCTCTGAATCAGATTCAGCTGAATCAAATAAGGACAGTGATTCAAATCACTGAACTGAATCGGTGTCCCCTGAATTGGCCATATCCAAAGCGGATACTAGCCGCTTCTCACAGGCCTAGTCTTTATCACCCGATTAGCAAAACAATAGCCTCTCTCCACATTACTTCAAACTTCTTGAACCTTAAACAGGTCTTACCAGCTGACCTGTTGATTAGCTCCAAACGCCCTAAGCAGTCACTGTTCTGTCTGCCTATTCCCATGAAATTGGAGAGAAACACACACACAGACATCTCTGGGCATTCACTAGCATACCACATGCTGGCTACAGTTCGTGCTGTGGCAGAGAGGAGGAAGGGATCCCTGCTTAAGCAGCGAGTGGCGAGAGGGAGGGGAAAGTGGGGCATGGGGAAGCCATGACCCTGCTGTGTCTGCAAGTCAGGGAGCAGAGAAGAGGGGCCAACCCTGCTGTGGATGCTGGGGGACTCTGGTTTAAGTTAAACCAAAAAGAGGTCTGGGACAGACATTGCATAAACTGGTTTGACCTAAATCAGTTAAGTCTGATACTACATTGAACCAGGTGTATCTCAAACTGGTTTCAGCCATTTTCAAACCAGTTTATGTGCACTGAACATCTCTTCTGTTACAGGTTTAAACCAGTTTCTGATCACTTAAACCAATTTATGTGTAATGCCTGTCCCTAGCCAGGAAGTTTAAGTCTGATGTGCAAAGGAAGCAGGTCTATTAGAGTCTCTTCCGGGTTGAGATTTACTTGGTGAATGGGGATTAAATAAGATGCTGGTAAAAAAAATCTATTTGCCTAGGAGCCAAGTGTATCAGTCTTACTGTAGATGAGAGATGTCTACCCTGAAGGACTTAGGCCAGATTCTGGCTCCTTCAAGTGGATATGGGCAGTAAAAAGGGGCCCAAATGGGAGCATCAGAGGTGAAAAGAGACACAGAGAATGTCTCAATATCCCTTATTCAGATCACAGGATAAATAAATTACTGAGCATTTATTCAACAGTTGTTTCAGTTTAACTAGGCATTTCATCAGATTTCTCCCCCAATGTTGTCCAATCATCTCAAATGACTCTTTTTCTGTATGAGCTGTGTGAGCTCTAACCTTGGCAAGTGAAAAATGTTTCCAGGATTAAATAATAACTAATGCCTTTACAGACTTCAGTAAGGCATTTCATGATGAATGTGACCCGTTTGATAACCACATCCATTGTGTCCTTTAACACAATTTTGCCAGTGTTTTAATATATTTAAACAACAGTTGAAAAAAAAGGCCCGAGTTAAACCCACAAGACAAAGTCAGTTCAGAGTCAAGGATTCTATTTGTAGTCCATAAGAGTCCACAGCATGCCAAGGTGGGATTCTGAGAAGCATATATCATGTTAGGTAGGGAATGTGCTGCAGTGTAAAAGCCCAATAGGGCAGCTTATGGATGGAATTTCATACTTGTCTGGAAATCCCTTTGATAATATAGGTTTGAGTCAGTCCATTAGCATTACTTCCAACATAGCTTTCTGCACATTAATTTTAGAGTTGCGGCCCATTGCTCACTTCCCCGGTGAGAAGGGGAAAATAGAGTTTTCATTTGCAAGCTTTCTGCCACTTGCTCAGCTGGCTGCCATAAAAATCAAATGAAAACATATCGTTCTCCCAGCTTCTGAACTCTTAGCCAGGTCCATTCTGGTTTGGGACTGGACTATTAACCACTGCCCCAGGAGCAGAGGATTCCAGTTCAGATTCAAATTCAAAACTCCCTTTTCCTGAAAATCAGAAGATTTTTGATCTACTGTTAGAAAAGACACTCAGCAGACTGTGCCCAATTTAGTTACCTGATTAACAAAATTGGTCTTGTATTTTGACATTTGGAGGCAAGTTTTACCCAAGGATACATTTTTATAGGCAGGTTAAGACCCTTGGACCCTTGGATAAAGGGTTTGTTAACAAATTTCCAGATATCATGTGCCATTGCAATGCTGTGTATCTTTATTAGCAAAGCTCATTAACCTGTCATAAGAAAATCTGTTAAACACATATGCCAGGAGTCCCCTAAGAATTTCTTGTGGAAGATTGAATATTTTTAGAGACAAGAATTAAAGAAATATAATTATTCCACTCAATAATCTCAAGCAATCTCTAAAAATTCTTGCACCAATGGGGAATTAACTGATATATCAATGGGATGGTTTATCTGAAGCAAAGTTTGCAAGACAGCCCTCATTTTATTGTGTTTTTTCAATTGTTAGCTGTAATTTATGTAGTAAAATATTTTGGGCCATAACCATCAATGCATTAAGAGTAGGTTAACAACCGGCCAAGATATTTAACTGAATCACCTTCCAGGCTTAGACATTTCTTGTAATTTATGAGCCTGGTTTGAGAGGAACCAATTGCCCATAACCATCATCAATGTTACTGCAAAGGCCCACAACAGACAATATGAACTCAGGTTGCTCTAGACCACTGAGGATCTGGCCTTTAAATTTATACTTGCTATTTAATTGACACTAATTGCAAATGCAGCAACTCTCCATGAACATTCCCATGCTGTGCAGACTGCTGGGGAGTATAAATGAATTTTAAGAGGGATAGCTTTGCTTTAAGATTAATTCCCAAATGAATTTCCAGACCCAAAGAGCATGTGAACATTCTGCAGACCATGCCATGTGCTTTGCATGGAGCTGTTAATCTGTGAGCATGTGCAGGTACCTGGGAAGCGATGCTACAAGCAAGATTTCAGCCTACATTTTAAATTTCAGCAACCTGCTCCCCACTAAGTGTGTGTTCAAGCCACAAAATTCAGCTTCATATTTAAAACTCCATCTTGGTCATTCCAAATGTAGTTGCATTTGGAAAGGGGTTTCTATCTCTAATTGTTAAACCAGGAAGTTAACAAGTAGATGGACCCTCCCCCCGCCGGGCAATTGTGTATTTGAGATATTTCCAAAACTTAGCAATTAGTATACACACAAAAATACATGTGTTCTTTTGGGTGATGTTATAGTATGAGACAGGAGTTCATCATAGGTTCATAGAAGTTTAGTGTACAATTGTTTTATATTCCTATTGCAACAGCCGCTCTCAATCCCAAATTCTTCTCAGCTGAAAGAGGTAGAAAAAACAAACCATCTACACTGTCCCAAATGAATTCAGCATCGTCAGTTCTGGCAGCTTTTCAAAGATTAGCAGAAAAGAAAAGATATTTGTTTGATCTTTTTCCTTCTTTCCACTTAAGGTCATTGATTAAAACAAGTTCAACTCTGAATATGCCTCCAGTTCATAGTCTGCTGGATAAACTTACTGAGCGCAATTCTGACAACCCTGGAGAAGGAAACACTCCCCACGCACCCACCCACCCCCCAAAAAACCAAAAACACACTGAAACCTTTTTTTGTAAAAACACTGCAGAAAGAAAGAGATTGTAGCTTTGTCAAGTGACTTGATATGAGGATTGAGTGGCAAAAGATCTGCATTGTAGTCTTAGCCCTGTAGCAGGTATAGCAGGGCCAGGGAGTCCTGTGATAGTCTGTCACCCCCAGTGGTCAGTTCTCTCCTGCCCAATGCCCCATTGATCTGGCTGTTTCCTGTCTGCCACGTCTTTATGTTGACGAATAAACAGGAGTAGGCCCTCTGTTCTGTCACGGTCAACCTTAGGTGCCTCTCCAACTGCTCCCAGTACGACCACCCCTGCTCAGGCCCCGGCAGTGGGATGGTTTCAGTGGACCCCGTTCCATCCATTACCTGACAGCCTTATCAGCACAATCAGCCCCTCAGCTCCATCGTTCTGTGCTAGTCTCTATCTCTCCCAAGTTAGCCTGTATCCCACGCAGCTGCACAGGGCATCAATCAGTCAGTCTCACTGGACCTTGCTAGCCCACAACAATCCATAAACAGAAAACAAGCTAAACACTCCTCCCCCTTCAGTAGCCTCCCATACCCCCATCCAGCCACCCCATCCCTCATTGCAAGGTTCCTGCAGCGAGCTGGAGTCCACTTAGCAAAAATAATCAAAATCAGACTTAGTACCTTCCTGCTGTGGTACCTTTTCCCAGGCCCTCCCTAAGTTTCTACTCCCTTTGGCTTGTCCCTCCTGGGTTTCTACTCCCTCCCACCTCTGGCCCTCCTGGGCTACTCACAGTTTGTAGCTCATCTTTTTCTGCTAGGAGCAAGGAGTGCATTCTCTCAGCTCTCCCAGGGCCCAACTGCTCCAGTCTTCCCTGGAGCTGGACTTACATAGCTCCATAGACTGCCCCTACAGCCCATACTGGTCCAACCTTACAGGCATGCTCTATTCTTTTCCTCACTGAATCACCCCTTGCAATAATGGAACAGGGGTCCCCCATAACACGGGCTTACCCACTGTCACACAGCAAGTCAGACTGAATGAGGCTGCCACAAGTTTGTACATAAATCCAAACTTAGGCACATAAAGCAAGATGAGTTGCAGAGGCATTGAGCATACCCACATCTCCCCATTAGCAAAAATCTAGATGTGAACTCTGAAAACAGGTGTGGGCAGGGAGAGCTCATGGTGTAACCAGCCTTGGATAGAAAGGATATTCTGAGCTTAGTGTATTGAAAATCCCAGCTTCAAACAACAATAAAAATTGGGTGCCAAGAGCAGCTTAAATTCCAGTAGGTAGTTGGATGCCCAACCGCAACAGAGTCTAAAGTTGCCAATAAAACCAAATCCTTTTAACAAAGTAGATTTAAACTGTACATATGTGGGTCAAGAGAGGATAAGAACATCACCTGCTTTATATCTTGCTTCTAACACTCTCTGAGAAGTCCAGATGGAAGTTTCTAGTCTTGCAATAAGCATGAAGTTGAATTTCCAAATAGCATAAAACCCTCTCCCCCTACCCCCAACAATTCTTGTCAACAATGGACTGTAATTTCATTCAAACCATTTTCATTTAGCAAAAAGATAATCTTCTTACCATCATCTTATTCCAGGAAAAAAGAAAACAAGGACAAATTTTAACAAAGGAGGGTAGCAATGGGAAATGGTATCCACCAAAGCTATGGAGAACGGTTTTAATATTTAATTGATTAGATTACAGAGAGTTTTAATATTTCATTGTATAATATCACAGTCTTTCTCTTGTTCACATATTGGCTGGTATGGTAATGAGCAATTCATTCAGTCTTATTAGGATTTTGAATGCTCATCTCTGGCCATTATGACCCGCAGAAAAAGAAACTATGTCCAACTAGTAAAGGGATCTTTTATCTAATTGAATTAGTGTCCCAATTCTTCAACTGTAATCAAAGAAAATGCAGTACAACTGCAGCTTGGAAGTACAAAAGTATCTCTAAGCCACCTTTACCCCCCACATTCTTGGGCTTGTTGTGCCAGCTAGTTTCACAAGAATTGAGGAAGGTCAGGTCAAGATTTGCTTTCCAGTTATTCTGCCGCCAAGTTGGCCAAAAAGCCAATAGACTATGAATTGCTTTGATGCCAGTAAAATATGGCCACACCCTTGTAGCCTTCCACTATGCTCCTTCCTACATTGCTAATGTGAACAGAAAACTAAGATTGCTGAGGATTCCCCCTTGTGAACATATTCATAGGTTAGAGCTGTTGTTTTAACAATGAGCTGCCATAGAGATCATCCTTCAAACTGAGGAATTGCCACTACTGATGAGGGAACACCGAACATAGAACAGACCAGAATGCCAAAGCCAAATAATTTATGAATGCCAAAAACATGAATTTCTTTAGAAAAGAAAATCAGAAAGTAGGGTAGCTTTGCACCTCATAGACTGACTAAATCAGAGATGTATAGTGTAAGCTTTTGTGAGCCTGATCTCTTTTTATCAGATGCATCTGATGCTTGGTTGCTCTACTGGTGTCTGGTGCTTCTGATGAAGTGAGCTCTGGGTCACAAAAGCTTGCTGTACATACCTGATTTACTTAGTCAATGAGGGGCAAATCTACCCCGCCTTCTGCCTGGCTTCAGACTAATGAGGCTAAACATCTCTCTGCTTCTGCTTCAAGAAACAAAGACCCTGCAAGCTCCAGCTAGCTGCCATCCAAGTGTGTGCTAGGCTCAGCGCTTGTTTAACAGAAACAAAACCCAAAAAAATGTAAGGCTCTTACAAGGTGACTGGATTTGACACTGAAGTCTGTAAGTCTAATGCATTTCTCCCAAAAATGCACTCCTAGACCTCATGAGGGAGCTAAGAGTTTCTAGGGCTAGTAACTTAATATATTGATTTATATCCATAAGTAAAGAAGTATACAAAGGGAAAGATAAGAAAGAACTCTAAGACAGAAAATCAGAGTTGGTAAGGTGCCTTGGCCTAAAGTAGTTCAGAGTGGGTGCATCTACACCTGCCATTAAGGCAACATGATAACCTCCGGTGCAGTTTGTGCTGGAGTCAGCTGCTCCTGGACACAGCGTCTACACGTGCACCTGGGAATGCAGCATTTTGAGCCAGGGCAGAGCAGCCCCAGGCTGGCAGGAAGCCCAGGGGGTCAGTCCCAGGCTCCAGGTGGTGGCATCAAAAGCAGCATGGTTTGTTCTCTCTGTTCAAAATGCAAAAGTTTTAAAGCTTCACTTCCTGCTTTTCGCAATGAGTTAAGCATAAGGTGGGAAGGTTTGGTCCTAGCACAGGGGTTGGCAATTTCGGCAGAGTGCCAAAAACACCCACAACCTCAACTTGTAAGAAGTTGGCGTGCCGGGGCGGACAGTGGGGGCCCACAAGGGCCCCAATCCTTGTTGTGACAGCACAGCTCCAGCCCTTCTCTGCCACCCACCCCGAGGCACAGATGCACCTACTGCCAGCAACAAGCCAGACTGGGGCTATGCAGACCCCAGTGCAGCTGTTTGCAGCCTCCTGGATGCCTGCCATAGCTGGCCTGGGCTCTGGGCAGGACCCTGCTGCCCACTATGGAGCCTAGGCTGCTTGCAGCAGGGAAGCTGTAAGCAGCTGCACAGGGGTCCCTGAAACCCCAGCCCGGCTTGTTGCCCGTGGTGGGTGCACACATGCCTCAAAGTGGACGGTGGGGAAGGGGCCAGGGCTGTACCACCACAGTAAGGATCAGGCCACTCACAGCTTCCCCAAGGCACGCATGCCAAGCAAAATGCCTTTGCATGCCACACTCTGGCACACGTGCAAGGGGTTGCCTACCCCTGTTCTAGAAAATCTGCTTTCAAGATGAAAGAAAAAATTAAAAATTGGGAACATTTAAGATTTGGGTAGGAAAAAAAAAAAAACCTAAAAAACCAAACAGACTGAATGACCTGTAAGGCTAATTACTCGACTTGCTTAGAAAATTCCAATTATTCAGTAATTTGTACACTCTTCCTTGGGGGCTGTGTCAGGAATGATTATATGTATATTTTACTTTTTTCATGTTTATACATTTTTTTTTATATACAAAGATTTCCTTACAACTGGCCATTAATGCTGGTTCTAAGGAAATCACTATATGATATACACTGATGTGTATCTATATTCCCCATTTCTTTTTAATACCACAACTCAATTTCCTCTGTACCTAATCTTTAACATTCTTTTTTCTACATATATCCAAAACTGATATTGAAATAATTAATTGAGGATATATGTGCTCAGCACACGGATTGCCAGGTATCAGCTGTTTTTTGGAGTAACCCAAGAAACTAAAGAGAGCATTTTAAAAAAGGTATCCAAAAAATGCCACAGATATCTTTCACCTTCTCTTCCCAGATGCTGAAAAGTGTCACTGGAGCCTTTGAAAGATTCTCTCCAGTAGAATAAAATGGGGAAACAGTTATTTTGATTCCTATAGACATTTGAGTAAATAAAGAAAAATGGGACAAATTATTGCAAAAATCCCATTTGAGACACCAAAATATTGATAAAGCTACTATGATTGGGCTCCTAAAAGGCCGAGAAAAATTTTCTAATAACCCAAAAGAAAGTCTGGATCTGTTGTTTCAGAAAGTGCTATGGTATCAATAACAGTTAATGAGCAATTTCAACAGTTTCTAGCTGCAAGAATAAATCATCTGTCACTTTCAGCAGAGTTGCTGTAGTTCACGCCTGCTGAAAAGCAGCCTAAAATTATAGAAAAGCTAACTGAACTGCTAATAAAGCCTACCCAGAAGAATAAATATGTATATTGCACTCCAAACAAATTACAAATGAAATATTTTCCAGGCAAGGGGGTTAGTAACCAAATAGATTCCATGCCCGCTCTGTGCTCCATAGTAGCTAACATATTAAATGGATGCAGACCCAAATGCAGCCCACCAAATACTAACAAGATCAGCCTCTGTGAAGTCAAGGAAATTTGCTGACATAAAGAAGGTGGCAGGGCACAACCTTGAGAGATGAACAAAATTTGAACTAATTGGAGTTAATTCAATAATGAAATTCAGCATTGACCAAATTCAATCTAAATCAAACATGGTTGCAATTACTTTCAATTGATTTTATGCAAAAGCTCTCAAATGAGAACTTTGGGAGGGGAGAGGAGGCAGGAAAAAAAATTTTTGAATGTGAACCATCATTTAGCCGAATAACTGAAGTATAATTTTATGCTTGAAAATAGGGAAGTATATTTTAGTATATTTCAATTATAAACTAATTGAATTGCAAGGGGTGAATGAGGAGAAAATTACATATATGGATGTTTGACATACAGCACAGCAGTAGCCTTTCTTATAGCGGCTCTGCAAAACAGAGCGCAAATGCTGCAAATTGCCAGTATTGTTTTAAAAATCAGTGCTTCTACTGGCTCTCTTCAGGCTTTGTCACATAGGACACTTGGCACATGTTTCATCAAGATCATAGTAAGCATTACTGTGCTGTATTAAAAATTAAACCTTGCTCTGAGCAGTTGCACGGTAATGCTTATTATGATCCCGAGCCCCTCTGGGCAGGGCTGGAGCCCTGGCATACCAGGGCAAGCCAGGTTTCTGCTACTGGTAGTCTTGAACTGGCCCCAGTGTAGTGCTAAGGCTGGGACTGAAAATCAGCTAATTGTTGGTCCTAGTCCTGGCAGTACATCGGGGCTGGTTCAAGACTCTGGTGCTGTGTGAGGGCTCTTGCTTTTTGGTCACCCACCAGAATCTTGAGCTCTTATGATCCCCATATGATGCTCCATGGAGCATCCCTGCAACAGTTGGACACTAGGCCTGTGTGAAGGGGCTAGTATTTGCTTCAGATTCAGATTCAGCTGATTCGGGGGACAGCTATTCGATTCGGCCGAATCTGATTCGGAGATTCAACTGCTGCCTAATCAGCCGAATCTCCAAATCAACAAGCCCCATTCCTCACCCGCTATCAATGGCTGCCCCACCTAGCCCCAGCTTGGCTCTTTGGAAAAAAAAAAAAAACACTCACCAGCAGTTGCTGGGAGGGGAGGCGATCCCTGCTGCCCCCCCATTGCCCCACACCACATGGAGGGCTCTTCCATGAGCCCCCTGACCCCCGCCCACTCTCCCAGCCTGCCCCCATGGCTGCCTCAGCTCCTGGCCCTTAAAAAAGGCCCTGACCCACCGGCTGCTGCTAGGTGGGGGGGCGGTGATCCCGCTGCCCTGCGCTGTGTGGGGGGCTCTTCCACAAACCCCCCAAAGCCCCGAGTCCACTGCAGCATCCAATGAATGGGGTTTTTTGTTTTTGTTTTTTAAAGGGCCGGGAGCTGGGGCAGGCAGGGCAGCCATGGGGGAGCTGGGAAAGCTGGTGGGGGTTGGGGGGTTCATAGCAGAGCCCCCCCACATGGTGTGGGGCAATGGGGGCAGTGAGGATTGCCCCCCCCCTGCATGGCAGCAGCTGGTGAGTAGGGGCTTTTTTTAAACAACCGGGAGCTGGAATGGGCACAGCAGCCATGGTGGGGGGGGGCTAGGAGAGCGTGTCAGGGGCACTCATGGGGGCTAAGGGAGCAGGCAGGGGATGGGGCCTGGCAGGGGTCCCCCTATGGTCCCCTCTCCCCTCCTCCAGCCTCCTCTCCCCCTCCCCCTACCTACCAACATGGAGTCTGGGTCCAGCTCCCTGCTGCAGTGAGTGAGGACTGCCCGAATCACCAAAGCTCTCCAAATTTTTTCTGAACCGATTCAGAGAGCTTTGAATCATTTCAGACCTTTTAATTGGTCCCCTGATTTGATTCAGATTTGGAGATTCGGCCACCAAATCGGGCCGAATCTGCTCCGAATCAAATCAGCACCCAAAGCTTCGCACAGCCCTACTGGATACACATTACTTAATACTATCTGGAAATACTCCTCCTGTGAAAAGTAGTAACTTTGCTATGATACTAGTGTATTCAGCACATGTTTTACTGCTGATAACATGGATGCTCACATTTCAAGTGCAGTTAACACATCCAAAGTGTTATGTGAGATGCGGCCCTTAGATATCACTCATCTTCAGAGATTTCTGCCCAGGTGTCTAGAACCTCCTCCTGTTGTTTCAAGAACGGTACCAATTTGATGCGGCCTTTTCCCATTTTATCTCTCATACTGAAAATACTTAAAGACATAACCAGCATTACTGCTGTAAAACAGGATGATATGCCAATGCTTATTAATATTGCATTTGCAATTATTTTTTAATACATTGTAATAGGCGTTACCTTTATTTCTACCAGACTAGTTTATTTTGAGGTGCTTAGAAAATCTGACTGATCTCCCATCAACAAGGTATGTTTGAAGATGTCATAATCTTAAAATATAGAAGGCTGGAAGGGTGTATTTGTATGTACGTGCATACATGCACAGCAAAGCCAGCAATGTTTCAGTTTTAAACTTCAGTTCACCTTTCACTTGAACTACCATTGCTCTTACTGGCCATATTTAAATATGGTATAGTGCTGCCCAGTTTTTTTAAGAGAGCAGAGTGAATATAGAAGTCACACTGTAGTGCAAAGTCATGAAGGGTCTGCCTAAAAAAAAAACAAAAACAAAAAACCTCACCCGTATGCATAAAGATTTCCCTTTCCACATTACTTTTTGCAGAAAAACATAGATATAAAGATTCTCCTTGAAAATTTTTTCACCCTCTCTTTGCCATGAGAAGAAAAAGAAATTATTCAAAGGGCCTCCAGGTCACTTTTTCTATTCTAAGGAAAGCATGAATGTTCAAATGGTGCCCAATCAACCTTGTAAAGCCCAAATCTCTAAATATTTCCATTCACAAGAACCTAATACAAATATTTATGAAGCAACAGCCTTGATGGAAACTCTAACATCAGCTGGAGAATCTCAAAACATAAAGCAAGCAAAGAATAATTTCTCTTCTACAGTATAATAAAAGAACGACTAATTATAAAAATATGCAAAAAAGTGTTAACATAGCCTAAAGATTTTTCATGTTGTCATTGATTTGAAATTGTATTTTTCTTCATGACTTTTCCTATAGTATACACTCTCATTGAGATAACCTTCTGTGAAGAAAAATCAATTGGACAAGTAATTAGTTATGATTATTAATATTTTTAAATATTTTACAGCTCATAGATTTTAAAGGGTCATTGCAACATTAACAGAGGCCAAGACTATGGAATAGATTAAATATGTTGCAAAAATCTAATGATTTAAACAAACAGATAAACTGTCTTAAAGGTGAACCAGGCTAAGGTATAGAAACAAACCTTATTCTTCAGTAAGTGCTATCAGAATAAGGAGGGTGAGAGCCAGGATACCCTGATTATATTCTTGACCTTGCACCTGATCTATTAAGTGATATGCTTCAGATCATGCAGGCCAAAGATTTCAAAGGTGGCCGCAGATTTTGTGTTCCTCCTTTTTTTTTAAGCCAAGATCAGTGACAAATTATGAAAAAATTGTCTGTAAATCTGTATATTCCACTCAGAACAAGGCAAGTGAGATTTCCTGAAAGCTGGCAAAGCTAATGGATGACAGACACTCTTTAGGGTACACAGAGAATTGATAATACTGTTATAGATCATCATTGCCAGGCGGTTAGGATTATAGAGGACCTGGATCTTTGATATGTATTCCTCTGGAACCTATGGAACTTACCTGCATGGTTTACTTTTTCATTATTTGCTCCTCCTGTTCTTGCACTGCAGTCTAAATAGCTTAAAAGGTAACCATTACACTTCCCTTACTCAATCCCCTTTTCAATAAGCAAACAACAATCCATCTTCCCTACTGCAATTTCTAGAAAAAGAATCAACAAGCATGTCTTTGTCTCTCTTCAGGTTTGCCATCAGCCTCATCACCAGAGATCCAGGTTTTCCATTTCCCATGGGAAAACAGAGTAAAATGTGGATTTTCCACTTTACTGGAGGAAAATGTGGATTTCTGATTTGAATGAAGAAACCCGCAGATTCTGCAATTTTGCAAAGAGCTCTCTGAAGGCTGGCAGCGTTCCAGGTTCAAGGGACTGGGAGGGAGCAGGAGGAGGTGGTGGAGGGGGGACTTGGGGGCTGGGGCTGCAATGCGCAGCAACAGGGCCCCAGTGGGGCATGGGGCAGGGCTGTGGGAGCTTGCCTGGAAGGCTGGGGGTGGGGTTGGCTCCCTGCTGCTGTACACACTCCCAGGGTGGCAGGCAGGACCTGTGCCCCCAGATCCATGCACGGGGCAGGAGGTGGGCAGGGTCTGCCCACTACGGGCTCAGGCTCCTGCCCTGCTGCCCTCCCCCAGGGCCTCTGCAGTCCAATGAGTGCGACCCAGTGTGGCAGGGCACAGCAGGACCACTCAGGCATCTCCCTGCTTTTGCAAGCTCCTCACTGCCCTGGTGACACGTCCCCTGCTTGTGCGGCAGCAACAAAGGCAGCAGTGTGGGGTTGTGCCCCTCACTGCTGCCACACATGCATGGGACACATCACCAGGGCATCGTGGAGTTCACAGAAGCAAGCAGCTTCACTGCGTGGCCTTGCTATTCCCTGCTGTGCTGGTTCGCACGTACTGGGCTGCAGAGGCCCTAGGGAAGGGCGGCAGGGTGGGAGCTCGAGCCTGCAGTGAGCAGCCCATGCCCACCCACACCCTGCACACAGATCTGGGGGGCACAGTTCCCCGCTGGCTTCCCGGGAGCACATGCAGCAACAGGGAGTTGCCCCCAGCCCCACCCCCTGCCACCCCAGCCTGCAGTAGGCAAGCAGCAGGGGTTGGGGAGCCAGGCTTCAATCTCCACTCTGCTGCAGCAGCTGCCACCTCCTGTCAGGGGCAGGGGGCTTTGGACCCAGATACCTGGCCCTGTAGCCCTGGCAGCTGGGGGACCCCTCCAGCAGGGTTGGGGGTGGCTAGGGGCTGTTTGTGGGAGGTGAGGAGCACCAGCAGGGCTTTGGGACTGTGGTGGGGAGTGAGGGGCCTTTCATTTTTATCATGGATTTTGGGGGTTTTATCAGAGAATTTGAAATTTTTATCAGAGTATTTGCTATTTATCAGGGGAAACCAAAGTGCTGGCTCCTTACAGTCTGATTCTGAACAGTCAGTAAAAGAAACAAAGCACAAAAGGCTAACAAAGGACTGACTGTTGCATTTTCTTTTGATTCCCTGAAAAAAAAATGCTCAGTCTGGATTTAGATAGGAAAGTATTTCACCTCATGTCACAATACTAAGGTAGGTTAAAAAATCTGGAAGGTAATTAAAGTTAATAAACTTTAGCCAATAAGTGACACTGCATAATGCTAGAGCATGTGGTATATACTATATTAAAAACACATGTCAGTAGGGCTGTGTGAAGCTTCAAGTACTGATTCGATTCGGAGGAGATTCAGCCCGATTCAGTAGCCAAATCTCCAAATTCAAATCGAATCAGGGGACCAATTAAAAGGTCTGAATTGATTCAAAGATCTCCAAATCGATTCAGAAAAGATTCGGAAAGCTTTGGTGATTCGGGCAGACCCCACTCGCTGCAGCAGGGAGCTGGAGCCAGAGACTAGGAGCTGGTAAGTAGGGGGCAGGGGAGGGGAGGCTGGAGGAGTGGGGAGGACACTATGGGTGGAACCCTGCTGGGCCCCATCCGCTGCCTGCTCCCCCAACCCTTCTGAGCACCCACCAACCCCTGCCCACTCCCCCAGCCCGCCCACAGCTGCCCCGCCTGCCCCCGCTACCAGCCCTTTAAGAAAAAAAAAAAGTAAAAAAACACCAAACTCACCAGCTCCTGCAGCAACCTTGGGGTTTCTGGGGGCTCATGCAAACCCCCGACATGGCATTGGGCAGTGGAGGGCAGCACGGATCACCCCCCACTGGGCAGGAACCAGTGAGTCAGGGGGGTTGTTTGTTTCTTTTAAAGGGCCAGGACCTGGGGCAGGTGGGGCAGCCACGAGGGGGCTGGGATAGTGGAGGGTGTCAAGGGGCTTGTGGCGGAGCCCCCCCATTCAGCGTGGGGCAGTGGGGGGAAGTGGGGATCACTCCCCCTGCCTGGCAGCACCTGGTGAATCGGGGCTTTTTTTTTTTTTCAAAGTGCTGGGAGCTGGGGCAGGCATGGCAGGCATTACCAGGCTGGAAGAGTGGGCAGGGGATGAGGCCTGTGTGATCTGGAGATTTGGCTGATTTGGCAGCAGCTGAATTTCTGAATCAGATTCGGCTGAATCGATTCAGGACAGTGATTTGAACCACCAAATCGAATCACTGTCCCCCAAACTGGCCAAATCCGAATCCAAAGCGAATACTAGCCACTTCACACAGGCCTAATGTTCAGCTATCATGAGACAGCTTCACCGAGATAACAGAGTTCAAGATTCCCATGGGGTGTGGGGCTCAGACCAAAATGTAGCTCACTGTTGGTCCCAGCCCTGGCATCGTACTGGAGTCAACTCAAGGCTCTCGTGTGGTGCTGGAGCTGAGGCCAACAGGCAGCTGCTTGTCTTATCCAACAAGGCCCTGAGGGAGCTCTATTTCAGATTCATAGATTGTAGAGTCAGAAGGGACCACAATGGATCATTGTGTCCGACCCCCTGCACCTGGAAGGAAAGAGGACCGAGGTCAGATGACCACAGCCAGGTGACTATCCAGCCTCCTCTTGAAGACCTCCAAGCTAGGTGATAGCACCACCTCTCTTGGAAGCCCATTCCAGATCCGGCCACCCTTACTGTGAAAAATTTCTTCCTAATATCTAACTCTCAACTAGTTTACACCCGTTATTCCTAATCACTCCCTGGGGTGCCTTAGTAAACAGCACTTGCCCTATTCCCCGTTGACCTCCCCTAATAAATTTATAGGCGGCCACAAGATCTCCCCTCAGCCCTCTCTTGTGAAGGCTGAAGAGATTCAGCTCTCTCAACCTCCCCCCATAGGGTCTATCACGAAGGCCACTAATCATGCGAGTGGCCCTCCTCTGGACCCTCTCCAGATTCCCCACATCTCTCCTGAAGTGCGGCGCCCAAAACTGGACACAGTACTCCAACTGTGGCCTGACCAGTGCCGCATAGAGGGAGAGCATCACCTCCTTTGATCTATTAGTCATGCACCTGCTAATGCACGACAAGGTGCGATTGGCCTTGTTGATGGCCTCATTACACTGCCAGCTCATGTTCATCTTGGAGTCAATTATGACTCCAAGATCCCTCTCTGCCTCCGAGCTGCTGAGAAGGACACTCCCCAACCTATAGGTGTGCTGGGGGTTCCTCCTTCCCAGGTGGAGTACCTTACATTTATCTTTATTACACTGCATCCTATTTCTCTCTGCCCATTGATCCAACCTGTCCAGGTCAGCCTGAATCTGCTCCCTGCCCTCCGGTGTACTAACTTTGCGCCATAACTTGGTATCATCAGCGAATTTGGAAAGGGTGCTCTCCACGCCCTTGTCCAAATTGCTGATGAAGATATTGAATAATATCGGTCCAAGGACCGAACCCTGCAGGACCCCACTGCCCACCTCCCTCCAGGCCGAGAAGGAACCATCCACCACCACTCTCTGGGTGCAGTCCCTAAGCCAGTTGGCCACCCACCTGACCGTGTAGGTGTCCACTCCGCAGTCTGCTAGCTTCCCAATGAGGACAGGGTGCAAAACTGTGTCAAAGGCCTTCCTAAAGTCCAGGAAGATGACATCAGCCTCAGCTCCCACTTCCAGGCAGTGTGTGACCTGGTCATAGAAAGCTACAAGATTTGTCAGGCAGGATCTACCTGCAACAAACCCATGCTGGTTTCCCCTCAGCATTGTTTCCCCTGCTGGGCCTGCACAAATGTGTTGTTTGATTATTTTCTCTAGCATTTTCCCAGGAATCGAGGTAAGACTGACTGGTCTAAAATTACCTGGCTCATCCCTTCTTCTTTTCTTGAAAATGGGCATCACATTGGCCCTTCTCCAGTCCTCAGGGACCTGGCCAGAGCACCACGAGAGCTCAAACAGCTGTGCCAGCGGCTCAGCTATGACACTGGCCAATTCTTTCAGCAGCCGTGGATGGAGGTCATCCGGGCTTGCTGACTTGTACCCATCCAGCTCCTCCAGGAGCTCCTTAACTATTTCAGAACTATCTGTAGGTGGACTGGTGCCATGTGGACATGCGTCAACGATCGAGGTGGGGGAATTGGCTTGGTCAGTACATAGAAATACTGAAGCGAAGAACTCATTGAAGAGCTCTGCTTTTTTCCCACATCAACCACCAACTGTCCTGATTTGTCCTGCAGGGGCCCTATGTTGCTCTCAGCTTTCCTTTTGCCCACTATATACCTGAAGAAGGACTTTTTATTGTCCTTGACTGTTGAAGCCAGTCTGAGCTCAAGCCCCGCCTTGGCCTGTCTAACTGATTCCCTGCAATAGCGCACCAGGGAAATATATTCCTTCTTGGTGGCTGCTCCCTGCTTCCATTGCCTATACATCTCTTTCTTTGCCCCCAGACTCTCCTGGAGTTCCCTGTTCAGCCAAAGGGGCTTTTTTGCCCCCTTACCTCCCTTCCACGTAATGGGATAGACTCCTTTTGAGCCCCAAGGATCACTCCCTTGAGATACCTCCAACCCTCCTGGACCCCTATATGCTCTATGGGAGTCTCAGAGTCTCTTCTGGGTTGAGATTTACTTGGTGAGAGGGAGCACCAAGATACTAGTTGTGGATCTCCACTAGCATCAAGATACTAGTTGTGGATCTCCACTTTATAAGCCACATGCACCCTGACTTGGACAGCAGGATCATAGCATAACTTACCATGCACTAATTGAGAACCAGCAGAGCACAGCTACCCTACCTCATTTCCAAAAGACACCTTCTTCCTACAACAAATCTTGAAAAGTGATCATGCTTGGTAGGTAATGCTTACTACAATCTAAATAAAAGCTGTGCTAAAGTGTTCCATTTGACTTTCAATCCCAACTTCTCCTTCCCTGGGCAACATATTTACCTTTATACAAATAAAAGTTGGCTGACTTCAGCATAATTTTCTCCAAAGTCCAGTTCTATTTTTTTTTTCTGTCCTTGGTTTATTTTCGCTGAGGGGTGGAGATTTGAGGCCCTTGTATTTTGCTGGATAAATGGAAACTATTAGCAAGGTCCTTGTAGAGGAGCATTTAGGAAACATCACAGGCTCTTCATTAGGGTAAATGTCAATATACAGCACAGCTGCTAATATAAAAGAGCCAAAAACTTTTAGCAAGAAGGATTGGGAGGAAGGGAAGGAAATCAATATGGAGATTTTTTTTTTTACTTCTGCTTCCTTTACTTTAAACATTTTATATCTTTCATTTGTGAAGTGAATACCAAGCATCAAAAAGAGAATGTAAGCAGCATTAAATCGAACACACAAGTCAATCAAAAGCATTTCATGCTCATTTGCAGTTTACTTGTGGGTTCTCTTTTTTAAGGTCACAAGAAGTGCACCAATGGCTAAAAATAAGCAATTTGGGTTAAGTGCACACAGTGTTCACATTCACATTAGAGGAATGCCAGGCCATATATATACTGTGAGATGGTGTAGGACATCTAACTTACAGGCCTGCTTCTTCTTTCACATACTTTGGTGCAAGGGATAATCTATTGAAGTCGCTATAACACTAGTGAAAGAGAATTTTAGGGTTTATTGGCTTGTTTCATATATTGTTTCATATTGAGCTTTCTTACACACCAAGCTATGTCACGCAGCAAGACCACACACCAGAAGCAAGCAATGCCTTGCAGAGTACATGCCCGCCCATTCTGTGCACAGGGCTGAGGCAGCTGTCTGTGCAGGCTGCACTTTGCACCCTGTTGCAGCTGCCCCGGGACACCACGTGCCTGCTGCTGCCCCACACAAATTTCCAGGGGGGCACATGCCCTCCAGGCCTCTGCTGGGGTGCACGCAGTGGTGGGAGCCCCCCCACACCCTTCGACAAGCGTCCCGGGCTCCAACCCTCCCACAACCCGGCCTGGCTGGGGCCCCACTCACCCCAGCCCACTCCCTCCCTCACCACAGGGGCCGTGATCTGCCTCCCCCCATGGCCCTTCCTCCTGTCTCCACAAACTTACCTGCTGGGCTTGGTGGGGGGAGGAGCAAATGCACATACATGCATGCACTCAGCCCCCCCAAAAAAATAATTTTGTCTTCCTCCGCCTATGGTCATACTGCTGTTAAATGATTTGTAGACTTGGATAGTTTCACTGTGCTGAGAAACAGATACCTAGGCTTCTCATTACTATCAGTAGGTGCTAAAGAGAAGCAGCAATTTTTAGACTTGTTCACTATTTTGGAACTTGAAGCCAATATTCCTGACACTCTCTTCAGAACTGAACATCCCTACAGCAAAAAAAGTGCATCTGTCTACCCATGGCCAAATTCTACTTCCCTCGCTCATACACAGATTCTTATGAAAGAGATGACTGTCTTTTGTCCCACCGAGTGTACACTTTACCTAGATTAAGGGTGTTTTTGGTAAACTAAGGATGTTTAACATATTCTGCAAGCTTCCTAGCCACTTCTAAAGTATGATAAAAAGTCTGAGCTAAAAATTCATGAAGTTATAGAAACTGCATAGAAACACGAGTCGCACCCATATTTTACTTTCTTAAAAAATATTTTTACTATGGAAACACTGCTGTGTTTGCAGTTCCCCATCCAAGTTCTTACTTTCTATACAGAGACTGGATTTCCAAGCCCTCAAGTTTTGTGGCGAAATCATGGTCACATTAGTCACATAAACAGATCCATGCACTTCTACAATTAAACTTATCTCCCATAGAAGTCTATCAAAAACCTTTATGCTTAAGTGGCACTTAAGTGGCAAGAATCACTTGTGCAAGGGGAGGGGAGAGGGTGCTTATAAGTTTCCACACTAATTGCTTGCTGTCACAACTCCCTGAGTACTTAAACAAGGTTTGCCTCTCTTTTATTGTTGATTTATTTTTCTTTTCATCACTTTTGAAAAGAAAAAAAATCCTTCTCTTACTCCTTCTTTGAGAGTCAAGCAAAAATTCTGAAGAACATGGATACACAGGAAATAGCTTCCAGAACAAAAACAGCAATCACGAGAGAGCTCTCATAATGTTCCCTTGTATTTGTGCGACATTTCAGAAGTTCAGCGAGTTTGTTCTGCTGCATAAATCCAGAACTAGTGCCAAAATGTTTGTATGTATGGTCCATAACACAGATACCCACTTCACCAGCTAATCATAATCACATTATTTTTAGATTGCTTTGACAAACTGCCTGACTAAGCACTAGGTAAAGAAGTTAAACCCCTTAAGAATAAGAGCTACTTTGCACGCTGGTTGTTGCCTCAACTTCATTTTTCCAAAAGTCTAGACTGAATGCTCCCACTGTGGATTTCTGTTAACAAGCTATCAATTTTTTGCTGCTTGCTAAGAATTTGGATTGGCACGTATACAGTAATCAAAAGTTGGGGGGAAGGGTTACCACTGTTGTAACGTACCAAAGCAAAAGGAAATCCTAAAATTAGATGGGAAAGATCATGCATTTTGAAGCAAGTTGTCTTGTAAAATAAGTTATGAAAGGCTACCTGTTTGGAGGGGGGAGGGGGGGGAGGCAGAGCTAGTACATGTACATTTTAAGTAGACCTCATGCAAAATGTTAAATATTTATTTTTGGGAATCTAGTGAAAGTGGACTAAAGACTAGAAAGAAATATAAATACTCTTTGGCCTTACATTTCCCAATCACGGTGTCTAATGCCACACACATTTAGATATAAATTCTAGAGGAATTTGTAAGACACGAGGTACATTGGATCCAGCCCTTGGATTAGAGTGAAATTTTGCTTGGTTTACAGAGAGCCAGCACAAGAGACATGAAGTACTTCAGCCCTATTTTGAGATCTTATGTGGTCTTCAGAATTAGAGACCTCAGGCATAGAGACTAAAGATGGCCAAGAAGCAATGCCTTTTTATATAAAACTGAGGTTTCACAATTTGTTTTCCTTCAACTGGGGACTAAAAATGAGACCTCAGGGTTTTTATGAGAAATGCAGAAAGACTGACCCACCTTAGGGACAGAGATTCCTAAATACACAGAAGGCCCCTCTCCAGGCCCAAATTTGATACACAAAAGGGCCCTCATTCAAGTCGCTACTCTGCTCAATTCAATTAATAACCCTAGCAGCAGGGCCCAGAACCCTGCTCCCAATGCATGCATTCCTCACTGGGCTAGAGACTAGGGATGGGAACAATTAAATGATTATTCACGTAACCAATAAGCCCAGTGATAACCAGTTATAGCTTACCAGTTATCATTTAACGCAGGGCAGAGTGCAGTGTGGCACGGAAGGGGGGAAAGGGAAGCTGCGTGGTTCCCCAGCAGGAACCACAAGGTATCAGGGCAGGCAGGAGGGAGTGGGGAGAAGGGAAGGAGGAGGGGGGACTAGTACCTATAGCTAGGGTCCGTGGACCACAGTGCAGCTGCTGGCAGCCAAATGTGGTGCCTTGTTTTGCTCCAGTTGCCACTGCTGGTGGCACCCATACGTGCCCCTTGGCTGGACCTGTGGCCACTGCAGGGCCTGGCAAGGGCAAGGTGGAGATAAGGGAGTGCAGGGTGCCCCCCCCAGCTTTGTGGCTCAGTCCCACAGCATGTCCTACCCTGTCTGCTCCATCAGGCCTGAAGAGGACCTATCCACCTCCTCATGAGGCATGGCTGGGACCCCAGAGAGCCACCGAGTCCCTGTTGCATTGGGGGGGGCTGGCAGGCATCCAGTGATGCCAGGCCAGGCAGGGACGCTCTGCATTCCAGGCCACAGCAGCCCGCCATGAGCCAGGCTGGGGGTTGCCACATCAATTAATCATTTAATCATTGTAATTACAACAGGTTACATGGATATTTTTTAATCAGTATTTACATCCCTACTAGAGACTAGAATCAACTCCCTCTTGCTTGCTTGCTTTCTGTCCCGATGAATTGTGAAGCGTTGTCTGCAAAATGGCCTGATTTCAAAGGGGGGAAGGAAAGAGAGTTCCAATACAAGGTTGTCCCTAACATTTCCTAATTACAGAGCTCCTGGGATATTTGGATCACCTTTATGATGTACCATTCCCCATTCTCTGCATAGGGAGCTTGGGCATCTAGACCTGTCCAACCAACTACTTACATTTCAGGAGTTGTTCTATCTAAATACAGGCACCTACAAGGTCAGTTTGGATCCAGCCTTCAGTTTCAACCTTGTTTGGACTTGTTCCATGTTGTAAAATAAATATTTGTGCATGCAGGTGGCACAGAACTGACTTCTTGGTGCAGAAAATCATGTACTTCAGTGGTGGCCAACCCTGTCTTTTTGGCAGGTGTGCTGCAAGTTAAGCTCTGGCCACTCCCTAAGTACACTTCGACCCTCACCCTGCCAGAGGTAGACCTGATGAAGCTTGCGCCCAGCAATGCTGGGATGAAGGAAGCTCATCTGAGCTTCTGGCTACACAGAATGGAGCAGGGGCAGGACACCGCTGTGAGAAAAGTGTCACTGCCTAGAGCTGAGTTAACCCTTCCCTGCCCCACAACCCCTGAAGTTGTGTGTCAAGTGAGAATCCAAAACCCTGAATTTGATGGTGGCTGCAAGCCCCAGGAAGAGTTAACCTGACTCCTAGTAATGACACCTGACATCTTTAGCAGCAGCATCCTGTCCTTGCTCCACTCCACAAGGTGGAAAGCTTGAGTCCCCGCCGCTCCTTTCTAGCCCCTCTCTTTACTGAACACCTGGGCCTCGCGTGTCACACCCAGCAGCTGCCCATGCCAGCTGTGGCATCTCCCTGCCTCTCCCACCTCTATTCCTAATGAAAGCCTGAAGCAGGAGCAGAGGGACTACTGAGGATTTGTTGGGACGGGAAGCACAAGGAAAACACACACACAGCAGCATGTGCACGACCATGCAACAGAGAAGCAGGAAGAATTATTCCCTTTAAAAACATGGTTTATTGCTAGAGAATAGTAAAGCTTTGAATAGTGTGACAAGTTTCCATGGAGATGGCAGTCCTATGGCATCTGCTTTCTAATTGTGGGGTCAGGCGTAATTATAATTAGAAAATGCATCTGCAGACCAAACTAATTTCCAAATATTTACATCCAGTGGAGCAGTTTTAAGATAGAGAGAAAGAGAAGGGATCAAATGTAACTGCCAACCTTGTAAAAAGTCAATAACCCATTTTTCTTTACAGTTCTTTATTTCATCCTGGTACCCCTGGGGTACCTTAAGTGATAATGACTCTGATTCAGAAGGTACTGCAATTACCCTACATCACTTCCTGCCAGCATGGCTATCGACCTGGTCATCCTATTCAGTGGTGCAAGAGCTTGCTTTGCTGTGACTTAAATCCCCTGTTCCAATCTCCCCTCCCTCCAATGCAAAATAAGCCTGCAGAGCACTGTGTATAGCTTTGTCCCACCATGCTCTCTCTGTCGTGCATTCACATGCATATTTTACTTTAATTTAGAATTTGACCATTAGAGTAGACTGCTAAAGACTAGGAAATTTTCAGGGTGCCCCACTCTATTGCCCCATCTCTCTCTGCAAAAATCTGTTCCCAGAATGAGGATCTTGTCACTGAGAAACACTGAGAAGAAAGCAGAAGAGCTCCAGGTTCCAGCCATAAAGAGATGGAAACAAACAAATGGGAAACATCAGTTAAAAACAAGAAAAAAGAAAAAGAAAGAAAAGATTTGTTTAACCTTGAAATTTCCCAACCAAATGATATGCAGCAGTTTCTCAGAGTGTTGTTTCAGGGTAGAAGGAACAATGTTTATTAGTTGAATAATCAGGATAGATTATCAGAATATATAAAACCAAAGTCTATCCCCTACAGCAAGTCATAAAGACAAGCAGCCATCTGGAGCTTAAGAAATGTTTCTAGATTTGTCAATAAGGCATTTTTATTATAAACATGTAATATAGGCTGCTAATTAAAAAGAGCTGAAACTAAAAATTCTCTTTCCAGAAAGATTTTTCTCCTACATACTTTAACAGTTAAGACCACAATCTTCAACAGGAGCATGGCTATATTAGGTTTCTGGGGCTACCGGAGATTGACCGTTTGGATCCTCTACATCCTCCCCCAAGCCTGGAGTACTGAACTGCAAGCACCAACAAGCAAATGTTTCTTCTTGCCCCCCCTCCACCTAGCATCCACTTGCACAGCATGAGGTGGACTTGCATAAAACCCAGTTGGAAACTCTGACCTGAAATAACTGACATGAGCCCTATATGATAGCAACACCTGGCTCATACATCACAATTTTCCTTTTTTAGGTCAAACATCAAAGCAATTTCTAAGTAATAAGAGCAAAAGCAATTGAGTTAGTTCATAACCATGCAGAGGATGAGGAAAGAAGGTATTAGTGAAGGCTTAGAAGTCCAGTTTTTTCCTTTTAGTACAAGAAAAAAAATTGCACATTTTTTATCTGGGACAAAAGTTTTACTCTAGCTTTCACCCAGGACACTAAGCTTTGAATATGAAGCTTAACCTCCAGAGAATGAAGGTGCAGTCATGAACTGAGCAACATCATACAGTGTGTAATCTCAGCTATAGAGCCTTCAGACTGACTTGTGCGTGGGGTCAAGCACATGTGTAAATGTGTGCAGAATCACAGTGAAGTCTTCACTCTTTCACCTATCACACGCATGGCATTGCATTTACTGACAAGAGTATGAGACACACTAAATATTCCAAATGTGCATTTTTTCTCGCAAATTATCCCTTCAAATTAAATTCAATGCTTTGAAACAAGGTAATAAATGGGCTTTGTCCCAGCTGTAATTTCACTCTCATAGACAAGCTACTTCTAATTCTCCACTAACTTAAACATTTTCTTCTAAAACAAGAACACCCTGAATAGTGGCATTATCCCTAATAAACTTGCCAATACAGTCTTGTAACTGAATTTTCAACATCTTCAGGAAGTTATCCAACATGCTCGCAGCTTTTTACTAAACCACAACAATGCATGAGGCATTTGAATGCACAGTAACTCAGCCAAATACCTTGCTGAGGTCACAAAGGAAGCCAAAGGCCAAAGGCTGGAACTGAACAAAGCTGGTAAGTTCTGTACTTGGGTCATAGCAGCTAAGCAACGCCGGAGGTGGAGGGAGAAAAAAAATGGGGTGGGGGGGCTGAGCATGTGTGCGCCCTCTCCCTCACCCCCATGGGAAAGTCTGCAGGGGAAGGGGCAGGGGTGGAGGGAGTGGGGCTGGGACTGGGCAGGGATTGGGAGGGAACAGAGAAGAGCCAGGCCCAGGATCAGAATTGTGGCCGGGGCCCACTGTGCCTGCGTGGCCGCCCCTTCACCCACGCCTGGGGTCATTGCCCAGCACCAGCTGCCCCCACAAATCCACCACCCCCCAAACCAACACCAGCTGCCTCCCCACACCAGACCTGGCCCCAGCCCTGCACTGCCCAGGACAACCCGGAGTCAGGAGCTGAAGCAGAGCCAGCCTCAGCTGCACTGCCAGGCCAGATGGGAGACAGCCTCCAGGACCCCCACACCCACCCTGCCGCACTCTGAGTCATGCCTGGGAAGAGCCTGACTCAGCCCAACAGTTCCTCCAGAGGCATGGCAGCAGGAAGACAAGGTAGGGGCACGTGGCCCCCCCAATCTTTGCACTGGGCAAGGGCAGGCTGCAGCTGTGAGCTGGGTTCTGCCTGCTCCGTGCCCCCATGCCACACTTCCATCTTTGAAAGTGCCACTGCATTGCACCATGTGCACCCCACTCCTGGGTGGGCTGGGCAGTGAGGCACATGGTGCCATGCTGTGCTGTGCCACACCACTTTCAAAGGTAGGGGTGAGGCATGGAGGCAGGGAGCAGGCAGAACCCAGCTTGCAGCTGCAGCCCACCCTTGCCCCGTGCAAAGACTGGGGAGACGCATGCCCCCCCGCCCCTTGGTTCCATGGTGCCACACCTCTGGAGGAGCCGCCAGGCTCTGATTATCCCACAGCCCAACCCATCCAGGGCCCCTTCACCATGAATGGGGCCCTGGCCAGGCTGGGTTGTGGGACAATCCCCACAGTGCAACAGGGAGTGGGGCAGGGGCAGGGATGAATTTTCCCCTGCCTCTACCCCACTCCCTCCTGCACTGTGGGGGTCTCAATCCCCACCCCCCACCACCACCCCCAATCCCAGGCAGTCATAAAGAAAACAGATAGAAAGAAACTTACCTGTCTGCTGAGCCAGCTGTAATCCTGGCTGTGCAGGGTATCTAGTGTGTGCGCCAAGCCCCCCCTGCTGCAGCAGCTTGCAGCTGGGCTGCCCTGTGTTTGGGGGGGTTGAACCCCATTAGCCCGCCCTTCCGCCACCTATGGCAACAGCATACTTCTCTGTCACACATCTGTCCCTTTCATAGACTTGATTAGGAACATTTTTATTTTAAGGCTTTATTTTGCAAACTCTTACTCCTGTGAGTAATCCTTGCTCTCATTAATACTGTTCACTGAGATACCTCATATGAGCAGGAAGAAAAATTTTCCAAGATGGAACCCTCAATGCTATAGGCAGGTTGATCTAGGGATCATTTTTAAACCCTGAAAATGCAATACAAACCTATGTAGGCAAGGTTTGTTCTAGGAGGTGAGAAACAATTAGAATAATTTGTTACTGCATCACTAGAGATGGAACTACTCCAGTACCCAAATACTTCCATGGTTGGAGGCAATATCTAACATATTATAAGGCTCTCAGTTTTTTTTTTAATCAAGTTTTATCAAATTTTATCAAGTCCCTGTTTTGGGGTCACAGTTAGAAACAGAGTGTGATCCTATGAAAACCACAAAGGGTGTGGACAAATGAATGCTTGGAGCCCTTTCAAAAGGGCAGCAGCTGGTACATTTTAATTGTTATGTGTGAGCAAGCTGAGAATGATTCAAATGCAGCAAACCCACTCCAACTTCAACCCTGGATGAAGCAATGTTGCTGCACTTGAATCATTCAAATCTCATTCACACACAACAATTAGAAAATATTAGATGTTGTCCTTTTCAAACCTCCTCCTTTTGAAAGGGCTCCAAGCATTCTTGGGTCCACACCAGAGGGCTGTGCATATTTTTTCTAAGTCAATTCTCTGGTTCCCATGACTAATGGATCTGAATTTGCACATGAGTGTGAGGCATCAATAAGTGGAAAGAGAGATCATACTAGGGTACAGATTCAAGCACACTTGATTTCTGATTTCCTGATGAATCATCATTCCCCCCTTCTAAACTTGCATATAGCTAGTGTGCAACCCCTCCCTCCCTTCTGTTACATTCCATCTTCACCCTTTTTAAATGTATGCTGTTCTGCAAGAAATGCCAAATTTACTCCCAAGAAACTAACCATATCAGACTGGAAGAATTTTTAAATGGCCAGGGCCAGTTCTATATTCCCCAATGCTTGCACAAAATAAAGACTAAGGAAAATCATGTGCCTTCCTCATCCATTATTTATCACCTGCACTGTACAGCTTAAGTTTCACTCAGAAAATGCTTCTTCGCAAGGATTAATTCCTCCCTTCTAATTTAATGATATATCTTCCCTGGTACTGGTCACCCAACAAACAAAAGTAATTCTCTGTTGAGTACTAGGCATTAAACACAATAAAAATTGCCACTAAGTGTCTTCTCTGCAGAAAACTTTGATTTTTAAGTTCAGTCTATGGTAGAAAGGCAACATTGTTTTATATGATGAAAGGCGCCCTACTTACAGAGAAGACAAGTTACTTTGCTCTTTGATTTCCTGCTACCTGGGATGTACAGAGGGCTTGGAAGAAACAGATGACATTGGAGCACAGAAGACATTAACAGGGTCACCAGCTTGCACTCCTCCATCTGGTTGAAGGATTCCTGCCTCTTAAGAGTAAGAGTGGTGAGAGATGGAGTCATCACTCAATGAAAAGTAAGTTACAACTTCTCAATATGAAGCAACTTGGCTGCATTCCACTGTTTTGGCTTCCAAGGATGCAAAATCTCATGGGAAATCAGTACTTTGATGTTCAGCTAAGTTCTTTGTGGAACACATTAAGCATGAATTATACTGGGGAGGAGGCTAGAGCTTCTGAGCTAAATTCAGTCTTGATGTTGAAGTCAGCTGCCAGATTTTACACTACTCCAAGGGACATTTCATGCAAGTTGTTTAATAAGCTAATTTGTATATGACCATAAACTTCTGTTTATGGTTAACAAGCCTTTCCCAGGCAAAAGCGGGGATAGGACACCAAGTCGTAGCTCTTAGGCTGGGATACATAGGCAGGTACCCAAGGATGCCGATAGCAATGCTAGACAAACTGCCCCTGGAGGACAAACAGGGGCACCTGCAGCTTCTGCCCACCACTCAGTGAGATATACAAGATGCAGAAATGGAGGCGGGGTGCCAAATGCATTTGTCACATGAGATGCAGGACAACTGACAGCCCTGACCAGAGCTCTTCCTGCTTCCGCCAGATCTGAAATTAGTTCTTGCCCTTCAGTTACACTTTAAGAACCCACTGCAAACACTGGCCTCATGAAGGGTCTACACCATTGGTTCCCAACCCTGGAGCGCGACCCAAATCAGGGTCACAGGGGATCCTCAGTAGGGTCAGAAAGGGCCTACATGCACACGCACACTCACGTGTTTAGCCCAGGAACAACGGGTGGGTGGGTGGGGTGGAGTGGAGTGGGGTGGGGTGGGGCCACTGTGCACAAAGTGGGCAATGGCAGCTCCCCTCCCCCAGGCTGCCACTACACTGCACTCCCAGCAGCCTCCACAGCACGAGGTCAGGATGGTGTTGGCCAGTTTTGGGCCCCACAATTCAAAAAGGATGTGGAGAAGCTTGAGAGAGTCCAGAGAAGAGCCATGCGCATGATCAGAGGTCAGGAAAACCGACCTTACGATGACAGGCTGAGAGCTATGGGGCTCTTTAGCATTGAAAAGCGCAGGCTCAGGGGTGATCTGATGGTCACCTACAAGTTTATCAGGGGTGACCACCAGTATCTGGGGGAACGTTTGTTCACCAGAGCACCCCAAGGGATGACGAAGTCGAACGGTTATAAACTGCTGCAAGACCGTTTCAGGCAGGACATAAGGAAGAATTTCTTTACTGTCCGAGCCCCCAGGGTCTGGAATAGCCTGCCATTGGAGGTGGTTCAAGCACCTACATTGAAGACCTTCAAGAGAAAACTGGATGCTTATCTTGCTGGGATCCTATGACCACAGCTGACTTCCTGCCCTTCGGGCAGGGGGGCTGGACTTGATGATCTTCCGAGGTCCCTTCCAGCCGTAATGTCTATGAAATCTATGAAATTTAGGGTCACAGCAAAAAAAAGTTGGGAACCACTGGGCTACACCTACACCTGGACTCCACATCAAATCAGTAGGTCTTACAGGTTAAAAAACAGAAACTCTTTCTAAATTCTACAATCTTCCTGATTTGCATTTTGTCATAGTAACATTGCACATAAAGATGAACCCCCTTTTGTTCTCATTCTGCACATCAACACAAGGGATGGGGGGAGAAAGAAGCTATGCAAAATGCCAGACATAGCGTCTAGAACCCTGTGCAAGATGGGCCTGGGGCGCCAACCTCAGGCTCGTGTAATAAAGACAGAAAAAAAATCTCTTTAAGACTTCAACCTCTAATTATGTCCCTGGCCATTTAAGGCTCGGGCATATTTACAGAGAAAAACCCAGGCTTTCCCCTGCCTTGGGGCCTCAGAAAAAGCCTCAGGCCAAACCCTGGCAGGCTCCTGTCAGTCCTCATGAACAGACTGACACCACAAGAAATCAGACAGGCTTCTCTTCAGGCCCATTCAAACAAACAGCAGTTATCCAGCAGAAATGAAGCAGCCTGTTCCTCAACTTCTACTGACTTCTTATTCAGGCCTGATTCCAGTCCTCTATGGGCTGGAGAAAATGAGAAAAGAGTCAATTCCTTCTTTTCCCACACCTCCTTCTCCACTTCCCTTTCCTATTAAAATACCTGCCTTTCCATGCCCAGAACCCGCTCAAGTCTGGGGGCTCAACCCATAGATTCTGCTGAAGTGCATGGAGGGGAGGAAGCCCTTCTGGCCTGCACTCCTCTCCCAGCCATGGAAGTACACTAGAACCCGTAACAGCCATGCTGCCATTTAACATAGGCTGTCTCCAGCACTGGCTGTGGAGAAGGAATTCACAGAGCATGCAATGGCAGGACAATGCCACTTTTGTGATCTCTTACGGTGCCTTGTCCCCCATCTGGGAACACAGGTCACAGTGACGCTCTTCACAAGTTCCTCCTCTTCATTATCGAACCCCACCCATTTATTCAGCCAGTCTCCATGAGGACCACTTGCACAGGAAGAAAAGGTAGCCAAGAGGATGGAAGATAAAGCATTGCACTTAGGCACTTGACTCTGTGGAGGTTTCACTCCTGTGGCAATATCTACTTGGAGTTTAACTATTAGATGTTCCTGTGCTGTGTCACCAACAGCACGAGGTACAGAGTCTTTGACAAGACAAGAGATGAAGATGAGCTTGCTTTGTTTGGTGCTCACTGTTGTTCTCCCTAACAAATGACTGCAGCTCCTTGCATGATGGCGGTCCTCACTGCACAGCAGATCAAGCTGATGGGCTCCAGCTGACACTTCAGTTGATACATGAAGTAAGGAAGAAGAAACCAGCTCACCCTAAACCTCATCGGCTACGAGGAACAGAAAGAATGTGGTTCGGTCGCGAAAGGAAGCCCACCTGCCTCACACATGGACTACAGATCATTTGAGTTAAAAAGGGGGAAAATTTCTAGGCTCATTTTTCTTACCTGAGCCACATTTTAAAAATCAAGCCAACTTCAGCACAGAAGATTTAACCGTGAGCTCTCCAAGCAGCGTCCAGCTCCTAAAACTACAAGCTCCTTCCTTGAGCATATACATTTCCTTACATTCACTGCTCACTTTGAAGGCTTCTTGACTGATGCCAGTGGTTGCTGTGTTGAGTGGATTTGAAAGAGGACACCCAGTTGAAAGGGCTCAGCCACATTACCAGGCCCCGCACACCCCTCAGGAAGGAAATATTTCAGAAGGCAATATTTTACAGTTAGGGTGGCCAAAATCTGGAACCAACTTCCCAGGGAAGAGGTCCTCACCCCTACCTTGGGCAAATTCAAGAGGAGGTTGGATGATCACCTATCTGGGGTTTTGTGAACCCAGCATTCATTCCTGCCTGTGGCAGGGGGTCAGGCTAGATGATCTGTTCAGGTCCCTCCTGACCCTAGCTACTATGAAACTATGAAAACCCAGCCTAGTCTATATGGTGGAAGTTCTGTCCTACTTCCTCTCCTACTCATGTACTACATGCTTTTACTGGAAACTAAGCAGCTCCTCAGGAAGTTAGAGATGGCTCAGAAACGTATCAGCTAGAACATATTTGGTGATTCCATTTCAGTGAGTTTAATGACTCCAGAGGAGCTGTTTTACCTCATTCCATCCCGTGTTGCTTTACAGAATGACCATATAATAGACATCTACAAAAACACGTTACACTTCACAAAGTTTATGTGCACTCCAAAAACGAGGCAAACTTCTCCCCCACCCTCTCTTCAGATGAAAAAAGGGTTGGAGGATTTCTGAGTTCCAAATTCAATTTTAAAAAGATATGTATAGTCACTCATGACAGTTCAGTAAAGTGAAAACTGCCAGCTGGTATATGGAAACATTTACCGCCATGCACAAGTAGCAAGCAGAGAGCACTGGCCATTTCTACACGAGATGCTTACTGCGCAGTAGCTTGTTCCTACTGCACAGTAACTCATTACTATGGTGCAGTGGCATCGCCAAGCACAAACTATGATCTGACACTACCGCACAGTAGTAACAAGCCACTACACAGTAGTAATGGGCTACTGCACAATAAGCATCGCTAGACAACCGTGCTATAACACCACTGTTCAGTAACACCGGTTTTAGTACTTGGTTATGCAAGTATTAGATGACTGTGCAATAACTGCACAGTGGGCAGCTCATATAGACACTCCTACTATCAGCTTACATGGGCTAAATTTTATCTAACATTGACTTTGTAATTAACTGCCACATTTTAGAGAGAGAGAGAGATTCTACGTGTAAGAAACATAAGAATCTGCTAGCATTCAGCATTTGTATTTAATTACCTTTAGAATTAGATAAATTCATTTAAAATTCATAATTGCTTCCTTTAAGACCAAAGTAGTTTTGTCAAGCCATTGTGGGAAAATTACCATTTGTTTGAAGTATGAGTATTACAGTTTAAAACTAGACCTCTTTCTTTCTTAGATGGCAGATAACATCATCATCAACAGTAAAAAGCACAAGACCCAAAGGAGTATATGGTCTCCCTCCAACAAAGAGTTTACAATTTAAAGCCCTGACCCTATAATCAAATCCACTTAAAGCCCCTTACACACATTGGGCTCATCCAGATGAGCGGGGATGTGTATGTGGCACCGCAGACCCATCTGCAGCACACACATGCAGGCACTCCCTGCACTGCTAATAGGCGGCATGGAGGGGGTTTTTTTGACACTGGGAGATCCCAATGTTACCAAAACCCATGCCTTAAAAAAGCAGGGTGGCACACATGGCGGCAGCATGCGCCACCGGAAACCGGAGCCACACTCCAGCTGCCGGCCAGGCTCCATGCTGCCAGATCGTCATGTCTGCAGCTCCTGGAGGCCATCAGGACCCCAGGTAAAGCTTCTGAGACCAGCCCAGGTGCTGACCCCAGCCTTCCCTACCCCACCTGATGCAACGTGCCATGTGCCAGAGCGCACATGCACAGGTGTTTCCCAGGGTCAAGCAGCAGTGGCACACATTTCTCCCTGGAGAAACACAGGTTCCTGCTCGTGGGCACACACCCATTCAGTCCTGCTGCCTTCACTGGAACTCTCCAAAGAATCCACCTGGGTAGATCTGATTGCAAACTGGTGTAAAAAAAGGGTCAAATAAAATCTCACATAGACCCACAAGAGCACAGTGATTTTTTGAAGGATGTGTGATGGCTTTGTAGGAATGTGTTTTGTGGAAGACAGGAGTTTTAGGGAGACATCTGAATGGAATGGGGGGTGAGGTTGGACACTACCACCAAGGAGAAATGTCCAGACACAGGAGATGGCAGAAGATATAACAATAAGTGAGAAAAGGAAGTGCCGAAGAACTCTTGTGAAAATAGCTTGTTGCATTTTTCCTAGTGCTACACATGCTTTTTCTTTTATGGGTGAAGGCAGGTATAGAGCTAAAAGGGAAATTCTGGACCAGATTATGCTGCTAATGAAGCTAATGACAAAACTCCCTTTGACTTCAGTGGTGGAGGATCAATCCTGAGAATGATATAAAACTTTAACAGATCTCTTTAAAAAATGGATGAAACTTGCAAAGCAGGCACCTCTCCAAGAGGCTTTTGATGCTGTTGAAGTCAGACTGTAACATTTAAAGATTTCTCTGTGTAACTGAAGCCTAAAACAGAGCTGCTACATCTCTTAAGAATGGGGGATTATATTTCTTACTTTTTCTGAAAGGTGATTTCATGCTTCAGGAAGTAAAGAAAGTTTGTACATTGACAATATAAATGCAGATGGCTCCCATAATGATTGACACCAGAGGTCGGGCGAGTGGAGTTTCATTTCTACTCCCAGCAGATCAGGCAGCCAGGCAAATTAACGGCTGTTTAGGAATTAGAAAGTCAAAGTTTTGACAGCTCTGTCTTCCCCCTGAAATGGGTTGTTCAGAAACCCTCCTTGAGGTCTGATCTTCTCCTCACAATTATCTCTTTTAATAGACAATATGAAAACCAATGACACCCCAAGCATGCTGTCTTATGCAAGCAAATTTCTTTCCTTCTGAAGGACAGAATTGGCAACGAAGGAAACTGAGTACAATACGCAGAAAAAGAGTAGAACTGTATCATTAAAAAAAGTGTTAATTCCTTTGAGCTGTCAAAGGAAACTCTCTGTCCCAATCCAAATGAGATGTCATAAAATGAGAGGCCTATTATAATAAGCATCTCTTCTAGAGAATAATCCTAGTGTTCAGGATGGGCAAAAAGTAATATTGTGTGTGTATGCGTGCGCACACACATACACTAAATACACACACACATATATATACATATATACACATATACATATACATATATTCTAAGTAGGCTGCTTTTGCACTATGAAATGTGTGCTGCATTAGTGAAAACAGAATTAGTCTATGCAATAGAAAAACTATTGAATTGCACCAAGCAAAGTGTTAATAAATCATAAAAGCCTCAAGTTCAACACTTTTCCCTGACTTATTTTCATACACCAACCTTTCTTCTTTCTAAACAAACAGCAGAAAAGACTGGCCTCCGTGAAATAGTGGACAGCAGCTCGCTTTGTGGCAGCATCAGGCTGAGTTCTTAACTGAATTCCTTTCTTGGGACACTCATCTTCAAGCAGCACACCTGAATCTTCAACGTAAAAAAGGTGTTATCCTCTGAAAGCACATACATGAACAACAATGATTTTTCTATGATTTATTTTTTATTTATTGCAGATTAAGATGACCACCCATTCTGGATTTTCCAGTATCAATGGGGCTGCAGCCTGGTGACCCCAAGGACTGTCTGAAATGGAAGTTTCACCCTGAATTTGAGATGTTAGTTCCAGATTGGGAATAAGTACCTCCTTCAGGTAGTATTCTACCTGAAGGCAACATTAAGGCACTATAAAACACTGTAAACCAAGGCCCAGAGTTGATAAGACATCTTTCTTGCATCAGCCAATGGTCGTCTAAAAATAGAAAAGGCTGGGCCTGATGCTGAACTTTCCAATAGGCCCCTAAAATGCAGGAACTTGGCAATACACAGTCAGCTACCTCATCCCTAACCAGTTAATCAGTGCCTAGCAAGCATAACTATACCAATTAGCTCTGCTGATAAGCGCAGCTAAGTGTCACCATGCAGAAGATACATAACTCTGCTGTTTCTCGATCAGGAGGGAACCTGTGTGTACTGCACCCAATGACAGCCACAATACCTGGAACCAGGACTGGCATTAACTACCACTAGTTCCAGAGGCCTGTGGAGCATCCAGGACCGGGTCCCAGATTTTGCTCTTTGACAGTTGATCACTTTACCACTAATGCAGTCCTCACTCTTACTTTCTAGCAAAGGTAATAGGGTCATAAATATTTTATACTTCAAATAAAAGGTCACCAAGCTGAAAAGCCTGAGAAACTGATGTGGACAAGAAGACTACTTTGGACACTTTTACACATGCTCCCTGGATGGGCTGCACTCTAATTAGAGCAGATCTGAGAGCCACTTTAATTAAAGTGCCACTGCATCTCCTGCATCAACATCCCTACGCTTAAAAATGGTGGCGGGGGGTGCTCAAACAAAAGCTTATTTGAATGAGCTTTCGTTTAAGTGCCCCTGCCACCATTTTGAAGCACAGGGACACTGATACATGAGACACAGGAGGCTTCTGGAGCATGGCAATTGCCATGCTCTGGCAGAGTCGATTAATCGTGTCTGCTCCAATGCACTGGAATTCCACTGCATCGGAGCAGCCTTGACACTCGTGTATAGGCAGCTTCTGTTCATTTCCTAATAGATATTAATTTGCTTGGGTTCCTGGAGTCACCTTTGAGTTTATGAAAATCTCATGAGGTTCAATAAGGAGAAGTGCACTTAGGACAGAACAATCCCATGCACAAGTACATGCTGGGGACCAACTGGCTAAGCAGCAATTCTGCAGAAAAGGACCTGGGGGTGACAATGGACAAGAAGCTGAATATGAGCCAACAGTGTGCCCTTGTTGCAAAGAAGGCTAACAGCATACTGGGCTGCATTAGTAGGAGCACTGCCAGCAGATCAAGGGAAGTGATTCTTCCCCTCTATTCAGCACTGGCGAGGTCACATCTGCAGTCCTGTGTTCAGTTTTGGGCCCCCACTACAGAAAGGAGGTGGACAAATTGGAGAGAGTCTAGCAGAGGACAACAAAAATGGTGAGGGGGCTGGGGACATGACTTATGAAGAGGGGCTGAGGGAACTTGGGTTATTTAGTCTGGAGAAGAGAAGATAAAGGGAAGATTTAATAGCAGCCTTCAATTATCTGAAAGGTGGGTCCAAAGAGGATGGGGCTAGACTGTTCTCAGTGGTGGCAGATGACACAACAAGGACCAACAGGCTCAAGTTGCAGCAAGGAAAGTTTAGATTAGATATTAGGAAGAACTTTCCCACGAAGAGGGTAGTAAAGCACTGAACAGGTTACCCAGAGAGGTGGTGGAATCTCCATCCTTGGAGGTTTTTAATCCCCAGCTAAACTAAGCCTTGCCTGAGATGATGTAGTTGGGAATGGTCCTGCTCTGAGCAGGGGGTGACCTCCTGAGGTCCCTTCCAACTCTAATTGTCTCTGAGTCTATGAAAAGTGCTATTTTAGCATACCTGTTTCCTGTCTCCCCCCCCCCCCCCAATAAATAGGTAAAGACACACTTCAATTGACTGTACACAAAAAAGTTTCAGCTTTCAGATACAAAAGGAGTCTTAGGGTTCTGTATAAATGCTGGATAGCAGGGGTCAGGGGTCAGGGTGCTTCTTTTTTCTGAATTAATTCTTGCTGTTCCTGCTAGACATATAATTCCCTTTCGCCTAAAAGTGAATATTACCAGCTTTACTGTAGTAAAAGAAAAACCATATAGAGAGAAATTATGAATATATTTGGAGTAAAAAACCTCCCTGATATTTTTCAGTGGGGCAACATGAAAATGAGCATTGGTTTCCACCTCTATTCTGTTCACAACCTTAGCATCAGTAGAACAGTAGTTTTGTTTCCTTTTGGTTTTGCCTCAGCGGCATCTCTGCCTGTCAGAATTTACAGAAGGCTTCTCAGGTTTTCCACCTTGTCATGTTTAAAGCCAATGCAGAACTTGGCCTGTCACCTTCTGTTCTTCTGCAGAATGAGGCTCTCTGGGGCAAGACGCATGTCATTCTATTTGCATCCGATTGCAACATTTGGTCACTGCCTCAATGCAAATAATTAACAAATATCAGTAATAAGATTAATACAACAGTTAAATCTAACAAGAGGAGACAGTGGGCTACACATGCACTTTAATGCACGGTAGCCTATTTTACTTTGCATTAAAGCATCACATAAAAAACTGTGCCATTATGCTAATGTGCAGTAAAATAGACTACTCTAGGCCTGTGCAAAGCAGCTAGTATTTGCTTTGGATTTGGATTCAGCGGATTTGGGGGACAGTGATTCAATTCAGTGATTCGAATCACTGTCCCGAATCGATTCGTCCAAATCTCCGAATCACCCAGGCCCATCCCCTGCCCGCTCTCCCAACCCCGCAATCGCTGCCCCGCCTGCCCCAGCTCCTGGCACTTTGAAAAAAAAAGCCCTGATTCACTGGGTGCTGCCAGGTGGGGGGAGATCCCCGCTGTCCCCCACTGCCCCACTCTGCATGGGGAACTCTGCACCCCCCCACGCTGTCTCAGCCCCCCCACAGCTGTCCCACCTGCCCCAGCTTCAGCCCTTTAAGGAAAAAAATAAACAAAAAAAATGGGCTCACTTGTTCCTGCCTGGCGGGGGGGGGGAATCCCAGCTGCCCCCAATGCCCCATGATCTGTGGGGGGCTCTGCGTGAGCCCCCCCTGAAGCCCCAAGGCCACTGCAGGAGTCAGTGAGTCCGGGGAGTTTTTTTCGGGTTTTTTTCCTTCCTAAAGGGCCAGAGCTGCGGCTGGTAGGACAGCCACGGGGGGGACTGGGGGAGTGAAGGGGTCAGTGGGGCACATGGCAGAGCCCCCCATGCAGCATGAGGAAGTGGGGGGCAGCGGGGATCACCTCCCTGCTGGGCAGCACCTGGTAAGTTGGGGCTTTTTTTTAAAGCACCAGGAGCTGGGGAGGGGGGGGGGGGGCCTGGGGGAGCAGGCAGGGGATGGGACCTGACCGGGGTCCCCCCATGGTCCCCCCTTCCCTTCAGCCCCCCCTCCTCCACCCCCTACTTACCAGCTCTGAGTCTAGCACCAGCTCCCTGCTGCAGTGGGCAGGGACTGCCTGAATTGCCGAAGCTCTCCAACTCTTTCCTGAATCAATTCAGAGAGCTTTGAATCAATTCGGACCTTTTTATTGGTTCCCTGATTTGATTCGGATTTGGAGATGCCACCACCACATCAGGCCGAATCTCCTCCGAATAGAATCAGAACTTTGGCTGTCCAAAGTTTTGCGCAGCCCTCGAGTACTGTGCATTAAGCATCACTTATAAACTGTGAACATTCATTACTGTGCATTAAGGCAGCCTAATGCATTTTTCTTTAGTACCTCACACTGAAGGTACTAAATTTAATGCACACTAGAAAAAGTGCCTTAATGCACATGTAGACATGTCCAGAGAACCAAATTGTAGTTCTTGCTGTGGCTCCTTTATATTGTGACCTAAGGTATCTGTCACACAGTGGTACATTGAAGAATTCCCCCCACTGCAAGGGTAGCATACGATCACTGTAAGGACCTTGTTGCATGGTAACGGCCGGCGGCTTCTCGAGCTCTTAACCCCTGGATTGGCTGTACATTAACACCTTTTAAAGTGGCTTAAAGACCTTGTTATTTGATTTTAAATTATGCCACTCCAAAACAGGGTTCTCTCTAATCTGTCTAATTTTGCTCCTGTTCCATTAAAGTGTGGCCACTTCCCACAGCTATTCCACTCAAGTTGAAGTCCTCCAGCAGCCCAGGATGCAGCAGCCCCTCCTGAATCAGGGCAAGCAGGGATGCCAGGATGCAGCAGGGCCAGACTGAGGGCCTCATCCCACAGGGACATTGCACCACAGCCCCAGAGTGCCCTGGCATGTCTCAGCGATGCCCAGACTGGCTTGCTGCTCCTGCTGGTGGCACCAGAAGGCAGGGGGGACAAGCTTCAGGAAAAAACGATTGGGCCCCTTTGGAGCTCAGCCGCTCATACCCTCCACACTGCTGCTGGCCGGGCACCGCTGCAGCTCCGAGGGGCCCAATCCTTTTTTGTCTGGAGCTCTTGTCCAGCCATGCTACCTGAGCTCCAGATAAAAAAAGGATTGGGCCCCTTGGAGTTCAGGTGGTATCCAGCTAGCTGGCCGCCCAGCCAGTGGCAGCATGGACAGCGAGTTTCAGCAAAGCCAGAGAGTCCCAAGGAAGCTGCTTCTCTGGATCTCTCTGGTCTCACTGCAACTGGTATAGTGGCTCTGCACAGAGAGTGGGGCCACCAGGCTTAAGACCTGGCAGTCCTGCTCTCAGCATGGAGCTGCCACAGCTTGATGAGACCAGAAAGCCCTGGAGAAGCAGCTTGGTCTCACTGAGCTATGGTAACTCCATGCTGAGAGCAGAGCTGCCAGGGCTTAAGCCCGACAGCCCCACCCTCCATGCGGAGCCACAGTGTCAGTTGTACCAAGACCAGGGAGCCGCAGGGAAGTTGCTTCCCTCTGGTCTCGCTACAACTCACACAGTGGTGGAGCAGCGAGCCGGTCCTGCCCGTGTTCACCAAGCCTCTAGTGGCAAGTCACAGCTGTGTAGGTAAAGGACCGTCAGAGCAGGTTTGTCACACTAAGGTGTGCCTGCTCCACTAAGATGAACAACTCTAAGCTGATTAACATTTATTCTGTTTATAGCATAAAGCGTAACAAGGCCCTAAGCTCTCCTGTGAGGACCATAGTCTAGGGGCATGCTGGTAACAAGTCTGGAGACTAGGGCTGCACAAAGCTTCAGTCCCCAATTCAATTCGGCAGAGATTCAGCCTGATTTGGTGGTCAAATCTCTGAATCCAAATTGAATCAAAGGACCCTTTAATCTCTCTCAATCGATTTGGAACCCTCTGAATCAATTCGGAAAGATTTGGAGATTCGGACATAGACACAGCTTTAAATGTTTTTTCTATATACCTCCAGGTAGCAGGGGAGATGCTGGAGCAGATGCAGCATCCCACAGAAGCACAGGGAGCTCCCCAGTGTGCTTGGCAGTAGACCCAGGAGTGGACCAGAAGCACTTCCCACACCTGGGGTCCCCTATGGCCGATCGCTGGGCTGAGGGTCATGGGGAGGCCCCCTCAGCATGTTCCCTGGCAGACCCGGAATTGAACCAGAAGTACTTCCAGTCCGCTTCCGGGTTCGCTGCTGAGCACACTGGAGAGCCCCCATGCTCTTGTGGGACGCTCCATGCACCCCAGCACTACAGCGATTATAAGCTGTACCTGCTACCTTATGGTATGTAGAAAAAAACTTTTAAAGCTGTGTCTGTGCCCGAATTGCTGATTCACTGAATCAGCATCGAATCTTCAGATTCCAATTCTGCTGAATCGAATCAGGGACAGTGATCCAAATCAAAGGATTGAATCACTGTCCCCAATTCAGGCCAGATCTGAATCTAATAAGGCCCATTTCACACAGCCCTACTGGTCAGATAACCTAGAGCTCTAGGTATTCTGAGCCACAGAGCAGCCCATACATAACCATGCAAAGTTGTCATCAATTGGAGTGATCAGTGGGTCCTTTCACCTTTGCTCCAGCTTTTCCTGTACCACATCAATCCAGCCCAGTTCATGTTCAGTGCCTGCTTTCACATATTCTTATACTTGGCTGAGACATACAGCATGGAGGTGCTGGCTGGGTACAAGCCTAATGGACAAATGGTGGTGTCTGCAAACAATTTCATAAAAGCCATCAGGGGCTCGTTTGGCAGAATTCTCAGCAGTCGCTCGCTGTTGCTCTAAAAAGAGGAAATGTTGAGTCCGGAGAAGATCTGAGCAAAATGTGATCCATGCACTTAGCCTTCATTTATTTTACATTTGGCATCTGCAGCTCCTAGACTATAGAAATATAGTTGTTCAAATTAATGGATGCATTATCAATTCCATATTAAAAGACAAAACTTTGGCATCAACTATTGCAGTCAAACATTAGAAGAACTTTTCACAAGAAAGAGTATTTGATTTATAACATTCTTAATTCTGAGATCCTAGTTATGAAATTAGTTTGTAGCAGAAGCTGACAACATTCTTCATTATAAGCAGTCTGTAAAACCAAATAGGCTGAGCAGTCATTTAGCAATATTTCAATAAATATTCAAGCGCTTCTGGGCTTTGCTTATGGTATCAATTTAGGTCAAGACAAGAATCTTGTAGTGACAAGAATCAAACCTGGCTTCATTAGTTTTCAGGCCAGAAGACACTATTGAAATCACCCAGTCTGACCTAGTTGTGGGTAAGACAAGTTTTGTGGGGAGAGGAGGGATTGTCAAATAGTAAATTCATCAGATAATGCAGTTTGGGGGGAAAACAATGTGATTCAAAAACACAGATTGAATTCAGCAAATAATTTCTGCTGAAAAGATTGGGGATGGGGAAGGGAATTTCTAAAAAGTCAAAGCTTTTCTTCTCCATATTCAAAAATGAGATGTTTTGACTTTTCCATATGAAATAAGGCTCGTTTTAAGCTTCACCAGCACTTTTTAAAGGGTTAAGGATTTCTATACCCAAATATGCCTAAATATGAAACAGAACATCTTATTTCATAAACAACATTTTAAGTCAGGCCCAAAATGCATTCATTTCATTTCTTCTAGTTGTAAGTTCACCCACTCGGCTCTACTCTGAATTCCCGTTCGTGGTAGACTATCGCCTTTCACCAGCTGATTCTTGCACTGAGCCCAGAACTGCTAATTGAGATGGAGCATGATGGATCAAATGGTAAAAAGGAACTGCTTTCCCCTGGATTCCTGGTAATAATTTCCATAACTGGAACAGAAGTCTCACATCCACACATGTTCATTTTTATTTCTAGAAAATAACAAAGCGAGAGATTCTGCTTATATTTTTATTAGTAGGAGGATACAAAACAGCTGCAAAATCTGGTCCTCTTAACTCCAGCTGGTTGGGAATTTCCTAACAAAACAGGTTTTCCAGCAGCAGATGCCAATTCATCAAGACTTTTGATGACTCGGAGGCAGTGGTCCAATGAAAACTAGCCTAGCTTCCTACCAGCTCACATGACAGACTGGTTAAAAGTCTAGAATTCCTCAGTGCGTGTCTCTGAGGCATCTCCACCATGCAGACAGCCTAGGCTCCATTCAACTAGAGCTTCTGGCTCCAAGCCACGGGTCAGGAATCTGAAAATCACTGGAGTTCTAGCTCTTGCCAGGGCCCGCTTCCCAGCTGCAAGAGGGATTCTGGAAGCCAGGAAAATCCAGCTTAAGGTGAGACTCTCAGGGTGCTTCCATCCCAGGTGCTAGAAATTGTTTCTGCTCACAAAGGTGATTGCTTAATAGAAGGCAAGTAGAATATCAAATTGGAAAACTCCTCTTTTGAAAGCAAGAAAACAATACCCCAAACATATAAAATATTCTAGCAGAACTTTGAAACACTTAACATTGTAGTGACCGCTGTCTTGTATAACAAAGTAGGATCCAGTTCCAGCACTGTGATCTAACGCCAGTTACATCAACTCTAAATTGTTTTAACAAGCAACACTGAACATCTTTGGAAGCCAGGGCATGTCAAGAAAGCTCCAATAATTTACACAAGCTGAGAACCTGATCCTTTAAGATCACAGAAAATTAGGGTTGGAAGGGACCTCAGGAGGTCATCCAGTCCAATCACCTGCTCGAAGCAGGACCAGCCCCAACTATCTGGGGCACCGTCCACATTTTTCTGTAGCCTATTTGGGAGTTATCCAACTGTTTACATTCCTGAATGGGAGAGAGAGAGAGAGAGTAAAAGCCATGTTATCTGGCACTTCATTAACCGACATGCCAGTCAATGCTGATCAATGCAGCAAAAGTGAAACCGGAAGTGGGACTTCTGGTTTCACCGAGTCCCACTTCAGGCCACAGCCCGGGGCAAAGCAGCCTGCGCGGGGCCCTTCTCCCTGCTCCTGGCACACTGATGCCAGGGGAGGAGCAGGAGGGGCAACACGGTGCCTGTCCCCTGGCACACTGATGCACCAATGCAGCGGGAGGGGCATCTTTGCCAGGCAAAGAAGCCTCACAGGTAACCAACATATTCGGTTATCTGATACACCCCATTCCCCATGAGTGCCAGATAACAGAGCTTTTGCTGTAGATAGATAGGTAGCCAGACAGACAGACGCGTGTATATGTACACACGTATGTGTGTTGTGTGTGTGTGTGTGTGTGTGTGTGTGTATACACACACACACACACATACACATGTGTATATATATATATACACACGTGTGTGTATCTATATCTATATATCTATACATATCTATATATGTGTATATCTATATTTTCTATATTTGGGGGAACCTTTTTATGTTCCTTGTTTTATACCCCCCCACACACACACATATACACATAGATATATAGATATAGATATACATACATACATACACACACATACTTATATAGATATACAGATACACCCACACATCTATATGCGTGTATGTATGTATATCTATATCCATATATGTATGTGTGTGTATACATGTATATCTTTCTATCTATCTACCTACTAGGGCTGTGGCAAAGCTTCAGTCTCTGATTTGATTTGGCAGAGATGTGCCCTGATTCGGTGGCTGAATCTCTGCATCCGAATCGAATCAGGAGACCCTTTAATCTCTCTGAATCAAATCAGAACCCTCCAAATTGATTCGGAAAGATTCGGTAATTTGGAGATAGACACAACTTTAAATGTTTTTTCTACATACTTCTAGGTAGTAAGCAGCTCGTGAACACTGAGATGCTGGGGCAGATGGAGCATCCCACAGGAGTGCGGGGGGCTCCCCAGCACGCTAGGCAGCGGACCCAGAAGTGGACCAGAAGTACTTCTGGTGCACTTCTGGGTTTGCTGCCGAGCATGCAGGGGCTCTCCCCCACGTTCCTGTGGGACTCTCCATCCGCTCCAGCATCGTAGCTGTGCCTGGTACTTCGAGGTATGTAGAAAAAACATTTAAAGCTGTGTCTATGGCCAAATCACTGATTCTCTGAATCAGCATTGAATCTTCAGATTCGGTTTCAGCCAAATCAAATCGGGGACAGTGATCCAAATCAACGAATCGAATCACTGTCCCTGATTTGGGCTGAATCTGAATCCAAATCGAATACGGCTCATTTTGCACACCCCTACTATCTCTCTTTCTATCTATGTGTGTGTGTAAAACAAGGAACATAAGCTATACATCAGCTTTCCTCCAAAGCTGATGTATAGATACCTCTTTACTTACTTTTGATACACTGTTCATTATCTAGCCAACTTAGATTATATATGTTGAGGTTAATTCTTCTATTAACCTGAATGTCACTACTACCAAGATTAAATTTATTAACCTTAGCACTAGCCAAGACTCCTAGAGTCAAAGAGATGACTGATAATTATTTATCTAACACTTCTCTCCCTTTACTGGGCCTCTTTCCCTGCTCCTTTCTGTTTCTCACCCTTCTATGAAGAGTCTCAAAAAAGTTAGTTACAAGATTTCCTGTGTAAATCTTAACAGATACACAACCAATCCTCAGCATGTGTAAAATTATATAACTTATATGAAGCAATGCTAATTTAGTCCAATTGAATATCTGGCTAAAATCTTTAAAGAATTAAACTTCTTTTAAGGTAGTGGTGCCTTCCACTTCTGAACTTTTAATGAAGTCTCTTGGACATAGTAATTTTCCACATAAAATTTGCTGTGTTTCATTGTGCTCCCTTGGGATTTACAATCATGACAGGTGTGTCTGCATGTCAGCATACAGTGAGGTTGCTATCACACCGTGCTTTAGTACTTCTTTTTGAAAATACTAAAGCACGGCACAGTATGGGCAGTTACTGCACTATGCACATGGCACACAGGTAGATTTTACTGCTTTGTTACCACAGTGCCATGCTATATCCGGGGAGCACACCACTATGGTGACATAGCTGGAAATCGTGGGTAGACACGTGTGATTGCTACACTGCTGTAGCATGCCGTATGGCGACAGAGCACATCACTACATTGCCATAGGGCAACGTGTAGACACTCTCAAAGAAAACATCCCATAAGGAGACCAAAATGCTGACATAACAGTGGTTGGAAACATGCACACAAGTGAAGGGAAATATAGATTCCATAATAAATCACTTTATTTCCCACGTCTTCAGTGGGAGTTTAACCACTGACTTTAATGAAGCCAGGATTGCATCCTTAAATCTCTACAAATTCTGGAAACTCTACACAGCATAGTCTTAAAAATATTTAAGTGAATCTACTGAAGCTTATACATACTGCTGATACAAGCCTTAAAGGATCAAGGTTTCCAGATCAATAAAATGACTTATGCTACAGAACTGTATGTGGTAAATTTTCTGTTCCTGGAAAAGTTGCTCAAATAAAGTTAACACACTCCCCAAAACAATACCTTTGAGTACAAAATGTAACATTTGAAGGCACAGAGTTAAGGCAAGCATTTTCAGTAACAGAGCTCATTTTTAGGGCAGCAACGTTGCTGGGTCTAATTCAGAAACAGGATTAATCAAGTCTTTATTCAGAAGCCCATTGATAAAGCCACTCAAGGGACTGGGTTGCTACAACTGAATCTAAATTGGTTGTTTTCTCAAAGGATCAGATAAGTTAGAAAGTGTTTTTGCGTACCTGGGCAGAAGCAGTAATGTTGTTTGAGAGTCCTTCCCCACTTACGCACTTGTCTTCAGAAAGGATGACCATGCTGTGTGGGCCAAAAAAGGATGCTTTACAGCAGCCTACAAGAAAACAAAAATATCTAAGGACCTGTTAAGTTGACTCTCTCACCAACCTGCCAGCTCATCCTGTTGGAGCCAGAGGCACTCCGTGTATGCACGGTAATTTCTTCTCCTAGCAAATGCAAAATCAGGCAAAAAGGATATAGCTTATACGCTGGAAGAGTCCATAAAAACAAGAAAAAATGTGGGCCGTGTGCAAAAATATTTTTTTTAAACCGAGTCACTGAAAAAAATGACACAAAAAATAACATCAATATATTATTCATCCATTTTTTCATCCTGAAACTCCAAAGCACTGCAAACAAGAGTACAACCATGGACCTCAGCTTTTTTAAAAGCACAAGGCCACGCCACACAAGTTTAAGGCACTACTCGCACGAACAGGAAATGGGAGAATTACCAAAAGTAGCACCCAATAGAAACCAGCTACCAGCTTCAAAGCAGTGATAATTTTTTTTTGGTTGCTGTTTCACCAAAGCTAAAATAGGAAGAAGGATCTTCCTCGGTTAGTTTACACAAGGCAGGAATGAAGAGAAAAATGACTAACCGTGATCATATGGCTATAGCAAATTGTTCAACCTCTGGGCTGCAGATGTGGCCAGTCCTGATTTATAATGGAAGGGAATGAAAAAAAAAGAAATAGTTACTGGTTATTTTTCCCCCACCCAAAAAAAATATTAAAAAGACATATAATAAAAGGGAAACACTATTAAAGTCCCCACTTCTTATTATGTAATGTTTAGGATGTGCTTCATTTTTACAGCTCAGTTTATCATGCGTTGGCCATGGGTCATAGCAGGTGGGTTTGATCCCGCTGCAGGATAGTGGAACCAGAGGGAGTGGGAAAAAAAAACACATTATCTCTTTCTGCTTCATCTGATTTCATGTCTTTGCATGCTAGAGGCAGTTTCCATTCAAGAGGTTTAAATGTAGTACCTTAGCAAGAGTGCAAAGCAGGAGGTAACTAAGTATTACCTCTCTCTGAGTGCTGCCAGTCTTTATATGGAAGGATTTTTCTATCAGTGAGAAAGAATCCTGTTAGCTCAGGAAAAAAAAATCCTCTAGTCAAAGCTGCAAAGTAACAGGAACAAGAAAAACGGAGGTTGACCTGTCTCCTTTTTAAGCTGAGATGAGAGATGCTGCTGTCTATACAGACGTTTGAAAGGAAACCTGCTGCTACCCAAAAGGAGAACCGGAGGTAAAGGAGCTACTGTCAGACCCAGCAGCAGGAGCAAGGGAGACAATCCTTATATGTGCTAGCTCTCCTACAAAGAGGCCCACCACAGCTGTGAAGGCCATAGGGCAATAAAGTAGTCATCTGCCTCTCTCCTACCTAGCTTGGAAAGGAAATATTTCCCAGTGCCCAAAAAAGAAGGCTAAGAGGTCCTCCTGGGCATTGTCTAGTCTTTCTTCAGAAATGGATAGAAGCCCTGAAGCCAGAAAATCAAAATGGTTTAGGGTTTTTTAAGATGCAAGAACTTGGCAATGTTTCAAACCTTTATAGGTAAAAAAAATCAGGCTGGAGAGTTTCTCACTATTTATAGCTCCCCGTACCAGTGCGTCATAGGTTAAAGAAGGACAAGCAAATCCGCAGCCCCTCCAGTAGTAGTCCCCTCCGTCGCCCAGCTCAGGGACAGTGAAAGAAATGGAAGGCAAGTACTGCTGCAAAGACTACTGCCTGCGCCTTATCAAGCTTGCATTTAGGGACATGACAGCTCTCTTTCGTTTTCGGAGGGTAAAGTTCCGGTTTACCACAAGTGCAGGCATATGGTGAATGTAGGGAAGAGAATGATTTGTGTCTCAATACTTGTGGCTGCAATAATGAAATAATTTCAGGAAAGTCAAATGTAAGGGCCTGCCATAGCTGGAAATTCAAGACCAAAGAAAAGCAAGCGAATTACTCTGAGAGACCGTAGCAGAGTTCAGAGCTCGGGATTCAGGGCTGCTTAGTTCTGCATATTGATCCTGGCCTTTCTCTAGAGTGAGAGAGACTGGAGAGGTTTGAGCAGACATGATGGGGGAAAAGGGAGCAGCAAAAGGAAAGGAAAAAGAAGCAGATAAGAAAAAATAGTGGAGCAGTGGAGGAAGGAAAAATACAGTGAAATAAGCCGAAGGAAAGGATGAGGAGAAAAGAAATAATAAGGATGAAGAAACCAAAGGCTTGTTGAGAGGGACTAGGCCCTTGGCTCCCATACTGCCCTGTCTACTGGAGCTACCAAATGAATTGTTTCTCAGGCGTCTGAAGTTTAGGATAATCTGATTGCAGATTAGACACATGCCACCCAATCCGTGTTTAGTTTTATTTCCCATAGGCCCCCTCTAAATATGAAACTAAAGGCACGAGGGGATCTAATGTTCAATTCACACAATCATGCCTACTGCCATGGAAGTGCAATTGTGGGATCACACATTAGATCCCATCACGCCTTATTGCTGGTGCAGGGGGAGCCCAACTGTGCCTTCTTGTGGTTGCAGGGGGAGCTCCTGAAGCTGGGGCCCCACACAACCCAGTTGAGAGGCTCTGAACTACAGGGGTGCCCATGCACCCCCAGGGCTGAAGGAGAGCTGCCACAGTGATCTCCCTACTCCAGGGGTGCAGGAAACCCTCCGGGAGGAGGGAGAAACCCATGGAGCCAGAGGATCACCACAATCCTTTAGCCCCTGGAGGAGGAGGGTTCCCAGGCCCCTGACCCCTGGGGATTGCAGGAGTCATGATCCCCAGGGTCTGGGCATTTCCCACTATCGTGATCCCTAGGGCTCTTGGGTGTGGGAAACACCTGGATCCTGAGAACTGCAGCTGCTGGGATCCCTAGGGCTTGGGGGTTTTATGCTGAGCACGTTGCACCCCTACAGCTGAGAGCCCCATCATCTGATGGAGCTCTCAGCCACAGAGAAGATCCTGCTACATTAAATTAAAGCTCAATAGCAATCAACTATAAAGTTAATACACATTTTTTTAGGTCTAACTATAAAGTTGGTACACATTTTTTAGGTCTAACTTTATAGTCAATTGGAGTTTTTTTGATTGTGTGATAGCTGTTTTGCATGTGTAGCTGGTCTCCAGGTAATTGCACAACATCTGTAATGTGTAGAGGGAGCCATACAGGTCAATACGGTCTGACAGCCACTATAACAGGAACGAAGGGACATGCAGAAAAGGTTTTTGAATTCGAGTGTCTGGTCTCCTTCACAAATTACAGTCCTAACCCTGAGACAGGGTCTGACATGAAGCTGCTTCTATCCCTCTTGGTACTGTTCCACTTTGTAAAAAATACTTTACGATTCATCGAGGCAGAGACAAGCTAGGTAGATAGATGTGGGTACCTTTAGGGCAGAGGAAAAGATTGAAGCAAGGTGCGAGTCTCATAAACAAGAACTCTCACCTCTGAGCTACAAACACCTACCTCCTCATCTGGCAGCTTTGTAAGGAACTTCCTTCTATTTTGCGCATGCCAAAACTATTTCCTGAATTCAGGTGAAATTTATGAATATTTCAGGAAAACCAAAATTGAACTTTTCAACCAATTTACTATTCCCTGGGGGAAAAAAAAGATTCACCCAGCTCTAAATGTCACTGCCCTGTGCCCTCCGCTTTGGCTGTCAGGCATTCATTTTGAAGCACTTTACCATTCACTCCATAGATGAAAGAAGTATAGTTTGCAGCAGTGCAGAGGTGGCAGGGGAATTTATGCCTTGGATGCACACATTTTTCAGAGTACTCTCAGCTCATTTATGTCAGAATCTAAAACTCATTTGCACTATGGCTGAAAGTGCTAAAATCCATGGATCTGCACTTCTCCCTTAGTTGTTTCATATTGTATGAAGATCCAAGAATTAGCGGAGTCAGATATGGAATATACCCATACTGTATAATTTAGGTCATTTTAAAATATATTTTTTCCTTCCTGAGTAATTTTGAAATCTTCGCTTAAGAAGCTTTTAGGTGCACTTCACCTATGTTTCATGTACTTATAATCTCATGCATTCACCATTCCCAGAACCCATCCAATGGGTAAAAAAGGATAGAGGAAGAACACCAGCACAAAAAGCAGACTTTTTTTTTTATTTGACTGAACTGCTGATACTCAGAAACAAACTTTTATGGCAGCACAGTAAAAAGCTAGTGACAGATGGTATTAATCAGTTAAAAATAAATCTCCTTTATGCATCCAGCTTTTATACTCATTCAACAAATCATTAAATCTACAATATATTTGCATGTGTGCTGTGCATTGCGGAACAATGACTGCCATGCATTTTTCTTATCCCGCTAACGTTCATCTATAGCCACCACTGTAGATAGCATGCAAAAAATCTTAACCCTCTTAAAATCAGGGGCATATTTCTCCAATATTTCAGTGCACCAAAATTTCACCCAGATTAATACAAGATGCCAACTGAGAAGGTCCTGAGACCAAAGGGTATAAGAAAACTTGCCCAAACTTTGAAAATATTTAGAATAGCATCTGAACGATGTGTCGTAAACCAATATTCATTAGCCTGGTATTAATTTATACATTATTTCCTTTGCATCACTAGAGACTGGACTATGGTTGCCTAAATCCATCTCACGGTGTGATGTTTTCTCACATAACTTTGACTTGGATTGTAGAGTTGAAATAATCCCTAAGTCAATGGTCTGTACCTGGAGTTATATACCTTATATATCCCAAAGCTTTTCATTACAGGGTAATGAAAATGCATGTTCCTTATGAAGACATGCTTCTACATAATAACAACCAGCTATGATACAACACTCACTTTTCATTCATAGCTTTACAAAAGAGGGATCATGATCTCCAAATGCAGATGGGAAACTGAGGCACATAGAGAGAACTGATTTGCCCAAAGTCATGCCAGGGGGATCCAGAAATTACACTTGTTTCCTGAGTCCCAGTCCAGTGTTGTCTCTGCTTGAACTTGTGCAATTACTTAGAGATGTCCCTGCAAGTAGATATTGATAAGATTATCAATGGTGACAGCAGCAGCAGCTGGGGACAATATTCTTCTCCTTCCACTATAACAACACAAAAAAAAAGAAATTGGCTCAGGAAATGAATCTGATAAGTCAAAAGCCTCTCATCAGGATTCTGCTCTTCAATCTGTACTACACAGTCCTCATTCCTGGTGCTCAGTTCCCTGGGAGTGGAAAGAAGCACCCAAGGGCAGAAAAGGGCCTTACTTAAACTATTCATAATTAAGGTCACATTTTAAGCTACACGCATGGTGATGAAACAGGATACACACCACGAATGCCTCTCTCTCCACAGAAAGAATGCTACACACAGCACGTGCCATTTGCAACAAAACCGCAAACTCAATTTACTTTCTTGTGACGTGAAGCCATCAGTAGCAAAACAGGATCCTTTCTTAATAAATCTATGCCTTTCCAATGACTAAAGAGCTGAAGTGTTCATGAGTGGTATTTCAGGGTGTGAGCCTCGGTGCAGGCACATACACTATGTTTCTGGCAGGTTCTTCCTCGTTAATATTGGATATTTCAGGAATGCAGATGCTCCCTATTACTTTAATGTTTGACCCTATCTTGCTCAGAATGCCTTCAGAAATATGAAGGTCCAGTACTTCCTCCCTCTCTTACTTCCAGTCATTGTTTGGAAGTCAGAGCGCGAGAAACCTGAGTCACCGTTCAATAGAGGAGGTGCATGACCTATCATCCCCTTTCTCCACAGTGAACAGTGGTATAATTAGGTCCACCTACAGCACGAGGACCTAGCTGGTGGTTTACCTTCCTAAATACAGCATTGCTGTATTCATGCCAGGCACAAATGAAATGGGGTGAGCAAGCAGCTGCAACCAAGCCACTCTAGAGGAATTGTTGCAGGAATTGGTGCTACACCCTGCAGCAGTGTTTGAAGACTGTCAACGCCAGAGGGGAGACAGGTTGTTCAGAGTGGTATAAGGCAGAGACGCTCAAGCCCTGGCCTGCAGACAAGGCATGCCATGTTATCCTGCCTATGGGGATCCCTAAAGATCCAGAAGTTTGGCAGTGGTAGCTATTAACACTGCCACTACTCCCCAACCACCAAATTTCTAAGTCCCGCACAGCTGGATTGGCCCCCGCCCTGTGAGGCAGGAGAGGGACCCAGGCACACTGGCCTAGCCCAGAGAGCTCTTCCCCAGCCACTCTGGCCCCGCACAGCTGGATCAGGGCCTGTCTGTGCACACCTTGTGCAACTAGGTCGGACCCTGGCTGGACTGGACCCATGCAGAAGAACTGGGTCTCAGCTGTGCCAGTCCCATGCAGAGGGATCAGATCCCAGCTGTGCCAGTCCCATGTGGCAGGATCAAGCTCCCTTTGGACTCTTCCCCTGTGTTGGGATCAGGCCCTAACTAGGACAGCATTATATGCTGGACCAGGTCCACAGACTGGATCCATCCTGTGGACCGTCTTGGCAGTGCTCATCTGGCCTGTGAGGTCAAAAGTTTGGACACAACTGGTATAAAAGGGATCACTTAGGTCATAAGTTCTTGGGTCATGGTCAAAATTAAGCTACCTGCCTAAAACAGTGAAATCTTAACCCACACCAGGGCAATAATACAATATAATATAGTGCACTAGCTCTGACAGATCCTAGAGTAATTCTGTGCCTACTGTAATTATTTCAAGTGAAGGCTAAGGAAATTCATAGCTTCTGAAGGAGAGTTGCTCTCCTGTTGATAATAAAATTGCTACCATGGCCACACAGGCTAATGTATACCTGAGTATGTAACAATTCCAGCTAAGGAAGCATTCCCACATATCTCCAATGAGATATAATGATGGTAAATTTCTTGTGAATGAGACCCATATTTCTATTTATGTTTTATTCTGAAATCAGTTTAACAACCATGAAAAACAACAGTACCAAATTGTGAATAATCTTAACAGTCCTGAATGCAAGCTTACCGAGGATGAAAATGGCAATTGAGAATATTACAAAGTATTCGTGCATTTTTTTTAGGAGCCTTGAGAGGTTGTTTTCAGAGGAACTTGTGGACATTTTCCTTGAGATGTTTTTTTTTTGTTTGTTTGCTTCTAAAGAAAGAGAAATTTCATAAGGCAATAACACACTGCAAAGATGCAGGCTGTTTATAACTAGGGGGAAACATAGATAAGACATGAAATCTGAAAAGCAAATTAGCAAAGGAAAGCTGAAAAGTAGGCAAGCGGTGAAAAAAAGCTTTCCACACATGGACAACAAACCGCAGAATCAAATGCAGCTCAGTCCTCTGCAAAAGCATCAAGATGCATCTACAAAAATCCACAGGCAGGATCAAGCCTAAATTATTGCTCCCTCTTCATCAAAAGGGTTCACTACCTAAGAATAAAACAAAAGAGTTGCTCCAGGAAAGAGCCAGTATTGACCCCAACTACAACAGAAACGGAAACAACTGTTCTCACAAGAGATAGAAAGGGATAAAGCCAACGGAAAAGCAAAAGGAAAATAAACACAGTGAAACAGATAAAACAAAAGCCAGGGTCAAATCATTTCTCCAACAACAAACTGTATTCAAGATCCAGGATGCTAAGCTCTGCCTTCCCTCTGTACAGCTAAGGCCTATCAGCACATAAACAGGCAGTAGTAGCCCCGTACGTGCAAACTTGTACATACAAGCTGCATCTCACTTTAAGCATTGCAAAGATAACTCAAGCACAAAGGATGTACATCCCAAAGCCACTAATAAACAAACTTCACCAAATCAAGGGCCTGATGTTGCATTCAGAGCATACCTCAATGTCTCCACAGCTTTCAACAGCAATTTTGAGCTGTGTAAGGTTCAAATTTATGAAGACAAACATCATTTACTTTTCAAACATTGCTGAAGGAAACAAACACAATAGGTATAATCTCCTGGAAGGCGTCTTTAAATACTATTCCCCTGAAAACAAGTGGAGGGAGAAAAATTGTCAGAAATGCAAGGCAGAAAAAACAGCTTGATGTAAAAAAAACTTTTCTTAATGCCCTGAATCCTTGGCTCTGAGTGTTTTGGCTCTCTATTTCACGTTGAGCAGTAGAAAGCAGGGAACTATTTTGTTAAAGTTGATTCCATATTCACAAGGTTTCCAGTATCGACACTGAAAAAAAGTATTCTATATTATGCCAGCATCATGCAGAAATCCTATAGCTGCTTTAAAAAGAATTTGAAAAACAATTAAATCCTGCCCAGTAGCTAATTTTCTAATTTTACTCTTGGCACCATTATGTATTATTGCTTTGTTTCTCAAAAAAAAAAATCAATAGGGCATTCTTGCAAGCAGGTTAAGGAAGTACAGGCTGGATGAATGGACTGTAAGGTGCATAGAAAACTGGCTAGATTGTCAGGCTCGGAGAGTAGGAGTCAGTGGGCCAATGTCTAGCTGGCAACTGGTATCAAGTTGAGTGCCCCACAAGGCCAGCCCTAGGGCCAGTTTTGTTCAATATTTTCACCAACAACATGGAAGATGGGATGCAGTGCACCCTCAGCAAGTTTGCGGCTGACACCAAGCTGGGAGGAGTAGTAGATATGCCGGAGCGTAGGCAAGGATTCAGAAAGATCTTGACAAAATGCAGGATTGGACCAAAAGAAATCTCATGAGGTTCAATAAGGATGAGTTAAAAGTCCTGCACTTAGGATGGAACAATCCCTTGCACTGGGACAGCTGAGGGTGACTGGCTGGGCAGCAGCTCTGCAGAAAAGGATCTAGGGGTTGCAGTTTCAAGAAGCTGAATATGAGCCAACAGTGTGCCCTTGTTGCCAAGAAGGCTAAGAGCATACCAGGCTGCATTGGTACGAGTGAGGCCAGCATATCAAGGGAAGTGATGAGTCCCCTCTATTCAGCACTGGTGAGGCCACATCTGCAGTCCTGTGTTCAGTTTTGGGCCCCCCACCTCAAAAAAGATGTGGACAAATTGGAGAGAGTCCGGCGGAAGGCAACAAAAATGGTTTGGGGGTAGGAGGACATGACTTACCAGGAGAAGCTGAGGAAACTGGGTTTATTTAGGCTGGAAAAGAGAAGACTGAAGGAGGATTTTATAGCAGCCTTCAACTATCTGAAGGGTGGCTCCAAAGAGGATGGAGCTAAACCATTCTCAGTGGGGGCAGATGACACAACAAGGAGCAATGGCCTCAAGTTGCAGCAAGGTTAGATATTAGAAAGAACGTGCTTACCAGGAGGGTGGTAAAACACTGGAACAGGTTACCCAGAGAGGTGGTGAAATCTCCATCCTCGGAGGTTTTTAATCCCTGGCTAGACTAAGCCTTGGCTGGAATGATATAATTGGGGATGGTCCTGCTTTGAGCAGGAGGTTGGATTAAATCAGTGTTTCTCAACCTGTGGGTCATGACCGAAAAGTGGGTCACAAGAATATATATGAGGGTCACAAACAAACTTTAAAAATGGATCAACACACTTTAAAAACGGTTTCTCCTTTGAAGGAGAAAAATATGGGAAACCAGGGTTTTTCCCTTGCAGGCTGGCAGAGTTCCAGCCTGTGAGGGGCTGCTTGCCCTCCCAATGCCCCACACACTGGGGGCATGGGGGTGGGGGCAGTGGGTTGGGAGTGAGGGGCACATGGTCAGAACTGGGAATCGATGTTTAAAAATGGGTCCTGGTACAAAAAGGGTTGAGACCCACTGGACTAGATAACCTCCTGAGGTCCCTTCCAGCCCCAATTTTCTATGATTCTATGATAGTTCATGTAAGGGGAAAATTTCTTTGCAAAATCTAACTTTTTCAAATGAAATTGCCAAAATGAGGTCAAAACAGTAGTACCGCATTGTATCAAACCAGCAGTGCATCAAATCTGCTCTCCTGTCTCTGTCATTAATCAATAGATGATGCTTCATATAAAGGTAAAAGCCACAAAAAAGCCACCCTCAAACCAAACACATCAACCAACCATCCCTAGCCAATGACATTGTTCTACAAGTGCCAATAGGGAAATAAAATCCTCTCTGCCCTCTGTAGTGATCAGCTTATATCCTGAAGCTTTAAATGTGATTGACCTTTCTTAGCTCACAAAATCACAAATCGTGTTATTATTGTCCATAAAAATATCCTGAGTTTAAAATGGCAAGTCCCACAACAATTGCTAAAATAGTGAGGGCTCAGAGGGGAGTAAGTGGTATTTTATAAAAATTTCTATGTAAATAGATACTGAACGTGAGTGAATTGTATTTAATAAACTGACTTCACAGTTTGTTGAATTTTCTTCTCCTGATGAAGGAGTTAATCCTGCAAGGTGCCAAGCGTTCTTACCTCACTCTAGTACAAGCGCTCAAATACATGCTTAGCTTTAAGCGCAAGTATTCCTGTAGGGTAGGCTTTTGCTTAAACACATTCACCAGAGCAAGACCAGAAGGGTTGACTAGTCGCATTGTCTGCGTTTCAGGTATATTAATAAATAGCCACCACATGTATTAAACAAGCAAAGATTCACCTTCATAAGCAGCAGAGAAAATATCTATGGGCACATCTTCAAGTGCAGTTAAGTCACAGCAATAAACTCGGGAACATAAGATGCCAGAGTTTATTGCTCCCAGGCACCATGCTTGAGCATATGCCCGAGACTGCAGCATGTTGAGCTGGGGGAGAGCAGCTCTGGCTGGCAGGGGACTGGAAGGTCAGCCTGCCAGCCCAGGGCTGCTCCAGCCCAGCTCAACATGCTACAGAAGGGCTGCCCAGGGCACAAGGGTGCTCCAGGATGGGGCTAGCCAGCAGGCAGCCCTGCACTGAAACACCCTTGTGCCCCAGCCAGCCCCATCCGAATCCACCCCTGCGTTGCTGCACACTAAAAAACTCTGCAGCAGGATAGTACTTGTATTTACAAGTACTATCCTGCAGCAGAGTTTATTAATTTATTTTGGCCTAATAGGGTTGCATGTGTAGATGCTGAGATGTTTGCTGTGGAGGTAATTGGGAAACTCCACAGTAAACATCTCGTGTGGATGCGCTGTACGAATATCAAAATACAACTCCAAAATCATATAATATCCTTGATTTTCCAGTGCATTGATCACTGAACTAAATGGAACATTCTACTTTAAAATCAGTAACATACACTGACCCCAGGTAAAGCGGAGTCACTAGAGTCTTTGCCTCGGCAAGTCGGTAGAGCTGTGGTGGGAACTTGAACTTTACTAAAAAGTGGGCTAGATTCAGTGAAGCTTTTTGGCACCTAAGGTGGGATTTAGGAGGAAATTAAGGGCCTAAATCAAAAGTCGCATTACCCAAACCCTGCTCCGCTGCTTCCTGTATCCCATGGACATCTTACCTTTTGATTTTAAAAGTTCCCTTAGTGTTTCTGTCCAGGTCCAGACCTAATCTTGACAAGGCTGATCAATAAGCTAGTTCTCTAGAGACTGGGCTGTGCCATTAGTCAGAAGTGGTAGATGTAGCTCTGCTATTTCACAAGGAACATAGGGAAGGAATTGGAATTTAGAGCATCACTTTTCCTTGACGCCCTGCCTGTCCCAGGTCCTGGTGCTTTAAAAAAAGCCCCACTCACTGGGTGCTGCCGGGCAGTGGGGCAATCTCACTGCCCCATGCTGCATGGAGGGCTCTGCACAAGCCCCCAGACCTCCCCTGCTCCCTCCATCTCCTCCCATGGCTGCCTTGCCCACCCCAGCCCTCTAAGGAAAAAAAATGAGAAACCCCCCCCACTCACCATTCCTGTCCGGCAGGGGGCAATCCCCACTGCCCCACGCTGCATGGGGGGCTCTTCCATGAGCCCTTGAAGTCCCAAGGCTGGTACAGGAGCGGTGAGTCCCAGGGTTTTTCTCTTTTTTTTTTCCTTAAAGGGCCAGAGCTGAGATGGGCTGAGCAGCTGCAGGGGCGGGGGGGGAGGGGGGGGGGCTGAGGGAATGGGGGGGGGGGGGGTTGCAGGGCTCATGCAGAACCACTCATGCATCATGGAGCAGTGGGGGCAGCAGGGATCAGCCTCCCACCCAGCAGCACCCAATGAGTGGGGCTTTTTTTTTAAAACACCCGGAGCTGGGGTGGGCAGGACAGTCATGGGGGCGCTGGGGGGGCAGCGGGGGGTGTGGGGTACTGGGGGAGCAGGCAAGGGATGGGGCCTGGCAGGGGTCCTGCCATAGTCCCCTCCCTCCTCCCGCAGCCCCTACCATCTCTGAGTCCGGCTGTAGCTCCCTGCTGCAGCGGGCAGGGACTGTCCAAATCACCAAAGCTCTCCAAATCTTTTCCGAAGATTCGGACACATTTCAATCAATTCAGACCTTTTTAACTGGTCCCCTGATTTGATTCGGATTCAGAGATTCAGCCACCGAATCAGGCCAAATCTCCTCTGAATTGAATCACAGCCCTAGCAATTACAGTGCATTGGAGTAGCCTCTGCACTTGTGTATAGGCACCCTATGGTATCAAAAGAAAAGTTAGTAAGTTCAGTTTTTATGAAGTCATCTATATTTATAGACTTCCATTTTACACCTGGTAGCCATCCTCAACTGACAAAAGCATAAGCCCGCTGAAGACACTGCAGCACCACAGACTTCATCCCCATTGAGGATCTGGCCATTAACATACAAGGGCTACCAACAGGGCAGGTCCTGGACCCAGCTCAAACCAGAGTTCAAATGTAGAAATGTATAGGAAATGAGAACATTTGTGGCTGCTTTTATTAAGTACAGAAGGCAAATGACATTGCAAGCTGTGTGTTTGTACTTGCACAACAGAGAAGCGATGAGCAGATTGGCAAGTTGGGTTTTTTTTCCCTAAATGATCTTGAAATGTAACAACATCGATGCCACATGCATTATGCAAAAGTGGATGGATTGATTTGTTGGTCACACGCTTCCAAAGACCCATTTATGCAGCTCCCTTTAAATAATTAAGCAGAGAAAATTTTACTGCTGAAAAGCTAATCAGGATCATCTTGGTACCCAATGGATTCGCTAGTCTCCCTAATTGCTAGAGATAAGGCTCAGTGAGCTCTCAAAGTTCACATCATCCTGGCCACAGGGAGGTTGCCCTAACTGCCTATCCGTTTGCATTTTCTAGATGGTATTCTGTTTTTCAGTACATTTCTTAATTTTGCATCATTGAGAGCACTGAAAGTATTGGTTTCCCAGTTCTGTGGTCCCATTTCCAGGGGTTTCTATGACAGCTATCCCCAGAAATAGGCAGTCTCAGCATCACTCATTAGTGAAATGGAGAACAGATTTATTTTGATTAGGTTTTGATTTTTTTTTTTGTGAGTTTTACAAATATCCTGGGTTATTTTGCTTATGTAACTTCTTGGCAATGACACAGCACATGTAAAAAGAGATAGTTAAGAATAGAGAACATTTATGAAGGGATTATTAAAATAGGCCATATATTACCGTTGGTTTTTAAGTGGAATTCACCATCAAGCCAGAGTCACGGTTCTAGATCAAATGTGAGCTCTCAGCAACTGAATGATATCCTTTTCCATCAAGGTTGCCCAAAATCTGTGTATGGCCTCTGTAGGAACATTCAGTAGCATAAAGAACTTGAAATGTTATGTAAAGTTTTAATAAAGTTCCTTCAGGTCAGGTTCTCAGTCAGTGTAAACTGATGTGCAGCTTAAAAATTGTAATAGTGCTACCCAGATTTACACCTCTTGAAGCATGGCCTTGCTTATGAAAATGTTCCTGAAACAGATGCAGATGGTGGATTTTTTTCACAACGGAAGATGTTTACAAGTAGTCTACAAAAGCACTGCCAGTTTTGAGATATCTTTAGAAATTCAAATTATCTTTAGAAAAAATGCCTAACCCCATGACTACAAGAATGATTAATTACATATTTCACCAATTAACAGACATTATCTATCTGAAAGTAAAATTTTTAAAAACTAAGGGGAAAAAACCAAACACAGCAAACATCTTAAACCAAAATAAATAATCTGTGTTCTCATATTTAACAAGATTCCCAACATTTTTCAAAGATTGCCCTGCCTTTCAGAAGATAAATGTCAATGTAAAAAGTAGTTTGTGTTTGAGTTTCACCTTGCATTCTGCCATTAGCTTTATCCGACTTCATTATGTATCAGTATCTTTCAGTTTTTGTAAGTCAGAAGATGAACAGAATTAATGACTCCTATCCCAGCTCTTACTTCATCATCTTACATACTGACAACAACACAGAGGAAAAAGCAATACTTGGAGCAAGGGGTCAGGTCAGAGGACAGCTGCCATCTGCAGAAAGATGTCTCTCCGCAATTACGTCACCGTCACGAGTCACATATGGATATGCGCTTTTAGCCTGTGTTCAAACACGTATGCACAATGGCAAAAAGGGGATTTAAAATAGTAGGAACAGGGAGTGGGTTTAAACTTGGAAATGAGGTGCATTCTTCCAATCCTACTTATTTCTTGAATAATGAAAGCTGGTGGGGAAAAAAAATCCAATTTTCCATTCACATTTTGAATTTAAATGAAAAAAAAAATTGTTGTTAAACAACAGCTGCTCTTTCTCACTTGGTATGAAGATTGAAATGCTAAATTATGCCCTTAAAAATGCCACTCTGCAGCACAGGAATCTCTTCCAGTCATCTTACACTTTGGAGATTTTGCTGCAATGCACATTTGATTAGACACTTCACTGTTTTATGGATCTGGACTATACTATAGGTCAGGCAAGAGTTTAGCTAATCAATGTGAACTCCCCACTGTATGAAATACAGAACAGTCTGTATTTTATTCTAAACATTTATTATGCCTTTTACAAACCCATCCATCAACCTCTAGCAGTACTTACAAAAATGTTAAGAACTACATATACTATAAGTGGATGCCAATTAACAGAAAAATCCCTAAGACATACCCATTCAAACCATTCAACTGTGATGCTCACAAAAATAGACTGGATAAACAGATAAGGCCGAGAGAGTTCTGACTTGAATTTTAAGGCCAAGACGGGTGAGTCAGGTTCTAAGCATCTCTGACATTCCCTTAAGCTATGTTTTCAGATATCTGGAGCAGAAGAAGCTTCAAAAAGGTGTGATGTTCATTCTTCCCTTGGTAACCAAAGAAAGGCCAAGAAAAGCTTGGTTTCTAGCTGATTTTTTTTCTGAATGCCCCAAGTAATCAGGTTAAGTAAAGGATGGGCATGTTGGTCCTAAGTGACAACAGATCCTGAAAAGTGTTTTTTGGTGAGCATAGCAGAACAATCAGACTACACCTATAGATGTATGTATGGATATATATATTATCCAGGCATTATTGATGCTGAACAATGCAAGATGCATCACTACCAAAATAATATATGATCACATCCATGGCAAACTACCTGATATAGTTGGAAACACTGCAAGCTCAACAATAGTTCACCTCACCCTCCCCTAAGTTATTCAAGCCCTCATAGACCAAGACAGGACAAGAAGGTCTAGGCAGCACTACACTCATCTTCTCTTCAAACAGCAAACCTAAAAGCACTGCCTCAGGGAGGATAGGTTCGTTTGAATTCATTCATCTAATAGTAAACGGAATCAAAATTGAATGCAGTATCAGGAGGGGCTCAGACACTGCGAGTAGGCTATGTTATATGCAACAGAATCATATTGCGAAGCTTTAGCTAAGAGCACAGGCATGGGTGAACTGGGCAGCCACCCGAGGCCCAGACAGAAAGGGGTCCCAAAAATTGTAATTTTTGTTATTATTATCATTACCTCTGTCAAAGGGGGTCCTGATACTAACAGTTCGCCCAGGGCTGCCATGAGTTTAAGTATGGTGCTGACTCAGAGCCTAGGTTTTTCACCCCATAACAGCAATCACTGATGCTCATGTCAGTTGTATGAAGGGCATGTGTCTACACTGCCCAAGAAGCACTGCAGTGAAGTGCAGCACACTGACACCATGTACCCCGACTACTGAAAAGCATGTGATGTACCCATCAGAATACAGCGCCGGGGAAATCAGAGCTTCCTGCGCCTGGGTCACAACTGCGATATTCCAGTTTCACATTGGAGTAAGTCCTTTGATTTGCACAGGCGGTACATGGCACTTGCACAGGCGTGAATCAAGTCCACTGAGGTTTCTCACATCCCTGCACAGAGGCTATATATACTTTCTTCAGACATTTGGCTCCTGTCATCCACTTGCGTTCCCTCTCACCGTTCTGAGAGCGCACTGTGACTCTCAGTGAGATTAGGTTCAGAGACATTACAGAGAGGGAAATTAAACTTGCCCATTATCCTTCAACTCCCTCCTGTGCTGTGACGCATGTGCTCATTTCTTCGATGCATATAGCAGGCCTCCCTGCTTGAAAGTCAATCTCAATACAGGGAGATTTAGGGAACTAGGTGACGGGGGGTTGGAATTTCCATTGTTTTTTCTTCCAGAAAAACCAGTAAAGCCAAAAATCTCCCCATTTCCCTTTTTTTTATATAGCTTTACCTACACAAGGGTATGTTGCTACCCAGTTGCAGGTAGGCAGCTACATAAGGGAGAACCTACAGTTCTAGAGTTCTTTGCTATCATAAATGTGGTGTGACATTAAGGAAATTCAGCTTTCTTCCTTCTAGAGGCCATTTCATTCTGTTGGGTTTATCTCTCTCTTTCCATTTAAAAATTTGCCTCTTGCCAAAGATTAATTTAAAATACACAGCCTGATCCAAAGCCCACCAGAAAACAATGGATAGCCTGCTGTCGTCTTCTATGGGCTAGGGACTAACCCATAGGAAGCACAGACATGTGAACTTCAGAAGATGTCATGCTTGCATTTTCTATCATCATTATTGGGAACTCTGTATCTTCTGTCCTAGCATGCCTGCAGATGTACCTGTCTTGCATTTTTAATTATAGGGAGTCAAAACAAGAACATTTATAATTTCCAGTTCCTTGAAATGACCCAAGCTATTTTTTTTTACCTTTTATCCTATATTGGAGCAGAAAGAAAATTCCCAGGATGGGAAAGCCATTGTTGCACCCAGCCCGCCCTATTAGAAACCACAAATAAACAGCCAGAAAAAAAAGGGAGAGAAAGTTATGGGGAAAAAAACAGGCTAATTCCAAACTGGTTATTAAAGGGGCATTTTTCTATCAATGGAGAAAAAAACTACATTATACATTATAAAATGCATAAAATGAACAATATTAATTTGGCTTCTCTCCATCTGTCTCTCAGTGATATAAAGACTAGCGGTATTACACGCACGCCTGACAAACCTCCCCCCTTCCCCCCCAGCTGCCTCTTATCATGTTTTATTTGCCTTATGGTAGCACTTACAGTCCTGGATGAGGACCATTGTGAGAGGCATCATAAACACTGACCCAAAAGAAACAGTCTCCACTCCAAAAACATACAGCATTATCCTTCTTGTCCCTTCTAACAACTGTGGTATTCAAGACTCCTGCAAAAAAATCCTGACTGGGCTTTCAGGTTTAAGTGCTTGAAAAAAAACACAGACAGACAAATTCAGTGCAAGAAAGAGAAATGTGATCATTGTACTGACATCACATAAAATCTTGTGGCAGGCATTTCTATCAGCCAGGAGCCTTTGCAATGCAGTATAACACACTGGGTGCATCTACACGTGCACATGTACTGCGCAGTAACCAAAACTTACTGCTTAGCATGGGTGCGCCTCTACATATGCACACCCATACTGTGCAGTAAATATGGCAACTTACACCGACCTGGGCATGAATTTGATACCTGCATCATGTAGCCAGCATGTGGAACAGCATGTCAGGGCACAGTGAGAGCATGCACAAAAGCTGCCTGCCGCTGCAAGCTCTGTGCTGCTCTGGCCACACATCCTCTGTGTGTATGGGGGCAGAGCACACCCACCCTGCCCCTGGGTCCCTGGCCCCATAGCCCTGGTAGCTGGGGGTGCCCTCCAGCAGAGCTGGGGGGCAGGGGTTGTGGGTAGGGGGCCAGGGGCACAAGCAGGGTTGAGGGGCTTGGGGGGGGGAGTGAGGGACACCTGCAGGGCTGTGGGGGGCATTTAATTTTAACCAGAGATTTTGGGATTTTTAATCAGAGAATTTGCAATTTTTTATCAGAGAACTTGTGATTTTTTTTATCACAGAAAACCAGGATCCCTGCTAATAACTCTCTGTGGTGTCAGGCTTTGAGGCACTTAAGCAGGGTCTGTCCAAGACCCACAGACCAGATGACATTCCTAATATACAGCCATCCCTATTCAGGACAGTTCTTAAGGTGTCAGCCTCTGCTTCAGTCCCTTGGAAATCAGTGGGACTTCAGAACATGCCTCGCTTTCAATATTTCTGTTCAGGACAACATGCTTTCCTGAATGAAAAATAAGCATGTGCCTAAATTTGATTGACTTCAATGAGATTTCAGCACATATGTAAATGCTTTGCTGGAAGACAGCCAGACACATAAAAACAAATGACTAAAACCAAAACCCAGATTATGGAATAGAAGTTTTAATCCTAATGAAATGACTGATGTGGACTTTTCCTAGTCTTTCATTTTCCTAGTGATTCCTTACCCGTGGTTCCTTTTAAGCAGCTGTTCATTGCTTATAATCATTGCTCATGATTCTACTTATTTTCAGCCAACTCAAAGTGCCAGTGCCCTTAATCATGCATTTTGCTTTTCATCTACCTGTTCATTAAAACTGGCCATCTTTTAAGTAACTTATTCCACCTCCCTGTGATATTTGCTCCATTTTTCTGAAAACAGAGATTTCTTTTGATGCTTCATACAAAATAAAGCTGAATGGGAAAAGTTAACTCCCATTTGCAGAACATTTCGATATTGTTCATTTTGGTTCTGTTCTTATTAGGATCAAAGCCCACAGATTTTCAAATTCTCTGGAGCAGGGCATGGAGCTCACAGCAAGTGATCTGAAGTCCATCTGAATTTTGCCACCTAGCCCTGGTACAGAATACATTTGGACTGTTATCATCAGGAAGTGGTAATCAAAGTCAGAGCAGACAGAAAGCCTGGTAATTAATTAAACCAAAAGGTAGTTTTAGGTCTGTGGGCCCCAGCAGTTCATGGAATACATTTGGATAGAACAATATAAAGAACAGCTCGGTATGGATATTGTCTACACTACACAACGTGTAGGGTCGAGAGACCTTTGCTTGTGAAGCAAGGCAAATGAGCCCATAAAGAGTCCCATGCTGCCAGGACTAACCTGTTTCTGACACCTGAACAAGCGTGTTCAGAGCTAGCTCCAGTATCTCTTCTCTATTCTACAGTGTGCACTATAATAAGACCCAAAGAATAACCATCCTTTTGAAATATTATAGGCAGCCACATCAGTTTCAATGCAGCTTTCTGATCTAAGCAGTAAGGTTTTCAGCACGATGTTCATAAAGGAATATATTGTGAATCCTTCAAAATGAATGAGGTCTTTGCTAATGATCTAAATGAAATCACAGTTTGACCCAAGCATCATGTTCTCCAGCACCATCTTGCTATCCAAAACCCAGAAGTTACAGGTGAGCATAATTAGCTATTTCCCTAGACGTCACTTCTCTCCTTACATTTTAGATGAATGTGTGAATAGCCTGTGGAGGACAATCTATTAAATTCAGTTTGTAATTTAAGAGGGAAAAACCTCTGTGGGGAGAGGAAAACACCACAAGGCATCATAAGCAATGAAAAGCAAAAAGAAAGCAGCACGAAAGGAGGTTGGACACAGGCTTTTGCTCTGTATCAAAAAGAATTTTATTTTCTTTTTTAAATAGTGTTGGTCTTTAAAAGCCCCTGAAATGCACTGATGTGAGCTCCTTCTGAAAGGCAATTCAGCTCATTGAAGGTAGTATGACAAGCCCAATTTACCATTCTTCTAATGAGGGCTCTTAGCAATTGTTGGCTTGAACTATGCCAGCTACAGTAGTTTTCCAGGTAGATGATAGAGATAAAAAATTAGCATAGTGAGGCCCCAGAGTTTGGGGAGATTGTCAGGTTTCCAAAGGAGTCACTAAAATCTGCTCATTTTATTCCCCTCTAACAAATTGTGTCTGATAGCACAAAAGAGCACCTTTCCTGTACTTTTAACAGCCACTGACAGAAGCTAAAAGCCGTGTAGTGCTGCAGTCTGCATAGCTCTGGTCAACTTATGTTTGTGAGAGACATTGCTCAGTTGTTTTGCACTGTGGGTAATAAAGAGAAAATTCAGACATATTGATGGAGTCCCATTATAGGTAGGGAGAAAAATAGCATTGTGTTAACAGCGCATGAATGGGAGCCGGTGTTCCCACAGGTTTGGCCTGGGCAAATCAAGCAGCTTCTCTCAACTACCCAGTCCATAACCCGGGAATAATAGTTACCAGCATTAGTAAAATGCTGAGAGGCAAACTCTGCAACATCTGTAAAGCACTTTGAGCCTTTCAGATAAAGAAAGGGACTAGAGAAAAAAAGGAAATGCATTTTATATTATCCCCTTTGTTCACCCAAAGTAATATTGCAGGTGAAAGAAAGCTGAATTATACAGAACTTATAAAAATGTAAGAAGTCTGACTAAATTCCCATTAAAGCCAAAGAGCATTTCTGCCGACTTCTGGATTCAGCCAGCAATAAGCTTCCACGGTAAGCCCGCGCTCTTATAAACAAGGGCTGTTAGGACACTCCAGTATCTCATTGCTTTGATTTGTTCCTCACCTTGGAGACAATGGGAAGAGAACGAATCTCATAAACTGGGCTTCAGGGACAGATTTCTAAGGGCTAATTAATTTGTTGTTCACTCGAAGATGAAGATCCAAAGCGGTGGAGATTGCACAACAAAGCATCTCCCCTAGAGCTCGGAGAAAAGGAAGAAAAGAACATGCCATCCACTCACCTCCATCCACAGATACGTTTCACAACCACAATGAAATCAGCATTTCACGCCATTACTCCAAGATGCCTCTAAGCCCCACACTTACACATTGCACTGCTTAATTGTCTTTAATAGAGTTCACCTGAGGTCAGACGCTTAGTAAATTGGGAGATCTGTTTACAGTTCAGATCCAAGTTTATTTGCAAATGGCTTTCCCATTGCTTTCACTCAAAGACAAATCTTCAGAACAAATTTTGTTAGGACAAACCTTAAGTCCTCTTTTCTGGATAGGAGTCAACCTCCCACTGCTTATGCTCAGTTCACGAACTGCCAGAGGAAGTTCACTCACTATAAACATTTGCTTTGCATTGCTCTGCTGTTATATCGGCTGCAAAAAACCACTGCATTATTGGGCAGCATTTCACAAACTGAACGTACATGCCTGCCTTACCTTCTCATGAAAGAATACCTTCTAATCTGTCATTACTTTCACATTCTCCAATGTATTGTGACTCACTTGGTTCCCTGCCAAAATATTAGTGTAATTTACTTATATCTGATGTTAAATGTATCAACAGTGCCTGTAACAATGTTCCCTCTCTCTCAGTCACTCAAGTATTGATATGAAAAAGTAGCATGCGAGCACACATCACATTACAAGTGGTCACATAGGCCCAGATCCACAAAGGTCTAAACTTGACGTAAGTGCCCAAATACTTTGAAGATCTGGGCTATAGAAACTAACTAAAATATATACAGTAATTTACAGGAAACAGTTTCCACACCGTGATTGCCTGCCTTCAATTTACAGCCAAATTGAACAACTTCATTTCCCCCATTTGTTGGTCTCTTTGTGGTTCAGTTTTACCTTCTACAGACCGCAATAAAAAATGTTAAAAGCAAGCAAACAAAGGATGCAAGGTATCAACCAAATGATTGTTTCCATTTTTCTTTATTACCAGAGTGGAATCAGATATTTTGAAAAAAGAAAAAATAATATTCCTGAACGCCTGTGGCTCCAAATCAATAAAGGTCAGTAGGTTGCTAGAATGTATGTTTTATACCCTCTTTAGAATAAATAAATTGACTAATTTAAATGATGCCCAAGTTGAATGATAAAAGGTCAGATTTTTAAAGGGGTCTAAAGGGAAAGTTAATGGGAGCAGAAGGTGCCTTTGAATATTCCACTGAAAGCATTTTCTGTGCACATGAATCCTGTTTTTTGATGGGTGTAAATGCCTGTGTATAAAACTCAATGCAAGTTTAGAAACTTAAGCCTGAATAAATTAAGTAAAGTAAAAAACTGATTCTACCTGAGATACAGACAATAATACTTACCTATTTTATACATGAGAGAAGGGAAGCTTCAAAGTCGAGTGGGCTCATCCACAAGTCGCACTGAAAGAACCAGATTTGGAAGCCAAACATTTCTGTCAAGGAATCTGGATAAAACAGAAATGGATACATATTATCCTGTGTCCAGTTTTTCAGCGCTTTTGAGGACTGTATAAATATCTCCACCAACACTGGAAATGGAGGCGATTTCAATTTTATACTTGACATATCTAATTAGGATACTTTTCACTACCGTACAGTGAGCCAGACACTGAAATCAGAATGCGTGAGAGCTAGCACCTAATTTGAAACACTTCGTAATTGAGGTTATCTGACTAGCATTGCCAAATATTATGATATACTAGCTATTCCACATGATCCCGGGAATCAGCAGTAAGCACTATTGATTCACTGAGGGCGTAGCAGTTCTCTTGAGTTCGTAACATTATGACAGTGAATCTCAGACATGGTATGCTCTGCTCTTGGGAAAGGGGGCAGTAGTTCAGCAGTATAGAAACAAAAAGAGTGTCTTTGACAGGTGTATAGTACATAAGGATACAGAAAAAAGAGGAACTGAGAGAACAGGGGAGATAGACTATAACACCAAACAAGGGGTTTATGTCAAGGAAGCACGTAAAGGCTGTGTATGTGCCTTTCCTGAGTAGGGATGCTTTCCTGAATGGGAGTCAAGATAAATAAACTTTTCCCAAGACCCACCGCAGCTAATGACTTGAGAACCAGAGAATCCCATGTCTCGCATACAAGGCAAGACAAAGCCAAGGATTGTTCAAAGCTCTGTATTCACACCAAGTGTTAACAAAAATATCACAACCCAGAAGAGCTGGATTGGGTCCTGAAGTTCTCATGGACAAGCTGCATTCCCGCTTCCCAAAGGAATTTTTCCTGTTCCAGGAAATTTTTCTGGGTAGAGAGACATGGTTGAAGGAAATCCATACTGTACCAGATTTGATGCAGAATTCTCTTTCAACCCTCAAATGTCTGTTTAAAACAACTCAGTTAATTTTTAAAAGTCCTATTCGGGTGTTGGATAGAAATCAGTTTAACTAATGTAAATCTAAAGCTTTCTCTGCATATGATGATGGCATTAAATCCCTAACTGGAATATTTAAAGACAATGGGCAAAATTCTCTCTGCTGAGAGCAGAGAAAGCTCCCGGGGGGGATCCCAGACACACGTTAGAGGGCTAGAGCAGAGGCAGGCAAAATACAGCCCGTGGGCCTCATCCAGCCTGCCAGACCATTCTATCTGGCCCACGGGGACCCTAAAACATGTAGAAAATTAGTATTTATCTGCTCCTGGATGCCTGTCAAAGATGACAGATGCCAAGGGCAGTAGGACTCAGGGGGAGCCAGCAGGACCCAGTAGCCAGGCCCCCCTCCAGCCCCACCCTGGACCCAGAAGCCTCTGCTTAGCAAAGCCTTCTGGGCCTGGGACTGGTCCTGTCTCCCTACACTGGAGAGAAACTCAAGTAAGAGTCGGGGGGAGGCAGGGGAGGGCCGCAGGGAATACCCCAGTCCTTGAAGCCAGGGCGGGCCAGCTCCTGCTGAGTCCTGAAGTTTTCTTTATATCAGTACCAATCTGATATCGAACCAATGCATCACTGCACCTCTAGTGTCTAGATATGTGTGCAATGAGGGAGGGACATTGTGTGTGTGTGTGTGTGTGTGTGTGTGTGTGTGTGTCCGTGTTCATAGGGTGAGTCCCATACACACACCCCAGCAGACACATGCACACATGCCCCCCTCGCACTGCCATACATGCAGACATCCACATCCACTCCCACACCCCAGCTACCCTCCCCAACTTATAGCCCCCCACAAACCCCATACCCACCCACACATCCACACACACACCCACATGCTCCCTCACCACACCCACACCCCCCACAACTATCCACTCCCCAAACCCCCCACACACACCTACACCCTCTCCCACACCTCACATACCCACAGCTCCCTACAAACCTATACCCACCACCGTACCCTCCACCTCCCACAAGATACAAGAGTAAGACTTAATTTTAAGCTATTGTGCAATCACCTCTGTGTACACTACACAAACACATGTAAATCAGGACAAAATATTTTTTTAAATCAAATTAATGAATGTTGTAGATGTTCGATTTTTAGCATATAAATTAGTATTTTTCTGATTTGGAGACAGCAATACTCCTTGTTGAAAGGAGTACTTCCGGGGACCAGGGGAGGGACTTCTGGTGGCAAAGGTCAGGGGTTAGAAAGTGGGACTTCTGGTCACAAGATGGAGACCAGGGGCACCTGTCAAGGGGTGGGGCTACCCACGCGACCCTCGACAGATTGCCAAAACTCAGTAAGCAGCCCTCTGACTGAAATAATTGCCTGCCCCTGATCTAGAGGCTGCTCTAATTCCTGGTTCTATGTCTGCTGGGAACATACATACCCCAAAGCATTCCCTTATGCTTGGGTCATGATGTCTGTACTGTACTGAAAAAGATAAACAGATATAGGTACACCCACAGAGCTACACCAACAAGTGCTCCCACCCCAGGGGAGATGCAGCTTACACCAGCAAAATAATTCTTTTGGTTGCACAGTTTAAACCAGCTTCCTGGGCAGAATAAGCCTTTTGCTGCAGATTCATGCCTAGCCTATGGCATATGCCAACATACCAATGGTGGCCACGCTCCCTGATTAGAACAGCTCTGCTGCAAAACTTCTGAGAGTAAATCATTTTGCACCACTCATCCATAGGCATGAGTAGGTCAGAGAATCTGTCCCTGTGCACCACTTCAGTCTTTTACAGGAATTACAGGAAACAACATTACATCCACAAATATTCAGCTTTTGGATAGTCCTGAATCTATTTGGATTGAGGATCACTCAGTTCATCTTCTTATCTTTGTAGACTGCATCCAACCATCCTTTAAAACCCTGGTAGCATATCAGGGTTGCTGGCTATAGCCATGTTGGTCTAAGGACATAGACAGACAAGGTTCTTTGGGTAAATGTGATACCTTTTATTAGACCAAAACTAAATAGTTGGAAAAATTGTTCTTTGCAAGTTTTGGGGCACAAACACCCCCATCTTCAGGCATATTGAGAGTCTGGTAGTATATCATGAAGCCTTACAAACACCTCTTATTTTGCAAGCTAATTTTGTTGCAACTAGGGTCATCTTAGCAACTCAAAATCAGATGACTTGTACGTTTTGGAACAAAGGAGGTAATGCATAGTTTAATACCAGAGACACTTGTCTTGCTGATAGTTCTACAAATATTCCTTATCAAAGACCCCATTGACCATCATCAGACTTCTCTTCCATTCATCTCCAAACCTCAGTATTGCTTTCTGCCAAATTTCATTTTAGCAAAGGTAAATAACGTCTTTCGCTACAGCACTACCACACACTTGAAAGTCTCCTCTCAGGATTTTAAAAACATGAATTCATATTTCATAGGCAAAAACTGGATTCATATGTCATTACGCTTGATCTAATCTCATTCCCTGACTACCAATACCATTCAAGTATTTTTATCAAGTTTTTCTATGAGGGACGATCTTTTAAAGAAAGAATTGCTAAATTACATTCTAAATATAAACACTTAAACATGGTCAATAATTCTGCAACATTTAATCAATGAGGGAAAGTTTATTTGTGTCGACTTTTCTAGCAAAATCTTATGAACTGATTTATTGTCTTCTCTAGCACTTGATTGTATGACAAGTTCCATGACTTTAAAATCACTTTTTTAAAATCAAATTAGTTAAACTGGAGTGCAGTTCTGTTTGAATACTCTTCAATCCATTTACAACTGGATTATATTGATTTGGTTTATGGCCTTTTCCAAGATAGGATTTTAAGATCTGAGGTTAAGTATGGTTTAGCTAACCATTATCATTGGCTTTAATGGGGAGAAAAGGTGGAGGGTGGGAGAGGGGACTAAGTTTTTACCTGACTGATTTAGCACACAGGGGCTACATCTACACATGCAGCAGACTGTGCATCCTTACTGCACAGTCATTTAGTACTTATGCAATTACTAAATGACTGCACAGTAACCTGTGTTGCTGCACAGTACTGTTGTCATACTTTTTTTCCTGAAGCTACTGTGCAGTAACAACAAACTACTGTGCCATAGCTTGTTACTGCTGTGCAGTGGCATCACTGCACAGTTAGTGCCCAGCAATGCTACTGCACGGTAGTAACAAGCTACGGTACAGGAGCTCATTGCTACTGCAACATAGTGTCTTGTGTAGAAGCCCTCCCGGCCTGCCCAAAGAAAGTGTGAACTTCCTTGTCCATACTTGGAATTAAATCCTGGCTCTAGTGAAGTCAATACCAAAAGTTTTATCAACTTCCACAGAGGCAGGAATCACCTAACACTTTTAGACTATTTTAATGAGAAGCTGTTAGCTAATACCACATTTGCTGTTGTTGAGTGGACACCACCGTAGGCTAAATCAATATATGCCAGACTTAAGAGAGTTTCCACACAGGGCTTTGCATGGTTTTAATTAAATCAAATTAAAACATACCCACCTTTTATTAAATTGCTGTGGCCTTGCATCTAATTTATTATTTAATTCCTTCCTTCGGCTTTGGGAAGAATGCAGATTTACAATTATCTCGAAACTCAAGAACAGATGGAATTCAGCTATGACTAGAGGCACAGCCCCCAGCCACAGCAGGTCTATAAGCAAAGCTGGATGAAATCGCTCTCTCACTCTCAAAAAAATGAAAAAAAATTCAGCACAAAGGCAGATTCATCAGCAATGAAACCTTTTACAAATGCATGCTGGCTTCTAAGATGTTTTTTAATAAGAAAAAATTCAGGAGGTAATTTTCAAAACAATAGTATTTGATAGCATTCAAAAATAATAAATAAATAAATAAAATGATGAGCAAAAACACTAAAAAACAAAACATTTACATTTTTTCAAAAACATTCTTCAAATTCATGATTCGTTACAAGATTTTAAGATGTGGTAAGATTTTTTTTATTGTAGTTTTAAATTGCCAGCAAATGGAAAGACATAGTTTTTACAGGCTGTCAGATAACCTCCAGAGGTCTTACAACTCAATAACCACCCCCAGCTTCTTTTTTGCCCCCCCTCCCCTCCCAAGCACCAAGGATAGGAACCCACTAGTATCAGTTCTGCCCTGCTTGGGCTAAAGTACATCCAGTGTCTGAGCTAGCTGGTTCAGAGTTAGCGCATATCTCCCTACATTATTCAGGAGTATGTAGTATTGACCCACCCATAAGCCTCTTCCATCCCCAGCCACAAGGACTCAGCGCAATAACCCAATTTTTCTTTTACATAGTAGATAAAATATCTAGGGATACTCTTCAGTGTCATGAAAAACACACACTTTTTTATAAGCTATTAAATATGATTCAAGATCTCCGACCTGAATCTTGGTTTTTGTATAGTGAGCTATCAATTAAGGCTGCCTGTGTATTTTGTTGCTTTAATGATTCATGACTACAGAATCTGTCTTGAATGTGGGGGAGAGAAAAAGATTAGTGGTGAACAGGAAAAACACGGATAACATTTTTCAGTGTCTTAAATTTTAATCACCAGGAAACAAAAAATAAATGAGCTATGGGTATTGTATAATTGTAATAAATTTTGAGAAATGAGTAGTGTCCAGAGAAACCCAATTAAGTTTAATAATTTTGTGCATCAGGGACACGGAGGAGAAATCCAACAAGTTACTGGAGAATAAAGTTTTCAACAGCAGCAAACAAAGTTTAAATTAATCTGACACATAATGATACTTTTGGCTGCCTTTCTAATTGATTCCCCTCATTAAGGCAAAAGGAACTTGTGCTTAATAAGCAGATTGCTCAGTGACTGACCCTTACACAGAGATAAAAGTTAACTTCAGCCAGGCAGAAACAAGCATATTCATAAAAAGAAGTCTTTTTTTTTTTTTTTTTTTAAACCCCAAAACAGCACTTTGATAATCTGTTCTCTGTTTTGGGGCCCTGCAAAGTTATTAGAACAAGATCCAAAAAAAGAAGGGCATAGGACCCTGAAAGTGTGGTACTGTAACACCAAATATTCAAGTATCCAGTGCTCATAGGTAAAATCCAGAACCCTGAGTTTGGGTGCCTAGCTCCCTTATAACAGGAGTTGTCAACTGGGGGTACACATACCCCCAGGGGTACTTGGGAAGGCCCTAGGGGGTACGCGTGGGTAAGCAGGGTGGAGCGATGCCACCCATCACTCCATGCTGCCGCCTTCCAGGAGCAGGGCTAGGGGGAAGCGGCCAAGGCAGTGGTGCCCCTCCGTGGGCTGCACAGGTGCTGCCCTGCCAGCCAGCCGGACACGGGGTAGGGAAATTTGCACGGGGCAGCTGCTGCTGCCGCTACACATCCAACCATGACCCCCACCCCCCCCAATCTGTTTTGAGCTGCCAGGGGTACACATTTAAAAAGGTTGAAAACCCCTGCCTTATAATAATGCATGAGGAGAAGTTCCTTGTTTTCGATTAACTATTTGTTCCTCTGCACAGGAGCCGTATAATAGACTCGCAAGAAGGAGGAGTCATTTAAAAAGCCAGAAGCCTCAAATTCCAAAACTAAAAGACAGACAAGACTTGAGTAGAAACACTCAGGGCATATCTACACATCGACGTTGCTATGGTGCCGTGCTTTACTACTGCCTTTTGGAAGTAGTAAAGCACGGCGCAGCATAGGAGGTTACTCAGCCATGCTCGTGGTGCATGGATAGATTTACCCGCTATGTTGCCATAGCGGTGCACTATACCTGGGGAGCACACTGCTACAGCAACGTAGCTGATGAACACGTGTAGACGCACACAATTGCTACATTGCTGTAGCATGCCATATGGCAATGTAGTGCATCGCTACATTGCCATAGGGCGATGTGTAGATCCGCCTTCAGATGTCAATGTGATCCAGATCAGTCCCTTCATTTTTAAAACACTGGACTGAGTCCTTAACTGACAAGGGCTTGGAGGGATCTCAGCTACTTAGGTCACCTGTAGTTCATTTACATAGGGGAAGCCAGGGAAATCCAGTCCTCTTCGTATTTTAAATGACTACTACTTTGGATTTAAACCAGGCTCAAATTGGGTAAGTCTGCAGTAATCCAGTATATTGATGTCTATCACAGTTAGGTCTCTTGTTCTCCATAATCTTAGCATTCATTAAAGAGAACAAAGTCGGCCCATTGCTTGGGTAATGGCAAAGACCACCTCATTAATCTAAACAGAGTCTAACCATACAGACTCATCTCTGTGTGTATGCAGAGAGCCAGGAATACCTCTAAGTAGGAGCTTTCCCATTCATCTCAGCAAGGTATAAAATCAGGTAGCCAGTGATGGTAACTTTAATGCCAATAGTTACCTGTTTCATGCTTCATGTGTAAGAGGAGCAGGAGCGTCATGGTTTATAAGAAGAATTTTATCATACGGGCTTGATGACCCAGAAGGCCCCTACATTTATTCCTACACTCCCATCAGCATGATTTACTGATTAAAGATTCACTTTGATAATCCAAACAGGGAGTGTATCACCACTGCTGAGGTTTTAAGCCCATCAAGGAGAAGACAAGGTCAGCGGCCTAGCTCCTAGGGATACAAAAGCCACACAGGAGGAGCCAAGCTCAAGAAACAGAGACCTGTACAAGATGTTGAACAGTATTGAGCATGTGTGATGTCTCGTTCTAACAACTAAGGTGGATCTTATTGTGTGGGTGGTACGTAGAAGAATATTAACCTTTTCCAGCCAGTCAAATCAGCCTGGGATTTAAACATTCAGTCTTTCCCCGGCTGTAATGCTTTCTATTTCATTACCGTTTTTATCTGAGGATTTCAAGCAAAAAAACAAGCCTCAAGCACCACTGCGAACAGGCCACTTTTAGTACAGGGGAAGTGACTGAGGACAGTACAACATATTGTCTAACTTGCTCTGCAACTTGTAAACCCTTGTGCAGATTACTCCCCTCACTTCCTAACAAAATTTCACAAATAAATCACTGTAGATCATTAAGATAATTGTTCTGTTAAGGGAGATTAATGAGAAAGTTACTAGTTTAGATCTGTAATTTAAACCAGTTGAGTCTGAGAGTTAGAGCCATGTTGCTCTAATCATCCCCATTGATGGAGAAAGCCATTCAACCTTGCATGAGAAATGCCATATAGCTAAAAATCCAAATTTCCATACCATCACCGACTATAGGAAAATAATGTGATGACTCCAAGGGCAGGAATGTGACCAGAAGTAGCCCGATATCCCAAGTTACAGTGATTGCCCATTTCATACCAAGGCATCCGAGGGCATGTCTCTGGTGCATGAGGGAGCAACATGAAGAGATACCTGAGCAAGCTCTGCACACACTACCTCTGGACCCAGAAGCAGTATAGCCACATCCACACCATGCTGCACATGGGCTAATTAGCTCTGCCAAGCTAACTGGCACATCTAGTAAAAACCCCAAGCATGGCTGAATATACTGCTCCAGAACTTGGCAAAAAAATAGCAAGGGAGAACATGTAGTCTGTTTGTGGTAGTAATGATGGGATTTAGGGAAAAGAGGTGCTGGCATCCCTGTGGGAACAGAGGTAAGATATAGCAGGTTGTGGTACATTCTTCTGTAGAAGTCCTTATTTTTGTGCTAGTGTGTTAGGTGCGTTGTGAATAACAGGCCAAGCTTAACTACAACACGATGTAGTATTTTGCATACCGGGGTTATTGTTCAGTACTGGCTTGTAATCGGTGATGTTACAGTATCTTAATCACTGGTTCCCTAAATAGCTTCAAGTTTGTTTTTTTCTTTGCTTCAATTGTTATACGCAAAGGAAGTGCAAGCATTCCCATTCCCCGCACTGCCTTCCTGCAGCAGACAAATGATGTGGCGGGGGGGGGGGGGGGAATAGTTCCCTGTGCCACGCAACCCGGGTTGGGGATTCTCCTGGGCTCAGTGCCAGGGCCAGCCTACCCTATCCTGCTGAACCTGTGCCTGCGGGGGGGCCACAGCCAAAGGGCCCCCTGTGGCTGTGAACACTTCCAATCAGTGCTTGGGGGGTGGGGGGGATTGCTTCACGTCCGGCTGCTCACCACAACCCGCCCCCCCCACCATCATCGCTGGCTTCTTCAGCCGCTTGCCACCCTCCCACCAACTTCTTCAGTCACTTGCCACACCTCCCCCACCACCAGCTTCTGCCGCTTGCCAACCCTCCCCCCCTGCCCCGCCTCCCTACCTCTGCCAATGCCACTGCCGGCTTCTTCGTGACAGGGGGTCCCAAAACTATATCTTGCAGGGGTCCCAAAAAATTGTGGGCTGGCCCTGCTCAGTGCCAAGTCTGTGTGTACATTGTGGGGTGCTTCATAATGGGGCTCATGCAGAGACACAGATGGCTCCCTTCCCCCCCCATGCCTGCCTGTGGCTGACAGCTGGCTGGAGGCAGGGGGCCGGGCTGCAAAAAGGGTCTGTGCCAACTCGGATCTGTGACAGCTCAGGGGCAGGGCCTGCTGGGTGCTCAGCCGGAGCAGCCAAGAGCAGGGTGAGTGCTAGCACACCTCCCTGTGAGAGGGGGGCACTAGCAAGGAGCTGCAAAGAAGTCTGAGACGCCAGTGGACAGCAACCTAACTGGAATCAATAGGGGACCTGGTACTGAAGTTCGCTGTACTGGTCTATCCGGTTTCAGTGCACAGCACTCCAGGACTATGTTAGACCAGGTCCCATCATTTTTAGACCGTTCTATGTGTGTCAAACTTCTGTTCTGTTACAGGTTTGGACCAGTTTCCAATCACTTATCCAGTGTTGACATTCATTTTCTCACACAAGTCATTTAGAAACTAGGAATGTGATGGTTAAGACTGAAATAAAGGATCTCTGCCCCATTGACACTCAGCACTTGTATCAAAAACAACCATGTTATATAATCTCTTTCAGTTACTCTTCCATCTTAAAAGTTATGGGTTTTGCCCCAACTATTTCTTTTGAAGGTTGTTCCAGAGTCTTACCACTCTGATAGTCAGGAAACTTCTGATTTCTGGCCTAAATTTATTCATAGATAGATTATACCCATGACTTTTTATGCCTCTATTATCCTTTATTTTTAATATTAGTTTCCATCCCTGGTATTTATTCCCCTAAAGTAAATAAATTATGTATATCTAGATACCAGTCATATATCCTCTTACCTTTCATTTAATTGGATTTCCTTTGTCTTGAAAGCAGCTTTCTTATCATTTGATAGCAAGGATGAAGAAAAAAGGTCATGGCTCCATTCCTCTGAGAGTCATACTCAGTCCAAAATGGAAACAATGAATTCATATGATTACTGCTGATGCTGATCAATGCTGTCTTGCTTTTCTTTGCAGTCCTCACTCTGCCTGTCCATATCCACCATTTATCTCATCTTATACTTGGATTGCAACCGGATTTGTGGTAGGCAGTGTTTCTTGTTCAGTGTTTATGCAAGACCTAGTCCTTTCCTGGGGCCTCCAGGCACCACACAGTACAAACTGTAATGAACTGCTGTTGACATCCCAGCTCATTTAATAAGAACTGCCATACTGAATCTGTATAGTAAAGTATAGCCCATCTCCATCAGTGCCAGATCAGCAGGGATCCTGGTTTTCTCTGTTTAAAATTTAAAAATGTTCTAATTAAAAACCCCCAAGTCCATGTTTTTCCACGATTAAAAGAAATGCCATTATATATGTAGGTATCAGTTGAACACGTTATTCACATATTTATAATTTTAAAGCAATTTGGAAGCCTACTGGTGCCTCAATCATTATAATAAAATAAGTTCTAAATACCTATACATTTTGGCATTTGATTTTGGTTTCTTATTATGGAAAATCAAAACACCCCCTCCCTGCTTTACTCACCGGGACACCAGTCCAGCTACAGCTGTCCCCTTCCTCCCCGCGACTTTGTGGCACTGAGCATCCCTGATATGTTGTTACTCTGCCCCTGCTGTTGCCCTTCCCTCCCAAGCTACAGCCCCCGCAGCCCTACCAGGACCCCTCACTCCCAACCCACAGCCCCCCTGTCCCTGCCAGTGCCTATCACTCCCAACCCGCAGTCCCCTGCCTGCCCAGCCCTGCTGAACAGGGCTCCCTGCTGCCCTATGGGACCCAGTGGCTGCATCCTGCCTGCTCCTTGCAACATGGATGGCAGCCACAGCCAGTGAGCAGCACCTGAACCCCCGCTGCTGCACACAGGAGGTGGTGGCTGCTGCAGCCAGGACAAAGCACAGAGCCCTCCCCCCACCCCACAGGCAGCATGACCAGAGACGATGGGGACAGGGGTGGGGGAGGATGTGGACTGCCTGCTGTGGGGCTCTGCACCATGCTGCCTTTCCCCTGGGGGCTACTACAAACCAGTGGGCAGGACCCAGTGCAGGAGGATGGAGCAGGGTGGCAAGACTCAGTCCCACCACTACCACCACCAGAAGCCCTGTACCAGCCATGCTGACATGGTATGGTGCCTCCTGCCTACCTGGCAGCAGCAGCTCAGAGTTGGGCCCCTTGCTGCTGCCAGGAAGACAGTGGGCATCTCACCTTGGTGGTAGAGCTAACATGGGGTTCCTGGTGGTGGTGGCAGCAGTACCGAGCCTCCCTACCTGGTCCATCCACCCACACTACATCCTGCCTGCTGGGCTGCAGAGGCCCTCAAGGGGAAAGCAGCAGGTTGGGGAGCCCCAAGCCACACAGCAGGCAGCCTGCATCCTCCCCTGCTCTGCACACAGATCTGGAGGGGCACGTGCCTCCCCAGTGCTCCTGCAGCATGTCATCTCTGGCACCCTACCCCTCCATGTGAGTGCATGCAGCAGTGGGGAGCCAATCCACATGAACCCCTGGATGAATTACCCATAGCTCCATCCCATTGCCCCAGCTGAGCTCTGTGGCTGCACATGCCCCAGCTGCAGGCCCCTGGCACTGCCCCGGCTGGACAGCGCCCCCAGCCCCAGCCCCAGCCCTAGCTGCCAACCCTGCCCCACTCCCTCCCTCACTGTGGATGCCACCACCACCTTTTTCTGCCTCCCCCCCTTGCATTGCATTGCCTAGCCCCCTGCCATGTTGCCTGTGCCCCCCTCTCCTCCCCCCCCATACTTACCTGGAAGCAACTGAGGGAGCTGCTTCCCATCGCTGTCTGGCTGTATTGCTGGCCATGTGCATGTGTGTGCCCGCACACGTGCATGTGGCACCTGCTGCATCCCACTCCCCCCAGCCCCAAGCAGTCCCTTGCAGGCTGGAACTCTGCCAGCCTGCAAGGGGAAACCTGTGGTTTCCTGCATTTTTCTCCTTTTTTCTGCAGCAAACCTGGGATCCTTTTTTCAATGGAAAACCTGGATCCCTGAAATATCAAGTAGTTCCCTGAAAGCTTTCAAAAACTTGAGAGGAGACATTGATAGAACCACCTCATGCTATTTTTGTTATTCTGTTTTAGGTATGTTTAGTTATAAACAAAGAGGTTACATTTGACACCATTTAAAGGGGACAGAAACAGTAAAAAAGAAAACCAATCTTCAGCATAGGAAAATTCTGTAATGCTATATGCATTTGTAGCAGGAGACATGGTATATATAAACTCTTACTGATAGAGAATCTCTTATTACAGCTTCCTTTCTTCATTTCCTTTTTGTCAATAACAGAAAAAACCTTCAAACTCCCTAATTTTGTGAGCTCAAAATTTTGCCCTCCTCAATGTAGAGAAGACATTTCTTCTACATAAGCTTTGTTAATTTAGGATTAATACTGCTCAAGTAATTAATCTGACCCATATGCAAAACACATTACTACAGTAATTGCCTCCTACTGAAGTCATACCAGTTCACTGCAGAGCTGACTTCAGTCTAATGGAATTAACAGGAAGGTTGGACTTAAGCTGCACGTTCATCATTTCTGAGGCCTCCAAATCCCAATTTAAAACAATGTTCTCAATTATTTCCAGTAAAGCATCCAAGACACATTCAAAATAGGTTTTTCTCAATAGTTATATGTAAAAAACACAAGATGTACTAAAGTTTGAAAAATAAGAATGTAAAACTGGAGACTGAAAACATAGGGATATAGAACTGGCTAGTAGGGGTGTGCGAAATGGGCCATATTCGATTCAGATTTGGATTCAGCCTGAACTGGGGACAGTGATGTGATTCACTGATTCGGATCACTGTCCCCAATTTGGTTTGGCCGAATTTGAAGATTTGATGCCAAATTGAAGAATCAGCAATTCGGCCATAGACACAACTTTAAACGTTTTTTCTACATACCTCAAGGTACCAGGCACAGCTCATGAATGCTGTGATGCTGGGGTGGATGGAGTATCCCTCAGAAGCATGGCGGGGGGGGCCCACATGCTTGGCAGCGAACCGGAAATGGACGGGAAATACTTCCGGTCCACTTCTGGGTCCACCAGGGAGCATTCTTGGGACCTCCCTTTGCCCCACCCAGTTCAGCGATCACCCCCGGAGGGCTCAGGTGCTCCCCCAGACCCAGGAGGCACCAGTTGCCAAGCTGGGAGGTGCAGGGGGGGGGTCCACACTCCCCTGTGGACCCGAAAGTGCTTCTGGTCCAGTTCGGGGTTTGCTGCTGAGCACACTGGGGAGCCCCCCACACTCCTGTGAGACGGTCCATCCACCCCACCATCACAGTGTGGACGAGCCACCTGGTACCTTGAGATATGTAGAAAAAACATTTTAAGCTATATCTGTGTACGAATCACCAAATCTTTCCAAATCAATTTGAAGGGTGCCAATTCGATTCGGAAAGATTAAAAGGGTCTCCTGATTCGATTCAGATTTGGAGATTCGGCCACCGAATTGGGCTGAATCTCTGCTGAATCAAATCAGCAACTTTAGCTTCGCACAGCCCTAGTGGCTAGTTCCCTGACATTTTATACAACTACCAAAGTATAACAGGAAATAAGGGAGAAAATGCACTGAAATGGCTAAAGGACAGCTAGCATTATATGTATATCAACTTCAAATTTGGTATGAACTTCTTTTCTCTTTGAACTGAAGCTTCAAAATGATGACCCATTATACCTCAGAACTACATAACAACTTCCCTCCAATCCTTCTTTTAATGCAAGGCAGAATTGTATTTGACAAACAGCTGGATATCTAAAGCTGCCACATTAATAATTTAATCAAATACAAAAATATTTTCATAAAGTTTCCATAATTAAAAAACAGGTAGTCTGCTGGAAATTTACTTAGAAAGAAACGGCATAGGAAGCTGACTACTCCTACAAAGACGGGAAGAATGCAAAATAAAAAAGGTCATTTTGTTCAGCAACATTTTGGGCAGGTGGTCATTTTAAATGCTTTTCATGCTCAGAGCCAAAGATCAAAGTATTAATGGAGACAATTACAGAGCACAACTTGAGAGCACTGTAGAAATCAGTTGCTAAGGCTACAAAGTTTATTGTAAAATAGTGTTTACATTGATAAAGCCCTACTGATTTTCTTATTGCAAATTGTTTTGACCTTCCAAACTCCTACCTAGGATTACTGTACTTCCCCGAGGAATGGGATTATTGTTTTATAGAATTTCCCCTTGCAGACACAAACATCAGCATTGGCCATTTTTGCAGTTAACACAAAAGAAGTCTATTTAATAAAACTAGCTGCTTAATTTGCATATGGTTTCCAAGGACTTTTCTTGAAAAAGGCTAAAAGGATAATAAGTATCATCTGCTTTTCTCATATTCATTAGAGCTGTATTCATCCACTGCATAATACACCTTGCTCACCTTCTTGGTGTCAACAGAGCAAAAAGGAAGGAGGAGGAGTAGGGGTAGGATTGACCTAAAAAAACCAAACACATCTATCATTATAAATGTCAAAGCATGGGCATTTCAAAGGATATTGCCTGGAATTTCTGTTGGAATTTATAAGATGCTGGTGTTCAGTCAAAGCCAATTGCAAAAGAGGCACCCGCTTATGCGTTGCACACACTGCTTCTGATACAGAGCTCATTATTACCCAGCAGTGTACCACAGAACAAGAACCAATCATACATTTTCAAATTCAGAGGGAGACAAAAAATAATAATTCCGGGTTTTCCAGCAGTTGCAAATAAAGAACAGCAATTATCAACATTAGGGCCTGCACAGGTTACTGCAGCAGTCTCTCTTAGGGACTGACTGGCCATTAGCCACTGCCACAGGAGGGGACTGGAATACATTTTAACCGCTCACAACACATTTTGTGGCCAAAGTCCAGTTCACAGTGTTCAGCAAGGATGTCAGCCGCCAAAAGCAAACTTACAGATGCGTGCATAACCCCAGAGCTCACCACATTTGGGCTTAAATAAGGGCATTTCACGCGCTCAGTGTAGAAGAGGAGCAATGCAGAGTTTTTGCTTATGGCATTTAACTGACTACTGCCTCAGGCTCAAATGTGAGAGAAAGCAAAACTGCTGCAGTGAGCAATTCCTTATCTGTATTTGAAATGCACCAGCCAAGATTTGAAGTGCTCTCCCTGTCCTGTGCCGACACGGTCCATGAGAGCCAGGTCCTTTAATGAGAAGGCTCATCAGTTCCCCCCTTATTTTGTTTATGACCATAAACATAATTAAGCTGTAAAAACAAGAAGGAACTGGCCTGCTTTCCTAACATCACACAGTCCCTCCAAACAGGTTGCAAAATTGCTGTTACATTTTTTTTTTCCAGTTGACTTAAAAAAAATAAGTAAACACAACATGTAACAACGCCTAGGGCTCCATCCCCAGTGCTGAGCCTCTCCAGGCAATCTGGTGCCTCTGCGGTGGTATTATGGGTGAGGGATCAGCAATAATAAAGGCAAATTACAGTCTAAAACCCATCAGGCTTTTGTGGGGAGATGGAGTAAATAACTTCCCTCAGAAACTTAAGAGGAAAAATAAAGACTCTCAACTGAGCTCCATTTCATCAGGTTCAAGCTGAATAAAAATGTTTCCAGTGCAACTAAAACCCTCCCAAGGCTCATCCAGGTTTGCTGTTTCACTGCAAAGTCATCAATCAGCCTGGACTGGTTGAAAGCCCAAGACCATTCGAGCAACCTCAGACCCAGTTTTAAAGAAAGCCGTGCAGATAGATGCGTTGATGTGGAAGGGCGTACATATGTTGTTCCCCTGCTGAGCTCAGAAGCACACCCAAAAACCATGCCCCACTCACTCGCACCTAACCCCAGAAAGGGAGCGAGGCATCTGCTTTAGAGAGGCACACCCAAAGCCACTTGCATCCCCTCCATCTTCGGCCTGCCTACTGGTGTGCTTAGAGTCACATTTCCAAGAGCAGGAGATAGTGGGCAGGGCCGGTTTCTCAGCAGTGCTCTTTAGCTTGGCACAGAGTCAGCATAGACAAGCCCTAAATCTTTGCAAAACTTACAGCAGCATATGGTTTAGGCTAACCAAAGGCTCCAGGAGGCCCAAAGTAAAATGCTTGCTCTTCGCTGGCACATCAGTCCAATGAACTTACTCTTGAAGCTCCGAGGCTGATGTCTATCAGGGCTATAGCGCTATCTATTGGACTGATGGTGCTGTTCTGATGCAACGAGCTAGCCGATATGCAATCAGCTCGTAGGACTGATAGCGCTGCTCTGATGCAATGAGCTTGCAGCTGTGTTTAAGAACACCAGGGCCCCACTGCTTGAGTCAGTTTACGGACACAATACTGACCCTTCCCCAAAGCACATCCCACCTCCTGTGTCTTGAACAGGAGATCTTTTGTGGGTATGGAAGGCAGAATAAGCAGATAATCTGAGAACTTCTAGTTGGATTGGAAACTGTTATTGTTACAGGAGATGGGCTAGGCACAGAACAAGTGCTTTGTTATTTATTCTGTGAGAGTCCATAGATATAAAGTATGTTTTGGCACATATGTGTATTTTTTTATTACAAAAAGAGCTTCATTAAATATTGTTCCAACTGCTCAAAAACAACAATAGTAAAGAAAAATAATTTAAGTTGGCAACAGTCGATTTGAAAATGGAAATGGTTTAACCTATTTACCTTCCAATTTGCAAATCTTTATAAAACAAGTCAGAACACAACAAGTACTACGAAGGGTGACCCGTTTCCAAATGAACTCCATTAACAGCAGCTAAATCCCCAAAAATCACATTGCAAAAGTACCCATAAGAAGCCTTTAGGTTACCTAAAGAAGAGTGGAAAGTAGAGATATGCTTGAAACCCCAAAAGTAATGCATATTGTCAGCAAAAGGGCTAAATTGCTGGTTCATGGACAGTGCAGGTAAATGCGATTGTACCAGGATCAGAAAAAGAGAAATTTTTATGACTTGTGTCACATCATATCAAATGAGGTCAGATTCATTTCTTGGGGTTTCATCATATGTGACCCCACAAAAATCATGTGTCAAGTGATGTGCTAAGACAACTTCTGAGGAAGCAGGATGCTCCAGGTAAAGCCATAGGTAAAGTGAAGGGTCATCTTAAGTGAACTAAGAAATATGCAACAAGATGAGATGCCATTTTCCTTTCACAATGAACCACATCATGAAGCTGATAAACAATGGCAAAAAATAAAATAAAATAATGGGAAGTAAGAACAGCCGGTGAAAAAGAAGGCGCAGCATCTTCTCTCAGCTTGGTTAGGATTGGGTGTGGGCCTAAATCTAAACATAGCTGAAAACTGAACACTACAAATGTGGATATTACAAGCTCCAGAACCATGGCTACAGACTAGGGCTGTGCAAAGCTTTAGGTGCTGATTTGATTTGGAGGAGATTTGGCCCAAATCAGGAGACCAGTAAAAAGGTCCAAATCAATTCGGAAAAAATTCGGAGAGCTTCAGAGATTTTGACAGACCCCACTCGCCACCGCAGGGACCTGGAGCCAGACTGTGTGCCAGGAAGTAGGGGACGGTGGCAGGGAGGGGACCATGGGGGGACCCTGCCAGGCCCCATCCCCTGCCTGCTCCCCCAGCTCCTCTGAGGGGGGATTACCACTGCCCCCCACTGCCCCGTGCTGCATGGGGGGCTCTGCCATGAGCCCCACAACCCCTGCCCACAGCTGCTCCACCTGGCCCCAGTTCCTGGCTATTTAAAAAAAAAAGCCCCACACTCACCAGCTGCTGCAGTGGTCATCGGGGCTTCTGGGGGCTAGTGGTAGAGCCCCCCATGCAGCACGGGGCAGTGGGAAGCAGCAGGAATCGCCCTCCTGGCTGGCAGCAGCCAGTGAGTACAGGGCTTTTCTTTTTTTAAAGAGATGGGACGCTGGGGCTGGGAGAGTGGGCAGGGGATGGGGGCTCATGACAGAGCCCTCCACGCAGCACGGGGCAGTGGGGGGCAGCGGGGATCGCCCCCCACCTGGCAGCAGCCAGTGAGTGCTGGGTTTTTTCTTTTTTTTTTTTTTTTTTTTTTTATAAAGACCCGGGAGGTGCAGCCATTGCTGGGGCTGGGAAAGTGAGCAGGGGATGGGGCCTGTTTGATTTGGAGATTCAGACAATTCAGCGGTGGCCAAATCACTGAATCAGATTCCGCTGAATCGATTCAGGACAGTGATTCAAATCACTGAATCAAATCGCTGTCCCCCAAATCAGCTAAATCCAAAGCAAATACTAGCTGCTTTGCACAGGCCTACTACAAACCATATAAGGGATGATATACAGAAGTCCTTAATGTTTAATTCATGAATCCTACCAAGTTTCCCTTATTACTTCAGTATTAAACCAGCTATGACCCATTATTAGGCCAGAGTTGAACTGCACATACCTACAATATTTTAAACATAACCACACAATTACAATTGTAAATTAACATTGCTTTCAAAACTAGCATGACTATTGCCATTTCATGTCAGTTTAAAGGGCAACACCACTTCCTAGGTCGGAAGATCAATGGCCAATTATCTCCTGGCTAAGGCACACTGATGTTTTAGCAATGCCTCTTCCCCACAGGTAAAATACAAGCATGGTAAGTCTAATATTGAAGAGATAAGCAAATGCAACGCAATGACTGGAGATGGGCCCAGATTAAATAAATTGTTCACTCAACAAATATTGGGCATTCTGTCATCAAACATAATGATTGTCAGGACCAAGTATAACTTGATCAGCATTCAGCTCTGTCATAGACAAGGCCTAAAATGATTTATCTGCACATATGACTTTCAATCTCCATTGTTGAAAATTAGGGCTAGGTTACATCATGGACATTGGATCTGACTAAAAGCCCGTCTGAGCCTTCTTTACATGGACCACAGTCCATGGAGGGAGGAACAGGCAAGGTGAGAGTAGAATCTGGGTTCTACACTAAGACAATGCCCCACCCAGACGTATATCTGCTGTTGTAGTAGACGGGATCTTCGTCTCCTCACCTTTGGAGTAAAGAGGAAGGAGGGAAGTAGCTAGAACTCTGAGGGACTTGTCTGAAACCAGTACCCTAGAAGCTGCACCGGGGACAATACAGATTACATAGCTCCTATTTTTCAAGACAAAACCTTAGTATTTTTTTCTAGCCTGTCTTCTTTAAGACTGGCACACCCACTTCCTGTATAAACATGGAGAAAATCATGTCTCACACAGCTACTGACCTAGTTAAACGCTAATTATGCTTAGGAATTCTGTTTGGGATGCTTTTAAATGAAAGTCCAATTAGAATCTTGGAGCAAGCAAAGAGAATGTGACCCCATGCTCACACACAAATCTTCAAAGGAGAATTGGCCTATAACTAAACTGGCCTTTATCTTGCCCTTACCAGGCAGCAGTCTGTTTCCCAAAAGGGGAGCATAATCCAAGATAGCGTTATTAAAAACATAGGAGAGACAGTTTGTCTTTGTAACAAAAAGGGGAGGAGGAGGAGGGTGGAAATAGATTCTGCCTAATATTGGGCTTTGATTGTCATGTACACTAATGCCTCTTTTAGTGTCTCTAACATTGCTAGAGGCACTAAGAAGTTCTAGTAGACTACAAACTCACGTAAGTGAGCAGTTGAGTATATACAGCACTGGCTCTTTGAAATACAAGAAGCCAATATCAATACCAGAAATACCAAATATTCAATTATGAGCTGCTAGAGGATCACTCAACCCAAGTTATCCTCTGCAAAGTAATCTCTGGAATCACTGTTTACAATAGGAAGTTATTTTTAAAGTTGTGAATGAAGCTTGCCTGGAACATTCATCCAGCAAAGGGTCAGCCAATGCAAGCCCCATATGCTTGCAATTAAAATACAATGATGCAAACCCAGCTACAGATTCCAAACTAAATATGAATTAGTGGAAAGGCAAGTGGCCAGTACAGATTTCTGCTATTGATTTTTTAAATTGACTTGACCTCCTAATTTTGTACATATCTGGTCTATATAATAGTGTGTTCCTAACACTGCTGCCATTGTCTGCCATCTGCTAATCCTTCTGGGTTCCAATCAGCTACACATTTAAGGGGATTTCTAGTTTTAAGCATGAGGTCCCACTATAGAGGCTGATGTCAGTCAGCCTACTCCCTGGCTCAGAGAGATCACTTTTGAAATCAGGGCTTCTGTTTGTTCAAGCTAGTTTTATGTCTTGGATCAGTTAAGCTCTTTGAAAAATGGAAGGGTTTCATAAAACATGATTCTTCTCTATCAAATTCCCAAAAGTTACATCCCAAAATGCCCCCCAAATATTTTTAAATAAACCCTAAAATACATGGGCAAAATAAATAAATAAATGTAACCCTAGCCATGGTGCTACCCATGACCACATCTGGATTCAGGGTCCTGGGGTTTCAAACAGCCTCAGTCAATCTCCCAGCCCCTAAGGCTGGGGCCACCTCTCTGTGGAGTGCTTTCTTGTGGTTTCCCCACACACTAAAGTACATGCAGTCTAACTATTTACACAGTTTATTACTTATAAAACAGTCAACATATGAATGAGGTTAATAGCAGAACAGGATATCAATAATCTAATTGTCAAAGGCAGGTATCAATGAACTAAAACACTCCATACAAATTGAATCAAAGACACCCTCGGTTTAACTCCCCAGCTTAAACCATTAGACTCCAGTGAATTTCAGCAGGAGCACACAGGGTGAACACTAGGGCTGTGCGAAGCTTCAGGTGCTGATGCGATTCAGAGGAGATCTGGCCTGATTCAGTCCCCGAATCTCCAAATCCGAATCAAATCAGGGGACCAATTAAAAGGTTTAAATTAATTCAAAGCTCTCTGAATCGATTCAGAAAAGATTCGGAGAGCTTTGGTGATTCGGGCAGTCCCTGCCCACTGCAGCAGGGAGCTGGACCCAGACTCCAAGCTGGTAAGTAGGGGGCACAGGAGGGGGGGCTGGAGAAGGGGGGAGTGAACCCCATCCCCTGACTGCTCCCCCAGCTCCCCCAACTCCTGCCTACTCCACCAGCCTCAGACCCCATGGCTGCCCACCTTCCCCAGCTCCCAATGCTTCAAAAAAAAAGCCCCACTTACCAGGTGCTGTCTGGCAGAAGGGGTGATCCCCGCTGCCTCTCACTGCCCCACACTGCATGGGGGGGGCTCTGGTCATGAGCCCCCATGACCCCCGCCCACTCTCTCAGCCTCCCCCCATGGCTGCCCCACCTGCCCCATCTCTGGCCCTTTAAGAAAAATAAACCCCAAAAACCCCAGCCTCACCAGCTCCTGCAGCAACCTTGGGGCTTCTGGGGGCTTGTACAAAGCCCCCCACACAGTGCGGGATAGTGTGGGGACAGCAGAGATCATCCCCCTGCCAGGCAGGAACCACTGAGTACGAGCTTCTGTTGTTGGTTTGGTGTTTTTTTTTTAAGGGCTAGGAGCTGGGCGCAGGCAGGGTGGCCATGGGGAGGGGGCTGGGAGAGTGAGAAAGGTTGCGGGGCTCATGGAAGAGCCCCCCTATGTCGCGTGTGGCAGTGGGGGGCAGCAGGGATTGCCCCCGCCTCCCCCCCCCCCCAGCAGCACCCGGTGAGTCGGGGCTTTTTTTTTTCTAAAGAGCCAGGAGCTGGGGTGGATGGGGCAGCCATTGCCAGGGCTGGGAGAGCGGGTGGGGGATGGGGCCTGTGTGATTCAGAGATTCAGCAGATTCGGCAGCAGCTGAATCAATTCGGGACAGTGACTCAAATCACCAAATCGAATCACTGTCCCCTGAATCAGCCAAATCCCAATCCGAATCTGAAGGGAATAATAGCTGCTTTGCACACGCCTAGTGAACACAAACATCAGCTCTCCTTCGCACTGGCAGCACAATAACCATGGCTGGTGCTGCTGCTCCAGAAAACCCTGCTCTCTGCTAGAGCCTGCATGGAGAAGAGAAGCTCTCCTCTGTTCCAGCTATCTGCAGTATCCCCAAAAGCACCTTTTTCCAATTCCCAGACACGGACCCTTGTGCTGATAACTGAAGCAACCCTAGGTTTATCACCCCCTGGCCCTAGGATGTTTCTCACTTAACTCTCCCCAGATCAACACCCTGCCCTCCTAAACAAGTCCACTTTACCCTTTTTTCTTCCACACGGGTCCCTTTGCCTCGCAGAGGGAAAAAGGATACCAGATCTTCTCCCCGTCACTAAAGGCAGGCTCACTTCACAGGTAGGCTGCAGGCTGGTTCCTCCCCAAGCTCTGTAGTCCCGGGGCTCCTTCCCTTCTCAGAGCCTGGCTGAGTCCCCAGGCCTGAGATCCCTCCCCTCTCCTGCCTCAGGAGCCGATCAAAAACATGCATATGCTCTTGCAAGCAACAACTTTCTGCAACTTCCTGCAAACTTTCCTGCTCAGCCTTTGCAGGGATCCTGAGCCCTGCTGCTAATCCAGCGGCAGCTGTTACATAAATAAATAAATAAATAAATACATAAATAAATAAATTGATAAAAATCCAAATTTTTCAGCTTCCAAGGTTTTGATTTTCCAGCAGCTGATTTCCATGGGGTTTTTTTCCATTTAATTAAAAACCCAATTTTCCTTCAAGAAACATTAACACAGAAAATCTCAACACCAGAGCAGACCCTGAGCGGTGTCAGCTTCTCCCACACCGGTGTTCAAAACGTTCTTCCTATTCCCAAGTCATCACAAACATTTATCACAAATACTGTACATCACATTCTCCCATGTTCTCTTCTTGACTTTCTAGCAAAGTAATAGGTTTTTAAAGCCAGGTTTCATCCAGTAAACAATCCAGATCCTTTCCCTTTTGACTCCATTACAAGCAGGGTTCAAATTACATTTTGACTCTTGGGGAGGTCGGACACAGCGGTGGGCAGCAGCGGCAGTGGTCGTGGTGGCAGCAACAGCAGCAAGAAGCCACAGGGCAGCCCAGGCATGGGCTCTGGGTGGCTGCAGCAAAAAGCACTCAGCAGCAATGAGAGAGAGAGGCTGCTTTTCCCCCGTGCTAAACAGCAGTTTATGCCCAGCTGCCAGGGGGCAGGGGAGGGCTCTCGTCTCTTATGGGGGGGCTCTCGTCTCTTATAGGACCCCCACCCCCATCTCTTATGGGAGGATCCCCTGAAGCCCCCACATAATTTGAACCCTGATTACAAGCAGAGACTTTTCACGTATGTCATTTATACAGCAAATTGAGAAGTTTATAACCAGATTTTGAAAGCAACTAGCCTTCTGATTAAATTTTATTTGGAATTCAAAAGTAGATAAGTATGGTTAATGTCCGTGTGCATACAAGTAAAATTGATCTACGTAGAGAGATGGGCTCTCAAAAGTTCTTCCCAAGGGGAAAGATGAAAGCTATGTTGTCTGGCACTAAGCATGAAAGAATCAAGTGGCCTGAAGAGGTTGAAAGGGCAGATCTTTTCACCTCCAGCTTCTATAATCTGTCAGACAGCCTGTTGTCTTAGCCTCCCAATCACTGTCACTTGCATTATTTTCATTTAGACAACTGTCCCCTCAGAACTGGTCTAAGATGCCCAGTCCCCAGCTAGCGACATTGGGTTACAGGAGTTTTATTACCCTACTCCAAACACCCGAGGTAGCCCGTCTCCCATTACAGTGTGCTCCCTCTACTTAATAAGTAAAAGCAAAAATCACTGTAAATAAATCTTTGAAGTGGAAGGTTGAGTTTTAGATCCCCGGAGTCATTATTTTATGCAGTCTTAGCAAATGCGTTTGTGTGTTGAGGCATTTCATTGTTTCTTTTGATGTTTTATCACATCTGTCTGGGGCAATGTTGGTTCCAGCCATGAAATGCAAATTTAGATACAGCACTGTTGCTGCCAAAATAAAAACTGAACATGCAGCACATATAAATGAAGGCATTGCTAGGACTTTAGGAAAGGATTGGAGGTGATGATTGAAGAAAAGCATATAAGTCTATAGAGCTCTGCTCAACAATACAATTTTTGCAGGTTTTTAGTAGCCTCAAACTATTTTGTTTTCCCCCCAAAACACTGGATGGAAGTTGATGCTCATAAAACCATATGCTAAGAACACGGAGAGAACTAGCAGAGCCACGATCAATACATTTAAGCTGCAAAGACAGAAGCACAAGATAAAAATCTCACAGCGGTGGGCAGAGTGTATGCTGAAAGTCCTTTGGACAATCTGACACTGAATGAGAGACTTGTCTTCTGCAATAGACCTGGCATCTCCCATGATTTGTAGATTTTAAGGGCAGAAGGGACTATACCAGTAATATCATTTTAGTCTGACATCCCATAAAACACAGCATGTAAAACATCTTCCAGTCACCCCTGTATTCAGCCCAGTAACTTAGGTTTGATTAGCATAGCTTCCAGAAAAGCATACAAGCTTGATGTGAAGAACTCAAGGTAGGACAAAGCCAGCACTTCCTTTGGTAATTAGCCACAATGGTTAACTGCCCTCAGATTTACATTTTCCTTGTTTCTCATTTGAATTTGTCCAGGTTTAAATTCCACCTGTTGGTTCTGGTTTTGCTTTTCAGTAGCTAGTATTTTCCTTTTGTGAGGGCACTTCAAGAAAAAAGCCAGTGTAGCTGTTCCACCCTTTTACTTATTAGAGCAAATGCTACAGAGAGAAACTCAGCGCTCTGATCGGTAGGAAAAGTACTTTCAGAGCATCTAGGGCGGACATCAAAGCATAGCTAGCAACATTGGAGCATGCTAATCCTAGACAATGGAGACGAATGCAAAGCACTCTTTGCATGAAACAAAAACACAGAAGTGATGTGGATGAGGGCTGAAAAGGCAAGGGGGAAGGAAGAGTGTACCATTATAGGAAGAGAAAATGCAGTGAAATAACTGCTTACTCCGGAGAAGGCTGTTCAAAGCCAGAGGTAAGAGTTGCATTTCATCTGTAAGGTAGGACCAAACTCTCACCAGTGGGGATTCTGGAAATAAGAGAATGAAATAGGACATGGTGTGATATGAATGGCATTTCAAGGTGGAGATACACATCTTAAAATAATGAGAAAGGCTTGAGAAAGATGGTAAGGCAAATGTGTTCATGATTGGCACTGGGTAAGAAACTGTTTTCCTATCTTCTAGAAATTAAAAACTGAGATCCCTAAAGGTTTCACCTTTTTGGGGGGACAAAACTGACTGCTTGCAAACTTATTTTTGGAGGGGAGGGCAGTTTTACACTGTCCCATTCATTCTTACACTAAGCATCACGTTGGGATCTTAACTCACTTGGTTACATCTTAAAACCACCCCCCACCTTTGGGCGCAATTCAGAAAAGGACTTATTTTTGATGACAGTAATCCCTGCTGACCACCTGGCTAGGCATCATCAGCTGGCAATTTACCATCAGCCTCACTGCAGAAGTGGATTATTCTACTAAGAAAAGAAAGATGAATACTGCAAAAAAAAGAATAAATTAAAATGATGTGAAAGACGATGTGAAAGCAGATAAAACATTCATGCAAAATGAGGGGAAAGGAAACGAAAGACAGGGATAGCAGCATATCACTCCTTTGCATACTGCTAATGTGGAGAAGGAAAAAGGAAAATCCCTGGTTTGTGAGGGAGCAGGAACTTGGTAAGTGGATGGGCACACAAAGGAGGTACACAGGGGATGAAGTAGATGAACTATTTAAAAAATGCTCCCTAATGCATATTCATATACCAGAGGATACTTAAATGTCCATCCAAAATGGCTTCAGAATCAATGAGACAGTGTTTAACAAAATTACAATACCTCAAGGCCATTAGGTGAGTGGAACTAAATAGATTTTGCTGAAAGTAGTCCAAAAGAGGAGACAGCTTTCTAGCAGAGTAATGGGAACAAACTGAAGTGATACTCCAAAGAAAGGGCTATCAAAATAGAGGCTCCATTTTTCTACATACCAGATTAAATGGTAATGATGATAAAATAATTTTTCATGAATGATGTGGGAGAGGAGAGTGGGTGTATAATAGTCCTGTTTGCTAGTCAGGCTGTTGGCTTTTAAAGGGGCCATATTTATATACCCCGGCTTGAGTATCTCCCAAAAAGAAGCTGCAATTAGAGATATGGGCAAGCAGTATCAAGGTCCTATTAAACCAGGTGCTCTAGGAACTTAATTTAAGACAGCCACTGCTTCAATGAGTTTGCAGTTTAAGGGCAAATCACAATAGGTCTTTAAAGAACTGAAAGGAGGGGTGAGAAAAGGTTACATGAACAGCGGGAACACAGTTGTATGTAAATTTGGAGTCTCGAAGAACTTGGTCCAGCTTCTTTTGAAGCCAAAAGAAAGACATCCATTGATTTCAATGGGCTTTGGATCAGGCTCTAAATTTACAAAGTGCTTTGAAGATGAGAAGTGTTATATGAGCACTCAGAATTATCATCAATGGAAGAAATATGATACTTGAGTGTCTTTTTAACTTGTTTGAGAAGGTTATAAGATCAATAAGAACAGTTTCAGTGCATAGGAGGCAATTTAATTGGATTTTTTGGGAATACTTTAGAAAGATAGCCTCTGATTTCATACAAGTGAAAAGCCAATGGTATTTGAAAAAGTAACAGACTGCTTGTTAGAGGATTTTGTGTCACACTAGGATTATTTCTAGCCAGATCTGGCAAAGAACTGAGCTAGAAGCACATGAATCTCAATTAGATTGGGTGTTTCCCATATTTGGCAGGGTTGCCCATTTAATCATAACATTGTAAATTCCCCCCTAATGAATTAGGGCTGAAATAAATGAATTTCCTGTGGCTAGAAGACATGTCAAACCAACGTATGGAGGTTCACTGATATTAAGATCAGAAGGGGTCATTATGATCATCTAGTCTGACCTTCTGTGGCCTGTCTCATGTAGAAGTCTACTACGTAACATATGCTGAGTATTTAAGACGGGAGACTTCTAGGTCATTTCTCTCAGCACAGTGCGGTCTGACCCACCCGAACAGATCAGTCTCATTCAAACAGTCTTAGCTGCACACAACACTAGGTATGAACAAATTTCTGACTAATTTTCAGCATCCTGATGCCATAGCAAATCTATTTTCCCTTGCCACCTATCTCAGGATAGAAACACATACACATCTTTATTCTCCCTGGAAACTTTAATCAAACCCCACTGTTTCTAGCCTTATGTTCTAAAATATAGCCAAACTTCTAAACTAGGTAAAGTCAGGTCAAATGTAAAACAAGGTCCCAAATTGGAAGCCTGGTCTTTTCAAAGCTTTTGGCAAAAGTATAATTACCCCTAGAAAATTGCCCTTTTTGATGCAAAACAAACCATCAACCCCCCATGCTAATTTCAGGATTGACATAATTTGGTTTTAAGGTGTACAGCTCTTCCCTGGGACGCCAAGCACAAAATTGGCAAATTTAGTGTTGGAGGGAATTGCTCCCCTTATCAGATGGGCAGGGACAGTGGGAGGTTTGCCTTCCCCTGGAGAGTAGACCTTGATCCTCTTCCCAGCATCCTCTGAGTACGTACTAACCAATGACTTCTCTGTCATTACAGTGACAGAGCATTGGCAGTGTTGTCATCTTCCTTTTTCTTTTTTCTTTTTTTACTTATAGCATATCGTACGGTGTTTTTTGGCCTCCTTGCTTTTGTGCCGTGTAGTTGAGTGGGGAAGGTTTGAAATGGGGTTTTGCAGGAATCCTCGGTGATTGGTTACGTGTAAACACAAGGGCAGTCCCTATAACTCTGTGACCTATATTCCAATCCAGTCCTTTCCATGCCTATGTTCCTAAATAACGATACAGTCTAGGAGTGCAACTCAAACAAACATGGTTGAAACAGAGGTGATCCTACCTTAAACAGGGGAAGTTGACTAAATGACCTCTGGAGGTTCATTGCAACCCAATTTTTCTATGACTTCTACACAGCAAAGAGGAAACAGCCTGCTAACTGATTCTGGCCATCTTTTAGACCAGGGGTGGGCAAAATGCGGCCCGGGGGCCGGATGCAGCTCATCAGGCCATTCTATCCAGCCCACGGGGCCCCCCTAAAATTAAGAAAATTAATATTTATCTGCCCTTGGCTGCCTGTCACGTGGCCCTTGATGGCTTGCCAAAACTCAATAAACGGCGATCCACCCAAAATAATTACCTGCCCTTGTTTTAGACAATGGTCAGGGGTCCCTGATCAATGCCAAGGCTTTGAACATGTCTAGGACCTTCTTCCCAGTCATGGCTATACTGATTCGCTCTCAATTATGTTACAAACTGAAATCATTATCATGCTCTAAACAGGTTGAGAGGTAACACGGTAGGGCCACCAGGATGGCATAGTTATGTCATAAGGGCAACTGAGCCTGGACCCCCAAACCCATCCGCAACATTTAAATAAACATGGATGGTTAGAAGGTGAAATGTTTTGAAAGTTTTAAAGAAATAAGTTTCTGCCTACACAACTCTACAGCAAATTGCAGCATAGTTTTCTGTCAAACATTGCTCCGTCGGTGAGCAGCTGCAGAAAGATGATGTTTACCAGGATTTCTCTCTCGGGTGAATACTTCCACACAGCACAAACGGAGTGAGGATTGATAAGAGTGATGAGTATGTAGCACCTTCTTCCAAGGTCCTTCCTCAATATGGAGCTAATTGCATATCCCACAGATTTTCCGTATGCTTTTACGTTTTTTTATATAAAAAAGCAATTAAGACTGCATTCACACTGGATGTTTTCATTTCTGCTAATTTGTCTAAGTTAAATTACCTGTTATGTAGTTGGCTAGGAAATAATTTTGACACTATAAAACATGCAAAATAACTACAGAAATTTGGATGATAATTGCACAAACTATCACTCGGTGTGTCTAGAATATAGAGTCACTTAAACCAAGGGAAGTAAAAATGGTTGAGCTAAAGCTTGCCCAAAAACTGTTGCTGCTCAATGAACCACCTACTAGCTAGCTTCTTTCCTTGTGCTGTAGCTATGTTTGATACGAAATAACTAGGCAGTACCATTTAATTTTAAATCAACATAAAATATCTTCCTCAAAATGAAAATATTGTGCCGATAGGAGCCATGTTCCTATGTAGAAGCAGAATGATTACTAGTTTGATGCTAAAAATGGAGTAAGTGGCTTTATAGTGTTTATAGGAAGGAGGTGACTAGAAAGTGGAAGTCTCCTGCCAGCGTGTAAAACATTGACATGACAACCATGTGGCAAGATGTTGGACTAGACTCAATGATTATCATGCAGCCTTCTAGTCTTTTAAAAACATTATATGGTGCAGGGTTAGTTGAATGGTGAAGAGAAAGTAAATAGGGGTTTATTGTTTACTATCTCACACACAACAAGAACAAGGGGTCACAAAATAAAACCAGGAGATAGTTTAAAACTAACCAAAGGGAGTCCTTTTTTGCATGGCGTGTAATTAGTGTGGAACTCATGCCTGCCAGATGTTGTGGAAGCAAACAGTTTAGCTAGATTCAAAAAGGGATTAAACAAATTCTTAGAGGAAAGTGGCATCAGTAGCTATTGAGCATGGGACATAGGGGTACAGCCTCTGAACCAAACTTCCTAGACCTTAAATGCTGGAGGCTGCAAGTTGGAGAGGACCAGTGGAAAAAGCCATGGTCAGACCCTGTTCATTCTCCCTTTCAGTATCCAGTCTCTGATACCGTGTGACACAAGAGACTGAGCAAGCTGGACCTAAGGTCTGATGCAGTAAATGGCAGTTCTTCTGTTCTTAACATGTAGTTTGAGGCCCCCTGAGCTCTCACCCAGCCACTGCTCTCCCCATTGCTTTGGCTGCAGCAGATGCATCTTACTTGCATCTGCTGAAAAGGCTCTGGGCTCTCCTTCCCTCTGGCTTCTGCTTCCTGCCCCATTCAAACATAGGGAGCAGGGCAGGGACAGCATGGTACAGCCCACGGTGCTGGGGAAGCCCATGGCATGGGACACTGGCCCAATGCAGTACAGCAGAGGAGCCAGTGCCTAGGGGGCTGAACGTGGGGCTGGGACACCAGCATCCACATGCCTGGTACATGGGGAGGAAAGAAGCATCCATATGTCTGGTGCAAACAGGGGGAGTGCCCACATGCCTGGTTTAAGGGGGTGGGCAGGAGGGCAGAAGCACCCACATGCCTGGTGCAGCAGGGGTGCAAATGCCCATATGCCTGGGGCAGTAGGGAGTAGAGAGCACCCACATGCCCAGGAAGCAGGGGGTAGGGAATGCCTTGGGGCGGAGGAGGGCTGTGGCCTGTGTTGGTACAGCACCCATGATATGTGGCTCTCAGCCACTAAGAAACTGGACACCCATATTGTAGAATATGTAGAAGCCATGTTGTCAAGAGGAGCAGCATTTTCCGTTCAAGGATGCAATATAGCTCTTTGGAAAAAAAACACTCTTTCAGGTAGAGATAAACAATTCCTATTTGTAATCTATGGAGTTACACGCTTGTGGTTTAGGCCCATGTTTATCCATCCCTAGGTGAAATCATCAAGCATTGTGCAGGAAGTTAAGGGGGACTCAAGAGTTAGTAATCACCACCTCACCTCCATGTAGAGCAGGGTGTAAATTATGGGGGAGCTCGGCGGGGCTGAATCCCCCCCCAAGGGATGAGAGCCCCCCTGTAAGATTTGAAAATCAGGGGGTCTCCAATCAGATTGCTCCTTCCAATGAACCAGTTTAATTTTTTTTTTTTTTTGCAGACCTCACCCCAAGAGTCAAAGTGTAATTTGAATCCTGATGTAGAGCATGGGATGAAATTCTACATGTGCTGTAATAATGGTGACTGCTGTCCCATGAGAGCAAGGCAGAGGTGTCAGAGCTATGGGATACATGATATACATACAAATCACAGGGCATCTGCCAAACCTAGAGTGTTTTGTAAAGACTCTTTCCACTGCACCAGTGGGTTGCAGAGTCCTTCCTATGCCGACCGCACCAACTACATACAGCTGCACAGCAGTTGTGCAACACACTCTAAACATCTGCTGTGGGACACCCTTATAGCCACGCTGTGATGCAGGCTCACACTGAGCCACATACAGGTGCAGTTGTGTTTCAGAGACGTGCAAAATGTAGTGTATGCTCGGACAAGTAATTCAACATGCTGAGGCTTCACATCCTTGCTTTGTACAGCCTACCTGATGTAGGCTCTAAAAAATAAAGGAAGAACACAACAATTAGTTGTCATCATTCATTATTTGACACAGCTCTCATACAAAACTTTATCATGACTCATAGCCCAAGAAAATAAGCGGCTTGACCCAAAACAGAAGATAGTTATTTCGTAGACTTAAATATGTACACACACACCCCCCCACACACACACATTTTCTCACAAACAACATGCAGCCTTTTTCTGAAAATCAGCTGCTAGAAACTGTGGTGCACATTATATGTGAGAATTACAGTTAGAGCAAGTTCTGCCTACCCGGGCAAAAGCCAAAGTAAAATCTGCTGCTACTCAGTTACTTACTACAAGAAAATAGTTTTTTCTTTTTCATTCTGCCTTTCAAAAACAAGGTATTTTATTCTGGGGTGTGTTGTATGTGAGAAAATACAGTCTATATACACACACAGACAGGAATACTATATTGTCTCTCCCTGCATGTAGAGTACAGCTTGTCACATCACCAAGACCATTCTGGTTAGACCACATTCCTGGTGTACTTTGATATCAAAACTCTAATACTTCTCTGTTCATTCTGGCTCCTTTTCTAACAATCTCCACTACTGCTTCTCCACCTCTACTGTGCTATACATACAACAGTCCTAGATACATGGGGAATTTGTAGTATGACTGGGATACTAAAATCCCCCTACAGTAGTTTCCAACATAGTGAGGGAGCCAGACAGACACAGATGAGCGCTAGCTAGGATGATCGAATATTCCTGTCTCAATATTCCTGTCTGATGACAGAATATTCCAGTTGTCTGAGTGAAGTTTAAAGGATCTTATTGCACTAAAGTAACCTCCAAAGATGGAGACTATAGTATACTGTCATGACTTCACTAAATTCCCTTCTTTGTGGTTGCTCTAAATACATTAGTGCTTCTTTATGCCAGTCCATTTCCCTCACATCATTCCCAGTGAACCCTCTTTTCAAATACTCATCTGACTTAGCCCTCTTTCACCACTGCCCTTTAACTGTAATAAATGATGGCAGGAACCACAGTCAATAAAAGACCTGAAGTCCATGCCTTATATTTTATAACTGCAAGGAGAAGGCAAGCCACTTCCCTCCATTACTTAAAAATATAATAGACTGGGATAACTACATGAAGCAGAAAAAGATCCTAGAAGCAAGTTGTGTACTGTACCTTCATTCTCCTTGTGCCAAAGTGGTTTAGTTAAAGTCAATTATAAGAAAGCATATTGTGGGTACTGTGTCCCAAAATGAGTCATTACAAGTGACTCGTTTTACTGCAGAAATAGATGCATCTTGGAAGACAAAAAGAATGAAGATGGCAGTAGCATGCTGGGCTTTTTATCTGTGCATACGTGGGTATGTGATGTCTACAAAATATTCTTCCCCCACTTGTCCATGCGTGAACAGTACATATAATAATTTTTGGGGGGTAAGTTCACAGTAGTGTTTCATTAAGGCTAGGAACAGATATTGCATATGTCCCTGGAAAAGTTGTGCTGGTGTTTGTCCCAGAACAGAAATATCCCCAGATTGGTGTGTACACATATCACCCTTCTAAGCAGGATTTACTGAGCAGCTGAATTCAGGCCATTTTTCTGCCATTGATTCAAGGATGCAATCCCAGGGTAACCATTCAGACATACTTTGCCATTTCCTGGGATAAACAGTTAGTACTTCTTATCCCATAATCCTCTTTAGGAATTATCCAGGGGCAATGGACATGGATGTCTGAACTATTGCACACTGTCCTAGAATAAAACGGTTTATCCCAGGATAATTGCAATGCCTGTTTGTAGCCTAAAAAGCATCCGTAAATACAAAACAAATAGGAAAATACATGTTGCAGACTGACAGAGATGGAAACCTATAACCAGCTCCACTGCAGCTATGCAAAGGAGTTGTGTTAGTCAGGGGTGTGAAGACTGCAGCTCGAAAGTTACTACAGCCCATGGAAAAGGTTTCCGTACTGTGACCGATAGCCTGAGAATGCTAAATGAACTAAGGCTCCGCACTACTTTCCCCTAGAGCTTAAAGGTTATTTTTAATGTTTTTGCCATTGTATTTTTTGACAGAAAACAATTCTAAGTATTTTTCTCTCTCATCAAAATTCAATTTTGATTTTTTAAAAATCAGCAAATAGTCTCTATCATCTCTCGTGATTAGCAACCTGTCCCCAGCCTCAAATCTCAAAGCTGGCCAATTCCAATAACACGGAAGCTAGTAAAACATGGAGGAAAAATGAGATGAAAACAAAATGAACTCACTGTATAACTTGCCTAGACAAACTCCCCCAAAATGGAGACCACTTCCCATCTTGGTGCTATAGGAGAGTCAGCATTTTGTTACATTTCCCCGATAGGCATCATGTCAGACACAGTCACTGGTTTCAAGTGTCTCCCATCTTCCTCCCCCTTTGTTTTACTGTTACTTTCATCTCTCCTCCATGACCTGACCCACAAAAGCATTAGCCTTCCAGAAGACAATAGGTCTGCATAAAAAGTTTGTGCATAAGTACAGTCAGGACTGCAATCATTGCTTCCAATCCAGTTTTATTCTGTGCCATCTTAATATATTAAACTTCTTGCCAAAGCACCTGCCTACTGAATATTCCCAAATTATTTTTACACATATCCCCCACTCTTGGGACTGTCCACTTTTGTATCACAGTGCTTAGGGTCGGAAGGGACCTAAACAGATCATCAGGCCCGACACCCTGTCCTGGGCAGGAACGGGTGCCGAGGTCATATCACCCCAGCCAAATATCTGTCCAGCCTCCTCTTGAAGACCCCCAAGGTAAGAAAGAGTACCACCTCACTTGGGAGCCCATTCCAGAGCCTGGCAGCCCTAATGTAAAGTAATGTCTCCGGATGTCCAGCCTGAACCGTCTCTCTAACAATTTGTGGCTGTTATTCCTAGTAACCAGTAGTGTCCGGGGGAACAGAGCCTCCCAATTCTTGCTGGTCCCCCCTGGTGAGTTTGTAAAGGGCCACCGGATCCCCTCTCAGCCTTCTCTTGTGGAGGCTGAACAGGTTCAGGTCTCATAGCCCCACTGCCCCTTGACCATGCAAGTGGCCCTCCTCTGGTCCCTCTCCATGCTGTCCACATCCCTCCTGAAGTGTGGCACCCAGAACTGGACACAGTACTCCAACTGCGGCCTGACCAGTGTCGTATAGAGGGGAAGGATCACCTCCCTGGACCTGCCCGTGATGCATCTGTAGATGCACGACAAGGTGTGGCTAGCCTTACTTTTGCTCTTACTTCACAATGTTGTGTCCACTAATTCTCCTGGCTCTGTTGACCAGAATCCAATTTACTATCTGCATCCTACTTAAAATTATGGCAACACTGCTCAATTGTAACATTACTTTTGCTTTGTATCAGATGAGAGTTGATGCCAGATTTGCTCTTAACCAGTCACAAACACGTTTGTGTGGAAGTCAAATACGAGAGGGAACCAACACAACAAGGGAAACTGAGCCTTTTTATCCAGTCAGCTTCACTAAACTCCTTCATTGCCCTCATTGGTCTGTACCCATCTGCTGTCTCACGTCTCCTACTTAGATTGGATCCTCTTTGGGACAGGGACTGTGTTCGTGCTTAGATTGCCCTGAGAAGTACAATAAGATCCAAGTTGTCAGCTACAACTTCAAGGCAGAACAATGATTAATGCAAGGCTGGATTAATGCATAAGCATACTAGGCAGATGCCTAGGGACCTAAGTGAAGAAGAGGCCTAGTTATGCATATTTTAAATATTATAATTATTGAGTGGAAAAAAAAAAAGTAATATAAACATTTCATCTCCAGGTGGGAGCCCACAAGTTTGTTTGCCTGGGATCCACTAAAGGGTTAATCCGGCCCTGGATGAATGAGTTAACTCTATGCAGTCAATCACAAAAAGGCAACTTGCTCTTAGTCTATGAATACCTGTATCAGGAAGAGACATCTGACAAGAGTTATTTAAGCTGGCAGGAAAATACATAACCAGAGCCAATAACTGGACAAAGCTAGACCAATTCAGACTAGGAATGAGGTGAAAGGAGGGCATCTGACCACTGGAAACAATTTATCTGGAGATGTGCTCCATTCCTTGCAATCCCTTTTTTAGAAGATATGCTATCCCTCAAACAGGATCTAGGGGCTTGACACAGAAATGAGCAGCTGAGGCTCTTTGGCTTCTATTATGCAGGCGGTCTGATTAAATGATATGACTGCTCCCTTCTGACCTTTAAATCTGAGAATGGAAGTGAAGGAGGGAAAAATTCAGAAGATGCCCGGGCCCTGCAGCATCCTCCTACTCGTGAGAGAGGTATAAGACAACAGGCAAAATATATACGGAGCTGAGCTGTTTTTCCCTAATATTTGACATATACTTAAAACAGACAGTGCATTTAGTGTTAAGAGGAAGGTGGCACGTTGACAACCCCAGTAGCTGGCATCCTTTTCTTCTTTTTTTTTTAATCCACAGAACAGGTACAGCCAACACACAGGCTTTCTTGCACTGCTCCTCCTACGTTCTTCACCCTAGCTTGGATGGACTATTGTCAAGGGTGAGAGAAGTTCATATTTAATAACTGTTCTTCCCTTGCCCCCTCGCTGGGGCTGTCAGCAAAGGTTTCATACGATGCCCTGGAATTAATAAAATGGGTTCAGTTTGCATGTTTGGAAAAGGTCCCCACCCCATCTGAGCACTCTCATACAGACCAACCACAAATTAATTTCTAAGTACAACAAACACCGAGGGGATGGTCTCCAGCCAAAGAAAGGACACACACACGCACGCTTATGCTAGATAGGAACTGTAACGTCGACCCTGGGGTGTCCATCAACTATGAACCGCACATCAGGTTGAGAGTTAGTGCCCCCCTACAGAGGTATAAAAGGCTGGGTCTTCGCCCAGGGGGTGGTGGCACACCAGACAGCAGCAGTGGCCACGATGGCAGCGGCAGCAGGGACAGCAGTGGCTGGGCAGCAGTTGTGGAGGGTGTTTTTGTTGCTGCCCCAGTTACCCTCCCCCCTACAAACACACATTATAATCACACTGCCACCTCCTTGCCTAAACGCTCACAACAAGCCACAGAAAGTCCTCTTCACCCTTTGCATTGCAGCCATGAGCTCTTGCTATTTGCTTCTAGCCCGAGTCTGCATGGCTCTCAGTGATTGAATGTTTACACAGGAAATGGCAAAGTTCAGGAAGTTCATCGTCCCCCACATCTCTATAATTACCTTGTTTTCTACAGTTTGGCCAGATGTGGGATGAACATTAGTACTTTCCAGCAATTCTATTCTCATCTTGGCATCATCTTACATCAGTAAGATGTACGTCACATACGTTGGGACTGGAAGCCTCCCTGTGTCGAGTGACAGCTAATTTGCCCCAAACTAAGGAGAAAGGACCATGCTTTGCCAACTCTGCTGACTCTACAGACATACACACCACGCTATCCTGTCTCAACAGCTTGTCCTGTGCAGGGCCAGATACCCAGTTGGTGTCAATGGGCCTAGCTCCAGAGAAGCCCACAGAATCGTGCTCGTTCATATTTGCCCTAAGGATGTACCTTGTTGCTCCTTCCTGCCTAGCATTTAGGCAAATGTAGGGCATTGCAGGTTGTTCCTATTAGGAAGAAAAATTGATCACAGACTTCTTTGATACAAGGCAGTTTATTAAAAAGATGGTAAAGTTCGGTTTCCCTGAAGGCAGCAGAAATAATCAAATGAAAAGCTGTATCTCCACTCACGGCACCACTCCCCTACCTGTCAGCACATAGCCCCAAATGCTCATGCTTACTTCTTCTCAGCGCCGCGTTCCCAGTGTTTGGTCTGACTGCGTGGCCTCATTTTTTCCATCCTACATCTGAGATTTTCTCTTGCTTTTCTCAAACAAAGCAATGCCCTAGACCCTGTATTTGGTATATCAGTCCCCTGGAAACTCCTCAGTCCACCAGGCACAGCTTTTGTTCACCTTTCCCATATGGTTCTGTTTTCTGGACAGTCACCTCTATTTTCTTCATTTTTTCCTAAACAAAGGCATTTAACTGTTCTCTCCTATAGCCTGCATGGAAAGAATGGCTGTCATGGCCACCAGTTTCACTCAGGTTTAACCTAGCCCATAAACTATGCACATGTATTAGCTGGAACCATGAAAAACTAAGCACTTATTGCACATTTTAGTTTTGGAGCCTGCTTTCTTGCTTCTTCAAAGAAACTGTTAAAAAAAATCAGATGTCAAAAATAAATAAATAAATAAATAAATAAATAAATAAATAAGCAAGCAGAGTTATAACTCAAGCAGAGATATGATTGAGAGGTGACAGTCCACAAGAACAGAAAGAAGGTGTAAGAACTGCTACGTGGAAGGGAGTCTTTAGAAAGTGTCCCTACTTTTGACCTAGCTGAAACACCGTCTGCCATTTTGGGGGTGAAAAAGTGCATTCAGGGCTCAGGAAGGGAGGCTCATTTCTCCAGTGCTTGAATACTCCCCAGCCATACTGCCACAGCTTACTGGGTAACAGCTGGGCCTCATTGCATCCCAAAAGTCCTACCCTACCCAGTCCTATTGGCCACCTGGAGTGAATCAGAAAGGCTATACTTATTCATAGATTCATAGATGTTAGGGTCAGAAGGAACCTCAATAGATCATCGAGTCTGACCCCTGCATAAGCAGGAAAGAGTGCTGGGTCTAGATGACCCCAGCTAGATACTCATCCAACCTCCTCTTGAAGACCCCCAGGGTAAGGGAGAGCACCACCTCCCTTGGGAGCCCATTCCAGACCTTGGCCACTCGAACTGTGAAGAAGTTCTTCCTAATGTCTAGTCTAAATCTGCTCTCTGCTAGCTTGTGGCCATTGTTTCTTGTAACCCCCAGGGGCGCCTTGGTGAATAAATACTCACCTATTCCCTTCTGTGCCCCTGTGATGAACTTACAGGCAGCCACAAGGTCGCCTCTCGACCTTCTCTTGCGGAGGCTGAGAAGGTCCAGTTTCTCTAGTCTCTCCTCATAGGGCTTGGTCTTCAGGCCCTTAACCATACAAGTGGCCCTTCTCTGGACCCTCTCCAGGTTATCCGCATCCTTCTTGAAGTGCGGTGCCCAGAATTGCACGCAGTACTCCAACTGCAGTCTGACCAGCGCCCGATAGAGGGGAAATATCACCTCCCTGGACCTATTCGTCATGCATCTGCTGATGCACGATAAAGTGCCATTGGCTTTTCTGATGGCTTCGTCACACTGTCGACTCATGTTCATCTTGGAGTCCACTAGGACTCCAAGATCCCTTTCCACTTCCGTGCCACCCAATGCAGACCGATCAAGTCAAAGAATTAGTAGGGCCCCATAGAGATGTCACAACCCAATTATAGTGGTGCCCATGCCACAAGCAAGAGATACCATTTAAAAACAGTTTTATTTTGCACTAGGTTAACCAAGGGTTAACAAGATGATAATAACAGCCTTCTTTGTTAAGTATGCCAAAAAGAAATTTATTGCTGCACCACTAACAGAGATAAAACTTTTGCTTTCTGTGCTGTACATAAATCATTATAATTGGTCAGAGTAAAAAGAGGAGTAGCCCTGTCATAACACCCTAGCGAAAACCACTATATAATTGGCGATTCTAATTAAATTTATGACGTGGCAAAAACCAATCGGCTATTACACAAATAAAACCTACATACACTTCCGCAAAGACGAAGAAGAAGGGGGACCTCCACACACACCTTGGAGACCTCTGAACGTACGTGTCAAAGTAACTGACAATTTGATCACTTGTCAGTTTCCCCCCCCCACCGTCTCGACCCAATCTCAGACGTAAATCAACAATTGGTGGCCCGACCATATTTCTGCCCGACCGTTTCTATCCAACCACTTATGCAGACCGACCTACGAACCCTAAGTTGTAACTAACCAAGTATCTCTGACCTCCGTTATTCACCACCTTGATGGCATGAGTAAACAATCTTGCTTTGCAACCGATAAGCGTCCGCCTAATTAATTCCACTCCAAGCGTCACAAGTACCCGCCTGATGGCCTCTAAGGCTCCGGACCCCTTGCTGCAGTGCACGGCAGCGACAAGAGACTGGTCTATATTCAAGCTTCTGAGTGTTGCCTCAAGTTCCTCTCCTGGCTATGGGATTGTCTTTTCTAGTCCCTGCCTGTGGCTCCTGGTGTTCAGCTTGCTTTCTATTCCAGTCCTTACCCACCCCCATTGGGCTAGACCATGCCTACCCCGCAACTCTTCCCTCTTCCTTACCCCCTGTAGAGCTGCCTGGAAAACCAAGGGAGGGAAGTGTCTCAATGGAGCCAAAGTCTGAAAGCTTCACAGGACCACAGCACATGCACAGTTCTCTCGCTGGACATAGGAGTCACAGAAGTTTAGGGCTGAAAGGAACCTCATGAAATTATTGGGTCCAGCCCCACTGCTGTGGGCAGGAAAGACTGCTGATGAGAGAGCAGAGCCCACCTCAAGACCAGTGTCATCACTAAGGCTAGGTAAGACATCAAAAAGCCCAAGGTGGAACTGATCCAAGTACAAGGGTTTTCTGTAGGCGGCGTAGTTTAGATCAGTATTGAACAGAATACACGTTTGCCCTTTGGCGCGGGGTGGCAAACCTTAAACTAGTTTCTGCCATTTTTAAGCCAGTCCATGTGTATCAAACTTCTGTTATAGGTATAAACCAGTTTCTGATAACTTATATCAGTAAACGTGTAATGTCTGTACCTGGGCCTAAATATGCTACTAAAAGGTGCTCAGATTCTCTGGTGATGGGCACGTCATAAGAGCCTGAACAGAGCTGAACAGGGAGCCATGCAAAGGTGGATTATAAGACTGGAAGATTATAGGAGCTGATGAGGTTTTGTGTTTGCTTAGTGTATTTGCTTATTTTACTCTCTGGTTATAAGCACTAGTCCTTTCTATCCTGCTAAATTATCCTTCCAGTTTACAGCTGTCAACTGAATTATTTTTTAATACTATCACAGAAAAAGTTGCTTCTTAAGTTTGTTGCTTTACCCTGTGGCCTTCTACTGCTCCAATCATAACAGCTCCTTGATTTATGTGGGTTCCTTTCTTTGCGTTCAGGGACCTGGCAAAAAAGGGAACACCAGGATGAACAGGCTGCTTTAATAGCTACCAGGCATACTGTGCATGGGAACAGCCATATTTTAATCAGGTTTGCTTACTATGGCACGTGGGAAATGTTTCCATTACAAGAGGTTGTACTTGCTCTCAGTGGAAAAGATTCTGCTCCTGGAAATGGCAAATAAAATGTTTGGTTTCCACAAGAAACAAAGCAACAGATACACTTAATAAATGATTGCAAGTACATACTGTGCTCTAACTGTTCCTCGATGGCTCCTAAGGAAATACGAAAAGCGAGTCAGTGAAAAACAGTGCTATGATTTCAAATAGGAATGAAAAGAGAGGGAAGGGGCAATGTATTTAAGAAGTTTATGGAACCATTAAAAATGGAAAAGGTAGGAAAAGCCAAGTGTACAGGATTTTAAGGGAACAACTTGGGGTGGGAGGGGGCTTGGAGAATAAGAAATTGCAGGTGAAGGCCTCGCTTAGCAAATGCTGACCTTTTGCCGGTGAAAAATTGCTGACACACCAATTTGTTCGTTCGCTTTGAAAGCGTGAACACCTGCACACATGAGCATCTGCCTGCAATAACATTTGCAGCTAGACCAGCATTAGACTTCACAACTGCCTGATTTGCTGACCCCCCCAAAAGTGCAAATCCTATTGTCAGTTGTACACGCATTGGTAATATTAAATTATTTAAAGCACCTACATAGGTGAAGGCACAAGTATCCAAGCATGTTTTCACATGTGCCTGGGAGGAGACCTGGCTAAATATTTATCTGAACTTATGCAAAATTATGCTTCTTTGAACATAAGTTTGAAATGTGTGCTAGAAAGTGACAATGGAAGCATTAGTACTATCCTAGCTACGTTAAGTCTCTCTAGTGTAGGCTTTTCTAAGATATCCATTACTGAGATATCTAAGCCCAAGCCATGAAGATCCTATTCTCAAATAATGTGAACAATTGGAGGCCAATTTTCATGTCAGTTCTATACAGAATGAATGCTCTTCTATAAAGCCCATAAAAAGGGGCATTTAAAGAAAAAAAAAAAACAGGCACTGAATACCTGCTGTGCAAAAAGATGCCTTATCTCCTCGGCACAGAGGGAGGCCTGTACCTCTCTCCAGGTTCTGGGAAAGATTATAGAAGAAGAATCTAGTCAGAGCTAAAAAGTATTGACTCTTGTCTCCCACACTCCTGAAGTAGGTATTCAAATGTAACCCAGGTGGAGAATGATGCATGATGAAGTTGCCCTTGCCATCAAGAAAAGAATAACCTCCCAACCAGAAAATGTCTCAGTGAGCATTTTATCCTAGGTCTAAGTCCCACACCTACTTTACATCACATCACATCACCAGAAGTTGAATGGATCCAGTAGCAAATGTATTACTTGTCCCTGTGGAAGTTCTATTAGCAATGCTGTGGCCTCACCATAAGATTACAGTGCAAAGATCATACTATATAGGTCTCTAGTTTCGTCTATAATTTATGGTACAAGCATATTCATTGGAGCCTGGTACAAATAACAACCTACATTCCATTTATTTGAGCTCCCTTATGTGCGTCTTACATTAACTGCCAAATCTGAAGCACAAAAATTTACCGTAGTTGTGCACACATGCTCTTATTGCCAACTTTGCCTTGTGCTGGAGCAATTGATTGTGTTAGCACTCATAATACAGAAGGCCCCGGTGACTTGAGCTCAGCAGTCTAAATGGATTAAGCTTCCACACCATTCATCTATGCACAGAAGGACCAACAAAGGAAAGCAGAGAGGAAGAAGTATTAGGTAGGTCAGCATAGGAAGGTAACAGCATGGGTACTTTATACTAGGTTAGCTTCAGAGGTTAGTGGTATGGCTAAATGCAACTTTTAATTGCTTTAAAAGGGGGAGAGGGAGCTGCCACCCAGGAGCAAGCATCAGTTATGCGATGTTACATTTGCATGTAGCAACAGAAGTTAGCCAAATTGCTCTAAATGAGACTGAATGAAACAGAGTTAAAGGCATGGTGATTTTGCTGCACATTTCTCTACACAACCATGCAGATGTAACAGCTAATACTGGTATCGTTTCATAGTGACAAAATTCTTACATCTGTCTCTACCCAGTGAAACAAAGCCACGTTTTATTTTGGGTGATGGCACAATATGAAGCTTCCTTCTTGCAGCAAGATTTCAGAAGAAAATTCAAGGGACAAAATTTACAAAGGAATTTAGGCAGGTGAAGAGGCAGGTAGACACCTCTTGGGATTTTTGAAAGCACCTACGTGATCCTCCCAACTACTTTTGTAAAGAAGCCTATTACCTAAGAACCCTTACAAATCCAGTTTGTAGTATCCATATTTCAAATTATTACTCTAATGTGCAATAGGTCAGCCTCATCCAAACATCAAGATGCAGTCATTTATTTTTATTTCTATGGCTGACATGAAAGGAAAGAGATGTAAGCAGTTTTATACAAGTCCTATAGTGAAGCAAATGCGTAAGACGTACTAATAGACAAGAAGAATTGTTGAGATCATAGGCAGTGTAATAATCAAGCTAATTGCAAGTCACGCTTGCATTGCAGTTCCTAACCATGGTCTGAATTTCAAACCTTCAAGGTTTTTGTTGTAATAAATAAATAAATAAATAAATAAATGGACAAGATTTTATTTTTACAAGCTGATATTCACTTTGACCTTACCAGAGCATCTTGAGAATTTCTCTCTCATCTCTACAATTGCACTTCTCTCAAGTGCTGTCAGGGTTGGGTTTTTTTTAATTTGAAAGAGCATATTTTGAACTCCTCGTGTCTGGAAACATATGACATAGATTAAACCTAACAACTGCTGCCAGCAACTGGCAAAGATCAAACCCACCCCCAGCCTCTGCAATCTCTCCCCATGGGTGACATATTCTAAGTACCTATGGCTGCAGGACTACAATAAAGAAAAAGGCAGGGCAAACTCGTTCCACTTGCTTTGCCTAAAAATCTCTTAACTTGAGCTCAGGCAACAGGCAGCTATTTCCAGACTTGGGAGCCACCCGCTGCTAAAATATGCCAATCTTGCAAGAGAACACATACGGACCCATAAGCCTGACTGTAGTCAATGGGATGCCATATAGACCAAAGGACTGGCCAACACATAGGCCTTCAAAACTAAACCTGCCCAAATACAAAGGGATGTTGTTGATAATATGAGATGGGCTTTAGAAAAACAACAGCTTAACATTCATGAGGTTTGAGGACATTAACCTGCCCAGCATTACCAATTCATACAGGTGAAGACGACTGAGAGGGGCAGCAAGGAGAGCACATCAGAAGAAAAATGTGCAGAGATTGTTATTACTCTGAGGAACCAATATTCAGCTGTGTTTTGTTGTGTGTCTGAGGTACAGAATAGCTGCTTAGCTAATAGTATTATACTGGATCATAACAGAAAAGAACATTAGCAATATTATAGTATAGGAAAGGAAAAAAATTATTGGCTGCATATTTTTTCCAAAGAATAACATAATGAAAAGGGTTCAGCTGAAGCCACTACAACACCCTACAAATCACATATATAATAAATCAGCAAAGCCCCAAGGCATCGTGTTTATATAGACACTTAAATTTAAAATAAAAATACTCAATCTTCGTTGCTATGAACAGAGATTCAATTACTTTGAGTTTTACAGTCTGAATAATATGCAACATAAAACTAAGTTTTGTCCCCAAGGTATCTCTCACTCATGGACCATTTAAATCACCTAGTTGCATGAAGCAGGCAAAACAAATTAAGCAAAAAACAACTACAAAGCTCATCGTGTAGCTATGAAATGTGAGGCGAATTGTGAAATGGCACACAAAATCTGCTTAACTTACGTGGCGTCACGACTTCGCCATCATCCATGTTTTTCTCCCTCCCTTAATTCCATCAAGCTCTCTGCGCTAAGGTAGGAAATGTTTTATTACTAAAAGTATTGGACAAGTCTATCCTAATGCCCTTCCTGCTGTCTAGGTGAAATAATGACAAACTAAAGCATAATGAAATTTCAAACGTGGTATGATAGAGGTTATTCTGGCAATGGCCGGAAGGTTCAGAGACTACTCTGCAACTGGAACATGTCTTTTTTGTTTTAATTCAGGTTACAGATTGGCCATAAAGGCCCTAATCCCATAAATGAGTCTGCATTAGCAGACAGAGCTGCCTGCCCCATGCCGTCAGGCTGAAGTCGATGGGATTCAGCACAGACAAAGGAATCGGCCCACATATACCAAGCTGAAGAGCTAAAGCCACTGTGCAGATCTGGATCAAAAGTTTCCTTAAATTTAGAGGTCTTCAGATCTTGGGGTGCTTCAAATCTTTGACTGCACTCTGGCATATGGCATTATGAGCTGGGAATTAATATTATATTGGTTCTCTGACAAATATCAAATTCTGCTTGTCCTGGGGAACTACTCTTTGTTTGCTTGTTTTTGAAGGAAAAGGAAATTATCTTTGTGTTTTTCAGAATAACGGCTGAGCCAAAAGATTCTCAATAAAGCTGCGAGGAGTACTAGAATAAGGTAGGATCATCCTAGCAGCAGCCCAACGTATGAATGTCAGAGCACGCCTCCCACGCAGTCTCACCAGACTTGCCTTTCCCTCATGAAATCCAGATTCACTTATTTGAGTAAACTGGGATCCAACATTATAAATCATAGTAGTCATCCCTGCCAATTACAGTAGGTCTTGCCAATGCTAGTGAAGAATTATATTTCCTAGTCAACTAATTCTCTCAAATATATAGTTCTGCATCAGCTTTTCTACCCTCTCAATGCCTCACTTATCAAAATGATTTCCCTGTTATAATGTCTAACATGTCTAGAAGTTGGTTATTCTTTGAAACCATTATATTCTGTTTAAAAAAAAAAAAAAAAGGAAGTTCTTGGAAACCACTATATTTTTTAAAAAATGGGAGGGTTTAAAAAAAAATACTTATGCCTGATTTTTTCAAACAAGGCAGACATTCAAAACACATGGTTAGGTTGCATGGATCAATAGGGCGACTGTGCTTGCAACTTCCTAATTATGTACACACAGACTCGCTGCGTGAGTTCACGCACCGCATGTATGCACATTGATGCACCACACAGTGCAAATTGGGGCCTGAAGCAAATGCCCATTCAAGTCAGTGGGCATTTTAACTTTTAACAGCTACTCCTATGGGGGCTTGTTCAGACCAAAGACCTGTTAAAAAAAAATCTCACTCTGTACAGGAAATCGGTACTTGCAAACATGAGGAAGTGGGCGTGCTGAGTGGGGCAAAGTTGTGACAAGCTGCTGCCCTAAGGCTCCTACAAACAGCTCTGCCTGTTTACTTCAGACTTACAATATTGTCCTGTACGGCAGTTCCAGGAACCTCAGGAGCAGAGCCCACGTGTTCCCAACTCTATCAAACTGAGCAATGAAGACAGATTTAAATCCAAGATTCAAATCCTAAATCTGACCTTTGTGTACCTGGTCTGCTTGAAGAAGAGTATCCAAAGGGGCCATGAAGTCACATTGCCCTTTCCAAGTACCTGGCTAGTACGGCTGTGAGAATTCAGTCCTTGATTTGATCTGGTGGAGATTCAGCCCAATTCAGTGGCCAAATCTATGAATCCAAATTGAATCAGAGGACCCTTTAATTTCTCCGAATCGATTTGGAGATTCGGACATAGACACAGCTTTAAATGTTTTTTCTACATACCTCTAGGTCGCAGGCGTCTCGTGAATGCTGGCCCTCCACACCCCTCTGGCTCAGTGACTAGTGCCTCCTGGGTCAGGGGTGGTGGAGGGCACCTGGGGTCCCCTTGCAGCAGACTACCAAGCTGGGGAGACATGGAGGGGGCCCCCAGTATGCTCCCCGGTAGACCCAGAAGTGAACTGGAAGTACTTCTAGGTTCACTGCCGAGCATGTGGGGGGCCCCCCTGCACTCCTGTGGGATGCTCCATGCACTCCAGCATCGCAGGGATCATGAGCCATGCTGGTACCTTGAGGTATGTAGAAAAAACATTTAAAGCTGTGTCTATGGCCAAATCGCTGATTCTCAGAATCAAAATTGAATCTTCAGATTTGGATTCAGCCAAATCTAATCAACAAATCAAATTACTGTCCCTGATTTGGGCCGAATCTGAACTGAATAGGGCCTGCTTTGCACACCCCTACTGGCTAGATATTACCAAGTGTCAGGACACCACGGTCAAACCCACACACAGAGAGTGGAGCCAAAGTCTGATAGGAGCCTCTAGAGCAAGAGTGGCCAACCTGTGGCAGGGATGCCACAAGTGGCACCAATATCCTCCATATGTGACACACAGCAGATGGGTGTGGGGACAGGCAACACCATGGCAGATGGGGCAGGGGGCAGAAAGCAAAGAAGCAAAATGAATGGCGAGCACAGGGAAGGAAGAAGAAAGCAGAGCAGCAGGTCACACAGGGGAAAAGGGATTGGAGGGGCATTTGGGGAGAGTGTGGGGCTAAGTTGTGGCATGCCTGCCAAAAGGTTGGCCCTCACTGCTCTAGAGCATCCCTGTTATGTGAAGAGTCTGCCAGTGACCTACTGTGATTGGCTGAAAGTCACCTTGTGCTGTTTCACTGGTGCCAATCAGTCTTATCCAGCCTAAAGATACGGCCTCCAGAGGTAGCAGTCCAGTGCTCTTATCCATTGTGCCATGCCAGGCACCATAAACAGCCATTTAATTCAACCAAACTCACTTAAAATACAGCTTGATAAAAGAACAGGACCAAAGTGTTTAATAAAGCCTGTTGAGATGGGCTGACACTTCAACATTCTCGTAGAGAGAGAGACGATAAAATGTTTAATAAAATTTACAGGGTTTCATTCAGATAAAAGTTAGAGGATGCCCAATTTATGGGTGGTGTTCAGCTCAGAGCAGCAATAAAAGTCAGGTCAATAAGCGATTATTTTTCTTAACTTGGGGTGGGGGGGAAGAAATTCTGACTACACAAAGTATTGTCATAAACTGCGCAGGCAGGAAGAACAAGTGCACTTACACGAAGGCACCCACTGAAACACTATCCAGGGGAAGCTTTATTCGAGATAGTGAGGAAAACGCCAAAGCACGGCAAGTTATTTATGTGCAAATAAAATATGGTCTTGGAAAATATGAAAATCACATTTGGAGTAAGTCAGGAAGCCGTTGCCTGACAAGCAAGCTGATCTTTTTAAGTAAACCCATTTGCCGTATCCACGGCACACATAGAAGCCTAATTCAATTAAACAGAGCAGTCTGAACTCCACAGCATCCTGCAGAAAGAAATAATGACCAGAAAGGCAGAAGAACATTAGGAGAGCTGTGAAAAATTGGTTTCAGAGAAGCCTCCTTTCCCACTGTTTGTATTCAAATCACTCATCATCCACTTGAAAGACTGCTCCGCGCTTGTCTTTTCACAGCATCTGATGAAATGAGCTTGAGTTCATGTCTGTAAGGTGCATATCTACCCCGTCTTCAACCTCGTGGTAGTCAAGCAGGGGGTCAGAAGAGGACATGGGATTAAGGAGGACATGGCAGTAAAAACCTGCTCAGACTTTATGTTCAGATGCTGGTGCCTTCTATCAAAAGTCCCCATCCAGCTTCACTTTCAGCTCAGTGGACTTAGATGTCCATCATGCTTTTAGATTAGCATAAGTATTTGCTTTTGGTACTGCATTAGCTGCTAAAGGCCCCCACTGAGGTTGGAACCCCATAGGGTTAGGAGTTGCACATAGATGTAGGAAAGAGTCTGTGTGCCCTGATGATCTTACAGGTTACAGAAACAGACAGAGAAGTGGTGAGAGATGAAGTAGTGCTGCGCTACAGATGGGGAACTTGGGAACTCAAAATGCTAAAAGACCAAATGCTTGGCAAAACTCATGCAAAATGGCTGCGACTGATCCAAAACTGACTCTACGTCTCCCAATGTCCAGTCTAGACTCCTCTTTCCCCTCTTGAAAGGCTCAGCAACACTGAGTTAATGAAAGAACCTGCCTTGTGTGATCTGGGGAAACTGAGGCATGGGGAAAATATAGTCAACAAGATCTGTGGCATGCTCAGCATTTCTGAGTCAAGTCACTGATTGAGGTGCTTAAGTCAAGGCTCCTGTCTTGTTTGTTTTTAACTCTTAATCCCAGATCACTCTTCTTGCACAAACGTTATTGCAGCGTACAGGACTATGTCTGTAAAATGCTACACTGCTTTTTATTTTTTAAGTTCAAGACATTTCCACTCAAGATATTTTCCTGGTTCCTGGGGTGGAATTACTTGATATTTATTTCAGTAAATATCTAATAACAAGGAGCAATCAAGTCCCTTGGAGCTGGGAACAGCACAGCGAAGCAGAAGAGTGACTAGGGCTCTTTTGAACAAAAGCTAAAAGAGCAAGGAGATGGAGAGAATCGTGAACGGACTCTGAACATTTCAGCTTTGCTAACAGACTTTATTTACAGAGCACGTTGTTTTGAGGACTGAATACTAAGGGCTGACAAACAGCTGTTTCATATCAGAGTCAGACTGCAAGTGTGGTATAATGAAGACAGAGATTAGTCCAAATGACCATTTACATATGGAAGCTTATTGCTTTCCTCTCTGTGTAGAACACAAATGCACTTATAGTTACCCCATCCCAAAATATACAGATGCTTTACATAGGCACAAGGCCAAACTCATGTGATTTTCACAACTACCTGCACAACTATGACAAATACTTTGGGAATGAACCATTGTATTTATCAAAAATATTTTTTTTTCTGTACTGAAAATGTCAGTAAACAACAAGAATCTCAAGAATAAGCAAGTTATAAACACGGCAGCTGTTAGATTTTGGTCTGGCAACAATCACTGTAGAAAAGATGCTCCTGTTCCTTCTGGGAAGCACAGTGACAATTGCTTTCATCCTCCCTGAAACTTCATAACCCGACCAAAAGACCTGCAGCTCCTGACACGTTACAACTGATAATTGCCAATTTATGATCACAGCCGCTGATGAAGAGTTTCACCGGACAAATACAATTTACTGTATGTATGGACCCTGCTCAGAGCACTGACAAAAATCAGATTAGAAGGACGTGCTTTTTCAGATGGATTACAATCTGCCACCAGACAGAACAATACCATTCCCTATCTGTTCTGCAGCCTGCTATTAGCCAATGGATTATGTGTCATAAAGAACAGTTTTGCAATGTCATTAAAAAAAATGAGTTCCAGCAGAAAGTGGGCGACCGAGGTGATTTCTCCTCTATTATTTCCATTGCGGTTGTAGCCTGGCAGGTGGAAAGGTAAAATGCTAGAAGAGAACAGGGCAACAAAACAGCTGAACTAAACAGAAACACGAACAGTCATTGGAGGTTAGAAGCAGCTGAACGAAGAAGCATAAGCATCAAGTCGGGAGTGATACTAAAGCAGAGACCCAAGAGAAATAGCAACTGAAGATCAAATGATGTCAGCAGTTACACCAATGAAGTGCCAGGTGCATAGTTAGTACACAACCCCCCTGCACCATCCACCTCCTCTAAAAACTCCTCCAAAAATGAGTACACTGGGAACAACAAGGGAATAACCAGCAGTAAGGAGGTTTCAGCTGGAGAGAAATTACCTGTGATAAAATAGGACAGGTGATCACTCTCGAGGACCAGACTGTCTTGGAAATTGCCTCCTTCCCATTCTTCAAAACCACAGGAGATTTATTAGTAGGAGAAAGGAAGTTTAAAGCCAAGTCCTTGAAAGGCAAAGGGGAATTGGTGAAATGACTTTGGTGGAACAATCGCCTAGTAAAAGAGGAGAATATGACCTAGGTGGGGCAAAGGGGGTAGGACTTCACTAGAACCACCAGTGGTTCAATTGAGCAACAAAAGGGCTCCAAGAAATTTTGATTCCCCCGATGTATAAATCCCCGACGTCTTCAGTTACGTTCATCGCTTCCTGAGAAGCTTCTGAGCTGAATTATAATGCTCGGTTACAAGGCAAAAATCACCAATGGCTGTGTTATTCAGCAATCACTCTGAGCCAATGCATCCAAGAGAGCTCTGCTTCTTTCTGTGCAGCCTAGTATCATTTGAGCCCCACATCAGCTGGTTCCAATTGGCTCAGTCCAGAGTCTCCTTTTAAAGAGACAGTTCCCACAGTGACAAGGGGAGAACCAGCGCCATGTGTTGGAATCACTGTAATCTCAGTACAGGGTAAGGATTAAGGCCCAGATTTGATTAACTATCCCTTCCAGGCTGAGGCACAGTGTCTTGCCTTGTATCTTTCCAGACAGTCTATTTTCTGTGCAGAAATCAGTGGATCTCAAAAAAGGTGTTGCAGCACCCTGGGGTGCCTTAAGACCCTCTTAAGGGTGCCACACAGTGCTATACTATATTAGCACTATTAGATATACAAACACTGACTCATGATTCACAAGATAAACCCAAGATTTCAAGTAGGAATCCATAGTGTCAAAATCCTTGTGACCTGATGTGAGCTTTCGGAGATCTCTGCAACAGAAGAATAGCTCTACTATCCGTAGTCAAAAAATGAGTGACAGCTAAGAGCTGGCATTTTCTGAGGGGTGCCTCAAGTCTACAGAAGTTGAGAACCACTCAATATATGAATACTGGAGCTTGATGACTTGGCTATTCATGGGATAAAAGCTATGGGTTGAATAAAAAGAAAGGTTACAAAACACAAAACTGACTTTCTTGTTTCATTATTATAATGTCAAACCTTTTCATTTCAATAAGGTAGAGATGTTTGGGGTTTTTACTTTATGACTGCAGCTCATTTATTTGTATTGATGCTATTGATGCTAGAATATTAATTGCCATAGTATATATATATTATATATGATACTAGTATTTAAGTATAAATGTCACATACAAATGAATCCAAATTGTAAAATCAAAGTGTTTTATGGATTGAAATGAAATGGTTGACATTATCAGAAAAGAAGGATTTGATGCCTCTAAATTGAATCTTTTTAGAATTTGTTTTTGAAGGAAATTTTAGTATTTCTTTTTTTTTTCTTTTTGAAATGTTGGGGTTTCCTGCAGATCAGATATCCCTGCCCTAATCTCCTGTTCCTCAGAGTAGAGAAACATGAGCTTACCTAAGGTGATTGCTTTTTTCCCATAACGGTCCTAGGGGCCTTTTTCTTGCTTGAGAGGGAGCTGTGTGTTTAATTGACAGCTCCACCTTGTGGAAAAGTAACTAAGTTATTGTGAGAACTTCTCTGGGGGCTGCTCTTATAGTGCCCGAGGCCTGCACGGGATTGTCTTCAGCAATCCTTTACAGTTGAGGACGATTGTCTTACTGAGAACCATCGCCCACATAGCATCTTGGAGCAGGCAGAGAATGGTGACAAATTGCAGTGGGCATCCTATGCTTCATGAGGTCAAAGAAGGCCATGTAGAGAGGCTTATGTTGTTCCTGGCGTTTCTCCTGCAGCTGGTGAGCTGTGAAGATCATGTCAGTTGTGCTTCTCGATGCCCTAAACCCACACTGAGATGCCAGGATGATCTCTTCAGCAGAAGGAGATGGTTCAGATGGGTTCTCACAAAGATCTTTCTTGGGGTGGACAGCAAGGTAATCCCTCCGTAGTTTTCCACAGTTGGACTTGTCAACTTTCTTGAAGATTGTCACAATCATGACATCCTTGAGGCTGTCTGGGATTTCCTCATCATTCCAGATCCTTGTGATGAGGGTACGGAGCTGTGATGTGAGCTCCTCTGCCCCTGCTTGAAGATTTCTGCAGTGATTCCATCTACTGCAGATGCCTTGTTGTTCTTCATCTGATTGATGGCTTTCCTGACTTCATCAAAGTAAGGAACTGAACTGGTATAGAGTAGCTGCACCATTATAGGATTGGCATAACTGAAGATGGACCTAATTCCAAGGCATTGAAATGATCATATCCAAAAGTGGGGTACACACAGTATTTTGAAAAACCCGCCTATGGATTTCTAGCCTCACTTGGTCACTTTTACTCACACGACATAGTATTTTCATCCTTGAATACCTCTATTTGTTTCAGTGCTGGTACTTGCACTGTGAGCAAAGCAGAATTTAGCCCTCAGACATGTTCAGCAGGACATATACTCTAGTTCCTACCTGCTCTGTGTCAAAGGCTATCAGAAATATCTGGTACTATGTGAAAAGAGTTTATAAAGAAAAACAGGAAGAATTAAACTCTGAAACAGCTGCCTTTATAATAGGCACAGTACCTCAGGAAATACTTGGGTTTGCACTACACTGACAGAAGGAAGTGAGTGTGTTTTGTGTAGGAAGAAGCACGGGCTCTGTAAGCTTAATCATCTCCAAAAAAACCCACGGGTCAAAACATGTGTGGTTAAGAAGGGGGTGGCGTGGAAAGCTACATATATTCTTCTGCCCACTTCCTTTGGTCAATCACCAGAAATAAACCAGTTACAAGAGCTGTAACATTTATGCTCTACTTCCTCTCTGTAGTATTCATTATGGACACCAGCAACCACAGAGGAGGCTGTCATCCTATATGCATATATCTATTTAAATCAGAACTCAACTGATCAGTTGTTTCTCTCACAAATGCTGTAATTAGACTAAGATATCCTTCCTGTCTTTGACAGATAAAGCACACAGCTTGTCTGAAAATCAATAGCAAGAATCACAATCATTGCCAGAGTTTAGAGAAGGCCTTGTACAGAAATGACATTGATGGCTACCAAATGAAAGTGGCGGGCCAGATTCATGTCCGTCAGTGGGACATTTTTTGGGGGGGGAAAAGGGCTGATATATGCTGCTAGGTGTCTCCAGAGAGGAACGCTGCAACTCTGCCACTTCCAGAAAAAGAAAAAAGAAAAAAAGATTGCAGTTATGAGGATAATATACCAGAGAACTATCATTGCAAAGAGAAGCACCAACAGGGGGGAAATAAAAGCAAAGAGCTGAAGAAATTCCAGCACTAGAGGACATATTATGAGAGTGGTGGGGGGAAAAAAAATCCCTCCATAGAAATTGCAAAAGTAAATCCCTTCAAGATAACTTCTTCGTTGTTCTTGATACCTCTGGCTGTCATTTGATATAACCACTAATAAAAGAACACTGTCTCTGTTTCTCATGTGAGCAGGTTTGAAAGGGAGATGGGATTTGTTCATTACTGTGCAGCTAAGGAAAGATCTGACAAATAAGATGTGTGGAATTATTAATGGGACACGCGTTAAACATGATTGTTAGAGAGTCAAACTGGAAACATTTTTATCCAATTAAGTTTTCAATTGTGCCAAAGCCATTATTTATAAAAGTCTGGCCAGCACACAGCATACAGTAACTTCTGTGAATGCAGAAGAAAGACTTCCAACTGAATCCAACAGGCTTTGGGCCAAACTCCTTCAGTCTATGTTAGGCCACTTATTCAGTCACTGTACAGGGGCCAAGCAATGACATGTTGAAGAAGAAAATGCCATTGTGACTCCCCTAGTCCCTGATTCAGTATTCCATCCCTATTCAATAGGGCTGTGCAAAGCTTCAGTCTCTTATTCGATTCGGTGGAGATTCGGCCTGATTCGGTGGTCGAATCTCTGAATCGAATCAGAGGACCCTTTAATCTCTCCAAATCAAATCAGAACCCTCCAAATTGATTCGGATAGATTCAGAAAGATTTGGAGATTCAGGCATAGAGAAGCTTTTAGTGTTTTTTCTAAGTAGCAGGCGGCTCGTGACTGCTGCGATGCTGGGGTGCATGGAGTGTCCCACAGGAGCACAGGGGGCTCCCTAGTGTGCTTGGCAGCAGACCCAGTCCACTTCTGAGTCCGCCAGGGAGTTCACTGGGAGGCCTCCCCAGCTCAGCAACTGGTGCCTCCTGGGTCTGGGGAGGCACCCGAGGTCCCCTTGTGGCCGATTGCCAAAGGGGACACAGGGGAGGGGGGGAGGGGGACAGCACACTGCCCAGCAGACCCGGAAGCGGACTGGAACTACTTCTGGTTCACTTCCATGTTCACAGCTGAGCACATGGAGGCCCCCCCCCCCAACTCCTGTGGGACACTCCATTCGCTCCAGCATCACAGCGATCATGAGCCACACCTGGTATCTCAAGGTATATAGAAAAACTTTTAAAGTTGTGTCTATGTCCGAATCAACATCGAATCTTCAGATTTGGATTTGGCCGAATCCAGTCAGGGACAGTGATTCAAATCAATTAATCGAATCCCAGTCCCTGATTCAGGCCAAATCTGAATCAAATAGGGCCCGCTTCACACACCCCTGCTAGTCGACAAACACTTAAGCATATGCTCAACTCTTCTAGCAATTGCTTAAATCTCCTTTGGAATTAAGCATGTATTAACAAGACTTGCTGAACACAGATGGATTTAAGCCAGGGGTTCGATACTTGCTATTCTAGGCTCTACAATTCAATTTCCTTTAATGTCAGTAGGCTTTGGATCAGGTGTTATGTGATGGAAACTACAGCAAACCATGAGCCCACATCGCCTGTTACTCACATGGTGAGTCCTATTTTACTAAGCTATGTAAAAGTAACTACCCCACTAGTAAGTCAATGGGATGGTGCGCTTAAGAATTTACTTACATGAGCAAGGCCTCCCACATCAGCCCTAAGACCTCAGAAAATTAAATTAACAGTAATAATTTTTATAGAAAAATGTCATAACACAATATTCCAAGAAAAAGGCAGGGCTTTAGGCAACAGAGTGAGATGGTAGAGAAGATCTAATTTGCATAAAATCCCAATTTACAGAGCAGTCATGTTGTTACTTTTATTTCAAACCCAGATATTTCTAGATATGAATATGCAAGATGTATTTGTAATCAGGTTACAAAAAAATGGCCCAAAACAAGTCTTCTATATATTGGTAGACAGGGCTTACAAGAATGTTTACTCTCAGTTGAATATTAAATTATTGTGCTTTAGTAATAAAACTCTAGTATGCAATTACTAACAGGTGTGAGCTGCAGGCCCCTTCTTTGCTTTCCAAAGGATAATAGGATTACAGTGGTGGTGTTTCTGTACCATGTACCGGCATGGACGAGTCACCCTAGATGTGTGCTTGGGTGGCAGACCAGTGTAGGGGAAGATGAAGTAGCCCTTACTTTCAATGGTCATGAAGGGGCAGTAACAATATACAAAGCCTTTATGGTTGTAGTCCACTCTCCTGGGGAGCACCAAACCAGGTGGAATAGGGTAGGTGTGACTGGGAAGAACCAGACAGTCTCACTGACACTCCAGAGGATCCCGCTTCACTAGGAGAGAGTAAACTGGATCTATTCTGTTCTTGAAACTGAAGCCTGTCTAACTCAGCTTGTAGTAAAACGTAAGATTAGATGAGACTAAATATGTTTGCAAGCTATTTGCTGTTCTCAAATCCTCTCTCTTGAATGCCTTATTCCAGCTCCTAAATAAAGGCATTTGGTTTTAAGGAGGCTGTTGGTCACAGTATCACCGGTCACAAGCTCCCAAAGGGGAGAACTTGCAGATCGTGAAACCAAACTGAGCTGCAGGGTGGGAAGCAGTGCATATATACAGCATAGCTTTCCTGGCCAGAGAGAAAGCACTTGGAAAATCTGCCCCAAAACAAGCAAGGGCAAGAAGCTGAACATCCAAGGTGAACACGCTCAGAGGAGCTGGAAAGGGGCAGAGGTGCAGCCGGCTCCAGAATGGTGAGGGACATGAGGAACACTTATTTACCCCAGTGGTGCCACCAAAGCCCTCTACGTCACTGCTCACCAACAAGAGGAAGGGGTTCCATAATCTGGTGCCAATGTATGGCTTATACAGGTCATCGCACCCTAGAAAATCTGGGTGAACTACCAGTGTATACAGTATACAAGATCAAGGATTATGTGAGACTTGACTCGGCTTCTAATGAAAGAGCAGCCTGCTAATTCATGCTGAAGGCTGCCAAAGGTCACAGGCACAAAACTTCTGTTTCAAGCCTTTAAGGTACTGCATTTCTCAGAGCAAAGAGTATCTTGTTCCAAAGCCGGGTACCCAGGAGGCGCAGAGATCAGGGAGAACGAACCTGACACACCAGGAAGTGGGCAGCTGGTTTCAACGTTAAACTGAGTCGGGGAGAGAGCTATCATTACTGACTGCACGACATCCTTTTCATGTCTAAGGATAACTGTAGCTTGACGACAAATCTTGATCCAGAAAATGGTTTTCAATGCTAATGCCGTTTGATAAAACAGAATCTGAAACAATTAAATGATATGAAGAAAGCAATCAGGCTTCCTACCTCATGAGATATATAACTTAGCAACACGAGAAGAGAGAGCATGTGTTGCCTCCTCCTCCTCGCAGGGTATCTTTTAAATGTGTCCTGGAGTGCCTTTGTAAAAACATCCAAATGGGCAAGGTTACAATGTTAATCTTTGTATTCACTTTAAATATTCACTTTCAGGGCTTCCTAATGAAGGTAAAAAGGGGCTTTTGGTCAGAAAAGCAATCTAGAAATTACAAAATGGGGAATTTGCTTTTCAGATTAGCCTCTAGTAAAATCCAGGAAGCTATTATACCACAGAGAGGTCCTCTAGGACTTTTGGTGAGGAGGGTAAGAAAGGAGCTAGCCAGGGAAGAAGCAGTTATGCACAATGACTGTGACAAAGGTAAAGTGTTAGCAATTCAAAGCAGCAGCAATATCATGTCTGCACTATTAAGAAAATCATAATTGATCATTTTTATTTGAATGGGGAATCTGCAGAAACAAGCAAAAATAGCTCTACTGGTAACCTTTAAAAATAATACAGATTTACCCTTATTTGAGCATATTCTGAAAGGAAGATAAGGAATAGCATAAAGCAGTAAACTGCAAGGAAAGGAAAGCTATAATATATTAGCACCGTCTCTCTTCAGACAATGTCACTTAACTAAACAATCTACTTGAGGGGGTCAGAATGAGCATTTGTAGACGTGCTCCAGGAGGTGTGGGAGCGGGAGCGCTTTAATTAGTGCAGCTCCAAGAGCCACACTAATTAAAAGTGCCCAGAGAGTCACATGCATCAGCTTCCCCATGCTGAAAAATGGCAGTGGGGCGCTTTGAACTAAAGCTCGTTGAACACACTTTAGGTTAAAGTGCCCCGCAGCCATTTCTCAGCACGGGGGCGCTGATACACAAGACGCTGGAGTCTGCTGGAGTAAATGCCACGCTCCAGTAGACTCGATTAACTGAGTCTGCTCCACCACACTGTAATTACAGCACGTTGGAGCCGCCGCCCTGCACGTGTAGAGGAACCCCTTGTTCCTGGCTTCTCTGTGCATCTCGGAGGGAGTAAGGCAGGCACAAGGAGCTTTCCCTTCCCTTGCACCTTCCACGTACAATTGGCAGATAATTGCAGTCCGAATGCCAAGGGGAGTGGCAAACATGCTGATGCAGCTGGTCTACCCTATTCCTGTGTGTGGCTGGGTGAGAATGACGGCTGGGGTAGACTCTCCCAGGCACCGTGTGTGTGGCCGCTCACCCTCTAGTGGCCGGTCCACAGAAGGAGGTGCCAGCCTGCAATCATTTCCAGTTAATGGCGATACTGAGGAAATAGAAGCACAGGATTCAACTCCTGTTATGGACTCCAGCTCAAGGGCTGTTACACACTCACAACACAGCCGCTGTACATTGATCCTTCCAGTTACATTAGGCACCAACCAAGCACAGAACGCGTCTTATTCAATTGCACCCTTCCAAACTAGATACCAGAGCAATAAACTGCAAGGTCCAGACCTGCAACATTTACTTACACAAGCAGCTCTTCCTCGCAGGAGTCATCCCAGTGGAATAACTAAGAGATGTGTGAGAGAAGCTGACAGGATCAAGAGCTGGGATGGGAAGACTTTTAATATTTGTCAGGTGCTACAAGGGTGACACAAACACATTCCTTTTGTGCAGACAAGAAGCAGAAGGCTCTAAACTGCTCTGTTACACAACTACAATCAGCAAGCAGCGGATGCGCAAAGCCAAGAGGCACTTCTCATAACAATTAGCCCAATGGTGATTGCAAATATTGCAACTGGCAGAAACAGGGAACGTAGTGACTCATAGCTCCTTGTATTGGCAGCTGGTACTCCCGATAAAAACAGACAGATCATTATATGCTCTGAACCTTTTAGCTGGGTGTGACAGTCATTTTTACCTGCTTTAAGGCTTTGACTTGGGGCTGTTGAGCTGTTTGCACATCGAAATGCACACGAGACAACAGTCTTAATTCCCCAGAAATCCAAGGAAATGCGATCAATGCCAACAGGGTCACCTATGGAGGGAAGGCTGAATCCCATCATATATAAATGGCACCTCAAGGGCTGAATCCTGTCCAAGCTGTACCAGCGATGCAAAGGGAAGACTGAAGATACGCCATGTGCAAGGATGGACAAGAAGAATGCTCTATGGTTCCTGATAGCCTGCCTGAGGATGAGGTTAATTAGCAGATCTTCTCACCTAGTATCCTGGGGTGCTATGAAGGAATAACATGAGGAATAGGGGTGCGCGAAGCGGGCAGTGCTCGATTCAGATTCAGCCTGATTTGCAGGACAGTGTTTCAATTCGCTAATTCAGATCACTGTCCCGATTCAATTCAACCAAATTTGAATCTGAAGATTTGATTCTGATATGGAGAATCAGTGGTTCAGCCACAGACACAGCTTTATATGTTTTTTCTACATGCCTCGAGGTACCAGGTGCAGCTTGTAAACACTGAGATGGTGGGGCAGATGGAGCGTCCCATGGGAGCATGGGGGGGGCCCCACGTGCTTGGCGATGGATCCAGAAGTGGACCAGAAGTACTTCCAGTCCACTTCTGGGTCCATCGCCAAGCATGTGGGGGACCGCCGCCATGTCCCCCCAGCTTGGCAATTGGCCACAGGGGGACCCTGGGTGTCCCCCCAGACCCAGGAGGCACCAGTCACCAAGCCAGGGAGTGTGGGGGTTCCCCCGTGCACTTGTCAGCAGAACTGGAAGTGGACCGGAAGTATACTCATGTACCAGAAGTACCAGAAGTACCCCCCCAGCATCTCAGCATTCACAAGCCATGCCTGGTACCTTGCGGTATGTAGAAAAAACATGTAAAGCGGTGTCTATGGCCGAATCGTCGAATCACTCCAAATCTCTCCAAATCGATTCGGAGGCTTCCAATTTGACTCATAGCAATGAATGGGTCTCCTGATTCAATTCAGATTCAGAGATTTGGCCACCGAATCAGGCCGAATCTCCTCTTAATCAAATCAGCGACTGAAGCTTCACACAGCCCCATGAGGACTACATCATACCGTGTGAGTACATGACAGTAGTGATAAAGGTTGGAGAAATGACCCCTGCCAATCCTTGCCTCCCCTGGCCTTGAGACCACATCAGACATTAAAACTAAAGCTTAGGTTAGCACACTGTGGCTTGGTTTGTTCATAAAGGGTATATCTACATTGCAGCAGCACTGTGGCCTAGAAGGAATGCCCTCAAGCTTGCCCTGCTCACTTGCTCCAACTCGCAAACCCCAATCCCAGACATAGGCAGGTGATGCAAGTCCATGCTGTCTCCCCTCATGATCACTCTAGAGACCTCAATCTCAAGGGCTGGAGAATACATGGTAGTGGCCTCATCAGTGTATTTCTGAGTTTGGTGTGCACAAGCAGGAGCAGAAGGGAAGGAGTGTTGGTGACATCCTGCTGAAATATGCTGGTGCCAAGGTATAGACATTCCCATGGTATTAAGCAACCCTAAGTACACAAGTCATTTCAACCAAGTGAAATGATGCTCTGCTGCACACAAAGGCTCAGATTTCTGAGAAAGGTCAGTGCCCACAGTCTGGGCCAGATCACTCATCAAGTTTAATGACTCATATTCACACTTATCAAGGTGATGCAGCCCATGACAGTCTCCTCAATGACCTGCATGTTCCATGTGCTTCCTTGACTTTGTACATTTGTACATTTGACCTTCACTGAACTGATGACAGAGGATGCAGAAAAGGCTGAAGTGCTCAATGCCTTTTTTGCCTCCGTCTTAACAGACAGTCAGCTCCCAGACTGCTGCACATGGCAGCACAGTTTGGGGAGGAGGTGAGCAGCCCTCAGTGGTGAAAGAATGGGTAAGGGACTACTTAGAAAAACTGGACGTGTACAAACCCATGGGGCAGGATGGGATGCACCTGAGGTTGCTGAGGGAGTTGGCTGATGGGATTGCAGAGCCACTGGCCATCATGTTTGAAAACTCATGGCAATCAGGAGAGGTCTGGGATGACTGGGAAAGGGAAAACATAGTTCCCATATTTAAAAAAGGGAAAAAGGAGGATCCAGGGAACTATAAACCAGTCCACCTCACCTCAGTTCCTGGAAAAGTCATGGAGCAAATCCTCAAAGAATCTATCTCGAAGGACTTGCAAGAGAAAAAGGTGGTTAGGAACAGTCAGCATGGATGCACCAGGGGAAAGTCATGCCTGACCAACCTGATTGCCTTCTATGATGAAGTGACTGGTTCTGTGGAAGTGGGGAGACCAATGGATGTGGTGTACCTTGATTTTAGCAAGGCTTTTGATACAGTCTCCCACAACATTCTCCCAGGCAAGCTGAGAAAGTATGGGCTAGATGAATGCCCATCTAAGATGGATAGAAAACTGGCTGGAGCATTGGGCTCAGAGAGTAGTAATCAATGACTAGATGTCCAGTTGGCAGCCGGTATCAAGTGGAGTGCCCCAGCAGTCAGTCCTGGGGGTGGTTTTGTTCAATATCTCCATCAATGACCTGGAAGGTGGCATAGAGTGCACCCTCAGCAAGTTTGTAGATGACACCAAGCTGGGGTGAGTAGTAGATATGATGGAGGGTAGGGCTAGGATTCAGAGTGACCAAGACAAATTGGGGGATTAGGCCAAAAGGAATCTCATGAGGTTCAGCAAAGACAAGTGCAAAGTCCTGCACTTAGGACAGAACAATCCCATGCACCAGTACAGGCTGGGGCTGACTGGCTGGGCAGCAGCTCTGCAGAAAAGGAGCTGGGGGTTACAGTGGAAAATAAGCTGAATATGAACCAACAGTGTGCCCTAGTTGCCAAGAAGGCTAATGGCATTCTGGACTGCACTGGTATGTGTGTTGCCAGTAGGTGGAGGGAAGTAATTATTGCCCTCTATTAAGCACTCGTAGGCTACAAAGCACCAACTCACAGGATCATCATGAAATTCTAGTTTATTGGGCGGATGCAGAAGTCAGACCATAAACCCTGGTGCTGATCTCCTCAAGCACACACACACACACACACACACACACAGTAGCTAGCTCTGAACACTAAGCACTGGTGTCAAGATATACCTATCCCCAAGAGCTGGAGTCTGCCATCAATGGCCAGTCGAGGCTTCTTTCAGTGTGATGTTGCTGCATAAGTGGGTCGCTGGCTGGTCGTTCTGGCTGGACAGGCAGGGTGCTGGTCAGGTCAAAGAGGGTGCCCTTGAGGGTCATTCTTCACTGCCTTTTAACCCTCTCTGGCAGACTTTGGTGACTCCCCAATTCTCGGGCTTGCCCAATCCCAGGGTCGTTGACCTCAAGGGACATCGCTCTTGTTAGCTGCTGGATAGCAGCTGTCAGCCCCAGGGGTCATGTCCACATGTACGTAAAATCTCAGGAGTTCATCAATGAATTTTGATTGATTCACTGCCAGGATTAAAAGAGCTCTGGAAGTGGTTGATCAGGGGGTATTTCAGCTCCAAGGGTCTGTTTCCAGCATTGATTTGTTCAAACGGGGGCTTCTGTACCTTTAACAATGACATTTCCAGGAATTCCTGGGTCTTTATTGATTCTTTCTTCTCCTTGGTCTCTGATTTTGTAGGTGTTAATTGCCGCTTATTAACATGCTTATCCAGACTAGCTACTGTGTTACACAATCAATCATGATTCATTCAGGGACCTGCTCCACACAGAGATTCCTGCTCTTGCTAACACTGTTACATGGTACAACTTAGTTTTAAACTTAAAGTACATTTGTAAAAGCATCTACGAGCTCTGTTTTCATTACAAATACACCTTATATAAAAATAATAAATATATAATAAAAGAAAAAGAAAGAGGAAGGAAGAAAAGGTAGAAAAGAGAAAGCATCCCCAAAAGGGGACAAATACTAAAAGAGGAGCTTTTGCCATCTGGCGGAGCTTCACATTTGAGGGGGGCAGACAAAAGGGTTTCTTGCTACACACTGGTGAGGCCACATCTGGAGTACATTGTGTCCAGTTTTAGGCTCCCACTACAGAAAGAATGTGCATAAACTGGAGAGAGTCCAGTGGAGGGCAAAGAAAATTTGGGGGGGGGGGGGGTGAGCAGAGTTGGGGCACTTTACTTGTGAAGAGAGGCTGGGGGAACTGGGTTTCTTTAGTCTGGAGAAAAGAAGACTGAGAGGGGATTTACTAACAGCCTTCAGCTACCTGAAGTGGGTTTGAAAGAGGATGGAGCCAGACTGCTCTCAGTGGTGGCAGCTGACAGAACAAGGAGCAACCTTCTCAAATTGCAGCAAGGGAAGTTTAGATTAGATGTTAGGAATAATTTTCTCATTTGGAAGGTAGTAAAACATTGGAACAGGTTACCCAGAGAAGTTGTAGACACTCCACTCTTGGAGGTTTAGCAAGACCTGGCTAGACAAAGCCCTGGCTTTGATGATCTAGTTGGGGCTGGTTATGCTTGGAGCAGGGGGTTGGATGAGATGACCTCCTAAGGTCTCTTCCAACCCTAATTTTCTATGATTTATATTATTTCTATGATTTTGCCTCACCAGAAAGATCCTGACTTAAAAGTGGAATCCTTTTCTGCTCCACACTCCTTGTATGTGACATGCACCTGTCTGGTAGGTCTGTGCAAAGCAGCTAGTATTTGCTTTGGATTCGGATTCAGCCAATTCAGGGGACAGTGATCTGATCCGTTGATTCGAATCGCTGTCCTGAATTGATTTGGCCAAATCTGATTCAGAGACTCGGGCGCTGCTGAATCAGCTGAATCTCCAAATAAGCCCAATCCCCTCCGTACTCTCCCAGCCCCATCAATGGCTGCCCCGCCCGGCCCCAGGGCTCCCGGCTCTTTGAAAAAAAAAAAAAAAAGCCCCCACTCACCAGCTGCTGCCAAGCAGGGTGCAATCCCCGCTGCCCCACACCACATAGGGGGCTCTGCCATGAGCCCTTTGGCCCCCACCCACTCTCCCAGCCCTCACCATGGCTGCCCCAGCCACCCCAGCTCCCAGATCTTTAAAAAAAAAAGCCCTGACTCACTGGCTCCTGCCAGGTGGGGGCGCAATCTCCACTGCTCCATGCTGTGTGGGGGCTCTGCCATGGCCCCCCAGAAGCCCCAGTGGTCATTGCAGTGGCCAGGGAGTGCAGACTTTTTTTTCTTTTTTTTTTTTTAAAGAGCCAGGAGCTGAAGGGGGCAGGGCAGCCATGGGGGGCGCTGGCAGGAGTTAGGAGGCTCATGAGACCACAACACAGCATGGAGTAGTGGAGGGGCAGTGGGAATTGCCCTCCCTGCCTGGCAGGAGCCAGTGAGTAGGGGCTTTTTTTTTTTTAAAGAGCCAGGAGCTGGGGCAGGCAGGGCAGCCTGGGGGGGGGGGGGGTGCTGGGAGAGCGTGTGGGGGTTGGTGAGCACTCAGGGGGGCTGGGGGAGCAAGCAGGTGATGGGGCCTGGCAGGGGTCCCCCCATGGTCCCCTTCCCCCTCCTCCAGCCCCTCCTCCCTCACCCCCTACCTACCAGCACAGAGTCCGGGTCCAGCTCCCTGCAGCAGTGAGCAGGGACTGCCCGAATCTCCAAAGCTCTCTGAATCTTTTCCAAATTTATTCAGAGAGCTTCAAATCAATTTGGACCTTTTAATTGGTCTCCTGATTTGATTTGGGTTTGGAGATTCAGCTGCTGAATCGGGCTGAATCTCCTCTGAATTGAATCAGTACCCAAAGCTTCGCACAGCCCTACTGTCTGGTTGATAGGACTTTTGAACACCAGGCTGAATCCAGATTCTGAGTCTGAACCCACAGCTCAATCTGGAGGCATCCTAAATCTGCTTATCTGGGACTACAAATACCATCATCTGAGACACCTGTCCTGCATATTCTTTCTTATTCAGTAGATCTTCCTTTTATTCCCCTTCCCTACCCACCATGGTAGCAGAGTTATAGGCCAGATCCTTAGCTGAAGTAAATCACCATCACTTTGTTGACTTCCAAGAAGCTGGTACATACCGGCTGGAGAGCTGGCCCACACCTTGCCTTGGAACATCTGGCACATTATCCAGTGTTTGAGATGAGCTACTGTTTTTAATTTAGTATGGTAGATCCTATGCTCCCCACTCTGAAAGACAGAGAGAGAGAATGACAACAGTGTATGTAGATTTTGTTTCTTTATCTGCTAAGAGTTTATGAGCTTTAAATGAACGAGAGATTTGATAATTCTCAAGCAGTACAAGGCTAATGACTGTTGCTGCCTTGCATTATTCAATAGGAAGTATACAATTAGTTCCTTATGTTCAATTTGGTGTTTGCATTAGCATCAGGTTATCATAAAATACAATTATGTGGAGCTGTAAATATGTACTCATCTTTCTCCTGCTGGAAAACAAGAGCATCACCAGCATTTTAGAACAAGGGGCACAGCTCTTTTCTCCAACAACATAAAGCAAAACCTCTGCAAAAGAGACTTCCTAGGGTATGTTCCACCTACAGGGAAAAACTGACAAAAAGCCAGTGCTGTTAGATGTAACAAGACTGAAAGAGGACATTGCTGAGCCGTCAGTTAATGGTCAGGACCCTGGATCTTGACAAAAAAGAAAAAGCTATGTTTCATTTCACAATAACAAGGACATTTTCCTAGTGAAAAATGTCACCAAAGTATGAGTATGGATGGCTTTATTACAATGAAAATGGCACTACTGAGAGATATCTCAATCCTCCTTAGGTATTTTTCTCACAACCAATGACCCCCCTCCCTTCCCAACTACCTCCTAGGTAACCCACTAATTGTCATGTAGGTACAGACAAGAGATAGGAGCATAGGGAGCAATGTGTAGTTGTGCAAGAGAGGTGCTCTTAAATTTGCATTCTCGTGTTCCCCTTCATTATTCTGTGATCAGGCTCCCCGATGAAATGGATGTGAGATAGTTTCATCACTGCAATGCACACGTTTCCTCCAATCTGGAAGCCAGCCTGGCGTCTGTCTTTCATGCCATCTGTCCGGCTCCCCTGACATAAATTGAGGATACCAATTCAGAAAGCAGACATACTGCCTTTCTGAATACTTTTAAAGCTGCTGCTTAGTTTCTTACTCCAAATATCTGAAGGCTAGAAACAAAGTTACCCAAATGAAACCCATCTGAAAAAACATCCCAGACTGAAAGATGGAACAACTTTATTCCAGTCAGAAACTTAAATTTAAACAGTTTAAGCTAGAAACAAACACTTGAAGACTAGACAGAGAAGAATTTCTCCTGTTTCTTCTTCAGAACTATGTGGGTTAATGGGCGTGAATGGCACATGCCCCTGGCAGCTGGGGGGCATGGCTGCACTGGTGGTGGTGGGAGCGTGGCAGCAGTGGTGGGAGCACAGAGGCAGTAAGCTGGGAGCTCTCGCAGATGCTGCCAGCACTGTCGACATTGGGGGGGGGGTGGTAGCAAGTGCCAACCAGGGGTCAGTGACCATCCACAGGCTCCACCAACACTTGGTGGCACCTGAGGGCAGTCACCACTCACCATCCCACTGCCAGCAGCATCTGCAGGCATTCCACGATTGCTGCTGGCCACTGCCGCCCCTGGTTGGTGCTCGCTACTGCTCCCATTGCCACCGACAGTGCCAGCGGCATCTGCGGGAGCTCCCAGCTTACTGCCTCTGTGCTCCCACCACTGCCACCATGCTCCCTCCACCACCAACACAGCCATGCCCCCCCCACCACCACTGCCTTTTTGCAAGGGGTACACTGCCACACTCAGGGGGTGCATGTGCACTCGCATGCACCCCCTACACATTGCCTCTGTTAATGTGTACAGTACTGGGTTGGGATCCAAGAGACCTGCTGCTAAGAAACTATACTCTTGAGAAATCTTTACAGGGCCTAGCTCACACTGATCTAGTTCACAAGTTAATGGCATGTCTAGGAAGATGTAGATTGGCTGGACCTCTTCTCCCAGTTCTGAATAAGACAGTAGATTTCATAGAATCATAGAAAATAATTAAGGTTGGAAGGGACCTCAGGAGATCATTGTAGTCCAAACCCCTGCTCAAAGGAGGACCAGCCCCAACTATATAATAAGAATCAAGGCTTTGTCCAGCCAGGTCTTAAAAACCTTCAAAGGTGGAAAATCTACAACTTCTCTGGGTAACCTGTTCCAGTATTTTACTACCTCTCTTGTGAGAAAGCTTTTCCTAATATCTAACCTAAACTTCCCTCACTCACAGGCCATGTCTACATGAAATGTTGACTGTGCAGTTGTTATTATGCAGTCATTTAGTACTCGTATAAGCAAGTACTAAATAATTACTGTGCAGTAGCACTGACAAACAGCTTTTTTGTGATGCTGACTGTCTAGTAGCCCAAGACTACAGCATAGTAGTCTCCAGCTACTGTGCAGTCATTGTCTTGAGTAGACGCAGCCACAGTGAGGGAAGCTCCTCTGTTCCTCTGACTGTGGATAGGAAGCTATAAAATTCTGATGGCAACCATGTCAAAGAGATTTTCCCCTAATCTGCTTCTATTTTAACAGTGTTATCAGTGACCACAAGGCAGGTAGGAAAATGCAGTCCCAAAAAAGATGGATAGCAGGGCTCTGTGCTACCCTAGATTGCTACAAGTATGCAGGCTGCTTTACTTAGTTAGCTTAGATATAGCCATTAGAGCTGTGCAAATCTTCGGTTCGTGATTTGATTCAGAGAAGATTCAGCCAGATTCAGAGGCCAAATCTCCAAATCAAATCACTAGAAGCTTAAAACTTTCTGAATCGATTCAGAGCCTCCAAATTGTTTCAGAAAAGATTCAGCAGAGATTCGGTGATTCAGAAGGCAGTCTTTATGGGGAAACAGAAACTTAGAAGAAGGAGGGGGAGCAAGGCAGGGGGGCGGGGAACAAGAGGGGAAGGACTGACATCTTGAGTTGGCCAGTGACTGTGACTTCTCTCTGACTGGCCTTCCAATCACAGTGTCTGGGGGGAGGGACATAGAAACAGCATAAAAGCCTTTGTCCGCAACCTTGCTGTTCCTTCTGTGAGCTGGTTCTGAGTGAGCAACCGCATCAGAAACATACTGGACTGCCTGGTTTGCCTCCTAGTCAGTCAGTTGCCTGCTCTTTTTTGTTCTTAGAAAGGATTGGATAGGATATAGCTTAGCTTAGCTTAGGATCTCTCTACTTAATACTTATCCATTCATTTCTTTCAATCTATATTTGTTCTTTTTTTTTTTTTTTTGCAATACTTTTAAAAAAGAAAGCTCAGTGTTTTCCCTGGCAGTGTGATCCATCACTGTGCAAGGAAGTACACATTACACACACTCACACACACACATAGAAGAAGTCAGATATTTATAGAAGAAGAGATTCAGAATCAGATTATATATAGTTATTAATATTATAATAGTTTACATAGAGACTAAAGACAACACAGAAGTCAGAGAGAGATTCAGATTGAGAGTAACACACAAAACACAGAACTCAGAGTCCTAGAAGAAGAAGTTGTATTATTTTAGGTATACATTACAACACAGAAGAAGAACAAGAAGTACAGTAGTAGTCACACATTCACATTAATAGCACATCACAGAAGAAGACACTATATATAGTTATTATTAATCATCATACTCAAGAGTCGGCTTACCAGGCTCCAGTACACACACAATGACACAGAGAATAAGCAACACACAGAAGTCACGCAGTCATATTCATTACGTGTAAAATATCACAGCTCAGAACAAGACTACAAGACAGCACATAGTTATGTTTATTTGTATAGTTATTATTAATAATCATAATCAAGAATCAGCATCCCAGGCTCCAGGACATATACAACAACAACACAGAGAGTAAACAACACACAGAAGTCACACAGTCACATACACACCTTTTGCATCACAGGAAAGATTAATATGAAGCATGCTGGAAAGGCAGGTGCCAGGTCTTCTGGCAGGGGAGGGAGAGGGGGTAGGGGGAGAGCTACAGCTGCAAGCCCCCCCCCCGCCCCCCACATAGACTCATTCTCTTCCCAAGCAGCCATGAGGCTTCTGTTGCCAGTGGAAGCATGGAGGTGGGAGCAGTACCTGACATCCCTGCACCTGCACCACCTCCCCTAACTCCAGAAATAGGCACCAGCAGCAGAATCACTGTCTCCTCCACCCCAATGTCATTTCCTAGCACGAACCTCTGACTGCCAGAGGAGGAGCTGGAGGTGGAACCAGGGGACCTTAGCACCCTGGCTCAAGCAATTCTGGGGACCAAGGGGGAATCAGAGTTTTGTGCTCCACAAAACATAAGATAAGCCATCACACACCATGAGAAACATATATCCAACACAACATCTTTACTGCTTGCTTTCAATTCCTGTATAAAAAGAAAGGCTCTGTGACAGTTTGGCTAGGCTACCAGAGATGCTGCTGGTGTGACTGTGCTAGTGCTGCTCACTCACTAAGTTATTTTAACCTGCTGCCGTTTACAGTGGTGGACCGGACTGAGGCTGTAGGGGAGAAGGAGACCTCACTGGGGCATGCTGCCGGGTTGTGCAGAGGCCCCAGCACTGGGAAGGGTGCACCTGAACACACACAAAGAGTCATCCACCCATGTCACGAGTTTTGTCTGCCTGCGGCCAGAGGTGCAGGGCCCCAGAACCCCCTGCACCTATCTCCTTGACAGCTGGCAGGCTTCATGGCCGCAGCAGGGCCTGGCAGGCCCACAGTCACTTTTTTCACCCTGCCCTGTGCCCTAACACAGACACAGCTGGCAGGCTTAGTGGCCACAGCAGGGCCTAGCAGGCCTGCAGTTTTCACCCCCCTGTGCCTTAACACACACAGTGTCACCTATGTCACGAGTTTTGCTTGTCAGCAGCTTGAGGTGCAGTTTCCCAGAAACCACTGCACCGATCTCCTTGAAACTTGGCAGACATTCTGGCCTCAGCAGGGGCTACCACTCCTGCAGTTTTCACCCCACTGTGGCTTAACACACGTGTGACATGCGTTTTGCTTGTCAGCAGCTTAAGGTACAGTTTCCCAGAAGCCCTTCCACCTATCATCTTGAAACTTGGTATAATTCATGCCCTCAACAAAGGCTATCATTTCTGCAAGTTTCATTTGAATCAGTGAAAAAACTACAAAGTTATAGACATTTCATTGATTCCCCATTATACTGTATGGCCGGATCTCCGAATCTCTCCAAATCGGCTCTGAATCTTCCCAAGCCGATTCAGCCGAATCGAATTGGAAAAGCGACCCAAATCTCTGAATCGAATCTCTGGCATCCAAATCAGCCAAATCTGAATCAAGTAGTTCCCTATTTGCAAGGGCCACATTACACAGCGGAATAACACACTGCATTGCACAAGAGGAAAGTATTATTCAGAAGACAGGGAAAGTTTGAAAGTTGTCTCCACTTTACCTCCATACATAGTTATCAAATATTAGCATCATCCCGTCTGCCTTTCAGTTAATTGTGTACATTTCTCCTTTTCATTTTTCCCCCCAAAATACCCCCTAATCAGTCTCTGCTCTCTCCTTGGACTGATATTTCAGTTTCATCTCTTCATACCTTTATTAGGGGTGTGTGGTCATCACCATGCTAGTGAAAAAGACAGGAAGTATAGATAACTGTAAACAAAGCACCATCTCATGCTCAAGGGAAACAAGCTGGTGATAAATCTTCCTTCACTCTCATTTGTCCTCTTAGGTGGTACTTGTAACCAAGAGAAAGACCAACTCTTTTATACGTAAAAGTGATTCTCAAGCTGACACTATCCCTTAAATAAAAAGTGTAGGAACCATGTAATATAATAGCAAATCACCTTCTTTTATATGTCTGAGGGTAGAAAGGTTCATGGAAACAACCTGTATTCTAGTCTTTCAGCACTCTATATACAAGAAGAGAGTAAAAACAGATGTTTGACTTCATACCTGGGACAAATCCATTTACATTCTTTGAGAAATTCCTGCCTGGTTTCAGTAAGGTTGAAATTTAGCATAAATATACTTATACCCATGCAGTGATCCTCTCAGATGCTTACAATATAATTTAAGTATAGACAGTGGACAGACATAACTTTAAACTATTTTAATGTGTGTGTGGGTGGGGGGGGGGGTTGCTGCACAAGACTGCACATCAGTCGCTCTAATTTAATCTGTCTGTCTGCTGCTATGCCAGTAAAAGTAACTAAAATGTTGTCTATTAGTCCTACTTTAAGCCACAAGAAAACAGTATAAAGATGGGCAGATGCTATATTGGAACACTTTATACCAGTAAAACTCTTACATCTGTCTGCACAAATGGGAACTAATCCACATCCCAAATAGCCAATGGAAAGCTCTGAGCACCTGCAATTCTTCATTGAGTCTCTCTCTTTTGGGGGTGAAGAGGTAAACACTCCTGGGGTGAAATCCAGGTCCCACTCAAGTCAATGGGAATTTTATTATCAACCATACTGGAACCAGGATTTCATTTCTTGTGCCTAAACCTTTGGTCATGGAAGTCAGTGAAAGCTTTATTATTTATTTTGGTGGTTGCTGGCTTGATCCCCTAGTGATTCATCTGATGGCACTCTAGATGTCCATTTGAGCTCACCATTATATAGCACTCAATAAATTGCAGTAGTTTAGTTCTGGTACTGAATTTCTATTTCACTTCTTAACAAAGCCATTTAGATGATAATATATTATCTGTTGTTTCAAAATCCAGAAAAAAAACCAGAGGATGATAAATATTTGATTATTTTAAATCCTGATTTGATTTTTCCCTATAAGGAAAGCTCAAACTAATTTGATTTGGTGGAGATTTGGCCCAATTTGGTGGCTGAATCTCCGAATCTGAATCAAATCAAAGGACCCTTTAATCTCTCCAAATCAAATCAGAACCCTCCAAATCAATTCAGAGAGATTTGGAAAGATTTGGAGATTCAGACAGAGAGGCAGCTTTAAATGTTTTTTCTACATGCCTCTAGGTAGCAGGGGCTCATGAGCGCTGCAATGCTGGGGCTCATGCAGTATCCCACAGGAGTGTGGAGGGCTCCCCAGCACGCTCGGCAGCAGACCCAGAAGTGGACAACAAGCACTTCTGGTCCACTTCCAGTCCCACCCCCCACGCTCCCCCAGCTCAGCAACTGGTGCCTCCTGGGTCTGGGTGGGGGCACCTGGGGTTCCCCTGCAGGCAATCACCAAGCCAGGGAGGCTTGGGGGGGGCCCCCCTGGCGCACTCCCCAGCAGACCTGAAAGTGGGCCAGAAGTACTTCCAGTCCACTTCCTGGTTCGCCGCCAAGCACATGGAGGGCTTCCCCGCACTCCTATAGGATATTCCATGCACCCCAGCATTGCAGCGATCATGAGCCGCGCCTGCTACCTCAAGGTATGTCGAAAAAGCTTTTAAAGCTGTGTCTATGCCCAAATCACTGATTCTCTGAATCAGCATCGAACTTCAGATTCGGATTCGGCCAAATCGAATCAGGAACAGTGATCCAAATCAACGAATCAAATCACTTTCCCTGATTTGGGCCAAATCCTAATTGAATAGGGCCTGCTTTGAACACCCCTAATATCTATATAGAGATCTAGCTATCTATTGATACCTATATATAAGGTACCATTATGCATAACCTATTTTTCTCTTACTTCACATTAAGAAAAAGATAGTATAGTCTAACAAATTTAAATCTTTTTAATTTCCCCTTCTTTTACTATCAATTAAACTTTGCTAATATGAAGTGCACATAAAAAATGGAACAAACCAACAACAGAAAATTAATTACTTACCATAGGAACAAGATGATAATGAATAACCATGAAAGTTTTATCAGAAATAAAATGGTTTAGAATTCAGGAGTGTTCCAATTGGCTTATGACCGTGACTTACTGAAATAGATTGGTCTTAGCCAATCAAAGTACAGAGATATTATACTGTTTTAGATATATACAGTTCCCTGCAAGCTGGTTGGTTGTATGGTTTATCTACATAATTGTTGCACAGCGATAAAACCCTTGTGACAACGTTAACACTGAGCCCATGAATAAAGATTATGGTAGGTTTATTTTATTCATTTACTTATTTATTTTTAGCAACTATAAGCTCAACATTGGTTCTCTGCCTTTTGACCGCCAAGAGTGATCCCTCTGCTTTGGTTGGCTCCTGGTTCTAGAAATGTTAAATTGTTGGCCAGCAACACAGATGCCAGCTCAGGTTCCCATGCCCTTCAGTCAACAACGGATACTCCAAAATTCATACTAGAGGAAGAGAGGTATAAACATGAACCTGCTGAACAAGTCTACAATAAGTGAGCCAACCTCTCCCTCATCTGCCCAACTTTTCCTCACTACATATTGGCCAGACTCATCCCCAGAAAAACAGTAAACTGGTTTTCCCATGCCTACAGAAGGCATTAACTCTCTGAGCCATCCCTCTTCATATTCTCTCTATACAGCCCTTAGCTGCAGAAGCTCCTGTTTTGGAAGCTATGCTTCTCCCCATCTCCCAGACTATGAGGACCAGCCTGGAAAGGGCACCTTTACCCCATGGAACAAAGAGCCACTGAATTTGCCAATCACTCCATTTCCAAGTTGTCATTGGCAAACTTCCACCTGAGTAGCAACTGAAGATGGAGCCTGAGAGGGGTAAATACAGCTCCCAGCTCTATTACCTGTTATGGAGACTTCCATTTAGATATCCAGACACACCAGGGGACAACACAGCCAGAAGTAACATCTCCTTCTTCTTCCAAGACCTCCCATCCCCAAAACTGCCAGCCCTCCTATGGAGGGGCACCATGGCGGGCCCGGTGGAAGGAGAGAATTTTCAACCTTGGAGTTCATTCAACCCAGGATAGAGTTATTATTTCCTCAACAGGAAGCCCCTTCCAGTTATCATTATAATAATGTATGTTTCCATGGATACATAGCTTTCTTTATAATTCGCCCATCAAAAGGCAAGAAGAGCAGCCAGTAGAAAATCTCAGATATATTTTCTGTGCTCTCTTATTTTATTTTTGTTTCAGACTTACTGAAGAGGAATTCATTTTGTGTTTTAAGAGTCATTTGAAGCCTAAAGGCTGTCACAGTTTTTAAGAAATTGGCCACCCAAAGCTGAGATGTAGCAACATTACTGGTGAGATACGGTAAAGATGGTCCTGAATAAGAATAAGCAAGTCCCTTCCCAAGAGTTAACAAGGCAATACGTACAGGAGGACAAGTCAACAATACCCAAGTTCTAATCTCTGCCCTGCCACACAAGGGTTTGAGCCAATCACCGAATCCCTCAACATCCTCCTCTGCACAACGGAAATGGGGATTTAAGAGTGTGCCAATCTGGTGAAGTTTAATTAAATCAATTCAAAAAGTGATTTTAGTTAAACCACTACAAATCCTTAAAAACCATGGGTATAGCTATCCTCGAGTACAAAGGCAGATACACTTGGGCATGCATCTAGCAGTAGCGGTTGACAGAGAAGACTGAAGATTAATAAGGCAAATGAAAATGGTTACATAACCACCCCATTAAATATAGTGAGCAGTTTCAGTCTGCTATATATATGTAACAGGGATTTTTTTTTATTGCTTCTGTACTCTGGTGTCTTCTGATATTGAATAATATATTGTTATAAGGCAAAACACTCTATTTTATTCCCAAAATATTTGGCTTCAAAGCCTGGAACACATACATTCATTCTTAACCACACTACTCGGTTAATTTAATGTAGTTGTTTATCTTGTAGCTCACTACGAGGAAAATATAATTAAATGTTTGCTGGTTTTTATACTGGTTATTAAGGTTTCTAGTGCCAAAGAGCTGCTTTATAAATGTGTAAAATGCATTACTTGCACATTTTACAGAGCATTTTGTTGTAGTCTATCATTATTAATAAATAAGAGTGTTACTAGGATTAGAACAAAAATCAAATATTTGGATGCACGTTTGAGGTATTTACACTTTGCCTTTTGACAGGTCTAAGATGGTGTGTAGGCAGCACTGACAACCGTCACGATTTCATATCAATATGAATACAATACTTAGCGTTCTTAAAAAAAAACTAGTTCCTAGAAGCATGTGACTGCACAAGAATGATCTTCTTTTTTTTTTTTTAAAAAAAGAAAGGAGTTAGGGAAAAGAAAAGTAAGAAAAGCAAATGTCCAGCCCTAAGGTTGTGAAGAGATATTTGTCAATATTACCTGAGTATAACTGTTTTCTTTTAAAATCAGGAGATAAATAAAAAGAAACCAAAATACATCTTAAAATGCAATGCCTTTTTAAAGCCTAGGATGATTCTTAAATTATTGATATGTGCAGTAACATAAATAATTACAGCCTAAATGGAAATATTAAGAGTCCCAGTTCAAGAGGACACTGTAGGATTTAGTTTGATACAGTTGATGCAGTTTCTATACACTTTTAATATCTTGTGGAGGCAAATTTGGAGGTTAAAATGTTTTGGTGAATGAATCACTGAGGTGGCTGGCAAGAAGCTTTGGAAAATTTTCACTCCTCTGATCTAAATTCAAGTCCAGGTCAGTAGAAGCCACATGTTGACACCTCTGGGTGCTTGTGCAATGATCCACATAAAACAAGCTGGTGGTTATATTCCACTTCCCAGTGGGAGTCTTCCTTTCACCAAAGCCACCCACTATAACTGACATCAATTGGCAACTGTCACAACTGAGAAGACAGGGATTGAACGGGCATGGAGACTGAACTGCCCTCTGCCCTTTAGAAGCGATTCTTCCACTGCAGAGTTAAGGCACATTAGCGGTGGAGTTTGTACCATGACAGACTGTGCTGTGTCCTGCGACTAAACTGAAAACATCATTCTCTGTCAGCCTGGTACTTTTCATGAGAAGAAACACAGGCAGTATGGGGGGGACGAGCTTTATGAACTGGTATGGTCACTGAAAACTTTGATGAAAGCTAACAAGCAGCAGTTATGCACTCCTGGTTGTTCTCTGCAACCCTGCTCTTCTGCTCCTGCAGTTAATTATCAACTGCAATTTGCAGACCTATACCAACATTACCAGTACTGTAATGATGTGCACACAAAGGAGTAAGCACAGAAAACCAAGTTCATTTCTAGTTAGAAACATAAGGGCAAACAGTGAAAAATATGTTAGGAAAAATATTTTATTTCTGGATCCCTAAAAGCATTCTATAAACTGAGAGATCTTAAAAACACACTGTATAATAATGTACAGAACCATGTATTTTACAATATGAAAGATCCACTTTATGGACGTTGACTTCTTGTATTAATTCCCACAGAAAATTTGCTAGTTCAGGTTTGTTACTAAGCTGCGGAGCCAAGCAGAATCCTGTCCGTACTAGGATTACCGGCCCTTCTGGGGAAATGAAAAGATAACAAGCGGAATCCAATAGAGACCCAGTACAAACCAGTAGGGCACATCCATACAAGCACGCACGTGCCTCTTGCAGCATCTCAAAGCCCTTTGAGATGCTGTAAGAGGCACGTGAAGGAATGAAAAAAATGTTCCCCGCATTGCAAATTTGCAGCACGGGGGCAAAATTAGACCCCTGGATATCCAAGGGTCAAAAAAAAAAAAAGTGGCAGAAAAAAGCGGGGCAGTACACAGTCCCAGACCTAAACCCTGCCCTGAGGCAACAGGAGGCTCGGTCCTCCCAGAGACGCTCTGGTAGCCTGCCAGAGCGTCTCTGTGATTGGCCCTTTCCCTGGTGCTGAAGCATGCTGCCTGAGGCCACTGGGCCCTGGGCTCTGTGCCAGGTAAGTAGGGGTGGGGGGAGCTGAAGGAGTGAGGGGGACTATTGAAGGTGCGGAGGTACATGGGGGGGCAGCTCAGGAGGGGTGGGTCCGCTGGCCACCCCCTCTGCATGGCTCCAGCCACCATGGCTCCTGCTCAGCTATAGGCCCCCACTCGGCCTGTGCCTGGCTCCAGCCCCCCTGCTCAGCCCATGACTAGGTGCAGCCCCCCGCTTGCTTTCCAACTCAGCTGCAGCCTCCCTGCCTGACTGCAGACCCCCCACACCCTCCACCTACCTGCAGCCCCCCTGTGCACCCCTTGCCCAGTTGCAGCCCAGCTGCAGCCCCCCACATGCTCCTCACCCAGCTGTGGCCTCCTCACTCACTCCCCACGCAGCTCCAACCCTCCCGCAGCTTACCAGCAACAGCAGCTGTGCTGTTGGTCTCATGGCACAGCCCCATGCACAGCAGGGGGGCAAAGTGGCTCAGCCCCAGCCACCAGGTATCCACGCAGCCTCTGCCATGGCACACTGCTGTGGCCCAGCTTGGCACAGAGCAGCATGGGGCTGTGTGCTTTTGGGCAGCTCTGGGCTGTCACCTGGGGCTGTGCACCATTTGGAAAGACTGCCAGCCACACTGGCCCGGGTCCTGTGTGCACAGAAGTGTCCTGGATGGACAGCACAGGGATTATGCGACACAGGACCTGGGCTGGTGTAGCCAGTGATCCCCACAAGCAGCACACAGCCCCGGGTGACAGCCCAGAGCTGGCCGGAAGCATGCAGCCCCACACCATGCTGAGCCAGGCCACAGCAGTGCACTGTGGCAACGGCCACACAGATACCTGGAAACTGGGGCTGAGCCAGGCTACCCCACGCCATGCAGGGGGGCTGTGCCATGAGGCTGAGAGCATGGCTGTTGTTGCTGGTAAGCTGCAGGGGGGCTGCTGTTGGGTGGGGAGCACACGGGGGGGACTGCAGTTAGGCGGAGAGCATGTGGGGGGCTGCAACTGGGTGAGGGAGCGCATGGGGGGACTGCAGTCAGGCGGGGAGAATGTGGTGGGGCTGCAACTGGGCATCCAGGCAGGGGGTGCATGGTGGGGCTGCAGCTGGGTGGGGAGGCTGGAGCCAAGCAGGGAGGCAAGCAGGGAGCTGCACCCAGCCACGGGCCAAGAGGGGGGGCTGGAGCTGAGCAAGGAGGCTGCAGCCAAGCAGGGAGGTGAGCCGAGCAGGGAGCCATGTGGGGGGTGGACAGCAGACCCACCCTTCCCAAGCTGCCTGCCCATGTTCCCCCCCGCCTCCACTGCCCCCTACCCCCTACTTACCTGGACACAGAGTCCAGGTCCCAGTCACTGTAACCCTTGTGGGGGGTATGTGGCTCCTGGGGGGCGGGGGGGCAGTCCATGAGGTGTGCAGGGGGCTGCACCCTGCAGGGGACAGAGGATCCACCCCTTCTAAGCAGCCTCCCTCATAGCCTCCTCCACACCCACACACACCCCCCGCTCACAATTCCTGGCCCTGTGCAGCAGGAGTGAGGAGAATGGGGCAGGGGGTAAGTTGTGAGTTAAGAGTGAGGGGCAGGGGAGTAGGATATCAGTGCTGCTCAATGCTGCACATTGATAGCTGCCCACATGGCCGGGCAGGGGCACACATGGCAGCAGCGCTGCACAAAGGCAGCTGTGCAGCCACAGCTCACTCACAGCTGGCCCAGAGGGGCAGGTACCTCTATTGGCTGTGCAGTCTCCCTCCAGGTCTGGCAGGCACGCAGCCTTGGGGCCACATGCTGTCACAGGTGGCAGCAGGTCACAGCCAGGCAGCAGCCCCCACTGCCAGACTGCTGCAGTGGGTAGAGGGTGCAGGGAACTCTCAGGGCTGCTTCAACAGTCCAGTTAGCACAAAGGCTAGTGTCCTCATGTACCCATTGGCCAGTTCCCAGAAGCTCCTGAGAGCAAGTAGCCCTAAGCTACTTGCCAGGGCAGCTTTTTATACTGCTGGGGCCAGCCAGCACAGGTGCTGCCCTGGGCTCTAGCTCCCCCTGGCAGCAGATCCGGGAGGAGCCAAGCAGGGTTATTTTGCCCCAAGTGACACAATTTGCCCCACACCAAAGTGCATGTCTGGGCACATGCACTGAAGCAAAAAGCCCCAGATCAAATTTTCGCCGCTTCTATTTGAGCTGCTGCAAGTGCACATGCTTCCATGCATGGATGGGCCCCCTCGAGGCATGTTGAGGATATCTGAGGAAATGTTAACGATGTTATCTGCAAAAGTAAATAGGTGCTATATTTTATTCTCAGATTTACTATACTACATTACAATAATAAACCTAATTGAAGTCTCACATCATTGTAAAATGGTAAAAACATCCTACATAGAGTAGGTTATATAATAGAGTACCTTTTATTCAGAAAGATGTAAACCTGCTGCTTCTTATTATGGAATTTTAATAGGTATAAGGACAAACCCACCACTGAAGTCAATGGACAGTCTTCCATTAACTTCAGAGGGTTCTGAATTAAGCTTCTATTTCATAGTATCATAGTACTTAGGGTGGGAAGGGACCTAAACAGATCATCAGGTCTGACCCCTTGCCCCAGGCAGGAACGGGTGCCGGGGTCATATCACCCCAGCCACATATCTGTCCAGCCTCCTCTTGAAGACCCCTAAGGTAGAAGAGAGCACCACCTCCCTTGGGAGCCCATTCCAGAGCCTGGCAGCCCTAACTGTAAAGTAATGTCTCCTGATGTCCAGCCTGAACCTTCTCTCTAACAATGTGTGGCTGTTATTCCTAGTAACTCTGGGTGGTACCCAGGGGAACAGAGCTTCCCCCAGTTCTCACTGGTCCCTCCTGGTGAGTTTGTAAAAGTATACATGGACCTTCACCTTTTCGCTCATTGTATCAGATTCCTAAACACAGACATTGATTAAAAGTGAGATGTAAAAAAAAAACAAAACCATGATGCTGGAACAACCTGGCACCCATTTAGATCAAAAAAGAACAAATCTCCAATTTATTAAGGAAGTACTACTTTTCCACAGGGCATCATGAGCTTATGGACCTCACCTCCTCAAGCATATCAAGGCTGAGAGTATAGCAAGACTCAAAGGGAAGGCTCAGACACTCCTGGAGAGACTTAAAACATAATTACATTGCAGCCACTCTCACAGACAGCACACTGGACTAGATGGCACAGCAGTTCCTGCATTTCAAAGGCTTTCCACGCCTCTCATTGTCTTCATTACAATGGATTTGGCAGCTAAGCTGTGGAACCAAATAGAATCCAAATTACAATTTTAAACACGTGAACTCCTCCTCTCTTGTCCTTTTCCCATGACACCACAAGCAAGCGTCCAAGTCATGTTTGCCAAAAGGGCGTTTTTCCAGAGTCATGGCTTATATCAGTGCAGGCCAATCTTTTTGGTGGGAGCACCGCACATTAGTCCCACCTCACCCCCAAGTGCCACTCCAATCCCCTTCTCCTCCCCGATCAGCCGCTTTTCTTCCTGCTTCCTGCCCTGTGCTCCCTGACCAATCTGCTGCTGTTTTCTTCTACTCCCTTATCTACCACTGTGCTGCTTATACCCTCCCCGCTCTGCTACATGCCACATACAGAGCCTGCCTGTGCCACACACACAGACCATAGGTTGGCCAGCCTGGTCTGAGACTGCAATTTTGGTCATATCTATTACATTTAATAAGTACCCTGGCGACTGATTCTGGGATCAGTTGCCCTTTCATCAATTGTTCCATCTTACAGAAACAAATAGCGGGAAGCATTGTTCATATACAACTATACAGGGTTTTAAACAGATGCCACCTATTAAAGTGAGTTCAGCAATATGCTTACCTGAAAATGAATGGTATGGAATATTTTAACCATAAATATCCCTGTGCTTATTTAAAAACAATCCTTTGCAGCATCAGTAATAGCTCTCTGCTCCAAAGCCTCTCTGTGTACTGATCTTATTTCTTTCTAATCAATAGAATCAAAATCATGTTTCTTTTATACATGAGAATAATGGGGAATGGAGATGAATGCAGATCCAACAAGACAACAGCAGAGTTTTAGGGCTGTGTGTTGTGATTGCAGCCTTGCTGTATATAGAAAATATTGGAGTATGGCGGCATTAGTCACCAAAATATTTTGGTGCTGGGTTTTTTTACACTCCATATGTATATGGAGTGTGTGTGTGTGTACACATATATATGGAGTATTAAAAAAAGGACCAAAATATTGATGAATGTTGAAATACATTTTTTTCCTGCATGTTGAATGGCACTTGGTAAGTGGCTATGAGACAGCAGCTCTTTATCTCTGTTATATATGCTTACACAGGGGTGGGCGATTATTTGGGCAGAGGGCCGCCTACTGAGTTTTGGCAAGCCATTGAGGGCTGCATGACAGGCATCCCAGGGCAGATAAATATTAATTTTCTAAATTTTTTAGGGGTCCCACAGGCCAGAAAGAATGGCCTGGTGGGCCACATCCAGCCCCCGAGCCACATTTTGCCCACCCCTGTGCTTACATATACAGGTTTCCCTCGCTTTATGCTGTACATGCATAATTTTTCTTTTTTAACGAATAAGAAATCTTGATTGTATATTTTTATTCTTTTGCCTCACCCTTCATTCATTGTTCATCTCAGATCATGAGCAGTTTACAGCAGGAGTGTATGCAGAAAGCAGCTATAATAAAATAAGTGATGATAATCAGCAGTTACATCTTTTTAATCTAAATGGTAGCTACTAAACATGAAGGGAACAATGCTCTTTGGTTTCACCTTCCAAGCCTGCCACTGCTTAGGTCTGTATTACCATCATGGGCTGCCCTTCTTTGCCATCCACGCACCAAAGTGTCAGAGTCTTAACTGATATGGTGAGTCCTGTCTTAATGCCAATGAGGCACTGCTAGAGTGACATCTCAGCATGAAAGGCATTACAATGAGACTTCATGAAATTGGGGATCTGCTGACCTTAAAACCCACAATATTGCACAGACTGACAACTTGTCTGGATGGGTTGTACACCCTCTCCAAACCACTCACCCCATATAGAGTAAGGGCCGTGCTCAATATTTATTAACATCAGTGAAACTTCATTGCTTCTGTGTGAGTGGATTTGGCCATATAACAACATTACACCCAAGATTAAGGCAACCATAAATAGGTTTCCAGGGTATCTGATTGATAGTAGGGACCATCTGATCTTAATTAAGAGTCAATCTGTTAACTCTACATATTGAGAAATTTACCTCCTTTTCTCATTTTGACATATGCACCATATGGTTCATTTTCCAACTGGGAAACCTGCTCTATAAACCAATAGCATTTCTGCCAGGTGAAATATAGTGTTTACAATTCTATGACATAACACTACTAAATTACTTACATGATCAAACACTGAACATTGAAAAAGCTTCACATTTATTTTCAGGTGCAAGCAGCTTATTTTATCAATTTCACATTATCGTTTTCCCAATTGGAAAAATGCCAGTAAACATTTGTATCCACTAGCCCACTCCTATTGTTTGTAGATGGAGCTGGAAGAGAAGGAAATTCCCACACCTCTCATTTCTAAAAGAGGCTACATTTAGACAAGCTCTGCGTTAAATGAAGTTGTGAAAGTCACTTGATCATAAGAAAGCCAGGGTAGAGACGCACCTTCTGTCTGACTTCAGACTGAGACTAAAAGCAGAAGCCCGGTTTATCTCAGGTCTGATTATCCCAGGCTTTGACTTGCATCAAAATGGGTTTACAACCAACGACCCTATTAACTTGGATTAGCCCCCCATCACCTCCCCAAAGTTATCTTAGTACTTCACAGGTACTTAAAGTCGGCCAATTGGATTGTATCCTGTAGGATCCCAGAATAAAAGGCTTTGTCCCAGGAGAAATCTGACATCTGTTTTTAGCTTGACATGGCTAACCTCTCTTTGATCCTGGCAATACCCTTCAGTGGTTAAATGCCATTGCAAAAAAATTACCCAATATTCACCTTGAATACATAAAAGGAGAAAGAGCCTTTTCTGCTTTTGTTCATTCCACTATAGGTTATTTTGAGTCTGTAAAACAAGTGTACAGATATGTCGAGTAACTCTTGTAATATAGTGAATTTGTACGAAGTTGCAGTGAACTTGTACGATACTTACAGAGATCAAAGTCTTTAGTATAACTACACAGCATCGCCACCTCAGCCTCCATGCCCTTCTCCATCAAGGAACCTCAGCTAAACCTGGTCAATAGTTTTCCAAAATTCAAACTTGTAAATTCAATTTTAAATTCAAAACGAAATGAGAAAAAATATCAATATCATGAAAGCCTTTCCATGGTGTGGACCGACTGCAGACCTGAACTACAGAACCATTTGCATTCCCTGAGTGGCCAAACTCCCACTAGCATCACTTTTCAAACTCTCAAATTTGAGGCTCAGGGGAAAAAAATAAATCAGAACAATTTTCCAAGAAATTTTCCCCCATTTTATGATCACTTTTAGGCTCTTCCCTGCACTTCTAGTTCAAGGCAATACACTGATTTTTCTTCTCTGAGCTTAGACTACAACCAAAGTTGTTCATTAGTACTAGTTTGTGAAATGGATGTTTCTCTGTGGGAACCACAAGGAGGCCATAAAACATTTCACACAAGCTAATGAAGAGTCCTCAGATGATGATCATTTTGGCTACTCATGCAAGTAAATACTGCTCGGGGTGAGTAAGTGCTTTGGAATCTATCCTGAACAAGAACAACTGCAGTGACAAATGGTCTATGTAATAGTGCTTGTGAAAAAAGTAAAGCTGCCCCTGTGATGCTGCTTGGTACACAGCCAGGGAGCCTATGTGAGAAAGAAGAAACTGGAAGAAGGGGGAGAGCTGGCCCAGCCTGGAAGGGGCTACAGCATGCTCCCTGGTGGTGGGCTGACCCTGTGTCCTCTGCAACCCTAGGGTTTTCTCCCTTTCACAGAAGGTTGCCTGTGAATGCCTTGGGTGGGAGATGTGAGCCTGGTGTCCCTGGACTCGAGGACAGTTGCAAGGTCACTGTCACATTCCAGGCAATAAACTCAGCCCCTCAGGCTTTAATCCCTTGTTCAGGCTCAAGCCTTCCCAGCTTTGGCCCTTTTTTCTCTAGTGGTGACCCTCAGCCCTGTCTCAGACCTCAGCTCCTTAGTCTCAGCCTCTCGCACTCCTGCCCGGTGCAGTTCTCAAAACACAGAGCACCTGAAACACCATGCTATGTGGCTTCCAAGCCACCCCCATAGCCACAATCCAGTCTGCTGGTAAAACAGCAACAAACTGCTGTCAACTAAATATGGTTAAGCCCCTAGTCTTGGTGTCAGGGCCTCCTTGGGGTCCAGAGCAGCTTTCTTATTCTCATGGAGCTCCCCCTTGCTTTGCTGACCGTACCAGGCAGCAGGCTTTGTCCTGCTAACCTCTTTCCTTAAAATAAGAGGAGCCCTTGCTCCCTTCTACAGGGGGCAAAGGGACCAGGCACATCTCCATTTTCCCCCTGGCTGGCAATGCAAGACAAAATCTTCCATGGGCTGTAGCCAGCATTTAAAAGCAGAATTGCTTTGTTTTCTGTTACCCATGTCTTTTGTGTTCAAACAATAAATCACGTAGTGTGACAGGGGGTTTTGGATGTACCCTAAAAGTTTTGGGGTCGAACTTTTGCTTTTCCTTCGTCAGCTGGGTTAAAGAGGCTGTCTTCCTCTAGTGTCATGGCCTTCTGTGCTGAAATAGGTTTGAAATGAAGTCAGCTGGATTTTTAAAGACTAAGGATCACAATGGCCTAGAAAGCAAATGAGTAGCTGAAGAGCTAACACACAAACCTATGTATATATGATGAAAATGCTGATCAGTCTTTATCTCATACCCTTTTCACATGCTTTTTTATGCAGCTTGCAAGGTGCGCACGTGTTAATGAACCTCAGCAAAACCTGTTTACCTAAATTACATTATAAGACTCTGAAATGGATGGCAAGACAGTCAGATACTTGGCTGCTAAGGCAACACCAATTTCAGAAACAAAGAGAATCATTATTGAGTAGAGAACTGGTGTGAGGGATCATCTCTCTGCTCAAACAAATCAAGTCAACCCTTTCCAAGAAATATCTACTGCTGCTGGGCTGCAGTATGGCAAGGATTTCAAGTTAAATCATTGCATAATATGATGGTAATGAGCTTCTCAGCAATCATTATGTCTCTGTCAGATGGTAATAAAATGGAGTATTTGTCTCTGTTCTTGGTTCACTTGGAGAATATGCAGATATGCCAGTCCTCATTATATCTTGATAGAAACAAAACCCATTAGCACAGGTGCTGTAGATTTTAATGAGGTAGACATGTAGAAACTAATCCAGGTCAATTATAATGAAATGGTTACACCTAGCTGAAACTGATAAAAATCTAATTATGTCCATATCAATGGACTGTTTCATAGATGCGTGGTGTTGATCTATTCATTGTAGGAATGCATAATGGGTTTTTACTTAAATGACTCTATATAATTGCTAGATAAGGAATGCTGTGCATGTGAGAGGAGCTGAATTTCAATGCATGTCAATACTGACTGGAAAAAAAATATTCCTTTAGAAAAAATTAGTAATTCCAAACTGCATGTTTTATTAACAATTAAAAAGAAAATGTTTTCCTCGAACAAGGTCAAGTCCCTGCGTTGACATGACAAGCTTACAAGTCTATCCACGCCTTTGATCCCTAAAAGGTAAGTGTCCTCACTGAAATCCTGGGTGTCTGAGACAACAAAGGCTCTCAGGAAACCCCAGAGTCATCTAGACATCTACTATATTCACTTCCTAAGGCCAGCAAGTGAGTAGCTCTCACTCACTGCTCTAAAATCCTCTGCCATGGAAGGCAGGAAGACAAGATGGAGCTTGGCCAAATCAATGTGTATTTGGGGAAGAAAGCAAAGTAGAGAAAGGCAAGCAGCATGCCCTAGCCAGGCTATGAGGCCGATATCCTGATTTTATATACTCCCTAAGTTGACAGTCAGTACGAGCTGGCTCCTACTATATACCATGAGTGGGAATTCAGTGGGTATCCTGCCCTGCCAGGTCAGAACAGGCCCCAAAAGCCACTCCGGCTGCTCGCTTACTGTGCAGTTGAAGAGTACAGGACTGACAAAATAAATCTCCCAGGCACGGGCAAGGTTGCTCCCTGAATACAAGTAGTGAAAGTCTCCCCATTGCCATCTTCCCAGAGTCAGAGCATGTCTTATAGTTAGCAGGATAGATCCCAGGGAAGGAGGAAACACATTTTCTTTCAGCACAATGCCACCCCAAAGGACACACAACCACTGCCATTAAAGAGCGCTCCGAATGGACCCCATTTACCTCCCCTGAGTGGTCAGACTCCCACTAGCATCAGCAGGTGTTGGTACACCAAAATGCACAAAAAGCTGGAGTTCGGGCCCCAAGTCCAGGAGATACAGGCACAAAAGCAACAGGGCGACACAAAACACAAACCTAGGCTCCGGTCGGTCAAGCTCACACACACGGGCTGACCTTCACCATTTGTGCGCAGCCCCATTGAAGCCAATCTCATCCCTTACCTGATTAACATTACATGAGGGTTTAATTGTTTTACTGGGTCATGAACCAAACAGTGCTAGATAAAAACAGAGGCAGCTTGGCATCGTGTCCCTGGCAATAGTGACAGAGAAAGCATGTCTCTCCAGCTTTCAAGCTTTCATTGGCTCAAATTCTTCCTTGCTTTACCCCTGAGATTGTTGCCTCCAATTTTTGTTTCCTGTTCTCCCAGAGGTGTAAGTAAGAGTACCGGCGCCCTGGGCTGAGAGGCGGATGAGGTGCAGGGTGTCAAACGTGGCAGTGGCCTGGGCAGCCTGGGGGCCCCTCTCAATGGGAGCCTGGGACTGATGCCCCGCTCGTTGAATCCCAGTTTGGCTGTTGTGTTCTCCTGTTGGCTAAGCTTCAGCTGGTGGGTTTCTTTACCGTCCCATGTTACAGAAGTATTTACTCCATCCATTTAATCTGCTATTGCAAGCCTGGTGCTAAATGCCACCAAATGTATTTTGGCCAATTATAGGTAGAGTTTTACACCTTTTTCTTTTTGTGGCACCACTGAAGGAGTCGTTGAACAGGGCCTCCCGTTTCTTCAGACACCCTGCTCTATGGCCCAGAAGGACTATTGCAATCAGTTTGACGTATTTATTTGAAAAAGGGTTGCTTCAAATTCAAATAATTATTAAATAATAATACGATTGCTCAAACAACTTTCCTTTACAGGAATTAACTAAACGGTGATGCACTGGGCCTTTGTTCAGCATGACTACAGACAAAGGCTTCTAGGAATCAATTTTATATTTTCATTTACTGGGATTCGTTCCCTTCTCTCTCTCATTGAAATATCACCGGCAGGTTTCTGGAAAGCAACCCTGCAGTTACTTTCTTCCAGCCTTCGCTCAGAGGCATAGGACATACAAGCGTCAAACAATTTCTCTCTAAGTTTCATTCCGCTCACAGAGGTTATATGACTTCCTTGAGGTCACACTAGGGTGCTTACACAAGTTACACTTTTTGAGGCCCCTAAAACCGATCTACAGCTGTGGTGTAACGCGCACGGATGCAGCATGCTTTTAAAATGGCCGAGCACACAAAGAATTAACCCTTGGCAAATGAGGTATTAAATGAAGGCACTCTAAAGCAGGGTGCCTTACAGAACTTGTGTTCCCTCCAGGGTTACTTTTTTGCACTTTGTGGGATGGTTGGTGCTCCTGCCCGCGAGCAGCAGGCAGCTGCCAGCTGGGCTTGGCCTGGCTGGAGCTGGAGGGGAGACTGGGATGGAATGGAGCCCCATTACCTTATGCCCCCCCCCCCCCCACCAGCCACCCTGGCTGGGGTACTGGGGGGAGCCAGGCCAGGCCAGGCCCATAAAGTAAAGAGGCTCCATTTCATTCCCTTACCCCCTCCCCCCCACCAGCCCTGGCTAGGCCAAGCCCAGCGGCTGCTGCTGCTGCTATCAAAAGGCCCTGGTAGGGGTGGGGGGGAGGCAGCCCCCCCCCCGTGCCCCCCCCCACTGTGCAGAACTAACCTAGCTGCCCCCAGTATCCCATCTGGTGGGGGGCTGTGAGGCAAGGGGGCTTTCTTCCCTCAGGCCTCTTGACAACAGCAGCAGGAGGGTAGCTGGGGGGGGCAGAGGTGAGGCAGCTCTGTTCCACCCTGTGCCCCCCTCCAGCTCCAGCCAGGCCAAGCCCACCTGGCAGCTGCCTGCTGCTCCCTCTCACTCCCCTTCCCTCCCCCACTGATAGCCCCAGAGCTGGAGGGTGCAGGGCGGGGGGCACTGGCCAGGGCCAGTACAGGCAAACTCCAGCCCCCCGACCCAAAAGGTGAACATCTGTTAGGTTGGGGGGGGAGGGGGGCTAATTCATGGCATTTTGTGTAAAGAGCCATGAATTAGAATGGAGCCTCGAAACGGCTGTGGGCGCCCTGTGATTCAACAGCAGAGCAGGGATTAGACATCCATCATCCCCAACCCACGCTCCACTGGGCTCATCAGGAGATTAGGGAATAAGGGCCCTCAGGATTCTAATCCCTGCTCTGACACCGGCTCGCTGGCATGGACATGTCGCTTAACACCTTTGCCTCATGTTTCCCCTGGGTGAAAAGAGACAAGACATACACCTCTGCCTTACTAGGGCATCTTTACTGTTTGGGCAGGACTTTGAAATGCATGCATTAGGATTCCTTCAAGCATCCATTCTGCGTTCTAGAGGCTTCTAAAAAGGTATGAAAATCACAACGTGCAGGAAATAAGCTTCTTTACTTCATAGTTGCACACATTCATCACTGTCATTGCAACCATAACGGTTACCTTCCTACATATTTTATATCCAGTAGCATATTTAGAGGGGGCATCAGACTGCTACAGCAGTAGCAGCTGCCAGCAGGGCATGGAGAGTCCAGTTCCTGGCAGGTAAGACTTCACTCCCCCAGTTACCATTCTTCAGCAGTCAGCATAATGACCTTGTCCCCCTTCCTCCCCCCCCATCCCTCCCCTCACACACACAAACCCCTCCAGCCCAAAAGAGCTTGCTCCTCTTCTGTTTATATCCCCCTTCTTCAATCCACACTCTTTAAACTTCCAAGAGGAGGGAAAAAAACAATAGGCTCAATGGAACAAAGGTAGCAGTTGAATAAGTAGCCAGGTTGCTTGGCATGTATCACAATTTAATCATATGGAAAAACTAAACTACATCATGATGTCCTGTCCGTAAGCTATAGGTGAAACAGCTATAAGTCAAGCCATACTTAACCGGCTTGCATCGCTTTGTTGTGTTCACCTCTTCAACACACGAGAGCGAGACTTTGCTTCAGCTGCCGGCTATTATATTTAGTTTGCACTTTAAAATCAGATCTGGGACTTTGTTTGTCACCCACTGAGATGAGATTAAGTCATTCTGCATTACCTGACAGCTTTTGTAGAATGGGTACTGTATTGGCAAGCCTAGCTGAACGTTGATAAATAAATCAATTATAGATTTCAACACAGAGTAAATAGCCCTACAGATTTATTCAATAGCTTATTTTCCCCAGCACAGCTAACCTGTATATAAATTATGAAAGGTGCATGTCTTTTTTTATTATTACATATTAAAAAAGAGGCTATTTAGAAGTTATCGAGAATCCATATAAATGTATTCACCAATGTAATTGCTTGGAACCTTCTCTGCCTTTCTAGTGTGACATTTTTCACCTTGAAAGGGGCATTTGCATCTAGAGGTGAAAACAATTTTAAGACTCAAGGCTGAGAACACCTAGAATTGCTATTTCTCATCTTTACCAGGCACTGACAGTTTTAAAACTCCTGAATGCTGAGATAGCTATGTAATTTCCTAGGGGAGCCAACTGTTGTGAGACAGCATTGTTTTCACGTGATAACGCTCTCAAATCATCAGTCCACAGGATTCTATCCACATCTACAGACAGGTATAATTTATAGCACAGAGTGAGGGAAAGCAACCTTAAAATATTACATTTTAGCCATATTTGTGTCCTGCCCCGCTTTTTCAAAAAAACCCAAAAATGGCAATTCTTATCCCCCTATAGATTTTTCAGAAAAATGCATTTGGACCACTCTTCAATGGCATTTTATTATTTATACTGATATTTCCAAAGCACCTAGGAACTCTTGTCATGGGCCAGGGGCTGCACAAGCACAAAGACGGTCTCTTCCCCTAAAAAAGCAAGACTCTATTTTAGCAATATCCTGCTTAGATTTCAAAAACGGGAAATAATACAAAGTTAAATAAGAAATTTTAAATATACCAAAAGTCTATCTGTGTATTAAAAAAACCATCCACAAGCAATGTGGGGAAGTCTTCACTGCTTCCATCTATGACGGGGATAGCCAAGGAAAAATGCAACCTGCCACTTGTTCCTGTTCAATATGCACTAAATCCCCAAAATAAGGCAACCGACTGCCTTACAGTAGCCCTGAGTATCTGCCTAGAAGTATGCCCATTACACAGGGCCTGCAAGTTGTGCTGGGAGTGTCAGGGTAGGGGCACTGAAGGCCCCGTTAAACTGGTTGCATTGCCTCACACCAGTGGGTTTAAGCAGGAGCCGCACCAAAGGAGCCGGAGAGGATGTACTTTTCAGTCAAATTCAACCAGTGTTTCCCCCATTTAACCTCCGTAAAGCAGCAGATAAAACATATTTCCTTCTGCTAGTATAATCAAAAGAACTGTGTTTCCCACCACAGACATTTGTTTTATTTACTGCGTATCCAGGGATTAAAGGATTAAACTGTCTCCGAGTGTTTTTTCCTTCGTGCCATGCCACTGCAGAGCATTTAGCTGGCCTTAATCTGCATATAATTGACACAGGATAGAGTTACGTTATTTTTTCCCATTGTGTTTTGTTTGTTTGTTTTATGATGTATGCAGAGCTAAAGCCATAAATGCAAAATCCCATTTTTTTCCATCATTGAGGTTAATCCGGCAGCCAGCCTGGCTAACCTTCAGTGTGTCTTATGGCCACGAAGGCCTTCTTTCCTGCCAAAGAGATAATGGAAAACCTTTGCCATTTGCTTGTGCTTGCACATGGAAGTTGTAGGAGAATTTAGGCGAGGTGAAGTCAAGGAGAAGAGCCAGGAAGGAACCTGTTCCCAGCAACAGCAAAGTACTGGGATATCCAATGTACATTAGGTATTAATGTGAATGTGATCTGTGTTTGGATCAACTTTTCACATAATGTCTCTTTGAAAATAAACCTTTACAAGTCAGTCATGAACTCCAGCATAGTCCAGCTGCAAACACACCACCATTATAGGGAACCACTCTGTAAGCAAGCTGTCTAGCATACTGGCTTCTCCATGTGGGTTTTCCTAATTGAGGAGCTCCCCAACCAGTCCTTCCAAACAAAACATGGTCTTTCAATACCAAACACGCAACCAAACAAAACCAGATCCTTCCAACCTGTCCTGGGCACTAGGAGGAGAGCCCTTCAGCTCTGGCCCTAGCACAGCAGCCTGGCCTCTCCATGCAAGAAGATGCTCAGCTCACTGTCTGCCTCCTTTCTTCTTGTATATGCTCCTTCACAGCTTGCCTCCTTTCAGCTCTCCCTTCTGCAAGTTTAAAGTTCCAGTGGGACACTCCCATATTCACAGAAGGTCTCACAGCTGAATTCCCTGAACAGGGCTGTCTGCCCCTTCTCAAGTGGATAGACCACACTGTTACACATCCATCTGCCAGTGGAGAACTGAATGAATGTGAGTGCCTTGCAACCTTGTTCTCACACAGCAGCAATAAGACAGAAATCCACCATAACTAGGGGTGCGCCAATAGAGATTTTGGGGGGTGATACCGATGGCCAACTTTTTATCGAGCCATATCAACCAATACCAATCTGACTGCCGATATGTGGCACTGCAGTTTGAAGAGTAGTGTCAGGCTGGTAAGCCTGTTGTGGGGGAAGGAGCAAGAGGAGAGGGAAGGAGTGGGGCAGGGAGGGCAGACTGAGGCCCCTGCAGTGTGGAAGGGAACGGGGCTGGGACTGGGGCAGGCACCGCACAGCTGGGGCAGGGCGTGGGACAGAGCTGTGGCTCATCCAGGGGCATGGGGGGAGGGGGGAGGCGCTCCTGCTTCTCTGCATGCCCCGGGAAGGCAAGAGAGTTTGTGGCCCCGGACCTGCACACAGAGGGGAGGGCAGGCTGCTACTGCGGGCTGGGGCCAGCACTGGACTCTTCCTGGCAGTGGGGTTGGGCCTGGGCTACGTTTGGGGCAGACAGTGGTGGCACTGGGAGGGGGCTATGGCAAATTCTGGCATGGCTGCAGCCCTCCCCCCCACCACAACTGCCCTCCTCCCAGCACCACCACTACCCGCCCAAGCACAGTTCAGCCCAGTCCCTCCACTGGGAAGAGCTCATCACTGCTCCAGCCCCAGCCTGCAGTGGCAGCCTGCCCTCACCCTGTGCATAGATCTGGGGGCACATGCCCTCCCCGCCCCATGCCCTCCTGGGGTGCACATAGCAGTGGAAGCTGCCCCTCCCCACACCCCCCAGATGCGGTGCTTGCAGCTCCATCCCAGCTCCACCCCAGCTGGGCAGCACCTGCCCCAGCCCCACTCCCTCCCTCACTGCAGGGGCCTCAATCTGCCTCCTCCACACACCTTCCCCCACAACAGACTTACCAGCCGGATGATGCTCTCCATGCTGCTGGGCTGCGCTCCTGGCCACCTGTGTGCTGCGCTGCACCTGCACACATGCATGGGGCATTTATCAGCAACATTATCGCTACATCAGCCAAAAAAAGCCAACTGCCAATAACGTCAATTTCCCTTATATCGGTACCGATATGATATGGGGCTGATGTGTCGGTGCACCTGTAACCATAACAACTACAAGATGTCTCGTTACTCAGAGCAGAACACATAGACTAAGGCCTCAAGCTTCTGACTCCCAGGAAAGACTCCCTCCAACTAGCTCAGCACCTCTGCTGCAGTCTGCCACCTGCGGTATCTCCATTACAGTTTCATGCCAAGCCAGATTTTTTTTAATGGATATTTCTGGGGGAAAGTGAGACCTAAGGGATCAACAGGTCCCTTAATAAATGAAGGGAGGTGACATTAACAATGATTCAAGTGTGACTGAAATGCTAAGCTGCTTTTAAGCCTGTCTGGAATCAGAATTTGATGCAGCCTGAACTCAGTTTAACCTGCAGTAATATCCACTGCAGTGTAAATATAGGGTGCAGCTAAACATGGTCCCGCTGAGTTCAGACGGACACACCAGGAAGGCTACAGTTACCAAGAAACAATGGTCCCTTTTGAGCTAAATGGCTGGTTGTGTGGATGTAGAAAGTGCATCAAATGCAGTGACCTGTCATTTCTTCAGCCCACTCTATATTAAAGATGAAGGCAACTGTCATCTGCCACATTGTGTGTTATTTAGGTGAAGACCTTGCATTTACAGCAGTGTGACCTATCTGTCATGCAATTTGTACATCTCTGCTCTAGCAATGAGTGCAGAGTTTTCCAAATGTTATAAAGCAGCATTAACTCTCATGAAATCAGAACCAGTCACACCACTTTGTGTATAACATTAATGGCCCAGACATCTTCCATGATTTATCATTCCCCATCCTACTCCTTGGGTGCATACTTTAAGAAAATATCAGCTAGCATTTCTCAACGTGACCCTCTTTTCTTACATGCTTTTGTTAGCAGTGAAGCAGGTCATAATGTTGACATTTAAAAGTATCATCAGTGGCATCTGAATTAACATCCTACTGGTGTGGATGGTGCCAGTCTCACCTCAGTTCCTCTGTTCAGACTCTCGGCAAATTCTGGCAGATATAGCTATGTCAACTAAACTCAACCACACACTGAGACTGCTCCACAGGCAGATACTTTTTTGCAGCCAGAAAAGCTGGAAACTTTAAAAGGGGGAGAGAGAGAGATCAATTTAGAGATCTGCCAATGTACCCTTTTCTCCCACCTAGACTAGTCCTTGTTTCCCAATAAGGATAAATCCTTCACTTCAGAGTAAGAAAACTTGGATAATACACCAGCTAATATTATTACCTTATAAACAAATAAATGAAGGAACAAAAATCAAATTTAAAAATGTTCCTGCCCTCTGTTTTATTCATCTCTTCATCTTATAATTCTGTTTGGCTAGGGTACATGTGGGTTTCTGTTGTTGTTTAGGCTTATGATGCCTGTAAGGTTTATTTTGCATCTTCAGTCTTCTGCTCTTTTGTGATTAAATGCATAAAAGCAGACAGAATAATAATTATGTAATTTATGTTCATACACTTCCTCCCACTGGCATGCTGCTTCTTGAGTGAAATTGCATTTGATTCATGAACAGCTACCTATTAAAGATTGGGGGATAGATATTGCAAATCCCTATGAGCAATCATGAAATAATATTTTAGCTACACCGCTGATGTCAAGTCTATTTGCACATTTTTATCACTGATTCAGCCTCCATAATCTAGTGTCTTGACTGTTAGTATTTATCCCTGCTACTTTTGAGTAATATTTCAAAGGCATGTATGGAGACGGGTGACTGGCACAGCTCCTAATGTGGTTCCTACCCATTGATTCAGGAAGAATAGGGAGATAATTGTCATCCAGATCCGACACAAATCCTGTGGGTGAGCCTGGCACAGATGTACAAGGAGAGGGTTTTTCTTGACAAAGGCAATTAACTTTTTCATGCTAGGAAAATTCTGTCACCTAAAAACTACTAAAAGAAAAAATAAGAAAAGGAAAAAGAAAAGAACAACGATAAATGTACCAGGTGTGACTTTTTTCCTATATATTTGTACAGCTTTGAGCACATGATGGGTGATATTAATGCAACATAATAAATAAACCACATCAGTATTAACTTTTCAGTATGGCCTTGAGACCTTCTCAGAGTCTGGGGTTCCACTAGGACAGGTATTATAATCAGTGACAGTCCCTGACTTTATGGCATTCACGGTTTAAAAAGTCAAGATAGTCAAAGAATGAGAAAGGAAGTCAGAAAGCACAGGAAAGGGAAATGATTGGCCTAAAATCATACAGCAGGTCAGTGGCTGTGGAAGGCATTGACTTCAGGTCTCCAGTCTGAGCCCTGTGTACTGTCCACTAGGCTTCAGCGATTTCCATCTTCTACGGATGTCTCTATATAGCAAATTCAGTTCATTTCTCTCGGGTTAGTGCTGACAACATAAAGATACAATGCCTCAATGCCAATACAATACGTTGATGATGATTTATCTTGGGAGCCAGAATGGAGGGCTTTGCCATGCAGCGAGCTGAGCAGCCCTTAGGAAAAGTGCTGGAATTTGTGGGTGGGAAAATATAGATGGGCACTTTCTTTTTTTTGTAGGGCTGCTCCAGCCTGTGGCAAATGAAGGACTCTATGAACAGAAACATCCTTACCCACCATCCAGAATGACTGAGCACTCATCTAAAGGTGATTTCCTTTAGGTGATTATGTATTAACACATTCCTGTGATGAAATGCTTGGTGTATAAGCTAGTTTTCAAACTTAAAGCTGATTTTCTTCAGCATCTGTGAAGGAGGGAAAGCATGGCACCAGTCCACAACGGGGGGAACATAGGGATCAAGAACATCGTAAAAGCTCCATTTTGGGTAAAGATGTCCAATCAACACCAACTCTGAGTTTTCACAGAAACACCTCTTAGCCAAGTGGATGCACAGAGCCGTGCACCTGTGCGAGCAGGGATACTCCAGCAAAGGACCTTCCTAAGAAGGTCATTCAGTGGAGAGAAACGCACTTTGATCAATCAGGTAACATGTCTTACAAAATGGATCTGAATGAAAAGAGCTGCATGAGACTAACCTGGACTCGCTGGAGAATCTTCCCTTGACGAACGGCAGTCTTGCAAGCTGAATACTGAATTTATGTGTTCACCATGCTAGACCCATAGCGTCAGAAGCAACAGGATTAAATAAGCACTTTGGAGCATTCTTTAATAGAAAGGTATTTTCTCCTCTCTCATCACTTTGGTAAAATAGCATAAGCAGAAACAAATTAACAATTTCTTTGCTCCAAACTATTGGCAAAACATCTAGGAGGGAATAAATAGCTCAGGGGAATTAATAAAAAGAAAAAAAATATTATTCCAAGGTCGCTCATTCAAGATCCAGGCCACTGACACCATAAACAAGTGTTACCACAGCTCTGATGGCCATCTGTGAATGATCTTTTGGGGCTAGGGTATGGGAGACTTCATTACAAATTCCCATGAGGACTCGCATATTGGGAAGCTCAGCTGAGAAGACAATGATGAAAGGTTGTGGAGATGGAGCCGAGTACTTTATGGGATCTCTCCCGGCCGGAGGGGGGGGGCAGTGGCAGAGGTCGGCTTGACATGGCAACATGCAGGGCAATGCTGTATTCTGCTCTGCTGTCCCTGTTCCATAAACATTTTCCCATAGGGTGCTGACAGATGTACCTTGGCTGCACTCTAACTCGTAGTGCTTTTTATATAAAGCACCATGAGTTAGAGCTCATCCCCCTTCTCCTGACCCAACAACCTGTTAGGCTGGGGGGGCGGGCTGGAGCCTGCCTGCACTGGCCCTGGCCAGCAGGTAGGGCCGCTCCAGAAACCTCCAAGAAGGCTGATGAACTACTCCTCTCCCCAGCTCCACACCCTCTCCCCACCACCCCCGAGAGCTGCCAGAGGGATTTGTTTCCTGGCTGGAGCTGTGGGGGGGTGGGGGTGGAACTGAGCCTCTCACCTCAGGCCCCACCTCCCCAGCTACCCTGGCTGTGTTACTGGGGGGCGGGGGGGGGCAACTGTGAGGCAGGAGGGCTCGGTTCCCCCCACAAGCTCCAGCCAGGCAGCAAACCCCAGCTGGGATCCCACTGCTACTCCCTCCTTCCCCACTGACATCCACAGGGGCTCCGCTCCATCAGCCCAGCCTGCAACGGACAAAAAAATTAACCCTAGGGAACACAAGTTCCTGAAGGTACTCTAAAGCAGCACACTATCTAATACGTCTTTTGAGAAGGGTTAATTTTTCACACACTTGGCCATTTTAAAAGCACTCGGCAGCCATGCGCACGTGTGTCACGGCACAACTGCAGAATGCTTTCAGGGACCCAATCACATGAAAAATGTAACTTGTGTAAGGGCCCGTGATGTTATCAATAGAGTATCTGGTGCGAGTTCTCAATTCAATGTCTTTGATGACTGCATCCTTTTTAACTACAGTTATAATTAGCGGTAGGAGCAAACAAAACCCAAGAGTCCCAACCAGCAGCAAAGCCCTGTGCCTGGGTCAGCCACACAGCACCCAGGCCAGGCCTGGGTTTTCCCGTGCCGATAGTGGTGGTGCAATCAGCTGCCACTGCAGCAATGGCTGCTTTTGCATTCTTGACAAAGGCAGCGCCTGGCACTGCTGCCCAGTCCCCCCTCCCTCAGTGAGGCTACTGATCCCAACTCTCTATTTACTGCTTAAACTATCAGAACAGCTACATCTTCACTGCAGAGTTAATTCAAGCTCTATACTTGAGTTAATTCCTCTAGTTAGTTTACCTCAAGTAAGAACAACCAGGCTGCAATATATCACATGAGCTTCACCGACAGAGCATGTTAGCAGCATGTACATTGTGCTAACTCAAGTTGTAGCTGCACTCCATCTTGAGCTCAAATGAAAAACACCACCATGCCTGAACTAAGAGGCAACCATGCCTGTGCATGGACACGACTTCAATTTGGGCAATATTCGAATTAAAATTTGAGGCAACAAAGCAGCAAAGGCAATCTCTAAGAATAATTAGTTGCATTTAGCGTCTTTCACCCTTCCATTACAAATATTTTTGATACCCCTCCTCTTTCTTACAGAAAGGTTCATCTGTGGAGAAAAGCAAGCCATAAACTAACACAGTCTGGGTTTATGTCCACTACAAGCCAGCCAGAGGTTTTCTAAATGTCATTATCCATCAGCTTATTCAGCAAATAGTCTCACACCTCCTCATGCATTCAGCAGCCCCTCCACCCCCGGTTTATTTTTGAAGTCAAGAAAATCCAGAGTCTATCCATAAATGCTCAAAGACTAAGTACAAGAGCAATATATTTACAGAATAAGATCAACAGAGTGAGTTAAACTCTTAAGAATATTTAGACTGAGGATGTCAAAGCATTTTACAAACATGGTTTAGCTTCACAACGCCCACATTAGCCATGTGACTATTCCACCCATTTAGAGACGAGGGAAACTGAAATCAGATTGTTTTAAATCACTTGCAATACATCGCAGACACGGCCAAAAAACAGTATCCAGGAGTTTTGACAGCAAGGCTTTGCTGAACCACTTGAAATCAGACAATTGTATCCTCCCCTGCTTCAGCTAAGAGAAAGACCCATAATGTAATATTTATTTTACAAAAGCCAAAAAAAAAATCTTGTACACCCACACTATTTTTGTCGTGTTCATGCGGCCTCTATCATTTTCTAACCCAGCTTTATGTGATAATTGCCATTCTTATTAAAGAGACCTAGGAGGAAAGTCATTAGATACTGAAAGAAGTTTACAGCATTTGTGACATTGCCAGACCTCAATTAAAAGCTCTGTGCCACTGCTTTGCTGCATGGGGTTCAAATGTCTGCTCCACTCTGAAGTAGCTACTTGAACTGCTGCTGATCAGAACTCGTGCTGAATAAGCAGAATTGATTCTTCAGTGCCAATTTCTTACACACGACGCTGGGAAGTGGCAGGAGACAATTATGAATGTGCTAGTATCCAGACAAAAAACGAACCTGCAAAGGTCTCTGTCCTTTCCAGATTACAGACAGAAAGACCTTCCCTAATATAGCTGGGGAAATAATGGCACATTGTGGCTTGGAGGAAGGTGAGCAATGACTGATTGATTAAGGTGCAATTCTGACAGCATCTTAGTGACTGTGGATAAATAATAACACCTTTAAGAAAAAAAGCAACAGCCCATGAGTAAGGCCTGGACATTTGAGCTCAGAATGCTTCAATTAAAAAAGCCAGAGTTAATGTCACATCTAAGAATAATAAATGTCTGTACCAAGTTCAAGAGAATCGGGGCCCTGCTACGTGTTCAAATTAAAGCTGGATAGAAACTAGCTATAGAGATGTTACACATTTTCAAGCACTAACTTTGTAGCTGATCAGCTCCTTTTCCAGCTGGATATTCATTTTTATGGTGTGATAATTATTTTGCATGTGTGGCTGGTCTAAATTTATTGCTCAATTAACCCGTTAATTGCATAATGTATGTAACATAGAGCAGGGGCTTAGAAAGCAGATGGATGGGAAAGGGACTCTTTTTATCGGCATTTTGGTCCAACAAGGTTAGAGAGTACCCCCCTTTGATAAATCCAACCCCCGCCAGTGAAGAGGCAATCACGTAACTGCATAAAGTGCTAAAGACGTTCATGTTGTTAGACGTAACAACAAATAGCAAATGTCTGCCCAAAGGAGCTTATCAATCCCAAAATGCTACACTGCAGGAATACAGAATGGGGTTGAAGGCTCCTATGCTAGGGAACACTTCTTGCTTGGAATTTCACATTGAGAGCTAAGTTAAAGGCCCCATGTCTTGTGAAAACCAAGATGGGACCTTAGAAGACAATGTCAGGTCAGGACTGAAAGTTTTCTATCTCATCCCAAAAAAGAAGGGGGTGGGGGGAGAGACTTTCCAAAAGCACATTGCACAATAACCCTATGCAGTTTCAGGGCCACATACCAAATAACTAATACTGCCCTGTGCAGCAACCAAATTTCTCGTGTGCGGCTTCCAAGCCAGCTTTGAAGTGTTTGGTTTATGAGATCAGTGCAGAACACAGCCCGAGATGTTATGGCTGAAGGAATATGTTTGATGTTGGTACCCGTGGCAGAAATGGAAGTATGCACGTGTGGGCATAGCAGTCAAAGCACAGTGCCATGCAGGTGGCATGCTGATAACATCTTTTCTTCAAATTTCTGGAGTGATACTAAACTGATTTACAGTAAAAGAAATTACCATATTCATTCTTTTTCAAGCATTTAAGATGCAAAATTCTGGGATACCTATTTCTCAGACCATTTTTCTGGATTTCACTATTGTGATACCTTATTTTTTTTAATATTCCCCTATGATCTGCTACCATTTCACCCAGGCTGTTTGTTGAAGATGCATATATATGCAGCAAAAGCACTTTTGCTCGCTCAGTGAATAATAAAAATAAGTCACTCGAGGCATACAAATGGCTTTACATGTGCTCTTTCAAACCTTTCAAATGCAAAGTGCACCCACATGGAGCTAGCATAAATGCTCCTCATTTGAGAGCATCTAGGTAAAATTTTTCGCATTAGAATTCTGTTCTCTGAGTAGGTGCCTAGACCACAAAAGAACATTTTATACATTGCACTTGAAACAGATCATAGCTCTAAAAGCAACTTTATTCTACTGCCATTACGAAACAGAGCTTTCATTGTCTGTTGCTGAAATGCTTTGAGTCATCTTCTTCCAGTAATAAGTAATCTCTCCTCTTTGTATCTGACAATTCACGGACAGCCCAATTACAGGAGACTAAGGCAACATACCAGTTTGGGAGGGCAGATAGAAACGCCCAGTTAATGCTAAATGATTTCATTTTGGAGTATAATTTACTTAAGCAAATTAATTCTGATAATCTGCTTTCAAAGTGGCCTAGAGTAATAAACGGCTCAACTGCAGCCGCTAATAAAGACAGAACCAAAACATGGCTAGAAAAAACCTAAAGAGACTGGAAAAACATTGTACGCTCCAACAACCTGACAAACCTGACAACTATTTAATGTCTAAGGAAGTTCCCGAGCCTGGGCTTTCATTTGCAATATTTCACGGCAAATGTTCCCATCAGTTAATAATGTTTCTTTCACTGGAGTGGCCTTCAACAAACCAACCTAACATACTTTGCTAAGCCACAGCTTGATATAACTACATTACCCTCAGCGGAGCAGCGTACTTCTGCAGCACACTGGCTACGAAACAACCCACAAAGCACCTTGAAAGGATACAACAGCCTGTTGTTGGGTGCTGTGCTCTCCCAGGTGAGCATCTGGGCAGAGAGGCTAAAATTTTGCCTAGCAAAATCTTCAAGGGGGAGAATACTGGAGCCCTTCTCATTGTGGGGTTATCTCTGGGCCAAACTATCCACCCAGAAGAGACCTGCAAAATAAACAGATGGCTGGTCTGTTTTATGGGTATTTTTTAACATAGGCTTACATGAGAAGTAAGAACAACGACTACTGCCTAACTAGCATTATAAACAGTGGGCGCGTCTACATGTCGCCCTATGGCGACGTAGCGACATGTTGCTACATTGCTGTATGGCACACTACGGTGATGTAGCGATCACGCAGGTCTGCACGTGCTCCCTGCTTATAGTGGGCTGCTACGGCAATGTAGCAGGGACATCGAAGCTTGCACCACCTGTACGGTGCAGTACCCACCCATACAGTGCCAAGTTTTAGTGCTTATGAAAAGAAGTATTAAAGCATGGCGCCGTAGCAACGTTGCCATACGGGGACATGTAGATGCACCAGTATTTTCTGACCACTTGCAATTTAAGAGGTACCTGCTGTATTGGTTTTCCTAGAATTACTCAGCCTGGAATGCTAGTCAAGGATGTTTCCTGGAAAAAAAGCTCAATAGAGGTTCTTTTTTTTTTTCTCCAGCAGAAAGACTTAATATTGAAGTTGCCAAATACTACTACTACTAATTTTCTGATGCTGATTAGAGGAGGTTAAAGACACACTTGGACAGTGAGTTTCACAGATCTCTCTGAGAGCAGAAGACCAGTGAGACTCAGGAATCTCAAATTCGATTCTAGGCTCTGGAGAGGAATATGCTCCGTAGGCAGTTTCTTCTGTTTCGTTCTCTCCACCTCCCCACAGCTTGTGTCCCAATGTGTCCAACATGAGTCTGTACAGATAAAAAAATGACAAAACTACTACTGGTACCAGTTGGTATGGAAGGAAAACTAAATTATATAATTAAAAGTGTGTGGGGGGCGGGGTAGAGAGTGGAGGGGGATGTTCTGCAACACTTGTTTTATATTGCTGGTACTATCCCATAGTGGACACGTCTACAAGATTCTTACTACAGAGTGGATTAATTAGCTCCGCAGTATACATCTCTGTGTCTACACATGTAGACACTGAGACGTTTACTGTGTAAGCAATTTCCGACAGGAAACTAATGAACTCTGCAGCAGGGTAAGTACAAGTGCTATCCAGCTGCAGAGTTTTTGTGCAGAGTTAAATACAACTCCATACAAAGTAAATACAAGTACTATTCTGCTGCAGTTTTTTACTCTGCAGCAGGACATGTGTAGATGGTGATGTGGCTGGCTAGGGCACAGGGGTGCTTCAGTGCAAAGGGCTGCCTGCTGGCATTTTGAGCTGGGTCGGAGCAGCCCTGGACTAAAAGGCTGACCCGCCCCAGGCCCTCTGCCAGCCGGGGCTGCTCTGACCTGGCTCAATGTGCTGCAGTCCTGGGCACACATTCAAACGGCACACTCAGGAACAATAAAATCTGGTGTGATATGCACCAGAATGTATTGCTGTGTGCTAGTATCATGTGTAGACAAGCCCAGTAGGTGGAAGCTAGCCTGTAGTAACTTAGCCCTGGCCGCATTTTAGCCTCACTTACCACAAGAGTGAACACACACAATGGTTACTGTAGTGCAGTCCCCTTAAACTGGCGTAGTTTATTCATCAGTCCATACCTAGCAACTGTAAACTCAAGTGGCAGAAGTCTGTGAAAGGTCCTAACCCTGCTGATGAATCATGTGTAGGCATCTGATGGAACTTGGTAGGGGTGTCCGAAGTAGGCCCTATTCAATTTGGACTCGGCCTGAATCAGGGACAATGATTCGATTCATTGATTTGGATCGCTGTCCCTGATTCGATTCAGCTGAATCCAAATCTGATGCTGATTCGGAGAATAAGTGATTCAGACATTGACACAGCTTTAAATGTTTTTCTACATACCTCGAGGTACAAGCGCAGCTCGTGAACTCTGTGATGCTGGGGCGCATGGAGTGTCCGACAGGAGTGCTCGGCAGCTAACCCGGATGTGAATCAGAAGCACTTCTGATCCACTTCCAGCTCTGCTGCCGAGCATGCTGGGGACCCCTCCGCACTCCTGTGGGACACTCCATCTGCCCCAGCATCTCAGTATTCATGAGCCACCTGGTACCTTGAGGTATATAGAAAAAAACATTTAACGCTGTGTCTATGTCCGTACCACTGAATCTTTCCAAATAGATTCGGAGGGTTCCAATTCGATTAGGAGAGATTAAAGGGTCCTCTGATTTAATTCCAATTTGGATATTTGGCCACCGAATCAGGCCGAATTGAATCAGGGACTGAAGCTTCACACAGCCCTAGAACTTGGTTTATTTTCTGTGTTTTTAATGGCTGGGAAATTTAACACCACTTCTCTGTATGGGAACATTACAATTGCAAAGTCAAGCACTCAAAAATTAGGAAAAATCTAATTTATACAATCTAACTTGAGCTTCCTTGTGCATAATAATTATGATGCACTCCTCACACAATCACTTTTCTTCCCCTCACAGATTCCCCTCCTTCATGTAGTGCAGGATGGCCTGACTTTGGGAATTAATGCACAAAGGAAATGCTTATCGGTAAGATCCCATTCTTTAAGAATAAAGAATGAATGCTTTATTCATTGCAGAAATCAGACAGTATATGCAGTGAATGATGCGGGACTGCAGAAAGGAAAAGGATGATCTCCTATTAGAAGGACACTGAATGGAGAACTGATTCTATCATGGACCCTGCTATAGATTCCAGTGCAACACTGGAGTCATTGCTTACACCAAGCTTTTCAGAGGTGATCACTAGCTATGCTCCTCATTTTGTAGGCATCTAAATTGCACTCTGAGGGCCCTGATTTGAAATAGTGTAACTCTTGCCAATGGGGACTGTGCTTGAAAAATATTAAACTGTTATATATTGCTAAGTACTCTAATCAGATACCCAAAACTCAGTGGACACTGATCTTAGCTCCAATGCCTCAGATCTCCATCTGTCACACAGTTAATAATAATACAACCGCCTTTCCCAGGGGCTTGGTGAGGACTAAAGAGTTTATGAGACACCTGTATATTCAGGTGATGAGCCACATAATAATTAATTATTGCGGAATTTACTAATTTTGTCTTCATAAAAGACTGAGCAGCACACACAATAATACACAACAAATAATGCCTGGGGCCACGCATTGAACTGTAACGATAAAACAAAACACTGAATAGCTGTTTATTAAGTATCTTTCATTCTATCCACCAAGTGAGGCAGTGGTCCTGCAGAAAACAGTATGTAAAGACTGCCATAAAACACAGACAAGGGGGTTATAGCTTGCCTTTTGGATGCTTGTCTTTGCAGGCATAATAATGTTCCTTTTTTAACACAGCATTTGGGTATAATACATAGGATGCAATTATGATTTTAGGGGAAAGGAAACCTTAAAGGCAATAAATATGCCTCAGAGCTTATCTGCTGTTAATGTATTTCATTTCTACATATCTTTTCAGCTATATGAATACCGATCAGATATATAAAATAATAAAAAATGAAATTTAGATAATCAGGAGCTTAATTCACCGTGCAATGTCATACATAAGAGTTCCCTGCTAACAGACAATTGTTGATCACATCAGATAGGAGAAAGCTTTCAACTTAAGTCTCTCTTTTGGAAATCATTGTAGACAAAATGATTAAATTCAATCAGTTTGCCACTTTGGGGCAAATAGAGGGGGTTGGGATGGTGCAGGCACTAAGGAGCATGGTTGGCAGCCCAGAGGCCATAGCAGAAGTGCTCATAGCATGGCCCTGTCAGCATAAACAGCAGGTGAAAATATTATTTGGGGGGGGGGCTGGGCAGTGCAGAGCGTACCCGCCTGATCCCGGCCCTCCCTCCTGCAGGGCTGTTGCGGGGGCCAGCAGAGCATGTGGCAGGGGCTCTGCAGCGGCAGGGCATAGCGGTGGTGCTGTTGCTGGCTGCCGCAAAATTAGTTTGGGGGGGGGGACTAAGCCCCATTAACCCTGGCCTTCCACTGCCGATGCCCAGCAGAGTCCAATGAATCTGTCAATTTTGCTAAATACCTTGTTGTAAAGACACAAGAAAGAAAAGGGGCAAATAATAACATTTGGGGAAAACAGCTTAAGCCACGCCTCACACATGCAGACCCACATTACAAAAATACGACAAACCAAAGCAGTAAATATTCATACTTGGCTGTCAGAAGCTTTAACAAAATCTCTTTTTCCCCATCTTCCCACTCCAGAGAGACTTTTTCCCCAGGAACATAAATTATCTGTATTCAGACTATTGAAGCTGGGTTTGGAAAAATAGAAAGAAAGGAAATGGGGCCTTTTATCAGGACGTGCCCTTAACCCTGGAAGTGTCAAACAAATTTCAGCTTTTGCAGACTTGTTGACATGTACCTGTCCAGCATCTGTCACAATTTGCTCTTTAAGGTTTACGTCACTGCCCTGTCATACAATCTAGCCCATTATGATCAGAAATGGCAAATCAGTTACCTGGCAATTTTGCTTCTAGGGAGTTTTCTCTTCCTGAGTCGGATGCATCAGGGATGTACAAATGACTGAGAACAACATTTTCCTGAGCTAGTTCAGTAAGATGTTTTTTAACTGCTCTTCCCACATAAAACACTAAAAGCAAGAATATGGTGCAAACATTGCGGCCCTGAGTGAAAGGAAGCAAGACATTTTCAATAGGGAGTAAAAGTGTTCATCTTGGCTGCGAACAACTGAAGCATGAAGTAGGGGTGCAGAGATAGAGACTTTGGGGGCTGATACCAATAGCCAATTTTTAGGGAGGCAAATTGGCCAATACCGATCTGATTTCCGATACAGCTGCATGCAGCTGGTAAGTGTTGAGGTGAAAGGGAAGTGGGGAGGGAAAGGGTGTGGGTGGGCAGATCAATACCCCCCCCAGTGAGGGAGGCAGTGGAGCTAGGGCACTGCCCAGCAGGGGAGGGGCAGGTGCAGGATGGAGCTCCGGTTCGTCTGGGGGTGCAGGGAGAGGAGGAGGAGGGTGGCTCCCACTGCTGATCCAGGAGGGCACAGGGGGGTGTGCTCCCAGATCTGCACAGGGCAGAGCAGGGCGGGCTGCAGCTGCAGGCTGGGGCTCAGGGCTGCACTGTGCTATGCTCAGAGTGGCAGCACTGGAAGGGGAACTACAGGGTGAGGGGCTGCAACCACCCAAGTTTTGCTGTAGCCCGTCTGGCCCGGCCTGCCCCATCCCACCCCACCCAGATCTGGGGGCACTCGTCCCCGTGCCCTCCCGGATGAGTGGCAAGAGCAGCCAGATGAGTAGGTGAACTATCAGATGAGCCATGCACAGCCACGGGACCCTCCCCTCCCCTTCCCCCCACCCCCACTGGATGAACTACAGCTCCATCCTACACCCACCCTGCCCCGGCTGGGCAGCGCCTATCCCAGTCCTAGTCCCACACCCTCCCTCACCACAGGGGGTGTTGATCTTCCTCCCCAAGCCCCTTCCTTCCCCCCTCCCCTCCCACCACACCAGACTTACCAGCTGCATGCAGCTTTCCACACTGCTGGGCTGTGCTCCACGCTGCCTGCATGCTGCACTGCGGCTGTGCACACGCACAGGCATTTATTGGCCAAATTATCAGTCACTTCAGGCCGATTTCTGATATAGTCAACTTTCTTTATATAGGTGCTGATCTGATAATAGAACAATGTATCAGTGCAACTCTAGTATGGAGGACACCACAGAAAATGCAGGTGCGTTTTACAGGAGAAGAAACTGCAGTGTCATTCTGTCTGTGATATTGATGAGGAGGGCAAATCTTTGCCAAAATGGGTGTATTCCTTGTCTATATTGATTCCTGTACAGTGTTCATCTCCTTAATACCTGAGCACCTTCTCTTAGAGCACTAAACAATGTGGCTAATACCTGTCACCTGTTTGCTCTTCTATCCTGTCTCCAGGTAGGTAAGCTCATAAAATGAAGTGTCTTTTTTGGGTGTTTTTAAATTCATTGCCACCTGTATGTTGTATGAAAGAAAGGAAGGTCAAAGAAAAGCACTTTGCAGCCTAAGTAGGTGGTGGTGGTGAAGTTTGTGATGGTTCTTTCAGCTTGGTGGATCATTTTCAAACACCCAAATGAGCCCCTGGAAAAATCTAGTGTCACCTGCAAAAAGAAGCTTCACCGTTATTGTAGAGTCCCATTGAGTCTTCATTCTACAGTTTTACAGAGTCTTATTTATTACAGGCTGGTCCTGGATATGACCATAAACTGTATCTGACTGGAGGGCCTGGCAGCAATGTGGTGGACCTATTCATGGCGGGGTAGCTCCTATAAAATACCACAATGTTGCAACCTCTAGAATAAGGTGAGCATAGGCGAGTAAAGGTATCTCAAAAATCCTAGCCCCCACTGACTTGTGGGTATTTTTTGGTTGGAGAAAGGCTAAAGGACATCACCCTTGCAGAAACGCCCTTGCTGAGGTGTTAGACAGGCAGTAGTAGTTCTTATCTGTTGCTCTCTGGCAGAAGCTACTTGAGGCACTGAAGGTCTGGACTTGGTCTGGCTTTAGATTTTGTCTCAGTAGTGTAAAGGGTGGGCGGTAGATCTTGGACAGCCTCCACTCCTCCATGCTCTTGCCTAGGCACACACATCAAATGTCTTGCTGTGATGGTCACACGACTCTGTACAAATGAATTCATTACAGGGATACAAGATGAATACCTTCCCATAGTCCATCCTAGGAGTAGCTGAGGAGTCCGTTCCAGAGCAAAAGGGAATACATCATCAAGACAATTTCAGAACATTCAGAAAGATTAGTCGATTCACTTCCGAGCCAACATGAACTATACAATATTACAACTCAGCATTGAAGGTCTTACAGTCTTCAAGATTAACACACTTGAGCATTTGACTATCGAGTACAAACCAGATGTGATCCTCTTACAAGAGACTCACCACAAAACTACATAGACTGAAGATACCAGGCTATGTACTTGCAGACTCAGTACTGAGCTGAGTGCATGGCATTGCTACCTTCATGTGCTACAACCTACCTTACCTACTCCTTCAGAAGTGTACACCGCAGCAGGAGACTGAAGGGTCAGTGATAAGAACCGCAGAAACCATTATTGTGAACGTGTACAAACCACCTCGAGCACAGATAACCCGTGACACGATCCCAACTATGGCGATGCCTGCTCTATTTGCAGGAGACCACAGTAGCCAACACACCGAGCGGGGCTACCATCAGAAAGATAAGAATGGAGAAACACTAGTCACCTGGGCAAGCATCAACAACGTACTGCTCATACACAACCCTAAACAACCAAAGACTTCCACATCTGGCAGATGGGGCACTGAGACCAACTCAGACCTGGTATGGTGGGCTGGCACACAACCAGCACCAACAATAAAGGTATTAAGCTGCTTTCCCAAATCACAATACCGCCCTACATTGATAATAACAACTATCAATATAGTAATTGAAACACCAAGCAAACTGGCACCCAGGTGGAACTTGAGAAGGTTAATTGGTTATTATACTATAAGAAGACTAAGGACTCAGCACGTGAACTACCAGCACCTACAACTGAAAATATCAACAAGGCATACACCAACTTCACCTCCATGATCCTCACAACAGCCCATGTCACCATCCCCAGAGGGCACCGTAAGAAGTACATCCCCTGCTGGGATGAGAAATGCAGCAAGCTACTGCAGACCATAGAATTGTCCCCTGATAGCATGGCTAGATGTCACACCACTGACAAGCTAGAGCTCCACCTAAATGAGATGAAGAGGAACAGGTGGCTAGATGGTCAGGTGGTCATCAAGCAGAAAACCACATCCATCCTAAAATTGCCTACTGTAAATCAAAACCTGTAGTGCTGTCTTCATCTCTTCTTCAGTGAAAGGAGCTCTCTCACGTTAAAACAGGCAAAGCTTCTGGTCCTGACCACATTTTTCCTAAACACCTCACCAAACTCGGGCCTGTAGCTCAAAACTGGCTTTGCGACTTTCTGCATACATCGTTGCAAGATACCAAAAATCTGGCAGAAGGCCAACATCATTGCAATACAGAAGCCAGGGAAAGACTGAACAGACCAAAGAGATAACAGACCCATATCACTTCTATCAGTGGTCTATAAACTCCTAGAGCAGCATATCCTGAATGGGATCACACCAGTTGTTGACCAAGAGCTGCTGCATGAGCAAGCAGGTTTCGGAAGAAACTGAACAACCCTTGACTGTGACAGCTCTTACAACTGCTAGAGAGCGAGCCTTCGAGAATCAAGAAAAGGTTGGAGTGGTTCTAGTTGACCTAACAGTAGCCTATGACACGGTCTGGCACCCAGGCCTGCAGTATAAGCCACTTATCACACTACCAGACAGAAGCCTGGTTAACTTCATCATGGACATGATCTCGAATTGGTCCTTTACTTTGAGTACATCATGCAGAAAGACAAGTTGTCACAAGAGACTCAGGGATGGAGTACCACAAGGCTCCATTTTAGCTCCCACCCTGTTTAACACCTACATGGCAGATTACATAAGCACCACATCGACCAAATACGTGTATGCAGATGACCTGACGTGCTGCTGCCAGCAGTAACATACCATCAATAGAGACCAAACTGAACCACGACATGAAACTTATAGCTTCCTACCTAAAACAGCGGTGATGGAAGTTGAATATACAGAAGACTACCTGAACACTTTTTTACCTGAACAATCATCCTGCAAATGCCAAGATAAGAGTTGTTGTGGAGGTAAAAGAGTTATCCTTTGCGAAGACACCAACCTACCTGGGTGTCATTCTAGACAGAAGCCTAACCTTCTGCCACCACCTGGAGATGCTGAGCCACAAGGTAACCTCAAGGGCAGCAGCAATTAACTAGTCGGTACAATGTGGAGAACTGACTTCTCTACCTTAAGAACAACTACGCTAGCCATGGTTTATGCACCAGCGAATACTGCCTCCCTGTGTGGGCAAATAACGCACACACCCACAAACTGGACAGTTCCCTGAATTCTGCACTACGAACAATCAGTTCATATATACGGTATACACGAAACAAGAAAACATGTTCATCTTGGCAGGAACACTCCCCTCATAGCAACAAGAGGTCTGGAATACTGCTTGACCTGGCAATCAAAGCCCAACAGGAAGACCATCCACTACATGACATGATTGAAAAATGCCCAATGCAGAAATGTCTAAGAAGCAGAAAACCCCTACCAGTATCTGCCAGAAACATCACAGAGGAAGCAGGAGACACCATACTATCATCATAACCCCAGAGGAGATGGGAAGAGCAATAGAATAACAATCACCCTCCACTACACAACTACATACAACTACCATCCTCATACCTTCCTGGCCATAAACTCCCAAGCAAGGCATGGGTAAACCTGAATTGCCTGCAATCAGGCTATGAAGACTTCAGCAAAATCAAACATAAAAGGGGCCTTACAAACTCACCATCGTGCCCCTGTGGCAAAGGAGATCAGACAGCCCAGCATATACTGCCTGCCCTCTATATGGTTCACCAGAGGGAGTAAACAGTCTGAAAGACTGCAGTAATATTGATGGATCTACTTTTAAATGGTTGGAGGAGTTGACTTTCTGGAGTCATACACAAGCAGCAGCAGCAGGGATCCAAATTTTCTGTTCGCCACGAAAAAACATGGTAAAACTCAGATTTTCACATTTTAAGGAAAAAACCCACAGATGTTCTCCTTTCATGGAGAAAAACACAAGAAATGGCAGGTTTCCCTTTGCAGGCTGGCAGAATACCAGCCTACAAGCTGTGGGAAGTGGAAGAAGCGGGATCAGGCAGGGGGCACTACATGCACGTGCACATGGCAGCCAGGCAGCACAGAGAGCAGCTCCGCACAGGCAAGTCTGGGGTGGTGGGGAGCAAGGACTGAGGGAGGGAGGGAGTTGGGCAGGGCTGGGGGCACTGCCCAGCAGGGTGGTGTGTACAGTTTGGGGCCTGGAGCCGGAATACATGGCTTCAGGGCCTGGATGGGGAGTAGGATGGAGCCATGGGCAGCTTGTCCTGGAAGTGGCAAGGGGGCTGGCTCCCCGCTGCTGCGCACACTCCTAGGAGGCAGGGAATGCAGGGCACATGCCTGTCAGCTTTGTACATGGGGCAGGGGCAGATGTGGGCTTGGGGCTCCCTGACTTGCTACCCTCCCTGGCCCAGCAGGTTGGACCCAGCACAGCAAGACAGAGCAGGGTGGGAGGCACCCCCTGCCTGCCCAGCAGCAGGAGTAGCGGCATGGGGCTGTGCCTGTCACTGCTGCTGGGTGAGCAGGAAGCACCTCGCCATGGTGGTGCAAGATTCCCGGCAGAGGCACTGAGCATCTCTGCCCTAACCAGTCCTGCTGTGCTTTGTCCTGTCCACTGGGCCATGGAGGCCCCCGGAAGCTGGGCAGCAGGGCAGGGAGCCCTGAGCCCATAGCGGGCAGCTTGCATCTGCCCCCAACCACAGAGTCTCCTCTGCACGTACCGCCCATGGGGGAAGGCAAGCTGAGCTCCGCTTTCCACTCCAGCCGCAGATGGCAGCCAGGGCCTGGGCACTGCTGGGGAGGGCAGGGGGCTGTGGACCCAAGTCCCTGGCCCCATACCTCTGGCAGCTGGAGGGGGGCCCTCTGGCAGGGCTGGGGAGTGAGGGGTGCCAGCAAGGTTGGGGGGTGGGGAGCTGTGGGTGGGGAGTGAGGGGCACCAGCAGGCATGGTGGGGCCTGTGGGTCAGTAGTGAGGAGCACCTGCAGGGCCAGGGGGCTGAGATTTGGGAGGAACAGCAGCAGGGCACTGAGAATCAGAAGTGGCAGGGCCAGGGGACTGTGGGTGGGGAATGAAGGCCACTGGTAGGACTCAGGGGCTGTGGGTCAGGAGTGAGACACACCAGCAGGGCTGGGTGGCTGTGGCTTGGGATTGAGGTATTTAGAGTGTATTTTAATCACAGAAAAATTTTGATTTGGGGATTTTTTAAATCAGAGAACTCACATTTTTTAAATAGAGAAAACCAGGATTATCAGTCACGTGACTAGACCTCTTACACACACACCATGATTGAGAGGACTGATGGTTGCCTACTATTTCTTACAGGCCCAGTCCATAAGTCTGTGTAGTAAGACTGAAACCTGGTACTTGACTAACCATTCTGTAGGGAGTCAGGGTAGAGGAAAGGTCTACGTACTTGTAATAACCTGGGAAATATGAGCTGCAGCATTTTATACTACTTTTAAGTATTCTGAACACTGCAGACTTCAAACCCTAGTAAGTCCCGGTAGTGGAATCCAACCAAGGTGTGACGGAGGCCTAACAAACAGTTGACTCTAGGCTATCATCTGCCCAAAGAGGCTGAATTCCCCTGCCCAACCGGACATAATAGTGTTACTAGAAGTTGCTACTATGCAAGACCTTGGCTTCCCTGCCAACACCAGGAGTACCCTACACTGTAGATTAAATCAACCTGTGAAGCACGTGGGAAAGGGGACAGTACACTGGGGGACTCCAACCTTTTTAGAATACTTTCCTTTGTCCAGCATCAGCTCATCCTCACTGAGGTTCAGACTCGGCCAGCTGCTGTTCTTCCAGGAGGTATCTTGTCCAACTTGGTGGCTGTGATGGTAGATGGAGGCAGAGCTGTGTATAATCTTCATATTGGTAGCACTTCAATAGGTGAACTTGTTGGAAGACATGGACTGGCTGCATGTAGATGTTGAAAAGAACCAAAAAAAAAGAGAAAATGATTCTCATGGGACTTCATAAACAAGGGGTCTATAGAAAATTAGGTACCATTGGTGCAATTAGATCACAAGAGCCTATAAAAACACTACTGGCAAGAAGGCCTAATTAATGAACTGGATAGACAAGATGACGTAGCAGATGCCATGATGTAATAGAGGCCCAGCATGCTACCAGTACTCTGAGACCCTTCCCTTGGAACAACTGTAACAAAGCTCCATCTTCTTTTACTGCCAAAAAGGTTTTCCTCATAGATAGTGTCCCCGTCTCTTTCAGTTTGTTCCATTTGACCTGCTTTGCCATAACCTGACAGGGGAGAACGAGAAAGAAGGAGCTGAATGGGTGCTGCCATAGACTTCCTGAATCAGTCTGTTAAATTAGGCACTCCCCACCCCCAGAAAACAAAAGAGTGGGGAAAAATTCCTGTGCACACCACTGCTATGAGTCAGTTTTTAAAGGGAGGACGGCAAAGAATAACGATGGGAGTTCTGATTAGCTGCTCAGAGAGAAACTTTAGAACCAAGGCTGCATTTTAACCCCAAAAGGTAAATGAGTTGGGTCAAATATGTAGCATTTGAATAAGTATTACCATGGGCGACAGGTGCCTCCTGAGTTTAGGGGGGCACCAGATCACCGATTTTGGGGGGGGGGGGGTCCCTCAGCAGCCGATCACCAAGACTGAAATCACCAGCAGCGAAACCGAAAGTGCACTTTCCGCATTTCATTTAGTCATATTCTGTGGGTGCTGAAGGCTAACACATGAGTTAGTTCCCTAGCTAGCAAGAAACAACACATTCTCAAAAGGCACACTTTTCATGTACACATTTACTATTTAACTCCTCCAACAAAGTGTACAGCTCAATTACATGTGCACATCATGGGTTATCCAACAGCTTCTGTTAATATGCAAGCAATTTTTGACCATTTATCAAGTGTTACCCACACTATTAAGCCTTTTTCACTTATTTCATTTTACTGCACCCTAAAAATACACTGAACTGAAATGAAAGCATTTTTAAAAATATTTATTTGGAAAAAAAAAATCACTCTGTACAAATTTAAGTACAACAATCTCAACACTGAAGATTATAAAAATGCTAACACAACAGAAAGACTCAAATAAAACATTAAATTCATCTTTTTTAAATTACAAAGATAAACTGAAGCAGGTTCATTCTGAAGAACCTACTGTAACAGAAAGCTGAACATCAAAAAAATTGGGAGAGGTTCATTTGATAGCTCTTTGCTTTTATATCAGTTTGTCAAACATACGCATCAGTGGAGGAATTTTTCCTTACCTTCTTATAAATTCCTTTTAATACATTGTCAATTACTAAGCCAAATAAGCAAACCGACTTGCACTTTTTACCGTACATAAGTTGTGCTCCAAGAAAAGCCAATATAAATTTTATCATTGTTACTAAGGGCCTAGCAAAAACAGTACTTCTATACATTTGATAGAAAAATCTCTGTACAAACCACCTTAGTTCATGTAAAGTTCTGAAAGAATTAAAACAGTCCATGCATGCCTTCACTATAGTCGAATGAAGGACAGCGATTTAATAAAATGTCACCAAGTAAAATTCAGGAACTAGGAATACTGATTTCTTAAAGCGTATAAAAAGTTTACATACTGTTCATTTAGGATTTGCCATTCCTAATAACCTAACAGCGCCAGAATCACAGCACTCGTCGTAAAATAAGATTCTTCTGTACACTATGCATGTCTCCTCCTCTTGTTTTAAGCTATTTGTAACACTGCCTTTGCGTTATAAACAGCATATTTCTTTGTACACGAAAATCCCTTTCAAGAAATTAAAACAGTAAAATTGTACTACTTCTGTAAACATGATTAAAATGAAGACTGACAACAGGCAGTGTGACAGGTAAGTCATGGTTTGAAATGAATTCTTCACATTCTCTTCTCAACACAATACATGGCTCACAACACAAAAGAGCAGCAAAAAGGCTAGCTAAATTTCAAGTTACAACCATGGATGCCAGGCAGGATCCATACGACAGAGATTATCCAGGCTATTTGCAGCGGCTACTAGAGTGTTGACTTTACTTTCTCCTCCTTCAAACTGAGCAAGATTATGAAGTCGAGTCATGATAGCAGTAACAGCTTTCTGAACTAGTGAAACCAGCTGCTGACTGTCCATATTTTCTGGTTGTCCAGCTGCTGAGAGTGGAGAGGAAGTATCCTCTTGCGTCTTCTTGTGCCAAGCAATTATTTCATCCCGGAGCACAGTTTTCAGGATGCCATCAACCTGCATGAAGAAGAGAATTAGATAATTATGTTTAACTAGAAGAACCATCATGGGAATATAGATTTTTAACTAAGCATCTTGACATTTTAGCTCCCTCTCTAATTTTAACTCCTTGAAATGACTGGACTGTAGTAAGCCTTCTAAACATTGTTAAACAAAATATTTCTTCTCCAAAGAGATTTTTATTTTAAAAAGCAGCAGATAAAAATGAAGGTTCCCCTACAGAAATGAGAACTAATTTGAATGACAAGACAAAATATATTAATATAACTATACAAACTGATATAAACACACTTGAATTCTGTATATTCTACATGCATCTAACACGCATACAAACCAACAAACTTGCAGGAAAAAAAGCTCAGGCCACTATATATTTAAGTTATATTGTAGTGCATATTTATTATGCTTTCAACAGATGCTGTTTTTTGCTGAGCAGCAACGTTATGTTTAGAGCAAGAAAAACACTGTCCTATAATGGAAATAACTTGTTGAATGATTTATATGTTATGTTAGCTTGAAGTTATTGAGTTCAGACAGCTTTAAATCTCACCACTAAAGTTGGGAAAAGAATTCATGGTCCCACATCCTTTCTACCTAAATAAATGCAGCATATTTCAGCTGAACATAATTAGTGGTTCTTGTCCCAGCGTTGTAATTTCCTGCTTTATTTTTGAGAGGTTTTAGTTTTTGCTTTGGTTTGTTTTTAAAAAAACAACAGTTTATGAACAGGATTCTGAAGTCTCAAGCCAGCTGATATCCTAAGGACCGTTTTGGCATTACTGAGTGAAAAAGAAATGCCCAAGAAAAAAGTTTCCTATTCTCTTCCTTGTTTTGGCAGTTGATTTCTTGATAGAAACATACGTTCCAGCAGTCTTGATCTTCTTATGCTAAGAATTACTGCTTGCTTGTAAATCCCAGTCCTTCTAGACACCCTACAGATCAAGTTTAAAATTCACTGTTTGCCTGTAATGGCTAAAGAATTTAACCTGTTACTCTCAAAATTCACACACACACACACACACACACACACACACACACACACACGGTCTATAGGTTTCATTGACATCTGTAAAACATACTAATAACTTTAATTTTTATATAAAGTTAAAATCTTCAACCAAAATTTTCTTAAGTGACCTGTGCTCCCAGCTGCTCACTTTTAGTGGAAGTCCTGAGCACTCAAATTTTGAATTAAGACTGAGATATAGAAGCCGTGGCCCCCCAGCAGTCAGCCCTATTTCCAGCTGGATATCTATGAACTTCCAAATTAAAGGCCTAAGAATACTTAGGCAGACAATGCAGGTAATTTGATCAGGATGCAATTTAATTATGGAGAAAGCATGTATCGCTTGCTGCTCCGTGGAGAAGGCAAATTTCAATACCAGGATCTCTGGTCAATATACATTTTAAAAACACAACTGGAAAAAAGTTTCTTAAGTACTATTTTGCAGTGCTTGTTTGGTGCAAATTGCTGCCTACAGTGCAAGGTGGCTCAATTTTATAGAGCATTAGAATTTAAAAGCAAACTAGCCTTAGCAAACTACACCCTGCTAAGAGCCAGAATGCAGCAAGGCACACTACTTTATTGTTAGCATCCTATTCTGCTAAGAAAGTACCAAGATGTATTCCTGCGCACAACATTCTGAAGGATGTAAATGATGCTGCACTTGGCACTTTACCTACTGCTGCTAGTTCTGCAAAGATTTAAGGCTAGAATGATAAAACAATTGGTACAAATTAGGATGATGTTATTCTCACTGTACGTATTCCTTCCAGCAAGCGAACTACAGCAATTTCAATCGACTCGTGTATTGCTCCTGTTGCAAGTTTTAAAAAGTTAGCGTGGATTTGTCAGCATTTAACTTGTATTCAAAATAAATGACACTTATGTGATCATGTCTTAAAACTGATCAATGCTCATTCACATACTTCAGTTCAGTACCTAATTACTTTAGCCATGCATACCAACCTACAAAGCATTTTTATTACAGTGAAATTATAACATACCAGTGGACAGTGTTTGAGAATAACTACTGTACATACCTTGAAGTTTGGCTGTGCAAAGCAGCGAGCAACTGCAATCATCGATGCAGTCAGTGGTCCAGAGACCCCAATAGTAGTAAGAAATTCAGAAATATTTGGTGTTAGACGGAATGGGACTGGTCGATTGGCATCCAGATCTCCAGTAGCATCATTAATATCAAATCGGAAGTATGCTACATTTAGTTTGCCTGTATCCTAGATTTTTTAAGTGAAACACAGGAAAGAAACTTTCAACAAGGGACAGAAAATCCATTTCTGAAGCCACTGGAAGACAGACATTTGTTTAGTGTTAAATACCCAGATTAGAAAGTTATCTGGAAGTGATACTTCAAGCTAAATCCACATGCATTAACTATTGCCCTTGGAGTCAGTATTATGACTAAAATGCAGATAAAGCTATATATGGAAGAATAAAAGACGCTATTTTAAAATGTCACTTATTCAGATACTGCCACTTTAACAAAAAATGGCTGTCTAGAATTTGGGATGTCTAGTATTCTCTCACACATGACATGTGCAGTGAAACCATGCTAAATATATGGTATCAGAATATCAACCTTAAAGAATGGGTTCTTTTGTGGTGGCAATGGGCGAGGGATTAGGGGCAGAAAGATAAATCTTCATTCTACTTGCATCTCAATAAAGTGCTCCATTGTTCACTCGGGTAAGCACCTGAAAGTTATAGATACATAGTGGGGATTAAGGAATCTTTTAATTGCTGTGCAGAGTATAACTCTCCACGCATTAAAACTGTATTAAGATTTTAATATATACCACCTTTGCTCCACTAAGTTGGCAAGCCTGATTTTAAATGCTTATTTCAAGTACAAAATAAGTGGCAATGGGAGCTGTATTTTGACTGGATACCAATGCCATAAATGAAAGCGTGAGAATGAAGAATAATAGAAAATAAATATACCCCACAGGAATTGGAAGCACTAAAACAAGTTTTGTTTTGTTTTAATTAATTTAACTGCTTAATATCTAACACAGAAAAACTTGAAGTTGTTTGTGAAGACCGGGGAAAGGGAATTTCCACACACTGACACAAACATCTGCAAGTTTTTAAGAGTTTGCTAAACTGTTTTTAATGAGTAAGTTCTCCTTCCAAAATCTGAGACTTCAGAGGGTAAAGTGTGCACAATTACCATTTTTTACTGCTGCTTATATAGTGCATAACCACGTTTTTAAAAGGCAGGCCTACTGAAATGCTTTTGATTAAGCTCATGCTTGTCAATTTAGCGTGCAATATTCAATTCTAAAGGTAAATTAGAAAACTTTGTTTTAATCAGAGAAGATAACAATGTGCATCTGTAATGCATAAAATATACCTGGGCAATCTGTAACATCTCAGGATTGAGCCTATTTAAGTGAAAGATGAACTCTGCAAAGCCAATCAATGCCAACTGAATAGTAAACATCTTTCGAAACGTCCAGTAATCTGTGGCATTTGGGAATGTATGTAGAGCCCACTCCTTAAGCATACTGCGTGGCACCATATTACTTTGTACTTCTTTCAGTATGTCACGAAGAACCTAAAAGCAAGACAAATTATTTTTAAATCTTAGTATCATCAAGCTTTTCTTCCCTCACTGCCACCTTTACAGGTGAGATGACCTTAAGTACAGGTGTTTCTTCTAGTAGTTTTTTGACTCTGGTACACATTTACAGTAGCATAACAGTGATGATGTAGCCACGATGGTCCAGAAATTATGCAAGAGGCAAGGATTTCTTAGAGTGATATCTTCTACTGGACCAACTATGTAGTTGATAGAGACAAGCTTTCAAATGCAAGACCTGAGAAAGAACGTCTTGTATTTGAAAGCTTCTCCAACTCTATCCCAACTACATATGTGGTCCAGTAAAAGATATTGCCCTACGAAATCCTTGCCTCTTGCAAGCATATTTACCAGTTTTGAAAGTGTATATCCCACGGAGTAGCAAAGTCATTCCAAAGCCATCTTAAAAAATGTTTCATTGCCATAAGAGTCGACAGAGCTGCTTCCAGAAAGCTGCTTCGAGATGACAGAAGTCCAGAGACTACACAGTACGATGAGTCAATTATTGTACCTTCTAGCAAGCCCCTCAAACAAGCCAGAAGCAAAATAAACTGACATTTGTACACCTCTCCACTGCACTTCCATATGGCAGACTAATTGAGCAGTACTTTACAAGCTCCATCTTCAAAATCAAGTTCTGCTGCACATTCATGTCTATAGCCAGCACCAATTCATTCTACTAAACATCCCACGCCCCCACAATCAGAAACTCCTTGCACAGTCTCATTTACTGAGTGGAAAAAAAGCACTAAGAAACCTAATAGGGTGGCTGACTTCAATCTAAGCTGCCAAAGAGCCTTGCAGACTAATTAAAATCCTTCCTTCTAGGGTCCTGATATTTATATTTGTCACTTCCATCCATTATTTTCAAAGGCTCCAAAGCCAATAAGGTCCTCAGACTATGCTCAGTCTAGAAACTTAGTATGAGAAGTTCGTCTTGGAAGCTCCCATTGCAAAGGATTTTGAATCTAGCCCCCGCAGTTTAAGAAAAAAGTTAAAAGGTCGTTCAAACAGGTTGATGAGGATGAAAGACAGACGAGACAAGAGACATGTGGACGTGTTTCTTGTAGAATAATTACATGAAGACCAAAAATAGTAGACTTCACTTACTCCCCATTTACAAATGGCAGGTATCACTGTAACAAGGGACTTCAAATTTGACAAATACAAAAAAGGTCTGCCTCTGGTTATAGAGGGGCTTCTTTGTAAGAGAAAATGGAAGGTGTTTTTCCTAAAAAAGTGGCAGGGAGAAAGCTGAAGAATGAAAGAGCCGAGGCAAAGAATTCTCTTCCATGGTGGTATAGTGCTACTGCCAAAGCAGAGAAAAGGCTTGCAATTATTTCTGAAACTGTACATTGTGCAGTTCAGCCTTTTCTGGGTTCCAGAGCCCACAAACAGCCCACCATACTTAATTACTGTAGCAAATACTAACCTAATTAATTAGAAAAAGAAATAAAGTTAGAATCTGCTGTGCAACAAGGAAAAGAGAATGAAAATCATCCCGGCTTCAATAAATGACTGTTAAAAAGACTAAGTTTCATAACCTCAAGGTACCATCCTCAAAATAGAAACAGATGTTATGTAACACTTCATTTTATTTTGTAACACAGAAAGGCTGAAAGACTGGTTTACTGCAGACAACATTCAGCAGACAAACACATTGTGTATTTTAACAATTAGAATGGCATAGGAATAGCATGGTGCATGCTAAAAAGAAAAATTAAACGCCCTCCTGCTATCAGAGTCTGACGCCTCATGGAGGTTACAGTGGAATAAGGGGCCTTGCACTTGCCGGGTACTAACATGAATTGGGGTCCAAGCCAGTGACAATGGAATATGGTTTCCGTTCGAGTCTGATAAAATGGTTTTAGTTGTGCTCCGAGCAGACATTCACATTCAAAAGTCAGTACTGATACCTGATACCCTTGCATCTAAAAAACGAAGCTGGCTGAGAAATCTGGGCACTTTATAGAGCAACACAAAGAAGTTTGTACCATATTTGCCATATTGTACCTGTTTATGTGGAAACAGGAGTTTGGCTCCTAGTGTTTTCAACTGATACCTTTTCACAAGCATGCAAAGCTTTATTAACTGCATAAGCAGAATACGCAGTAGGCTTTTTTGAAAGCTAAAATTCCCTGAAGGAGTTGCTTGACTACATTTTTTACAATTAATAACACACATGCAATATTTGTAGCAAATACGAAAAAGGAAAGCAAAGCACAGTGTCACAGCGTCCTTAAGAAGTAAGCCTGAATAATATTAATCACATATTCAATACCTGATGGCTAGCCTGAGTCCCTCGTGCTTGGACTGTTGCCAGTCTGTCATAGTAACGAGAAATAGGGTTGTCATGCTCAATGCCTTTCTTGGCACAGCGTTGCTTATATATCTCCACCAGGGAAAGAGAAGAGGGATTGTCTTCAACCAGACGCATCTGTGGAGAGACTGCTACAACACGAGGGACTAAAAATAATTTTGGAAATGAGAAAAAAAAAATAAAAGAAAAAAATGTTAATGCATAACCAAAACACTAAAACAATCTGAAGAATTAACATGCAAGTATGAGCCCTTAACCACTGCTGTGATAATCAACTGAAGTGTGTCAAGTGAAGATTTTTATTACACTCATAGCACATTCAAGAGCTTGGTTTAAAAAAAAAAAAGGATGAGAGCTGCATTTTTGTTATTTTTACTAGATACATCATGCAAAGAAATCTAAGTGAGGAAAAATCATGTTATAGCATTAGTTTAAAAAAAAAAAAAAAAGAGAGAGAGAGACCAAAAGCACCAAGGGATTCAGGATTCCTACTATGAATCTTATTTGTAAAAAGGTGGCATTTTTATTCAAATAGAAATTTACCTGTTTTGCATACATATTTACAGTATCCAATTAAATCACTTTGGTACCCCTCCAACAGAAAAAACACTCCAAAGTTTGAACAAAAAGCCTTAATATTTAATAAAGCATTCAGGAGAACCACAACTGGAGAGAAAAATATTGCAAGAATTTATAAAGGAAGAGACTTTTAAATTAGGCTGTTTACTTAACTGAAAAGATGGAAAGTAACATTTTCAAAAGCACTAAGTGATTTAGGAACTTAAGTTGCACTGACTTGCAACGGAATTGAGGGATTTATAGAATTCTGACCACAATGCAGGCAGATAGTTACACTACTATTTAGGTTTTGAGATAATGTTCAGCACTTCCAGGTGCTAATCCACAGACTCTGGGTTTTGCTTTCTGCACTTGTTTTAGAGTTCTGCAGCTAGCTTTTCAGAGTCATTAAGATTATGCAATCTTGATCCTTTGATCACCAGGGTAGATTGTTTCACAGCCAGTCATGAAAGTAAAAGAATTATTAACCTCTGTTCCTTTTTATTATAAAAAATGCTAAGACTTGATTTAAATTTTTTGAAGCCTTTTTTGTTCAATAACCTAAAAACATCCATAATTTGTATCAGGCAAACAAATGTCATTAAGAACTGATCCTTCCATTTTGCTTTCATTCGTCTCTGAGAGGAGGACTTCGGTTTCTGCTTGCACACATCCTGTAGTATGGTGTAATACAACTGGAAAAATGTGTGGGGGAAATTTTCAAAAAGAGATTATAGTTTAAAATTAGTTCCTTTTCCAAATCACACTGCATTACATTTATCATATTTCGTCTGATATTTAAGGATTAGTTTCCATTTCCATCAGCAAATAAATCTTTCAAGGAGTTTTAATCTCCTGACTTTTTAATTGTTATTTCAGCTGAGCATGACATACTTGCCTTCCACTACATAACCCCTAGATATTTCTTTCCCTAAGGTATTTTAAGAAACTGCAAGTTTCTCCAGTAGTTTTAAGAAAAAAAATAATTTTAAGTATTAATCATATTAAGTTAGTTCATAGGAGATTTTTTATTACATTAAATGACTCCAACCAAAGCTGGACATTGTACGACATATTCTGTGACCAACAATTGACATTTATTTTTCTGCAGAATACATTTCTTTCTACATTTACCTATTCAATTAATTTGATGAACACAGTGCCTTTTTGATAAGCATTTTTTTTGGCTGAACATTTTGAATGGGGTCCTTCTCTGTGGACATCAAGGGCTATTTTTTTTAAGATGCATCCTGTTTTTGAACCTGTAATTATTTGCAAGTTCAGTTTATGTCATCTAATTAACCAAGTCCATTGCTAAACCTGCAAATCAGATACACATAGTTAAAAATAAGAGGATCTATGGGTGTAGAAGAGAAGATGAAGACCCACTCCTAAAAATATCCTACAGAAGTTCGTGCGATGGCATCTTTATCGTTCCAGAGTCCTGATCTTCAATTTCCCTTGTCCTCAACTCGGTTGCTACCCTTCACTAGCTGCATGTCAGTGGAGTTGCACACAACTGTTAAGTGCTTCATGTTCTCCCAAGATATCTCAAGTTTGTTTTCATTCAAAGTTATTTAGCTGGCAGCTGGAACATCCCAACAATTTAAGTAATTGGAAAATGCCAAAAATTAACTTCTTGGACTTTTTATTTACATTGCCAAGCAAAGATCTCGGCAGTCTCAACAGAAGCATCTTCTGCAACTGCATCAGGATAACTGAAATTATTGTTAATCATAGCATGAAAGCAGCAAAATATGCACATACACACAGGGAAAAAATTAAGACTCTGCATGCATAACTATGCAACTTTCACATTGCATCTAAAAGTCAAACTGGTAGGTGAGGCTGTATATGCAAAGGGAGATCTTACAGAGGAGAGGCAAGGCTGTGACCATTATGTCCTCTAACTCTACAGCAGGGGCTGACAACATTTTGGGCAGACTATCAAAAACACCCACAACCTCAACTTATAATGCATGCCAGAGGTGGGCAGCAGGGGAGTCACAAGGGGCCCAATCCTTGTTGTGGCAGTGTAGCTCCAGCCCCTTTCCCACCATTCACTCAGAGGTGCATGCACCAAGCAAAATGCCTTTGCACACCACGCTCTCACACCCATGCTGGGGGTTACCCATCTTTGTTCTACATTGTCCAAGTATTTCTAGGCTGTAGCATGGACATAGGGTATCTTCCAAAATGAGCAGTATAACAAAAGCAAGGTCTTTACACTCATGCATGAAAGAAGCACAAGACCAGGTCTGTGTTCTGTGTCATATCTAGTTTACTGAACTCAAATGAGGTAATAGAATGTATGAAAAAATTGTATACAGATACATTTGTGTATATAGATAATGTTACACAATGCTGTAGGTTTATTATTTAAAAAAGTCAGAATTATTTAGTAATGGCCTCATGGGAAAAATTTAGGAAGAACATAAACAATTAATAGTTCTAGAAGAGCTATCTTCCAGATGCAAAAGCTCTCCTATGGGCTAGCTAGAAGAGAGAGAAAATTTTCAAACAACACAAGCCAAAAAAAAAAATCATCATCTGTTAAATACCTGCCATGGGATGGGACTACTCATTTCCACAGCAACACATCATGCAGCTCAGCCTCTGCCTTGGACACCACTCAAGACAGATAAATTGTACCACACAGTGAGCATCTGTAACCTTCCCTAACTCTGCCCTTCCCCCAGCCCCTGTGCATCCCCCTATATTTTTCCTCTTTATGAAGTGGAGTTTCAGAGCCAGAATATCCTTTGATCACCTGGAAAGTGGCAGGATTTACTCTGATGTACTCCGATTTAAAGTTTTAGTTTAAATTATCAGAGTAACTTTAAGGACTAATTCTCTGTAGTCTCCCCCTCCTCCCCAATAATCTAAATACTTCCTCTTACCATACCTGTGAAAAATAAATGCCTCTTTGTGGTTTCTTTCCTTTTCTCTAAGCAGGGGTTCAAAAGGCGAAGGAGCTGTAATACACGTTCTTCCCTCCGAGACTCTGTCAGGCAAGCGTCATTCATCACTAAATATGGGTAAATCTTTCCATTATGGCCTCGGATATAGAGTCTTCTGGCTGCAGTGTTGTGCTTCTGCACTATCTCCACTCTAGGCATAAATCTATCGAGAAAAGAAACAGATAAAAGCACCTGAGCTTTCAAAGTCCAGAAGCTTCATTTCTCTCCTCTGAAATGAAAGCAAGACTTTGGGGAGGGAGGAGGAGGATAAAAATGCTATACATAGAGGTAGCAAGAAACACTTACATACAGAACATTTGTAAAACTAACACTAAATTACCAATATTTTTAAATGAGATGCAACATGAACATAAGCTATATTTTCAATAATCATTTTAAGCAAGCTCTATATCTTGTCAAAGACAGTCACACAAATTTGCACCTTTGTCTCCTCTTCACTTAGAAACAAAGCTGTTGACCAAAGGACTCTTAATCAGATCAGATTCCACTCGGAACAACACTAATGAATCACAAGAGTCTCTTTACTGGTAATGGAAGTGCCAAATGTACTCCATTTGCACCAATGTGGAGGAAGTCAGCCCATGCCCTAACCTCCCAGGGGAGACCAGAGGTATCTACCAGGGTCTGTGCCTTCTGCAGCAGCAGAGGCTGGGCCAGCTGAAGTGGTAGCTGCCGTCCTTGTGGATTAGTACGCTGGCTGCCCACCCCTTGTTACTCTACTGGGTGAAATGCTGTACATTACCAGATGAATGTACTACTAGAAGTAAATGGATTACATCAAGCCATCATAATCATATCATTAGTAATGGCATTAAGTCATTCAGGTATAAATATACAAAATCCAGGAAGTTGGGAAAAAGGAATTTTTTTTTCCCCTCTGACTTTCCTCAACATACAGCTACTTTTTTCCACAGTGGTGACTCACCTTGCAATCTTGATGTAATAATGAGTTGGCTTCGGCATAAGGAATTCTCCAGGAATCTCCACTTCTGCTGTTTGTGCTGAAAAGTTACTTAGAAAACGACACTTCTCCTCTATGAGGAAGAACTTTGGAAGTTGCTTAGTTTTTGCCTCTAGGATTTTGATCCACTTCTTCAGTTTAGAAATCAGATTGTGAAGTTTCATGGAACCTGGTACACTGAAGTCAAAGTCTAAAAGGAAAAAAAAAAATCTTTAACAATCTGAATCCCATCTGGGATATTTAACTATCAACTATTTGAAGTTGGCATTTTAAAAGATGCTCTTTCATCCACATACCCTCAAGCAAAATATTTTAGGGGCATTCTGGATAGCACATTTACCTATTACGCATTAAAATAAGTTTTAAAAGCATCAGACTGGTCTTGCATACAATGGTAAAATGAAAGAATATGCTAAAAATGGTAGTTACAGACTGGAAAAGTAACACTTACAAATAATTAACCCTTTTAGCACAAAAATATTATATTCCCAAGCAAGCCAGAATATCAAATGCAACTGGTGTTCAATATTTGCTTTTGCTAAATGAACATGAGAAAAAGCTATCTTCTTCAAACAAGCACTGAGGTGACAAAAAAGTAAGCAAAATTAATTGTGTAAGAAGAGGCTGGACTGTATTTGTTGCATATCAGTAGAGAGCCTCCAGTACAGTGAGTGCACTGGGGCTCCAGATGCTATAATGTCATAGTTTGTCTGTCCATCCTGTGGAGTGTATGATATACAGAGGTTCTGTTTGCAGTTTCACCTCTAAATAAGGATTATATTGCCATTCTAAAATTACCACCAAATGTATAGTAAACCAACACACAAGGACTCAAATCACCAGGTTCTGTCGTTCTCCTAACCTTCAAAATTCCTCTGGGTCTTTTCCATGTGCTTTCTTTATCTAGATCTCCCCATTTGCTACCTGCTTCATGGCCATGGGGACATTAGAAATAGCACTGCACGTAACCGGTTATATTTTGGGTTGATGCAGTCCACCAACACAGGTAGTATGTGGTGGTATAAATAGCTGGATTTCATATAAAAAGGGAAAGAAGATCTGAAACTTGTTTTACAATCTAGCAATATGAACTTCTCCGAGCAAAAGGTTTCAGGTTTTTGTTTTGGTTTTAAGAGACAAATGAACCCAATTGAAGAATAGCCTGGAAGTTCATTTGTCATTTCAAAGCAAATAGTAAAACTGCCGTTTGCTATTTAGAACAATTAGACTAAGTTCTTATCTATTTGGAGCTGAAAACAATGTCTCTGATTTCTCCGATTTCATTCCACATTTTGCACGCAGCTAGTACAACTGCTGAAATCCTGGGCAGGAATGCCAAGAATATACAGGCAACCTCTGCTTAATGCTGTTTCGTTAGCACTATTTCACTATAACACTCATTTTAAACTGATACTTGATTTCACTCAGTGAGTTTCATTATAATGCTTGAGGTCACCATCTTGGATAGTCAAATACTTTCGGTTTCACTTAACACTCATTTCATTTAACACTTGGTTTTTCAGAAACCAATTAAGAGCGCTAAGCACGGGTTGCCTGTATGTAAACAGCCAGCTCTCTCTTTATGTCACCACTGTCTCAACCCAGCTTTGTTCTTTTACAAGCTGGTAGATGGAGAACAAACCTAAATCTGAGTAAGAACTGAGGTTATATCCTGGTTGACAGAGGGTTTGCAGCCACACCGCAATCACCTTGGTGGAAAACACTCCTTTGAGTGAATGTTTTTACATAGTCTCACAGATCCTCAACTCATGCAAGTGGCACCTGCGAACAGCATGTTCCACGGAGACTGTTTCATTCTGGTGGTGACCAAGCTTAATTGCCATATGATTCAAATCTAAGAATACACTCTACTTAGTCATGACACTAGACTTGTTCTTACCATAAAATCCACTGACTGTCCACTGATTGCACAGGCTCTTCATACCATTACATTAAAAATTCTGCATTTTTATCTTCCAGGCATTGAGAACCAGGGCCAAGGTACCCAAAAGATACCAGATGTGCACAGTAGGGCATATTATGTTTGTGATGGGGCACAAATTTCCTCACGTCCCTATTATGCAACTGCTGTGGCCAAACCAGGACCTTGGGCTAACCCGGTCCCAATCCTGCAGACTAGACAGGGGGCAGCTGTTTTCTGGAGCCCAGGACTACAGATCTAAATGCTCAGATGATCGGATCAGACTTGGAGTAGCCCCAGGTGACCTGAAGATCTAAGGCTGTCCTGTGCCAATGCCAACAAGCAGCTGATTGTCAGCAAAAGCCCAGGGTAGGCCTAAGACTGGGACAAATACCACATATTTAATTTAAGGTACCATGCAAATCAGCTAGAACTGTCCTTCATTGTATGTGGAATGTCTTTGTGGCTGGTTTGCCATGTTATGACATAATTGGGTGAACATGTGGCATGTTGCCATTTATGGCAAAATTAACTTGTTAACCATGACAAATTCAGGTGTCAGCAAAGGGCCCTAAGAATTGCCACAATGGCCAAGTACAGAGAGTCAAAAAGCCTGAAGATGAATTGATTCAATCTTTGCAGGTTAATCTAAGCTGCGTAGATTGACCCAATAAGCAAGTGAACAGATATTCACTTTTGATTCCAGAAATGCAGTCATATGCCTGCACTGGCCTAGGCCAGAAGTTGGGGGACACTAAAGCACACCTCCTTGCTTAGCTGGAGAGATTTAACCGAAATCAGTTAAGTCCGATACTACATCCATCCAAGTTTATCTTAAACCCGCTTCAGCCATTTTGAAAATGGTTTATATGCACTGAACTTCAGCTGTGTTACAGAACTGGTTTCTGATTACTTATACCAGTTTATATGCAATTTCTGTCCCTGCCCAATATCTGCTACTTCCTTAGGCAAGGACAAGACTTTCACTAACAGGATTACAGAGAACAGCATAAATAAAAACATTTTGCCTTCAGAAAAGAAAAACAGACAAACCCATGCGACAAATGCACTCGTTGTGGTATCCGAGCATCCACCACGATGTGCACAGAATCAGAACCTATATACAACCTACAAGGAGCTAAGAAGGTGCTTATGGGGTAAACTCCATGAGAGAATGCATCCTAAATATTGAAAGTTGCACAGCATTCACAACATTCACTGTTGTATACTCAAAACAGAAACACTGCATTTTTTAGGTTCACCATGTTAGAAATGCACTGAACCCTGCCTTAGAATCGCTAAGATTCACAGTGAAAGAGAAGAACAATCTCAGATTATATTGTACATGAATCTCCATTATGGCTCAATATAACAGATAATTTTTGTAAACCTTGTAGTTAATCTCAGTGACGGCCACGTAAAATACAAAAAACTACTTTTTAGTATATTACGTATTTTTCTAAGTTTTTAACACAACCTTTAAGCAGAAGACAAATAAGTCAAAGTAAATGTATCAAGAGTGTAAAATCTATGAAGAAAGAACAACTGGATTGTAGCAGGTCTGAGCCACAGAGACGACCACGATGCCCCTGCCTGGCTCAGTCTCTAAGATCTCCCTTGATTACTTGCCCGCCATGCTTTGTTCTTATTAAAGATTAGATAAAGGAGACTGCCCACGGGCCTTAGAGCGAGTTGTGTGTGTAATCACCGCCAGATCCCTCCTGGACCCCTCTAGTCTCTGTTTAGCCCTCAAGTTCAGTAGGCTCTGCCAGCCTATATGTGCCTCTGTAGGGTCACCCACAGCATATACCATACCGCAGCCTATACCAGGTGCCTCTGTAGGATCACCCACAGCCTTAAGGGCTCATTGCATGGTTCCATCCTTCCCCACACCACACCCCATGTGTGTCATCTCCCATTAATATTTATGGTTCTGGTACCTCCTGGGCCCTTGGCCCATCCTGGGCTCTGGCCCCGCCTCCAGCCAGTGGAACTGGTTGTGGTCCCTCCTGGACCTTTGGCCCCTCCTGGGCCCTGGCTCTGCTCTTAGGCCAGTTGCGATCTGCAGACTCTTCTGCTCTGGCAGTCTCTGGCTGTTTAGACCTGCTTTGGACCCACTCTCTCTCTCAGCCCTACTCTGGGTTCCTGGACTTTCTGATCACCTTCCCAGTACCTCTCTGGGCCTTGAGATCATGGATCTCCTGATCCCACTCTGGGCTCCTGCAAGTTGGCCTTGGAGCCTGCACTCAGCAGGGCACAAGGCTAAACACTGGTGCTACTTAATTAAAAGCACCTGTGCCCTCTGGCAGGCATTCAAATCTTCTCCCAGTTTAACAAGGCCGTGTCCACCTGCCTGTATATACAAGCCCCTCTGTGCCCCAGGTACCTTCCTCTAAGTCTGTTCAGGAGCCCTGCTGCCAGGAGCTCCTCACATCTGGTCTCTCCAGGGTTGTATTGAGGCTCATATTGAGGGCTTATATTCCTCAAGCCCAGCCTGTTGCTGGTCAGGTGAGTCCTAATCAGCCCCCTTTCAGGATGCTTGCCTTCTTAAAAGCACAGACACACCCAATGCCCTCTTACATGCATCAAAATTTGACTAAACACCTATCCAGAGTAGGCAAATAATGAAGTAATTATGAACAGACTCCAGTAGTTAAGTATCAATATGGGGCAAATTTTCAACCAAAAAACACAAATAGGTCATAAAAAGCTGATTTGTATGCAAACCTTAAACATCCTCTACAAACAGGTTATACAGAATCATACATATGCCTACTACTTACACACACAATGGATGAATTGGCCCTATACACTTTTAGCCATAAATGGTTCTCCCTCAGGTTTTAAAGTGTGATAGTGTTGAGTGCTTGTATATATGCACTCAAACATGCCCATGTGCACACACACGAAAAAGAGTCACTTAGAAGCACAACTGCCATAAATAATCTCTTGCTCATAACATACAGCATACTACATGCCCATAAAAATGCAAGGGAGAATTTAATGTGGCACCCGAGGATGCAAGAGACATAAATATTATTTAAAACAATTTTTAAAATAAAGTTGCATGACTGGGGATTTTTAATTTTTCTATTCCATTTTTAAAGTCAACTTCACTTAGAATATATTTGTTTTGTGTTAACATTACATTTTACACGCTGCTAACTTTATATCCACAACTCCTCTAAACATTCCCAGAGCAACACTGGCACATACTGCAATGATCAGGCACTAAATATTTTTAGCATGAAAATGTCCTATATTAAACAATAGCAAACACACACAACATTTGTAATTTCTATGAAAAATATCTATAAGGGGAATAAGCAGTTTCGTAGTCATGGTCATAAGAAATAATGCTGCACTAGGATCTTAAATTATCATAATATTTCATTGACAGGCTCTTCTTTTTAAAATACTGTACGTGGTATACCTGACAACTGCAAATATCATTGTAAAAATATCAGATTATAATTCCAAGTCTACCCTCTAGTGAGCAATGCGAGTAAATCACTTTCATGAAGTGTAACAATAGTATCTGCTGCCTCATTTACCTCTGACTTCGTGAGGTGCAGAAAAAGTCCCCAGATTGCATCTCCTTTTTTGGCTAATGATATGCAAACAGCCACAGTAGTAAAAACGTGCAACACCATCAGATATTTCTTTTTTTAAACCAAGCCATTCCTTTCTCCACAGGAATCACTCGAGTTTGCTGAAAATGCCTATTTTCAGATGGTTTGGTTTTGTTTCTCAGTAGCAGATGGGAATGACAGAAAGTGAGCTCTATTAGTCTATTTGTTTTGTGTCACGCAGGCTCCGTGTGGAGCCCATCTTAGAAAAAAAAAAAAAACACACACACAACTTCTGCTGTAAGGCAAAAACTACCATTAGCAATCATTGTGGTGCAAAGCTCCAGTACACTACTTTGCAGACAGCTTAACTTGATGTTTTATGCATCTGTTTCAACCGCTACTAAAAGCCAATTCTTGCTTCTCAAATTAGTTCAAGATCTATCAATCAGCTCAATGAAGACCCCCACAGCCAAAGAATATAAATGAAGAGCACAACAGGAATGGACCAAGAAAGTTGAGATAGCCCTGGATAACATCAAGTTGATGCACCATTTCTTTGCAACCTGGATACCTGACACCATTTCTTTATCGTATTTATTTGAAATAAAAAATACTTTTGTTCACAGCAAACACTGTTATCATCAATAGGGTAAAAAAGTTACTATGATTGCCCGTGAAGCGCAACCAGATATGCAGAGTCATAATTGTCCAAGAGATTGTCATGAAGGCTTTAAAATATCCCAACACAGTCTTCTTCTGGCATAAAGGATCCTGGGCATGTGTGTAGGGAATGCATTTCTAATCGTCGTCTAATTCTTTTCACTAATTCAAGACAAGACATCTTCAAGAAACTAATTCAGGTAACTAACTTACCGATGCTCAGCTAGGGTGCCATGGCACCCTAGAGTGCTCCGAGATCCTTTTAAGGGTGCTACTCAACCAATTACTACACCCCACAACTGAACCATCACCATTCCTGGATCTTACACCTGCACCTCCAGAAATGTAATACATCTCATCCAGTGCACCAAATGCCCTGATGGAAAATATGTAGGAGACACCAACCAACAGCTGCGTACCAGAATGAATGCACACTGAAAATCCATCACAGACACGAATATCCAATTACCGGTGGGGGCACATTTCTCACAAGAAAACCACTCTCTCTCCAATCTCTCACTTCTAATCCTCAAAGGGAATTTACAGAACACCTTTCACAGGCAAACCTGTGAACTTCACTTCATCAACCTACTGGATACAAAAAATCATAAGCTAAATATAGACACTGGATTTATGACACATTATAAGCCTGCCTAACATCTGACTCCCCAGGTAACCTCGCTATGTTTACCATCAACATTCATTCCCTTTTCTCCTGCCTACATGTCTCTCACTCACTGACTACCTCAATTCACAGTTTCACTGACTGGCTCTCTTACATGCAAACTGGCTTCTTTACTATTTCATCCAGGAAGAGCACAGGCTAACTACAGATGCCTCCTCAGCCTGACAAAGGGTATTTGTACCTGAAAGCTTGCAAAGATTTTTCCCCAACCATTTTCAGTTGATCTAATAAAAGATATTGGATTTACCCAAAAAACCTTATCCGTTCAATATTAGCTCTTTTTAGGTGTGCAAACACATGTACATGATTCACAAGAAACCCAAATTTCACATAGGAATCCACAGTGTCCAAAACATTTTGACCTGCTGTGGTCTTTCTGAGTTCTTTGCGATGGAAGAACAGCTTTATTAAATTTTCCATAGTAAAAAACACAAATGAAAGCAGAGATGGTATTTTCTGAAGGGGGCCTTAAATCTAATGACAGTTGAGAACTTTGTCTTAAATTGAAGAAGGTTAGAAGGTAGGTTAGTGCACAGTAATGATTACAAGGCCTACTGTTTTCCCTCTTCCAAAGAGCTCACAAAATTATAGTCCTTCTCAGTAGCCATATAGTTCGAGATAGCCCAAGTATAGCACTGTGGTTAGGGAGATCTACTCTCAACAGATGAAGTAGGAAATACAACACCAAGGTACAAAACAATGGCCTCTTTTGCTAGCATGAAACTAGAAATGTTCACCTTTACTTCCTCTCACTCACCTTACCTTCTGAACGATCTTCCTAAAATGGAAATGGCAAGATCAAATACAGTAAGCCCTTCGGCAACCTATATGCAAACACATCCAACTCTAGTGACCTGAACTCTGCTTCCTTGGTGAGGCTCTGGACCAGCTCTCAGTTCTTGTAACTGCCAGCTGACCAGGAGGCTGAATGTACGTAAACAGAGTTTACTGATTTACTGATTCAGCACCTTTCAGCTGTTGACCTAGCACCCACTAAGCAATCCTGCCCTTTATATCCTTTACCTCCAAGTTCCCCCTTGACTTTGAAGGATGCTAATGGGTAGGACTCACTGGACCAGGATGTTAAGGTAGCCGAGCCATCAGAAAAGCTTTTGAGAAATTCAAAGTAGTGAAAATACGAGAGACTGATGTTGTCCTTCCTCCACATGGAGCTCCATGTGCCCAGCACCGCTGTGTGTTCTAGAACAGATGAGCTCCCCACATCACAGGTTAGCATCTGGTATGAATAACTAAGGATTTGGAAACCAGACAGAAAGAGATCCATGTGGATGTTGCTTGCAATTATGTACCATGCCAGAAATTTCAGTTCCTGGTTTGGAATCTGCACCTTACCTTCCATGAACCACAGTGAACAGTACCACAACCTTGTATGATGTGGAATATTAGAGACAGAGTCACTCTTACACAAGACTCAAAGGCCCAGGAGCTGGAGGTAATTGAAGTTAGAAAGTTTGTTGTTTTTAATTTTAGGGGGTAGCCGATTTAATTCCCTTAATATAAATTTGTCTTAAATCTTGTAAATGTTGGTGTCAAAAAGGGAGCACTGCTTTGATTCTTATACACTGATGTCTGCAGACATGCTCATTATTGCCCAAGCAAAAGTATTATGTAGGAAGATACTTCAACGGTAGATCTGGGTTGCCGAGACCGCTACACAGTCAATTAACCAGCTCCAAGGGAGATGGGGGAATAGTTCAAACTGCTCAGTAATGCCACAAACTATGTTAAAACTAAGCTGGAAAAGAAAATGGCTGGGGTGTAAAGTTAGTCCTTACCAATTATTGCTGCCAAAGCAACAATTTGGCAGACAGCCAAAAGAAGCAAGTAAAACCAGAATGGGCTACACAGCAACAGTGAAGGTTTTCCAGAAGGGAAAGGAAACAGTGAAACATCACCAAAACCTGGGAGAGACTGCGATACAGAAACCAGAGGCAGCTTTGACTCTTCTTAGTGAAGCATACAATTTGAAACCGTAGCAATGGAACAAAAAGAAAAGAAATAATAAGAACACAACATCTAGGTTCTATTTTCTTTTAAATTGCATGTATGGAAAGTCTCTTCCACTTTGACAAGGTATCTGATGGGGCTTCATACTTTTTCAAAGGATCTTTCTAACTGTATTAAAATGACCTTTACAGTATTTGGAACCCAGTGTGAATCTCAGTGACAGGAAAAGAAGAAATCCAGTGATGTGGAAAGCAGAACCTCAGTTAAAGAATCATTTCCAGAAGACTAGGAAACCAAGACTATGAAGGTCAGCCACAATAAACAAACTCGTAGTTTCCAGCCTCATCCCGAAGAGATCGTATACCTTTCTCTTGAGGCAAAGAAGAATCTGAAAAGATGCTGGTTTCAATGACAAGTGAGGAGAGACTCAAGTTATCAAATTTAAAACCTCAGAATAAACTAGAGCCTCTTTTCCACTTTACAGAGGGAGTACAGTGTCAAGAATTGTTACTTCAGAAAAGAAAGCAGAAAACCCTGAGTTTTGCTGCCCCAACCACTTACAACATCTCATTCATCCTCTTTCAGAAGTTTATCTGTTGATAAGTGATTTGCACGCATGGCAGAAGGCAGCAGAAGCCCAGACTCGAAGCTCCTTCTTGCAGCTAAGTACAATCGTGGCACGGCTCACTTTCTATGGCTCCTGGGATTTTTTATTTTTTTCATGTGAAGCATTTGTGAGACTGTGTCTGCTCTGCTTGGCCAACTGCTCTACATTGGGAAAGAGAAGGAACCAAGTACAGGAGGCAATCCTGTTCAAGGCACTGTTCTTTCAAAGTTTTTAACAAAATTTCTTAGGGAGGAAGAGCTCCCTCGCTATTGATATATAGTTTGGCTTTTAAAAGATGTAGCAGACCAGATAGAGTAGGGAACCGAGGCAGGTTCTCACTGCTTGGATATACGTGGGGAATACTGAGCAAGGCTGAAAAGGTCACATCCAATCGGTGGAGCCTCATGGGGTTACCTGAGCTGCCTTTATTAAGTGTAGGAAGCAAAAAGTATGTCAAATGTGGGAGAAAGGGTCAGAGAATGGCAAAATATTATTTGAAAGTATATAACAATAGTCTCCATGGTTAATCTAGAAATAACTTTAAGTAATAATTTACCTTTATACAGATTATTACCATAAACAGTAGGGCTGTGCCAATTCAATTCGGAAGAGATTTGACCCGATATGGTGGCTGAATCTCCAAATCTGAACTGAATCAGGAGACCAATAAAAAGGTCTGAATGGATTCGAAGCTCTCTGAATTGATTCGGAAAAGATTCAGAGAGCTTTGGAGATTCGGGCGGCCCCCACTTGCCGCCGCAGGGAGCTGGATCCAGTCTCCGTGCTGGTAAGTAGGGCATGGGGGAGAGGGGAGGAAGGGACCCTCCAATCCCCACCTGATCTCCCAGCCCCAGCTCCTGGCCATTGAAAAAATAGAAGTCCTCACTCACTGGCTGCTGCAGTGGCCGTCAGGGTTTCTGAGTGCTTGTAGCAGAGCCCCCCATGCAGCACGGGGAAGTGGGGGGCAGCAGGGATTACCCCCCGCACTGGCAGTAACCAGTGTTTCCGGAGTTTGTTTTTTTTTTGTAAAGAATCGGGAGCTGGGGCTGGGTAGAGCAGCCATGGGGAGCTGGCTGGGAGAACGGGCAGGGGATGGGGCCTGTCTGATTCGGTGGTGGCCAAATCAGATTCAGCTGAGCCAATCTGAGCCAGTGATTCGAATCACCAAATCAAATCACTGTCCCCCGAATCAGCCGAATCCGAAGCAAATATTAGCAGCTTCGCACAGGCCTAATAAATAGCTGTTACAGAAGACATGGAAAACAAGAGATGTAAATATGTGCACACCAAGTAAATTAGTGTTCATCTAGCTTGGTTGTGTAAAGCATGGTAATACTAATGCCAAGGTTGCAGATTTGAGCCCTATACGGGCCCCAAGAGCTTTCCTGCCTCAGGCAGGGGGTTGAATTAGATGACCTCTGGAAGTCCCTTCCAGCCCTACTTCTCTGTGATTCTAAATACAATAGATGCTACGAATTATAAATACAAATAAATGTTCTAAGTACAAGCTGACACAACAGCATTTCCCATCAATTCAGACAGGAACAGGCCTCAAAGCATGCAAAAATAAGTGTTTAATAATTGCTTTACAAACTTCTTTGCTCTACTCATAAGGTTTTGTTTTTTTAATTTTGGTAATGGATTTCCTACAATTATTTCAAATTAATCAAAAACTTAATTTCACTTTCTGCATAGTGAAGTAATATAAAATTCCACAAAAGTAAGTAAATTGACCAATTAAATTTCCTCTATTTTTTCCACACTTCAACTTTAAATTAAACCCCAAATTTAATAGATTAAAACATAATCTAATCTAGCATTCACTAAAATAGTTATTTTAATCTTGTAACTACTCATGCTTAATCTTAATTGAAATAAATTTTGAAGTCTGCAAGAAAAAAAAAAAAATCAGGCAATAATTACTTATCCTTAAACTGAAATTTAATAGAACAAATTCATATCCTGATTACTTTAGATGTTCTTCATTTAATTAATTAGGCCCAGGAAAATCATCTTCCCTTACATTTGTTTAAATGTAAAAGCTGTAGCTGGACACAAAACCAAAATCTTTAAGTGCCATTTTTAAGTCCTCAAAACTAACAAAGGAAACAGCTGGAGCATAAAGGAACAAAAATACTATCAGTCTAATTTATTCTTCCCCACAAAGACAGATACTACAAAATAATTAATTTAAACATTTTACAATCTGTTTTCTGTAAGTATGCGAGTATGTGCACATACATTTTAGACAACCTATCAGTCTAGCAGTCCCTTGTGCATTTGTCACAGGAAGTTTTAGCCCAGCATTATTACAATACTCTTTTATAGGCTACCATCCCTCCACCACCCTGTACTTCTATCTGGGAGAAAAAGGTGACCAAAGGAAACGTTACTAATTAAAAATATAAACACAACACTATAAAAAATATTGTGTTCATCATAAATAAGTTTCCAAATCACTGTTGCAATAAGCAAACAATGGGGTTTTTTTAATACGAAAGCAATATCTACATTAACCGTCTTTTGATTCCCTATAATTTTTAGATAATCAGAGGCATGTGAAATGTTTCAACTACTGTTTCCTTCCCTAGCAGCCTTCATCCATTAAATTTAATCATATGGTTCAGGACTTCCATTATCTACTGTCATGCAACTGTTGTGCCACAAAGAATACATCATGCAATACATAATGTGCACAAGATATGTAGGTCATATCTGTGACTGAGAGCTACTTTCACAAGATTCCCATCAGATCACTTATTTTCACATCACGGTAAGTGAAATGCTTGAAAAGGCACTGTGTAACTTCTTGCTGAATTCAGCAAGCACTGAGTAGCAGAGCTGACCTGGAAAGCCTAGTCGAGAGAGCTGCACACACACTTATGAACACTAACTTTAAATTTCAAAAGCAGGATTTCCCATCCACGGGGACTACACCTGGATACAAGCTAGTTCCAATGACCATGAGCATTACAGTCATTTTAATTCCTACTAGGATTATCCAAAGTAGGCAGATAAAAGGATAGGAACCAGATGAAAAAGCAGTCTAATGCTCCTTCAGGGTGTGGGTTTTACCAGCCATCTAACCTGAAGTTACAGAAACACTAGGTAGCCAGTCAGGCAAGGAACACAACAGACAGCTGACAGCGCTTCGTTCATGTCTTCAAAGGAAATCTATCTGCTCCACAGGTTAACTGGCCACTTCTCTTTTGAAAAGTATCACCTTCATTTACACTGTTCCAATCAGTATTTAGCTTAGACTGTATCTGCTTCTTTCTCTGATGTGAAGAGGGGTGTTTTGGACCCAGAAAGCTTGGCTGACATTTGTGCCAACTGCAAAGCTAGTCCAATAAAAGATACTACCAAACAAATCTTGATTCTTTTCATTTATGGTTAACACTGAAGTTTGATATATTCCTGTTTCAGAAAGGTTGTATTCCATTTAACTTTATTTAAATGATAAAAATTCTTCGATATTGAGTCAAAAAGTATAGATAGGTCTCTGTGCCACTACCATCCAGTGACCCAGACAAATTATAAAAATCCAATAAACAACCAACTTCTGTTTCTCACATATAAACAGGTGTAAAATAGACACTTTTCCAAGTGTTGCAACCCCCAAGTATTGCCCTGTAGTCTTGTTCTTACAATGTTAATTCAACATCAGGTATACATCGACTATCACTACATTATAATTCTGTTGGCAAATAGGAACTGAAACAGCAAATAAGCTACTACCCCAAATAGTCCTTTTAATTAGACCTGACTACAGTTATTGATTCGATTTTTGTAACAACTTTGTGAAAGTGTATAATGAGAATGTTATTATCTAGCTATCCAAAATGCAAAACCAATGTCACTCAGATATAGATAATTTTGGAAGACTTTTCAAAATAATTTAAGTCTGGACGTTTTAGGATGAAAAATACCATTAAATTTTATGCGACTACAACTGTGTACTTTTACTAAGACGACAGACCGCCTAGCTATTAATGGCTTTCACTTGCCAGGAATTTTGATGCAATTCATCAAGTAAACACTTTAAAAAGTGCTAGTCCTCTAAACTACTGTAATGTACTCATAGGTATAATGTAACTATAATTATAGCAAGAATGTAAAAAGCTTAACTTCCTTTACCATCTTGCAATCTACTTTTTTGGCATGATTTTTTTTTCACTATTCCACATAAAAGACAGGAATGGCAGACACTCAAATGTTCCATTATTTTGCTAAATCAAAATGCTGGCTGCTCCATACTCACTGTTCTGTCTCCAAAATGACATGGGATGAAGAATTACACATTTTCAGACTTGAACCATAGAAAAAACAATGTTTTCACTGCAGATTAGAAACAGCTGAAGACCTGTTTTAGAAATTTACCTGTCGTAAACTGCCCTTTTAGTTTCTGAAATACAGGATCTTGGGCCGTAGCCTGTGCTCTTCTAGCTAACGACTCTGAAGCTGCGCTGGAAAACATGGTGGAGACATTAGACACATTCTCCAGACCAACTCCAAAGGTACTGACCAACTTCTTGACAAAATTTAACGTGTGGGGAGTGATTTTTGCATCTGAAACTGCTCCGCTCTTCTCAAAGGCAACTGAATAGCACTTTGCCAGGCCTTGCTGCAGCTGTCTAAGTACCTAAGGAGAAAAAAAAAAAACAAAAAAAAACTTACAATGTCATTGAGGCTTTCAATTTGACACCATATAAACACCAGAATTGTACTGAAATTCAGTGCTATCAAAACCAGAATACACTGATTTGTAAAATGGCCCTTTCAAAACTGCTATATAAATCTAAATGATTAAACTGATAAAACACTGGAAGCAAGAGCCAAACCTTAAATCAAAATACAATGGAACTTTGTTAATCTGAATGACCGAAAGGAGAGCTTTTCAGCAAAAAATGACCAGAATCAGTGTCCCATGTATCCCTACCCAGAACTTAGCATTACAATTACAAAATGTAGTTGTAAAGCTCAGTCCATACAACTAAGTGTTATAATTACAAAATTAAACATAGCAAAAAATGCTGCCTCATAAAATGTATTGTTCTTTTCAAAACTGTAATTTAGTTTTAGATTTTAAAGCATCTTGAAATATGCTAGGAATCATAATGTAGTATATTCCATATAATGAAGTATTAGTAATTAGAGGGCATCTTAAAGTCTTCAGTCTTTACGGAGCAGTGGAGAAGGGAAAAACACCAACCAACCACTGAAGTAAATAATTTGAAAACCTGGACTAAAAAGATTCCACTGTAACGTACATCTTGCACTTGCTTTTCAAGTTTAAGTCAAATTTCAAATAGTAATTCTTGCCTTTATTTCACAGACCATCACTCCAAAGGAAAATAAAAAGAAAGTGCATGAATTAAATAATTCAGTTACAAAACAAGATGCAGCTGGAATCCTAAAATTAGAAGAAATATTTATCATACTGCATAATTATCACCAATAATTATTCAGGAGAGATTATTTTTTCTTTCAACATCTGTATCACTTTTAAAATATAAACACAATTAAACTTGCTTAAACCTACCATCAGAACTGCTGATTTTCAGAATAAACCAGCACATTCTATTTTTCATGTTCAATAATAATCAAGAAAAATATTACACAGTTAAATGAGCCTTGGGTATCTCATACCCATGTGAAGTAGACCTGTTAATGGCTGTATCAAATCCAAATACCTCTTCATGCCAATTCTCTCTGAACCAGACCATTTGATCTACAATGCCCTCCAGGGAGGACAGCAGTGTCGGATGGAGTTCTCGCTGCATATGCATGATTCGGCTGCAGCGCCACATTGGGGCAGTAGCTCTTATCGGTCCAGGATCTGACGCAGAATGTGACTGATTTCCCACCGAGCTTGGCTGCTGCTGTCCAGAATCTGCAATAACATCCAAAAATAGATAGTTACTTTCACAGATCTCTCTCAGATTACTGCATGCAGAGTGGGTGCATTTGCAAACGTGCTTTAATGCGGCGTTGACTAATTCGCTCCACAGTAAAGCATCATCGTCTAACACATGCATCAGTATTAGGGCATAGCAAATTAATTAACTCTGCTGTAAGACAGTAGTGGCCAAGGACAGTACTCTCTTACAGCAAAGTCATTTACTGTGCACAAATGCACATGTGGATGGTGACTGGAACCGCAGCAGTTTAAGCCAGGACAGAGTAGTCTCGGGCTGGCAGCAGGTTCAGAGGTCAGCCATGCAGCTCCGAAGTTTTGGCATTCTCATGCCCTAGCCAGCCCCTCTGACACCTGAAGTCTGGGGCTGATCCCCCCGAGCCTACTGCCAGCCCAGACCTGCTCTGCCCTAGCTCAAACTGCTGCAGTCCCAAGTGCGCATAAAGACACTGGGCACGGGAGCAGCTGACTCCAGGATGAAGTGTGCTGCAGTTTACTGAGCCGCATTAACAGCTTGTGTAGATGCACCCAGTAAAAATATTACCACTCAGAGATTCACTTTAAAATATAAGTAATCAGCTTCCTACAATTCAACAGACAGTGAACAGGTTTGTTATAAACGCTGTTTAATTGTTTGAAAGACAAGGATTTCTTAGGAAGATACATTTTATTGGAACAACTGTCGAGCTGGGGTGGTTAGGCAAGCTTCTGAATGCCAGACGTTCTTCAGGAGTGCCCGAATGCCTGAAGAACGACTGGTACTCAAAACCTTGTCTAACTTTATCCCAGCTCTATAGCTGGTCTAATAAAAGGTATCACCTTAAGAAATCCTTGCCTTTTTCATAATTTCTGGACCATCAAGGCAATATCACCATTCCTATACTACTATAACATAGCTTAATTATTTGTGCTTAATAACGTTAAGAGAAAAATAATTTTTAAAAGGGAGGTAAGACTCCTAGCTTTAACTTTTATTTTCATTCTTAAAATATTTGTCACTTAAACCAGAATTGTTTGCACGTAACATCCACTGCTGAAAAATATATGCAATGAAGCTATCAACTGTACAATTAAAACTGAAGGAAATTAGGGATCAAATTACTCTGTGCACAGCTGTGTGATGTGTGCAGAAATATTTGCTATGAGGCTACATTTATTAGCTGGGCCCAGCACCACACAATGTGGTTATCTGACTTCTGGTTCTAGATGCAGTGTGCACGCAGTTGGTTTGGGTATCTTGCCCTGCCCTGTGTAGATGCATCCAAAACATTTCAATTTTGCTCTGTGTGAACATCTTTCCTCCTTCAGAGCAACACAGAGGAAATTTACTCCTAAAATAGTGCCCTTCTAAAATTTATGCAGAAAATAAATCTACTGCTTTGAGTGTAATGGGCAATTAGTTAGGTAACACACTTTGTAACAATAAACCTAGAAAAGAAGAGCTCAAGTAGCTTGCCTGGCAGTCTCGAAAGATGACATGGAACAAACAAATAGCAAGTACCAAAACACTGCTCAATGTAGTGATTTTACATAGGATTTGTTCCTCAAAACCACAGGGCAAATTCCTCATTTTTTTCCAAAAACATATGCCCAAACCTGAAAACCCTTCTTTTGTTTGTACTTATGTGCTCCCTTTGCTGAGTGTTCATTTGAATGAATTTTAGAAAGCGTTTATAGAAGAAGTTAAAGTTAAAATGTATGGGCTGTTCACAAAAAGACAATTATCTCAAAGATGAACATACACACTAAAAATAAATCTTAAAAGTTGTCTTCATCCATCAGGGAATGGAATGCCACGTGACCTGGACTTACAATCAACACTGAACAGACAGGAGAAAGGATGGATTTTCTGTTAAAATTGCTTGCTGGGACCAAACTTGAATTCAACTGCTAGTGACAGACATTGTGCATGTCCCTGGTAAGTAACTTAATCTTACTCTTTTTATGTATTGGGGATAATTGTATATTTAACAAATACAAAAATCCATTACTGAGCGTGTGCAGTTTTCACATTAAGGTGATGAGGATGCATTAGTGAATATATTCCACCTACCCAATGAAAAGTGTTTGTACGTAATTTTGAGATGCACCCCCTTCCCACCCAAAAATAAATAAACAAACTGACTCTTTGATCCCAAAATATAACCGTGAACAATTACCTCAGCTCTAAGCCTGAATAAGTAAAAACTCATTTTCTTAAGTAGTCAAGGTGTCTCACAACAGACAAATTTGCAACACTCACCACTTTTGTAGCGCTCCCGTTGTTCTATCTTCAATGTCAGATACAGAGTCCTGATTGGGAAGTAGACAGCCTGGGGATAGACTCTTCCCACCTATTTAAAAATAAATATGCAGGAAATAACATTTATTCACTGTGTCATTCATTTATAGATGAAATCATGCCCAACCACAGATCAAGTTTATAGCTAAGCAATAGTTGTACTAAACACGTATAAAGCAATTCCTTGCTTTACTAATAATTTTTGAAAATTAAAGTTCATTTCAGAAACAACACACACAAGGAGAATAAAATGGCAAGACTGCTCACTGTAGTAAGGAATGGCTAATAGGACTCTCACTATATCACACTGCCTACTAATTATGAAAATACAGCTAGATAATCTGGACCAGCTCTAAAATTTTACTGGTGCATAAAATGGAAGAAAAACAGATATAATGACACCAGTTAGCCTTCAAATTAGACCATGGCTGCCAGTGAACCAATGCTGCTTAGTAGCTGGACCTATAAAAAAAACCACCTTAACCTACTTAATTGCAACACTGAATGGAAAAAAAACGTTTTAGGTAGCAAGAGATACCATTCACAAGAAACAAAGATTTTATGGCTCCTATGAAAAAGCTTGAGTAGCCATTTAAATGCAGCTTTTGTCTTTAAACTATAAATCTCAACATCCATTAAATGAGAGAAACTATGTAGCTAAGTAGTCTATTTGACATAGGAAAGTATAGGATGTGAAGAACTTTCTCTAGCTATTACTTATTTATTACACTATACTTACATCCAAACGGGAAAGATAAAAGGAAGTAATCTTACCATGCCCCTAATGGTTATAGTGTGTAACTGAGCAGAAGTCAAGACATAAGGTATATACGTGCTATGGTGCCAACCCATGAATAAGTGATTCAAGAGGCATTTAAATGACAACAGCTCATTTCTAATGAATTTAACTATTAAGTTTTTTACAGCTAGAAAATAACTCACAAAATCTGGTACTTTTTGACACCCTTCCTCCTACCATCTCCAAAGATAGGCTCATGAAATGCATCTGTACAGAGACCCCATCAACTCTCAAATGGAACTGGATCACCCCCTACAAACTTTGGAAAATTGTATCCAGAAGAGCTGTACAAAACACCAACAGGTTTCATTCCCAGTCCTCAGTAGACAGTTGAGCCCATGCCTATAAATCAAGGCAACATCAGACTGGAATAAAACCAGCTGATAAAAAGAGCATTCCCTCAAGACTTCTGGAGGAGTACTACATTTCCATTTTTCTTTGCAACTGCCATTTTGTTAATACTTTTGCTCTCATACGTATTTTTTCTCTCTTTTAAGAAAACCTCCATTTAATCCCTCAAATTTCATCCTCACTTCTTCAACTATTCCAACCCCTCTAGTATGGAAACATATTATTAGAGAACAGTAACAAATGCACAGACTCTGAATTTTAGAGCTTCCTTCATTTTTCTTTAAAAATATTTGTAACTGGCCGACAGAAAAAAAAATATGAACACTAAAGGTATCAGAAGCTAACATGCATGTATCCTACCTGACTAATGAGATTTAGAAGGAGCTTGCCCTCTGAGCCAACTAAGCACGTTAAGAGCTGTGGAATCCAAGCCAGCCACTGGATAGGTGGGACACCAATACAATATTTGTCAACTGCATCCGCTAATGTGTTCTTATCATCATCAAAACTCAGTAGCCAGAGGACCTGAAAGAGGAAAAGTTTCAAGAGAACATATTAAGTTGTCTATTAAAGTTACACATAGGGAAATTAAGCTTCTTCTACAACTCATTCATGGTATCCAATTTGTAGGAATTGGCATTCTCCAAACATACGTAATTTTAAGTTCCTAAATATTATCCAGAACATTAGAGGAGATAACCCGGTACAGCCTTATTACACAAGACAAAATATGCCAAAATCAAAATCCAAAGGTTATTTAAAATACTAGACTGTATAATCTGAAATCCACACAATCATTAAATAATAAAATATTTCTATTGAGTTTTATATTGCCAAGTGAAGTACATTTTTTAAACTCCAAAAAGGTATCAGGGAAAAAACTTGTAAATCATGAGAATACTGATAAAGAGTTGAATATACCTAATATCCTTCAAAATCAACTAATAATTAGTTACATTTATGATAGAGTACATGTTAAAACCACTACATAAATAGATACTTTTTCATTAATGAATATGTAAAACAAGGTATTGCCAAATATATCCAGTGGTGACTGCATCTTAAAGAGTAGAAAAATATCTTCTCTCATTCTTGCCTTGGTATAATTCTGGAGGAAAACCTAAAGTACACATAATTAGGTGCTTTCCACGCTGACTTTATGAACATAGAAAAATTTGATCCCCTTGGAGAATGAAGGACCTTACTGACATTATTAGAAATGATTTCTGCTTTCTTTCAACAAGGAGACTTGTGTCGTGACTGTGCCAGGAAGAATTTACATATGAGAAACTGGATGCATCTTACTGAAATGTAACAAAGGAAATTCTGAATAAAAAATGATAGTGAACTAGCTTAACTTTAACATCAAGGAGGGTAGAAAATTGGAGGACTTAAAAACCTTCATGTGTATGTGTACACACACACACACACACACTCACTCTCTTCCTACTTCTCGTTACGTGGCAGAAATTCTAAGGTCTCTTTTCATAATGCACAAATACTTTCAAAAAACAAAAGCTTTCAAAACAAAGTTCATAGAAAAATGGGCTTAGAGCAAACAACCCAAACACGTCATTAAGATGAAAGTTTCAAAATCTACTTGGAAACAATGTTAATATCATTAAGCAGGTAATAGTGAAAGTTGTGCAATAAAAAAGTCAAATGCAAAAATGGGAAAATTAAGGCCTCAACAGCAATGTAAATTTGGATGTACAGCACATTTCCTATTCTACTTTTCTGTCTATTTCTCATTCATAATGTAGACAAGATGTTATTAAACTAAATGATCTGATACTGGAATGTGAATGTTTGTCTTTTTTTTCTGACTAACTGCATAAGCCATAACACTGTGCAGTTTTTGCATTTAAAATATAAATGAAGATATATCAAGCACCTATTATTTAAGTATTTAAGTAAATTTTTATTCCTTAAGACATTTGAAGTAAAATGTGGTGATTTGCCAACAAAGCATTTCTAGTTAGCAGCAGGGCACAAAGGTGGTAATTGTGTTTGTCTAATGGACTAAAAATAAAAAAAACAAAGCCCAAGAGGTTTCAGAAAGGGATGTGCTAATTCTCTTTGAAGACTCTGGATAAAGTTCAACTACAGTTGACATTGTGGCAGCACGGATGTATTGTTACCACTTCTGAAAGAGTCAGAAGGGCCAAGCCTCTACAATTAAGTAGAAGAAAGAGGTAGTGGTAAAGTAGCTGAAATACAGAAGAAAAAAAATCTTCTACACAGTTAATTATATGTTTTGACTTGTTAAATATTCAGCTGAGTTAAAAGGCGGAATTCAAAGCGTAAAAGCAAGAAAAGTTTAGCTAATGACTTTTTGCCTTAACATTTTGTCTTACTGGACTGGGAGTCGATTCTTTAGCACACTGGATGTGCCAGTCTTACAAAGCATATTTTTTGTATTTGTGGACCTCAAAGGAGCCTATGAAGGCTGGGGTGCTGCACAATTGATAGCCAGAGGGTACAAGCTAAAGGTTGCAGCAGAAGCGCTCACAGCACAGCCCTGTTAGATGCCAACAAATCTGCAAAATCAGCTAAATACTGGGAGTGCACCAATAAAGATTTTTTTGGCCAATACTGACAGTTGATTATTAACTAGCCGTATTGACCAATACCGATCAGATCACTGATATGCAGCCTGGCAGTGTGGAGAGCAGTGGCCCCCACCATGAGGGAGGGAGGGGTACGCACTGCTCAATCAGGGCAAGGTGTAGGATAGAGCCAAGTGGCTCATCTGGGAGGTGACAAGGGGCAGCTCCTACTGCTGCATACCTCTGGGGGAGGCATGGGGGGCATGCGCCCCCGCCCCCCCGATTTGGGTGGGGGCAAGGGCAGGCTGCCTGCTGATGGCTCTGGGCCAGGGGCTATGCCAGCCTCTTTCTGGTTGTGGGACTGGGCAGGGGCACAGCAGGCAGCAGCAGTGCTAGGAGAGGGCTACTGGGTGGGCCACAACCACCCTAAAATTCACTGTAGCCCCCTGCATAGCTTCCCCTGCGAGCATCGCCGCCACCCCCACCACCCCAAGCATAGCCCTGACCCAGCATCCCCCACCAGGAAGAGTCTGGCACAGCGAGCTTGCAGTGGACAGGGTGTCCTCGCCCCGTGCACAAATCCAGGGGAGCACATGCCCCCATGCTTCCCACGGGGGGCGCTCAGCGGCAGGGAGCTGCCCCCCTCTCCCCACCTCTCGCTCCCTCTGGATGAGCCACCCACAGCTCCACCCCACGTCCCGCCTGGACAGTGCCTGCCCCTGCGCCCCACTCCCCTCCTTCACTGTGGGGGCCTCGATCTCTCCCCCATACCCCTTCCCTCCCCCATCCTCTTCCCCCCCACAGACTTACCACCCAGACACTACTTTCCAAGCTGCTGGATTGCATTCCTGGTTTCATGCGTGCTAAGGCTGCATGTATGCAGGTGGCATTTAAAATCAGTGACATTATCATCTACACTGGTCAAAAAAAGCCGTTCACTGATAATGTCAATTTTCTTTTTATTGGTGCCGATCCAATTTAGCCGAACTAAATACCTTGTCACAAGGACAAGAACAAGGAAGGAAGGGAGCTTATGTTCCAACGCAGGGTGCCACTAGTTTCATATTCTCCCCCAGGGATTAAAAACAAACAAAAAACCCATCTTCCCCCACCCCCGAAACATAAGGATTTATAAATACAATAAGCTTTGGTTGCCATCTTGCAGCACAAAAGAAAGTGCTACCACAGAAAAATACAGATAATGAGAAAAAAACCCCGACCCTTAAAATTGCTGAAGGTAATTAACATAAGATAATGTGAAATCTGTACTGAATCTCCTGGCATGCTTTATCTAGTTGCTGTCAAACTCATGAAGTCTAGAAGGATTTTTTTCCCCTATAGGTTACAAACAGGCTAAAATGGGAAGACAGGCCAGAACTACAGATAGAAGTTGTGACTATAATTGCATACAGTAAAAAGAAGTATTTGGACCCGCCCAGCTTATGAAAAACCCTCAAGGCTTGGATAGACAGAGGGGCTTAAGGATAGATTTCTCTTATAACCTAGATACAAGGTAACCTAGGGGATAATGACCATCAACTGATTGAATTTACTATCTGGTGAAGGGTGGGAAAGATAACAAGTAGGGCAGAAGCGCTAGACTTTAGAAAGGCCAATTTCAATATGCTCAGATTAGTTAGTGAGGGACTGATGATCAGGGGCACTGCGAGATGGGAGTCCAGGAAGGGTGGTCATTCTTAAAGAGAGTAATCCTTCGAGCACAGGAGACGATCCCATTGCACAAGAAAGGGGGGAGAGGGGCCACAAAACCCTTTTGGCTGAACAGGGATATCCAGAAAAGCCTAAGGGCAAAAAAATAGGCGTACAGGCTGTGGAAGCAGGGGGTAGCTACCAAGGAGGAGTATACCTACTTGGCTCACACTTGCAGGGAGTCAGTTAGGAAGGCCAAAGCAGCAATGGAACTCAGGCTGGCAACGAAAACTGAAGACAACAAAACGTCCTTCTCTAGGTATATAGGGAGCAAAAAGGCGGCGCAGGGTAACATAAGACCCCTACAGGGCAGACTAGGGCAATTGGTGACAGATAGGAGACACAAAGCTGAGTTCTTCAATGAGTTTTTTGCTTCCGTATTTCTGAACATGGATCAGGACAAATCTCCCAATTGGATTACAGATGAACAGAGGAGGAAAACCAGCCCAACAACTGTTAGTGCTGACTTACTGAAGGGACACTTGGAGGGGTTGGATGTGTTTGTCAGCAAGCCCGAATAATCTTCATCCAAGAGCGCTGAAGGAATTGGCCAGTGTCAGAGCACAACCACTGGCACGGTTGTTTGAGCGCTCATGATGCTCCTGTCAGGTCCCAGAGGATTATAAAAGGGCCAACATGGTCCCTGTTTTCAAGAAGGGAAGGAAGGAGGATCCAGGTAACTATAGGCCAGTTAGCCTTACCTCTATCCTTAGGAAAACCTTTGAAAAAAATTATCAAGGATCACATTTGTGGGAGTCCAGCAGGAAAAATAATGCTGAAGGGCAACCAGCACTGGTTCATAGCAGGTAGATGCTGCCTGACTAACCTTGTTTCTTTTTATGACCAGGTCACAAAATACTTAGATGCAGGTGACAAGGTAGAAGTCATCTACCTAGATTTTAAGAAAGCCTTCGATATAGTATCTCATCCTATTCTCATAAATAAACTGAGCGGCTATGACAGATGATTACACAGTCAGGTGGGTGGCAAATTGGCTAATGGAACGCACGCAGAGTGGTGGTGGATGGGTCAGCATCGACCTGGAAAGATGTAGGCAGTGGAATTCCCCAAGGTTCAGTCCTTGGAGCAGTGCTGTTCAATGTCTTCATCAGTGACTTGGATGAGGGTGTGGAGAGCACTGTCCAAATTCATGGAAGACACCAAATTATGGGGTAAACACACTAGTGGGCAGGGAATGAATCCAGGTGGATCTGGACAGGTTGGAGAAGTGGGCAGAACAGAATAGGATGCAATTCAACAAGGGCAAGTGCAAAGTGCTGCACCTAGGGAGAAGGAATCACCAGCACACTTACAGGCTGGGGGATACCCCTCTTAACAGCACTGTAGCATAAAGGGACCTCAGTCATAGTAGACTCCAAGATGAACATGAGTTGTCAATGTGATGAAGTGATCAGTAAAGCTAATCCCACTTTATCATGCTTTAGCAGCTGCATCACAAACAGGTCTAGGGAGGTGAAACTTCCCCTCTATGAGGCACTGGTAAGGCCACAGCTGGAGTACTGCGTCCAGTTTTGGGTGCCGTACTTCAAGAGGGATGTGGATAACCTTGAGAGGGTCCAGAGGAGAGCCACTTCTATGATTATATGTCTGCAGGTAAAGCCCTACAAGGAGAGATTAAGGGACCTGGATCCCTTTCAGCCTCTGCAATAGAAGGCTGAGAGGTGATCTTATGGTTGTCTCATTGGGGTGGGGGGCAGCAAGGGATAGGAGATGCTCTGTTTACCAGAGCATCCCTTGGAGTAACTAGAAAGGGTTGCCAGAATCTGGAATGGGCTTCCAAAGGAGGTGGTGCTCTCCCCTACCCTGGGGGGTCTTTAAGAGGAGACTGAACAAGCACCTGGCTGGGGTGATCTTTCCCAAGAACTCTTTCCTGCTCAGGGCAGGGGGTCGGACTTGATCTGCTGAGGTCCCTTCCAACCCCAATATCTATGAACCTAGTACCCATGCATTCAGTGATGCATACTGAATTAGACTGAGATATTGGACTAGATGACCTAGAGACCTTCCAGGCCTACTTTGCTACGATTGTCTGTCATTTAATTACACTGCTAATTCCCCACAGTTATTTTGGCTTATAGAAACAGCACAAGGCAGAGTATATGCTTAAACTACACCAATAATGTCAACCTTGTCAATGTTGATATGCAAGGGTTTAATTTTGCCTTGGTACGCAGCTGTGTACCAGCCAATGGATTATTATTAAACATTTTTTAAGCCTTACCTTTGCTAAATATTTTCTTGATTTGCTCTCATTCTGATGGCGACATGCATGCAGATAGCAGGTAATGGCAGATACGCCTAGATGTAGCTGACGTTCTTTCACAAAAATATTCTCCAAATAATCGCCCCACATTGCCCAGGCCTTCACTAACACGTCATGCATCTGCACTGCTGCAGAAAAAGCCTTGTTTGCTTCTTCTGACCTACAGGATTACAAGTAGTGAAAAGTATGAATATTCATTTTACCTCAATAAAAAACAAATATCAAAATAACTAAGCTACATAAGAAAGTCAGTGGTAAAATACCCAGGGCTGAACCTAGTTATTTGCATAATAAAACCACTTGGTTTTTGACTCATTTCTCTGGTAAAAGAGCTCATTCATATTATGTCAGTTTTCCATTATCTGTCTTATGCAGAGCTGGACATTTATGAAAACAAAAGCTTCATAAGGGGAACACTGAAAAATCCTAATAAAAATGTATGGCTGCCAAGGAAATGCTGAAAACTTTCTTATTACAAACAGACTGTTTTTAAGCAAGCTCTCACAACTAATGCTGAAAATGCAGTAAGATGTCTTTCTTTTTTCTTTTTTAACAATTAATCTTTTCATGCCACTGTCTTCATCTGTGAAGTCACAATCATCTGTGGTAGCCTACCTCAGCATTTTCTAATGATAATCAAACAAGCCTGAAAAAGTCCGCAGGGGAGCGGGGGGGAGGAAAACTAATTTACAATTAACCACTTCTGGCAAAACTCTAATACATGTGCCTTGTGTGATAGTAGGAATTCCACACACTTCGCCCTGCTAAATTCTCTGTTGCTGGTTTAACAGCAGTGTAAGTCTGATCCGCTCCGAATATTTCACATAGCTAGGTCACAGGGAAAAGTAGTTTGTGCAGGTATGATCCTTAGGTGTGAAGGAAGAAAAGTTAGTTTTCATCTCACATTAACATTTCTCCCTGAAAAGCACATCAGTAATACTATGCCAGGCTGCACTTGCACAGAATGATCCTGCTGCGTCCCAGAAGATGCAGTGAAAACTAACTAGGGTTATACCTGCAACAGATGGAACAGAGCATGAAACCTGGGGGAGAGAAAAGGGAAAGAAACAGAAGGGACGGAGGAAAGTGCAGCAACAAACGCTTCCTTGTGATGAACAAAAATGGAATAGAGGAGGTTACGTGGTAGAAATCATCACTGGACTCGCCATCTATTTGTAGTGAATCCAAACAACTCGTCCAGAAACCAGACTCAAATGAGGATCCTACTTAAATGAGGTTACAAAATCAGCATGGCATGGAAAAGAACACTTACAGCTCTACTGACAGAACTTGTAACTTTCAAGAGTAAAAGCAAGGACGTAAAGGGGAAAAAAAAATAGATAACATCCATTAAAATACTTAAAATTTCAGAAAGAAGGGTTCTGAAGGTTTCTGGCAACTAAAAAATAGCCTATTGAATTGGTAACCTTGAAGACTTTCAACATTTTCCCCTCCAATTTTTTTCCAAGCCTATAACATTATATATTTGAGGTGAATCATTCTTTTTTAAATTAAACTTATGAATCTGCATAAAACGGTATATGTAGTAAATTACACTTGAAGCAAAAAAGTTAATAAGAATTTTAAGAAAATAAAAAACTTCAGTTTAGAATATATTTAAATCCTGTAAACGCTCATATTAATACATGATATACATACCAAATCAAAAGATGACCATACAATTTACAATCTGGAGTGATACAAACTAGCATTGGAGGAAAAGTACAATACAAATGAAAAAAGCCTTGTCTATTGAACAGCTTATTAAAAAACTAATTAGCCTCAATTTTATCCAACCACTTTATTTTTCTCCAACAGCTCTCCATGTCCTAGGCTTTGCAGTCCTGGAGCAGATTACTATGGGAGCAGTCTGATAAATGACTCTCTTTATCACTACTTTCCATTTCTAACAACAGGATTTGTCACTAGTCTTTCCTTTCTCCCCTTGCTCTGTGTTATCTATCACTCTGACACCTCTGATGACTCTTTTATACTGCTTCTATCACCTTGCTTGCAGAGTGGGCAGCAAAGAAGGATGGTACATCCACAGGTGACCTTTAGCTTCCTATGTAGTTGACAGACAGAAAAGACCTATTTCTTCCTCAGAGACTGCACTTTAAAACTTTCCCCCTTTTCCTGTTTAAGATGGGATTTTCTTACTGAAAACAATGCTGAAATCTGGTACATTTTTGGCAAGAGGAAGGAAGAATTAAAGAGTAAATATCTCTTAAAAAGATTACCATTCTACCCTGTAGAACTACTTTGAATACAGGCAGACAGCTTTAATTATTTACTTCATCTGCCCCCACTAAAAATATAAACTGCCTCTTTTAGATGAGGTGTAAAACTAAGGCCCATTTGTGGTCATTAAAGAACCTATTGCACTTTCCATCAAAGTAATTACATTCTGCCTATTTAAAATTCTCTCTAGTTTCCATTGGAGAATATATTCATCATTTTCTGACCTAAACTGCTGTGTAGTGTTGCAGTGTATAATTTAAAAGCTGATGGGTTTCACCTAATAAACAACTACATTGCAGAGGTGAAGTGTTTCCCGTGCACACCAGATATAGGAATCCTGGCTGTGGAAGTATATACACAAGACTTCTTGAATAATACTGAATTTGTGAACGTATCACTGGAAATAAAGTTTGACCAAGAGGTCATAAATTAATTGGCCTACTGGATTAAAGGCACCACACACAGCCTCCTCAATAGTAATAAACAACCTGTCAACACGAAAAAGACAGGTGACGAATAGGGGACTGCGAAATGGGCTATATTCGATTCGGATTCAGCCCAAATCGGGGACAGTGATTTGATTCGTTGATTCGGATCACGGTTCCCAATTCAATTCATCCAATTCCAAATCCGAAGATTCGATGCTGATTCGGAAGATCAGCGAATCAGCCATAGACACAGCTTTAAAAGTGTTTTCTACACACCTCAAGCTACCAGGCGCAGCTTGTGAATGCTGCAATGATACGGCGGATGGAGCGTCCCACAGGAGTGCGAGGGGGGGCCCCCCACATGCTCGGCAGCGAACCTGGAAGTAGACCAAAAGTACTTTCGGGCCACTTCCGGGTCCACCAGGGAGCGTGCTGGGGGCCCCCCCTCAGCTTGGCAATCGGCCACGGGGAGACCCCGGGTGCCCCCCCAGACCCAGGAGGCACCAGTCACCAAGCCAGGGGGATGGGGGGTGGAGGGAGCTCCACAGTAGACCTGGAAGTGCTTCGGGTCTGCTGAGCATGCTGGTGAGCCCCCTGCACTCCTGTGGGACGCTCCATGCGCCCCAGCATCACAGCATTCACAAGCCCCTGCTACCTAGAGTTATGTAGGAAAAACATTTAAAGCTGTCTCTATGTCCAAATCTCTCCAAACAGATTTGGAGGGTTCTGATGCAACTCTGAGAAATTAAAGGGTCCTCTTATTCAATTCAGATTCGGAGGTTCAGCCACCAAAATCGGGCTGAATCTCCAACGAATTGAATCAGGGACCAAAGCTTCACATAGCCCTAGAGACAAAGTGGATTGAAAGGAAGCCTCAATACTGGATGGTTAAATTACTGCATACAATGTCTCCACAGTTCGTGATATGTTATCCCCCAATATGAAACAGTTTACACCTGGTCTTTCTGTGTCCTGGGGCACTGTGATCTAGCTGTTTTGTCCAACTAATCCAAATTACAGCATCAATCAGCTGCATTATTTCAGTAGTTAATAAGAGGATATACAATGAACTCAGGCTAGAAAGACTTGTTTTAGCAGCTCTGAGTTTATGCAGCTTTCTCTTGTTTGAATGGTACTCCAAAAGTTAATTCTGTAACCGAAAAAAGTGTTTCCTTTTGGCAAATACTATCATACTAGAAATTTGTGCACTGTACAACCTGTATGTCTAATGGACTAGGCATGGAATTAGGAAAAGGTCTAGTTTGTACCCCTAGATCTGTTACTTTGAAGGCTGGTAAAAGTCATTTCTCTTTGCACTCTCTCCTTGCCATACATAAAACTACTTTAACAGAGCTGAGGCAAGGATTATTTTAGTTTGTTTCTAATATTTGAAGATGCATGGGCAGTAAGCATTGTTAGTTCCAACATCACAAGAAACAAGTGTCAATTTGTATGATCATCTTTTACCTGCTTTTATACTGGGTTTAGCATTTTAAAAACGTTTCTGCTTAAATATTTTGTTGAAATTTTCCCAGCTGAATTTCCACCAGACTTACTTGTTAATCTGAGCTAGGAACATTCCTTTCAGTGCATAGAACTCAGCAGTCATCTCCTTGGTGAAATACTTCAGATTAGTCGATTCAATGACCTCAAGGCCCTGTTAAATACATATTTGTGAAAAAGGTTTGTAAGTTTAATTTTGTATCAATAAAGGAAAACGCTTTTAGAAAAAAGGAGCCAAAATAAAAATTTACTTGCAACTGAAACAAACCACTAATCAGTATTTTTAAAAATAGTTTCCTGTTTTGATTTTTTTCCTAAAATTTAAGATGATAGTGATTTTTTTTTTTTAATCCATTTTCCACTCTTAAAAAATTCTTTCCAGAAGTACTATAACTTGCATTTGCCAGGTGACAGATTCACTTCTCTACTTTAACTTCACTACCCCTATACTCAATCTCAGCTTTTTTGCCTATAGTCACATCCCATTTTTCTTTTCCATTTAACTCGCTCAGTTTGACTTTTTGTATGTCAACATGCATCACATATACAGTAGGTCACTTAAAACTTTGGTTTAAGTCCTCACTTAGTCTTAGGACAGACAGTCTTTTCTCTGTTAGTCTTTTCTCTTTTCCTCCATACAGTATGCCTTTAATGCATCTTCCATTTATGTGTCTCTATATCTATATAGAAATATAAAATCTATAGATGGCTCTCGCTCTCTCAGTAGATATCTATTTTAATACAGATTTTAGACAATTTACATGGTTTTTACTATGCTGATTGATTCTTTTGGATTATATTTTTCTGTTCATTTTATTAACTCTATTTTATTTTGTTACTTCAAATCACTGTCTTTATGCATTCATACATTAGTCCCTTGATTATTATCAAGTTTTGGCATAACTGGGTGTCCTAATTCAGCCCTTGCTCTCCACCTGACACACCTATTATGATCAACATGAACTGAATTTATTTAGGAGTCCCAAGCAGCATGCCTTAACACATATCTGACTCTCATACCTGCATGCACTCATTTTTGCCCATGACTCCAGCCAGCTGAAGGTAGCATTTAACTTGCTGTCGAATTTTCTGAAAACAATCCACAATAGGTACAGTAGGAATAGTATGAATACGACTTAATATGTCCAGTGCCACATTGACCAGTCCTTGTTTTCGAGCTATCTTTCCATATTGGATAATTGCTGAAGCTGAAGCATGAACTCCCAACATTGCATTGTTGGAACTGGGATCATGCTGCGAGCTATTCTCATAGGCTGTCACAATGGCTGGAGATGCAAAGAAAGTGAAAAGTTAAAGATTAGAAAACAAACTGTACATAAAGCAAAATTTTACAAGTTATTAATGACATATGAACATATGGCTTATGAAAGTGGAAGATTAAGATACGTTTTCCAAGCTGAAGTTTAAGCATGGAAAATAAGGAACCTTGAAAGTGAAGTTCTATTTCAAAATCTTCATTTAATGAACAAAATCAACTAGACTCGAAGTGCTTAAAACTAGAGAAAGAAGACATTTAAGAAAATAAGTCTTTTAAACAGTGTGTTGATTGGAAAATTACATGATGAATGCATGCTGGACCAGGCAGTTTTACCCTGGTAATGATGCTGCCTCCACATGAAAATGCTGCTCCAGTGAGATAAGTCATCTGATACAATGGGTAACCTGTTCCTCCAAGTCTTTACAACAGTTTTCATATCATGTAAACTATTGTTCCTCCCAAGATTAGTTGGTTGTAGTCCTGCATTTATTTGAGCTGCTTCTTGAAGCTCTATGATTTGCTGGGCTGCCTAAAAGGATTTAAAGAATATAAGTTACAATAGATGCAAATCTTGCCCACTAATTAGAGAAGTCCATTTTAAGACTGCAGCGCTACACAAGTGTAATCAGCAGATGACATCATTTTGTCTGATGAAGATCTCCATCAACACTTTGACCCTTAAGTCACCTAGAACAACAACTGAGCCATTTATATTGTTAGTTTTGCAGAACTGGCTATTGATAGGGTATCAGGTGATCTCAGGACTTTCAGGTAAGACAGCCAGTCAGTCTATACAATTCAACACTACGCCAAAAATAAAAGTAAAAATCAATATTTTGACCTTAAGATGTTAGTAAATGGGGAAAAAAAAAAATTACTGACACTGAACTAACAGCATGACTAAGGCATGCATTCTGGCTGAAAATCCCATGCTTTTAAACAGTTACCTACACATTCAGGTTCAAAATTTCAGTATGGTAACTTTAATCTCTCATCTTCTCTAGACAGGCAAATGAGTACCAGAGCAACGTAGCTGGCCATGTTAGTCTGAAGTGAGGCAGAAAGCAGGGTAGATATGCACCTTATAGGACAAGGTAAGAGATATAGAGCATGCATTTTTGTGAGCCCAAGCTCACTTCATCAGATGCTGGAAAGGACATGCACAAAGCAGTGTATAAAAGATAGAGTGCGATTAGAATACAAAACACAGAAAGGGAGCAGGGAAGTGGTGAGGAGGCAGTGCTGTGGGAGGCAAACAAGCAATAAACCCATAGGGACAAAGGACCACAAAAGTTAATCCAGGTAATGGGATAAGAATGAGTTTATTCTGTGGTCTCTTCTTTGATGAGCCTTTAAGCACGGTCATCTTTTATGCACCCAGTATACCTTACCAACTCTAGCCATTGTTTCCCCATTAGTAGTACAGGTTTGTTTCTGTATACTTGGAAGAAAAAGATTCAGACCCCAATCAAACACTGAGCAGCCATACTAGGGTTTACCTCTAAAGGAAACAACTAAATAACTAAAATACACACACACACACACACACACACTCACTAAAATCCATGTTATCTGGCATGAGTGGGGAAGGCCAGGTACCAGTTATGTAAAAACTGTGGTTATCTGAAGCAGATAATGTGGTGGAGTGGGGTGGATCGGGTGGCAGCAGTGCAGCAACAGCACAGGGTGGTGGGTGACAGCGGTGGCTCCCATGCGTGAGCTTTCCCTGCCCCCCAACCAGAAATTCTAGTTAATAAAGTATCCCGGTTTGTAGAATGCCAGATAACAGGGATTTTACTGTACCAGACTGGGCTACAAACACCTTCCTATTATCTTGCAGTTAATGTCAGACTTTTCTCTCTTTTAAACCTTTTTTTTATTCATGAAAACCAGGAGAGGTGTGAATCTGTAATTACCCACAGTTCTTGCATGTTTTATTTTGCACTAAGATTTTTTTCACATTCAGGTGACATGATTCAGATTAAGAAAATGATTTTCACACCTATTTAGTTCTCAAATAAACTAAAGGAACAAACAGGAGATGGCAGCAGTCTCACACCTATTAGAAGTAGCAGACATTTTGTTGAACTTCAATCTATAGAAGAGAATCACAAACTTTTATTGGAATTTAATTATCTATAGTACAATAAAACTGATGTACTATTCTCTAAACTAATTCTCAACAGATAACAGTTGTATTCACTGTTAATCAACCAAATAAGATAACTGCCCCCCCCCAAAAAACACCCCACCCCTCAGTCCACAGTTACAAAGTCAAATCTCTTGAAACAAAATAAATTAAGCAAAGTAATATTTTTCTACAATCATCTCAGTATCAGCTCACACAATAGCTTAACCTTCATTCTACTCCCATTCATCATGTAAATTTAATTTTCTTGCAGGTATTTAATCATGCACTATCTGATATAAAAAGTAATTACTGCAGTGCAAATTCACTGTTGGGTTTGTGCCTTTGTCATTCATTGTCTATTTTATCATTTCTACACAGGGGATATATACATATATGTAAGATTACTAAAAATACCAACTTTAATTGATGCTACACATCTGGAAGCTTTTAAATACTGCACTTAGTAATATTAATCCTTTTATATTACACGTTCCAGAAACATTCATTGCCAGCCCTGGAAAAAAAGCTTAAAGTAACCCAGTTCTCAGCAACAAGGAGTTAATTCAGTGAAGGAATTTTCTACATGTAATAAGTATGCTGAAAAAGATGCGTCTGCTATTATTTATCTGAGCTATATTCTAATACTCCCAAGAGATATATAAACCATATATACTCCTTCAAACTAGGTAATACGACAAAAAACGATTATAGAAATTCAAGGGAACAGGTTTCTGTGTAAGCTATGTCGACAAGTATAGTCATTTGAATTAAATCAACCCTAGGACTTTCAGATTTAAAATAGCCACCTTAACAATTACAGAAGCCACACAAAAGTAAGGGGAACCTCATAAAACTTGACCATCCATTAAAAATGCCTGAGTGAGGGCTTTCTACATGAATGCATTGCTTATGGAAGGTGTCATTTTCTTAATACTAAAACAAAATCCAATTAATCTATAAAACTGGAACAACAAAAGAAATGACCTTGCAAATTTCTTGTCCTTGACTTCAACATCCGCTTCAGCCCATGTTTTGAATGCATCATGCCTATATGCTTAAGGACCGTTCTGTTTCCAGTGCCAATTAATTGGGGGGAGTTTTAAATTACATGGATACTGTCCCATTAGGAAGTGAACAAAAACCACCAGTTAGCAGCAAGTATCAGACGCTACTGTGCTGGATTGCATTCAAAAGGGTGGCTTACATACAACAACCTAAAAACCTCTCTCGATAGTAATGAGCCAATTTTAGTCACAGGGTGGATTCTATACAACACCAAAAAAAAAAAAAAGGTAAAACTAAGGTAAATTTTAGAAAGGTCATAAACTTTTGAGTTTGTCTTATTTTTCCTAAGTGATTTGAGATACTTGGGATATATAATGCTGCTCCCAAATACACCCCAAGCATCCACTGCCATTTACACGTGCTAAACCTAGAAATAGGGCAGTGAAGCCATCTCCCAAGACCACACACAATCTCCATTTGTGGCACATTTGAGAGCAATGGCGAGAAACTGTTTTGGAGCAACTTCCCAAGGGCACAGAAGAGGCAGCCTTGAGTAAGGGATACGTTAATTAGATTAAGAGCACAGATTTTGAGCACATCTGTAACTCTACCTAAAACTGAAATGCCGGTGCTCCAAAAACAAAACAGAAGACATCACAGGAACAAGTATAGATGTACCTTGTGTGTTTGCAGGGTAAGTAGAAGATTTGAAGGCATACAAAAATCTAGCCTTAAGTTCTGTTAAATATTGCAGCACTTTGTGAAGGTTATTAAATGATAACAAATTTTGAAGTCCTCTTTTTGTTTAACACCAAGCTTTTAAATAAGCACCCTAAGGATCCATATAACACAGGAGACAAAAACAGGCTTTTATTTCTTTTATCCCAAAGGAAATACTCCTTTGTAGAAATGTAGATAAAAGCATGCCTGTGTTTGAAGTCAAAGTAACTTCTGTTAAAAGTGATTCAAGGGTTGACAGTGAGCTCAACCTTAAACTAGGAATGTGAAATATTAGAGAAAAGAAAGCATATATGAAGTGAAAAGGAGAACAGCCATTTTGGTTAAGCCAAGTATGTATGTGTGGTTATACATTTCCCAGTTTAAACCACAATGATTTCCATTCATAAGAAAAAAACAGTTGACATGAGACAGCACACACACAGTTCGTGCGAAAGCCAGGCGCTATTTTTGCTTGGAACCATGCATTAGTATGCTGCAGTTTTATAAGAACAAAGGAAAATGCTTCACAACCCAAAACTTTTTTCATCATTTTAAATATATGGCATCTGCAAGAAAAGTCATGCCACTTAGACTACAAGATATTGAATGAATTGCTTATTTTTATGCTTGTGGTCACTTCAGTCTAATATTAATGATTTCTTTCTCACTTTCAACACTGCACACATCAGTGGACTGTTTCATTGCCAGGAATTAGACTCCCAGAACATGTCATTTTGCAGGCAACCTGCCCTCAAAACTTCACTCCTATTCATAACTAGCAGGTTATAGACATCACTCATCCCCATCTTGCTCTCCTGGCTGGGAGCTTTTTGGGAGTAGGACAGCCAGTTTGAATGAACATGTTCACCTTTCCTATTGATGTTAACTGTTATTATACACTACCACTGGGGAAAGCAAAGCTCACTCCTGTACAGGACATAAGTAGGCTCCTTAGCAGCAGGTCTTGTCTGGCCCTGTCATACCACAAACGAGGAGATGAGAGCCCATCATGGTTAATAACAGGGGTCCTGGTAGACCTCACCAGTCAATGCAGGGTCAGCCCTGGGTACAGAGAACTTCATCTGAACTACTCTTCTACTCCCAGCACTTCTGGAATTTTTCTTATAGAGGGCGGAGGGGTCTCACTATGGCACAGGTTTGGAAAAGAAGCTCTTCTTTGACGCTACCCCCAGTCAAAGGGATTTTTCAAGACTATCTGGAACTCGGATTCTAAAAGAGATGTGTCAATATTCCATAATACACATTTTTCTTTGAACAGCACCAGCTTCAAGCATTTGTAAGCATTACCAGAGCTAAAAGTAAGCTACAGGTTTTAGTTTCTGAAACCTGTACTGCATTTACAGTAAGTTAAAATTAACTGAAAAGAAAACTGCTTAAAGATGCATGCTACATCTCCAAAGCTGTAGTGAGAAAATGTGATCCATATTCACCAAGGGCCTGATTCTAGTGTCCTTGTTTTTCCCCCCTGCCTTCCTCAAAAGATACCAGGTTTTTATCAATGTTTTACCAAAGTCTCTCTGATTATTAAATTATAATGCTTGCTACTGGAAAAACAAATCTGGCCTTTTAATATTACCTGGAGAAGAGGAGTGTGAACATGCGACACTACATGAGGGAGCCTTCGCCATTCCCGAATGGCTAAACTGCTTGCCATTTCTACCAGGCGCTCAATAAAGTTAAGTTGCTGTTCTTCAGGATGGCAGATTGCCAAGTATCCTCTGTACATGTTGACTTTCCATGCCATCTCTTTTGGGCAGCTTAATTCCACCTAGTAATGAAATAAAAAAAAATGGTGAAGAAAAACTTTTTTTTTGCTTAGACACAAGAAAATTTGGAAAGCCCTCCAGGTCTCTTCACTAACATACATAGAATATATAGAGAAAAAAAGTCACGCTTGCCTATATGCAAAGTTGTCAGTGAATGTCTAAACCAGTGGGGACTAACCTTTTTCGGCACATACGCCATAAAATTAACCCTGCAGGCTCCACACATGCCCCTCCGATTCACTGCTCTGCTTTCTGCTCCCAGCCTTGTACTCCCTGCCTGATGTGCTGCTCTCTGCACTATCTGCCACCTGTCCCATCTCTCACCAACACTGTCACACAGACTGCGTGTGCCACTTGTGGCACACATGCTACAGGTTGGCCACCCCTGGTCTAAATTACTAAATGCAGTATAATGTAGATGTATCTCAGCTAGTTTGGAAACTGGTCGCAGCAAGATGTGCCAGTGAAGAGCTCAATGCAGACTAATTTTCCCCCTCAAGGAGAACAAATTAGCCTGAACTGCCAAAGGCAGACTGCTTCCAGTAGAAAAGCTAGCTGAGGCAATCTGCAGTTTAGACACACCAGGCATGCATGGGAAACCACTAAGAGAAAGAGAGGGTTTTCCTCCTAAAATTTCTGTTAGTCGTGCTAGATACATTGTTTAATTTAGAGAAAATGTATTTTCAGCAAAATGCAGTTTTCAATAAATGACTTTTAACTATAGCACATGAAAGTTAACAGCACCGATCCATTCGATTAGTTATCCTCAGACAAAAACACTCAGAACAGGTTCACCCTTTCTGTTTTTTTAAAAGGATGGATGTCAGTCACTTACATCCTTGCATACTCATCTAATACTAGCAATTAAATAGAAATCAGGGCATTGTGTGCAAAACTTAGTGCCCATGTGCAGACCTAAACAAAGGCTGTGTGTACAGTAAACTTGCTGTCCTTGATAATGACCCAGGAGCAGTGTCCTACCCCAGCCAGGCTGTTTCCTACAACAAAGGCAACAAGGCCAAAGTCACAGCCATGGAGGTGGCTCTGCAGAGCTAATCAGCCAGCCTGAAGCACCACTGGAGTACAATGTCGGTGCTTCCTTTGTATGTTCTTGCAGGATTGGAGCTTAAATCAGACAGAGATAAATACATGTCCTCCGATTATAAGCAAGGTAATTCCATCACTTCTTGTCCATCCTTCCGCCTCTAAGGTAGAGGGCTCATGCGCTATTCCTTCTTCATTCATCCATGGTCAACCGCACCCTTCTAAGGATTCCTATGCCCACAGAAGTTTGCACTCCTCCAATGTTTCCCTGCTCCATGGTTATGCCACTGCACATAAGATGTATTCTTCCTTCTGTCCCAATCCATTCCACCCAAGGCAAAGCTTTCTAACCTCTCCAAAAAACAATAATGAGGAACTTCAGCTTCCTGAAAATGGTCCCCTACATACTAGCACATAGCATAGGCACCAACTGCCTAGCTGGGAGAGTCCGTCATTCAGTTTTTATGAGAATAAGTAGCTGACAAATTTTTAAAATACGCGAGCACTAATTATATTGTTCATGTCAAAACAGTATTTAAACACAGGTGCTCAGTCAAAGTGACTTAACATGAATAAGGAATAAATTTAAAGCTATTTTGAGGGACTTCTTAAAATGCAGAAATAGCAAAATGACAGCAGGAAGATGCACAGCACAACTTAGTTTAATAGCTGCTTGTGGTACCTACGTAAATGCTTTAGAAATAGTCTGTGGAAGAGTTGGCAAACTCTTTTGAAAAGATTTTACTAAATTAGAGTGTCCATTTAAAATAACTTATAAATATTTGCTAACAATTGATAGCAAACTAGCCTCCCTGAACATTCAAATCTCCCACTGTAAACTATTTTTGGACTGACGTACTGCATAAGATTCCAACTACACTGACTTTGGTCTATTTTCGTTAGCTTAAAAAGTATCCAAGGAGTCTCCTTCAATTGGTTATATACTGTATCTTAATTATTTTAAACATTGCTTCTGCTTAACCTCAACCAGCTATTATGACTGAAGCAGGAAAGAGAAGCTGCCAGATAGCAACCTTACACTTATACAATGAAAACCATCTTTTTTATTACGTTATATGCCGGAACATTAAACACAATGGCAATGTGAGCAAATGGAAATGAGTCTTGGGCCCTATCAAAGGCCACTTGGTATTTTAATAGCTCAATTTTAATAGCAGATTATTAAAACTATTTCCCAAAGATTTAGGAAGACTGATATATAGCTACCATCTTTTCTGACCTCTCCCTATGGATCAAGAGTGGAACTTCATAAAACAATACATTTAATACAAGCTGTTCAAGCTCAGATCTCAGAAGGGTGGTACAAATGAATAGGCAAAGTGAAAATAGTAAGTAGAACAGCACAAAATCAATTATTCTTTCACATCCTGCTACTTGTGAAAGCCTGTTTTCTGACACCGTTACCTGAATCTGACTAAAGCCACAGAAGCTCAATTTATAACTTCAGTATTCTCTCCAGCCTGTCAGTAAGTGACTCATTACTGAAAATATCTCATTTAATATAATTCCAACTAAAGTGTAACTGCAGACACCGGTGATTGTCACATTTACTCAACTTGTTAGTCATCAACAATAGATCTTGTCAGACATGATCAATTCACTCAGTTTCAACTCAAGGATTAAAATTTACTACACGATGTATTCCTTATTTTACAGCTAAAGAAATTTCACTGCAAGCGTTCTTAAGAGTTTTTGTATAATATTCAAGGTTTTGTACATACCTGAACAGGACAGAATGAGCTACTGGTTTTAAAAACAGTAAACAAAATTCTAATTAATGTAGTAACCATATCTGATTGAGTCTTTGTAGGGTTGTACTCTGCAAGATCACCACAACTTTTTGATCTCTTAAATGACAAATCAAATATTTAAACAAAATATTCAGTTCTAGTTACCAGTAGAGTTAAAGGGAAAACTTCAACTTCTTATACTAAAACAGCCTGACAAGTTCAGTTTTGGGTCCTTACAAGCCAACACTGCATTTCATTATCCAAAAAAATGCTTAGCTTTTGCTGTTACAGCTGTTGAAGGAGTTACGCTTACTCTAGAGATGTACATGATATAGCACATTTTCTCATTAGAAAACGAGTAGTCATAATAAAGCAGAGTTTGTGGCTACCCAGTGTACAGGGACTGAAACCATAGGATTAAAGAATGCTCAGCGCTCTGAAAACATTAGGAAGTCAAGACAAATGCAGTCAATACTTGAATGGAAGTTACTGACATTAATGTTTTTTAGTTAATGGTTGTTGGGCTCAGAAACTGAACTGATTATTAAATTAGTATTTAATCTAAGTAAGGGGCTACTCATTCTGGCTAAATCCATTTATGGCATAAGAAGGAACAGCACAAGTTTCTGCTCAGAATTCTCCAAAAACAATCGAATCATGACATGAAATAAACCCATTATTCCAATCCTTGGCCTCTTACATAAAGACTGTCAATCACATAAGCCATGTACAGACATTCAGTTTCTCCTGGGGAAAATCGCTGCTCTCCCAGGAGAAGCCACAAGAGTTCGGATGTCCAGGCTTTTTCTCTCAAAGTAAAAATGGTCACTCCAAGAGAAAAAATAACCTGGGAACAACCAGGGTTAAACCACCTCCAGGAGAGTTTCTTGTGGGAGGGAGTATGTGCACACACTAAAACTTATCTGAGAAGAGACCAGTCTGTCTTCCAGTATACCCCCTCTTACAGAGACAGTGGTCAGAACAGGTCCCTTCACAATCTCCATACTATGTTGCATGGAAACACAGGATGACTGTGGTCAGCCAAGCAGGGCTGCCCTACACACTGCTACCATCTGTTGCAAGACAGACTAACGGGGCCTACAGAGCACATAGATGTGTGCACAGGAGGTCCCCATTCCCACACAGTGTCAGCAAAGCAAGCTCTCCACTCTTCAGGGCCTCAGCATTTGAACATTTGTGCACATGGCTCTGGGTAAGTTTTTCTATCAGGTTAACAAACCTGGGAGAATCCTCCAAGATTAGTGTAATGTGTGTACACATCATAGTGACTGTGGCATGCGGAACAGCAAACTCCTTTCCACTTGTGACTTAGGGTTCTGGGTTCAACTTCTGGTTTAAGCTACTGTACCTACCAACTAGTCTCAGCTGAACAAATGTGCTCAACAATAAAAAGTATAATTGTTTTCTTAAAACAAAAAAAATTGCACTAACATAAAATGTCTGACTGATGGTTTCCTATTCAAAATAAAACAGTCAAGAACCCATGCATACAACTATGCAGAAATAAGTGTACTGCAATGGACAACTCTATATTATAGCAAGGTTCTCGAGAAGTCTAAGATACTATATACAGTAATGCTTTAAACAACTGTACAAAAGATAGTGAAATCCCTCCACTGCACAACACAGACTCTTAACAGGTGACATTCGGCATATTTTGAGACTCTTTGGGCTGTGGCTTTAAACTGTCTAAAATCAGGGAGGCTTTTGTCCATGGAAGAATTCCTTGCCCTTAAGTCAAACATATTTCCATCTGCACTCTGCCTCTATAGAAAAAGGGAGTCACTTTTACAACATCCAGCAACCATCTGGTGTTATAAAAAAATCTATCTAAAATGCTACATTGTCAACTTCTGCTCCATGGAGAAAATGCAATTCCATATTTTAGTCTTTAAAAGGAGCTGTTTTCCATGTGCAGCACACCCCTATACAACCTGACTGCTCTACAACAGCCAAAATTTTAGGACATATGCATTCATCAAGTATATAGATAGCAAAGACTACACATTCTCTTGAGTAGAAAATAGGAAAGGATAAAAGGAAGGTTAAGTGGTGTACAAGTACATGTGGTTCAGCCAAATGGATTATAACCAAAACAATACCAACTCCATAATGAAAATCAGGCAGGTCAGCATTAGGCAGTGGCAAGCAGTATATTTTATCAATTGCTAAGTGAAAAATAAGATGATTGCACTCCCCCTACACAAGCACCTTACCTACATGGAAATGAAACAATACTTGTTCCATTTACAGAAATATAGCATATATAGGGAAATCACACACCTAGTTTTGACTTCTTTAAAAATAAAGTAATAAATAAATCACACACATACTTGCAAAAGTCACATATTAAACTACAAGTGCTGATTCAGAAACCTACTACTTCAAACATATTAACATATTTTGAACTTACAGCTGCAAGACTAACTTTGATTTAAAAATTATAGCACATCCGAAATTTTGAAGGTTATACCTTTCCACATTTCCCTACATATGCAACACGGAGCAATTCCCATTAGCAATGCTGCAGTGCATAACCCTGCATTTGAGTTTCCATTAGCAATGCTAACTCAAAGCGTATCACTCATTGTTAGAAATCTGTAAGTTGATTAAAATTACTTTCAGGAAAAACAAACAAGCACACAAACAAAAAAAAAAAAACTTACCATAAATTATGACGGTTTACAGATCATTTTAAACATCTGGGAAACAATCAAAACTGGGGAAAGAATTGCTCAGGTCCCTTGTAGATTCTGAACTAAATCTAATTTGAATTTTTATAAAGAGGCTATATCTTCAACTACCAATTCTTCCTTAAAAGTAGCCTAGACACTTTACACATGAAAGCATAAAAGCAAAACAACATTGATTACACACAGTATTGTGTGTAATCTTTTAATCTTGGCTCCTTGTCCCAGTTCCTTTGCCCACACAATCCAAATTTCCCAAAACACTACAATTCCTTATCATATCGGTCTCCCCTTCCATCTTTGCCCTGTTCCCCAACAGTGATTCCAAGTCTCCTTGTCCAGCTAGTCTTACACTTCCCCCCTCTCCCAACATATGCATAATGTAGTCAGCACTAGAAGCTATGAAAAGCTAGAGCAAGATACCATCTTCAGAGATTTTTAGCTGATGATGTTTAAGAAGTCCTTACTGAGTGCGTGTGCGCGCATGCACAATTTTTCAAAGGCTTATCACTTAGCCAAATTTAAGCAGCTGTTATGGGATCAACAAAGGCATATTCCTAATACAAAGACCACTTTATACCAAACTGGAGTTGTTCTTCCAGGTGCTCACCAAGGCATTTCCAAAAAAATAAAGAAAAAAAAAAAATAATTTTTAACTGTGGTAAAAACATTTTCCCTTGTGTTATCCTAGGATTGTTTTAGCTAGTAATCCCTCCTCTTCCCCCCATCCCACCCAAAAAAAACCCAACTGTTCCAGGTGGACACTCATCATGGATACATTTCAGCCAAAGTATTGATAATTTGCTACACTTAAAGTAACAGAAAACTATGTATCCTGGTGGGAAGTGTCGAGATAACTAAACAGCAGGCAGTGCCACCAGCACTGCCTATAACAGTCGTTTAAAAATCCAGTTTAGTGACTTTTTTTTTTTAAAAATCATGTTCATAAGTCTCATTTAAATTAACAGACTCAACATAAAGATAAAAGAAGCCTAATAGTTACTTAGTGGTGCAGTTTGTTTACTTTTTATTTAGAAGAGAGTTTTTTTCCCCATTTAAACAAATGTGAAAAACCCAAGTATGTTAAACAGTTCGCTGACAGGTCCCAATATAGAAGTATCCCCATCACCTTATGCCACTGCAGAGCATAGCCATATTTAAGCGGAAAAAAAAGTAAAGTCAATATATGCCAAGCATGCAATCATAACTCATCTCCTGCTGCACACGAAGTCTGCAGCTTCAGCTTGTGTCGATTTCCACAAAAATACAATAATGTTGACTAGTACGATCAAGCAACGTGCTCCAGCAGCAAGCTTACTCCAGCTCTTAAGCATATGGCTTCTGTTTAAACAGCATATGAATTTCACGTATTGCCAGTGTGATTTCATTTGACGTTATAATGCTTACGTTAAGTTATCCATCATTACCTAGAGTTTCAGCATTTTGCTTTTATGTCCCAAAACTGCTTTTAAAGTTGACTGGTCCAAAGCAGCCTAACATTAAGGGACCCCTGAGATCCCTCCCAGCCCTATAATTCTATAAGAAGATAGAGGGGAAAGCTCTATGGTATTAATCAAACGCAAGTCCTGACACCACAAATCCTGTACTTGGAGTTCTACACTAATGGGAAAAAAGTATGCTTGGGTAAAATTTGGGGATGGCTGCTCTGTGATACCATTTTTCCTCTCCACTACAGGGTGTCACGGGCCTTAGACATGCCTGGTGCTTTAAGAAAGGAGAAGGCTCTGGAAGAAGCCGAGTCAGCAGGCAGGAGAGCACCTGACCAGAAAGGGGCGGAACTTAACCAGGTGATAAGCCCAGGGCCAGAGCTGGGGCAGGCAGTCTCACCCTGGCCAAAAGTGCCTTTTTTTTTTGGTCAGTGAGTGCTGGCAGGCATTACAAATAAATAAATCAATAAATCATGGCACTCTACCTTTAACACGGCACATTCCCATGACATGCCCAGAAGAGGCAGCATGGTATTTCTACCCAGCTCCGCAGCGTCTGTAAAGATAGGGCACTTTAGTGGGGCTTTTTTGGCACTTTTATCTAATCGCAGATTGAATCACCTTCAGCTAAAGTGCCAAAAAGCCCCGCAGAAGTGGCCGTTCTTTATAGACTCTGTAAAACCAGTCTGAAGTCACGCACTCTCTTCTGGTGAAGTGCGTTTTTTTTAATTTAGTTTTTAATCTACAAGTGCCTCCATGGATGCTGAGCACCCACTAGTTTTTTTTCAGCAGACGCTTGCGCCCCGGAGCACCCACAGAGTCAGCACCTATGACCCTGGCTGCTGACATAGAAGGAACTCCTAAGCAAGCAGCAGACACAGGGAGACTCTGCACTCCTAGGGGTAAGAGAAGGCAGCCTTAGAGCTAAGGTCCGGTGATTTAAGGATTGAGACAAGAGGTGCTGGTGGTCTCAACCAACCCAGAAGCAGGGCTGGGGTTCCAAGGGTTAGGACTAAAGGATGAGGAGCAGGGCCAGAGAGCTCGAAGCAGGCCTGAGGCACTGGGTAGCCCAGGGGAGCCAAGCATAGTTAAGGAGCAAAGGATAGGGGTGCCCAGAAGAGGTGCACTGACAGATTTTCGCAGCTGATACCAACAGCCGATTTTTAATGAGGCATATTGGCTGATACCGATCTGTTTTCCAATACCCAGCCTGGCAGTGTGGAGAGGTGCCTCCAGCTGATAAGTCTGTTGTGGTGGAAGGGGAGGGGCTGCTGGGGCAGATCAAGGCCCCCGCAGTGAGGGAGGGTGTGGGGCTGGGGCAAGCACGGCACAGAGCCACGGCTCACATGGGAGGCACGGGGAAAGGAGGGCTCCCGGCGCTGCGTGCCACTCGGCCGGGAGCCACTGGTCCGGCACCTCGTTCAGCACACACCTGCTTGTCCAGCACCTCCCGCTGGTGCTCCTGCCACTCTTCTGGGAGGGCAGTGAGGGGGATGTACCCTCAGATCTGCACAGGGCAGGATAGGGTGGGCTAGGGCCAGGGCTGCATCAATGTCTTCCCATAGCCCCTTCCCAGGGCAGCTCCACCTCACCAGGAAGAGCTTGGTGCCAGACCAGGAAAAGCTGCCAGACTAGCGGCTCCCAGCCAAGCGGAGCAAGCCATCCATCCCCCTCGTGCCCCCTGGGCGAGCCGCAGCTCTTTGCTGCACCTGCCCTGCCCCGGCTAGGCACTGCTTGCCCCAGCCCCTGCCACAGCTGCACACTCCCTCACTTGGGGGGGGGGGGGGGCGGCCTTGATCTGCCCCCAGCCCCTTCCCTCCCCTTCCAGCACACCAGACTAACCAGCTGGAGGCAGCTCTCCACGCTGCCAGGCTGTGCTCCTCGCTGCCTGTGCTGCGCTGTGGCTGCATGCATGCACAGGCCATTCATCAGCCAAATTATCAGCTTGATGTGGCTGATTTCCGATATAGCAAATTTTCTTTATATCAGTGCTAATCCGATATTGGACCAATGTATCAGCGCACCTCAAGGTGCCCAGGTAACCAATTTAACAGATGTAACATATGGACCCAGAGCACTGGGATACCCCTGGGGAGAGACACTTACTGGATAGGACAGAGCATGATCACTAACATCTGTGAGGCACAGGCGTGGTATAAGGGGTAGCTGAAGCAACAAAGGCAGAGCAGGGGCCAAGTGGCTACAAGGTGGGGGTATCATGGCCACCCCTGGGATCTGTGCCTGGTACACAGGCTTACTTTCAGCAGAACTGAATGCTGACCATATATGACAAATTATGCATGCTACTTCCCCACTTTCTGTGTAGACACATGCACAAATATGCCCATGGAAAGCGCTTAGAGAAATAAACTTCCAAGGAGTTCTCACAGAAGCAACAGTTACGAAGCTTCACCACTCACAGGATATGCTGAAATCTAATTATTTTATTTTATAATCTAATTAACACTGACAGCAGGGGTTGGGTGTTCTTTATTGTTCAAAATCAACAATTTAAAAGCTCTAGCACCACAGAGAATGGGCTTTTTCATTTTGAAGATGTGAGTTTAGCTGCAACGTATCTAGCCTTAGTTTAATTGTCATAAGCTCACCCTGTCCCCCAGAAACATGGGGTTTTCCCCATCCTTATATTTTTCCTGCCATCATGCACATATTTTTATTTTTAATTTATTCCCAAATAAAGTCATTCTCTGAGGGGGAAAGAGGAAGAGAGCAGGGGAGTTGCACTATGTGCAGCACTACAAATGCCCCTTCAAGTTTCCCTACATATCTCACTGAAAGGCACTGGTAAACTACTTAGCTAACCATTTGTTGCTTTTTACTAACTTAGCACCATATCCTTTCACTCACCCTGGCAACTGCTACCTTCTTATGAAATATCAATTCTGAATCATAATGCAACTTTATAAGGAGACATAAAGAAGACAGAAAAATAAAAGAGAACTAAGTTTGCCTCCTAAAACAATGCGATCTGTTTGCCAAAATACCCAGCTAGCTATATACTATATCAAAGAACATCCCCAAAGAGTAGATTACTGCTTCTGTGAAATGAGCTGTAATCCCATCTTAGTTGGAATACAATCAGCACAATGAACAACAAAGCATTATCACCGCACAGTCTCAAAGAAAAATAAAATTCACCTGCACCAGTGCCTCCTTCATAGCAGTCCAATTTGAAACTCTCCATGCACATTCTAAAACTAAATAGGGATTTATATGGCCCTTTGACTGGCCATACTCTGTTAAAGGTTCCCACTGGTTCAACTCCTTTGAACAGCTACAAAAAAAGAAAACGTGGTTAAATTTGGTTTGAAAAAGCCAGAGTTTAACAACAGACTCCTTACACAGTTCACATCAGAATAGCCTGCGTGTTCATGAACATCTGAAAAGTGGTTAATCTGGCACTGCAATGGCTTTTAAATTACACTGCACAACTAAAAAAAAAAAATACATGAATAACCGTTACATAGAATGTCTATGGCAGGGAAAAGAATGCAGTTTTTCTCCCCCCAAAAGACTGATTTTTACAGGGAAAATTAATTCAAGTGTTTCCACTTACCACACATTATTCTTCCCTACTATTTTAGGTGCAACAGTTCAAGAATTTGTAATAATAGTAGCAGTAATAATATTTTCTATTCTTCTAAGTTGAACTGCATTTTAAATGGCCTTGGTTAAGTTTTATTCTAATAATAAATATTTAACATCACCAGATTCTTTTCTGTTGGTTAGCAGCGTCAAGCATTGTCATAGCATATATTTAAAACTCAGGTATCATTCCTTTTGAACAGGCTGAAAACACGAAGAAGAGCAACTGCTATGATTAGCCTTGTCACAGTCATCCATTTTGTGTTGATGATTTAAATATTCGTGATAGCCTTACAGTAAAACTAAAAAATGAATGCTCAAACATTTCTGGGAAAAAAAAAATATATACTGTGTGGCACAGGGATAAAGCTGCATCAGTTTTAAGATCTTACCGAATCCAATGGTCTTCCCAGAGTTGGTACTCAGGGAAGATTGAAGGGGAAGCATTATTTCGTTCATGTTCTTTTTTGGCTTTTTCCATTGCTTTTTCATAGGTTTCTTGTGCCTTAAAAAAGAAATCCAAAAAAGTTTTAGCTTTCCAGCTCAGACAAATATGCAACAGACAGTTCTTCACTATGTCATTTTTAAAAAGGTACATATGATTTTCAATAATCTTGATAAACGCTAGCATACAATCAGACAGGAGGATTAAACATTGTAATATTTACACTCTTATGCCACTTAATCAAATTAGGGAGGTACTGAGGGAAATTGCTTTCAGTTGTATTTAATTTCATCTTATCAATGTACCAGCTGGTTTTATTATAACACTTCATATGGAGACAGTCTCAAATTTGAAAAGAAATTTCAACTAGTTCTTATTAGCAAAATACTAATAGTTAACCTACATAGATCAGCTTTTAGTAGATGTGTTTATGTTTTAAGAATACTACCTGTTCAAAGAAGCCATGCTGTTCATAGGCTATAGCAGTTGCTGTCTCGGGAAATTTACAGCGTTTTTGCCATAGTCCAGCCCACATATCCTCCTCTTGCAGCAAAGAGTAAAGCTCAGCTAGGGAATCCAGTATTTCCTAAGGATACAACAACAAATCACATATTCTTTTAACTGCTGTAATATTTAGTATATTTTTCTTTTATCAAGGGTACATCTTACATATTGCAAGAAAGCTGACATATTTTGTACTAAAGCATATGATCATCAATATTACATCTAATATATTATAAATGACAGAGGAAGATGACCAGGTACTCCATTTCTAAAAGTGCTATTTCTTGCAAGGTATCAAGATAAGAGATTTTTGAAAAAACCTAGAAGGCATGTGATCCATAATTAGAAAATATTTTTTAAAAAAGAATACATTAGATTTCCATCATTTCCTCCCACAAACTCAGACTCTGTATTAACCTCACTTGTGCTACACAACCAAACACACGACAGAAGACTATTCAAGAGGACATTAGCACACCATTTGAGACTCAGTCCGTACAGTTTTTCAGCTGTCTGTGGATATGTTAGTGCTGACTAAAATCAGCTCATGGTATTAAGTGCAATCATCAATTTATATTGTATTAGCTAAATCAACTCATCAAGGTCATTTTCTACCAACCTAATTTGCTAGAAATGACACATCCCAAAGTAGGAGGAGAGGGGAACTGTATGTATGTATTTCTACCTGATCTCTCTCTCAAAAGCAAGAACAGGTGAGTCTAGTCAAAGTGTTGTAAAGAATTATTAAACAAAACGCAAATAGGAAAGGAGTACCAAGACAGGGGAAAAAAACGGAAGACTGCTATAGGCAAGAGCTAGGTAGAAAAGTGAGATACGTTGAGGCAGTATATTCCCGTGCACATGGAACAAGCATTTTTTTCACCAAATTAAAAATAACACCACACATTAAAATAAGAATGCCAGCAAGCCTATAACACCAGATGCTTGGATACTGATTTTAGATCCAGTTTGACAAAGGGCAACAAAAATTGTTTTTCCACTTATCTTCTAACAGTGCCCACAGGATGAGTGCCAAGTATCAGAAATAGTGTTTATAGAGAATAAAGTAACACACGTAACACTATTAATTTTCTTGGAAGTAGTTTATTTACCTGCTGAGGAGGGGTTATGCTTTCCTGTTCATAGAATTCTGTCGTCTGCTTAGGTTTAATCTGAAGGCTCAGCCCCTTCTCAAAGGCCTGATGTTCTAGCATCAGCGTGGAACGGAACCAGAGGTTGTGAGTTTTACCCAAGTATTTTAGCACGCAGGGCCGAATAGGAATGGGAGGCACACACTGCGACATTGCTTCCACAAAACAATTCAGGGCACTTGGTTGGCAGTCTCGTTGAACTTGATGGCTACCACTGCACAAGAAAGGGCTTATTTCGCCTGCCAAGGCCTGAAAGGAAAAACAGACAAAATGGGAAAGAGTCATTGCCAACACAGCATACTATATGTGACGACTTGCTAACACTGTTCAGATTAGGGGATTTTCATAAGAAGTTAAAATCTGAAAAGGTTAATGCCTTCAGAAATTGGATAAACTCATTTCTTTAAAAAACTAGTATAAAACATAAAAGCTTCAAGAAGCACTGGAAATTAAACTCTTTCCAAGAGAGGGAGCACATAACTAGGCAGACATATACAATCTACTGAAACACCGAACAAAAGGACGGGGGGGGGGGGGGGGGAGGGTTCTCACATGTTGCTGTCTATCCGACAAGATTTTCCACAATCGGGAGAAAAGCTGAATCCAAGTCTTCTCTGCTAATGGTGTAGAAATATGACACAACTGAACAAAGGCACTTAACAATGCTCCAGTCTAGAAATAAAAATAAATGAGTGTAAAAAAAAGTGACCGGGTGGGAGGGGGGAACCGAAGCCTTTTAATAATCTCACACCATGTAAAAACTACTATGACATATCCCTAAAACTCATGTGTCATAGTCATACATGTACAGTCACAGTACAGTGCTTCCCAATTATTATATTAAATTCTCAACATGATTTCTAATTTCCTGCAGAAGAAAAGTAACAATAATGAAATAAAATAATATTTTTGTATTTCTGAAGACTCTAGTTCATGACTATAAACTGTTGCAAAGAATTTGAAAAAATGTGTACATTGCAAAAAAAAAAAAGGGTTGCTGACTTGAATATTCAGACCAAAACAAGAAGGTCAGCCGGACAGAGCTGCTGCTGCGATTAGACAATTTACTACAAAACACTATAAACTATTAAAACCCAACTTCATGTCTAATCTGTTACCAGATTTTACTCCTCTTTGTATTTTAGTATCTAATTTGAATTTCAAGGCAGTAGTTTTCTTATAGAAAAAATTCAAGATACATGCAAATACAGTTGGTGGTTCTTTAGAAACCTTAATTAACATCCACCAAGAGATAATGAAGCTAGGAACAGTCATTTAACTTTCCAACAAAAATACACATTTTCAGTATACCTTCAAGAATCAGTACCAGCAAGAATTACTAATTTTCACATACAAAGTAACTGAAAAAAAGAGTTGTGTCAAGATCTAGAAAAACTTAAGCAATTTTACTTTTGCTTAGGCTCTCAGTTCCTAAATGCATAATTTACCCACGCTTAACTTCTTGATTTGGTCGCTCAGTGCTCTACTCCTGTGACAAAAATCTCATAGCAAGACAGAGAGACAAGGAACTGTTGCAGCAGCTGCTATGAAAAGGGACATCAATAAATGAGAAGAGGAATAGGTCCAGATAAAACAGGATACAAAGATGACATTTTGAACTTTTAAGTTCCCCTGGTTCCAGAATTCAGTCTGATTTAATGAAAAAGAAACAAAATGATGGGATCTGGCAGAGGATGGAATTAGACATTGAGAGAAGAGACCCAGACAACAGCCTCTCACTATAAAAACTTAGGCATTGAAAATTCCTATACTAGGTAGCTACAGAATGATACTAAATTTTAAAAGCCTTGTAAATATGCACAAAAAAAATGAACTCGATTTTTACTGGCATACAGGTTTGGAAACTTCAGTCCTTCTACAGTGATTTTCACGCTGCACCAACCAATGACCTGTACCAACCTTCACTTCTCGAAGAGAGTCAAGAAACTTGTCATGCCTGTTGGTCAACATGTGCAGCTGGTTGCCTATGTCCTTCTCAGAAAGTTCTTTGGTCTTAGGTGTACTGGTCTGGTCACCAGGAGCCAACTCAATGTCAATTTCTACATCCTATACAAAAAAAGGTAAATACAGAACAACACCCTCATTATTTCTGTATAAATACAAGAGAGCACTCAACTCAGCTTCAGCCTTTGGTAGTTTTTAAGACTGGGACATTTAATTTGCAGTGTGAAGAGACAGAAGGAAGAACCAAGATTGTTTTGGTGACACAGCAGTTAATAACCTTGCTGTAGCTCCAGATAAAAGTGACTCAGCCACATATTAATACCTGATCATTTGAGCCAAGGAGTCAACAGTGATGTTGGCCATATAACGGGCTTGTGTTCTGTTGGCTATAGAAGCTGATGTGCCTTACTCATGCCTCTACTTAGGCAAAACGGCTGCAAAGCTTAGCCTTTTTTTTTTTTTGGTCATCTCAATGCAAGATTAGAACAGAGATGTAAGGTAGGATCACAGGAGCCAGTAAGGAGAAAGGTATTAAACTCTCCTTTAACATGTACTGTTAACAGTTAGGCCTACTTGGCTTCATTATTGAATGACACGTCATTACTGAATGTCAGCATACCAAGATACATACAACAGTTCGGACCAACTGCAATGTGTCCTACAGACTGTGCTTGTTGAGATATCAATGCAAACAGAAGCTATTTTCATCTCCCAACAAATAAAAAATTACCTCTTCTTTGGATTCACTGTTTTCTCTTTCTCGAGGCTCTTGTTTGACATGAGTCACCATAGCAAATGCTGCTCGATCATGACTGTCAGCTAGGTTGATAACATTAGTGATAGATGGGAGCATGGCACCCTGACAGCTTGTCCCAATTGTGGTACTTCTCTCGCACACTGCCAAAAGGAGCTAAGACATTTTTAAAAAAAGACAACAGTTGTAACACTTTCTGCACGACACGTAAGAAAACAAGACGTTCATTTATTGCTTATTACACCTTTTCTTCTTGCCTATAGCGTCGTTAAAACCTCCTCAAACCAATGGTGGAAGGCAAATGGATTGAAACAGATCCAGTTACCCATTAGGAAGCAATCTTCAGCATCAGGCTAATCTGAATGAGTCCAAGTTTTACCACTCACCAAAGGAACTCCTCACCCCTTAATATCTGGCCCAGGTATGACTTTTCTCAGTAAATTTTATTGAAAACACAGGTAAGTTTGATAACACTTCATCTCACTTTTGCTTTTAAAAACAAACTCAGACAGGTCTGTATTAAAAGGAACTAAATATTCTAACTAAGCACATGAACATGAGGAAAATGCAATTACATTTCCTGCGACGCATGTTCAGGTACAAAGTGCAATAAGGAAGGTGAGGTGGCAACAAGCTGCCTAGCAACTGGCAGCATACTCCTACTGATACAGGAGCTCACGACGCAGATGTCTGGTCACTAAGTAGCATCTCTGACTGTACTAGAAGGACCAAGGCTTGAATGTTTATCAGTACAGAAATCTGCACTCCTGCTGTTGTATACTTGCCTCAGCAAATAAGTCAATGAATTCCCATTCTCAGCACAGAACCTTATTTGAGGCCAGTGTATCTGCCTTCAAGGCTGCTATTTGATTATTAAACTCCAAATATATATATATATTATACATAGGTACTATACAAGTATATCAGTACGAGAGAGAAAGAAATAATCAAATAGCAGCCTTGATTGAGATATAGCTATATAGATATCTCAATCAATATCTAGATATATAAAATACATTAGTACAACAAAATATGAGACCCCATAAGGTCACTATAGGAAAGAAGGGTTTTTTTCCATCCAAGCCTTATATATTTATGGAAATTAAATGTAGTGCCTTCACATTTATACAGTACCTACAAAAAAGTTTTTCATTCGAACACATGATTTACCTAAAAGATGTGGCAACTCCTGCTGTTCCCCATCTCTCAGCAAGTAGCTCTGTTTGAGCGCCAAAAACTAATACCAGAATTGCTTTATGCTTAGTAATTTTATATTTATTTTATATAAAGTCTTCTAAAGAAGTGATTTAGCTCCCTTTTGTTTTAGACAAAGTAATTTCACACCACTGCAATCCTCCATAAAATGTCACATCCACACTTCAGACATCATATTCTTACTGAGATATCTTCTTAAATTCAGTCTGCCATGAAGATTCTTCCTCTAGTCATTTTTTTTTTAAATAAAAAATTCAAGCTGAGCACTGATTAGACATTTCCCTAGTGAGAGTGAAGCATTAAAGGTTTAAAATAAAAGCCACAGGAGTCCATAGCTAAACGGAGTCATGAAGGTGGTTAAGAGATTTCCCGTGTATCAACTTTTCAAGGTTTATGCGCTTTGTATTTGCTTTAAAATGCAAGACCTGATAACTCGGGTTTCACAGCTTTGATATTAAAAGCATCACATTTCAAGATGCACTTTGCCACAGCGCATCCACAAATAGACCAGGAAAACAAAGAGCAAACAAACGTTTCTAAAATTACAGTTACACTTCTGATACAAGTGGGTTTCATACCTCAATGCACTGCTTGATCCAAAAATGGTTTCCCATTGCTTCCCAATTTTGAGAACAAGTTACATAAAGCAAGCGCTCATAGACACGACGCTTCATGGAATTGTCAAAGACTTCAAAAAATTTGGCTCGGATGAGAGGCTGAGCACATCGGAGTCCAGAAAGGAAGGCAGGTTCAAGTTTAGCAGTAAGCTCGCTGCCTGAAAGGTTCTCATCCCTAGGAGGAATGCATAAGCAATTGATAATACCCTTTCAGTGATCTGGCTATTTTCAATCACATGGATATATTTTTCTGTTCTACAATTTTCCAGCAGGTATTAGCAGCTTACTAATGCCTAGGGTTAAGCAGAGCATTGTCTGCTACCAAAAACCTTAAAGTTCTGGGCTACCAACCACCACCATTATCCAAGTCCTTTGAGGACATTTTATATGTAGAGCCAAAAAAAAAAAAAAAAATCAGAAAAATAGCAAATACCCAAAAGACCCAACATACCCAATGGGAGCCCCGGGCTATGTATCAAAATTTTTGCAACCCTACTGTTATTGGGCTCAACTAAATAAGTATTATGTGAGTTTCTTATGTTGGACACCACTTGCCTAAAGGGTACAAAGTAGGAATACTGGTTGCAGGGACCATTGCTGGTTTTGTAGACTGCTCTTTGACCTCCTCCCACATACACTTTTAAGTCTGTGTGTATATAATGCTACATTACTGGAGACAATATTGTGAACCAGGTGATCCACATTGCCAGGTAGAAGTTTGAGACAGATGGTCAAAAACCACTGCTGGAGCAGTGAAATGATATGAAACTCCCTCTTAACTTTCAGTCATCTGTTTTCTGCTACTTAAATCTCATCTCCAGCTCCAAGCATCACCACACAAATAAACACCACCAGTGTAGGCAAGCCAAAATTTGCACTAGAGCAGCCCACCCTTGCTTAAACTATGCAAATAAGCTCTAATTACAATCTGCTGATTGCCTTTTCGCTATTCATGGCCCGCTAGCAAAGTGGCAGACAAGGCAAACCCTCTTAATGAAGGCAAGATCAATAGAGAAGCTTAACAAATGGACAAGAGGGGAGGAGAAACATAGTTTAGCAGTTATCACTGTACCTAAAACATGACCAATTAAAAGGATGCCCCACAAAATTCTCTCCTTGCTTCTACTGAGGACTATAAAGAAACTACGTACCCACCGTTCTAATGTGAATATGTAAATATCTTCATTCCCGTCTCAGTCAAGTGAAATAACTGTGCATTTTATTTTAAAAAATTACCCTTAAAAGATAGATGGACTGTTATAAAGGTCATATATGATACAAATTATGAACCAATAAGCTGCAATACTTGATTAATAGCTATAATTACCTATAGACATAGTTAACAAGGTCTAAAAACTGGGCATTTAATTCAAGGTCTTCTGGAAAACGCTTTTCAATGTAGGTCATCATTTTCACTAGCAAAATGGACTTCTCCCGGAGAGTAGGTGTCTGCGTTAAAAGAAGACATGATTCATTTTCTCAATTCATCTTTAAACACAAAGAACAATGGCATGTCCAAAGTATAATTTCAACCATTCGATACACCATTTTTTCTATTTTTAAGCACCTGAAACATGACTCAGAAGGTACCCCCCCACACTATTTTTTAAGGAAAATAATTCAAGTATTTACAGTTTATGGTTCTAGCATACAACTACAGCAGATGCTTAAAAATCATTAACAGTTAAAAACAAGTTAAATTATTTAATTACTACAAAAACTGTGACTAACTAGTGGTAACAAAAAGTACAAATAAACAAACAAACAAACAAACAAACACACACACACACACACACACACACACACACACTTTGTACTTATACACTAGGTCATACAAGCTAATATTACAGGGAAAAGGATGGCAGACAGACAAGTATCACAGAGAACGCTGTACACTAAAAATGTGAAAACCTCCTACAGTTAAAATAATAGGCAACTGGGACTTCACAGGACAGAAGTAAAATGGATTTGGACCCAATGCATGAAAAAAGGTTTCATGTACACATACCACTAGATACAAATATGTAGTCTCACATCAAAGAAGTGAACAGTTTCTGTAGTTTTAAGCTTTAGGACATGCATTTTTAAAATTTGAAATTAGGCTCTAAACCTGTGCTATCAATATTTCATACCTTGTTCACTGCTAAATTGTGTTTGGTTTTTTTTAAATAGGATTTTTTAAAATCCTTTATTTTTTTTAAAATTTTTAAATATATATACACACATATACACACACAGGCATTTTATATTCCTAATCAATTTAAGAGGAATATGACATAACTACCATGAGATAACATTATCTAAAAGTATTCCACTACTATATATTTTAACTGAAGAAACTATTAATCCAGGATAATTTACAAGATCCAACACCATCTTTTAGATAGGTGCTCTTCTTTCCTTTAATTTCTATTCGCAAAATAGTACATTTGACCAAATAGAGTGTGTAAATCAATACAGTGCTCCAGTTGCTTTCACTTGGAATCCAGGGAATTCAAAACTTTACAGGAAACATTTGAACTTGCAAAACTAGATCCTTCAAAATCATTCTCTCTTTGTAAAGGGCTAAGTACAGTTAGTCAAAAAGCCCAAGGCTGAATTGATTCAATCTTCGCAGGTCGGTCTCAGCTGTGTAGACTGAACTGATGAGCAAGTGAACAGACATTCACTTTTGATTCTGGAAATGCAGCCACATGCCTGCAGTGGCTCAGACCAGAAGTCAAGGGGCACTAGAGCACACCTCCCTGCTCAGCTGGGCTAGCCTTCCCACCTGTGAGAGGGGAGCAGGGCAGGTGCAAAGCATCTGGGGATGCTGGGGGACTGTGAGTTAACTTGAATATGGAGGGAACCTGGGACAGAAGTTCAATAAACCAATTTAACCTAAATCAGTAAAGTCTGATACTGCATCTATCCAGGTTTATCTGAAACCCATTTCAGCCATTTTGAAAGAGGTTTATATGCACTGAACTTCTGTTGTGGTACAGATCTGAACTGGTGATCACTTATACTGGTTGTGTAATTTCTGTCCCGAGGCCAGAAAATTAAGCGGGTTTTATTTATTTAGTATTTAATTGCAATGACACTTTTAACTCTGTTCAACTTTACCTGATTGGCTGCCATTGGAGAATTGTTTTTCACCCACTCTTCCACTATTTTTACCACTGCACGAAGAATTTTGGCATCAGTAGATTTTTCAATCAGTGATGTTAAAATTGCTTGTATAAAGTTTTTCCTCATCTCCATGCTCATCACAGCAAGACGCGTTTTCACAAGATCCAAACTTAGCATAACCAGTTCACTTGTACCTGCTAAAGACAGCAAGAAAACAAATTTTAAAAAAACAACACAGCAATACAATTTTAAAATCACCTGTCAAGGGAAAAATGGTTTCAATTTTAACTGTAAATTAGCATCCTCTAGATCTAACTTTATTAACAATTTACAAAGCTGATAACCCTCTTCCTCCCCAACAGCAGATGAGAAGCCATCTCACACATTTTACAGAAGAAAAAAAAGAAAGAGGCTGCAGGTAAAACTGTAGAAATTTCAATAGTGGAGAAAAAAAATATATTACCATGGATACAAGTCTCTATAGGCAACTATTTTTGACACCATTGCATTCCATTCCCAATTAAATGGGCCACAGTGTCCTTCAGAAGAACCTTCCCGTTTAATACTGCCCATCCAAAAACAACTAACAAGTAGAACCTTATTTCAGTAAGTCTTTGGCAAAACATTTATAGCATACCAAATAGTTATAAAGCATGAATAACCATAACTTAACTTGGCAAATGAAAGTACTTTGCAATACAGTATTCTTGATCAGTTATTTCCCAACTTGCTTAACTGCTGAACCTAATAATTTGCTACGCGTTTCTCAGTGATTAGCAGAATCTGCAACATTTTAGTCTCTTTAATTAGTATATAGGTTATAAATCCCAAATTGGAAGCGTTTCTTAAAAACAATTTTCTTCAGTAGCTTAATCATTAATGTATACATTTGGTTCTTTAATAGCACTGTATTTCTTTAGCACTGTTGGTATTTTATATTCATCTCATTTGAGAATAGGCACAACCTTGCCTACCAGTCACTACTGTAAGACAGTAACAAGGGCACAAAATTCAGAGAGCTGATTACATAGAAAACTGTTATCAGCATACCTCAGTTCAATTTAGAACCAATGAAAGGAGAGAACTGGTAACACGTTAAGGAATTTTGAAAGATTTAATATTAACACAGTACATTTCAAACCCCTGAATCGAAGCAAGTGATATTTGGCTACTTGTTCTTTTTCTTTGTTTTTTAATCAAGTATTGAGGACCTATAAAGTGCTATTTTTCCCATCAATTATTTCAACGAGATTTCTCATTTTTAATTACGTAGTTTCCAAGTTACACAATGCCTCATAACATTTTAAAAAAACAAAACATGACAAATGTAAAACTAGGTAACAGTTATTTTAAAGGGTCAGAGGTTAAGTAGAGATTACATTGGCTATCATAGATTTGTAAAGTAATGTATTACCGGTGTTTGCTTCTGCTGTTCCTGCTGCAGCCTGTGGATTTAAATGTTCCCTGACCATCTTCTGCAGAGATCGCATAAAAACTGAAATCAATCTGTCTATGTAGCTAGGATTGTTACTGCATGCAGACTTCAGAATCATTAAAGTACCTAAAGATACAAACAAAAGCCTCTTTTTAAAAAATGAAACTTTTGTCATTAAGAATTTAGTTAACCAGCTATCATATCTTTGTACATATCCTATCAAAAGGAACACCAGATATCCTAATTTTGGACAGGGGGTTGTTCTACCTTGGGAAGAGACACGCTACTATTCATACTACAAAGACCTGAAATCTATATAGGCTTCTGCTGGCAAAGGCTATATTCTTTTATTTACCGCTCACTCAGTATGCCTTCCTCAAGCAGGAGTTAAATTCTGCTTTAAAAAAATTAACAGTTTTTCAAAAAGGTACATACAGGAGCTATGCAGGAGCTGCATTTAGTATGCTCCTCAACAAGTCTGTATTATGACAAACATTGATTCCCCCCATCAAACTGCAGTTAATGCCTATACAAACATACTGGATACAAGTATGGAGTTTGAGGCTGATCTGTCTGTATTTATACAGAACAGCTCACTATCGTATTTACCCGAAACCTAGACAACTCTGCATTTAAGACAACCCCCCAATACTTAGATTCTATATTTGGAAAAGTTATAAATGTGTTATAAACTTTCCAAGTATAGAATTTAATTATTGGAGGGTCATCTTAAATTCTTCCCCCATATTGTTGCAACAGGGAAAGCAGTGTCAGGGGGCAAGTTGGAAGAGAAAGGGTGAGCAGCTTGCCCCTGTTCCTCCAACGCTCATTTGCCCCTCCTCCCTGCCCCTGCTTATCTTGCTCTGGCAGACTCTGTCCCTGCTCCACTCTGGTTGTGCACAGAGCAGGACCACAGCCCTACCCAGCAGCAGCAACAGCAGCAATATGGCACCCCCAGTTCCTGCCTGCCACTTCATACTCGATTTCAAGACAAAGGGCTCCCCACCACCCATATTAAAATGGGGAAAACAACAGTATATCAGGGGTTATCAACTGGGGGTGGTATGCATACCTGCAAGGGTATTGGAAAGGTCCTAGGGGATATGTGTGGGCAGGGACAGGGTGCCATCTCCAGGAGCAAGATGGGGTGGGAAGAAGGTGCAAGGGCAGCAGCACCCTTTTGAGGGCTACACAGGTGCCATCTAGCCAGCTGGATGCGGGGGGGGGGGACTTGAAGGCAGCCGCTGCCACCCACCACCCCACCGCACACCACTTTCCCACAGCCAGCTGCACATGCAACTGGCCATGGGGAAGTGTGTACAAGTCCCCCGCCCCATGTCCAGCCACTGCCACCAGAAGAAGGGTTACACTTCTTAAAAAAGGTTGAAAACCCCTGCAGTATATTTACAGCTATATTGTTATACATATATGTTATACTGTTATAGCTACATATATATGCATATATGTTATAACAAAACAAACAGATATATTATATATAGGTGTAATGTGTGTGCATGTGCATGTGTGTACACACACAATGTTATACAGCTATATCATTACATCTGTCTATATGATCTACAGAAACAGAGTCAGGATACAGTCTTATGCCTCAAAGCAGCTTTAAAGGCATCTTTGTTATTCGCACACTTCGTAAAACCACAGCTATTTTGGGGTGGGGAAGAGTGGAGGTGTTGTTAATAGAGTGACCAGATATGCCTTAAAAGTGTTATTGCCTTTCTCCTTCTCCCCTCATTTTCCTGAATTTTAGCACATTTTCAGATTCTGCATCTCTTTTTATGAAGCATCTGTAAGACATACCGACACAGAATGAACAGGAGAATCTAACCTTGGAGATCTCTGGACAAAGGACACAAAGCATCTTTCTTGGTTAGCATGTTGTACAGCACATCCTGACACCTGACAAATAGGCAATTCCCAAAGTGAAATTACATCTGTCTACACAGATCACAGAGGTGGATAGTGAAGGACATTTGCCATTTAAAGCAGCAAGCTTTCCAAACCCGCACAATTTCAACTCTGCACTGGTTCCTGACAGAACCAATTCTGTGCCAAACTTGGTATGACTCGCCGAACTAGTTACTCCAGTATGGCTCCTTTGTAGTCAGGTGTGCAGATGAGATCTCTGGTAGTTTAATGAAAGGAGAAATCAGAGAATCTGTTCTAGAGTGTATGTAAATCCACTCAGAATTGTTATAGTTTGAAAAGCATGCTGTTCTTGCAACAGTCTCTTGTTTTGATTCCAAATTTGGAAGACAAAAAAATCTTGTATATGACATATAAATAAGCTAATGTATGAAGACTTCCAAAAACCTAGACTTACATGAAAAAAAATATAAAAAACATATTTTCAAGAATGTTTATACATGTTGTTTGAAACAGAATTTTATCTCCGAAAAATAGCAACTGTAAGATTTTGGCTGGGCCAAGTGAAGGTTTCAAGAGCTCTTACTTGGCATCATTCTTAAAAATTTGAACGCTTCTCTTTTCTGCGTGCCTTCTAACTAGGACACCTAGACAGCAGTCAGTCTCCACTTCCAATACTTATCTTCCAGCTACTAGAGGGTGATAGAATGCAATGAGCCCTGTAGTCTTATTCCTCAAGGCTGACAGCCTTCATCCCAAGGTCATTTCTACATCAAGATTCCCCAGGGCATCTCATAGCACTATCTACATGGCCATCAGACAAAACCCATCATATCAGCTTCCCCTTAACAGAAAATAAAATAAAGCCTAATGACAAAGAACATACTGTGTATCAAGCCCATTTATATACATTTACCAGAGGAGAGGGAAACTCACCGAAGAGCTGGGAAGGATTAGCATTAGTGGCCTTTTCATAATTAGTAAGTCCTTCATAAATAACCTTCCCAACTGCAGCATAGAGGCACTCCAACTCTTCATACTTCGAAGCAACACTTGAAGTACCTGCAACAGAGGTGACAAAATTCAAACTAAAAACCATGCTTTCTAATTCTAATGTCCCCCAGAGAACAAGAAAACAATACGCAGTTACAAGGGCACCTATACATTCCTTGAAATATATTGGTAAAAAGCTGCTGACACGGTAAAGGGATCTCTGAACTGTGTGAGAAAAGATTCACTCATACCCAGTATACAACACACACAGATGTTGTGTTCTGCAGAAGCCGATATAAATTAAGTTAGTAGTGATATGATAGGATTTACTCTTGTCAACTGTTCCGTGTTACCCACAGCCTTTCTTTACACCCAATTTCCCTTTCTTGTTTTAGGGAAACAGTTATGTTTAACAACTGAAAAACTGCATTTTCAAAGCAGAAAAATGATAATTGCAAAAGACATTAAATTTATAGCAGGCATTTCTTGAGCCTAAGTAATGACTGCCACAGGTCATTAAGTTTTTATGTCAATGGATAATGATGTATTTCACATGCTTACTTATTTCAATTTTTTTTTCCATAGAGGTTGAAAGTGCAAACTAAAATGGACCATAAAATGCAGAACTTATCAAACAAAAGATTAACATATTCAGAAGTGTTCTAACCCCACCCTTAACCACTTCAGTTGGGTAGTAGAAAGAAAAAATGAAGAAAATACCACATACTTGGTTCTGTAGGGAAAATACCCATTAAACGAGAAAGCAGACTATGGACAGCTCTCAAAACCTTGGTGTTTCCGCATGTCATGCAAGCTGCTACCCCTCGCTGCAGGGGTTTGAAGCTACTGAGGACAGCTGGTGGCTGCAGCACAGTTAGCAGGAAACTTAGGACCTCTAACCCAGTGCAAATGTTGGCAAAGTTAGCCTGATTGGGCTGTTCCTAAAAGAACATACAGAATGAAAAAAAAAAAGCATTAGGGCAGATACGTTAGTTACCAGCAAACCTATCCAAAATCTACAACATGACTCAGGCTTTCAAGTTAGAAAATTTCAGTTTTCTTATAGCATCTACCTATACTAAAGCAACAAATTATGTGACGTTATAAATATTTACTTGTATAGTGTTACTTACTGAGAAACTTATCACTGTAGCCTCATAGCTATACCTCAAAGTCCTACCAATTTGTCCAGAAAACACTTTGGTTAATTCATTACCTACAGTTAGTCATTTCCAAATGTACATGCATCCTAAATCACAATGGCATCTGCTCCTGATCATTAGTGCTCTGACCACCTCCACCCGCAAAAGCCTCTGTCTAGCCAGATGATGCCAGCAAAGCACTGGATGCGTTTAGCTTTTCTTGGCTCAACAAGACAATCAACCATTTCATTGCTGTGGAATTATCTTCTATTTAGGCAGTGAGTGCGGAAGAGGGCAAAACAAAAAAAATCTATAGATTATTATTTTCCTTCACCATAATCATGCAATTCTTACACAGCAAGCACTCTGAATTTTTCCAGTAAGAAACTGCATATTATACATTCATCTGTAGGACCATATAATTCTCACATAATGAGCAAAAATGCATACAACTTGCACTCAATTTTGTAACATACTTTTTTCTTTACAACACTGTCCAAACTCATTTTTTGCTGCATCTCAATACAGCATGCAAAATTCTCAGGACATTTTTAATGTCTAATTACTGATGAGTCAGTCCTGGATCACTGCTAATTTCCTTGGAATGACAGATTATCCAGATTTTAGTGTACCCAAGATCTGTTTTCTTCCCCCCAGATTTCAACATTATAGGGGTTGCGGAGCAGCAGAGAAAAATGGCCCTCTCTCTGGACTAGGCAGAAACTAGTGAGGATATTGAGCTACCTACCTGCTTTTAAGGCAGGTGGTGAAGAGAATGCCATAATTTTCTGATGGGCCTAAGAATAGGGCTTATTAGTAATTTGAGAACTTTAAACTGAGAAAAGGAACCCTTTAAATCCTAGCAAATAAAAATTCTGCAAGCCCACTCATTAAACAAGATAATCATCATCACCCTTTTAATAAATTAGGCTGTATGATTTGGTCTACTACAAAGGAGGAGATAAAACATTACCCACGTACTGTACATTACTGTAGCACTGTGATGCCAGTCATGACCTAAGGCCTTAGCAGACAGACGTTTTGTGGTTTACAGTATTCTACCCTAGGCACCTTACAGGTCTAAGGGATAAGTACCAAATGAATCTACCCTCTCGGGGTGGGGGGTTTGCCATCTTAACTTACAGCCCAATCAGCCAACTGTATACTAGAAACAAGATAACAATGAGAAAGTAGAAAAATTTGCAAAGGATAGCAAATTAGAAAATTCCTTCTCTAGAGCTTAAAGGAGCTGAAAAAGCAGTTCAGAGACTAGACACCTTGAATGGTTTGATCCTCTAAAAACTGTTCAAGAAAGCAACTTTATTGTCACCACCATTGTTCCTCTAAATTCTTATATTTATCTGAAAAGTAGGTGCTTAGCCCTCAGGAGCAGTTCCCTGAATATTACGTGCTGGCTCCTTCCTTGCCTCCTATAGAGAAGTCCCCAATACAAGTCTCTCTTTCTTATGTTTCTTTTAGATAGATCAGGGAACCTCTTGTTTCTGCTCAGCCTTTGACTTCTGGCAAATCCTGTAGTCAGTAAATATATTGGCATTGGAATTACTAAAATCAACTAAAGGGGGTGGGAAATAATCCTTACACAGGGCTGAGCATGTTACGGTGTTTCTTTTGTACGAAGCAAGTGACTTGCGTGTTGAATTATTGCTAAGCAATTCTGCCTGTTTCATGCTGTGTGGAAAATAAAACTGAATGCTGAATTAAATGGGAATTCCCACTAGTTAAGTTGTACAGTTATTTGAAGAAAACAAGTACAAATTCACTTAAGTGCCAGCTGTTTTTTAAACCAGGGGTCAGCAATGCCTTTGCCAAGAGCACCCGCAACCTTGACTCGTAAGATGTTGGTGTGCCAGGGGCAGACGGCAGGGGAACTGCAATGGCCCCGATCTTTGTTGTGGCAGCACAGCTTCAGCCCCTTCCCTGCTGTCCACCTCAAGGCATGCATGGCAAGCAAAATGCCTTCACATGCCATGCTCTGTAACCTAGTTTGTGGTATGCCAATAACACATTACATGTCATTATGCCATACATTACATTACACACTTCACTTAAGTACACAATGCTAGTGTTCAAGCTTTAAAATTATAATCATATACACAGTGAGAACATTAACAACCACTCAAACTAAATAATCTCAACTTACACAAGCCTCTGCAAAACAAAATACAGAAAAAACCAGGTCATCCAACAAGTAAATTACAACCCACATTAAATTAAGTACAGAGCTGAAACACACTATTTCATTCCCATTCATTAAGACACTGAAGTGTCAAACTGCACATGTGTACACAGGTCTCTGGCAGATATTACCTTTACCGTGCAACTGTCATCTTAATTGCACACTAAACTGTAGCTTACCACATGTTCAGGGAAGTTATGATGGGATAAAATAGCAGACCAGCCATAAAGACATTCCACATTTCATGCAGAGTATCTTTGAATGAGGCTGATTTGCATTCAGATTGAACCGTGGCGCTTGTCCTGGACCCTGGGTTGCAAATACCAACTATCAGCTGATCATCAGCATCAGGAAGCCTCAAGGTCTGGGACATGGCTGGCCCATGTCAAATACCAGGGATCAAGCAGGGCGGGAACCCTTTGTCATGAAGACAGCCCTGGGTCCTGGTCAATTTAAGACCTGGGGCAGTCCCCTGTCCTGCAGTACGGGGCTTTACATGTCCCTGTCTCCCTGTGCAAAGGGAAAGCGTCAACTCCACATGCACACTAAAAGTTCCATGCTACAGCCAATGCCACAATGCAGGCAGCTGGGGATCAGGCAGCTCCCAACCTCAACAGTGGCATGACTGGGATCTGAAGAATTTGATGCCCAATCCCAGAAACTGTGCATCCTGCCATGCACATGTAGCATGGCAGAAAGCAGAATTTTGGGGATCAGAAATAATTCCTTAAGTCTCAATCATATGATCATATAACCACCTGCCGGTAGCCACACAAATTTTACAGGCACGTATGTGAGTTGTTTATTACACACAAACTACGCACAAAAACAAAAACAAGTCTAGGAAAAGATTAAGGTTTCAAAAACCAAATGCCACATGTAAGGTTGTCTTGGTTGGCTAGCTCTGATGTCAGGGCTCTGCAGACTTCTCCGCTAACAGAAGGCTTAGTTCCAGGAATACTTTCCTTGGCTGGCATGCCATCTAGGTAGCTTGTAGTTTTTCAACAATTTCTTTCCTAAAACAAATCCCTCATTTCCAATCCTTTGTTCTGATTGTAGCATCTGCTGCAGCTAACTTGGTTCTCTTTACAGGTCTAGTTCAAATTTAGATCTACAACAATTCTCTATTATTTAAGCTAACAAAGTAAATGATGGAAGTAGTATATTAGTCATCCTCCACATGGGTTAGTCACTAGCAAAAGGGCAGGCCTATATTTTATTAGCTGGCTTTCACAGCCATTTGTTCATAACAAAGGAAATGAGAAAATTAAAATGGACTATATTCCTGTCCACTTTATGAGACATGTACTCCAAACTAAAAGTCGCTTCTGTTCCTGGCTTCTATAAACACATGCAGATGCGTCTCCTCCCTGCCCCTCTTCAATTCCTTTCCTAGCTTCCCTCCAACTCCCCGCTCTCCCCCTCTTCAGGTTCTTCATCTGTCTTCTTCCCAGTCCTATTTACCAGGCCTCACTGGCTTGGCTTTCACTCGCAGTCAGGCAACTACTGTTCTTTCTACCTGTTGCCTGGATGTCAGCAGAATAAATAAGAAGAACAAAGGAGCACAATCCCTCTGCTCAGTTCTGGGTCACATCAGCCCCAGAAGCCAAGAGAAGCACATGCAGAAAGTCACGCTCAGCTCCTGCTATGGAATCTTCAGAGAATTTAGCCAAATGAACAGATCTTGGCAGAGTGCAAACAGACTTTCAGAGACTGGTTTCCCTAATTTATTTCTGGCAATTTCACATGCAATATTTGCATTATATACTGCAACAAGGAGCATCTCTGAGAGCAAGTTACAATTATACTAGTACTGAATACTAGCAACATTATAAACATTCAACATAAAAAATATTTGGTACTAATAGTAATTAATATTTAGATAATGACTAACATGCACTTACTATCTCAACTGTTGACGTGAGAATTTGGGTAAAAGTCAAATGCAAAAACAAGAATAATTAATCAAAAACTAAGTTAAATTCCATTAGTTCTGGATTTTCCAAGTAATGAGTAAACTGAAGAGATGATTAAAATGGACTCACGCTTTATTTCAAATTCTCTATAGCTACATTATGTCACTACGGAAACATGTAATTTAGTACTACAATTCGCATACTGTAAGTAAAATGAATGAATACTTGTGATACAAGCTAATTAAGAGAAGGTAAAATGCTGAAGACACCTTCAATGCTTTATTACAAGGGAAGAATTCAATTATCTCATTTTACTGAACCTTAAAACTATACAAAGCTAGAATGTAACATACCACAGTCATTAATAGCTTATCAAACCACTGCAGTTTAAGTTCTGATTTTGGCCACATGTCTGGTCGCAACGCTGTCTTCAGGAGGTTAACACAACGTCGAGAGAGCAGCTCTCCAGCAGATCCAGCAGTGTTTGAGTTGTCATTTACCTAGCAAATGATCAAAATCCAAGAATCATATCTATTTGTACCTGGGTTATTAATTTAATAAACATCATATGTAATTATATCATTCCTCATTTCTGGAAAGGCTCAGCTGAAGTAATTGCATCACCACAGTTGCATGGTACTATATTTACATGAAAGCTGATTTTTAAGCTGTTAACCAATTACTGGAAGATTTATCAAAGGGATAACAGGTTAAAAATATTTTAAATGTAAACTAACGATAAAGCTCAACAAAAGATTTCACAGTAAATAACGTGAATAATTCAATCTTTTCAGTTTGCACATTGTCTATGCATAGTTTATTGTTCTTTAGCCTATTCAAATGTAAAATGATTCCGTTAGTAAGATTTACAAAAGCATTTTAAAGTGTTTTATGAATCTAAAGGGTGGAAATGGACATAAAGCTTCACATTCTTTGTGCCCCCATTAAAGTCTTTTGCAGAGGCACAAAGTGAATGCAAATAGAGGTCTATAACTTTTGTCGCACCACAACGTGGTTGCGACAAATGATAGTAACAATTCGTTCTGCTTTATTGTGGTGAACATCCATTTGCTTCATGGCAGCAGAACACAAGCAGCCCAGAGTTGCCTGCACTCTCCAGCCTGCTCAGGTTTCCCCGCTGACCAAGGCATGCCTTGATATCCTAGGGCTGCATCTCATCAAATGGGAAAAGCCAGATAGGTGCTCCCAGGGCTCAATATTGCCCAGGAATTCCCAGGGTGCACAGGACCAGGCCCAGGCCCCTAAAGCACCAAGAAAATACATAACCCATTGTCCCACAAAATCAATGGGCAGGGCAACAGGCAACATGTATTTCACCCAATGAAGTAGACCAACTGTGCCAGGACACATCCTCACCCAGGTGATCTGATTCATATGGTAACACCTATTTCTACTCCAAATTCCAGTCAGAACTGACTTATGCACTTAGGATTCTTAGTTGCCACAAAACTCAGTTAAAGTGCCAAAGTCATGTTGGCAGGGTGAGAGGGCAACTGTTTTTTTGAAAATGGTGCTTTGCATATAACTGAGAAATAATCCTTATGCTAAAAGTTGTATGGGAGAAATTAATTGCTATTATTGTCCCTCAAAGGGGTTTTGAAGCTAGTTTAAACACAATATGCTTTGGTTCCCCGACTGGAGGAGGTCAGCTTTAATTAGGTATACCTGTTTTGTGAACCTAAATTATGCTCTCTATATACTCTTCAATACTTGCTTAAAATGTTCTTGTTGGCAAATCTAGTAGCTAAAGCATGTAAACATAGTACTAAGAAAAGTAAATACACTTAAAAATCCAAAGAAAAAATTATTATAAAATACTTTCAAAATGTATCCCAGCTCTTGTCAACGCATCTAATTTCTAAACATTTACATTAAAATAAATGCATGTACTTCAACGAGAGCTTTTGTCACTTGTGCTTTTCCTTTTCAAGACTATTTCAGACTGTTAATGAAGGGGCTGGAACAGATGATGAAATAACAAACATTGGATAATATACAGAAAAACAGTTTCAAAAGTATAACTGAAGATATTTGCCTTTAAAACTAGATTTTAATAGTTAATGTTAATCAAATAACATATAATCTTGAAGAGTAGTCTATACTCCTCAAATTAATGTTCAAATTCTCAAAGCTTGCAAGAGACTCTTTGAACCCATCACCAGGCAAAGAATTATTTGCAGAAATTAGCTAAGAAATCACCACAAATAAGGAATAAATATGAAAGAACAATGATCTGGCGGATTACTCAAACAGATGCAAGTGTCATGGATTAGAAATGAAAAACAAGAACTAAATGGAGGGCTGTGAGAAGCTTCGGTCCGATTTGATTCAGAGGAGATTCGGCCTGATTTGGTGGCCGAAACTCCAAATCTGAATCGATTTAGAGAGATTAAGGGGTCCTCTGATTCGATTTGGAACCCTCTAATTAATTTGGAGAGATTTGAAAAAATTTGGCAATTCAGACATAGATACAGCTTTAAATGTTTTTTCTACGTAGCACTCAGCAGCAAACCCCGAAGTGGACCAAAAGCACTTCCAATCCACTTCCTGATCTGCCAGGTAGCGCACAGGGGGACCCCACCCCACCCCCAGCAACTGGTGCTTTCGGGGGGGGGGGGGGGGGGGGGGGGGCATCCAGGTTTCCCCCAAGGCCGATCACCAACCGGGGGGGAGGGGGGGGCCACTTCCAGTCCACTTCGAGGTTTGCTGCCGAGCATGCTGGAGAGCCCCCCCCATGCTCCTGTGCGACGCTCCACGAGCCCTAGCACCGCAGCAACCACAAGCCATGCCTGCTACCTCAAGGTATGCAGAAAAAAAAATTTTTAATCTGTGCCTGTGACTGAATCGCTTATTCACCAAATCAGCATCGAATCTTTAGATTCGGATTCAGCCAAATGGAATCAGGGACAGTGATCCAAATAAACAGGTTGAGTCACTGTCCCTGATTCAGGCTGAATCTGAATCAAATAGAGCCCACTTCTCAGAGCCCTAACTAAAAGCTGTTATTACTGAAACACGTTTTTAATATACCTCAGAAATAAAGTCACTTTCTGAAGAGATCTTTAGAACTGAATTTGTTTGCCAACTATAAAGATGTCTCTGAGTACCATTACAAAGATGAGACAGTCATTTAACAAAACCAAAAAAAGACACTACAAGTTTGCACAATGTTGTTTTACATCAAGAGACTTATCCAATGCCTGTTTAACAAAATGGGAGCCTTTAAATAAAAATTCAAGGAAGCCCCAGCAAAGGTTCCAGACTAACATTTAAAAAAAAAAAAATGGCCAATGATTTTTGGATGCCCCAAGGCACTTCCAGCCCATTTTCCAGAAATGTTAATAATTAGTATAATCAAAATGTGAAATACTGTTAACATATATGTTTATACTAGAGGGAAAACACTACTATGAAAAACATTTCCTGTACTGCTTGCAATGATGCACTGATACATGCATTTTAGACCTACGGAGTACCTGGCAAGCAATTCTAATCAAGAAGTTGACCACTGTATCTGTATGCTGCTTGTCAATTGGCTTGGAAAGAAGTGCATCGGCTCCTGGCAGGGACTGACTACGTCCAAATACCTGTATAAACAAGTTTATAAATAAAAAAAAAAGAAAATGAGGAGACAACAGTATACAAAAATCAAATTTAAAAATCTGTCTGCAATTCAAACGTGAATAGATATTAGGTTAATAGAGGTCTATAAAATTATGCAGCAAAGTAAAAACAGATATTGCTTAACAACTGTAAGGCCCCAAACAAAAGGTTATAAAATGAAAAAGAAACTCTATATTTCTTACCGCACTTATTGCCCCAGTAGCGGTCCTGAATCTCTTCACTTCCTGGCTAGAATCAACAGACAGCCCTCTCTTAACAGCAGAGGAGGCAGAACTTGCTCCTTCTCCAGCTCCACTTGAATCCATATCTGAGTCTGGCTGAAATATCAGTAACATTCACATTAAAAAAAAAAAAAATATATATATATATATATGAGAGAGAGAGAGAGAGAGAGAGTGTGTGTGTGTGTGTGTGTGTGTGTGTGTGTGTGTGTGTGTGTGTGTGAATATGGTGAGAGGTCTATATGTTCACAAAAAAGGTTAGCCCTCCTACCTGCTGATCTTTAATTCTCTGCAATTCCCACTTGATAACAACTTCAGCAAGATCCACAGCCAATTTTCTTTGTTCAATGGTAACGCTGGGAGTGAAGCCCAACCTCTGCATGGCGCTAACCATATGCTGTACCAAATGATGTCTCACCGGGTAATAAACCTATGGAAATGGTTTCAAAATTGTGTTATACATAAACTAGCTATAAACTTTGCAAGGAAGAAGCTATGATGATAAAAATAGCTGCCAAATCTGTATGATGCTCAGCATTTTGTAACTGAGAAAAGAAAATGGTACTTGAAAAGAATTTTTGACCAAGATTTTCATACCAACTAGTGAGTTTGGCTACAGAGACTTTAAAAGGATCTGATTTCCAGAGGTCAAGTGTTCAAGTTCTTGGAGGGGGGGGGGAAAGAGCACAGGGAGAGCACAGACCAACTGCAGATGCTTCCTCAGCCTGACAAAGGATATTTATACCCAAAAGCTTGAAAAGAAGAATTTTCAACTATTTGAGTTGGTCTAATAAAAGATATCAGATTTACCCAAAGAACCCTGTCCATGTAGGCATTCTGTTATTTTTAAAAAGGTAAATTGCCAAGTTAAAAGTGAAAATAAGGGAGGCGCTGAAATTCAGCACAAAAATACACATTTGTAAAAAACTTCCCAAGTGTGAAGTTCTTAGGGCATTTCCTAGTTGGCTCAATATATAATATCATCATGTCAGAATATAAATCAGTCCTATAGGTTACATGGTATCAAATAAGCAAAACCATTCTCAAAGGGTTTCACTGGAAGAAAAGGGAAGTATTTATTTGACTTACATCCCACCCTATCCAAAAGGCTCAGAGCAGCTCTAGTAGTGGAGAATTTTTAAAAGCTACAATAATGCTTATTGAAAGAGTCCTCGATTCTTATTATGATCATGCAGTACACTGTGGTCTACAGATTATCATCGTAGCTCTACTATTCCATTTTTAGCCTATTATTTGAGAAACTAACAAAGTGATAAAGTTATACAGTTTTACATTTTTGCAACCATCAATTACAGTAGCAGCTTAAGGAAATTATAGCAGAGAAAGACAGTATTTTAACCAAGTCCTAGTAAACAGAATGACAAAGCATGTTCTTTCAGTTTAAAACTTTCACCGAACACCTCTCAAAGACTAATTCAAGCATTTCAATTTTGAGAAATAACAATTCACTGACCCTGACCCATAGGCAATCCAGGCTAACAGGACTATCTATCAAGTGTTCCACATTGGAACAAAATCACTCCAAACTTCATTCTCAGTGCTTGCGTTCAACTGTTTTACTAACTCTTCAGTTGGCTTCCCATTTACACATTTTCTATCCTGTACAAGCTAGTTCTTAAAGTTTATTTGGCCGACCTTTTGCTCAAGTTACAAATGCCTGAAATGCCAATTTGATCTTTAGGGGGAGATTTTTTTTCTTAAACTGGAAAGTATTTGCCAAGGAGGCTTTGACTAATAAAAAAGGCAATTCCAGAAGATGCATGAGCAGAAAGCAGGACAAAGCAATGTAAATGAACAACAACATAGCATAATGGCATTTCAAACCTGTACAGGTAATATTTCTGTACTTGTTCCAGCTTTAAATAGCTGTAAGTTCATACACATACATAGAATTCAGATGCCTTTAGAAAGTGATTCTCGCCTATATAAATTTGGATCTCACTTGTTTTTATTCACTCTTGTAAACTCTTATGAGTTAAGCTCAATTCTTCAGCTGGTAAGTGTATACGTACCTTAAAATGCTGCACTATTAAATGCAAAATATGGACTAACTGTGGAACTGTATGACCCTCTTCTACAATGATTTTTCGCGTCCAGTGAGTCAGCATCTGATGTCCATCTTCCATCCGGGCAGGCACTGCTGGCGTTAGAATAGCCATTGCCTGTCTGACAATAGCTCGAGCCTCCATTGCATGAGCTTTTAAGAGACTATGAAAAACCTTAAAGGAAAACAAATCTTTTTAGAAAACTGAACAAATTTGCCAAAAATAAAGCAATTAAAAGAAATAAACTACATTTTAACAAAAAGTCCAGTGTAAACAACACAGCACTTTTTAAGACTTAACTTGGACAGGTATTTATATAGCAATTAGTTTCACTTGTAGGGATTAGAACAATCTCCTCTCCCTGCTGCTCTTCTATCTTAACGACCAATGCTAAATTTTACTATATTCTCTCTCCTAAGAGTCCCTTGACCTTTATCCCTGCCTGTCTCAAACTCTGTTCCTTGAAATAAAGTTGCTGACTCTTCACTTTAAGAAACGTTTCCATTTAATCTGGTGGTTTTTTAGTGCCCAATCTCTATTTCCACATCGCTATGCTGTTTGACTATGCCATCTACAAGCGCAAATCTTGAATTGTCTTCAACTGGCTCCATGACACCACTCAATTAACTTCTGCCCCTGAAAGTTACTCCTCTAAAACGAAGATGTTTTTATTCTCTGATCTGTATTGCCTCTAGCACCAGGAACGCTTCTGCAAAAGGCTCTCACTTCCTAGGGCCAGCAGGTGACATTCCTACCTCACAAACTCCTCTCAACACAGTCTACTGTGGGTCCCTCTCTTTGTACAAACACCACCCAGGTGGTGTTGGTCTTAGGATCATAGGGAAGTAGGACTGGAAGGGACCCACAAGGTCATTTAGTCCACCCCCTGCTCAAGGCAGGATGTTCCCCGACTACTCCTTTGGCACTTATGCCCTGACTGAGTTTTTCTATATTTGGGGTTTTAGTTATTACTTCTGTACAGTTCTACCCTCCATTACAGATGCAGGATTATAAAATAAAGGACCAAAAAGCACACACACAATAAGTAGTTATTGGCATAACTTTAATTTTTTTAAATGCAAATATGTAGAAAATACCTGCAGCACTATCTTCTTATGTATTGCAAATTTTGCTATGATGTGTGCCAAGAGCAAATGCCCACTGTATTTGCACGCTGGGTCCACACACGCCTTAGACAGAAGACAGGGCCAAGCAAAGGTCATCAGGCGCCGTAGCTTGCTGTTGCGGTTCTTATTATTGTCATGAATGTGATGTGGGGCGTGTTCAACAAGAAGTGTAGCAAACTGCAGGAGATAAATTCTGAGCGAGTCCAGCATGTCTGCCTGCTTTTCTGGGTCAAGTACCTAATCCCAGGGACATGAAGGTGGGGAAAGAGGAGGAAGAAAAAAAACAGTGAAATATTGCCATAAATCCTACCTGTATTAGCTGTAAAAACCATGCACAGGTCAAAGCCCATGAGAAAACACGTTCCTGACATTGGTAAAATTTATCTGGATTATGCAGAAATAAACTAATCTGTCACCACCTATTAGCCCATTTTGCTAAAAAGTGCTCATGTCCATGTAACACCTATCCAGCTTTTAATCTCTTGGGCAAATTACCTTCACTTACACAGCACATGTCTATTTATAGTTATGTTTCCTAGACTGGACAGCACCAACAATCGGGTCAGACTTTCATACAAGCTCACCTCCCACAAAGAAAGTTAATGACATAACTGAGCAGTTCTGAAGATCCAGCCCTAAAATGCTCACCTTCATCAATCCCCATTTTATATTTGCTGACTACTACTAAGCACATGCAAGTCCCATGATTGAATTTCAATGTCTCTGTAAAACCTCTGCTCAAAGTAGGTGATGGAGCAGATTACAATAATGAATCTTATTTCTGAAGATACATGTTCAGATCCCACTAACATCGCCAGTAAATTAAGTTTTGCTAGACTCATTCAAGCTCCTGCTGCATTTCCCTCTGGGAGCATTATGCAATTAAAAATAATTGATCATTTATACTTGTAGAAGACCCTAGATTGAAATAGCAATGATAATTCAAATAAGGATAGACATGCTATTGGTCACGTGGGGTACAATACATCAATTTTTACTTTCAAATGCTTTACTGCAAACAAGGCATGATACCTTTGTTATAAAAACACTGGTGATACTTTCTGGATTGTCTCCTTCTGGGTTGGGTGGTCCCAAAAGCTGTTCTCCTTCTGCCTTTTCAAAACTGTACAAGAAAGCAGGATTCAGGATATGCTGCAGCACCTATAATGCAGGAGGCTAAATTAATAATGTTAAAATCTGAGTTTATTTCCAACTAGTGACAAGCAATATAGTGCAGTTACAGACTCTCAAAGTTCTCCAGTTCTTATAGTTACAGAGGCTGCAGATAAAAGATTTAAGGCAGATGTATGTGAATTTATTCCCTGCACCCCACCCCCAAAAGACAAGAAAGTCTGTCACCTAAAGAAGAGAGACTAAGAAATATTCAGTGTTGAAAGCAAGATGAATTGCTGACTCTACCTATTATTACTCTTCCTTGTTTGGTATTTTCACATAAATGGCTCTACCAATTATTGAACTCATTGACATTTAAGTAAGCAAGTTTTTTTTGCCCTGGTTCCCAGAAAGAAAATTAAACCTAAATACCAGCCCACTTTAATTTAATGGCTTTACTTACCTTGGCTTTGAGCTCATCTCCAAAGTTTGGGTCACTGAAGTCTACAAACCGGAAAAAAAGAGCTCTTTTCTGAGCAATACTGTAGTTTTTGGGGATCTCGTCTTCCATGTACTCCTTTAAGAATGTCATATTGCAGAGAAAACGACCTGTAAAAGCCCGAAGCAGCTGGAAGAGCAATTCTATATCACCATAATTCCTTCTGTAAGAACAAACATAAATTAAAAGCTTTTTGTAAGAAACTTCTACCAGTTATTCTGTCAGACTGATGAAGGATTCACTTTTGGTTTACATATTCAGTCAGAAGAACACTGTAGGTGGAACATGTGGTTGTAGTGCTGAAGGCACCATTACAGTATTTTATATTCATACTTTACAACCTCATATGCCACAAAGCATTAACAAATGTGGAAACCATCAAATTGATCAATTAAGAATAAAATGTTAGTTCCACCTACTTGCAATAATTCAATAAGCAGTATGCCAGCAGTTTAGGTTCTTTCCAGTTCGTTGCAGCCATGTTCTCCTTACGATGTCTCTCTTGAAAAGCTTCGCTTACCCACACACGTTTTAGCTGATTCACTAAGGAGTGCTGATTTGCTAACCAACACTCGTCATTTTTAACTATAATACTTATGATCTGTCAAAACACAAACAAGACAAAACATACATACAACAAATGTAAAGTAGATAGCAGCAATCCTGATGCAAAGGAAGACACTTGGTTTGGCCTAACCGAGATTCTACAGAACTCAAAGTCCATGGAAAAATTCTCACATGCATTCATTTTTCTTTTGTTTCCAGCTCCAGTAATATTTATTTTAAACATCCCTCTTCAGCTCTGGCAGTATCGTGCTAATAAATCAAAAGCAGAAAAGTCAATTCATCCATCTAGACTTTAAAAAAAAAAATAATCCTCTTTTTCTGCCAAGTTATTGCCTGTACTTTACCTGCCTTAAAAAAATAATATAAAATAAAAGGCAGTTAATTTGACATTTTCTTCCTGGTCATTCCCTAAAATAATGCTAAAAAATATGGACAGAAATGGTTTATATTTTTAAGCTTTACCTTTATTGGAACTAAAAAACATTAAAGAACAAGTGAATGTATGCTTCTTTGCATGTATAACCAACATCCTTCAACACAGATTTGAACTATGCCAGAGTGGGCAATTATTTCAGCTGAAGGGGCCATTTAATGAGTTTTGGTGAGCTCTCAAGAGCCATAACAGTGGCCCTGCGTATTGACAGGTGTCTTGCCCTCTGGTCGCCACCTTGGGACTGGAAACTAGGGTGACCATCATAGAGGACAGTTCGGGTGTCCTCTGTTTTCTATTGATACAAAAACCAGGCACCTGTATGTGCTCTATTTTTCTCTTGAAGAGAAAAATAGAGGACATAATGGCACTGGGTTTCGTATTAATAGAAGACAGTAGCAGAAAAACAGAATGACTTCTATGATGGCCACCCTACTGGAAACCCTGTCCCTAACCCCTGACCTTTGCCACCAGAAGCTCCTTCCCTTGCCCCTGAAAGTACTCCTGGGGGGAGAGGGGCTAAAAAATGTAGCAGGCCCTCGGGGTACTCATGGCCTGCGCAGGTGCAGCTGCCCAGCAGCACACAGTTCCAGCCAGTTCCCGGAGCTGCATGTGGCGGCAAGAAGCAGAGTCAAGTCAGCCTGCCTCTATCGTGTAGGGCTCCCCACATCTCACGTGCAGCTCCCAGGACTTGCACACCACCAGGGGGAGCCCCATGTGACGGAGCTGACAGCCTGTCCCCGCTCAGCTTCCGGGACTCCACCTGGAAGCAGGGCTCCCTGCCACTTCCCGCAGAGTCCTGGGAGAGGGGAAGGAAGCCAGCTCCATTGCACAGGGCTTCCCCCCAGTGACACGCATGCCCCAGGAGCTTCATATGAGCAATGGAAAGTCGCATGTGATGGACCAGGCCATCCTAGGCTCCACGTTCTTCCCACCCCACTGGGTGAGAGCCCCAAGCTCCGCACTCCCACCAACCCCAGCCCCACGCTCTGGGTTCCCACCCTGCTGCAGCTTCCCTACCTAATGCCCGGGACAAGCACTGCAGCAGGGACACAAGGAGGACCTGCTGGACACTGGGGAAACCAAGCAAGTCTCCCAGTGGCTGCAGCAGTGGCAGCAGCAGCCCCACCTGGAAGCTGTGCATGCTGGCCAGGGCTGGGACCAGGACCCTCCCATACACGAAGGTGGGAGTGAAGTTTGTGGGCTGAGAGGGGTACAATTAATAGGTGCCCATGGGCCAGATGAAATGCCCTGGCGGGCCGGATCTGGCCTGCAGGTCATATTTTGCCCACCCCTGAACCACGCAGGGTATTTGAAAAACAAATCAATACCTTAATAGCCTGAAACTGAAGATCAAGACGCATTGTGGTAGTACTTGGAGAGCCAGGTCTAACAGCTGCTTGGGTACCACCAGGTAACAAGAGAGTGATAAATCGGTTTGGATTACTTGCCAGGACATCTCTTAAAGGTTTTGCATCTTTGTGTTTTAGAAAACTCTAGAAAAAGGGTTTTAAAAAAATCATGTTAGAAGTGCATTTAAAAAAAATGCTAAAGCATATCTTCTCTCTGCAGCTCTATTCACACCTCTCTATATGACTTTAGTAATACCAAATTTTGCGGATTGACTTAACGGTCATAAAGAGTGCCAAATCAACAGCCCTGAAAGCTGAACGACTATATTAATGAATAGATTAAATTGATACAAGAAGAGGTGATCATATGGAAAGGAAAGGGAAACAATACATGGTTAAGTGCCATATCAATAATTTCTGACTTGTTACACTTAAAAGGTGACATTCCTCTGCAAATGTTACCATGAACATCCTGCTCCACTGTGGATCATTTAAAGTTGCTTCCATCATAAACAGCTCAACAGTTTGGGATGGATGACGTGTCAGAAATTTTATCAGTGGTTCCCTGAATGGACTACCAGCCTGAGAGATTAAAATAAAGTTTCCATTAAAATATGTTTCTTTATTCAATTTGTCCATTTGTCTTCCAATACCTAGTAAAAATTAACACTTATTGTAGAACTTACACCGATGTAAAGTATTTAGGATGCCCATCCCAAGAATTTGTTAGCACTTACAAACAATGAAGTAGTGCACCTTTTAAAAATAAATAAATAATTTTCAAAAATCAATACTGTATAGTAAACAATCCTACAGGGGTGGCTGGAACAATTCAAGACACATGTACAATGAACTTACTGTAAAGCAATAATTGAAACTATTAGCATAATTAAATGCCATTTACCTCAATCAGCATAGCCCGTTCCGTTTTCATCACAACTTCCAGCAAAGGTTTTACCAAAGTCTGAGGAGCGGCCGGGATTAGATGAAATAAATTAATGATCGCTGAACAAATCTTCATTTCCTACAGATAAAGAAAAATAGAATCAGAGTAAACTAACATTTGCTACCTAATGATATGAACATATTACTACAGATCCTACCAAAAACTACTTTTCTCTCTATAAATATTAGCATAACTGGCAAACAAAAGCAGAGTTAACATATAAACAGCAACTACTTACCCCAACACATGAAAAAAAAAAAATCTGTTCTGGGGAATATCCACCCCCGTTTCAACATAAATGTTTTAGTAGGGATGTTTCTGTGTTAAACACTAGGCTGTGTGTAATGATAATGGTGATGGCAGAAGTTATGAGTGTCCACAGCTGCACAATGCCGAGTGGCTCAAACTTTGAAATCCAAACATTCTCCTCAAAACTAATTTTCCACATGCATCCCATAACAGTAGATTAGATGGACATCTCCCTCCCAGCAATAATCATTGCACATTGTATAATTCAGCTCTGCTCCCCATCAAATATTCACTCCCAATGTATGAGCAGTTATACCTTTTTTTTTTTTAACTGTATAAATTAAAATTTATTTTCCTAGGGCAACAAAGTATATATTCTATCAAATTGGAATATATATATATATATTTTTTTTTTTTAATCACTGAATAAAAATCAATTTCTAACCTGCACTATGTACCATATCTATAGTGGGATACTATCTGATGGTCTGTGTTTCCTAAACTGAATTTAAATGCAAAGCATTCATCCCCAGTCCTGTGATCCGATCTGCACAGACAAGCCTCCCGTGGCCACTTGGGAAGATCAGATTGCAGGACTGGGGCCCAATAAGAGCCACTGAAATATTAGTTCCTTTGGAAAAAAACACTTAAAATCCTGCTCCAAGCTTCCTAGTACAAACATGCTTAACATCCTTCACAGCAAGGTTACTTAAACAACTCCGCCACAGACAAACATAGGACAATTCACAGCACTGCACTCAAAGGCACAATGCACTCTGCCCGTTACGGAACAATACAACTAACAAGTCACAGCAAAAAACCAAACACAACAACAAAGAACCTCCTGGTGCCTCCACTGAATGGCTCACCTCTACCCCTTCCACGGCAGGCTGAACCAAAACAAAAATTACAGCATGAAAAAAAAAACAAAAACAAAAAGAAAACACAAAAATGTAAAAAAAAGTATATGCTCTTCTTCAGATTGCAGTCAGAAACTGACTTGAATAGGGTTATGTTCTCACCTCAAACTGACAGAATGGAGACAACGAACATCTCCCGCACTCTGAAATGCTCTCCTGAGGATGGGGAGGAAAAGCATCTTTTTTGCTATTTTGTACATCGTTTACACATAACGTCCCATAATCTTGTACACAGTAAAAGTATTCGGGGTGAACGAGACAGCAGAAACAATACTGGAATATGTACACGCACAAGCATGGCCAACATAGACAACAAAAACCTTCAGCACTTTGTAGCAACCTACAGAAGTCCCTCTAATGGACTCCAGCTTCCCACCTCTCCTCAATGCAACTTTTCACATAAGCAGCATTGTTGACGAAGGGGAAAGATTTCATTTTGCATGTTCTGAAAACGCGAGAGAAGACTAGTGTTTAAGAATATATATATATAGCTAGCTAGCACTGGAAGAATAAATAAAAATATAGCTATATATAAATAAAAAGTTGCATTCCAACTAGAAGTGTTGTTTTAACAAGTAAGTCACATATGATCAGGGAGATAGCAGGTTATAAGAGGCCCATTTTATATGTGTAGGTAAGGAATCCAGTATTCCAGTAAGGCAGATATACACAATACATGGCCCAGGAGGCTGCCTGTCTGCACACATGCCTAATTTGAAAAGTAACTTATAAGTAACCTGCAGGAGTTTGTGCTGTGAATCTCTAATTTCAGGTCAAACTTGAAAACGCTTACTATACAAATGAAACTCAATTAAAAAAAAAAAAAGATGCCTTTTAATGTTTTGGGTTGGTTTTGAGTTTGTTTTGTTGAGAACATGCGGCTTCGGAGAACTCTGCAATTGTGTTTCAACAGGAAGTAAATGGGTTAGTGTCTTGCCAGTTATTCGGTTTAGCTCTGAGATCTGTACGACAAAACCTGGATCAAAATAAGGGTGTTCAAAAATGACATATCCTAAATTCTCTCCTTTCCATCACTCACTAAATGAGGGGAAAAGGTTTTATTCGTTTGTTTTAACTGTAATATAGTGTCCTCAAACTATCCTTTTATTTTTTCCCCCTAAGAAATAAATGAGTTTCTGGTTCTTTTCTTCTCGGACTCCACTGAGTTTATCATCTCCTGAATCTAGTTACTAACAGTCAGTTTACTTAAAGACCCAGTCTAGAAAACTATTTTTGATTTGAACCAGTGAGCTTCCAGAGTCCTCCCACCCCTACTGAGAAATAAGGATTAAACGTTAAGTACAGGCAATTAGCTAAGCGGCCACACCACAGTCTCTCTCAGGAGATGAAAAAAAAAAAAAAAACAAACCCATTGCACTTTATGGTTACATAAATGTTATCTGTTGTGTAAACTATTATAATATCACTGTCAAAATGCTTTTATTTCAGTTGACTAATTTTTTTTTAAACCTTTGGAAATAGTTATCTGAGACTATATCACATGTGTAACCAAAAATAATCACAATATATTCACCTAGTGAAAAGAACTCACATCGTTTAAAATATTTTTTCATTGCAATTCAACAATTGGTTAGATAGGGGTTGTTGTTTTTTTGCTTTCTCCACCCCTCCATTTTAAGACAATCTTTAGAAGAGTGAATTTTAAAAAATTAAAAAAACAAGTAACAAAAGAAACATGGTTCTGACAGGAAACATTTAAAAGCAAAAGAATTAAGTGTGCAACCTCTAACATCTAGGGACAACTAGACAAAGAGCTGCTTGCAGCCATGCCATACTGCTAACTGAAAGGCCACACAATAACATTTGAGTCGTATCTATGTAGATTGGATTGGGGGGGGGGGAATGGATCCCAAAAATAAGTCTATGAAGGCTATAATACTGTACTGTAAGAGTGATGCTGTATTTATGATGATCCAGAAACTAGGTGAGAGAGAAGGATTGCTTAGGGTGATATCTTTACTTGAACCAACTGTATGATTGAGACAGAGTTATACAAAACTTTCAAATGCGAGGCATTCTTCAACAGGTCTGATCAGAACGAGCCAGGTACATCACAGAAAAGAGAATTCTAATGCATATATTCTAGAATTAGTTATACGCTTATAAAAGAATGCACACACACACATATATATAAAATAATATACATAAATAAAATACAACTCTTATCTAATAAAAGCTATCACCCTAAGAAATCCTTGCCTCTTGCACAGTACTGTGCTGCAGTTGATAAAATAGCAGTATTTACTCAACATGCTTGCACAGTAGCCACTTCTAAATCTTAATGCAAGCATGAAAATAAAACCAGTTTCAGTATTAAAAATCTAGTGCCATTTAAGTAATGATAACCAAACTTATAATCTAAGTTCTTTTTTGAAAGGACAAGAAAAAGGTAAGAGAAAACTGTTAGAAAGTCACCAGTCTGATTTCCTGAAATAAAGCCACCCAGCCCAATTTGAAAACTAAAAGAGAAGAGTCCTAATTTGGACTGCAACAAATCTTCACCCTAATAGAAGTGCCTACAACTATAGTGCCCTTTGGTCTTTAAGCTCTTTAACTTGCAATGTGCAAGGAAATTGATCAAAACTGCTCACAAAAAAAATCTCACTATTACTTATCACAAGAGAACTAGCTTAACTATGGATTTTTTTAAATCAGAAATCGTACTGAAGATGAAAAGAGAAATGTTGTACGTAGTATAAATTTTTGTGATGAAATGTGACATGAACATCCAACATATTCAACAAATGACTATAAAACTTAAATTGAATAATTAATAAGATTGTCTCGTTTGAGATTATGGTGTGATCTTTGTTTTATTTATTATTGGGTTAATATCCTGCCCTATCCAAAAAGCTCAGAGCTGCTATAATATATTATAATAGGGATGATGCAACCATTTTATTTTGTAATCCATTTCATGAAGAGACAACATTAATCTGGCAGTCCCCTAAAATGAGCAAGGGGATGCTCACCCAAACCTTTTTGCAGATTTAGGGCATAAGCTGTCACTCACAATGGGTAAGCAGTTTCCTGGACGAAGTTTGAAGTTCTCATGAATATTCAATAATTTTATGTTGCTTTGTCATAAAAGCCCATCAGCGTGTAACTAATTTTAGCAATATCTACAAGTGAATAAATTCTGCATTTCCCAATGCTTTGTACTATTTACTTCAGCTTTTCCCTCCTCCATAAAAGGAACCATTCACTTACATTTCCATCACTCCTCTGTCCTCCTTTATGTGTAATAACTACCACTTCCATCCACTTACGCAGGTGTTGCTGTAAAGAAATTAAACAGTAGCACTGTTACCCTAATTTTACAGTTCCTATTAAACAAAGCAACAATACCTGTCACAGCAAGATTTACACCAGATGAAGCTGAAGCTGAAATTGCTTATAGTTTGAAGGAACAAACTAAAAAAAAAAAATAAATTGGTTGCATTTATTTTAGCTCTGGTGATTGGGGAGGTGAGCTTGTTACTTGCAACCCAATAGTTTGCTCCAGGTGTGTTTTGAAAGACATTCAACTGCTTCTAAAATGCCTTGGAAACTACAGCCAGAAGAGTTATAATCAATCTATGCTTGATTTGAAAGCTGCACCCTCCCCACAAGTGCAGACCATGGAACAGATATCCATGGTTGTCATTTCAAAACAAGGGTGCTAATATGCTTCACCTCAAGATCATTAAGAACATTTAGGTTTTAAAAGGCAGCAGGCCTTAGAAGCTTTTTCTAAAGAGAGTGGAAAACCTGTAATGATTGCCTATTCATTCCCCACGTGGTACAACAACAGTTGAGATTACCAAAGGGTTGTTATGGACCCTCAACTGTGGAGCAAGTTTCACCATTTAAGCCAAAAGAACCCAAATTTGTTGATCTTCAAAGCAAGGTGTAAGTCCTTTTCCACCTTATTTTCAAGGGACAGAAATTAAAGTGTATGTGGACCAATAGAAAAACATTTAAGTCCCAGACACAGAGGCCCCCCTCTAAATTGGCAGCTGAGGCTGGGATACCCTCATACATCCCTATACATACACTACTGGTTCATACCTGGTCAAATTATTTGTTCACATCTTAATGGACAAAAGCTAATGGTAAAAGTGACAAAGACTTTCCTTTTCCATTATGAAATCCAAATATAAAAAGGAAGACTACAGCACTATCATTTTAACATTCAAAAGATACACCAACCTGCCCAGGCAATATTTATCCAGCTACAAAAGGAAAACAAGCATGTATCCTGACAGCCCATGTTTAGATAAAGAAATCTGTCCCAGGAGTATAACCAAGTTTAACTTCAACAGATGAAAGTCCCAGCCCCCATCCCTCTCCCCCCCCACCCCCGGGTTCAGTAACAGTATGGTTTTCAAATTCTAATCATGCAAACCATTTCATAATGTAAATTAACACTGACAATTAGTAAAGCATGGAAACCTCTCATGTAAATCTGTTCATTAATTCACAATTTGGCTTTCTTTGACTCTTGAATTGTATGGATGTCAGATGAAACAAATGTAGTTAAAATAAATTTTCTTATCAAGAATAGTAAAAATCATTAATGGGACTTACCATCATCTGGTCACAGAATTTGTCATTAAAAGAGTTTGGAAAAAGGCGTGTGACGGAAGTCAGACGGTTCACAACATTCAATGTCAGGCTTCGATAATCTCCCAACATCATAAGCAATGGTCTCATGTGTGTGTGAATTTGATCTACTTCTATTGTGGCTCCTTCTAAGAACTGCAAGGAAGTAAAGCAACTGCAATAAAATTCAGTTATTTCTGAAGAGACGCTTACACAAAGCAATTATGCAGAAAATGCTCTGCATTTTTTTTTTAAAGTTCACAGCTGCACAATAAAAATGACATTGCTGATGTCCAGCTTTAAAAAAAACAAACAGTTCATGGCAGCATGGACCCAAGAAGAACACGCTTTACCCTGATGTATGCAAACTGGAGATTTAATTAACCAAACTTTTTTCTTATATTACTAGTGTTAAGTGTGAATTTCTAAAATTCTGCATGGAGTAGTAGTATGGAATCATTTCCTCTATTTTTCATCAAACCATGAGTTTTAAAATTACAAGAGAGAATGTAATGGCTTTGCCTATATTAGAAACTAACTTGACTGAGTTTGTCTTCATATTATGTTTCCACAATATACACAGACTGGTGTTCAATGTCTCCACCCACTCATGTTGCCGAACTGCATTTCCAAAGGAGGAAGTGTAAGTAATAAATCTATATTGCCTCAATAAGGGGCAATAGATAAAAGAAAACATGAAGAAATGGTCACCAGTAATGCACTTTAAAGTATCTTATTGAAAGGGAACTGGGAGGTTAGCATCAAGTTACCCATATCTGAGCCACAACCATAGGAAGAAGGAACATTTGGATGCCTATCTTGCTGGGATCCCTTCTAGCCCTAACATCTATGAAATCTATGACCTGGTCACAATTAAAAAGCAGCATGTGGAAGAGTTTACAGGACAAGTCAGTACTAGTTTATGCCCCAAGCAAGAGTGAAACACTGCAAGCTACCACATTGATACTAAGTACTAACACTACATGGATGAGCAGTATTTAGAGTCAATCACATCAGTAACTGGTTATAAACTTGGTTTGAAAGCCATAGGGCCAGATTTTCAGCTGAGAACTCCCACAATCCTTCTGCATTCCAAAGTAGCATAAAGGGCCCTGGGATCTGGCTTTAAACAGCAAGAGAGATTTTTCCCTGGTATAAAGCTGCTTCTGTCCCAACTAGTCCCAGATTATTGTGATGATGAGCAGAAGACATGAACATCCTACACCAGAGGCGTAATATAAAGCAGCCCCTTAGCTGCTCTAACTTTTATCAAGGCCAGACTGTCAGAAAAAAGAGTTATAACCATCTCCAACACTTTCTTTCCTGCTGCAACGGAGAGAGCTCAGTCTCAGCAAAGTACCTGATCCCTAGCATATATGGGGCCTACAAATCTGCAGTTGTGTCATGCTCAAATTTCTGGCCCTGTAAAGCCAGATCCAGCCTTAGGCGAGACCCCATTCATCAGAACTGGCCAAGGGTTTGATCATGTGCTGGCCCATAAGGGTCTCCCAGGGTTGAGCAACTGCTGTAGGCTACCAGCATTAGCATGAATACTTTTCAAGGGACAGATATTAGAGTCTATGTGGACCATGCACTCTGTGTAGCAAGCTACCATGTCTGCCCCTCTTTATGAAGTGGATGATAAATAGTAAATATACATTAAGTATCGATGGCCATGTCCAGACAAGAACGGGCATATGGTTCCCTGGGGACAAGCAGCAGTGGCACATCTTGCACTGCAGCTACTTGTCCCTGGGGAATGCATGTGCCATACGCACTCTGGTGCGCAGCAAGTTACCCTGGGTGGGGTAGGGGAAGCTGAAGTCAGCACTGGGCTGGCCCCGGCAGCCTTACCTGGGACCCTGGGGGCCTCCCAGGGCTACAGCAGCAGTGATCCTGCCAGGCACAGCCTGGCTAACAGGATATCCAGGAGTCAAAAAGGGGGGGAAAAAAAAAACTAAAGCCCCATGGAAAAAGATGCAGAGCAGTGCAGGCATGGGCAGTGCTTCCTTGCAGCACAGAGAACACCTGACCGTGCAGTATGTGGCACCGCAGACGTGTTTGTGGCACCACACATCACACGGCCATACTCGTCTGGACATGCTGAATAAGTGCAATCAAACTGTTATGTTGTAACTGAATCTGTATCAGAGGACTAGCAACACACTGAAAGCATGTAAAAGATAAGACTATTTTGGGGGGTTAAGACTGACATATCTTTAACTTTGGAATAACAAAACACTGACTATAGCTGTCCTAAAGGATAATGTGGTCTCTAATCAAGAGTTTGTATGCCTAGTTTGCCTAGGAAATTGTTATGGCTAAATTCACATCCTCCCAAAAAACTTCTGACAAACTCAATTATATTGGTGCCTCTCTGGACATAAACATAACAAACCAGTCATGAATCCTAGTAGACACACGGATTCTTTGTTACACTGTTTCTTGGGAAAAGCAAAAAAGGATATATTAAAACAATACTGCTTTGGTCTCACTAACCTTTCTCATGCATGCCTCTCCTGCCTCCTGCAGTTCATTATTTGTTGAGTTAAGTGCCTTGAAAAGTGCAGCAATAATTTTCTCTCTTGACTGAGGCAAGTAATTGCAGGCAGCTAAAGCGTCTGCAAAAATCAAAGTAATTTTGTTTTCCTTGTTAACTTGAAATACAAAGAGGTAAACCAATTTTTGTTTTTATTCCCTTTCTCCACTTGTATTTCAACAGAAATTACTGACAGCTAAAGTTTACCATGCTTTGCCAAAAGCAACAGATTTCACAAGAGGGGAAAAAAAGAAGACCAGAGCTACTATTAATAGTGTTTTTACATATCCCAAGTGCTGTTCAAGGTAATCATTCCAAAAATATATTTTTGAGTTCAAATACTTAGGGCCAAAAAAGTTGACTGTAAATAACCAACCTCAGAAACAGTCACCAAAATAGATCATATAAAAAGATAATAAGGCCCAATCTTTGCTCTTCTGTATATACGATCAAACCGATTTCAACAAGGGAGAAAGACTAATGCCAAGAAACAAGTAAGAGAAAATGGCAATATGAGAATAAGACAAATATTCAAAAAAAGTGTTAACATTTTTTGATACAATATTTAATTAGAGTCCGTGTCACCAAAGTAAAGATTTAAGAAATTACTCATTTTCAGAGCATATTATCCTATCTTTTTTATTAAGTCTGGCAATGAAGTCATGGCTGAAAAAAAAAAAAAAAGATTCAAAATCCTGCTGCCTATAAAACTCGATGCCTAGTTTACTTTTTCACTCTCTCTCAAATTAACTTTTTTATTGCTTTTAAAAATTATTTGATTCATCACTTTGAAAAATGAATCTTATTCATTCAAAATGCAGGCTCCCACAAACTATCCCAAAACCATGAATATAAACCACTATGAAGAAATATGGCCATTTCTCACAACACCCACCTACTAAAAGCTTCACTTATATGCTTTAACTTACTTAAAGCAGCAATCCGAAGAGGGACAAGTGATGGAAGACTTTTGTAACAAGGTAATTTCATCAAACCAGCATCTTCAGCCTCACATAAATTCAACAGCTGAAATTTAAAACAAGTTTAGTCCAGCAATTACTATGAAAGAGGTCAAAACAATCTTTCCAGTTAAATTGTTTATACAGTAATATTCCTTGCCACACAGCTCTGCTCTTTGCAATTAGTGACTTTAAGTTGTTTTCAAATAAGCAGTTATTTCCATGATAGATGCAACACATTTCCAACCCTTAAAGCAACGGTCTCCATCCTTTTTAAGTAGATCACCTTTGGCATTTAAAAGCAACCCAAGATCTACCGTGCGCTGCAGCTAACCTCCCCCACAACCTACCCAAGCAGGTAAGCCCGTGGGAAGGGAGGGGTGGGGAAGCAGATCGAGGCAGAGGAGAAAAAATTATTTGGGGGTGCACCTCCCCAACAGGTAAGTCCCACCTGGTCAGGGCCCCGTTCAACTTACCTCTGCAGCATTGTCCCTTATCACAGAGGGCTCAATCTAGCCCCTGCCCCATCCCTCCCCCACGAACTGACCTGCTGGGCTGGGGCGCACACGTGCATGCACGCGGGCACTCAGCCCCCCACCCCAACATTGGATCGACTCCAAGAGGCTCCAGTATCTACCTTAAAGTGCCACCACTGCCTTCAAGTGTCAACATGCACAATGAATTTCCTAGCTTGCTACTCTATCTAGCTCAGGAGATAACTCCTTTCCATTCAGGAGCTTCTATTCCTTGGGTCAGGTTTCAGTCAAATGTCAAGGGGACCAGGAGTTTACCACACCTGGCTGAGAAGGCAGATCAGCATAATGGCCTGAAGCAACCTTGATAAGGAGAGTGATAGTTTCAAGACCAATGTAGACTATGGAGTGCACACCAGTTTTAAAGACTGCGAAAAGGGATTAAGTTCAGGGGAAAAAGAAACTTTCAGAAATTAAGACATTTTGTTAAACACTGAAGTTAACTGGTGAGTGGACATTAATATTTGACACACTTATTGCATAGGGGTGGAATTGGATGCTCTTACTATATTTTTTTTTCAACCTCCTCTCTTTTGCTAGAGGAAGAAATACTGAATGTCTCCATCTCAGAGAGGAAACAGGAATCCATCTGTCTCGATCCACAACCTGCAGACCTCAACACTGTGAGATAGCTCACTGGAGTCAAGAACCTTTGAAAGCCAAGTACGTTGGGAGCAATGCAATTAAAAGACAAGGCAGCTAGGCAATTTTTCTTGGGTTATGAGAAAATATGGGATTTTAATCAGCTTCAATACAATAGCTAGGACAATAGGAGAGCCTTTACTTTTCTGGACTGCCTTAGTTCTAAAAGACCATACTTTTTTTGCTCATTTATTTCTGTGAAGCACAAAGAAACCTAAACTGGATGTTTATCAACCAGAAATCAGGATTGAAAGTTGGTCTATCCACAGTTTGTAATGCATTTAGTTAAAGCAGTTACTGGACACAAGCTAAATCAATATAAGCACTTTAATACTAATATAATTGAGTCTACACTTGGGAGTTGTACCAATTTACTTAAATGAATGCCAAAAATAAAAGGGTGTGTAAATAAGGCTTGAAGCAGTTGAAGATCAATACTGAAAGTATCATATCAGGATGAGGAGTTAACACCTCTGACACAAACATTCCAGGCATCTTAAATTGTTTCAGTTCATAGGCGCAGACATGCAGGACTTCAGTATGCATTTCAACAGCTACATTCCCAATCAGAACTACAGCTTAAATTCAACAGCAAGTATTGATACTTGCATTTGGTAGAGCGTAAGATTCAACATTATTGCTGCATATGCATATTTATAACATATTGGCATTGCTTAGAATTATTTTGTACAGTTATTATGTTTAAAATAACAGAGCATATAAAAAAAAATGAAGTACCTCTGTGTAGAAAACTTTGTGTTCCACAACATTGAGATCCATTGTAAACAGTCGGGGCTGCAAAGTTGTGCAAAACGTGTTTCCCTCCATTAGTCCAATCTGGGCATTTGCAGGCTGATGTCTAAGTAAGTGTTTTTTAGGAGGAACCATGTCTTGGAGGACCTGCAAATTATCACTTTTTAGAATAGTTCTGTAATTGCCTGGTCTAAATCAATGAACTATTATGTTACTAAGAAGATATCTCAGTAATGCTCTTGTGGTTTTATCCACTATCTTGTACACTCCCTGTTCTATGTATGGATTACAACTGTGCAATCATTTCTTTTGTAGCAAATTTATAGAAAGTCTGCTTCACCGGCTTTTTTGTTGTCATTTTAAAAGGATTTCAGGCAAGGGGAAGCAAGAAAAGCTGATTCCTGCCAGCAAAAAATACTTTGGGGACATTTAAACTGGGGACCTGGAAAGGAAGAAGCACTGCTGGGTCTTATTGTCCATGAATGGAGGCTAGCATGGGATGTGGTCAGCAGTCTGTGCCCAGAGAAGGGAAGAAAATCCATTTTATAACTTCAGGGACAACATTAACTTGAATGGAAGATTTTGATCCTCCCTGGAGAGCCAATTAACACCTTTGCCAAGAAATGTCCTTGGACAAACAGCCTGATTAACTCTTTACTGTATATCAGCATTACATGCTTTTAAAATGCACTATAATATTTTCATAACCAAGTTTTAGACCATGATGTGGCATGCAAGTCTGCTATCACCTTCCTGTGGAAAGCAACAATCCCATACAAATTTGCCTCTCTGGACATGTATCAGGGGATACGTAGAAATAAAAAAACCATGAAAAGTAGGCTTCAAAGACAGTAGCCTATACCGCTAAGTGTCATTAGAAAGAAAGTTAGTGCCCTGGGCTGCTACTATGAAAGCCAAAAAATATCCAAGATTAAAAATATTTTAGAACTTAGTTAACTCACATGTGAAAACATTTGTAAAATGCTTTTTTAAAAAAACAGAAATATTCAACCACTTCAAAATTACTCAGTCTAAGCAACCACCTCACCTCTTTATGTGGCTCCATGATCACAGTAACACTTTTCCCTGTGACCTGTGCAAGCACTTGCAAGGAATGCATAGCTTGCTTTCTTACAGTAGAGTTTGGAGAAGTCACTTCTCGAACCAGGTCATGTGTCACATGATGGAAAGACTTTTCCTGTGCTGCTAGAATTTCTTCAGTCTTTTCTTCATCTTTCAAGGGAGTTGCACATCTAATCAGTAGCTGCTCTAGTGTCGTTTTTGCCATAGCCACTGCTCCATTGGAAACCTAAACAGTCATGGATTTGTTAGTACTATCTTATTCAGAGTTGTGACCTTTACCATGAGAGTGGTGTTCAGTTGTGAAAGACTATTTGTAAGAAATTTAAATCTGTAAAAGTTCAACAGATTATTTTTTAAACCAACCTTCACACCATTCATCCAAAAAACAGCAGAGCTGAGTGCTGCATAATTTTATAAATGAAGTCTAAAGGCTGGAACGTCCTCGGAGCTCTGCCACAGAACAATTCACAACTCAGAAAAGGTCAAGAACTCTATTCTCTAAGCATCTACTGTTAACAAGCTGCTCGACAGCAAGATGCACTTATTTTAGCAGAAACAAAACATAAGAAACTGAAATATAACATTTGCTCGCTCAAACTACAGTATGTTTAACATTATGTTGTTGATTAAATCTATGGATCACTTAACACTTGGGTAACCCAGAGCTGAATATGATCATTCTGAATCTTCACTTGGGTTAAATAAAGAGACAAAAAGCAACTGTTACAGCCACGTACACTGTGAGATAAGCAAGCCCAGCAAGTGTAAATCAAGATAAATTGTGAACTACCTCTCCGGTTAGATCCATCATGACAAACAGTAGTGCCTTGAGGAAAGTCTGCTGGTTCTGAAGGACCCAAATTAGAGGCAGTCGTTCCATAAGGAATTTAATGGAAACCACACCACCTAGCTTGGCATACCAAGCTTGTTCGTAACAACAGGCACATAAGCGCTCCACAATGTATGAAAACAAAGGAAGCTGACAAGCCTGAAAACAAAAACAACAAAAAAAAAGAGTTGTGTGTCAACTACACGTTTAATACCTTACGAGTTAAAAAAGTATTTTGGAGCAGAGTACAAAGTTTTATTACCCTTTCCTTAGAGCCAAGAATGATGCTTGCAACATCAAATATCACAGCAAGGGCCACCTCCCCTATTTTGCAGAGTTCCTTCTCCTCGTACGCCATACAGATTGCTATGGCATCGATAAGTACCAAGGGATCCATTCCTTTTGATCCATTTTCTTCACTATGAAACATGGCTGTACTGGGCTGACTTCCAACCTGATAGCACTGTAGCAAGAAAGGCCCTATAGTTTATATTGAAAAAAAAAGAACAGACAATGGATACTTCAGTACAATAGTAACTTGTAATTGAAAGACTATCATCTCCGATCAACCAATTACAAAACTGGTGAGCATTATATGCTTATTTGCATGTAAATGGATTGGAGTAATTTTTTTTGTCTTTAGTGAAATGTTTTCTTCCTTTAATTTAGTGACTGCATATTGCACAGGTCCCCTAGGAAGATTAAATTAAAATTCATCTTATGAAACTCAAATTACATTAAGCACTGAATATAGTGGTACACAGCATGCCTTTTCTCAACATCTGAGCTATAGGAAAGGGCCAAGTCAAGACTATTACTTCACAGATACTGCATCACTTCCACAGCTATTCCAACGATCCTTCAGAACTATCAAATAGGTCCAAAACCCAATATGGGGGGGAAACCATCTATAAAATGACTTGTAGCTACAGTTGCAATGCATTCTACACCTACAGCTATAGCTAGACATAGCTCCAAGCCTTGATAAGCATTGTATTTTTAGGTACAGGATGTGCCCATCTTATTTTTGTATATTTTTTTTTAAAGTCTTAAACCTCTGACTTCTTATGTATACTTACAAAACCATTAAATTAAGCATGTTTCAGTTAGTTAATACAATTTTAAAAAAGGAGTAGATGCATTCAAAAGTGCATTGTAACAGTAAGTAGAAAATCATGTTATAAAACAAAGACTTTCACAGTAGCAAACTGCAAGTTTATGATTTTTCTAAACGAGGAATTTAGTGCAAAGAACTAAGCCTCTCCCAAGATCCCGGGACAACCAGTGTACGTTCTCTATCCCGCTTAACTCACCACATTGCTGAGCTACTGCCACCATCGTGTAATGGCGGATGAGGCTGGCTACAAAAGGGAGAGCACTAGGTCGCAGATCTTTGATGACTGCTGACATGAATGCACCTGTCAATGCTTGTTCAAATGTTTTACGGGCTGGAGTATCCTGGGCTTTGTACCGATGTGAAATAATCACATTGGGTATGGACTTCTCCGTAAAGCTGAAAAGACAAAATTAAATCTATTATAAGCCTAAACTACCATACTGACAGTTCAACCATGAACAGCAAGGACTTAATTTACAGTTTGTTCCTTAGCTCTAACCCCTACCTTTCTCATTCTGATAAAGCTAGATCAGTTCATTTATTCCATATTAATTTTGGCAACTACTGGTGTCAAGCATGATGGATGGTTCAATTTCATCAAGAACATTTAAAGCCAGTGGCTCAGAAGAAGCAACACATTCCAAATAATACATATACAAGCATCACACTAGAATTCAATCACAGAATGGCATTTTCAATATTTTGACACTTCCCCCTATTTTTAGCAAGGCATTTGGTTTTGCTCTTTAAAGACTGAAGTGTTATTTATTTATCAATTCATTACCCAATAAAACCTATTTACTCCAAAGTGCAAACAGGCTTTTAAAGAGCTGCATTTATGTCAAATCTAACAAAAATTACACCATCATAAAAACAATCATGCTCCTTAACCACACAGTTATTGTATTATAAAGAAAAGAGAAACTAAGCACATGCTTCAGGCACAAGAGGCCAAAAGTAACCTAAAACCTATAACTTCATTATATACGTTTTAAGCACTACAGTTTAAAGCTGCTATAAAATGAATGCCTAGATATGCTATTTTTTCCATGCACGTTTTTTTTCAGCCACCTCCACACATTTTTTTAATTGCATGCTAAAATATTCAGCAGTTCATAATAGGCAGTAATATCATTTCACTAAGTTAAGGGAGAAATAAACATAAAATGGCTTTTAGGAGAGAAAAAAGCTAGGTGGTCAATTTGGTATCCAAATCTTGGGAGGGAAAATTGTCCCAGAAGGTGTAGACAATGGGCATGCATAGATTGCTAGTCAAAAGAATGGTTTCAGTGATTCTCAACCTTACTTTTACCCACTGTTTTTAAGTTGTATACAGAAGAGGGAGAATCACTCCTCAGGAATGCACATGAGCTGATGATGCAAGTTAGGTCTGCCTGCTCCTGCAGTGGTGTAAGTGCATTAAATCACTGAAATTTTAATCCTGATTAAAAAACAGCTGAAATAGCTTTGATCAGTTTTATCCCTATGGCAACAATCAGACTTAAACAGTTATATTGAAACAGGTTAGGCCAATATAATTTAACACCAGTACAATTAATAGGAACTAAGGCTCTGCAGTCAAAATACACTGGTCTCAAGTGAAACTGGAGGAGCAAAAAAGAACATGAGCATTCATTCCAGCATTACAGGCACAGGGAAAAGACAAAATTTCTGGATGGCCAAGGAGGCCTGTTGCACACAATTCAGAACAAAAAAGAAAAAGTTTCCTATATGCCAAAGTGTTAGCAGTTTAAGGTATTATTCTGCCCAAAATAAATAAATAACTAATTCAGGCCTACTCAATTTAGAGTTATCATAAGGAAAAAAAACAGACAAAATATGGCACAATTAGGAGTGTGCAAAACAGGCTCTATTCAATTCAGATTCGGCCCAAATCAGGGACAGCTATTCAATTAGTTGATTCAGATCACTGTCCCCGATTCGATTCGGCCAAATCCAAAATTGAAGATTTGATGCCAATTTGGAGAATCGGCAATTCGGCCAGTGACACAGCTTTAAATGTTTTTTCTACATACCCCGAGGTACCAGGTGTGGCTCGTGAACGCTGCGATGCTGGGGCAGATGGAGCATCCCACAGGAGCACTGGGGGGGGGCCCTCCAGCATGCTCAGCGGCAAGCCCAGAAACGGAGCAGAAATACTTGCAGTCCACTTTCGTGTCTGCCGGGGACAGTGTGTGTGTGTGTGTGTGTGTGTGTTGGTGGGGGTGTCCCCGCAACCCCCCAGCTTGGCAATCAGCCACAGGGGACCCTGGTGCCCCCCCCAGACCCAGGACGCACAAACCGCCAAGCCAGGAGGCCCCCACACATGCACTCCCCAGCAGACCCATAACTGCTTCTGGTCCACTTCCGGGTCTGCTGCCAAGCACGCTGCGGAGCCCCCCACGCTTCGGTGAGATGCTCCATCCGCCCCACCATCGCAGCGTTCACAAGCTGCCTGCTACCTTGAGGTATGTAGAAAAAACAATTAAAAGCTGTCTCTATGTCCAAATCACCGAATCTTTCCGAATCAATTCCGAGAGATTAACGGGTCTCCTGATTCGATTCGGAGATTCGACCACTAAATTGGGCCAAAAATCTGCTGAACCGAATCAGCGACAGAAGCTTTGCACAGCCCTAGGCACAATACTTTGCTCATTGCTGCAAGCCTTAGTTAACTTATTTTTTCCAAAATTAAATATACAATAAACAAAATATGAAGTTTCACAAGGACCAATGAGGAAGAGAGTGGGAATTTATCAATCCACTGGCTAAAAGCATTTAACTGGGTAAAAAAGCCTCACCACTTTAATTTTTGGACAATGGTTAAGAGAGAAGAGCCAAGGTGTCAAATGAACATCAATTACCTACAGACGAACAGCTAACCTTCAAGAGAATGATGCCTCATCTGCTTTTTAATTATGAAGTCTGTAGAGTGGCTATGCCTTATAGCAGGGGCGGGCAATTATTTATTTCGGGCAGAGGGCCACTTACTGAGTTTTGGCAAGCCATTGAGGGCCGCATGACAGGCAGCCAGGGGCAGATAAATATTAATTTTCTAAATTTTTTAGGGGCCCTGCAATGGCTTAGCAGGCCGCATTTTGCCCACCCTTGCCTTATAGCATCAGGAAGCAGCAAACTTAGACACCCTGTCACAATGCCACAGGAACACTGCTGTACTGCTTTCAGTTCAGCATGTACAGAGCAACGTAGTATAAGTGAATTAGTACCTAGTTCAGTGAATCTGTGGTGTAGACATGCCCTTTGACGTCAAAAGGAAAAAGCATGCTATAGTAAACAATTCCACAATGAATAGATCTGATCTCTACCTCAAAAAAAAATTTAAAAAAAAAAAAAAAAATCACACTAATTTAATTAGCCCTACGCATTTTACAGAAGTATTTATGGCTTAAAGAATTTTCATACTTGGGATGTGCAAGAAGCTGGTATAAGGCATGTTTATTATCATCCAGGCTCATCATGGCTACCAAGAAACACTTGATTACTTCCCAAGCCTGCCTCCGATAATATGGTTCTGTGTTGGCACTCTTCAAGCAGTCCAGAGCAGTTTCAATGGCCTACAATGAAAAATAAGAAAATTATATCCACTAAACACTGGTTATTCATGGTCTCCTATAGTCAGGTAACAAATCAACTAAAACATTTATTTTTAAAATTATATTAAGGTCATTTAAATAGCTTCTACTCCTTGCACATCCCAAGCGAAATGTATGTCCTATTCTGACAGAATGTTTGCAGGCTTAAGTGGACTAAAATTGTCATGTTGTTTGTGCTTTCATGTAAATAAAAACCAAAAAACCAAAAAGCACTTGGGATCACAGAAGATCTGCACTTTTCCTCCCACTTTTCAAGTAAATGCTATACTTTTCCCTTCTGGCAGTAATTCCTGTACTTAATTCCAAGATATCCTAGATATAACACGTACCCAAATTTAAGAAAAAGCATGCATCTAGTAAGATGCATGTGGAAAATTCATTTAGGGGGCATGAAATAAGAAAATTCACTGATTAACCAATTATAACATGAAATCTAACCACCCATGTTTAAACAGTGAGTATAAAAGATGATGTCAATAAATGACCTTAGAAGACCTTTGTTACAAAGAAATATTTTTTTTTTTCTTTTTACGGAAAATCATCCTTCCATTTACTGGATTAACTAGCCGCCATCTCATCATCTTTTAAACAATCTTATCAAGGTCTCAATGAAAAGAACAATGAGTTTTCCACAGACCACTGAAGTGGAACTTCTCACCAGGGCACTAAAAAGAAAGATGAATTTCTTATACTTTAACATCGTTCCATTTTTTTAATTCAACTTTTCTTTTTTTTTACTCCCACGAAGCATGCCATAAACAATACTGCTGCTGATCGAAACCAGGAAGTTGACTATTGTTCCATGTAATTAAAAAAGAGAGAGAGACACAGCAATGATGCCTGAAAGAACTTAGGAACCTAAATTTACATGTTATTGAACAGGAGAGACATAAGTCTCTATTTGTGATATTTGTAAATGTTTAGATAATTACATTAATACATTTCACTATGGAAAGTGACCATGTAAAAACCAGCACCCCTTACTGATTCTTCTTATCTGCATTCAGTTGCATCTGCTTACAATAGGGCATTTTTTCAAGATGCTTTAAACCTTATTTTACCTCTTCGGAGTCAAAGTGATAATAGTGAGTTGCCAATTAATAGAATAGTTCCCTGTATTTCAGACGTACATAGTTTTAAAATTGAAACAAAGGATATATCAGACTCTACAGAGGTTTCATGCTAGCTGCTGAATGCAGCTTAATTCCCAGAAGCTAAGGCATATTGCATATTAGTTTCTATCAACTCTAGAAGCTGAATGCTTGCAATACTAAATACTATGACCGTCTTGGATGAAGCTGCTTTAAGTAATTTTGAAAAAAAGAGAGAGAAAGATTGATACAAATACAATAAGTAATACACCCATTCTAATAAAATGGAAGCAAGCTGAAACACTGAGAAATTGTAAGTGTTCCCCAAGATCAAAGAGATTTGATCTAGTATGATCACACAACAAAAACTGGAGGGAACAGTTATAAAAAGTAGACACAATAAAAGAGCACCCACTTGTGTACTTTCTTTTCCTCATAACCTAGCATAGACTTCAGCCAGCATTTGTTTGTTTTTCTAAGCTACTCTGGGAGATTGGACAGTGTTTAAAATGAGATGGAAAATGGAAAAGTTGGAGGTGGGAAATATTGGAAAGCCTGAACTAACTTCGAACGCAAAAATAATGGTACAAGAAATGCAAAAACACCAGACTACAAAAGTTTGTTTAGCTCCATCTCTAAGGAGCTCCAGTGATTCTTTGGCCATTAAAAACAGCACTCCCCCCTGAGAGCCACTTCTCAAACAACATTTCTGTATTTGTTTTAGTAATTGTATGCATCAAAAGACAATGGAAATCAAAGTGTACCACAATGCCATTCAAATGGCTATGTCCTACTAAAGAACTGGTAAACGGATCAAGTATGAGCTCCTTCACCAAATAAAGTGGTAGAATACACAGGAAACTTTTCATTGTTCTCCAACTGTTTCATGAATGCAGCAGAAATCCCACTAGTATAATTATTTTTTAAATGTTCAAAACCCAAGAACTCATCTATGAAACTGAAGGAACACGCAGGTTATGAGATTAGTTTAGATTAAACATTAACTTTTCAAAAGTGTTATTTAAGGAAAGTTTAAGAAATTAGTTTAGCAGAAGGATGGAAAAGAGATCAAATCTTACCTTTTCCATTGGAAGCTGAATAGATGCTTTACAGTCTGAAAACTCTATGGTAATACTAGGTCCTTGAATTTCTGTAACTACATATTGCAATTTCTGAGATTCCTTTAACATTTTCCTATTGCTTCCTCCAAATTTACCAAGCACACGATAAGCCACATGAGAAATGCTGTCTGCAGGATTGCGTAATGTCCTCCATAAAGCCTGGAAGTAAATTTAAATGTTTAACACGTTAGGAGATGTGTTGCTTCAAAATGTTACTAAAAAAGTAAAACTTCAATATTCTTCTCTCGTACCTATTTATTCTCTTATTTCCCACCATATAACTTCCAGTGAAAGAGTTTCTTAAATGAAAAAAAAAAAAACACAGAAAACTTAAGTCTCTGCCCCAAACAGGCAAAAAAATTTGCTATGTGGATTTCATTTAAAATTTAAAAAATTAAAATAAAATATGTATTTTCATAACAAACTGACGTGAAAAAGAGTATTTAAGCAATTAATTTTGTACTTGTAGAAAGTTACATTAGATTTACGTGATAAGTCACTGAAATTTTACAGCATTCAAGTACAACTTAATATACAGGAGGGGAAACTATTTTTTGTGGCAATATCTTTAATCAGCTATTAGAGAAAAGTACCAAAAAAGCCCCACTGAAGCACCCAGTCCATACAGACGCGGCAGAGGTTGGGCATGAGCTGGGCCCAACATAGAAGCAGGCCAAGTTTAAAGCGCCATTTTTGTGTTTTTGTTTTTTGATTTTTTTTTAACATCTGTATGCAGCTGTCAAATCCCTAGACCATCATAGCTACATCACTCTAATATTACCAATTTAATATATGGCTAACATTACAAAGGCAGCATGACATATGAAAATAAGAACCAGTTAAGCTTGAAATAAATCTAGTCTGGTGTGCCTCTAAATAAGGAAGCTATACATGCTAGTCTTAAAAAGTAAATAGTGTGTAAAAGTAAATAGGAGCACAGAATATATTCAGGATTTTTCTACTGTGAAAAAAATGCCCAGACTTAAAAGAAGCAAACAAAATTTAAAATGTTCACACTAACCTGCCATCTAAAAAGATATGAAATACCCAAACATGCACACCTGTATCCCAAATAGCCCCCTCAAGACATCAGGGTTAAACTAAATGTCCCCTGATTTCCTTTCTAACTTAGGACTCTATAATTTGAGACTATAATGTAAAAAAATCAGTTATTTTTGTAACAATCGTCTTCGTGGTTGGAGTTTTAAACTAACACATGAACTCCTGGCATATTCAATTAACAAAAAAGGCAACCTTTGTCATAGATGTATCACAGACCCCTCTGAGCCTTCAGTCCTAAACTTCAAAAAGGAAGCATGCACCAATATTTGCGAGCAAGAAGTTTTGTGGGCAATGTCTTTGATCAGGAACTGAAGAAAAATGCATTTGATTTGAAAATGTGTCTAGGTTTATTCTAATCATGAAGCTGGTCCAAGTAAAGGGAATGATGATGTAGTTGGGACAGTGATACAACTACCACTGATATTTAAGTAATGTATGACCTCTAGTGGTCTTGGCAGAAACAGCACACTTACCTGCATCAGCTCTGCTCGCACTGGCTGAATATGATCATACAGGAAGTCAGGCTGCAAGTTGTCCACACACAATTCCAGAGTTCTCAAACCTTGGCTAACTAGGGTCTGGGATCCATTTAGAGCAGACACTAAGGGGTCCATCAACATTGGCAGGTAAGGGAGGAGGGAACTCAGTCGAACTGGTACAGTGAGACAGAGCTCTACAAACAGATCTTTCATGTGTTGTTTGTGGAGGCCACTTTGCAACATATTCAGCCCTGAAAAGTGTTAAAAGGGTATATATTTGAGAGAGGGAGAGAGAGAATTTCAACAACAAGCCATTATCAAAACAGATTCAGTACTGTTTTCTATGATTCTGTGACTTCTTAAAGTTCCTATTTTCTTAAGGTCACCATTTACATGGCTCCATTTGTTAAAGCTAACTTCTCTGCAATTGCTTATAGTCGTTTAACAAGTCTATTACTCCTACGTGTGTGCATTTGTAAAAATTATACAAACAGGTATTAAAATATTTAAACACAATGAAACAGCCTTTTCATGTGCTGGTGTAACCTAATTGTGATCTTCAAATCAATTGGGGTACAGGCTTGGAACAGGAGAATATCACCCAACAGTTGTACATCCAATAAAATTAAAAATACATACTAATCTGATCGGGCTTAAACAAACATCTGGGCTCCAATAAAAAGAAACTAAAAAGTACATCAACATGTTTCAAAAAACTTAAGAGTCAGTAACAAATACAATTATATGAAAAAAACAAAAACACCCCTCCCCGCACAATTAATTTTGTTCTGGCATTTAATTCATATTTTCCTTAAGTTCAACTAGTAATTCTGGATATGTATCTTTTCCCAGTGCCACACACATGGGTTTACTTATATATTATCAACTAAAAAGGAAGCCAAATGACACAGCCAAAGATGGATAACATGCTTTCTTTTTGTATTTGTTGTGATCAACCTTCCCTAAATCTCAGTAATTCTCTTGGTTTTCTGCACAGCACAGTGCTTCTGGTTGATAAGCATTTCAGTCATTCATGCCCTTTTAGGCAAGCCGATTTTGTTAAATTAACATTTCCTCTTGAGAAAATGGTCACTAATACTTTAAATTTCAGAAAAAACAGTTCCTTTCTGCTATATTCTCTCTACCCTATGCCTCTCCATACTGCTATAGGTCTTGCCACACTGTATCTTCCATCACTCTCTTACTTCTAAGTCGTTCTTGCAGGTAAGGAGGAAGCCCACCATGGGCATGGTCCCAACACTCATTAATGTGCTTTTGCTAGTGCACATTAAATTTAGTACATCTAATGTGAGGTACTAAATAAATGTGCATTAGGCTGCCCTGCTGCTCTGCAGTACTATGCCATAGTGAAAGCACACGCTTTTTTAGTGACGCTTAATGTACAGTAGCCTATTTTTACTACACATTAGTGTATTAGCACGGTTTTTGATGCGACACTTTAATGCACAGTAAAATGAGCTACTGCACAGTAAACTGCACGTGTAGACACACCCCATGACTCACAATGGGAACCCAAAAAGCACAAAGAACGGAACTGTGAAATAGGCAGAACTAAGGAGACCAAGGCAACTAAAAAGTAAGAGGAAATAAATTATATTAATATTTTTTAAATTGAAATACACTTACATTTCAAAACCTGGCAGCTATTTGCCAGGCTTAATATCTTACCAGTCTAAAAGAACTATATCATCATCTATCCAAAATAAATAAATAAATAAAGAGTAAAACAGGTATTTGTTCTAACCTTGCAATAGGTTTGGTAACAGTGGCAAGAATTCTTGATACAAGAGATCATGACTGCCTCCTCCAATGGATCTGAACAATGCTCTAAGTAACAGGAAATAATTGTAGGGCTCCTTGGCAGTCTGTGCAAGTTCCATAGAGCTGTTCACTATCTTGTGCAGATGGGGCTACAAAGGGTAAAGCATCAAGATTAGTAAAATATCTCTCTCACCACAACTGTTAGAAGTTCAGTATGGTACAGTTATTTGCCTTCTAACTTGAGAGATCATAACATACCTCAGTTATAACTGATATTGCTGAACAACATCCATACACTAAATGAAAATACCACTATCATCATTACAGAACAAGAAGAACAGATCTAATAAATTTATCGTTCTTGATCCTGGAGACCAAAGACTCAAATCACAGGAGGAAGCCCGTTCACATATTCTAGGCTTTCAGTATTAAAAAAAAAACAACCTGAAGTCAGACAATTGCCAGCCTGAAGAACAGAGCCCAAGGTTAGACCAGCAGAGATCCAGTGGAGGTCAACAAGGAGAGGAGATTTGAACAGCACCCAGTGGCCAGAGCAAGTAATTCCTTCATAAGCACTATAATTCACTTTCAGTAAGAGCACCTTTTTTTTTTTTTGGAAGGGGAAAAAAAGTCACAATTGGAAAATTAAGGGGCGTACATCAGGGCCTGGGGGAGCATCTATTCACCAAGGCCCCCCCACGGGAGGGCAAGAAATAATGGGCACAAACCGACTGACGATCACTTCAGACCAAACATACGGAAAAAACTTCTTTACAAGTCAAGTGTTGAAGGTTTGGAACAGGCTCCCCCCCAGAGGGGGTACAGGCACCCACCCAGGCAATCTTCAAAAAAGTGTCTTGATGCTATTGTGTCTTGCTGGTGTCATCTGACCCCAGCAGTCTTTCCTGCTCAAGTGCAGAGGGGCTGGACCTGATGATCTGTAAGGTCTCTTCCAGTCCCTAACAACTATGAAAGATTCTGGTAATGGTCTTCAAAGAGCATAGGACATTAGCAGCTTGTGTTATTATTGTGTATTATTATCGTGTTGTGTATTAACAACAGACAGCAAATGCCAGGATTCTCTCATCCCAGGAATGAACAGCAAAATAATTATGTTTTTTTATGAACATCTGAAATCCCCTGTACATGGTTACACAATTGCTGTGAATAGCTTTCATCTTTCAATGAAAATTGTCTGCTCAAGGCCACATCATCAATTGCTGAAACAAAAATATAGTGGAAGCTTGGAACTGTGAAGACAGTAAATCATACCATTTAAACTGGATTTGCAGTATATAACAATCTAAGATATTAAAAAAATATCCTCTTCTGCTATAAAACAGATTACATATATGTCCAAAAAAAAGATTAAATTAGTAGTTCATTGGGAGTCTCACATCATCCCACAGATTTTGAACTAACCCTTCTATAGTGATTTCCCCATCCAAATTAAGTATCCACCAACATATAACATTTGTTGATATTGGATTTCCATTCCTTCATGGAGACAGGGAATGAGAGAGAGAAAAGACGAATGAATAGCACTGCATTACAAAATTTCCCGTTTCCTTTTGCCTATATATTCAGAAGATACCACTATATTCAAGAAGAGACTTTCCTTTTGTGCTTTAAACACAGCACCCACATTTCTAAAAGATATTTTAATGATTAAACAATACCTTGCTATTGGAAGAATAGACTTTTTTTTCAAATGGGTTCACACACTAATTCAGTTTTCTGATTAACTTGCCCTCTCACTGAATTTACATCATAATGCTAGATACAAATAAGCATGAAAAAGCGCTAGTGAAGCTTTACTGTCAAAGGGTGAAAAGTGAGTCAAACTTGTTAAAGACATGCTCAGTGGCTACAGCAATAAAAGAAAAAAAAATGCATTAAGATACACGGCACCTGACAAGAAAGTCACTCAACATTATGGAGTCCAAAGCAGGACACCTATACACTCAATCATTTAGACTGAGAATTTTCCACTTCACTTCACAGTTCCAAGTACTAAGCAGTCAGTCATAAAAAATGTTTCTTATAAGTAGGCTATTCTATCCGTTTTTTGCATGATAAACCCATAATATTAATAGAGCTTTTTTAAAGTATCACTTTTGAAAGGTTAAAATGGTCATGGAGCACAATATTTCCCCCCAAAAAAATGACAAAATGCACTGCACATGAATTAGAATAGTCTCTCTTAGGCAAAATTAACTTCACCTTTAGCATTTGTTCATTTTCAGCTGCAAACAGTGAAACAGAGCCAAAAACTAGCTTGAACAGCTTAAGATAAAGATTGGACAGCTCCACGTTAGAGCCCATTTCTGGCAGCCGATCTAAAAGATACTCCACCAAAATTGTAGCAAATAGGGCAGAAGTGGTAGGGTTTGCCAAAAAGGAATTGGCAACAATCTGTCAAAAGAAACAGAAGACAGAATTACAATTAAGCTATGAAACGAACATAAGAATAACTGAATTTGAAAATAAATAAATAAAAAACAAAAATCACTTCTCTTCAAGTATCAATCAGCAACTCATTTTAGGTCATCTTTAAAAAGGTAAAAAAAAAAACGAAATCATAGCAACTTTCCTACAAGTCAATATTTAGTTTGGTGTAACTTTAATATTTCTTTAGAATAGTTAAAAAAAAATCACAATAAAGTTTAGAAAAAATTATATCCAAACAGTAATAAATAAACCTCTAGTTAATGGTCTTCTAGACACATCAAAATCTACCATTTTTATTTAATACAGTCCATTAATACTTCCAGCATTAACATGAATTGCTTAAATAAGGTTTCTCTCTTGATAGTAATTATAGTAGAACAGAAAAAAATTCATCTTCACACAACTTTTTTTATAGACTGTTACAGACCTTACCAAGTGAAGAAATACTTTGAAAATGAATTTCAAATGTTAAGAACTTTTTTTTTTTTTAAGTTATCCTCCAGAGTTCAGTAAAATGCATGTCTCACTGTTGTAAAATTAAACCATAATACCTGAAGAGCATAGTTTTTTGAAATTCTTTCCACCATATAGGGAACGGTAGTTTGAAAGATCTCTTTAAACGTTAAAGGATTCATCATTGTGAAAACACCAGCAAAATGCTCCAAGACCTCTTTTTCTTCTTTCATCCTGACTGTCTGACAATTTGCAACTCGGATATATGTCTGACCATTTCCTGCTATTTGTACCTAAAGCAGAAAAGAAAATGCACTAAGTAAGTAACACTCTTTATTTACAGATTTTTAAGCACTAAACCTTCATGAGCAAGACAAGCTAACAGCAGCAGCAAAGAGATATACCCATGTGCCCAGGGCACAAGGACGGCCCCAGTGACTTCTGGTTGCTGCTGTGATTGTGATGGCAAGGCTTTCAGCAGCAGCTGTACCTCCTCCTCCCCCGAAGTCAGCACCTGGGGCAACTGCCCTATTTGCCCCATCCTAGTTAGGCAACTGGGCTCTAGACTGTTTGTTTATACACTAGATTTGATTCTTGCAAACCCTGAAGCACTTTGTAAGCACTTCTGTTCATGAAATTCCTGAGTAGATACAAATCTAAAGTAAAAAATTCCACCAAAATGTTGCCCATAATACAAAAGCCTGCATGGATTTTTTTTTTTTAAATGAATCAAAAAAATATTCCAGTGAACATACAGTGCACAGAACTTACACACACAGAAGCACCATAATGATGTTGCCCTAGTCATGCTACAGACCTGATAAATATCCAAAGCTTGCATTGCATATTTTACAAGTTTTATATAGATCTGCGTCTCCTTAGGCTGCAATTGTTTGTTGGGGATGAACTGCGCTTCTATAAAAAAAAAAAAAAGCAGAGTAGAATAAGCAACTTTCACCTTTATTAGATAAGCAAATGTAAAACTAAATATAGATATAATTAACACTGTATTACCGCCAGGTGCTTTACACGATGTTATGCCCCACGTAATGGTCTTGACACCACAGACCAAAGTTTTTACCAAGCTTCGACAGTCCGTGACCTGAAACGTCTGCTTATCTTCTTTCTCTTTCTCTCCTTGCTTCTCAAACACAGGTACCGGTGCTGGGGCCACAGGAGTGGCTGGCGCAGGAGATGGGACAGGAACAGGAGCAGTGTTTGCTGCAGTTGGTACTCCAGGTAAAGCAGCTTCAGCTGCACCAAGTTCAGACTGAGGCTTGCACTTCTTAAAAATGACAGAAAGCTGGTACCGTGCTATGGTATGAAATTTCAGAACAAACACCTGAGCACAAGAAAAGAAGTGGGGAGGGAGGAAGGGGGAAAAAAAAAAAAATACAACCATGACTGAATTTCTAAAACTATCTCAGGCCAGCTGGGTCAATGTGAATAAAAAATAAGACCCAACAGATGGTTAAAATTTTCTTCTAAGACTCGGTGATAAATTATTTGACTTACTTTAAGACAGTATAAAAAGTACTTGCTGAAAACTAATGAAGCCCCCCCAACTGAGATTTGATCTCATTATGACTACTTCTTCAAATCTGTCCAAAATCAGAGAACTACAGATTCATGCCTCAAAGAAGCAATGCTCATAATGCTAATAAAACTAACAAACCTATATTTAACCATAATTAATATATCTTATACTATAACAATACAGAAAGGATGTGGACAAAGTGGGAAAGAGTCCAGGGGAGGGCAACAAAAATGGTTAGAGGGCTGCAGCACAGGACTTGGAAAGGCTGATGGAACAGGGCTTATTTAGTCTGGAGAAGATGACTAAGGGTGAATTTAATTGCCTTCAACTACCTGAAAGGTAGATGGAGCTAGACCATTCTCAGTGGTGACAGAGGACTGAACAAGGAGCAATGGTCTCAAGTTGCAGCAAGGGAAGTTTAGGTTAGATATTAGGAAGACTTTTCTCACTAGGAAGGTAGTAAAATGCTGGAACAGGTTACCCAGAGAGATGGTGGACTCTGCATCCTTGGAGGTATTTAAGACCTGGCTAGACAAAGCCTTAGCTGGGATGATATAGGTGGAGCTGGTCCTCTTTGAGCAGGAGATAGGATGACCTCCTGAGGTCCCTTCCAACCCCTATAGTCTATGGGTCTATAAACCTGCTTTAATATTAAATATTAAAAATGAAAATTTGTCAGTTCAAAGGACATCTAAAATGGAAACTAAACCCATAGCTTGAGGCAGATACAAAATTTCCAGATGCACCCCTAACAAAATCAAAAAAAATTATCAAAACTCAAAAAAGCCATGATCAATCCCCTAAAGTAACACTTGCAGATCTCTTTTGTCATCATTATGACTGTTTTATTCACACTATCAGTATATACAATTCTATACTTCTTTGCTTCATATTCCTAATATTCTGTCATATAAACTTTAGACTCTTTTTAGACTACAGCTGGCTTTAATTTAGGGATGGTAAGGCATTGTATTTTCACCCTTCATATTTTTGTATTACTTCATATAAATGTATGGACTATTATTATAAATGTTAAATTTCAGTTTGATAAATAGAAAAAATCATAAAGAACTGAAACCATGCCACAGTATGAAATTTCAAGCAGAAAATACAAAGGCACGAGAAAAAGGACTGATGCTTCTTATTTTGAAGACCAATCCTGATTTCAAAATAATGAATATAGTATAACCACTGCCAACCCACTACAATGCACAATATTGTCTAGCGCAAGGGCGGGCAAAACACGGCCCTGCCTGGTTCAGGCATCGTCCAGCCGTGGCGCGTCCTGCCACCCCCTAGGCACGCAGCGGGGTTGGGGTGGCTCTGCAGCTGGATTGCCTTCCTAGGCAGCCCAGACAGTGGCAGCTCCTTCCAGTTACCGCCACTGGTCCCAGCCCCATGGAACCACTGGGGACCCAAGCGCACAGCCCCAACCCAGCCCACCCCACACCTGCTCTGGACTCACATGTGCTGAGCAGCAGCAGCAGCTGGGCAGAAATTGTTGCTCAGAATCAAAGAAAAGCAGCCACCCCCTCACCGCTGCCAGGCTTTTCCTGCTGCAGTTGCCATGAGCCCACACTGGGCTGCCCTGCAGCTGCTCTGCATTACCACTGCTGCCCCGCTGGGCAGCCTGAAAGCATCAGTGATGATGGCAGAGACACAGGACAGTTGCAGCAGGAAGGGCCCAACAGCGGCAAAAGGAAGGAGCCGCTTTTCCACCCACGCTGAGCAACAGTTTTTGCCCAGCTGCCACCGCTGCTCAGTGCAGGCGAGTCTGGAGCAGGTGTGAGGCAGGCCAGGTCAGGGCTGTGTGCTCGGATCCCCACCAGTACCACGGGGCTGGGACAAACAGGAGCTGCCACTGCCTGGGCTACCTAGAAAGCCACCACGCCATGGGCAGGTGTTGCAGAGCAGGTATGGGGCAGGCTGGAGTCAGGGCTGTGCCCATGGGTTCTGGCTGATCTGCTCCCACTGGGGTGAGTCCAGAGTGGGAGTGGGACAGGGCTGGGGCTGCACACTGTTGGCAGTGGCAGGGAGGCACCACAGGGCACATGGGCTCTGGGCGGGGAGGAGTACTGGGAGCTCGGGGGGGGGGGCTCCCATGCACACCCCCACCATACACACAAATCCTCCCCTACAAACCACAAAACCACACCCTCCCCCAAACACAATCGTACACCCCACAAACCCCACACCCCTCTCTGCACTTACCCTCCCTTCCCCCACCCACACACCTCCTCTGGGGGGAGCCAGTGCTATATGCACACATCCCACCACACCACACCCCAGCCACCTTCCCCTTCCACACACCCCCATTCCCCCCATACCCACAGCCCTCCACAAACCCACCCACATCCCCCCACAATATAGAAGAGCAAGACTTCATTTTGAGGTATTATGCAATCACCTCTATACATGCGATGCAAATACACAAAATCAGAACAGAAATATATTTTTTAAATAAAATTAAAATGTTATTGTCAATGTTTAATTTTTAGTATATAATTTTTTTTTTCTGATTCCAAGATGGCAAACCCCCTTCCCAAAAGAAGTATTTCCGGTCCCAGGATGGTGACCAGAGGGTGGGCCACCTGTCAAGGGGCAGGGCTACCCTTCTTGCAGCCCATGACAGCTCATCAAAATTCATTAAGCGGCCCTCCAGCCAAAATAATTGCCCCCCCCCGGTCTAGCATTTACATTTTTTTCTTTTTTTCTTACATAGAAGGTCAGACACATTTACATTTAGGGTGAGAATACTATGCCTTACCATCCCTAAATTAAAGCCAGCTGTGGTCTAAACCTAGCCAAGCCTTAGTGGTATAGTACCTCTTGTTAGCTCAGAAGTAGTGATGCCTAAAATACAGAGGCAGCCAGATCTAAACTCTAGCAGGCATGGTTCAGGCTATGCACATAAGTCAAGGGTGTCAAACATACAACCCATAAAACTGTTCCATCTGGCCCACCAGCAGGCTACTGGATACTGAAACTAGTTGGGGAGGGAGCATGGTCTGCCAGCAGAATTCAGGGCCCCTGGACCTTGATGGATATGTCCATTAGTGGCAGCCTCCCAAGACCCCCACCCAAACACAGCCCCACCAGCTGTTGTTGGTCCCCAAGCCACAGCTTTGTAAAAGTCTCCAACTGTTGTGCTAAACGCATCACAGAACTCAGAGCGGGTCCATATGGAGAACTTTATTTTAGCACTATGGCTGCAGCTAGCAGTTAAAGCATACTGGCACTGGAACAGTGGTGAGAGATTTTTTTCCCCAAAAAAGCTTAATGTGAACAAGTTCTTGTAGGGCAATCATGCTTAGCCCTTAAAGGTAAAAGGTGCTCAGTACAGTACAACCATCAGAACTCTTAGCATGTAAACTGGTCACCATAGCTGTTCCTTTAGTGATACCCATCCACTATTCAATAGGAAAGATGGGAGTTATAAGGGAATTAGAAGGATCATGTTTAGGCAGAGGGGGAAAAGTAGATACACCCAGATTTTTGTTTAAGAGTATGCAAAGACCCTCTCTTTCTGCACCAGCACCCCCACCTGAATGGGAATTCAATTCCTATACTACAGAACAGGTTGTTCAACTTGTGGCCCACAAGGGGTTAAGTTAGAGCCTGGGGGCTCCTGCCTGGCCACGATTCCCACCACTGTTCCTGCTGCTGCCAAAAGGGGGGTCCAGGTGGCCTGCAGGGCTGGAAGGGCCGCACCCTGCATGGTTGGGAGGCCCAGAGGGCTGTGCACCATGTGGCCCTGGGTCCCTTAGAAGCTGGACAGCCCTGCTTTGGAACATTTGCTGAACACAGGCCCATGTTGCAAAACAATTCCTCTCCAACTTAAGATACTGCACAAGGTATGTAAGGGAGTTTAAACGTCTTCCACTGAAGTATTTGGAACTAGCCACTACTAGAGGCAAAGTGCAAGACTAGATCATATCATTCTGTCTGGCTATTCCTATATGACCCCTAGTCTCAGGAAGTAGAAAAAAAGAGCCTACTAATATGTACTTGGCAAGATTAAGAGATTCGGAGGATAATATTTATCTACATTCTACATCAAATTGTTCAAGCAAATTAATACCTCTAACATCCGCATGAGAATATCTCTGCCATTGCCATTTTCCTGTTCACTTTTGGAACGGATACAGTCTACCAGGTTCAGCAGAAGCTTGCAAGACATTGTCTGAATACTGCTAGGTAATGACTCATCATCTATGTTCTTGGCAAACAGCTGGACAGCAAGGGACAGATCATTCAATGGTAAGTGTTGACGGACATGATGTACCAGGTCTGCGAGAGTACTGTATGCAAGAGGTCTAAAATAAAAAGCAAATATCATATGTATTATATAGCTATAATCTGCCATTATTCTGATTTAAAATAGCTTTTTATAGATATAATAAGGGTATTAAAATTCTAATCACAAGTGAATAGTCACACTTAAAATTGTGTTTTAACCTACCCATATATATACACAAAAGTATAAACTTCGTATACAGTTTACACATAGGAGAAGAGTACAAAGAACTTATTTACACCTAATATTCCTTCCCCAAGTTTATTCCTCCACTTTACAACCTAGTTACCAACAGAAATGTTCTTTAAATGCACTTACATGAACCTTTAGTAATTTCCAAACTTAAATAAGTTTATACACAGAAACACGCTTATTCTGCAAACCGTATGCCCACAGGAACAATTTAAGGGCACAACAGCTGCATCTGTTGTGCTATAACATTTGTGGGTTTTTTCCCCAGCAAAAGAAGGTTATAGATTTGCAAATGTGAGTTTGATTTTTTTTAAAAAAACAGGTTTTATTCAACTATGTTTAAAAAAAAATAATAGCTTGTCTAGCAGTAACACTTGTGTGCATCTCACTACATACAGAATACAGGGTAGAGATGCAAACTTTATAGACAGAGATGCATAAAAGTTCATCAACAACAGTTCACTTCATCTGATGCTAACCCAACTATCTCCCCCTTCCATCCAAAACAGGAGACTCACACAACAGTCTGATACCCCAGCATGCTAACCTACAAAGAAACTTAAATACATAAAACACTAAACAAAAAAAAATAAAAAAACAACTTTTAAAAAAATCAGGTTTGCTTCATAAATAGTTTGGAAACTAAAGTGTTTAAATCACTGAGAGACTATTTGTTTCATAATACTAACATCGTTATGATGAATACATGAAAATTAATCCCTCTCGCTTACCTACCAAGACTGAAACTCAGTGCCATCATTTGTGCATAAAAAGGTAGGAAAATCTCTGAACTAAGATCATAGCACATTAAATATTCTCTTTAAAAATGTATTTATAATTTTCAGCTGTACGCTGAGTTACCAACTTAAAACTGAATGCAAACTTTTCACTTTGCTGCTACCTATCATTTCAGGAACGTGATGCAACTGGTTTATTTAGGGTTTTGGTTTTTTGTTTTTTCAAACGAATGGAAGTGTAAATTTTGCTGAAACCAGAAAAAAAAATCTTGACCCCCTAATATTTCTTCTTTCCCACAGTAAGTGTATTTGAAAAGCCCTGCTAGTCAAGGAAGTAGAGTTTTTTTGCCCACATCTTTCATTTTACTCTCCACTCATACACTTATACTCAGAGACCACACAATCATAGATGCATTCATTACAGACTCTGTTAAACACCATTAAAAAAAAAAAAAAACACACACAATACTGGCATTCACAGATGCTCCAGTTTTCTATTATACCTCAGCGTCTCTCGAGCAGTGTATCCAGAGCCAATTAGTATAGATTCGTCGAATAGTTTGTCCATGCATGGAATAAATTCTATAATGCAAAAAAAGTATAGATATCACCAGAAAGATAAGTAAAACCAAAAACAATTAAGCATTGCATCATTTAGCTAATATACATAACCCAAAATACAATATGTGTAGTCTACTACTCAGCAGCATTTACTAAACAGCATTTACATAACTATAAGTTCTGCAATCAGTTTCTCCTTTAAACAGCATATTTTAACACGTATTTTAAGCAATAAAATTGGTACAATGAAAAAAATTACAGTTGTCAACAGAAAGGCATCTGCTTATAATAAACAATTCTAAGTTAAAACAAAAAAAAAAACCAAGCCCTGTTAAATGAACGAGTGGCATTCAAGGGTGTTATTACACAGTACAATTTTAATTTTTCAACCATCTCTCTCACAAACCACTTATACATCAAAATAGACAGATGCATGATACATGACAGGCCAAGGTGAACAATTAACGTCTGGACAAAGTCCAGGAATGAAGATAAAGGCAACATAGTAATGGTCAAGGAGAAATAAAACCATTAAGAAGGCTGGTTCATCTAGTGTCCCATTTGTGTAAAAACCACAGTGAGAAGTCCACTGCTAATCAGAGGGTCAAGTAGGAAGAGCAAGAAAATGTCTATTAGTTAGGAAGGCATGAAGAATACTTGAAGCTAAGGGTGGCACTTTTGAACTGATTCTTAGATGATCAGGGAGCCAATGGAGTCTGTTTTAACTGGCCATAGATGTGTGCTTATGCATACATGGGGAGGAAAGACAAGTTGCTTGCATTGTTGCAGGAGAGCTTAAATCTAAGGAAGAGACAGAGTAAAGAGATGCAATAATAATTAACACATTTGGAGTGTCTCAATTCGTAAGGTCTTTACAAATCAATAAACTAGCTACTTTATGAGAGGAGACAAATAAGATAAAGAGTTCAAAAACAACTGATTCACTACTGTATAGGAGGAATACAATACCATGGTGGTGGTGACTGATGTGGAAAGAGAAGAGTTTAGTTCAAGGCTAGTACAGAGAGTGGAGCAAACTGAAGATCTGAGCCCAGAAAGAAACAGGATGGAGATGTAAACAAGTCTGACAATAGCACACTTGCTCAAGAGATGCAATGGTCATAAAAGACAGAGCTAAGCAAGGAGAAGAAAATCAAGGCCTATTGCTCAAGGCAGGCACAGAAAGCAGCCAGTATGTAAACTCCACGTCCAATACAATCTTCTTGGTTTTTTCCTGCTTTCTGTTATATTAAAATGTGCAGTAACAAAGTTAAGGTGAAGTATACAGGGTACACACTAACAAGATTCACTGATGGTTATTAAAAATTAAAACACACTTCACTTAAAGATTTAATAGAGGTGCAAGACAAAATTAGGATCTTAGAACCTGGAAAATTGAATCTAAGTTTTATTGTTTTAGTCTTGCAAAATGACAACGCTGTTTTTATTTTAAAAATGGGAAGCATCAGAGATAAAAATAATTAAATATGTATGGTCTCTAAATTGCACTTAGATTTTAAAACAGAATTGAAAAAATTGCTTTTAGTCGCATTTAAAACTTTAGTCTGAGACTTGCACACAAGAAGTGAATGCATGTATCCTTTTTTTTGGTCAGTTAATTGGCATCACAATAGGTGGGTCAACCCTAAGGACAACAGCAAAGAGTGTGGGGGGGGCAGGAGAAAGGAACCCATACAGCAAAGATGAAAACCAACAACTAAAACTATGAGAAGCAAGTTACTCTCAAACAGAGCAATCCAGCCAGAAGACCAATCCTCCCCAGACTGAAAAGTCACCATGAAAATAGGGATACCAGATTAATCATATGCTTATTTTCCTAAACACATACATGCGTACAAGAATAGGCCCTACTATAAAGTGCTTATCACCAATAATAAGTAGGCAGTGCATAAGTTTTAAAAATGGAAAGTTCTGCCCAAAATGTCTGTTTTATTCTAAATTGCACTCTATGACAGCACAGTTTTCTAGCCTGGAACAAAAGGAAGATATTGGGGGCGGGGGGGGGGGGGGGGGGGGGGGGGGGGGGGGGGGGGGAAGGAACACGACACTATGTTTATCATTTTCTCAATAACTTCACCACCTGAAGAACAGAGAATACAAAATAACCCAAGCTAAGTAACTAGACAAGAATCAATAACAGTTACTGGTTTAAAAAAAAAAAAACAAAAGTAAGTGCCAAATTGAGACATCTACAATTTTTAGGTTCATTCTAAAAAAATTTGTTAAATACATACGACTCCTCAAGTCAGTGGTTAGAATGTGCTTAGCAGCTATTAAAAGTTCCTTTCGGAGATGTGCCGTTTCTGCTGGACAATTGGACAATAACTGCAGCATTCCTTTTACCATTTGCTGAGAGTACTTAGCCACCAAATCCTGCAAAGTAAATACATTATATTTGTACTGCATATCATTTTTAAGTTTTCTGTATATTTATATAGTAACAGAGAGTGTCATGTCTGATGGAAATTCACCGATTTTCCTCTTTCAGCTTAAAGATCTGGCGTATGGTTCTAGGGTTGCAGAGACTAGACTCAATTTTCTTGCTTAAATTTTACATGTATAAAAAAATTACATTGAGCAGACAAATGGTCTGGAGGTGCCTTCTGTAGCGGAAATGTTTGGTCTACAAACTTTTGGATTTAAGTTTATTTTTTAAACTCTGACGAAATATATATATATATATATATATATAACTCCAAATAAACTTCTAATTCCAAACTGTTACACAAATCTGTTCCATTCTTAACCCCAAATGAACCTTTCCTACTTATTCTGTGGGTGCTGCCCTACAACAGAACTTATTTTATAAAACAGTGACAAGATCTTTAACACAACCTACCTGGTAAATTCTTATAATGTAAGCCAAGAATGACAATGTTTTAATCTGAGCAGCGATAAAGTCAGCATACAACTCCTTATTGTAAAGTTTATGTTGCCTGAAATTGAATTGAATAAGGGTTACCAATGATTTCATCCTTCTCTTTCTTTATAGTGAGTTTAGAGCTCATGAGAGCTGTCAGACTGTGGTGCGCTTAGGTAGTCGAACCTTTCCCCCTTTGCCTTGCAGGAGGATAAATGCTGCCTGGGAAGCCCCATTCTTAATGGCTCAAGCTCCTTGCCCATTCAAGTCTCAATCTCTCAGGCAACAAGCAGAAACATTAAATATGCAGACCCCTGCATGCACTATGACAGGGATGGCCAACCTGCAGCACCTGTGCCACAACTGGCATGGGCAACCATTGTGTTGCACAGCAGCAGATAGGGCAGGAAGCAAAAAGCAGAGTAGCAAATCAAGCAAAGGAAGGGGATCCAGGCTGTAGTCAGGGAGGATGCTAAGCTACATTGTGGCATGCCTGCCAAAAATGTTGGCCCCCACTGCAGCAGAAATCCTGCAGTAGCTTCATACACATTTGATGTTTTTAACTTATTAAAATGAGCAATTATTTTTTTTTAATGTGTTAATATTTGTAAATGCCCAGCATTCCACAGAAACCCAGCTTGATAAGCTGACTCTGTACCCCTTCTTCCTGCAGGGCTACTTCTACTCTTCTTCAGATGAAACAATATATATATATATATTTTTTTTTTTTAAAGGGTTCAAACAAAATCTTACTCTGAGCAATTAAGGAAGATAAGGAAAAATGGCTTCTTCCTGCTAATAAAGCCAGTGGTACCAGTTGGTATCAGGCAAGCTGTCTTTGATACAAGTGCTAAAAAATCTTAACCCTCTACCCATATACAAGGCTCTCATCAGACCAGGAAGGAGAAGCACAATTTGTGGCATGCTGACAATTAAAAAAAACCAAGCTAACTCTGTAAACAAGGGGTCAAAACACCGTTCATGACAACAGCGATTTTTGTGATGGCAAATGCCCATTAAAAATAATAACGAACAGATAAGCAGCCATTAGATGGTAATTTGGAGTCAACAGGGAACTACTGCTCTACATCACCTGGAATAAAAATGTTTCATTTCCCAATGATTCTCCTTAGCTATGCTAATGACATTGTGTCTGATTTGAAATCAAAAGTAAAAAAAATTTCTTTTTGCGAATACAAGCAACCAAAAGGCAAATTTGGTTGCTTGTATCCAACCAATGCTCATGCTCTTAGACTAATTTTGTTCATTTTTAGTTTTTATACAATTTAAGAGAGTTAGCTATTCGGAGACTAATTCCAAGACAGCAAAAAGAAGTACAGAGTATAAGCCAAACTCAGACCTATCCCCAATATCAAACTTTCTATTAGAGTCAAATTATTTTTTTTAAGAAAAATCTTACCTTGCCTGTGCAGATACTTGTATTATAATTGTGTTCATGATCAAGGGCACAAATTCAGCCACTACATTATGAATGTTCAGTTTATACAGCTGAAATAATAAAGTTGGGGGGAAAAAAATCTCACATTTGAGCTCACATTTCTTACAGCAATCAAAAATAAATAAATTTGAATAAATAAGAATTACAGTGGCTTTTGTCACAAGTTTTAACTAAATAACTTCATTTCTATACCTTGCTTAGGGTATCTGAACAGTTAAAAGTATTCACACTAGACACAATACTAACCTGATACATTAGAACAACAATAATGGGGAGTTCAGCCAACACCTTCAAAGACAGAGAGCCTCTGGGAATTATAGAGTGCTGGACAAGAGAGTGAAAAAAAAGAAAACATTTAAAATACAGTATAGTTTCAGAGGAAGTGCCAGAACTTTTGAAAACCAATCTCTATTAAAACCTGCCGTTCACAGGAATGAACGTGACATTTAGGTAAATAACATATGTTCTGAGATATGTTGATATAAAAATAGTTTACTATTTGGGTATTTTATATAGAGCTTTGATAAATAACCCCTAAAAACAACAGAAAAAGTGGGCTATGCATTTTTCATACACAACTCTTCAACGATCCTGCTACTGGTATGCAATTTAAGACCCATTTCCTGGTTAGAGATAGTGTGACAGCACAGAAAGCCTTGCAAATACATAGAAGTCAGAGCTTCCATGTCACACCAGTTCAGTTCACCTTCCAAGTGGAGAAATAAACACAGGAGGCATGCAACAGGAAGGATGCAATTAAGAACAAGGTCTGGGCTGTGACACATAAGAGCAGTCTGTGATTGCTGAGAGGGTGCAGGGACTGGAATAAGCATTTCATTGAAAAAGTAGGGAAAATCTGGAAAGAACCAAGTGTAGGCTAAGTAACCTTTCATAGCTTACAGACACACAAGGAGAAAGCAAGAAAGAAAGAAAGAAAATGTGCATGCTGCTAAATGTTAAGTTAATAAAGTCAGCTTCTATGAGGAAGAATTTTGAGAATGTCAAGACTGACTAACTGAGGAAAAAGAAACAGAGGTAGAAAAAGGACCCAAAATGAATAAGGCACAGATGAAAAAAAGTGTATTAAACCACCTAGTTTATATAAGGAGCCACAACTATAAGCATGGGATCCTATTCCACTTCAAACCTGTCCAAACTTTTCCATCAGCTTCAACAGGAGTTAAATGAGAACCTAAATTACACAACGGGCCAACAGAGAATCTCTTTTTCTATTAGATTTATATTCAATATAAATAGATATTTCTTGCTTTGGTCCTTTATGTAAGTTTGAAGTGGTGGACATGGCTCTTATCTGTTCAGTTTTCAGTAAGATGTATTTGTAATATAAATGAGAATGCAGGCACATTTCTTAAAAAACACCTAGACTACTCACTGTTCTTGTTTCGCTGTCTTCTCGTTCGGGATTTACTTTCACCGCAATGGTTGTAATCATGCCAACCATTTCTGGGGAAGGAACAGTGTTCTCTGGGATCACCTGAGGATTCTCAAAATAACGATTCTGAAGGCAAAAAAAGAGCAGAGGAAAACAGTATAGTTGCTTTTCTTAATGTTAACACTTTAGAAAAACGGAGTTCTTCAAAATACTTTTGTGCAAATGACCCCACTACAGATAAATTTGCTCTACACATACAAGTCCAGAATTTTTAGCCAGCGCCTATTGAGGCATGAGACATCAGAAGGATTTTTTTTGCATCCGTAGTAGAATCTCTTGTAGCCAGAGCTCTAAATGAAGGCATGAAAAATCACTGCCCAACACTCTACAAGGGCTATGAAAACTGAGATTGCCTCTGTGAAACCTATGCCTTCAACTGCAGCACCACCCCAGCAATGGACACTGCTCTCTCTCTATTGTGCTAAAAAGTGCTCACTTTCGAGGTGCTGAATGAAACAGCAACCTGATGCAATTACTTATTTTCCTCTCCTTTTCTAGGAAGAGGTAGGGCTTATGTCCCAACTGATGTATGCAGAAACTGAGCTCTAAGTAAAGACATGAACATTCGTTGTGCTGCATATCCTAAAGATTATGAACGGGAGTCAGAGTCCAACCAAGACAGACTCCTACAGATGAACCTTGAGGACCCAAAGTTCAACTCTGACATGGTACACACACAGCAAGAAAGAACAAACAGAAATAGGAGGAAAGAGGGTCAGCCGCACCAGTGCGTATATCAGCACATCCTTAGATAATTGAGGACAGTCTATTTCACTTGCTAAAAGAAAGGCCAAATTACCACATAAATTAAAAAGTAGACCACTATGAAAAGGGACCAAAACCAATGACAGTTTGATGGCAAACGTCAAGGCATGTCCTATTAGACATGGAAAGTTTCAATCTCGTGTTGCTATTGAAGTGTTATTTATCACACTCACCCATGTTTGAAAACATGAGACTAAACTGTGGACTCACATATTTATCAGTAACCTAATTTTAGCACTACTGATTAAAACAGTAAATAGTCTACTAAATGTACTAAGACAAAATGAACGCTAGGTATTAAGGAACATCCCAAATCTAATCTTAAAAGGTAAAGCCTACTATAAGCCCAGGTTGCCAAAAAAGTCAGGTAGTCTCCCTTGAAAGGAGGCCCAGAGGACATTTAAATTAATAAATATATATACACACACATTATATTACATACATACATATTGTATTACTTACATATAATAATTAATGTAAGGTAATATATGCATGCTGTGTCTTGAGTACAGCATAAGACTAAAATGGAGGTTAATGAGAAAACAGGAGAACTCATTACAAGTCATTACACTTCCCCATACCCACCCCCATTTAAAAAGTAATATTCATTCCCCATACAATTATCTTAATTTAAACAGCATCAGTTTTACAACACTACACTGCAACAATTATTTTAAGGCATTTTTTAATTAGCACTAGAGCAGAAAAGCAACTACTTTCAGATAAGGACTATAGAGATTGAAATTGTGGAAATCGGGGAATAACGCCTACCACAACTTTTGGAAGTTCCTTGTAAATCTGTTTCACGAAGTCCAGAAAGTGATGAATCTATAAAGGAAAGAATATTATATTTAGCACAGGGGAAAAAATGAGTTAATTACTCTAGGATCTTTGTACCAATACTATATAACTGTACGCAATTAGTCTTGAGTCAGTGTCCTTCAAATTAACTATCAAGCTACTTAATGCCAACATTAATTTGAATGGTAGTAGACCATTAGAAAGATCCTGACTCAGCTTTCCTACAAGTGTAATTCAGATATGCCACTACAAATATAATTATTCCATAACCATTAAAATCCTCTCAATGGTGGAGCAGGAAGAGGAGACAATGGATAAAACTGCAATCTCTTTTTAACAGTAGTAAGGATATGATGGGCAGGAGGCAGGGGAAAGTGGGAGGAGGGAGAGAAACCCACAGGTTTCTTTCTTGTTTCTGCCTCAATCTTTGTTTCAGATCTTCTTCCACTCTCTTAGTCTAAAAGATATGATTGTTCTCTTTTGGGGTTTTCCTACTACGATAGGATGGTGATTTTGGTTCTTCATATGCTCCTTCATCTGTAACCTTTTTGTCCTCTATCTCATTGTTTTGTCTGTGAATCCCACCCTGTGCAATATCTGCCCACCCTTCCTCCATGCTTGAATTTCTTGGGCTGTTCAACCCCTTCCATGTGCTTATTCCACTTCTATACTTTCCCTACTCCTTTGTTTCTACACACAGACTTCTGGCAGGAATAAAAGCATGAGAATGAGAGGTAGTGAAAGCTAGTCAGCTACACCTTCAAACTGTGCTTGGTTAAGAGATGGTTTTTACTCCACCACAATAAGTGAGGTCATATGGCCCATACGGTTTAAGAACAAAGCTGGTAAAGACCCAAACCATTATGCTCCAAAACAGCACCACTGACAGTCATCATATAAAGCATTTTTTAAATGAATAACATATTGAAATTAATTACAATATTGTGTTATTCACTGACAATAGAAAAGTTCCCCCCAAATAAATCCCAGCTGTCCCACTTACAAGCCCTCCAGAGCTACACCATGCACAGGCTGCATCAAGTCACAGAGGCAAGATATATGGCCACCAAGCTACACAGATGCTGCCCCACTGCTATACCAGACACCCTCCACTGCTGCACTGCATGCCCTTCCCATATCACAGCCCCCATTCCCCCACACCCATATGCCCTGACTCACCCTCAGCTCCCCATGCTGCTACGCTACCCTGCCCCCTGGGCCAGGGATAGAAATGGCATCATAGGAGGGAGGGGGAGCCTGGAGACTCCTGTTGCTGTTGCAGCCAAAAGAAGGGCGGGAGCTGCAGCCAGGTGAGCCTGAGGCCTTAATTTAACTCCTTGCAGGCCATATGCAGCCTGCAGGCAACCAGTCAGATAGCCCAGAAATAAACCGTAAGTGGAATCATTTCTATACAACATAATAAAATATAACTTACTTCTTGGGTAATTGGTGGTCGAAATTGTTTGTGCAGTTCAATAATTATTCGCAAACAAATAAGTACATTCTCTTCATTCTCCGTCTGAAAAAAGTCTTTAATTAGCCCACTGCTGCATTTTGAGTCAATTTCATTACAAATATTGTTCTGTGCCTCTAATTTAATATCGGTGACCTAGAAATTTCCTGCTAATATAAACTGCCACAAGGAAAATGCATCGTATTTGATATGATGCTTGTCATAACCAGTCTGCACAGTCTGTGGGTGCAGCTACCTCATTGCATTTAATGGAAATACAGATTCTGACAGAATTAGGGCCCATCTTGCAGCTTCTTCAGGATCAGCATTTTGCAAAGTCCCACAGATAAACAGATGCTACTAAAGCTTTCATATGCAGGGTCTTTACAAAAACACAGCTGTTTACATGACCTGAGGCTCAGCTCATCAATAAATTAGATTCTAGGCAAGCAAGAAACTGAAGGAAGATATTGAAGACAAGTGAATCAATAACTCAATCTGATGTTCCAAAGTCAGGCTAGAAAGTATTCTTTTGTGAGATCTTGCTTAGAGTAATCAAGAACTATTCTAACAAAATCCTAACAATTCAAAATTCTAATTCATAGCAAGAGAAAATCCAGTGATGTTTTGTATATTAAAACCAATATGCTGCAAAGACAAACCAATTCCCTACACCAGAAGAGGCCTAAAGATAAACTGACCCCAAGCAGCACTCAAAATTCTATCCTTAATAGCTCTGGAGGTAAGGAGGAAAAGAAATCTTTGAGAGTCAAAAATACATATTTTAAAAGGATAAAATTATTCAAAATACCTCTAAAAATCTAAACATCACAGACAAGATGTTTTTGGTATGAGGACGAAGATGTTCATTTGTTGGTATCCTGTGAATTATTTCAAGGACTAGCTTTCGGAGTTGCTGAAAGAAAAAATATCAAAACTTCTTTAAACGCTTCATAAATCATAGAAAAAAAAAACAGGGCTAGAAGGAACCTCAAGAGGTCATCTACTTCAACTCTCTGCTCAAAGCAAGACCATCCCTGCCTAAAACATCCCAAACGAGTGTTTTAAAAATACCAGGGATGGAGATTGCACAATCTCTCTAGGTAGTTTATTCCTATGCTTAGCCACCCTCGTAGCTACACATCTCTTCCTGATTTCCCAATATCTTAATATGAAATCTAAATTTCCCTTGTAACAATTTAAGATTAGTATTTCTTGACCTGCCCCCTATAGCCACAGAGAACCATCTGTTATCCTCCTGTTTATAACCACACTTAATTTAAAGACTATGCAGACTCCCTCCTCAGTCTTTTCTTCTCGAGGCCAAATGATTTCAGTTCTTCTAACCTTTTCTCATAAGCCATGGTTTCCAGGCCTCCAATTACTTCTGCTGCTTTTTACTGGACTCCTTATTTGTCTACATCGGTCTTAAAAGTGCAGTGCCCAAGACTGGACACAATATTTCAGGTGAGACTTCACCAGTGCTTAAGAGTTGAAGACTCACTACACTTGACTTGTAAAATAAACCTTAGCCAGGAAAGCGTGACTTTTTTTGATCAGCTCAATACTATTTTGGGTGTTAATTCATACCACCATCTCTCTCAACTCAGATAAATGAGCTGCTTAAATAAGCATGCACACTACTTCCCTCTAATATTTACTAGGGTATGAGACTCTAAACAACACAAATTTCAAATGTAGCTAAAGAACTGTATGCCTTGAAAGGCAAAATGGGAAGTTTTACTGCCAAATTGTTGACATTCTGACATGTTAATGAATCATTTGTGGATATGCATCTCCATTACTGACAGATTACAAAGAAAAGTATGTGTACTATACATTAATGTAAATATGTTCCATGTGTTTTCTTTAGAAGTACAAATTTACAAAACAGAATTGTTAACTTCATTTCTTATTTGTCTTGCTAAAGGCAGGACATGCTTTTCCTAACTATGCCACACTACATAGATATATTTTTGACTTTCAGGCATATAGACAATTAAGTCTTCTAAATAAGAAAAAAAATACTATAATTGCTGAATTAGCCAGTCTACAGCACACATTCAAATGGATAACTGATACTTTTGTACAGGTACCTGTGCTGGTTTCTCCTGTAGAAACTGGACCTCTCCATCCTGCAGAAAGGTGAGAAATCTAGGGATGATGTGTTCCAGGAATGTAGAATATTGAGGGGATGATGTTACATTCTAATAATAAGAAAAATATAATTAATTACTTTGAGCTGATGTCAAATTTTAAACAAGGCACATGTAATATATATGATAGACAGATAATAGCATGTACATACAGGAACTATAAAATGTTAGCCACTGAAGGAGTTGGGAAGGGGGGTGTTAATCTTCAAAAATTGGTATCAGCTGTCTTCTGCCAGAATATAAACATCATTATTAAAATGAGTCAAACTGAACACCTATCTTCCCCCCTCCTAATATGCTCCATGGTAAATTTTCAACTATTGTTAAAATGCTCATTCATGTCTAGAAAACCTACTCAAAGATACTATGAATGTTACTATTTCAAATGCAAAAACTAACAGATGTTTCAGGGTGCAATGGATTCACATATTCAGTAACACTAATTCTCTCCAATATTCAAGGCTTTACATGAACAAACCAATTCAGATTCCTATTACTTCTAGATACTGTATGTTAAAATAAAACATTCTCATTCTTTTTCAGCACAGAAGCTAATCTCATGGGTTTTTGCTACAACGATGGAGAGAGTGTTCACAAAGCAAAATTCTTCATTTGACTGAGGCACCTAACTTAGAAGCGGAGTTTTAGTGATTCTGACGAATACTTGGAAACTCACAGCTACAGTCATTACAAAAATGTTTTCCGATTAATTTCCACAGTGCCAAGTCTCATCTATACCTATCCCAAATTTTTGTGGTGTAGAAAATTCAGCATTTTACAAATGCATAGCTAAATATTTCAGCTGCGTAGTCTCATTCTTTCTATACATACAAAGATAACAAGTTATGTACAACCATCTCTGTTTCAATGTATGAGTTCTTTAGATTATTTCACTATTAGCACTCAGCGACCCAGTCACAGACAAGGTCCCCACTGTACTAAACATTATGCAAATGCAAAAAAGACAGGCCCTACCCCAAAGAGTTTATTGACAGACATGAAAAGAGGAGTACAATAAAACATGCCAAATTTCATACAGTTGAACAGGACACTATCAAACGATACTTGGCAGCAACAACAGGAACTGCATGTCTGCTGGGACCCCACTGCTGCTAACCAGGTTACTGCCTCCTCACCTCCCCAGCCCTAAGATCTCTCCCTGTCGGTGATGCTTCTGACTCCCCAGCCCTGAAATGTGGGTGTGAGAATGTACCCTGTTCACTTCTAACACTTTTCTAAGAGATCAGAAAAAGGAAAAATCTACTCTAACTCCAAAGATAGGCACTGCAAGCATGGTACTTTCTGGCCTCACAAATAAATACAAATTACACCCATTTACAAACTCGGCTACTACTCTGCAAAAACCTTCCTAATCCCTTTGCTGAGCAGTAGAACAAGGAAAGTAACAACACTCTAGGCACTTTCAGAGTTGTCATTCTGAGCCTTGTATGCAAAAGCGAAACTCGTAAGAACACAGTACGGTTCATTTCAGCCTCTTATGGGTAGGAAAGAACATAAGAAGCAGCCAAAACTAAACACAGAGCTTTCAAAGAAAAAAGTCAGAAACAGAAGCCAGGGACACAATCCTCTATTCCAGGGGTGTCAAAGATATGGCCCGGCCTGTGGAGCTCCAGCTGAACTTTGGGTCTCATACCCATCGGTAGCACGCACTGGCCCCAGTGCATGCAGTGCACAGGTCTGGCACACATTGGGTGCGGCACCTGAGCCAGACCAGCCCTGTGAGCTGGTTCTTGGGCCAGATCAGGCCCACCAACCAGCCATGCAAACCAGAGCCAGTACCCAGAGCCAGTCTAGCAAAAGCACCTCATGCAGTGTGCACCCTGTGCCAGGCCTGCACACACAACACTGAGGCGGAGATTCAAATTCATCCACCACTTCACAGCCAGAGTTTGATATGAAAGACTGGGCTCCCCTGCAGAGCCCAGGAACAGTGCCAGCTCAGGACAGTGCCCTGGTACAAAGCCCAGCAAATGAAACTGGCAAGAAGGCTGAACTCCACACCAGGGAATTATCTTACACTTCACTTGTGGAGTCCTCCACACCCACCTATCTGATACGCTACCAACTAGTTGATCCAGCTAGCATGCATATGAAATTCTTGCCTTCCTGCTTTTCACAGCATAGACTACGGTCAGATTTTCACAAAGCAACTGATTTTGAAGCAGTGAGTGACGCATGGTAAACTGAACACAGAACAACCTTTTGTGTATGTGCACCTTTGACATCCCTGGATATAGATTTACACAAATCAGGTAATATTCCCACTACAGATTTTTGGCCACTTTGTATAGAGCAGGGTGGCCAAGCCTCCTAACTCTTCTGGCCACAACCAAACTCTTGACATGGCCAAGAGTAGCAGGAGACAACGTTTTTGAGGTGCACATGCCCCAGTGTCAATGATGTGCATGTACCACCTCAGCTCAAATAGCTATTTATGGTTAAATCACCTCTTAAAGTAATAAAAGAACTAAAGAAAAATCAAGAATAGAAATTAACAAAACAGTAAAAAAAAAAAAAAAAAAAAGTCTGGGTTAACTATGTTTCTTTCTTCAGGAGTTGTATTTAAACTGCCCAGAAGCTGCATATGGCTCTTTATCCATGGCCTGGCCACCTCTAGTACACAGCATTATCTTCTTTATGAGGTAGCTATATTAGCTCAAGTTGTGTTCCCTGAAGTCCGTACTTGGATAGAAAAATCACCAAGGAGAATCCAGGTGCAACAGGAAATGGGGCAGCAATACATTAAGCAGCGGCAAAGAGCACCATCTTGCTGGATGTACCTTTGGATAATGCATCCAGCTGAGGTCCTAAACACTTGAAGTCGTTAAACATCATCATCAGAATGGAGACCTGCATCCAGAGCTCACAGATTAAACTCTATTTAACTAACGTACCAAAGATTTAGTTCTACTGAAAAAAATCCAACACAAAATGTTCCATATTCTGGTACAATACCATGGAGTCACTTTTAACCAGACATCTCAGATGTATAGAATCAGAGAAAGTGAGGGCTGGAAGGGACCTCAGGAGGTCATTTAGTCCAACCCCTTGATCAAAGTAGGACCAGCCCCAACTAGGCAAAGCCCTCGCTGGGATGATCTAGCCGGGTCTTAAAAAGCCTCCAGGAATGGAGAGTCCACCACCTCTCTGGGTAACCTGTTCCAATGTTTTACTACCCTCCCAGCGAGAAAGTTCTTCCCAATATAGAACCTAAACTTCCCTTGTTGCAACTTCAGGCCATTGCTCCTTGGTGTGTCATCTGCCACCACTGAGAACAGTCCCGCTCCAACCTCTTTGGAACCACTCTTCAGATAGTTAAAAGCTGCTATTAAATCCCCTCTGAGTCTTCTCTTCTCCAGACTAAATAAACCCAGGTCCCTCAACCTCTCCTCACAAATCAAGTGCCCCAGCCCCCTAACTATTTTTGATGCCCTCCACTGGACTCTCTCCAATTTGTCCACTTCCTTTCTGTAGTGGGGAGGCCCCAAAACTGGACACAATACACTCCAGATGTGGCCTCAGCAGTGCTGAATAGAGAGGAATAATCACTTCCCTTGACCTGCTGGCAACACACCTACCAATGCAGCCCAGGATGCCATTAGCCTTCTTGGCAACAAGGGCACACTGGTGGCTCATATTCAGCTTATTGTCCACTGTAAAAGGAGCAAACATTCCAACTCTGGTAGGACTTGAACCCACAGCCTATGAATGACCTTTTTACTGTAGAAGCCCAACGTGCTGTCCACTGCACCAGCGCCACCCTGATTCAGTGCAATTCCCTTTGTAAATAATGCTATGTCGTAAATAGGCAACCAGTACTGCACAGTTTCAAATACTGCATTATGTATAGTGTCCGCACAATATAATGCAACTATAACTTCTATTAATATGCCTTTGTTTCTTCTTCTGCATCCCACGCGGACATATTATCTCCTCCTTCTTTAAAGCACTAAGAACTGAAAGTAGTTTGTGCCACCACCTCTATTTCATTAGAGCCTCCAAAAAAGAAAGCCATACTAGACAAACTCACCTTTCCTAACCATGACACTTCCCAAAGCAAATGCAAAGCAAGCTATACAGTCCACTACCAACTGACCATGAATTCAGTTAAAGAAAACATTGTAGACTTTTGTTTAAAGTGCAGAGAAATAAATATTCACTATGTGTCACTTCTTCATAAAAATAAACTTAAGAAATGTTAGAATAAAATGATTCTTTACATACAAAAGAAGAGGGAAACAATAAGCTGAATAATTATTTTAGTAAGTTGTTGGTAGTGCACTGTAAGAAATAAAATGAGGTTCTCTTACACATGGAACCCACTATGAATGGCTACTATGTGCAAATACAAACTAATTTCCTAAATGAAAGAACACCAGAAAGCAACATGATGCACACAACCACAAGAAACAGTGCATTTAAAATAAAGTAAATAAATAAATAAAAAAATCGCTCAAACAGTGATTTTGTTTAATTACCTCAAAATTCTCACTGACTTCTTGCATCATTTTCAGTTTGGTTTCATCAGCTGAAAAAAATTTCAAGTGAAATCAATCAAATATTTGGAAAAAAAATACTCTCAAACAAACACCAAATTCACAATGGGAAGAAGCAATCAGATCTTATCAGTTCGGCTCTCATTGCCCAATTGAAAGGTACGCATTTCTCACAATCGCCACACTCAGTCCCACCACTTCACACACACACACACACACATACATGCACGCACACTTCTCTCCAGGGCTCAAGCGACTTATGTTCATCATTTTGCTTCTTAAAAAAAGCCAGGCTCAAAGACGCCGCAAATGAACTCCAAGCGATTTTACCAACTCGATCAATACGATCACCTTCCCATGGGACACTTATATACAATTTGCATCCAAGGCCAAATTAGCCCAAACTAATTCCAAATCCAGGAGTCCAGAACCGTAAGCGGCCCTAGTACCGGCATACAAAAAACTAGAACTCTTGGTTCCAAAATTACATCGTTTATTAGACCAACTGGAAAAATCGCAAGAAAACTGTCCTTTTCTGCAAGCTTTTGGGAGTTTTTTTATATCTTCTTGTGTCAGACCAACACGGCTACCAAGTGCACCCCTACTACCAGCAAACATCCTCCACCCGCACCTGGGGCTTCAGATGTTTCCAAAACCTTTGGCGGGCATCCTACGTGCAGGACCAAGCCCGGAGGCTCGGGGTTCGGATGCCCCCGAGTTTTGCTTGCCCTCAGCCATCAGGTCCTCAGAGCAAGCCAGGGAGAAGACTCCAGGACCTGGGCTTAAAGCTGCTGCACCTTGGCGGGCGCCGAACCACGCCAGACGAGCGGCTCTCCTGCGAGGCAGGGCAGGACACAGGTACGTGGTGTTCCCCCGCCAGTTTAAGAAGCCACGACGCGAGCCGGCGAACGGTCCCGTTCCCCGAACAAACGGCAGACGAGCTTACGCGTGTTAACGTCCGTGAGAGCGGCCACAAACTGCAGGTATTTTTTCATCAGGGTGGTTTGGTCGACCACCGTGGGCCCTTGCGTCGACACGAACGCCATGGTGTCTCTCGGGGCCGGCGGGGGGTGCGGCGAGGACTCGCGCCAACGAAAACCAGCTCAAAAAACAAAAAAAAAATTTTTTTTTTAAATCAACCATCTGCGGAGACCGGACAGGGCTTCCACCCCCGCTGCGGCCCGGCCCGGCCCCTGCCGCCGGGACCCGCATCCCCGCCCCGGCACCCTTCTGGGAAAGGCCCCGTTCATTTAATGCGGGTCACTCGGCCCGGCTGACCCGCCCACACCCGGGCGAGGCCTGCGCTTTCCCCAGCTCCCTACAGCGCAGCGCAGCGCAGCACGGGCCGGGCCTGGCGGCGCACGGCTCCGATCCCAACCGTCTCCAACCCCCTCGCGGCCCGGGCCCTGCCCTCACCTCACCTCACCTCACCCCGCGGGCCGCTCCCGGCCCGGCCTCCGCGGCCCCGGCCCGCTCCTTTGTTGCTCCCCGGCCGGGCTGCGGCGCATGAGCGCCTCCCCGCCCCCTCCCCGCGGCGGAAGCGGCCCCCCGTGCAGTTCCGGCGCCGCCGCCGCCCCGAGCATCCCCGGGCCGCGCCGCAGCCCGCGAGCCCCGCCCCCGGCCCCGCCTCCGCCTCGCCGCGCAGGCCCCGCCCCCGCACAGGCCCCGCCCCGCCCCGGGCTTGGCGGCCGTGCTGCGGATCGCAGCGCGGTGGTAGCCGCGGTGATGCGGAGCGCCCGGCCACCAGCACTGGTGGGAGACGGGAGATCTTGCATGAGGCCGAGGGGATTTTTGCAACCAAGAAAACAAGTCTTTAATTGCAAGCTTTGTGGGGCACGAGCCCCCTCCCTCCTCGGGCGCTGCAGAAGAGAGGGCCAAAGCCCTCGTGGAGTGACACGGCCGTGCTGTACGAGCCGTCCGTCCTGGGCAGACGCGGACCCTGGTTCACAGCGCTTCACAGAGGAGTCAGTAGTTCCAGGTCGTCTGCACCCTGGCGGGAGCTCAGAGCCTCCCTCCCCCCCCCCCCCCCCGCTATGAACTGGTGGCCCAGCGGGGTTTTCCATCGGATTTACCGCACAATCCGTCCCTGAAAACCGCATCTTAAATTGAAACGTTGTAACTCGGAACTGATTTTCCCATAGGAAACAATGTTATAAATGGGGCATTGGTTCCTGAACAAAGGCCTGATACCCTATTTTCACCAAAGATACCCCAGAATGTTGTACTCAATCAATTACAGATGAGGCATATAGCTACTTTAATGTATTTATATTGTAAGTGGCAATCATACTGATTTGATAGGACTTCTTTGAGGTGACTGCTGGATGCTTGGCGGGAGTCTTTTCAGGAGTCCTGGCTGCAGGTGTTTCTGGGGCCTCGTCTTTCTTAAAGAAAGTGTCCAAGGAAGTTTGGAGAGATGATCTCCAGGGAGATGACGACGCAGAGAACTTGCTTGCTGGCCTGGCGTCAAGCGTTGTAAAGTTGAAACGGTGGCAATTTATACATGTTGTAAGTGCAAAACGTTGTAACTCGAAACGCTGTAAGTCAAAGGCTGCCTGTATTGACTCCTCTGTAAAATCCTATGAAACAGGAGCTTTCATTTCTACCCAGGAGAGCATTTACCATCTTTTCTCCGATGCCTGATGAAGGGTGTTTGTGCTGGAAAGCTTGCAATTAAAGACTTTTTTCTTTTTTTTTTGTTTGCAAAAAGCTTGTTGGTCTCATAAAAGATCTCATCTCTACTGTGAGTCCTGATTGCCTTCTCATGGCTCTTGGGAGAAGCCCAGAGGGCTCAGTGCCGTCAGGCAGTGGGGGAGCCCCCAGCCACCTGGGTTGCTGCTGCCACATTCCCCCACCCCTCGGGGCTGCATATATGGCCCTCCACACTAGACCCCACATGCAGGGCTTGATCCAGGCCCTGACCCCACAAGCAGCCCCAAGCAAGCTTTTAGTATCCAGCCCCCTTCCCCAGAGATAATGATCCTAATCATCCAAAAATTACCATATTCAAGCCCCCTTTCTGTCTGGACACCCACTTCACTTATAACTGTGTCCAACCCTGCCCCCACAGCCACTGACCAGCCCTGTGCCACTCATCCAGCCCCTGGGGCTAAAAGACTGAGCACTGCTGGTTTAAGCAGTCAAATCCAGCCGCTGCTGAGTACTGAGAGCCAGACACTAGATGGATGAGCACCATGCAAGAGCCCAGATGAAGGGTAGCTGCTGGGAGTAGTTGGCTTCAGAAATATAGATATGACAAAGTGACTCCAGCACAGTTGAAGCTAATAAGCTACACAATCAGCCAGGCACTAAACTGGCCATTTTGTGATCAAGCCACCTGTTTCTGTGCCACTTCACAATAAAATGTTTTAATTCGCCAGTAAGGCAATGTCCCCAGCTTCCCTTCTTCTGAAAACCGGGTGGGATGCAGTTCGTATCAAAGCCCAAGATCAAAAACTCCCTGCCCTACAAAGACATATGTCCAAGCATGCCTGTAAACAGTCCCACACAGAACCCATTTATTTACCCATTAAAGCATCCAGTGCTTGTACGAGCAAGGTCTTCAATTCTGCTTCTTGGGATTATGTCATTCGTTGTGTTCTTAAAATCAAAACCATCTATTTTGCTAAGAGGTATTTCCCCACATACACACTTTTAGGAGAATATAATCACCTATTTCAGTGGTTCCCAAACAGAGTGCACACCGCCAATTTAAACCGATACATAAGTACCACCAGCAAATTTTTCAGTTCAACCTTCGGTACCACCAGCAAAAGTGTGTCAGATAAAGTACTTATAATCAATCTGCAGACGTGTACCGCTGGCGGTGCCCATACCACAGATTGGGAACTGCTGATCTATTTTGTTGTAGATGGGGATATAAAAAAAAAGGGCGATGCAATGCCCACAAAGAGCCTGCGGGGGAGCTGCTGCCGCCCAGCTCCTGGCTGTAAAAGCGGAGCGAGCCCAGGTGGAAGATGAAGTCTGGCTCCCAGAGCTGAGCAGGCAGCGGCAGCTCCCCCGGGTGCTGGCTACAGATGGCCCAGGCTTTTCTCCCCCCGAGCATCTTCCAGGTGGTTTGCGTGGTGCTGGTGCTTTCCCATTTCAGGTCAGCAGCAGGTAAGGTAGATCCGCTCCCCTCTCCATGTAGGGGGTTACTAGAAGGCAGCCCTGAAAAAGCAGTTCACCCCTGCTAAAAATGCACCAGGCTTTATTCCCAGGTAAACCAAAAAATGACCAAGCATTTCTCTGGCTTGCTGGGGAATAAAATGATCAAGCTGGGTTTGCACTGTCATAACCTATATATTGAGACAGTCCTTGTAGTTGCAGGGGAACGGATTAGATGAGCTAAGAGTGGGTTTCTCTTTTTTTTTTTTTTTTCTTCATTGCTAATTTCTACAGTGCCAGTCTAAAATTGGACTGGGATGTAGCTCAGCTGCCTGGAGTAGACAGTAGTTAATTATAAGGATGCCTCTCTGTTTTCCTCAGCTGGATGACTTGTGTTTTCAGCCTGCTTGTGCAGGAGGGAGCAGATGGGAAGGGATCTGCCTGCCTAAGACGGCACCTTCCTGGGGGGAGCTGGCAATGAGCTAGTTCTCTCATGAACATAAGGCAGCTTTCCTTGCCCTACATTCACGGGGGTGGCGCTTGCTTGCTCAAGGTAAGGCTCGCTGTCAATGTTGCTTCCCAACTGGGAAGTACCTCTTCTCCCTGCCAGCTCCTACACCCAGGGGTTACAAGGCACTCAAAGAGTCTGCATCTTTCTGCTCCTTTTTAATGCTGGTGCACTTCATCCTGCAAGGGGTAGAAGGCAAAGAGGAGTCAGGAGAGTTGCATTCAATACCACCCTCTGCTGCTGACTCACAGGGTGACTTTGTGCTAGTCACTTAATCTCCTTCCAAGTCATTTATCAGACTTCATTCACTGTCCCCAGCTTTGTTGAAGCACTTTGAAAACCTCCACCAAAAAGTACTAGATAAGCATAAGGCTCTTTCCCTGGTTTTCACTTCTTTTTTTTTTTTTTTCTTTTTTCTTCAAGTCACATGAACAGGGAACTGTCTGAGGATTAACACTAGCTAAGTTTTTTTTTTTTTTTTTTTTGTTTTTTAAGATCCGCCTCATCGGTGCATTATCTCAGTATCTGCAAACCAAGAGTTGCTCCATGCATTCTCAAATAAAATAGAGAGCATGAGAAGTATTTTGTTGTTCTTGGTATTTCTGTTGCAGTTTGGTAGAGCAGGGCTCCATCCAACCCTGCCAGCTTTACTTGGCACTTGGGCTTTGGGAAATGAAGTTAGAGGAGTTATTAGCAGGGGTGGATTCTCTTCCTACTGAGCCTGGCAGGTGAAAAAAGGTTGAGACCGGAAACCCCATGTCCCTTCCTACCTGATAAGCTCATAACTGGCTTCATGTGAGGAGGGGAAGGAAATATGACCTCCTTATAATCCTCTCAACGGCAGAGAAAAGGAGGAAACCACTTTAGAAGTGTATGCCCCCATCCACCCTCACAGCAGCAATGATTTCTACAAGGGGCACCCTCTATCCTTACTGTACCAGTACATATGAGAGGATGCTACCTAGACCAACCTGCAAATGGAATCGGCTGTATATCAGACCTAGACCCTGTTTACAACTCTGCCCTGCTGTTGAGCCATGTTACCGTGTAGAAGCCATTTAACCTCATTCCACATCAGCTCCATTAGCTGTAAAATAATGCTACTTACATATTACACAATTTGCTTTATTATTATTTTAATAAAGCACAAGTCTCTTCCTTCTCACTGCAGTGACTAACAAGTTTAAGGGTTTGAGGAACTAGCTTGTGTAAATCTGACAGGACACACAGGAGTAAGCAATTGAGAGTAGTAATGCAAATAGAAAAAGCCTCAATCTTACAAGTGTTGCACCCTCTCATTGTTCTCTACATCAAGCCTGGAACTAAGGTTTGTTAATATGGTTTATTTAGGGGAAGGTTATCCTTCCCTAAAGCAGATAATGCATGCAGCTTAGCAATTCTAATTTAAATTAGGCCCTTGGTTCTTTCCCAAACTAGAAGAGAACAAGAGAGCCAAAAAGGCCTATACTCTGGCCTCATGACTAATAAAGACAAAGGAAAAACATGCTTTGATTGGGATGAAAACCTATGACAAGTTTTGATTGAACTCATCTCTGCTCAAAGACATTTGTTAAAGAAAGGCTGTAGTTGGCACAATTTCTGCTATATCTCCAGTTCCTCTCCCCACTTTGAGCTTGCAGCCTTTTTAAACAAAATGAGAAAAGAAGCCGTGTCAGATGCGAGGGAATAGAAGTGTAGCTATAAAAGCCCCACAGTAGCAGGGGTAATGTGGTAATGGAAAGGGATTCCCTGAGTGTGGTGCAATGACAGTAGTGTATACTATTGAATTTCAGTCTTGTTTAAAAAAGCCACAATGAGATGCTACTTTTTGTTAGCTTAAAGTATTAATACAAGCCCCAGTAATGCCTTCTCAAGCCTAAGCCCAAAACATCCTGTCACAATGTACCAAAATTGACAATGGTGCAAGAAGCACTGGCCAGACTTCTAAAGATATTTAGGCACCTAATATAATTTTCAGAACTGTCTAGGCATTTAACTCATAATAGTTTCAATGGGAGCCAGTACCTGGGTGCTTTTCAAAATCCCAACAGACACCTACTTGGATCTTTAAATATCCATTACCATCAGCACTGAATTAGGCGCTCTGTTTTAAAATTATAGACTAGTCAAAGTGTGCTTGACATATCAGGTCTGAAATTTGCCTTTTCCTCTCCACCGAATTGTCTTTACTATATTAACTTCTCTTTCCCCACTTTACAGTGCCATTCTTTTTCAGTTTAGTGTGAAAAATAAGTTCAGTTTCATCTGGCTCATGGTAAGAGAAAAGAGGGGAAAAAAACCCTTAAGTAGAAGGAGTTACCACATCTTGGGAGAGACTTATCTAAGAGGATTAGTTTTAGCACGTAATATTTCAAAAGTCAAACAAGAGTCTAGAAGGCTTTGTTACTTCACCATTTAATTTTGTCCTTTGTTTGCATAAACACTTCTTAAGGTGGGAAGAGTAGTTTGGAGGGCTGAGGGGATTTGGGGGGGGGAGGGGTATTTTTAATTAAAGATGACCAGAGCAACCAAGATGAGATCTGAGCACATAGCTAAACTTTTCCCTATGGCCAGGGGCTTAAATCTGCTGTTTTTATTTGAGTCATTAGCAAAACTGAATTTAGCTGAAGCATCCCAATCTAGATTTAAAAGTTCTTGGGATATTCTGATCTTCTAGGTTGGACTCATTTGTATTTTTAACAGTTCTTAGACCAATTTCTATGAAAATGTGGTGGGTTTTTTATTTTATTTCTTCCCATGCTTTTGGTTGGTTGGTTGGTTTTTAGTTCTAACAGTTGTAAAACAACCAAAGGTGCAGTTGTCCATTCAGGGATTTGGCTATGGCTAGTGTCACTGGCTATTAAATTACAGTACATTCTTAATACGTATTTTCCTGATGATGATATGAAAATAACTATTTGTTTAAATACCAAAAGTTTTGTTTTCTGATTTTTGCAGTGCAGTATGAGTTGGAAATCACCAACAATGGTCCCATCACAACAGGAGCTCAAGCAACTATTAGTGCCAGCTTGATTATGAAGAATGATGATGATGTGCTCATTCAAGACCCAAACTCATATCGTTTCAACTGGATTTATGCCCCTCTGACTTTGACTAAGAAATCAGAACAGCAGTTTAATTCCGTGATTGTTGTGACTGGGGAATTTCCTGGCGATTTCCCCATTTCTGTCTGGGTAACTCATACAGACTGTTGGTTATGTTGGCCCATTGCAGGAAATGTCACAATGCTTCAGGTTACAGGTAAGAGCAGTTCTAAAGATGTTTTAAGTTTTCAAGCTGCCAAGCTATAATAGACCTCCTTCTAAAATAGGACTTTGAGATCAGAACTGGGCTAGCTATAGCCATGATTTATATATGGGCTTCCACTAACAAAGCGACGTTTCTTTGACTGGTGTTGGCCAAAAAAATCTGTCGTAAAGTGAGATAATCAGACCATGCTATTGTCTACACTTGCCAAAAAAAACCTCTCCCTACGGCTTGTGGGAAACCACATTAAAAATCAAGTGGGATGACTGGAGCCAATGCTGTTCTGTTGGATCCAAATTTCTGTAGATACAATTAATTTGCAGCCCACTAGCCCAGCATTTTTAGCCTGTTTCTGTTCAACTAGGCAAGTTTCCCTCTTAAATCAGTCGCGTCTAAACTAGGCAGAAGACAGGACTGGACTAGCTGATGCCTTTATATTATTACAAGACAGCACTACTTTATTTTCTATTACATTATTTTTTCATTGAATATCTGTAGCTAGTCATAACTACCTATGTAAGTGACAGGTTCAGCCTCAGCATAATCAAGTGAGCATGCAAAACAATTCTCTCCATCTTGCCACCCTTAACTAGAACTGGTTCCTATCAGGATTACAGCATTAGCCAGAGAATAGACCTGTAAGTTTGTGTTTTCTGGGGGGGTTTTTTGTGTGTAGTGTTTTTTGAAAGGCTAGTCAGGTTGTCCCTGAGAGACCCCAAATATAAATGATGCCCTTTACTTTACACCCATTTAAGTATTGACAGGATCTTCCAGTCCTCTCCATATTCTTGCAGCAGAAGCACTGCCTATAGGCTTACATTTACCTATTTCTAGTTGACCTTCACAAGGAAAAGGGACAGAAACGTTAAAATATGGAAGTTAAAGTTCCTTACTTCCTAGACTGCCCCATTCTGCAAGAGCAAGCGTACGTCTAGTTTTGTCTGTAGAATGGCCAACTAATTAACAATTAAACAAGGTAGCAGATCCAGTTTGCAGATGATCAAACCCATCTGTCTAGGTACTTATAATGAGGAAAGCATCTAGGTTCTGATCATTTCCTTGAGGCAAACTCCAGAAATAACCTGGATCAACTTTGATATCCCATTCACGGTGCAAGTCATCAAAACATCTATTTATCTAAAGACCAAGCAAAGTTCAACCTGTAATCACTGAAGTTCTGAACCCCCCCCCCCCTTTCTTACCATGCCTTCTTTATAGATTCACTTCACAGAATAAAGTCAGTTTAAAGTATGCTTACCCCTGGCTTCTGTATAGCCTGTCACTTATTTACAGAAGTTTAATTCTTTTTTGTTTTCCTATATTTTTGCTTAAGGAGGAATATGGATCAAGAGACTGGGGGGGGGGGGGGGGGGGATGTTTACACTTATGTCCCTAGCACTCCCAGGAAATGCTCTTCTCTCACCCTGTCCACCTGCTTCACTTTGAGTCCAACCTGGAAAGGAGGTGGCAAAGCCATGCCAAGACCACCTGCTGCCACCAACCTCTGTCTCTAGCATGCTTCAGTAGCACAGCTTCAATGCCTTATGTACAGGTAGGAGTGGGTGGGCAAGGCCTGCTTAAGAACAAGTATCCCCAGGAGCACTGGTGAAAGAGTGGATCTGCCCTGGCAGTCAGATCTCCAGTGATACCAGGATTTTCCCACAGAAGTCTGAGGCAAAGGACTGAGTGACTTCATGGGGCTGAAATTTCACCTGGGATTTTACTGCCGTCTCTGCCAAGGACTTGGTGTTTGTGAGAGTAAATCATTAAATCTTTCTACCTCTGTTCAACCCTTATGAGGAATGGATATAAAGATCCTGAAATGCATGCTGAGAGATTTTAAACATTTAATTTGAAACAAAGTATGCTATGGAAGTGAAGTATATTGTGATTCATTTGTTACCTTTCTCTTGCAGAGTTCATAGTAGGGAACCTCACCATTGCACAAATAGAGGACAACAGTACATTTGTGAAACAAGGTCCGAGTTCTGCTACAGACACTCTGACCCTGATTTCTTTCTTTCTTCATGATCCAAGTAATTATTTCAAGTTGGCTTCATTCATCTACTACTGGGATTTTGGAGATGGGTATGTCCAGCTATTTATTTTTTCCAAAATTCAAGATGCTTCTCATACTGTATGTTTTATATAGATTTCTAGGGTCAGAAGGGACCTGGTAGATCATCGGGTCCAACCCCCTGCTCTAGGCAGGAAAGAGCGCTGGGGTTAAGTGACCCCAGCCAGATGCCTATCTAATCTCTTCTTGAACACCTACAAGGTAGGGGAAAGCACCACCTCCCTTGGAAGCCCATTCCATATTTTGGCAACCCTTACTGTAAAGAATTTCTTCCTTATGTCAAATCTCCATCTATTCTCCTTCAGTTTGTGGCTATTATTTCTGGTAACCCCGAGGGGCACCCTGGTAAACAGAGTCTCCTATTCCCTGCTGACCTCCCCAGTGACTTTGTAGACTGAAGAGATTCAGGTCCCTCAGTCTGTCTTCATAGGGTCTTGCCTGCAGGCCCTCAACCATATGAGTAGCCCTTCTCTGAACCCTCTCAAGGGTTCTTATTTTCTGAGAGATGGAGACTATCTAGGAGCTCTCACCAGTTTAAAGATGTAATTTCTCTAGGACCAACATCAAGCCAGACTTTGAAATACCAGTATAGATGAGTATTGAACTTTCCCAAGTATAGATTACAATGACTGGCTATCCATAAATACCTTTGATACGGAGGAAAGCCAGGCAATATTATTTGCACTTCATGATGAGCGCCTCGGTTGAGGTGTGTGTTTAGCTTCAGACTGGATTTCTGTATATACTATCATAGTCATTTGCTTAACATTTTAGTTAAATTCTGGCATAGCTGATGTAACGGCCAAAATAAAAAGCAGTATTGGACTCATACCAGCACTTTCTAATTCAGTTCCATGAATACTTTTAGTAGTGACTTACGTCCTTGTTTTCCTTGATTTTTAAAAAAGAGCTAAATAAAACCTACTTTGTACTGTGCATCTAACCCTGATTTTAATTTTTACTACCTTTTTATATTAATGACTACATGAACTTTCGTGGAGTTGGTCTTCATTTACATTGGTTTAACAAAGCAGAATCAGCTCCTTAGTTTGACTCTGTCGACTTAAATAGAAGACACTTTTAGAATGAGAAAGGGACTGCATCATTTTAATCTAAAACCCCTCCTGCAAGCCATTTGTGAGAAGCTGCTCATTCTAAATCTCTTCATGCTACACACAGGACACAGCAGGTAACCAAAGAATCCTTTGTCTACTATAATTATTCTACTGTTGGGAATCGCACTGTCCATCTCAAAGTTGTTGCTGAATGGGAGGAAATTGGGAGCTCAACAAATGGAAGAAAAATGGTACAGAAAACCGGAGATTTTACAACTGCATTGGAGTTGCTAGGTAAGTTTTAAAGGTTTTGGAAGTTTTACACAATTTTACTGCATAATTCCACAAGTTATACTTTACTACTATGATTGCACATTTTAAATTAGGTTATGGGCAGACAACTTAGCAGGATAAAAAAGTTTAAGAATTTACCATATTTTAGCTGCTCTGTGGTCACTACCCATGTGCATATTTCTACCCCTTGGCAAATGAAAGCTAGACCACAGTATCTGAAGAAACATGTTTTTTTTATCACAGGATCAGCTGTGTTGGGATACAATTGGCAAGTACAGATGTTGCTCAAGGCCATTATCCTGCAGGATCAAGGCCCTGCTGCTCCAAAGGGGCATCTATATGAGTCACTACATTGCCATAGCTCATCACTACTGTGCATTAGGGTCAGAAACCATGACGATGCCGCTACTGCACAGTGGGTCGGAGAGGAGCTGTGCGCCGCCGGGACTGTGCAGTAACTGCACAGTGGGGCAGACATGTAGATATGCCCCAGAGCTTCAGAAGCTCGATTCTTTAGGACAGCAGCCCTGGTTGCCTGGCCCCAGCCTGAGGTGCACAATTGCAAGTGTGGAGTGGGGAACTGCAAAGTTGCCTTGCTCTACAATGTAAAACACATGCCCTAGAATCCCCTGCAAGGGAATTCCCAGGATGCACTTCTGCCAGAAAGCCAGAATTGGAGTGGAAGCAGTGGCTTATAGGATGCCTGGGTCCCATACCCCGCCATATTGCTAGGGACAGGCATTCAGATGTCTCTTGCAATGTCCTGGGACAAACTGTTACCACGTTTTTATATAGCAGCTAACTTTTGGGGGGGGACTTTGAGGGACATTTGAATGGGAATTACTCTGTCCTGGGATCAAGCAGTTTGTCCCACTACAAATAGGATATCCAGTCCTAGCCTAGGTAGTGGGTGTGTGCATGCAGGTGCTATCTTATCATTGGCATGCAGTAAATCCCTGCTCCTTTTTACCCTGTGGTAAGCTGTTCATCTACCTATTGCCTTTAGCATGATTAATCAACCATAGATTTGACAAAAAGCTGAATGATAGCTCTCCATATTATGTTATAATAATCTGTCTGGTCAACACTTCTAAACTGCAGATGTATGTATTTATGAAATTGCCTTGTTTCAAAACTGAAAAGCTGACCAAAAATTTCATATACTTTTTTTCATGAAAATATTCACTAGATTTTTTTTTTTTTTAACCTAAATTTTTATCACAACTTACCAGTGTTTTTTAAATTATTATGATATATTTAATGTTGCTTTTTGGTAAACAAATCTTCAATTAAATATGTTTTTAATTTTTTAAATAAAAGATCTATCAGGATTCTAGCTGTGTGTGTGTAATATACACACATACATACATACTTTCACAAGCTCCCTTTTTAATTTACATGGACAATCATAGATTCATGCCATTTTATGTGTTTATTGCTGTGACCTCTGGGTTAACAAGCAATTACATGGCAACAACACGCAACAAAAATAAAGTATCCAGTTGTAACTTAGCAAAAATAAGCAAGTAGTCCATTAATACTTTTTTTTCAAATTGTTGCAACTGAAATTGCCCAGCACAGAAAGTGTTTTCCAGTGAAAAATGAATGCTTGTTGTACAAAAAAAAAAATTTTTGAATTTAAAGTTTGACATTCACACTACATTTTTCCCCCCCCAGATGCTGTTAAAAGTATCCATGTCATAGGTTCCAGAGAGACTCATGTAATGGAAAACCTAAGTTTATCTCTACAGATCAATGGCAGGTAAGTAATAAACATAAAATATCCCATGCTATAAAATAGAGGTTCCCAAACTTTCTTACTGCATACCCTGTTCCAGATTTACTAGCTGCCTACTTACCCTTTCCAGCATACAGTCAATATTTTAACCCCTTAAATGACAATTATAATGAAAATTAAATCTGCCATTCCACAATTTCTCCTGCATACCCCCAGGGGTACACATACCACAGTTTGGGACCCCCTGCTTCAGAGCATTGCAGCTTGTTTTATTGACTTCTATACAAGCTGTGGAACTGTTCATTAGAAAGACGTCTTTATACAAATACACATTATGGCACATGCTGCCCTTTGATTTTAAAAAGCCTTGTATTTCAATAAGATAAGAGAGGAGAGAAAACGAAGACATTGCATTTCTCTTCAGAGGACCAAGTGGCTTAAATACAGTGAGAACATGGGGGTTTTCTTGAAAAGAGAATAAAAAGGACCTTTTTACTGGACTTCAGATTCTTATTCATGACTGATTTCCATCACTGAAGAAACCTGCATGCAGGGCCATGTTAATTAACAGGCAAACCATGACATGCAACAAAATAAGAGAACAAAAAATTTGGGATAGTGTTCCAGCATGGTAATGGCAGGCGGAAGACAAAGCAGGCAAAGGCAAGGACAGTCTGGCTGGTAGTAGACCCATCAGGAGAGGAAATAAAATATGGACTTCCTGCTAAAGAAGCTGGCCAAGCAGAGCTACCAGTAGGAGTGAGGGGAGAAGGAAATGATTACAGTATTGTAGTTGGTCTAAGACGGGGGTGGGCAAGATGTGGCCTGCCAGGCCATTCCATCTGGCCTGTGATTTACCCCCCCCCCCACCCCCAAATTTAGAAAATTAATACTTATCTGCCTCTGGTTGCCTGTCATGAAGCCCTCGATGGCTTGCCAAAACTCAGTAAGTGGCCTTCTGCCCAAAATAATTGCCTGCCCCGGTCTAAGAGCTCTTTCTGAAAGACTGATGGCTTCAGGTCAGGGGAACAAGGAGAAGCGCAATTTTAGCTTTCAATAAGCAGGGCCAGACACGGACATGAGCAAACCGGGTGGCTGTCCAGGGCCGGGCAAAAAGGGGATGCAAAAGTGGTGGTTTTATTATCATCATCATCATCATCCTTTCTGGCGAAGGGGGCCCAATACTAAAAGTTCTCCCGGGGCTGCCAGGAGTCTAGGTACAGTGCTGTCCTTAAGTTTCTCTAGCTGAAATATTCTGGATGAGAGCACTTCTCAGGTGCTAATAGAGTTGCTAACTGTCTAACGGACTCACTCACCAGGATTCTTCATTGTAAGAGACACATTGTCTATAAATTACCTTTAAATCTATGGTACTGGAGTCAGCCTCCCAATGAGGGAAGTTTCATAAGTTGGTCCATGAGAGCTGATTGGGCTGACACTAATGTAAATAAAGGAGCAGTAATATTGGAGAGAGATGCAGGATTTAGGCAGGTGCCCAGACTTTGAGACCTCGGACACTTGGCAGGTCACTTGCCGTCACACAACAATCTCCCGTTGCTCGCAGAACAGTTCATGTGCAAAATAACATTAGTTGCATGATCATTCTAAAACTGTGTTTTCAGTAAACATGATCAGACCCCCAACTCTAGTGGCATGAATGACACTGATGATCATGCTGCCGATGCAAAGAAACACTGAATTACAAATGAACTGGTCAGATTAAAATTTGATTTGAGGGACAGGATTGCTAGGTCTAAAAGCAGGACATAAAATGAGCCAACACATGTGCCATTTAGTAGGGAAGTTCCTAGAGATTTAGGGAAATGAGATGCTAATGAAAAAGATTAAGATGGGGTTTGTTATTGTGATAGTCAAAGTTAAGATGAGCCTTGGTGAACAAAAGTCTCAAGTGTAAATAAAGCACATAAATAAAACCCATTAAAAAGGTATGCGCCTAAGAGTGGAGGAGGTTGGGTTACTGGCTTCTAACCAATAAAAGTTACTTTATTGCTTTAGGGTACTGCTGTGATTTTTGTATTCTATTTACCTTTCTCAAGCCTTTAGTTCAAAGAACAGTAATCAGTGATCCTCTATTGCTCTCATGCTTTTTTTTTTTTTTTATAAGCAGACAACACACATGACTTTCATGTGTATATCATAAAAGCATAAGGTAGGTATGCATTATGTGCTATAATGCAGCAAGGTACCTCAGCTAGCTCATCTAAAGCTTGCTTAGGTACCAAAAACAGTCTAGCCCCCTATTAGCAGCAGTAATTATCTTCTCAGTAGAGTAAATTAGTCTGGGTAAAGCCCCATGTACTGAGATTAGACTGAACTCGTTCAGGCACTAGAAGCACTTATTCTGCAAGGCAGCTCTAAGTATACTTGCCCACAGACACTGACCTCAGCCGTTGTTCAAGAAACATGAAAATCAGCATTTTTTTTAATGTCTAAAAGAGGCTGTTAGCTGTGTTTTCCCTGCCTTCTGCTTAACTACAGACCTTGGAGGCCTGCCTGACCCCCTGAAAGGGCACTGCCAGTTTGTCTTAGACAGACTTGAGATGTTTTCATACCTGTTTTACAAAAAATATCTTACCTTTCCAGTGCCTTTCATGTCACTGGTTCCTAAAGCACTTGTGGGGATCTTTTCCTTCTCCCCTGAAGGACAGTATGGTAAACAGAGCTAGATGATTCTCAAATCATGGTTAAAAATATTTACAGAAGCAAAAGCATTGCTTAGTATGGTATCTATGATCCATGCAGTCATGTTGGGCATAGTTTTCAAATATCTGCCATGTGTTCTTGAGAACATTTGTGCATTTTGGAAGTTTTGCATAGTTTAATCCAAATGCTTATTACTGGTAATTTGTTCCAAAACATCAAAATATCATGGGATTTAGACGGTCGGTTCCACAAAATAATTTCCAGCAGCTGCTATGCTGGTAATGATCCTTTCAAGCACACTGGCATTATTTGGGTTTAAGAATAATTCATAGTACCACACATCTGGGTTTCCAGTTCATGTAAATGGGAGGGACTTCCACTGAAGTCAAGGGAACTACACTAAATAACACAAGCTGAGAAGCTGTTCCAACATCTTGTGGGCTCTCCACTTTCTAAATGTAAGCACTGAATTATTATCTGATCGTGTGTGTGCTGGAGTTCCTTGCAGACAATCGGAAGCTATCACTGACTTTTTTTTTTTTTTATACAAAACTGCCTTTTCACTGTCCTTTCAGAGATTTGGTTCCAAGGCCTATTTAAAAGACTTATAACTGTGCTATACAGAAGTATTCATTGATAAATGTGCATATTATGTTTTGGTTCTGCATTTCTATTTACATGAACCCTAAATATTATCAACATTATGGTACCATTTCAGTCCTATGATTCATGCACCCCTACTTCAAGTAATTTTTGCACAGCCTCTGCTGATTCTGTTTCTTGTCCTTTCAGCCCACCGCTCACTTTATGTTGGCTAATAAAGTCTGAATGTATTCCACTGGAAGGAGAAAAATGCCACCTGGTGGTGATTAATGGCTCGTACTATAATTTGAGCCATACCTTTAATGATGCTGGACAATACTGTCTCAGTGTGAGAGTGGAGAATGGGGTCAACACATTGCAGACGTACCACGAAATTAAAGTCTGGCCAACAGGTGAGATGCATAAGAATTGCCGTACTGGCTCTGACAGTGGCCAGTACTAAATGCTTTAGAGAATAATGCAGAAACTGAGAGCAGACATTTATGGATGAACAGCCTGTAAACAAAGGTTTCCACCCCCAACATTAGTGAACAGGAAGTTTGGGATAAGTACAGAAGCATGCTTTTTCTTCCCTGCCCCCCTCCCCCCCCCCCCCCCCCCCCCATTAGCAAGATGTTGGAGGGGCATGTGCCCCCACAGATTTCTGAGCTGACAGCAGGGTGCGGGGCACAGGGCTGCAGCCTGGTCAGAGCCAAGCCCCCGGCAGGAGTGAGCGGGGCGGTGGTAGTAGTGGTACAATTTGTCCACCAACAGCAGGGCGTGGGCTGCAGCCTGGCTGGACCCAAAGCCCTGCAGCAGTGGGGGTGATTCAGTTGTGCCCTCCGCTAGTATCACTGACACATTGCCCATGCCCTTCTCTGCTTTCAAATTTCTTATTTAATATAACCTGGAGTTGTCCTGTTCTCCTCTTGAATTTTACCAAGGCCTTGGCCTCCACAGAATCCTGTGGCAAGGGGCTTCCTAGAAAAACCAAGCTGCTTCTTTCTAAAACTAAAAAACCTATAGAGTGATACCAGTTTTGCTGCCCTTAAAGTCTAAAATGTCTCCTCTTATTCACCACCACCCTGAACAGAACAGTATGCCTTTCCAGGTTCTCTCTTTTTATATAAGGTCTTTCCAAATTTCTAATTATTTTGTCAGTTTGACCCCTGTGCCCCCACAATCTCTGCTATATCCCTTTATTGCAAAAGTATCCAGAACTGCAAACAATTTGCAGAGGCTCATCAGGGCCCCATGCTTAGCAAATGGTCAGTACTGGCTAGAGGAGGGAGCATAGCCAGAAAAACCAGCAACTAGAGCAATAGCTAAAAATTCTTCATCTAGGCCAAACCTTTTACAGGCCAGGAAATGGTTGCCGTTTCAATGCCCTTTGAAGAACTGGCTTGCACCACAGCCCATTCCGGCTAGAGCGTAGAAGGAGTTCATGAATAACCTGGTCAGTCTCTGGCTACACACAAACAAACAACTTGAGAACCCAGGATACATTTCTAGGTTTTGCACACACCTACAAGGGCAAAAGGCTGGGTACGTCCAACCTCCCATACCACTCTCACCATCCTCCTGTGTCAGTCCCATTGTGTTCTTGAGCTCCCTTATAAGACAACAGAAATTGCCAGTTACAGTAGTAGTTTTGTGAGGACTTGTGAACCAAACTCTAGACCAAGACTAGAAGCTCTTTTCACCTAAGCTACCAACTAGCCATCAATGGGATAACTTTAAGTATAGTCTATAGGCTGGATGTGTACGCAGAGACTGAAGACTTTGTAGCCAATGGCCAGTTAAAAGTGAGGCAGTCCCTTAAGAACGTTTATTGGGCACCTGTGAAGTATGTAAAGTCCACTAGGATCTGAACTTTGGCCCCTAAAGTTTGGGGAAGGGAGGAGGGGGAACACTAGACAGACCTGTTCATGTTAATTTTCCCAATCATTCTTCTGTGTATTCTCTACTCTCCTTTGATTTCTCTGCTTTTAGTTCTCACACATGTCAGAGCACGGCTTTTATTCCACCTCTGTGCATACTGTGTCCCATTCTTGGGGCAAGCCAGGAGTGGATGTAATTAATAATTTACGTTAAATTCCAGGCTGCCTTCATTACTCCAGTCTGGGAGGTTGGTTTTTTTTTCTTCCATCTCAACATTCCTGTAGTAGCTCCCTAGGCTGAAGGGACCAGGCTGGAGTGACATGTGAGCTGTCAGAGATCTGCCTAATACATCCAACATGGGGAATCCTAGAAATTCCCACTTAAGGAAGTTTTAAGGTCCCTTATACCCCAGAAAAGAAGTCACAAAATGTGCTCAAAGTAGTACATGGTTCAAGGAGGAGGTGGGGTGACAGAAAGAAGTATATTGCAAAAGAAAATTTTAAAAGATCTGAGAATAAGAATTACTTTAGTACGTCAGTACAATATCCTAACAAAAAAAAAAAACCCAAAACAAACAAACCTACCAAAGTGTTTTGAAAAGAATCTGTGCCCTGCTATATGATGCTCTTTCCACCTGAGAAGTCTTGATGTTTCTTCTTCTATAATATACCCATTTCCCCTTGCCCAATCATAGAAAAGTAGGGCTGGAAGAGACCTCAGGGGGTCGTTTAGTCCAACCACCTGCTCCAAAACAGGTTAACTTTTATCTAAACTATCTTATGCAAGTGTTTTTGTCCAACTTATTCTTAGATGTGCAATGCAGGTGTTTGTGTACAACTATTGGGCAGATTGCCCCAAAACACCTAGAACATCCTAACCTGCCACATTTAAAGCTAGGGGATGAATGCACAGTCTACAACATCCTGCCGCTGCAAAGATGAATGTAGTTTGTTAAAGTTATCCATGTCTTGTATTATAAAAGGTGTGTTCTTTTGTGCTCTTTCCCCAGGTATTCACCCAGCTTTCTTTGCCCTACCATGTATTGCTGTACTCTCAATGATGTTAGCACTGGTTATGTACACAAATTTCCGAAGTAGTACACAACAAAAGGATCTCGTAGAGGTATCTCTTTTTATTTTTGCTTTCAAGCTGGGCTAATTATTCCCATACATTTTCATAAATTTCTACCATCTTCCTCCTTCCTCCTAATTTTTTTTCCTGTTGGCAAATTAGCCGCAAGCAGATGGTGATATTCTTGGCTACATTTGGTATTTGCAACTTATTCACTGAGTAGTTTCATCAAATCATTCTTGCCCTCTAGTTTGTTCCAAAGCAGTTTTGTTTAATAAATGTAGTATAGCAAACTGAATTTAGTCACTGCCTACAAAACTCAAATACCATTTCTCTGTCTCTACTGGAAAAAAATAATTCCATCCTTGCCAATCTAACCTAGGAGAAAAATTTGCTTTCTTGATTACAAATCTGGCATTTGGTTTGACCCTAGCACCAGTACCTGAAAGGACTGGTGCCCAAAAGTCCCACTTCTAGCTGTGGCTGACAGCTAATGCTTTGGCGGGCAGGAAGGGGCAGGGATGCAAACTACTATATCATCCATGGAAGGGGGGTGGGAGAGGAAACCTTCCTGGCCCCTACAGTCAATCAACAGAAGCCTTGAGGCATGAACAACTGATTCTTGATAATTATGTAAGTTGTTGGATAGGAAAGAGGGATAATGGTGGATACAGGAGGATGAGCAAAGTGGTTCTACATGGCCACATAACTGTGTTTTGTAACCTTCACTCACCCAGTCTCCTATCTTCTCCATGTCTTGTTTTCAGTTGTGCCATGTATATAAACTGACCATGGGCTCCTATTCCCCAAGGCTGTTTTTCCTGCACGTTTGGAAAATAACCTACTACCAAAATACAAATATACTTATTAAGAGAGACTAGTCATGGGACACAGTCTCAGCTGGTATAAAATTAGAATAGCTTATCTGATGCCAGTGGCTAATTTTATACCAGCTGAAGATCCAGCTCCCATGTCTGGACTGATGGGGGTTTGACGGGGTGGTTGCTTTGTTGGTTTTGGTTTTTGGGGGGGTTGTGTTTTCCATGTGATAAAACTACCCTAGCTTTGGAGATGACTTCTTCTGTGCTGTTGTTTGCAGGTGGCGGATTTTGATTTTTCTCCTTTGTCTGACAAAAATTATTCGCCTTTTGATTTGGAACCGAGCTGTCTTCAAATGTGTTGCAGCTGCTGTTTCTCTTGGTCATCTCAAGAATACTGTGAGACACACAGGGAGAGCTATGGACTCCTTCACCCTCTATACAAGCCAGTCAAAACTTACACAGTGTGAAGAACACGGTCTCACTTGGGTTACACTGACTGCTGACTTTCACTTGTTCCCTTATGATGAATTAAATACCCAGAGCTGCATGGATGGTTTATTTTTGCTGGCATACTGGGAAATTAACTCTTTCATTAGGCCTGGCATTAAATAAGTACTTTGTTATATAATTTAAAAGGAAAGAACCAGAAATGCAATAAAAGTGGCTTTGTATCCTTAAATTATACAGGAGTCTACATTTTACAGGGCACTTCTAAATAATTTAAATGCAGCATTTTATTCTAATGGAAGATTATTTTATGTGCAGATGTTTGCCCAATCCACTTCATATGTAATTTGTCTGACCCCACTGCTCTTTCAAAGAAGGCAATGCTTAAAACAAATGTGCCTCGTTTTCTTTTCCTTCATGTCTGCTGTGCATAGCCAAGCAATTGGACCAGTCAAAATGCTGCTTAATGCACGTTTGTACTAAAAAGAGAAGAAGAAAAAAAAAAAAAAGAAAAGAAACTGATTTATTCTCTGCCTTGGAAGCATTTGGCATCTAAAACATTTCACTGAGAACCAGACCCCTTAATTATATTGCTTCTGTAAAAGGACCTCAGTTTTAGCAAACTATGCTCCTTAGGGATGTAGCCACTGATGTTCCCCCAGTGGAAACAAATTACAACAGATACTTGTACTATAGGAATCCACAATATGGCTTGAATGGTTCCATTTTCCTGATGCTGCAATATAGTATTATTGTATTCTAACCTGCAAGAGGTGGCATCTTTCAGGCAATATAATACCCTTATATTTTTTTTTTGCCTATTTTCCTTTTCTACATAGACAAGTACCCAGCTTCTGATGACACTCTTCAAAACCAGAACAAACAGCAAGCCCAAATCATTGCTGGCTGTCACAGCCACTCAAAGCAGGGAGTGACATCCAAAGCTGCATAAATTCACTACTCAGTGCAAATGGGTCATTACATTTGCCTACCAGCTACATTAACATTTCAAAATGCCTTGAACGATTTTTTTTTGTTTGTTTTATATACAATCAAATTCTGTTTCATTACTTTTCCTTCTGTTAGGTAGTGACATTCTCTCACCTGCTGATTTCTGCTTATATTTTCCAACCATTTTGTCAAGCAATAAGTGTTTAGAATGGGGAAGATTTGCCACAGGTTTTAGGGAAGTCTGAGCCTCAGTGTCCCAGTGTACACAGAATGATGTCTAACTCAGGGTGTTCATTCATCATCTGAACTGGTGCTTACACAGTGATCTAGGGTGTTCATCATCTGAATTGGTGCATACACAGTGATCTGGGATTATGCAAAGGAAGGAGGCTTAGCAGTGATTAATAACTCCAAGTTTTGTTAGCAAACACTTTCTAAGGTAGGACTCTTTTTAGAAAAAGAAAACCAAGAAAAAAGACATTGATGGGTATTTACAAGTGAACCTACTAATTAAGAGTGAGCATCTCCAGTTTCTGTTAGATGTGCTAATCTTATCTTCAGTCACAGTGAACAACGTGGTTCTGCTTACCCATGTAAAAAAAAAAAAAAAAAGCTCTTGTTCTTGAGACTTGCAGATTTACTGCTTATGCCTAAAAATAATATCCATTAGCAAGGTGGCCAAAAGGGACAGGACTAGTTCTGGGATGCCAGTACCTTCAACAAAGGGGCACATGGTCCTGTGGAAAGTAGGCCTTTGATTCTATCACTGAGCCATTATGCTCTGCACAGTGGGGCTTTAGCAGACCTCACTGCACTCTGCAGTTGTTACTTGAAGGGGAAATACAGCTCACAGTGATATGCGTGGAAGTCTGACACTCATTTGTCATGCTTACAGTTTAAGGAGAAATCCTGGACCTGTCAACACAGGTGCAATGAGTTAGGGGAGTGGCTATAGAAAATTTCTCTCTCCTTACACATATCACACCACCTCTGAAGACAGCACTAGATGCCCCTGACAAGGGCATGTAGGCAGGGTGACAGTGGAGGGAGAGCTGTGCTGTGGAAGAACTACCCACACTTGGGAGACACTCCCCTTTCTGTTCATCCTTCTGGCCCTGAAGTCCTCATACCTCACAGGGTTAGTTTCTGCTGCATACCTCCTCCCTCTTCCTTTCATGCCTCAGCATCTGCAGGGGTACAACTGAACCCTGTGGAAGTGTGTGTGCTAAATACTAGTTGAGTGCAGAGTCTGTTGTACTAAAAGTGAGGGTGCCAAATCTACAGCCTGCAAGCTGGATCTGGCCCACGGAGCCATATCGTCTGACCCAAAAGGCTCTTAGTGAGGCTGGAAATTTAGGGGCAGAGTGAGTGGTACCAAAATCTGGGGTACAAAGCCTTGTTGTGGACACACACCGATGACAAGGGCAAGTGATGACCATGTTAACCCCTAGTGCTGCTTGCTCCAGTGCTACTACATCCAGACCTGGCTGAAAAGGAGCCTCATGATACTGATCTGGCCGGAGGGGTGGGGACAGATGACTTTGTCACCCCTGTACTCAAGGGAAAGGGAGATAAGCTACTATGAGTAGGAGAGAAAAGCAAAACCCAAATGATTGGAAGGGAAACTGGCAACAGAAGTGGAATGGTAGGAAGAAAAAAAGAATTTCAAGAAATAAGGTAAACTTCAGAAAATAATTAGTTATTGGGAAGGCATTGTGATAAAGGATCCAGAGTATTTTAAAGGATAAAAAAAAGGTTTGGGAGTGACAAAGGCATATCACTAACAGGAAGTATAGGCCAGGTGGTACCATGAAAATGTAGATAATTAAGGGAGTAACCTTTGGCAGAAACTGAGCATGTACTGCTTGCCCTTTCACAGGAACAGGATGGCTGAAATCAGCAATCTAAAGGGGCTTTTCAAAAAGCAAATTAGTAAAGGAAATTTGAACAACCTCAACAAACTGGGCTATAAGTCAAAAAAATACGCCCAGGAACACTTTCTTGGACCTGTGCTTCCTGCACAAAGGTCTGCGGATTGAGTGAATGTCTTTGAAAGTGAAGACAAAAGGTAATTGAGCCGTTCAGGACGTAGTGAGGGGAGCAGTGGAACGTAACAGAGATCAGCAGAAGGACTCATTTTGGTAACCTTATAAATCAATGACCTGGAAAAGGGAACGTTCAGCAGAATGATGAAATTCACTGATTCAAAACCGAGTGTCCAGCAAGTGCAAAGCCAGACAGCAATTAAGCTCAGGTAATAAGCAGGAAAATGGGAAGAAGTTTATGTAACCGAGTGAATTATTTTCAAGGAAATAATACAGAGAGAAGCAGACTGAAAATCAGTATTTCAAAATGTAGGCAGCAGCATTCTGGACATTATCAAACCAGCTTCAGAAAATGGAATCTATCTAACATACTCGGAGCAGGCCGTATTAAAAAAGGATCTGGTGTTGCTATATATAACAGGTTTCTTCTTTTATTTTCTGCTTATGCAATCTTCTCTATAATACTCTACAAATACTCAATCTAATGACAAGAAAAAGGTTGTCGGGGAGGGAGAGAGGGCTAGCAGGCACCCTCCTTTTCTGAGGATTCGATGGGCCATCTAATCAAAGGGTCATGTTGAGGAAGAGTTTGAGAATCTCCGATCTAATGGATCCTCCTCTTGGTTATATCTGCTGCCTCTCATAGTACAGGTCATTTTACTTTCTAAGAGAATTTACCATGCTGCTCTGACCCCCAGGACTGAAGAGACAGATGATGCATCTCAACTAAGAGTTAACATCTACAGTACTACTCGATATTAATTTGATTATGAAGGAATGCTCAAAACCTACTCCCAAGTGGTGGTTGTGAAAGAAAAAGCCATGACAACACTGGCCCATTTATCTCAGTTTTGGAACAATATTTAAACTTGTCCAAAAAAAAAAAAAAATTCAGGAGCACAGCCTGTTAAATTGATTTTAAAACGGGAACAAATAAAAGATAAATAATTTCTGGCTGCCTTCATTTTTCTTCCAGCTTTTAGCATGAAGTTGGTGTCAGAAAAATGGTTTCAAGTTTTCCAGTAATCGCAGTTAGAATTCTGTACCAGGCAGATTAATGAAAATTAACGGCTGGACTTTAGGAGGAGATAAGTAGTCACTGCTCAGTCTATGTTGTTACGCAGTAATTCTAGGCAGGTTCTGAAGCTCTTAACCCCTGAACTGGCTGCACCTTTTAAATGGCTTAAAGCACTCATTATTCATCTTAAAGTTACATCGCACCAGGACAGGATTATCTCTAGTTAGTCTAATTTTGCTCCTGTTCCGTTAAGGTGTGGACACTTCCCACAGCTATTCTGCCCCAGTTGAAGTCCTCCAGCATCCCAGGATGCAGTGGCCTCTTCTGAATTAGGGCGGAGACACCAGGATGCAGCAGGGTTGTGCCTGGCACTTCTGCCCTACTACTCCCACGAGGAACAGCCAGAGCCGCAGCCCTGGAGCACTCGGCAGTGCCTCCCAGACCGACTCTCTGCTCTGAATGCCAGGGCTGGACTCAGGCCATGGTGCCTGCAGGGGGTGGCAGGCTGGTGCTCACCCCTCCTGCTGACCCATGGTTGAACCTGTGCCCAGCCCACATTTCACTACAGCACGTCCCCCACCCAGTGCCTGCACCCCCAGGACCCAGACACATGCCCTGTTAGGGCAGGGCTGGCCTGCTGGAGCAGGGGGAGCTTGGTGGCTGCAGCCCAAGAACCCAAAACCAGTTCCCACTGACTCCACACTCCGCCAAGCTGTGCAGGGTCCAGCCACCAGCTCCCCCCACCTGGCTCACCTGTCAGTGGCCATAGTTGGCAGAACCACCTAAAATTACCGTGTAACAAGGTCCTAACACACTCAGCGTAGACCAGCATGATATGACTTGAAACCACATTCTACGCCTCCTTCCCTACTTGGAACACATTTTAGAAACCTTTGTTTCCCCCACTAAACACTCTATTTTTAGAGCTATATTAGTATAAATCCAGTCAGCTGTGGAGTTACTCATGTTCAGATCCAGCAACACATAGTAAACAAGTGGTCTTTTAAGAGCAGAACCACAGGCTTACTCTTTAGGATCTGCCATAAACAATGATCCCAATTTGTGTTTGGGTTTTGGGACAGTTAGCCAACATAAGGCTCAGTGACTCAGTAGATCTTTTCCACCTCATGAGACCAGACTCCATAGCACAGGCTTAGCAACAACTCAAATTCACAAGAGGTCTATCTATTTACTTTGCAGAATGCTCTATACATGGAAATTGGTTCGGCAAAGGGAAGATGAAGGGCTTTAAAGAATCACTGTATATTTAAATGTTCAGCATTAATACTAGATAATCAGCCAACACTTTACCTTGATTTCATAAGCTAATATCAATTCCCATGGAAACAGAAGTGGCGCCCTGAAGCCATCAGCTGAATTGTTAAAATTCTGTGGATTTCAGCTGCGACGAGTCACTGAGCCGTGCACACTCCGATTTTCAAACTACGTTTCCAAACTTGGGGATTCCAATAAGCCGCAGAAGCTTCCAAGACCATTTTTTTCAGAATAGTGTTTACACACAATTGGTGTGTATAATTACATCAACTGCCAACGCAAGCATCGAGATGTTGCACACAGTTAACGTCTGTACATGCAATACCCACAACTGCACATATGCTTGGCTTAACAATGTAAGCAAACTGAGCTCCATCTTCTAAGACAGTTCTCTGGCCTCCATTACCAGGTATCTAAATACCTCACTGTTTTTAATGTGTTCAAACTCACACATTGCTATTATCCCAAATTTTAACCCTACTAAAACTATGGCAGTCCAAGCCAAGACAACCCCAACCCCATATGGTGCCAGGAACCAACATAAGGCAGCTAAACTTCTAGATTAGAAGGTATTGTGCTCAGGGGAGATACAGATGGTCTCCGCAGTGCTGTCCAACACACTTGTGAAGAAAAAGGTGTATTTCCTGGACAAAGAGTCCAGGTCAAAAGGAAGAAAGTTCTATGCCCAGGGGTTGCAGCAGTCCACTGGGAGGGAAAGTTCCCTAACCACTAGGCTATAGAGTCATGCTCCCTCTCGCTTACTCTCCCTCTGGCCCTCTTAGCTACCTAGCTGGCTAACTTTGACAGGACAGTGTTTCCTTGCCCACAGTCTCAGGGTTAGGGCACTCTCCCTGGTAGTGGAAGAAGTGGATTTAAATACCTTCAGATTGAAGTGAACCTAGAACCCAAGTTTGAACTTCCTAGGCAAGGGCTCTTACCAATAGGCTAGACAAAGGTGGATGCCACCACCACTAGCTAGCCATGTTTGGTACCGAGCTGCATGCATGCTTTCAGCACCAAACATTCACTAGACATGTTCTGCCCCTGCCTAAGGAATTGGGGACTTAGCATTACTACAGCTAGGTACCTTAACAGTGTTACAGTCAGTGAGCAGGCTCAATGTGGATTGCTCTTTGTGACTTGGGTGCTTAAAGACTGGGCAAGTCCCATGTAGGCATCTTGGAGGTTGACTAGGCTCTGGCCCTAAGTGACTTGCCAAAGGTAAGGCAGGAAATTCAGTAGTGTAGAGACATGATCCTGAGAAGGGTAGACTGCCTCCACGACAAAGAGCTGGTTGTGCCTACTCATACATCAGCACATCTTTATGACCCCGAGCTAAGTGTTTTCCTAAGTGTCTCTAAAACAGATTCCTACAAAAATACTATGAAGGAGGGCAGAGGATAATAGGCCCAGTTATTTCCCAAGCAATCCTTGTGTATGGAAAGAGCTCTGTTCAGCAAGCAGAACCTTCACTATTGTCATTCCCTCAGGCACAACCCTGGGAGAAGAGCATCATCCCGTGGTGCAATGATTAAACAGAGCCTCTGCTACCCCAGGAAAAGGGTCTGTGTAGCAAATATACTGCCAGGGGAAAGAACTGCAGGAGGACTCAAAGAAGTTGGATCCATATTAAACCTCCAAAAAGATAGTTCTGTGGCCCATAAAGCCCCCTAAAATACACATGGATTTGGAAGCATCCACTAGATTAGCAAGGAGACATTAGGACTAGGGACAGAAGTTACACAAACTGGTTTAAGTGATCAGAAACTGGTTTAACCCTGTAACAGAATATAAGCTCAGTGCACGTAACCCAGTTTCAAAATGGTCAAAACTGGTTTGAAATAAATCTGGTTGAATGTAGTATCAGAGTTAACTGATTGAGCTCAAACCAGTTTATGCAACTTCTGTCCCAGACCCAGGAGGTGGAGTAGAAGAAAACTCTCCTGCAGTTGGTAGGCTGCACAGCAGGTGTCTCCCTACGCATAAGAATGTTTCCACTCACCCAAAAGTGTACAAATAAAGACATTTTTTTGAAATACCTAGTTGGTCTAATAAAATATATTTCCTCCACTACAGGTTCTGATTCCGCGCACAATATAGTCCCGCAGCTGGAGATGGTAGCAGACATACGTCACTGTCAGATCTCTGGTTGATCTATTTACTCTTACGCAGCCATCCCTGGGGTATCTAATTTACTTGCAATGCCAGATTAAATTAAAAATGCTCACTGCCCACAGGACAAACATCCCCTATTTCTGCTCCACCCCAAACAGATCTGAGAAGTGACTCAGCAGAGTAAGGCTGGAGTGCTGCTGTAGCTGTGACTCAGTGTCAGTCATTAGCTGAACATATGCTTGACCCAATAAGAGATGCACGTTATGCTTCTTGACATTCATTTATAAACTCCAGCTATGAAGGATGACAAGTCAGAGGGAGCTACAAAACTTGATACCACTCCGTGGGGAATACATCATACACAACACATCTGACACTGCAGGATTCAGTCCTATAGTCCCTGACTCACATGGGCAGCCCTTCTGCCAGTATGACAAGCTGTGAGAGTGAGTTAGCAGGACTTGGCTCAATTTTGAATAGAAGTATCATATATTTACCATACAAGGTATAACTCAATTTTCTGTCTAAAATGACTTATTTTAAGTTAAGAAAACCAAGAAAGAAAACAAGTAAACACTGTGCGTGTCTCTACTAACATTGCAACAACCTAGGAACAAAATGGCTTCTGTCCTGCGCATTAGGGCTGTGTGAAGCTTCAGGTGGCGATTTGATTCGGAGGAGATTCGGCCCAATTCGGTGGCCGAATCGCCAAATCGGAATTGAATCAGGGGACCAATTAAGAGGTCCAAATTGATTCAAAGCTCTCTGAATCTTTGGAAAAGATTCGGAGAGCTTCAATGATTCGGGCAGTCCCCGCCCACTGCAGCAGGGAGCAGCAGTCTTGGGGCTCTGCGGGGCTTGTGGAAGAGTCCCCCATGTGGCATGGGGCAGCATGGATTGCCCCCACCGCCGGGCAGGAATGGTGAGTCTGGGGGGCGGGCTTCTTAAAGGGCCGGAGCTAGGGTGGGCGGGGCAGCCATGAGGGAGCTGGGACACCAGGAGGAGGTCTAGGGGGGCTCACGCAGAGCCCCCCACACAGCGTGGAGCAGTGGGGATCGCCCCCTCCTGGCAGCACCCAGTGAACTGGAACTTTTTTTTCAAAGTGCCAGGAGCTGGGGCAGGCAGGGCAGCCATTGCAGGACTGGGAGAGCAGGCAGGGGATGGGCCTGGGTGATTCAGAGATTCAGCCGAATCAAATCAGGACAGGGATTCGAATTACCAAATCAAATCATTGTCCCCCGAATCGGCCAAATCTGAATCCAAAATTAATACTAGCCGCTTCGCACAGGCCTAGTGCACATTAGCAGTTATCTGAGCTGTGCTCAATGCCCAGGGAAATCACTTGAAAGTGGAGCTGCACCCATGTTAACTTCCATGGAAGGGCTCTTAGAAATGTGGAAGTGTAGCAAAGGAGAAAATAAGCATGCTGCAGTTTCATACCTATACACTCTCTTGGTCCTTCCTGATCATGAAAATCTATTAGGTTTTTAAGAAAAAAGTATTTCATTTTCAAATTAGAGAACATGATCATGAGGAGAGGTGATAACAATTCCCACTTTGGCAGAATGATGGCACAAACATAGTGTGCTGTTAAAATGACTCTGTAGGTTTTTAATGTTCTTTTTACTCCACATTTTATTGCTGTCCTTAATCCATTTTTCTTTCATTATATGCTAATCTGTTTAATTTCTTGCTTTATGAAAACCAATAAAATGTAAATTACACAGAAATAATTTCTCTCACTCAAATATAACGAAGTTGCCAAGCATAATATCCTATCTGCATAATGTACTTTTTGCACAACTGGCTATTAAACTACAGTAAAAAAAATGACTTCTTTCCAAATAATGTACAAGGTGGCTGATGAACTCAGCATTCACCAGTACCATTCTAGTACCTGACAGTTTTCCAAGACTACCTCAAACTTTGAGTATAAAGTATTCATCTCATTGCGTGAAAAACCGTGACTTACGTTACAGACCACTTAATACAACACAGTTCAATAAAATAGGTTAGCACCAAAGCTAAGCAGCTGGGCCATAACTCAGCAAAATGATTGAGCACATGAACAAACACACACACACACACACACAACCACAAGCATGCATATAGACCAGGGATAGGCAATTATTTTGGCTGGAGGGCCACTTCATGAGTTTTAAGGATCTGTCAAAGGCCACATCCATCTCTGTCTTTCTCTTGCTCTCTCTCTCTTTTCTGCTTTCCTCTCTCTGTCTCCTCTCTCACTCCACCTCCTTCTCTTCCATCTCTGTCTCCTCCCCTCTCTTTCTCTTTCTCTCTCTCTCTCCTCTTCTCTCTCTCTTCAGCGCAGCAGAAACTCCTGCCTGAGTCCATAACTGAGCATCAGGGCTCCTGGCAAATTACAGATTCAGCTGGGTTCTGGAAGGAAGAGGAGGGGGTAAGGATGAGAAGAGACACAGAAAGAAGAGAAGAGACAGAGAGAGATGCTGCCATCCACCCATTGCAACAGGAGCTCTTGCCTGGGTCCACAGCTGACACTGCTGGCAGGTTCCAGGTCAGGACTCTGGGCAGGAGCTGCCATCATGCCAGGACAACAGTGGGTCAGCTGGGACACCACCAGCAGGTTCTGCATGTGGGCTCCTTAACCTGCCTGCAGCACCCACTATGGTGGAAGCCCCACACAGACCCACGGGTCCATACCTGAGGTTGCTGGGCAGAAGCAGTCACGCCTGCCTGCCCACCCACCTGGCACCATATGGCAGCCAGAGTCACCAGCTCCCCACAGGCTAGATACAGCGAGTTGGCAGCCATCCATCCATGAACTGAGTCAAATCTGTTGGCAGGCTGGATCTAGCCCATGGGTCATAATTTGCCCACCCCTGATATAGACCCACTGGGGCAACTCTTTGCTTTGGCTGTACTTTGCCACAGTTAAAGCACTGCACCATTGACTTCAGTGGAAATTTCCACCTCAGGATTATGCGGTTCTGAATACTAAACAAAGTATCACCAAGGCCAGTTCTTAACTGAAGCAAGATTCAATTAATACTGAAAAAAGGAGAAAAGGTAGCACATCACACTGAACAAATCAGAACATTTTCAGAGTGGTCACTAGGAAAGGAGAAAAAGCTGAAGACCTTACCACAGGAGAGAGACAGATTCTCTCCTGGGTGAAAACTTCACTCTGAGCAAGACCAGGTAGGATTGGGAAGCAATATCTTCATTTCAGCAAGGCCCCCTCATGATGCGTATGGAGGGGATTGTTTTGGGATAGCACATGCCCTTATCATGCCTAGTAAACTCCCTCCCTCTCTTACACATTGCATATCTTGGGAAGACATGAAGGACCTGGGTTCAGCATAAATGTACTGACAAGGAGTTTCCCCCAGGAAGCTGGTGGGCCAACTGTGGCCACATCCTGCAAATTCAACTTAAATCACCTGATTTCTGAGCTTGGAAAAGGAGCTCTCAATTAAACAAAAAACATCTTTGTTGTCATGATTGTCATAGCTGACTTTAACACTGAGGGGACACAGTCCCTTCCTTGAAACAGCTCTGCCTTTAGTGAGACCCAGGGTACTGACAGAAGTGACATTTTTCATGCTATCAATCCGTTAAAAGTGCTCTACAGCCATGCCCTGACAGAAGTGCACAGCTGCATTTAAAGTGCCCAATAGCATGATAAATGGATCCTCCTGTAATGAGGATTCAGATGAAGTTGCTCCAAAGCAAAGCATCTTTATTAACTTCTGTCTGTCCCTGCATATGATTGGGGGGCTCCAATCCATGTGTCCCCCTCCAGCTCAGGCTGGGCAAACCCCAGCCCAGAACTCCTTTCCCTCCCTCCCATCCTGCAGACAGCACCGGAGCTTGGGAGGGGAAGCAGGGCTAGGGGAGAGAGGCTGCAGACATTCATCTTCTTCTGGACTGGCTCCAAAGTAGAGCTTGATTCCCACCTCCACTCCCCTCCCACCCAACACTGAATGTCTATTGGGTTGGGGGGGCAGGGGAAGGAGTCACTCTAACTCATGGCACTTTCTGTAAAGTCCCATGAGTTAGAGCAGGGAGCTACATGTCTGCCAGGGCCCTCAGCATCCTCAGATCTTGCACAGGAAACCCCTGTTTGATCCTCTGCTCCAGATGGAGTGTCTTAGACCACAGAAAGCTGGAGGTGAGGTGAGTCAAAGAAGAGCTACAGCTGGAACTGGGCCAAAAGAGAGATCCCAGAGGTGAAGGAGGGTAGGATAATTAAAATGACAATAACTATAGATACTTAGACCATTAATAATCACAATATAAAAGTGTGTTGTTATTGGAGAATTGATGTATTCCTGTAGTTGAATAAAATTTATACCAGCAAAAGAGAACAAAATTATACTCTCATGGGGTGGGATCCCTAGGGACATCCATGATGCCTCTAGGGCCTTGTGACCATGCCAGCTTTGCCCTATGGGCACCTTCTATTCTTGTCTGCCACATCTTGATGGTTAAAATAATAGATGGTAGATGGGGAGGCTGCCCTCGAGTTGCTATGCAGTCACAGTGCTGGTGGACCCCACTAAACTATGTGGTTCTTAGACCCCTTGCTGGGTCCCGCTTTAAGTAAGTGTCTTGTGGGACACCCCAAGCCTTATGGACTAGATGCACGGCTCCAAAACTGCCCCTTTACCACACCTCATGCCTCACAGGTGGTATTCACATGTTGTTCCTCTGAGGCCTTGATCTAGCTCGACCTCCTGTCACCACTGGAGGCTTGGCCCCTGTCTGCATGCCTTCACTGGCACTGGGGCTCTGCACGGTAGTGTGCCCCAATGAGCCCTCCTCCTCCCCAATAGCCTCAGTCCACCAAATTAAAAGCAACAACATAAATATGAGCCCCCGGGCTATCACATAAAAGCAGCCATAACACTGGAGGTCACACTCTGTCCCTTTAAGAGTGCCAGTTTCTCGTTCAACAACGTGTGCCTCCTAGCCCCACATACTTTAGGAGCTCCTAAACCTCATTAGTCTCACCAGCAGCAGCGCAGGCACCCAGGTATCTCCATGGAGCTTTTCTGCATGAGCTCCACTCCCCCTGGCAGCTGCCAAGGCCCGAACTGCCTTCCCTCCCAGCCCTGGGGCTTATATGGGCCCAGGGCCCTGCCTTCTTCCTGTCACCTGACCGGGTGCAGATGCAGACTAATTCCCTCATTAGCCTGCTGCCATGGCAACCTGTACCTATGGGGTTCTGCCTGGCTTCTAGGACCCTCTCTCTAGGCAGTTTCTGACCTTAAAGGAGCAGGCCTCTCAGTGCCCTGCAACATACACCAAGAAAACTGAAAGAAGATGGGTATAGATCAGGAAGGAATAAGGCAAGGGAAGACAGAGGAAGGTAAAAAACTAGGAAGGGAAGAAATCAAGACAACACAAGGTAATGAATGCCAATTCTTTTTTTCATGGGGGGTGGGGGGATGGGTAAATGGAGTCGCCATCTGAGCAGCTGGGGTGAGCCTTTCCATTTTTGTACACATTAAACACATGACTTGACAACCTGAAATTCCAGCGCGCACCTTAGCAGAGGAGTAACAAAAACTCCAAGAACAGAGGAAAAAACATGATCTGATTTTTTTTTTTTTTTGTTCATCTTATGATTAGAACTGGCTACTTGCGTTTTCAAAATTCAGTTCCAGCCGCATTTCTTATATCTTCTACAAGGCAGGAATTTTAAGAACATTTCAGTTTTGGACCCTGAAACATGGTGTTTCTGAAACAAAACATGCTCTCTGAGTCCTGCAGCATCTCAGTGGACTCAACACACTTTCTGAGAAGCACCTGGGTCCCTGCCATGAGACAGTTTTCAGAGAAGGTTTCTGGAATCCCACCTTGGATTCAGGAAAAATGTAAATGACTGAGCTCAGTGCACTGGCACATTTCCACAAAGCCATTTTTCATGTGGTAATTCTCAACCTTCTCTGTTCACGATATCTAGGCTCTTACTCATGATTGTTGATCTGTTCAGCTTGGCTATACTAGTGGCCAACTCACCAGCCAAGAATGAACCAGTGCCACACACACACTCATTTCAGTCCCTAGCCTTGTAGTTCAATTTATTATGCAAATACCAAACAAAGAGATTACCCTGACCAACACAGGTTTGCCCCTCTCAGCCCCAGAAAAAGGACACAGCCCTTTATTTTATTCCCTGCTGAGTCCTGTGACCAGCACAGAGCTAAAACTTTCCAGTCTGTGTCACCCTGTCCCATCCGACCACACAGGCATTTAACACTCGGTTAGAACCTCTGTGATGTAAAATAGTCTTAACCGAGCTTCAGAATATGGCCCAAGATCTCTGTTTACGATCTGACAAGATATATGTACTGCTCTGAGGCAAGGCAGACCACAAAGTCTAGAATAAGGCAGTTTAAAGCCAGAGGTAAGGTCTTCCCTATCCCATTCCCCAGTCAAGGGCATGCAACTATATAACTAATTTGCAGAGGAGCTTACTGTCATTCCAGGCTACAACTGGGTAAGCTGGCAGCTGAACTGAAATATTTTTTTAAAGTTTGTTTCATAGTTTCATAGTTGGTAGGGTTGGAAGGGATCTGAGCAGATCATCAAGTCTGACCCCCTGCCATGGGCAGGAAAGGATGCTGGGGTCAAACGACCCTGGCTAGGTGATCATCTAGCCTCCTTTTGAAGACCCCCAGGGTAGGAGCAAGCACCACGTGTAAGTTGGTTCCAGATCCTAGCTGCCCTGACTGTGAAGTAGTGCCTCCTGATGTCCAGCCTGAACCTACTCTCAAACAACTTGTGGCCGTTATTCCTTGTTACTCCTGGTAGTACTCGGGGGAACAGGGACTCTCCCGTTCCCCGCTGGTCCCCCTTGGCAAGTTTATAGATGGCCACCAGATCCCCTCTCAGCCTTCTCTTGTGGAGGCCGAACAGGTTTGTTTTCTCTAATAGATAAACTTCAATACAAGTTTTGCTTAGCTCTAATCAAGACCAGCCAATTTCAGGTCATATTGCAAGGTCTGCATATTCAATAATCTTTTGTACCATAATGGATTATTCCTCGTATTTTCAGTGACAGCCATTTCACCATTCTCGCCCTAACTAAATACAGTTGTACCAAGTAGACCTTCTTTTAGCTGAGAAAGGAGAAGAGCTGAAGCTTCTCTAAAACAGTGGTTCTCAACCTTTTTTGTACCAGGACCCCTTTGTAAACATCAATGGCTAGTCCTAACCCAGTGCCCCTCACTCCTGACCCTCTGCCCCCTGACCCCAGGCCCCAGCTCCCCAGTGTGTGGGGCATGGGGGGCCCCAAGTAGACCCTCACAGGCTGGAACTTTGCCAGTCTGCAAGGGAAAATCCAGGGTTTCCCAAGTTTTCTTCTTTAAAAGAAAATCTGCTTTTAAAGTTTGTTTGTAACCCTTTCATATATTCTTGCAACCCACTTTTGGATCGTGACCCACGGGTTGAGAAACAATGCTCTAAAGTCCACTAACAACCTCACCTATGCTCATCTAATGACCTGGGAGGCACTCAGACTGTGGTCATGGATATCAGTACAAAACCCAGAACAGATTCATCAGAAGGAAACTCACTGAAAACAGCATTACTTAACTAAAAAGTTTATCCTTAATTAAATAATTGCTATCTTCTCTTGACATTTTGGTGAAATAAAGAACTTTCTAATTAACTGCAGCCTTGACTGCTATTTTTTGGTTGTCACTTGGGTAAGGGGTAAAAATAATAAACTGTATTGAAGATTTTAAAAAACTGGAACCCTCAGCTTCAAAATATATATTTAAATGAATGTATTGTGATCACTGATCAGTTAGCACTTGGATGAGAGGAGAGGGGAAGGGCTTGATCTTGGCTGAGCCCGTAGGTGCTACTTAACTAAATATAACAATGTTAATAGATGATTTCTTGAGAAAAGCAGCATCTCCTAAGGAGAGACAAGGAATGGCCAAAGGGAAGAAAAGCTGTACACAAGATAAATAGCAAGTGATGGAAGAGAGATTCATCCGCATTGATAAACAAATGGTACTGGCGTCCAAACCTCTAATCAAACTGTAAGCTTATGACAAATGACACATTTAATCACTTTGAAGGAACAGTGGTTAGCACAGCCAAGTATAATTGTTCTTCATACAGTATAAAAACCTGGCATTCCAGTGTGAATATATTACTCTTCATCTCTTAAGTTACAGGACTGCAGCACACTTCAGGTTTCACTAGAGAAGCAACTGCTTCATTCATAGATGAAGTGACTCATATTCAGTAGCATAAAAAGACCCATAGGCTAGGTGCTAAAAGGTATTAAGCACATATCTCCTATGGATGTCATGGAAATTTAGGCATTAACTCCTAGACTTACTGACCAGTACCACTACCTAGTGACACCAAGCTTAAGAAAAATGGAGGCATGTTTTGCAAAGAAAAGTAGATTTACAGATAACCTTAAATCTTGTAATCCTCTAGTTTCGTTCCATGTTTCTTCATTTAGTTCCCTACTCTCCTTTGGGTCGCACGTTTGATAAAAAGTGGGAGAAGGTGTGTGCAACAGGAAGACCCTTGTGTAATGAAAGATGAAAACATTTAATTAAATTCTACAGGAGTGACAACCTTTTTCAGAGTAAAGCCTGTGAAAAGCAGGTAAGCGGCACATGCATTTTTTATGAACAAAGGGACCCTCAGCTATTACTAATGAAGTACAGAAGGGAAAGACAGGTCTCTCGGTGGGGAAATATCATCCATTAAATGCATCCGTAGGGGTCAAATGACACATACATTTGAGATATACTAACTGTCTACTACATTTCAGTTGGTACCAGCAGGAAGCCCATTTATAAAGTTTTGTTCCCTGTACATATAGTTAGTTTAAGATGCTACAAAAATATTTTGTGACCTTTGCAAAAGAGGTTGCTTTAAAGTTTTTCCCACAGGCCAGCAGCTTTATTATTTTACATATTGTTAAAATACTATGTATTAAAGATCTTGATCATGCAAACCTTTAGGCCCTAGACAAATTTAACAAATGGATGTAATCCAATTGAAATTAAAGCAACAGTTAAACTTCATATATGTTACATGACCTGGGTCCTCAAACTGCCCTGTTTGCAGCAAGATTTCTGCAAGTCTTTCTGTAAATGTTTACTTGTAGTTTAAAAAAATAGCTACTGCATACAGTTAAAACAATATAGCGTATGAACAGCCATACACTTAAGCGGCCTTAAACGGGAAGGAGCTGCTGCTAATTATTGCAAAAGCATGATGTAGTGATACAATGTAGCTAAACCACCTTAACTTTGACCCTGAATGAAGCTACAGCTCTCTCTACAGAATCATACAGATGTAACAGTTGCATGGTAAGACTTTATATTTAGTATCCCTTACTATCACCTCAATCGCTATGTTGGTCCATGCCCGTGGTCTTTTCAAAATAAAATGTTTTCAACCTATCAAAGATGATTGTATATATACACACATTTAGCGGTGTTCAATATATATAGTTTGCTGTAGATGCACATAGAAAAATATTCTGAAAACCAGTGCTAAACTTGTGTTGTTTTTACATAAAAAGCCCTGAGCTGCCAACTGCAGCTCATCAAGTTTCAGTGCAGTCTGTTTTAATTCAACCCTGATAATCAGGCTTTACAATAAAATATTGATAGAACCTGAATCCCACCCAGTATCATAGCAAATATACAATTCTGCTAGAGTTAAGATTCCTAATTACAGGGAAGATAACAAAGAACTGATTGGGCCCTGACTCTGGTTCATCAATCCCTGCAAAGATGTTTGAATCTTGTAATAATTCAACCAGCTCCACAACTGGTTGAAAGACAGTGAGGAAAAACCCACAAAATATAACAATTCTAAAAATATGTTGAAATTTCAGTCAGATCTTTGATCCAGGATGGCAGATCCAACATTGTGGAACACAAACTCCTTCAAAACCATGAAGTACTGATAAACAATTGATATTTCAAAGAAATATCAATGAAGGATAATATGAAACTAATCTCTGTGGCTATAATTTATCAGCTTGAAAAATATGCTTATTAAAAGCACTCGAAGAAGCAATACATGACCAAATAAAAGTATTAGTAGTTTGCCTATGAATACACGTACAAACTTGAGTTGTTGCAAGGTAATGAATTTTTTAGCAATGCTGGAGAGCTGAGATGATCACAAATGATACATTATGGTTAAGTAATTGTGATGCTGCTGATTTTTGCCCTACAGAAAGAATGTGCATCTGGAAAATATATTTTAAAAAATCTCAACAAAATCATTCAAGATAAAACTACTCAGAATAAAGGTGGAACTAAACAACCAGGAACAATTTAAGGAGATTACAGAGAGAAGCATAAAAAAAATGAGGAAAGAAGAAATCTCTTAAGGGAACAGTTAAAATGAAGCATGAAAGCATAAAGGATTAAGAGGCAATTGTTTGGTTTTGGAATTCTCTGGGCAACATCTGCTGCTTCCTTTACATGTATTCCCAGGAGTCCAGGAAAAAGACAGTGATAATCAAAGCATGTATACAACATCACAGAGTTGTCAGAAGAGAATGGCTCAGGAAGTGACATGCCGTTGACTATCACATTAAGGACTTGTCTCCACAAAAGTTAGTACGCAATAAGCTACAACAGGGGTAGGCAATGTTTTTGGCTGGACTGCCAAAAAAACTGCAATGTCTACCTTGTAAGGTGCCGGAGTGCCAGCATGCCAGAAAAACAAAACCAGGTCAGGGGGCACACAGCAGGATGCGGTGAATATTAATATAGTTAATAATCATCAATGTTGCTTTTCCTTACAGTAAATACCAGGTTTTAAAAAATTCTAAACTTGGTGATAATAAATAAAACTTCATATACTACCTTTGTTCTTGTGTATTCTTTTTTTGTAACACGTTGTGATGAGAGAGAGGAAAAGAGACAAAGAAGGGAAAAGTAGGAGAAAGAGAAAAAGGAGAGAAAAAAGACGACAGAAAAAGGACAGAAGAGAAAGAGAGAAGAGAGCGAAGAAAAAGGAGAAAGAAAAAAGAAAGAAAAGAGAAAAAAGTAAAAGGAGAGAGAAAGAGAGAGAAGAAGGGAGAGAAAAAAGAGGGAAAGAAAGAAAAAGAAGGAAAATAGAATAGAAAAAAGAAAAAGGAGAGAAGAGAGAGAAAGAGGAAAAGAGGAAAAGAAAAGAGAAAAAGAGAGAAGAGAAAGAAAAAAGAAAAAAGAAGAGGAAAAAAAGAGAAGACAAATGTAGCAGGCTCATCTTTCAGAGCTTGGGTTGAGTCCCAGGCTTGAGATCCTGCTGTTTTGATTGGTGGAGCCCTTCCACCAATCAGGAGGCAGCAAGAGAAATAACATCCTGCCCCTTTCCTGAGGGGAGGAGGAGAAGAGCTCCCCTGGACCAAAGCTACCATGGAGCTGAGGATGGCAACCCAAGTAAAAGACAACAAGAAATTGTTTTTTAGATATATTGGGAGTAAAAGGAAGGCCCAGGGAGGAATAGGACCCCTGTTAAATGGGCAGAAACAATTGGTGACAGACAGGGGGACAAGGCTGAACTCCTCAATGAGTTCTTTGCCTCAGTGTTCCTAAGTGAGGGGCACGACAAGTCTCTCACTGGGGTTGTAGAGAGGCAGCAGTAAGGCGCCAGACTTCCATACGTAGATCCTGAGGTGGTGCAGAGTCACTTGGAAGAACTGGATGCCTTTAAGTCGGCAGGCCTGGATGAGCTCCATCCAAGGGTGCTGCAGGCACTGGCCGACATCATTGCAGAGCCACTGGCGGGAATATTTGAAAGCTCATGTCGCACGGGCCAAGTCCCGGAGGACTGGAAAAGGGCCAACATTGTCCCCATTTTCAAAAAGGGGAGGAAGGAGGACCCAGGCAACTATAGGCCAATCAGTCTCACCTCCATCCTTGGCAAAGTCTTTGAAAAAATTATCAAGGCTCACATTTGTGAGAGCCCGGCAGGACAAATTATGCTGAGGGGAAACCAGCACGGGTTTGTGGCGGGCAGATCGTGCCTGACCAATCTAGTCTCTTTCTATGACCAGGTTATGAAACACCTGGACACAGGAGGAGGGGTGGATGTCATATACTTAGACTTCAGGAAGGCGTTCGATACGGTATCCCACCCCATACTGGTGAACAAGTTAAGAGGCTGTGACTTGGATGACTACACAGTCCGGTGGGTGGCGAATTGGCTGGAGGGTCGCACTCAGAGAGTCATGGTGGATGGGTCGGTTTCGACCTGGAAGGGTGTGGGCAGTGGGGTCCTGCAGGGTTCGGTCCTTGGACCGATACTCTTTAATGTCTTCATCAGTGACTTGGACGAGGGATTGAAGTGTACTCTGTCCAAGTTTGCAGATGACACAAAGCTATGGGGAGATGTGGACACGCCGGAGGGCAGGGAACAGCTGCAAGCAGACCTGGACAGGTTAGACAAGTGGGCAGAAAACAACAGTATGCAGTTCAACAAGGAGAAATGCAAAGTGCTGCACCTAGGGAGGAAAAATGTCCAGCACACCTACAGCCTAGGGAATGACCTGCTGGGTGGCACGGAAGTGGAAAGGGATCTTGGAGTCCTAGTGGACTCCAAGATGAACATGAGTCGGCAGTGTGACGAAGCCATCAGAAAAGCCAATGGCACTTTATCGTGCATCAGCAGATGCATGACGAATAGGTCCAAGGAGGTGATACTTCCCCTCTATCGGGCACTGGTCAGACCGCAGTTGGAGTACTGCGTGCAATTCTGGGCGCCACACTTCAAGAGGGATGCGGATAACCTGGAGAGGGTCCAGAGAAGGGCCACTCGTATGGTTAAGGGCTTGCAGACCAAGCCCTACGAGGAGAGACTAGAGCACCTGGACCTCTTCAGCCTCCGCAAGAGAAGGTTGAGAGGCGACCTTGTGGCCGCCTATAAGTTCATCATGGGGGCACAGAAGGGAGTTGGTGAGTATTTATTCACCAAGGCGCCCCCGGGGGTTACAAGAAATAATGGCCACAAGCTAGCAGAGAGCAGATTTAGATTGGACATTAGGAAAAACTTCTTCACAGTTCGAGTGGCCAAGGTCTGGAACGGGCTCCCAAGGGAGGTGGTGCTCTCCCCTAACCTGGGGGTCTTCAAGAGGAGGTTAGATGAGCATCTAGCTGGGGTCATCTAGACCCAGCACTCTTTCTTGCTTATGCAGGGGGTCGGACTCGATGATCTATTGAGGTCCCTTCTGACCCTAACATCTATGAATCTATGAATCTATGGACCTGATTGAAGACTGCAACACTGTCAGGTCTAGAAGACTTCGGGGTGGAGCCCTGGAGCGTATAAAAGGAGCCGCGTGCCCAGCACGGGGGAGATGCTTCGGGGACAGAGGAGAGAGGAGAGTGGGGCTTAGAGGAGCTGCTCAGCAGGGCGAAGCAGTAGCCCAGGAAGAGCCTCTAAAGACTTCTATCAGTAGGGAGCGGGAGACGGCTCCAGCGGTTAGGCTCTCAGTGTGCAGGATGGCGTCCAGATCCTGGGAGCTGCATGAGGCGGCTTGGGTCTCCAACCTCTGGCATGCAGCCAGAGACAGTGCACAGGCTGGTGCATGGAGCAGGACCTTTGGAGCCTCTGGGTTTCTGTCCTCAACCCCCAGAATGAGGCTGGGAGCTCGATGCAGGAGGCGCTGCACCGAGGGTGAAAGACCCTGGGAGCCACTTGAGGTAGCTTGGGTCTACAGCTGCTGACATGGGGCAGCAGCTCAGTGCAGACAATGCTGCTCAGAGGGTCCGGGAAAAGACCGAGCCCCCGGTGCTGCACAAGGCTGTCCAGGCCTCCAACCCCTAGCACAAGGCAAAGTGCCCACTACACACAGTGATGCATGTGGCCCTAAGCCAGGACGGCTGCAGCAGAGTGAGGCAGCAGGAAAACCCAGTGGGGAAAAGAGCTTGACCTGGAGAACAAGAGGCTACCCTCCCAGGACTGTGGAGTAGTAAGTTACCCTGGAGAGAGGGTCCCCACAGGGGAGGCCCCCCCACTGCAACACTGCAACATGGAGGGTTGTGAAGGGGCACCACATGGGCCGTTCCTGGGTGATAGCTGGGGAGCTTAGGAGTCTTTGGGGTCTTCCTTTCCTTTTCTTTCCCCCGCATCTCCTTTCCTGTAGTGGTACCTTGGGAGAGGGGACTGTTGGGAGTGGTACCTTGGGAGCTAAGGACTGCTGATTATATTTATGGACTGTGCCTTACAGTTTATGTGAATAATTTGAAGTAATAGTTTGTATATGAATAGAGTTATAAGGTTGCCCAATCAATATCCTTTGGTCTGGTTTGTTCTATTGTTCATCTGTATTTTAAATGATAACTGGGTGTGTGTATACCTGTGTGCATATATATAATAAGGTTTATTGTTTTGTAAATTTGTACATATATAGGTAATCTATGTCCTTACCCTTTAATGGTTTTGTTGTAATAACAAATCTGTATATAGTTAAATAATTGATTGACTGGACCTGACTCTATAAGGGACGGAGGCAGCTGTTAGAGCTGTTGTGTCCCTCCGCAGCACACTGCCCTGCCAATAATTCCCTCAATTGGAGAGGGAAGTACAAACCCATGTACACCCAGGCTACACAGGGAAGAGAGAAAAAAAGGAGAGAAAGGAGAGAAAAAAGAGCAGAGAAAAAAAGAAAAAGGAGAGAAAAAAAGAGAGGAAGAGAGAGAAAGAAAGATAAGAGAGAAAAAAAGGAAAAAGAGAGAGGGTATGTCCCTGGTCTCCCATGTCTCCCACCACTACCAGTGGGCTCGGGCCCACTGATCCAGGGTAGTGTCTGGCCAAGGGAGGCAGCGACACTCCAGCAGCAGCCACCAAGGCCAGGCTACTCAGGCCTCCCCGATGGTCCCAGAGTGTGGGGAGCCCAGTCCCAGGGTTGGGAGGGAGGGTCCGGCTGGAGCTCTGGCAGATAGATGCCCCGTCCCACCCGGGTGGGGGCAACACCAGGATGCCGAGTGTCAGGCCTGTGCACTCGGGGCAGGGTCTGGCTCATGTGAAGAGAAGCAGGCATGGGAGGAGGTGCTGCAGGCAGGCCAGCCCAGCCAGGCCCTTAAGAAGGCAGCAGCAGGAGGAGAGTAGGGGCTGGGCACAAAGTGGGGGCTGCCCCAGGGCTCCACAGACATAGGCTGTGGCGGGTGGGCAGTGGTGCCCAGCAGCACCCCAGGTGGGGCCTGGCCCACCCAGCTCCGTGGGAATGGGCTGCAGGCACCCTGCCCACGAGGGGATGCTGCCTGGCCAGGGCAGGATGCCAGGTTCAGGGGGCTCCTGGCTCGGCCTCCCTTCTCATCAGGGTTAGCACATGTAGGGTGGAGCCACCCCCAGTGCAAGGGCCCGACCATGGGACCCAGCCACAGGAGCCCCCCAGGACCTAGCAACAGCTCCTGTGGGCAGCACTTGGGGCCAAGCTAGCCAGGAGCCTCCAGTGCACGGCCCTCCGCAGAGCCTGCCCAGGCCCAGCCTCAGCCACCCACAGCTCCCTCCAGGGGCCAGCCACGGCACTGGGACCTGTGGCTGCTCCGCAGCGCCTGGAGCAGCAACTTAAAAAAATTTTTTTTAACAATTTCCTGGCACACCGAGGAAAATGCGTCTGCATGCCACTAATCGGCACACAGGCCGAGGGTTGCCTATTCCTGAGCTAGAGTGTGAATCTGTAGTGCTTTACTCCCAGTTCCACTAGCTCCCGCTGGGAACACTCCTCGCACACATTAGGAAAGGTGCAGCTTACTCCACTTCGAAGGTGCAGTAAATTACTTCGCACAAAGCTGCTTGGGGAATTAGCATAGAGTAGCTACTGCACATTAAATTCACATCCTGGCATACTGTGCTTTAACTCCCTTGTGTGGACAAGCCCCGAGTCAAGGAAAATGTTCTCCATTCCTTTCCCTTAAAGCAATACTAAGGTTCAGCTATCAAAAATCCAGTCTTCAATAGAGGAATACATAAAAACCATTTCAGTGGATGCTGAACATACACAGGCCATCTCCATTTCCTGGAGGTGGGTGGCCTTGTGTTCTGATTGCTTTTTATTACAGTATTGTGGTATGTTACCGTCTGGGACAGAGTAAAACCCCTTAAGGAGAAGGGGCCGGGGAGAGAAGAACAGACTAGGGACCATTTTAGAGTGATTCAATAAATGCAAGACAGTGCTATTCAACAGAAAGAACCACAATTTCAGTTTCTCCTCTATAGAGAAGAAAGCAAGACACAAATGGCATTTTTACGCATGTAAGCGCCGCAGTGCCCAGCACTTTGAAAAGCACCCAGCACTGCATCACTTGCAATTGTATAAGTGGCAACATGCGTGTCAGCACACAGAAAACACATAGAAGGTATTTTAGTTCAAAAGCACACCGCCGCCATTTTCTCTGCATTCATGCGCATTTCGCTGCTTATATAACTGCAAGCGACACAGTGACAGAGCCATGCACGTCACCTTGAGTGCGGAGCAGACTCGATTATTTGAGTCTGCTCTGACACGCCAGATCTCCAGCACATCCAGACACAAAAATTTGTGTGTATAAATGCTCAAAGGGCTTACTATTCTTCTTGTACATATTGGTGTATTGAAGGTAATATTGCTTCACATGAGCTGAGAATGTGACTTACCAATGTTTCATAGTTTCATAGTTGGTAGGGTTGGAAGGGACCTGAGCAGCTCATCAAGTCTGACCCCCTGCCATGGCAGGAAAGGATGCTGCGGTCAAACGACCCCGGCGAGGTGATTATCCAGCCTCCTTTTGAAGACCCCCAGGGTGGGAGCGAGCACCACTTCTCTTGGAAGTTGGGTCCAGATCCTACCTGTCCTGACAGTGAAATAGTGCTTCCCGATGTCTAGCCTGAACCTACTCTCAGTCAAGTTACAGCCATTATTCCTAGTTACTCCTGGTAATGCTCAGGGGAACAGGGTCTCTCCCATTCCCTGCTAGTCCCCCTTGGTAAATGTATAGATGGCCACCAGATCCCCCTTCTCTTGTGGAGGCTGAACAGATTTAGGTCCCATAGCCTCCGCTCGTAGGGCCTGCTCTGCTGCCCCCTGATCATGCGAGTGGCCCTCCTCTGGACCCTCTCAATGCTGGCCACATCCCTTCTGAAGTGCGGAGCCCAGAACTGGACACAGTACTCCAGCTGCGGCCTGACCAATGTCACATAAAGGGGGAGAATCACTTCCTTGAACCTGCTTGTGATGCATCTGTGGTTGTATGACAAAGTGCAGTTGGCCTTCCTGACCGCGTCCCCACACTGTCAGCCCATGTTCATCTTGGAATCAATAATGACTCCAAGATCCCTTTTTGCCTCTGTGCTGAAGAATTCCCCAGCCTGTATGTCTGCTGCTCATTCTTCCTCCCCAGGTGCAGCACCTTGCACTTGTCAGTATTGAATCCCATCCTATTCTTATCCTCCCACCCTTGTAACCTGTCCAGATCTAGTTGTAACCTGTCCCTCTCTTCTAGCATGCCCACTTCTCCCCACATCTTAGTGTCATCCATGAATTTGAACAAGGTGCTTTTCACCCCCTCGTCCAAGTCGCTGATGAAGATGGTGAACAGTGCAGGCCCGAGGACCAAGCCCTGGGGAACCCCACTGCCCACATCCCTCCAGGTCGAAAATGACCCATCCACCGCCACTCTCTGGGTGCAGCCCTCCAGCCACTTGGTGACCCATCTGACTGTGTAGGCACCAACACCACAGTCACCTAATTTTTTAATGAGAATGGGGTGAGAGACAGTGTTGAAGACCTTCCTAAAGTCCAGAAAGACTATGTCCACCGCAACACCTGCATCCAAGGCTTTTGTGACCTGGTCATAGAAAGCCACCAGGTTGGTCTGACAGGACCTGCCTCTGATGAACTCATGTTGGTTGCCCATAAGCATCATCTCCCCTGCTGGTACCTCGCAGATATGCTCCTGGATAATTTTCTCAAAGAGCTTCCCCAGGACTGAGGTGAGACTGATGGGCCTATAGTTTCCTGGGTCCTCCTTCCTCCCTTTTTTGAAAATGGGGACCACATTGGCCCTTTTCCAGTTGTCTGGCACCACACCGAAACACAACGAGTGCTTGTAAAGCTGCGCCAGAGGTCCCGCAATGACCTTTGCTAATTCCCTCAGCACTCTGGGGTGGAGATCTTCAGGACCAGCTGATCTGAACACGTCCAGTCCCAGCAGGAGGTCCCTGACTAGGTCCTCACTGACCCTGGGCCTGGCTGTGCCTCTCCTGAGTGTCAGAAAGAAATAATTAGATACAAAAAGTCTGTAAAATCATGGATAGTATTAAGCAACTACCTCATGTATATCAGTACTTCAAGATGGAACATCTTTGTTTCAGTGCACATAACTCTATAGTCTGGAGACTTGGGTTAGGGTTCTGGGGTAGACTGTACCTTTTTTGATAGAAAAGATGACTTCATGAACTTTTAAGTTACTCTGGTGTGGTTTGAAGAAAAAAAGATTCAGGCCTACTTTATTACACACTGGGTGCATCTACGTGTGGAATTAGCGGGTAACTATAAACTTCCGCTCTATTCATGCTGGAGTTCATTGCTCCTGAGTGCAGCATTTATACGTGTGCCTGGGTCCGCAGCATGTTGAGCTGAGGCCAAACAGCTCCAGCTGGCAGTGGACCTGGGGGTCAGCCTACCAGCCCAGAGCTGCTCTGCCCTAGCTCAACATGCTGCAAAGGGGCTGGCTGGGGCACAAGGGTGCTAATGCAGGGCTAGCTGGCAAGCAGCCCACCCCCTGTAGCACACTTATGCCCCAGCCAGCCCCATCACCATCTATACATGAGTTTCAACACAGAGAACTGCTCCGCTGAAGGATGGTACTTGTCCCACAGCAGAGTTAATTCATTTACTGCACCCTAATACAGGCGCCTGTGTAGATGGTGATGCTTTACTGTGGAGCTAATTAGTCAGCACTGCAGTAAAGTGGATGGTAGATGCACCCGTTGACCTACAGTCCTGGGTGCCAAGTCCATCTTCCCAATTGCACCGAGAAGAAATGTTTAGGAGAGGTTTCTGGAAATCTTTTCATTACCTAAAAGGTATCTAGCACATTGTGGTTTCCTAGCCAAGATTTAAAACTTCATGTAAATACTTAGGACCTGTTTTCAGTTCCAAATAATTTTTAAGACAGATGGAGCTTGTTTCGTGCCAATGCTCTTGAGCACCTCCATTTTTAAAAGTTAAGGCTGGAAAACTTCTACCTAATTTTGTCCTTCCAAGACAGTGTGAATTCACACCAGCTGGATCCCTTTTTCTCCATCTCAACTTCATAGGCACATGCTGTGTACATACCTACAGAAGTAGGATATACCGGACTATGGTGCAAAGCATTAATTAATTAGCACACATTTAGAATTCACATTATTCACAGATGGTAGATAAATGGGGGGAGGGGAGCATGAAGTTTATCCCAGCAACATGTTTATACCCTGTTTTTCATGTATTCTGTATGTACCACACAGGGTTGAAATACAGTTCTAGGAATGTTTGGAGAATATCTTTATTTTTTTCATTAGGACCGCTTTTCATATCCCTCTACCAGTAAAACCAGGTGTATTAGTTACCATCTGTCCAACTATATAGTATTTAGATGAAGCCATAAAATACTCTAAAAGTATCTCAAAATACTTTCTTAAAAACAACACAGTTTGCTAGCCTGCTAATCCAGCTGTCCATAGGCACAGGTGCAGGTTTAAACCCATGGAGAAGCTGGGAATTTTCCCCTTTCAATGGTATGCATCCGTGCAGCTACTTTATGGATAGGAACTATTTTACTGGCCAAGATGAAATCTTTCAAGTCATGGACTTTGGTCCAAAACATATTTCGGTGTGTAGAGATCCATAATAGCCAAAACATTTTAAATTGTTCTATTTTCTAGGAAATGCCCCAAATATATGTGCCTAGGAATGCCCAAATATATGTAAATATTTTGTGAGAAAGAGGGATTTCTTACAGTGATATCTTTTATTGGATCAACTGCACTCTTGGGATAGAGTCTAACTAAGAAATCTTTGCCTCTTGAATAATTCCTGGACCATCACAGCTACAAGGTCACTCTAACACTACCATCACATGTAACTATTTTGCCTTGTTAAAAAAATAAACTGTTTCTTTCATTCTGAGAAGAGAAAAAGGGTTGGGTACACTGACTTGCATTAGAGACAGAGTGAATCATGTTATCTCTGAGAGGAAATAGCATTGCACTCTAAACACCTTCAAGAGCATGTCAAGGATACAGCAATAAAGGGTTGCACAGAAACTACTGCTTAGCTTTCTGGCTTTATGTTCCAAAAGGGTGAACTTTGGTGTTCCCTCAGGGCTGCAGACAAGGAGTGGAGGATGGGGAAGGGAAAAGTAGGGGTGAAAATCAATAACCTGAACTTTAAATGCCTGGAAAAATGCACAGTTGCCTGCACATATTTTCACAGTGAGACTTCAAAGAAAATACACAAACCATTCTCTACAGCTAAAGCTTCCCTTCCTATGTTTTCCAATACCTGCCTTTATCAATGTCCTGTTCATTGTCAGAGTCTGTATGTGGAGCATCGTGCTGGCAGTCTGACCAGAAAACCAATTGATGGTTTTACTTCAGTGAGCCATGGAGCAGGTACATGTACAACCTGCAGAAAAGAATCCATCCTCTCTCATTAATGGGGGGCCAAAAATACATAGAAAGAAATGTTCAAAGGCATTAGGGGCAGTTAGGTGCATACATACTATTGCAAGCATGTGGAAATCAGAAGTCTCCCTTCCCTTTGTCATTTAAAAATACAATCCTTCCTGTTTTCAGCTAATTGAGATATTCTTTATACAGATAGTGGGCCAGGCTCTCAGATGTCTCAGAATTTTGTTCAGATTTAAGCCTCCTTTGCAGTTTTCCAGCCCTGAACTAGTTGGGTCCTGACAAATGGCCTGCAAGGCTAGAGACAGACATTCAAAAAGCCTGAGCCTGAATTGATTCAATCTTTGCAGGTTAGTCTAACCTGGCTAGGCTGAACCAGTTTGTAACCATATAGACATCCCCTCTAGACTGAAACAAATGCAGACACATGCCTGCAGTGGCTCAGGCTAGAAGCCACGTGGTGCTAGAGAAGCCCTCCCTTCCCTTCCACAGTGCTGAGCTGAGACAGGCAAGGCCAGGCCTCAGCAGGACACTCTGATTAGGGAGGGGTTCCCCTCCCCCTCGCTGCTCCTCTGACCAGCCACGGAGCCAGCAGGGAGTTACACAGCATTTACTTACACAGCATTTATCAGCCCACCAGCAAAACAAAAGCCTCTCTCATTAGTTCATGCTCTTCTTAAACAACTTTTTCCAAGGAAGGAATGGAGGGACTTTACCAGCTACCTGTTAATTGGCTCCAAAAAGCCCTAAGTGGACATTGTCCTGACTGCCTTTGTCATGTTTGCCTTACACAGACCCCTCTCAGCATTAGCTAACATACCACATGCTGGCTACGGTCTGTGCTGTGGGAGAGAGGAGGGAGGGATCCCTGCTTGAGCAGCAAGGGGGGGGCATGGGGCAGACCCCGCTGTGTCTGCTAGTCTCTGCCAGAGCTTCAGCCAGGGAGCAGAGGGGAGGGGCCAGCCCAGCTCTCTGGAGCAGAGAGCCCCACCCATCCCAGAGAGCATGCCAGGATGCTGGGGGACTCTGATCTAACTTAAACCAGGAAGGGATCTGGGACAGACATTGCATAAACCAGTTTGACTCAAATCAGTTAAGTCTGATACTAAATTCAACCAAGTTTATTTCAAACCAGTTTCAGCCATTTTCAGACTAGTTTATGTGCACTGAATGTCTGTTCTGTTACAGGTTTAAACCAGTTTCTGATCACTTAAACTGGTTTATTTGTAATGTCTGTCCCTACTCCACGGGGTTAATTTGTGTTTCCTGGGCTCATATCCAGCTACCACTCCCCTCATCAGTCTGGCTGCAGCAGCAGCCAGGAGCTCTGTGCTCCCCCTTCCTCTTCTGGCTTCTGTTTCCTGCCCCCCACCCCAGGGGGTAACACAGCAAAGCCCAGGGTTCTGGGGGAGCCCACAGAATAGTGAGCTAAGGGTGGGGGTAGAACGCCCATGCAAGCAAGGGAGCCCACAGCTGGAGAGCTGAAGGGGACTTGTCCATGTGCTCAGTGCAGGCAGGGAGTACCTGGGTAGTTTGCAGCTCCTGGTGGTGTGGCCCCAATGGTGCAGCCCATATGGCACGTGAACCCTGGCCACTTAGAACCTGGACAGCCCTGTTCCAAATTATTAAGAAGTTGTAGGGCTTCTGTGCAAAGGAAAGTTACTGTTTAGTAAGCCAGGCTGTGATTTTAGTGTGCCCTAGCTACTGCATACTAACTCCCTATAATGGAGTAAGCTACCTCTCGCTATGTGCACATTAAGAGCATCCATGCGAGGAGTCAGCACATGGTAGCTCTCATGCTATGAATTCACAATCTAGTTTGCCATGGAGATAAGCTCTTAATTAGTCACCATCACTTTAAAAACTGCAAGCACAAAACGTGCTTTCTTTCTTCCAAAAAAAGGGGTTCCTATCTGTCCCCACCAATGTACACAGTTTCGAGGCTCAAAACAAATGATATCCACTGCAGCACCAAGCCTGCTGTTATGGCCAGTATCTGCAAATATCCAATTCATTTCACAGGATTCAGGAACCAGTCACCAGGAAACACATCCCAGAGGGAAGAGCTACTAAACTTCTTATAGAAACTTTCTCCTTTAAAAAAAAGAACGTTTCAGCTGAAATCGTGTCCCCTACTGAATCTACTGACTCACAGTGTAATGACACCACCAGCTGAAACCTCAGCAGAGAGTTAACCCAGGGCTCCTAGCTCTAAAAACTTCAGCCTATACTTTCCGAGCTAGAGGATGAGATGCATAGGCTCAAGAGAGTAGCAGACATGAGACATGACATAAAAGGGGGACGCTGTGGTAGCATGCATTATGCAAGATAATATTTTCAGAGACTATAAAACAGCACAGGACTGTGAATCCACAGGTAGCCAAGTACTGATCCAATTTGTTTTTCAGTAAATAACATCTCCAAGTTGAGAAGTAGAGGATTTTTCCATTGTTTAGAGCCTACAATGGAGGATGCGCCTCTAGCCATGAACTTTTGTCCATTTCTATTACTCACCTCTCTCTATCTCTCTCCTTTTTTTAAGGTTCAACAATGGTTTGGGTTTTGCATGCCTTTGTACTTCTGTACTCCAGTGGGAACAAGCATGGCTGAAATACCGCAAAGAAGTCTGTCCTCCTAGGATTTTTAGCCCAGATTTGCAGACCCATGACATTCTAGTAGATGACTAAAACTTTAGATAAGTGTCTGAACTTTGGGCTACTCTTCTGAAATGAATTCAAACTCTGAACCCGCAGGGGTTCACCCATCATTTTTAGAACCTTATTAACTAGAGCTTAAGGGAAATGGCTATACATTTTATTCAGCAGGGACATTCAGCTATGTGGAATGCTATTCCATGCATTCATTTCCTTTTCTGTAGCACTTTGGTACTGTACATTATTTAGCCATCAGATATGAACACAATAATTGTGCAATAAAAAACAGTGATTCAACAGGTTATTGCCACAATAATTCCTACATTTCTACAGAACACATAGCTGCCTCTTTAGGAATCACATGCAGGCACTGTCTTTGCTCGTCTCTGATATTTATCCTGCCTGAGTTATTATGCTCAATTTATCTTAAGGGACATAGAAATGTAGCCAGGACACCTAAGCTAAACTCCAAATTGGAGGAGAAGGGAGATCTCTGGTTATCTTTACTAATGAATCCCCACTGTCCCATTCCCTTGGTAATGCCTACTATTGTTTCAACAGCATAGGGAAGAGAGGGCAGGAAGGGTGCCTGGGGTCCCAGGTACTGATTTAGTGGGGTGCAAAAAATAGGAGCTGCAACAGCTGCCAGCCAGCTGCAGCTTCACCTCTGACAGTCTGGCTGCTGCCCCGTGCACTGCCACCACCCAGGCCAGGTAAAGACTTTATGCTTTTACCAGTATCAGTGATTAAAACTCAGCCTATACCTATAACAGAACAGAAGTTTGGCACACATTGACTGGTTGAAAAATGGCAGAACCCAGTCTAAGATTTATGCCCCTGCACCAAAGGGTAAATGTGTGTTCTGTTCACTACCAATATAAACTATGCCACTTACAGAGAACTGCGTAACTTAGATCAATTCTGCGTGATCAATTTGGGGCTTTATGAATATCTGTACTTCGCTCCAGAGCACAGAACTCCCCTGTTACACCTCTGTATTATCTCTCCAGTTCTTTCATCTGCAATAAGAAATGCAAGGCCAAATAATAACAGGAATAGACACTGAGTAGATCTTTCATTTGGCAAACCCTCAGCTGTTGCGTGCAGCTTTATTTGCAGTCTTGCACGTAGATTCACATACTACACAGATAAGGGAATTACAGATCTTCCAAGTCCTCCTTTTTCTATTATGACAGATTCAGAGTGAAAAATAAGCACTTTTTCCTTTTAATTTTCAAATCTAGGATGAGGAAGGAAATAAAGTGAACAGAAAACTTCAGGCTCAACTTTGCTGCTCACAGGAGAACACAAAACTGCATCGTTTCTGAACGGCCCAGAGCATGTAGAAGCATGTGAGAAGACGATTCTTGGCACAAAAGCCAAGTTCTAAGTTAGCAGCCCCAATTCATGCAACCTCATGCAAAATACCATCTCTCTGCATTACAACAATGATCTGGTATGATTCACTTAAGACTGCCATAGGACTGGGACATAACCAAACAGCTTTTCAACAAAGCACTATAAGCCTCGCTCCATTTTCAATTCCTTTAACAGTGTTTGTGGGTTGAATGTTATGGGCGATAAAGAGTTAACCCAGAGTGAGCAAAGACAGACACGACATGCACAGAAGTGTGTTCAGGGGAAGGGGGGAACAATTCCATATTTAAGACCGTGTACAGTATTTCTGCCCAAAACAAAGGAAATTGCGTGTATATAGTCCAGAGAAGAACTGGAGCCACTATATGTACCAAGATGATATAACATCTGCTATTTCTCCCTGATTTTTAATGCTGGTGGACACCACTATGGACCCCTCTGCAGTTGACTGCCATAACAGCTTTCCCCTGTCCTGTTTCAGAGAGCTCTGGAGAGAGCTGCCCTTTCATCTTTTTCTAAAGCTAAACCCTCTCATCAGGAGATAACACTTGAAATTTTCACTGTTTCCCCTGGGAGACTGTGCTGAGGTATGGAATGGTTTCCTATGGGATGCTGTTCTTTCCTTGGGGCTTCAAAGGAGTCTCCAAATCCAAGCTCCTTCAGTGTGTCATCTAAATCCAAAAGTAGCTCAAGGTCATAATGTTTGGTCTCTCGCAGTGGTGTACTCTGGTTATCTCTGCCTAGCTGAGAGTGGTAGTTAGCTGTGTTAGTCTGCAGTCACGCAGAAGACAGGGCAGGGTGGCACCTTAACTAACAGGCTCAGAGAAACATACATTTTTGTAAGCGAGTTTAACCATTTTTAGACTTGAGGCACCCCTCGGAAAATACCACCTCTTAGTTTTCACTCATGTTTTGACTGCAGAAAAATAACAGAGGCTTCTACCTGTTGTAAAGAACTCAGAAAGATCCCAGCAGGTCAGAATGCTTTTAACACTACAGAACCTATTTGAAATCCCTGGGTTTATCTTGTAAATCGTGCTTACAGACCGAACAGTACAGACAGCATGTGGCACTCTATGCCACCCTTGAAAGGATTTCAAGGCATCCCAGTGTGTGGTGACCCCCCGGTTGAGAATCACATCCCTGTTTCATCAGATACTACTTTTCCTAGCTGGAGAACCCTGTTCCCCAGCCTGGAATGAGAGAGAGATGACAGCAGGGGGCAGCAACACAACTCCTTTGGCTACAAAGGTACATCTGACAGCCCTTTTTGCAACTAATATAGCATGAGATTGCCCATTTGACTCATGCTCTGTGCCAGCAAGTTCACAAAGAGAGGGCTTATGGTTTGGTTTACTTTGTTTTTGGAACCTTGTTGGAGTAGGATGATGAATGCCCACCAGCACAGGCGTGCCTCAACATATTACTAACTTGCCATGACTCATTGTGGATTGCCAGTGTAACAAGCCTTCGCATTGTAAGCCTTTTCAGTACTTTTAATTTTTAAGCAGCACCAGGAAGAATATTCAGCTTCAGCAAGGAACCTCATCTCATTATACGTATGGCCTTTTTGATGAATTATAAAGAGCTCACGCTGCGTGCTAAGCATGTACAGATACCAGGCCACAGGCAGGAATAATTTTTTTTCTTTGAAGTGAAAAAAAAAATTTTTTTTAGGAGATTTGCAGTGTGATACAAAACTAACTCTGTGCAAGATGGAACTTGAGCTCTCTCTGCAGATATAAAACACCTGAAAAACTCACTCAAGAAAATGTTTGCTCTGGACTTTTTGAGGAGTGGATGATCCTTCTGTCTCTATCATACACAAGTCCCTGATCAATGCAGTATCACACAAGTTTTAATGCACTGAGCCTCACAACACCCTTGTAAGGTAGGGAAGTGCTGTTATCCCCAGTTTACAGATATGAATCTGTGGCTCAGAGAGACCAAGACCCATATTCACAAAGATGTTCAGGCATTTAGCCCAGGATTCAAATGGTCCCAGTGGTTGTGTCTGCACAAGATGCCGACTGCACAGTTGTTACTGCAGAGTCATTTAGTACTTGCATAACCAAGTACTAAATGACTGCACAGTAACGCCAGATACGACTGGCGTTACTGTGCAGTAATGTCCCTGCACAGTTTCTGGGTGATGCTGACTGTGCAGTAGCTCGTTACTACTGTACAGTAGCATCACATCACGGTTTGTGTCCCAGGATGCTTCTGCACAGTATTAACACACTACTGTGCAGTAAGCATCTCATGTAGATATGGCCTGTATGTGCCTAAATCTAGGCACTGTACCAGCTAATTTTTGAGTGTGTGTCCCAGGTGGAGGATTGAGAGGGGCTTCCACAGAGCCAATAGGGGGACTAAGAGCAATTTGCATTTATGCATTCAGGTGCCCCATGCAGACAATGCTCAATGCCTCTGAAGGGTAGCCCAGAGGTGCTTAGGAGACAACCAATGGGAAATGCTAAAGCACAAAACATCTCTAAACTCTGATTGCAACATTGTAGCAGTACTTTTGATATGGCTACATACTGGGTTTCTGAAGATCTGAGCACCACCATATCAGCTCTTTGGCCTAATAACCTAGTAGCATTCACCAAAAACATGTTTGAGGCTCACCTCATACTGAAAGGTTCCTAACCCAAATCTCTCATTTCCCTGGAGAGTGTCCTAGCCATCTGGCTAGATGAGGGCCTTTAGACAACTCGGCTGAAGTTCTGTTTTTCCTTGCGTTACGTCTACAACTTTTCAACACCTCTCTGAGTCTGAAGAAGTGACACATTAGCAGAGTTCCCATTTTTCCTTTTACAGTCCTGCTATTTTCTTCAAAGTTGGAGAAGTTTTAAAAAGTTAGATATTGACAATGAAAAAATGGGAAAGGGGAAGAAGGGGGAGGGAAACAAGGAAAAAACCTTAGACAATTATTCTGTCTAAAAAGGAAAAGTTGGGTTATAGGGGAAACAAATCAGAAATTTGAAAGAGAAAAAAAATGTAATGTTAACTTGTATTTTTTGTACAAGAGAGTCTAAACAGAACAGAAATGTGAATGTCAAATTTCATTTGGTATTTACCACTGAAATATTTAATAGAAAATTACATGTTCTCATGGATTTTTTTTTTTTTAACAATATCCCACTTCTCCCTTAAGAGATTTTCCAAAGAGGAAAGTGCAAAGTAGCTGAAAATATAGCTGTAAATGTGACAGTGAGCGCTCCTGGATACTGGACAGTTTAGAAAAGTTGGCCCTTACTTAGGTCCCTAAATGGGAAATTAATTATTTTGAAAAATCCATTTAGGGAGATAAGGGGACTTGTCCGCATGCACTCAGAGTAGATCCACAAATCACCCTGTGCTACCCCAAGGTACCTCAGTCAGATTGTGGACATACCTTCAACATTAAGGCTGGGGAATCAAACCCAAAATGTATGAGTCCTAAGCTAGTGACTTAATGCTTGAATTACATGACTATCTTTCCCACTTCCTACCATTCCTCTGAGAAGGACAAGCTGAACAAACAGTATATTTTCAAGCACTACAAATGGTATTTGATGGGTTGAAGCTGGCACCAAATCTTTCAGAACTTCTGAGCCTCTTCCATCCTTACAGAAAAGCATGCTTCAATATTTTTGTTTTAAATTCAGATCTGGTTACTGCAGCTTTTTTAGAAGTTGAGTATGCGCACAGAGCTCTTGCAGCTTTATGCTTCCTTTTCTAGTGTCAGATGTAAAGTAAATTATTTATGAACGCTCTTCGTGTGATATTTCACTTTGGTTTTAAGGGCCAGGACTGATGCGAAGTAGAGTAAAAAATAGTTTGAAATGCTCTTAAAACTGAGCTTTTTCTAGTTTTGTTCATGAGCTGTGGGCTTCTAAGACTGGTCACACAGAAGCACAGGCTTCTTTTTTACCTTGTTTTTATTTTACAAAAGGGACAGGCATTCAAAAAGCCTGAGCCTGAATTGATTCAATCTTTTCAGGTTAGTCTAGCCTGGTTAGGCTGAACTGGTTTGAAACTGGACAGACACTCTCTGGACTGAGAAAATTCAGCCACATGCCTGCAGTGGCTCAGGCTAGAAGCCGGGGGCCGCTACAGCAGCCCTCCCTTCCCTGCTGCAGGGAGCTGAGCTGAGGGGGGCATGGCCCTGGCAGGACTCTCTCATTAGGGAGGTCTGCCTGCGGTACCAGGCTTTTCTCTGCTGGCTGCTCAAGGGGCAGGAGTGTTGCCAGCCCCCAGCTACCATCTTTTATGGTAACATAGAAAAAAATCAGATGCTGCTGTTTTCATACCTTTATATGCAAATACCTGCTTAGGGAACAGGATGGATGGTGATTTTTGGCAACTGTTAATTTAGAAAAGGACTGAAAAATGCTGCACATGGAAAACAAAAACCTTCCTAGAGGCGTAAACACATACGGACAAAAGAAGGTCAGAGTAGTGAGCGCGTTTGACTTAGGTGAGCTGCAGTTCATCATGAGACTATGCATTAGCCTCCTGCTCGCAATGAAATCTCAGCGACTGCAACTGAAGCACAGCCTTGATCTGGAAAGCAAGGTCATGTTGCTGTTGTTGGTGTTTGTGGTTGTATTTCCAGAAAGAGCTTTGTCATGGAGTTATTGGAAAAGGGGTGCACAGATGCTGTTCTGGTAAGTGCAGTATAAGAGCCTAAATGAGATAAAAGTATCTGTACAAGCTGAGGAGAAGGAGGAGCCTGTATCGGGCCGTAAGGGTATACTCATCCACAAGACTCAATATCCTTCCACTGTATTCAAGTGAGAGAAGAGAAGCAGATCTACAGGTGGTATGACTTGAAGCCAATGGAGCTATGCTGAACTACCTCTGCTGATAAGGGCTAGGGACAGGCAGCATCTGATTTTTTCTATGTTACCATAAAAGACCAGAGTCCCAATGGAAAAATCCCAAGATGATGAATAATTATTATTATTAGCAAACTTCTGGGTGTTGTAATGAGTGCTTGCTGGCTCTTTCTGAGGGAAAAGACTTTTTTTGGAAGGAAAATGCTTCCTTTTTGGAGGAAAATGCTTCTCAAATGTCACATCTTAGAATGATTCTAAGTAGCATGTAATTCCTGAGATGGACTCTACAGTAAGTCACATTAACTATCACCTAGGGGTTAGTTTCCAAAAGAATATTTAAGCTATCATACATTTTTAAAAAGGACATGTAGTTCCTGAGGAGGAGGCTGTAGAGTAATTTGTTATTATTTGCATACAGAAGTTGAATATTCAACAGTTCTCAACCTTTTCCATCCTGCAACACTTGGTTTAAAAATAAATAAATAAAACATCTCTCATAGTTGCAGAGAGCCCTTCAGGATCAGACATCCTGTGTATATTGCCTGGAATTCACTGCTGCTTTGCTGAAAATATGAACAGCTGCATTAACCCAGCCAGATTTTGAAGATGGAACTCCAAAATGCAGATTCCGATCCGACTAAAGCTGAAGTTCAAACTTACACCTTTTCTAGGGTTTTCAAACCTGCACTTTGGATCACAAAATCATATATTCTTTCTGAATTCTTCCTCAGCCTTTTATCTAAGAATTAGGGTCCTGTTCACTGTAACACTGGAGCAACAGCTGCTCTTCATCTCAGACTGCTATGTCTTGATAACCTTCTTCTTCCTACTCCTCCAACTCCTTCTCCGCCTCCCCATACATAAGCATTCTGGGATTCAATACTGCCTCCAGGGATTCAGACACAGAAGCAAATAATCAACATTAAAAATACAATGCAGGAGAAAAAATGTAGAACTATTTATAATTATTATGGATAAAAACTTAGCTCCAGAGGGGCAAATAACTTTGACACACATCCAGCATTAATAAGAACAACACAAAACTCAGAGGTTTGAACTGCAAGACTTGACTCTCGATTCTGGGCTGTCCAAAGTCTGGGAGTGCTTAAATCTGGGGTTTGGGTTTTTGGTCCATTATAAAACCAGAGGCTATAAAACACTTGCACTGGAGAATTCCTGACCTTGACTTACATTTGACTTTTACCTTCAAGTTCTGCTCAGTGGAATTGTGGATGTAAATAGCTATATCATCCTGATGAAGGACAGAACTTAGAGTTGTTTGATCAGTCAAACTCTTCTGCTGTTACCTACTGGTAACACCTCGTGCAGAAAAGTCACTCCTATTCTGCTTCAGTAACTGAGTTTACATAGAATTCTCCCTCAACCCATTTAGGGAAATGAATATATATTTAGGGTTTGGAAACTGTTTCCATCAACTCCATCAAGCTTTGACCCATGCTGAATATCTCCTTGCTCCCCATTTGGGTCAGGTGGGACTGGAATCTGCGTGGACCAGCATGTCTCTATGCTAATTCTCTTCTGCAGTAGATTCATTTTGGTTAAGTTCTGATGAACTTTAGGTGTGTTTTCTCCTCCGTGTCAGACTTGAAATAATCAAGCCACAACCTGCATTCCTTACTTTAACACCAGCAGGGCACAATGAAAACAGCCCACCCAACTCTGGTTGTCACAAACAAAGGACAGTAAAGGGGTCAAACTGCCTGACCAGGAAAGGGAGTTGCTATCTAGCGCAACTGCTGCCCTGGAAGCAAAAAACAGCAACCAACGCCTTAGATTCTGAGAACATCACCAAAAGCCATATTTTCCTCATGTTCACTATCCCCTCTCTTGGTCCCCTTTGGGTCTACTTTGTCAAAGGCAAGAAAAGTGATCTACATTTACACTGCAGGTCTATACAATAAAACTAAGCTACAGCATGAACTTACAGACATCAGCCACCGCTCAGTAACTGAGGTTTGGTGCATCCTCTTACTCTGAGCTTCCCCCTCTTACTGAGAAGCAAACTACCCCACAGTAGGCACATCTACACAAGATGCTTTACTGTGAGATAGAGTAAATTACTGCATAATAAGTGTCACCATCTACACATGCAGACCCTTACTGCACAGTAATTTGCTCTACTTGGCAGTTAATTTGCTACCTGCAAATGCAAGTAGCAAATTAACTGCCGAGTAATTACTGCACAGTAAGGCACGTATAGACTGCCCACCTGTTCTTGGGCAGCTGGGCAGCAGGGGGCAAAAGATTGCTCCCTACCCCCAGGAGCTGCATGCTGCCGGGATGGGCTCTGCCACTGAAGCCCAGGTAGGGACAATGTCCCCTGCCCCGGCAGGGGGGAGCTTCCAGCCCCTGCTCCAAGATCACCCAGGGCTCACCTGGAACTATATGGGGCAGGTCCCAGCCCTACAGCTGTTTCCCAACCCCCTGCAATTGAGGCACAGGGCTTGGAAAGAGCTGCGAAGGAGGGGCAGGTCCCAGCCCCCTGCCCCAATTCACCAGTGAAATCCTTTGCCCAGCTTGGGGCCTCACTGCTATCTGCCCCACGGATGTATCAGGACAGGGGGCTGGGATCTGCCCCTCCCTCACAGCTCTTTCCAAGTGCCATGCCCACAACTGGGGGGGCTGGGAGCTCCCTGCTGCTACGACAGGGGGACATTGTCCCCACCCAGGCTCCACCACCACAGCCTGTCCCAGCAGCAAATAGCTCCCGGGGGCAGGGAGCAATCTCCCAGCTCCCACCAAAAGACAGCTGTCTCCTGACCCCATGCTCCCTGCCAGCCCTTGAGCTAGCACCCAGGGGGAGCCTAGAGCCCCCCCAGGCTTCTGCAGGGGGGGCAGAACAGTGTGGGCACAGCCTGCTTTCAAATGCACACATGTAGACGCCTGCCCAGAGTACTCCAGAGTAAACTACTCCAGAGTAAATCCACCCTGCAGTATTTGCATGTGTAGATGTGCCCAGTTACTACAGTAGTTGTGCCTAGAGTACTAGTTACTCTGTCCTACAGCACAGGGTATGTACATGTGGACAGTTACCTTTGAGTAACCGATGCACTGAGTTTGCAGGCTAGTTTACTACATGATGGCTTGTGTAGCCAGGGCCTAATTCTTTCCTCCCAACTAAGAAAAACTGCTTCACAGTTGAAGAGACTTTGCAATATCCCCCCTCAGAAAAAAGGACTTGGATAAATTTTAATTATGTTCTGCATAACCACGTGATTTCAGCTTCCAAACTTTGGCAGGAATTTTCTAGCATTTGCCATGGTAACTAACTAACCAGACTGAGGTCTCTGTACTCAAGATCCAGAAAGTTGTTTTTAGTACATAATTTTGTGTAGAGACAGGGTCACGTTAACATTTTTCATTCTCTGAGCACATTTATTCCATTAAAATTAACACAGCCCCTTCCTGCAGGATTCTGCCCCAGAGCAGAGCAGGACTATTATCCTTTCTCAACTACCATCCACCCACACTAACATCAGTCAGCACTGAAGTATACACAAGGAATGCAGAGAAGCTTGTAGTGCCACAGCTCATCTTTCATGATTAAATAGTGGACTTTTTCCTCTAGAGCTGTCAGTCAAGCCCAGTAATAGTCAGGGCCTCTAAAAAGAAAAATCCCTCACTAGCATTAAAAACAAAATTCATCTCTTCATCTTGCTGAGATTCTTTTTTTCTAATTTCTTAGTGTACCTCAGGGTTTATTTTTGCTGCTTCACTAAGCTTCAGGATACTAAGGTTTTGACATGTTTGTTTCTTTGTTTTTAAACCTGCATAATATAGAATTGTCACATGTATGACCCAGTTTCTCTGCAATAAGGGCACATGATTTCGTGACAGGGTAAAAAGAAACCTAGAGAGAAACTTTTCTGTAACATTTCTACATTTATTCCATAGTAATCATAGAATCATAGAAATTAAGGGCTGGGAGGAACCTTGAAAGATCATCGAGTCCAACCCCCCTGCTCTGGGCAGGAATACCGCTGAGCTCAAAGGATCATGATCCCAGCAACGTATCCGTCCAGTCTCTTTTTGAAGACTTTCAAAGTTGAGGACTGTACCACTGCCTTGGGAAGTCTATTCCAGATGCTGGTCATCCTTACTGTAAAGAAGTTCCTCCTTACATCCAACCTGAAACCATCCTCTAACAGTGTATAATTCATCTTACCAAGTAACTTAATATTATTTCAAGTATTTGGGCTCACAGGCCCAAGGTCAGGCCCCACCATCTCCTCCTTTCCCACTCCAATTCAAGCGTATCTCAGTTGGACCCCTGATCCCACCTGGCCAATGGCACAACTCTAAGGCTCAAGATAGCAAGGCTTGCCTACTCCCCAAACCCTTTGATGCCTTGCTTTAGTCCAAGAGGGGAGAATATCTCTATCTATGGGTGGCTGGTGTGCGGGCCGGGCCCCGATCCCGCCCTCGTCGCCATGGGCGGCGGTGATTCCGATCCCATTCTGGCCGCCATGAGCTAGCCGGGGGCGAACCGGGGTCGAACCGGACCCGTCTTCGGTGCACGCGGGCTGTGGCCAGCAGCCCGGGCACACGGGGCGGGAGAGAACCGCGGGGCGGTTTAGCGCATGTGAGTTAGAATTAGTTACGGAGGCGTAATGGTTGATTGAAAAGATTGTTTACTTACACCCAAAGATGGTATTGGTGTAGGCTGGACAGGTTTCCAGGCACAGCTCCCGCTTGAACCCTAGTTGGAGGACTCTGACAAATCGATTGCTCCCACGGAGTTTGCTAGGCTCCGCGGGTCCGGTTAAGTTGGGTTCGAAAAGTTTCCCCGGAGTTACTTAGGCTCTGCGGGTCCAAAGTTACAGGAAAGGGATACGTCTAGGATTGCGCTCGGCGACGGGGAGAGGCAAGAAGCGAAAGCTCCGTAGACTCGGTTCTATTGCCTCTATTGCCTGCTTAGGGGAGGCGCGCCGGGTCCGCAGCGCTTGGAGATCTTCACACAGAATCTCTCTCGTCCTCCCTCCTCCGGCTTGGGCGGAAGCTACCCAAGCCTTATGTACAGCTAGCAAGCCAATCGCTAGCCGCCACATGTGCCTATATTAGGAATGGGCCAATAATGTGGCATAAATCCTAATACAAATGGCGGGAACTTCTTTACAACGTGTATCACTATGATGCAAGAAAGAGATGCACACTGCAAAGAAGCTACAATTCGGCGGGAAATCCCCCGTTGCACTAGAGTTCTCTCTAGCAGCAGAGAGCTCTGCCGTGCAAAGAAAGCGACAAATTGGCGGGAAATAATTTAGTGGTGCCGAAGCACACACACAAACAAAAAATCACAACTTTGGCTTGTGACAGCTGGATCCTGCTAAAATCTCACTGAGGCACCAAGCAGTGTCTAAGACTTGGCCCATTTCCATGAAAGGATACCAGCCAAACAACAGGTGAAGCATGAGGGAGGCCAAAGAGCCTGCAGTCCTTGGGCCTAGTGGTCAGTTCAAGGACACCTGGGTGCCTTATCCAGGTGTCCTATTGGCTTCCTATGACTTTTTTTAATTCCTTGGGTGGTCACAATCCCTTGGGCCATACCACATAAGAAGTCTGTAGCCTTGATGCTCTGTAGTTCTGAAGCTGGGTTTTGGGTCTGCAAGGGGAAATGGTGTGACTTCAAGAATGCCTTTGTCCCTTCCTGCTGGGCCTCTCTGCCTGCTCAGAAGCCCCAGCTATGGGCTTTTTTTTCATTCACCCTGGCTTGAGCAGAGCTGCACTAGCTCCCGAACCTTCCCGACTGAGGGTGCAAAGTGGCTGGGCCTGGCCACCTTATCCCATTTTGTGGGATAAGAACAACTCATGTACTTTAAGTTGGCATGCAAGTCTGGCAGGAGCACAGGTTTAATTTGTTACTGACTCATTAGACTTGTCAAAACAGACACATTCCAACTCCTTCAAAATTGTTCTTATTTTCTTTTGGGCTGAAGTTGGATTTGTTGAATGGTTTGAGTAGATCTGCAGACACTCTGGAGACCAGGCTTAGGATCCATAATGGCTGGGTAGACTGGAAAAATGGTCTTCCATCATCCAGATGAAATTCAAAAAAGACAAACGCAAAAGTTGTGCACTTGGGATGGAATAATGCCATTAAAAAAACAGGCTGGGGAATGGCTGACTAGGCTGCAGTACTGCAGAGAAGGACCTGGGGGTTATAGTAGACCATAAGGCTGAGTAGTAGCCAACAGTGGGCATGTCTACATGTGCATTTAACACCTAAATTGAATGTGCATTAAGTGGGTTTAGGCAGGCATCTACACACGCAGGTGTTAAAGTGCATTAATGCTGTGTGTAGACTGTCTTGGGACTAAAGTTAGTCCCAAGCCAGTGCATACACACACAGCGTTAACGCACTTTAACACATATACACATTCATTAATGCGCTTTAACAATTTCATAGTTTCATAGTTCTGCACTTGGGATGGAATAATTCCATTAAAAAAACAGGCTGGGGAATGACCAACTAGACTGCAGTACTGCAGAGAAGGACCTGGGGGGTTGAGCTTGATTTGAGCTTAACTTTGATACCTGCTGGAGGCTGGAGATAGGCTTTTCTCTGTGGCCATAGGGCAGGGTTGCCAACTATTCATATATTTATGGTCAGTAAAAACTAAAAAAATTAGGTTAAAAATACCTCTCTCTAAAGTTTGTAAATAAATTTAAGCTCCCCCCAAGAAAAAACAATCAAGCTCCAGATGCTTTGTGAAACTCACTCTGGAAAAGAAGCTGGACAGCTGGATGGGGATCTGTAACACACACTCTCCAATCAGTTCTTTATACATAGCCAGCATTTAACTCAACTACAGATTAATTGTTCACAAGTACATCGCTCCCAGGATAACAATTAATAATGTGAGATCTCACCGAACATCCATGTTACTTTAAAGATGTCACATCAGACAGCAAGTCAAAGTATTTGTAAACTGCAAGGCAGCTCATATTCAGTGCTACTGTCAAAAACATTCTTCTGTTTCAATCATGCAGCAGCTTCAGGGTGAGGGGTAAGAAAGTTTTAACATATTTATTAATTAGTGCTTAGCCTTATTTGAAAAATGCATCCTTCTCAATATGTCACGTTAATATGCTATAGCATTGTGAGCATTATTGTTTTTATGCTTATTAGGCATACCCTGCTTGAAGAAAGCATTTTAAATTAGATTAAATCTTATACAAGTTTAATGTGGTGTTCTCACAATTTAAAATGCTACTCTATTAAAATAGCAAGGAGGAAAATTGACTCACAGAGCAAGGATGTGAAAAGAATAGATCATGAGTGAAATGAATAATAGATTAACTGAATAATCATATTGCCTCTTATATGAAGGGTATAAATCACAATAATCCTGTACTGTCAGCAGAAATAAAGAGGACAGATTTTTGAGTACAACACTGCTTGGTATCTAGTAATGATAATAATAATATTAAGAGCTAAATATTATGACTCTTAGTAGTAAGTGGCCAATGTTAATGCAACAGTGTTTTACCTGATGGTGCTTTTAAATCCCAATGCATGCTGGAGAATGATGCTATTATGTATGTATAGGGATCTACCATATTCACAGTGGAAGTGTGCCTGCATGCAGCTCCTTTAATTTTGCAGGTTTTCCCGCACACCACCCCCCTGTTGCTGATTGGCTGAGAGGCCCCAGTGGCCCTGCTGCTTGCTGCTCACTGTCTGGGAGGCAAAAACAGCACCATATTTAAAACCATGGTTTTCGCCTCCCTGCCAACCAGGAGCAAGCAGTGGGGCCCCTCTGCCAATCAGCGACAGGGGCACACGGGGGAACCTGCAAAATTAAAGAAGCTGCCACACAGTCCACTTCCGCTGGGAATTCAGTAGGTAGTATGTATGTACAGTATTATGCTTTTTCACAGGTAAGGAAAAGGAGCTCTATTCTCAACCCAAAGAAGCCTTAACTCTTCCCCCTGCCTGGGAACCACTCATTAGTTTGGTCAGTACCTCATCCATAATATTTTCATCTTAGCAAAGAGAGGAAACACCAAACTGCTTCTGCATTCAAAACATTTATACAGTGAAAGTGCTCACCAAAGACTTTATTTGTAGACTTACAAAGTTCACAGAAAGATAGATTTTGCAAATTCTAATAGTTTGCTGAGACTCCCATTAATTTCAAAGGGATTCTGCGTGTCTTTAGCGTGCAGCTACTGGGCAGGCAATTTTAAAACATTCACGAGTTAAGTTCCGTAATAGACCTTGCATGGATCCCGAACCATTGCAGAACTGCTGGAGGGTCCCCTCTAAACACTCCTAAACTGACCTACCCTGGAGATCTTCAAAAGGAGACTGGACGCACATTTTGCTGGGGTCATTTGACCCCACCAGTCTTTCCTGCCCAAAGCAGGAGTCCAAACCTGATGATCTCACAAGGTCCCTTAGCCCCCTTTCCATTGCCAGAATGCCACAGAGTCTGGCCCAGAGTGCGACTGAAATATCAACATCCTCTTGAAGACTACACAGAGTGAGCAACCTTTGCAGATCAACTTGCAGGCTGGGGTGGAGATTACCACTCCAGAACTACCAGGCAATTAGAAGACAAAGCTTACAGGGAGGGGGAAATGATTTAAAAGCACATAACTGTTGTATATGAAACTAGAACTGCCAGCCATCATGTTGTCCGTTAACGAGAGCGCAACATTCGTTAAAAAGTTTTTAGACTTGACCCTGTTGACATCAGACTGAAAGAAGAGGATAAAAAAACAACCAGGAATAGCTGCTGGCATTAGGAGCTGATTGACTGCAAGCCCTTCTGATGCTGAATTCAGCTGACAGCTTGCTCTGTGCTCACTAAGCATTCATAGTAGGATGCATTTAGGTATCGAGGGACAGGCATATCAGAGGGGGAAGAAGGGAGGAAAAGCAGGGCACAGGTGCCAATTAGAAGACAACATTAGCAAGACATTTAGGGCCAGATTCTACCTTTTAAGCCATGATCCTCATTTGGGCTGGGAAGTGAGGTGAGGGTGCAGCAGCCCTAGCTCACCAAGTCAGTCAAAATCTTGCCTGAGACTCTAGGGAAGTTTATGCAGGATGAGCACCTCTGCTGGTCCCTGAACAAGCGCAGGGTATAATCTCCGGTATGTGCAGGTCAGGCATGGAAGGAAGGGCAAGCTACGGGCCTCTTCTGGGAAGCTGCTACTATCCAATAAGCTTGTGCACAACTCACAACACAACTTTTCTTCTGTTTGCACACCTGCATGTGGCTTGACATAATATCTTCATGCTTAGTGAGGCTTGATAAAGAAGGTTTGTCTCTCCCGATCCATTTGAAATGAGGCACATTCTCAGTCTGCCACCTGGGTTAAGCATCAGGCCTTCTGAGCCCTGCCTGAGGTCAGTTTTATAAAACAATGTCCCCCATCAATTAAGTGTCAGCAATTCAGAGCAACCCTCTTAGACACTCCAGAAAGGAGGTTCAAGGATAACTGTAATTGGGAGTGCAAAGTGGAAGTGTGGTGTTTTTGAAAGACACTAAATCTTTAGTTTTTCAGCTTCCGCTGTAGCTTATTGGACACACATACAACCACAGCATGATCATTCAGGATCATACAGGGAGCTCAAGCAGACAGACAAGCCAAAATTGCTGTCACAGCAGAAGGAGTTTATTTCATAACTACCGGTACAGCAGTGTCTTTGGAAACAAACCTAGCAGCGTGCTCTATTTTTTTGGCAGCTCTCTTAGCATTTCACAGCAGCAGGCCTCTTAACTCCACCATTTCAAACCAGAAGCCATCTGGGGTTTTAGAGCTGCTCATGTGATGCCCCCATAGACTATGAAATTACCACTGCAAAAGAATATTGCCAGTGTCAGGGGATCCCAGTCAGCATTGTCATCTCCTGGCAGGGCTGAAAAAGCATTCTATTTTGCAGAGTAAATGCAAAAGAAATATCAATTTTATCTGTATCACTGCAACATCTAAAAACCATAAACAAGGCTCAGGGCCACAATATTCTAGGTGTTATCCAAATATGTCAGGAAGACTGGCTATGCTCCAGAAAACTCACAGCCTAATATAAGAGGCAATATATGGAGACAAGATTGAAGGTAGAGGAGGGGAACAAGATAGTAATAACGGCACAGGACAGGCAAAACACTCAGAAAATATTTATGTTCCAGATTTGGAAAGAAGAATGATACGGTAGGAGTATATGCCAAATATGAAGTGACAAGGAGGTCATAAGGTAGGGATAAATATTTTTAAATCAGCAGTACCAGTTACCACTGTACCACCAAGAGTTGTGGAAGAGTCAGCTGAGATCTCCAAGGATTATTTTCTATTAAATCTTGGTATGCCAAGGCAATTCATTCATTTCCATCACATTCCTTTTAAAGCAAACAAAAGCACAGCTGTACATCTAGAACTGAGGAAGATGGGCCATAGACTAAAGAGCACAGAACTGTATCCTGAAAAGGAGGTTTTTATGGTGTCCACATTTTAAAAAGAATACTGAAAATATAGAGAAGGTACAGATGAGAGCCACTAAAAAAATTAGCTGGGTAGAAAAAGTATTTTACAGTGAGAGACTTAAAGAGCTTGATCCATTCAGCTCACCAGAAAGTACACTGAGCATATACTTGATTACGGTGTAGAAACACCTCCAGGGATGGGCAGTGATACTGGGTAGTAAAGAGTACTTTGATCTAGAGGAGAAATATATAATAAGTACCAGTCACTGGAAGCTGAAGCCACACAGATTCAAAATGGAAACCAGGTAACATTTTTAATTTGGGGGGCAATTGATAGAACAAATTCTAAGATTTCATAGACATTAGGGCTGGAAGGGACCTCGGAAGATCATCGAGTCCAGCCCCCTGCCCCAGGGGCAGGAAGTCAGCTGGGGTCATAGGATCCCAGCAAGATAAACATCCAAATGTCTCTTGAAGGAGTCCAGAGTAGGTGCTTGCACAACCTCTGGCATCAGTCTGTTCCAGGCCTTGGGGGCTCGGACAGTAAAGAAGTTCTTCCTTATGTCCAGTCTGAAACGGTCTTGGAGGAGTTTGTGACCGTTTGACCTTATCATCCCTTGGGGTGCTCTGGTGAACAGGAGTTCTCCCAGGTCCTGATGCACACCCCTTATGTACTTATAGGCTGCCACCAGGTCCCCCCTGAGCCTGTGCTTTTCCAGGCTGAAAAGTCCCACAGCTCTCAGCCTCTCTTCATAAGGCCTATTCTCCTGCCCTCTGATCATGCGCGTGGCTCTCCTCTGGTCACTGTCAAGCTTCTCCACATCCTTTTAAAATTGTGGAGCCCAGAATTGGATGCAGTACTCCAGCTGCGGCCTCACCAAGGCGGAGTACAGTGGAAGGATGGCATCCTGGGATTTGCTTAAGAGAAGTGGTAGATTTTCCATCTCTTGGTGCCTTCAAGTCAGTGCCTTGGATGCTTTCCTGAAAGACTTAGCTAAACATAAGTTATTGGTTTCAACATAGGATCATAGAAGAATAGGGCTGGAAGGGAGTTCACAGGGTCATCTAGTGCAGTCCCCTGCTCAAGGCAGGATTGTCCCTAACTGAACCGGAGAGTCCACACTTTCAGTAGGTAGTCTGTTCCAATACTTGACCACCCTAATGGTCAGAAAGTTCCTCCTAATCTCCAGCCTAATTTTCTCCTGTTGCAGCTTGAAGCTATTGCTTCTGGTTCTGTCCCCTACAGCCACAGCTCACCTCCATCTCTATAACTGCTCTTCAAGGATTTGAAGACTTATCAAGTCTCCCCACCCCCCACTTCTTCTTCTCCAGACTAAATAACCCTAGTGCTTTCAGCCTTTTCTCATAAGTCTTGTCTCCCAGGCCCCTGATCATTTTTGTTGCTCTGCACTGGACTTTCTCCACACTGTCCACATCCTTCTTGAACCATAGGGCCCAAAACGACACATTACTCCAGGTGTACAGGGCATCATGCCACATGAAGCTATAGGCCCTTAAACTCCAAGAATCCCCCACGCCCCATCAGCCCACCTCAATGTGTTAACTGGGCTCCTGGACCATATGAAAGCTCTGGTCATGTAGAATGAGCCATGTTGCTCTTTCTTATACCCATGACATCCTGGAGAAACTGTATTAAACCAATTCTGCCTTCTGTCGGACATGAAGTAATAGCACACCAGCAAGGCTACACAGATATAATGCAACATGGGACTTCAATAACAGAACCCACGTAACACCAGCACTTTGCATGAATGAATAGGAGAGCCACTGTGCGTGACTACGTTTTGCTGCTTCATGAGTAAACACTTCGTCCAGGGCAGAGATATGAACCTAAACTTCCCAAGAGGTGAACCCATACAGCACCACGTGTCACTGGGACTTCAGCAATGAAATAATCAAAGTATAAAAGGCATCAGCAAATGTTTTTTGTGAGCTTTGAACTGTACTTCAGGTTTAATTATGGATGGCAATACTGCATGATATAGTGATCAGTCTGCAGGGTATTTCTGAGCAAACGCCATTTGTGTGGCTCGGCAAGGTTCTATCGTGTTAACATTGATATATATACCCTGGGCAGAGACGTCTTCCTGATAAATTTAGTCCAATTACTGGAGACATGACGGCTTTGCAATGCTCTATCTTGCCAAATTTAAGTTATTAGAAAATGTAATCACCCTCTATCTACTCCGCATCTACTGGATATATTTACACTCCCAAGAGGGGTTAAAACAACATTTTTAGCAGCTGCCTCAGAACCCAAATCAAATCTTTGAAATGCTACATTGATTTGCATATTATTAACCATGATCCTCTCCCTCCCTCCTCAGTTTTGCTTCATAGATTTGTTCTTGCATGAAGGTTGCCATTAGCTGCACGTGTGACACTTTTCCCTGTGGCTCACTCAATCACTAGCAGAAGCTACAACTGTGCCATGTTAATGAGTCCCAGGGAGACAGTAATGTGTCTACAGTTGCCATTTTAGCTTTGGCAGAGGGGGAAAGCATTAAAATGCTTCTGGCAACTTTTGGATCTCCTAAAACCCAGTCAGTTGGAGAGCGTTTACACATGGCTATCATTCTGATATGTGATTTTGAGTGAGGTTTGCTTCCTAAAATGTGTTATTTCTATTTGATTTCATTAGTTTCGAAGCCTACGCTACCTGTCAGATCAACGTAATTGGATGGATTCAAGCCAGAAAATCAGCATCATAACAACCTGATCCAGTTGTGGGGTTTCAAGATATTTTTGTTTCTCTTTTTAATTGCAGTAGGAAGGGCACATGCTATATATGGCTTTTGGCGCTTTGGAATTTTGTTTTGTTTTGACTCTGATTGCCTTTAAACTAATGAATCCTGCATTTTTTGCTGTTAACAATGAGCAAATTTGGCAAGTCCAAATAAGGTGAGACATACCACTTTGTACCTCAGCTTGCAAGTTTTGAGACAGACGCTGCAAGAGTTTGAATATTCAGTCTCCAGAAGCAAGGAGCTTTGTACAAGGGCACATGACAGCAAAAGGGATTTCAGCAGAAAAGCCAGGAGCACTCTTTCTTCCTGTCAATAAAATAGAAGCGCTGAAGGGGACGAAAGACTGACAGGCTCTATACAACAAGCTAACGATTCACAAATGGGTGAATGAAATGAAGGCTCACAACAGACCAGAGGGCAGCCTTCACATTGCTGCTGCTCTGCAAGCTTTGCAGAAAACAAGCCTGCATTACGGGTGGCTGCTGCAGCTGAGGTACAAGGTCACAAAGGAATGGGCACAAGGTGAGTGGTAAGTGGGAACAAGGTAACTGGCCATGCATAGAAAGGGCCAGATTCTACTCTCACTCATATCGAGATAAAGACATCATAATCCACGGTAGACCAAGCGAGCCATTCCACGTCTTGCATTTATATGACAGCAGTACCTAGAGGTCCTAACTAGGATGTCAGCCCCAGCCTGCTACGCGCTGTCCAGAAACACAAGGGAGAGGTAACCAAAGGGGCAGAAGGGGAAACAGAGGCAGGAGGTAATTTGCCCAAGGTCACAGAGCAGCTTAGGGGTAGAACCAAGAATCAAATGCTGATCTCCCAAGTCCTAAGGTCCCCTTGAGCCTAGCAGCCCATTGGACTAGCACTGTAGAGGCATGCTGATTTCTGCAGCTAATGGCACACAAGGGAGGGATGTGACTAGCATCCTGTGTGCCTACCTTGGACTCTCCAGCTGTATGCCCAAGTATGCATTGACAGCTGAGCTGAATGGAGACAGCCCTAGGTATATGTACCTGGCATGAGGCATAAGACAGGTGCCATCTGGAGCCGTAGTAGGATTCTATACCGGCTGTGCCAAAATAGTCCTCCACCTCTCCATTTCTAACACATCAGCCTTCACTGAGCCAATTAGCCCAAGAGCCTCTGTGCTTATTATTCTTCTCTCTTCTTGCACTGGTGATGGACTCCCATTGGAAAACTAGACCTTCTGTGGCCAAGCGTAGCCACCTGTTAATATTTCCCTACATTGCAATGACGTTGTGAGGCTTAGTGACTATTTCCACTGCAAAATGCTTCAAGACTTTCAGATGCAAGGCTCTATAGAAACACAAAGTTTTTTTTTATTGACAACACTGCTTCGCTTTGCTGAACTGCAGGGTGTCTCTCCAAATTTTCACTGTTTCCAGTTTTGCTTGCAATTACGGACAATTCGATTTTACTTGAACACAGGCATTACAGGCCCATAAACATCATATCTCTTATCATATCTTGTGGGCTGGTGTCCACACCTTCCAAATTCCTAAATATAAATAGAATGACATCAGGCATGCACTTGGCCCATGTCATAAGCAGCAATTAAATGTGACTGAGTCAGTGAATTTGGGTGGATGCAGGGCCAGATCATCAGCTGGCATAAATCAGTGAAGCTCTGCTGACACTTCATCCCTGAAGCTGGCAGAGGCAGTTGGCTGTGGGTGTCTACAGCTGGAGTAGGGAAATCTACTGGCAGCACAGAGCCAGTATGAAGAGTCTCATGATACTTTCTCTCAAAGATGTTAGAAATGGGACAGATGATGTGGCCCACACCTCCTGAAGTCCCAGTGATCTCTGGTACTGCTACTAATCCCTTGGGGTGGCTGTTGCAAAGTCTGCAGCAGAGTCTACAGGCTGCTCAAAGGAGAGGAAACCAGGCTGGCACAGAGGGGGCTCGGGTTCAGAAGAGCACGCAGGGTGCTCTTTTTTTCACTCCCCTTCAAAAAAGCCAAGGATCAGGGTTGAAAGTATCTATTGAACCTATAGATCCAGCTGTTCTGTTCAAATCTCTGAATAAAGTAATCCAGGAAAGTGGGGAGGGGAGAGGGGCATTTCAACATATTTCCCTTCATTTTTCTGTCTCACTAATAAATGGAAGCATTTACAATCAGCAGCTACTTCATGCCATCGCATACCATTTTACCTGATAAAAGCATGCATTAGCACAGGACCCAAACCTGGAATATATACACAGCCTGATGTCTTTATAGTTCAAACAGAAATCAAGCTTAAAAACCCAGAGATAGATTCAGGTGAATCATCCATCTGTACACAGCGTTGACATCTGAAGCTCAGCTTCGTTTCATGTTGGAGCTTTGTGTCATCTCTGTTTCCAATCGGTCTTTGAGGGAAGGGAGGGTGGAAAAGAGCATGGAGAGAAAGTATGATAGACTTTTACTATAATAAAGCTTTTCTAAAAAGTGCAGTCACCCTGCACGCTGTTTCAATAACAGTGATAATATCTATCCTACCTCTCCTACTGCCGTCCTCCTACCCCAAACATCTTAAGCGCCTTACTTTTTATTCAAGAGTTCCTATTGCATTTATAAGACTGGTAAATTATATTTCTTCTCCCTTTTAGTTTGATCATTAACCAGGATAAAGTGAAAAGCATTCAGAGAGTTGCTCAGAGATCGTCAGCTCTTCCATACGCAACAGAGGTCTGTTGCTGGGAGATACCCCTGGAGGGAACTGCACTATGCGAGCTCTGCTTTGGAAAGCCTATTGTATGACACTTTTCCTATCATCTCCTCATTTACTTTACAAAATAAGGGACTATTAAAGCAATGCCATTAGTGTATAACCATGAAATAATACCCATCATATTTCAGTGCTGTAAGTTGGGTGCAGTGGTGATATCTGGTAACTCTCATAGCCGCAGCAGCTTTCCTAATGCACGTGCCGCACTCCCACCACAACACGTCTCATCCCATCCACCTGACTTTCTGTCACAACAGATCTGCACAAATCAACCACATGACACACAAGACTAAGTTAAGTACAATACACATACCTCTTTCAAACAGCAAAGTATTGGTGGTCAGATTCTCTATCTAGACAAATTAACCCAATCCCCAAACCCTAGCCCACTGCTTCAATGATGACTCAGGTATGAAGATTATTTTGAATCCAGAGGTCTTACTCCAGGGTTAGTTATATGCATCAAAACTGGAATCTGGACCATTATTCAGCAGGGCTCTTACCAAGCTTATAAATATGTTGCCGTGCTTTTTGCCATGTTTCATAGTTTCATAGTTGGTAGGGTTGGAAGGGACCTAAGCAGATCATCTAGTCCGACCCCCTGCCATGGCAGGAAAGGAAGCTGGGGTTAAATGACCCCAGGTAGGTGGCTGTCTAGCCTCCTTTTGAAGACCCCCAGAATAGGGGCGAGCACCACTTCCCTTGGAAGTTGGTTCCAGGTCCTAGCCGCCCTGACAGTGAAGTAGCGCCTCCTGATATCTAGCCTGAATCTACTCTCAGTTAACTTATGGCCGTTGTTCCTTGTTACCCCTGGTAGTGCCTGGGGGAACAGGGACTCTCCCATTGCTTGCTGGTCCCCCTTGGCAAGTTTATAGGCAGCCACCAGATCCCCTCTCAGCCTTCTCTTGTGGAGGCTGAACAGGTTCAGGTCCCACAGCCTCTCCTCGTAGGGCCTGCCCTGCTGCCCCCTGATCATGCGAGTGTCCCTCCTCTGGACCCTCTCCATGCTGTCCACATCCTTCCTGAAGTGTGGTGCCCAGAACTGGACGCAGTACTCCAACTGGGGCCTGACCAGTGTCACATAGAGGGGGAGGATCACCTCCTTGGCCCTGCTCGTGATGCATCTGTGGATGCATGACAAGGTGCAGTTAGCTTTCCTGACCGCATCCCCACATTGGCAGCCCATGTTCATCTTGGAATCAATAATGATTCCAAGATCCTTCTCTGCCTCTGCGCTGATGAGGAGGGAGTTCCCCAGCCTGTAGGTATGCTGCTGGTTCTTCCTCCCCAGGTGCAACACCTTGCACTTGTCCGTATTGAAACCCATCCTATTCTCATCTGCCCACCTCTGTAACCTGTCGAGATCTAGTTATGGCCTGTCTCTCTCTTCTGGCGTGCCCACTTCTCCCCACATCTTAGTGTCGTCTGCGAATTTGAACAAGGTGCTTTTCACCCCCTTGTCCAAGTTGCTGATGAAGATGTTGAACAGTGCGGGCCCGAGGACCAAGCCCTGTGGAGCCCCACTGCCCACATCTCGCCAGGTCGAAAAAGACCTGTCCACCACCACTCTCTGTGTGCGGCCCTCCAGCCAATTGGCAACCCATCTGACTGTGTAGGCATCGACACTACAGACGCCTAATTTTTTAATGAGGATGGGGTGAGAGACAGTCTCAAAGGACTTCCTAAAGTCCAGGAAGACTATGTCCACCACGACACCTGCATCCAAGGCTTTTGTGACCTGGTCATAGAAGGCCACCAGGTTGGTCTGACAGGACCTGCCTCTGATGAACCTGTGTCGATTGCCCCTAAGCATAAACTCCCCTGCTGTCCCCTTGCAGATGTGCTCCTGGATAATTTTCTCAAAGAGCTTCGTCAGGACTGAGGTAAGACTAATGGGCCTATAGTTTCCTGAGTCCTCTTTCCTCCCTTTTTTGAAAATGGGGACCACATGGGCCCTTTTCCAGTCATCAGGCACCTCACCAGAGCTCCAGAGTGCTTGTAAAGCTGTGCCAGCAGTCCTGCAATGACCTCTGTCAGTTCCCTAAGCACACTGGGGTGGAGATTGTCAGGACCTGCTGATTTGAACATATCTAGTCCCTCCAGAAGTTCCCTGACTAGGTCCTCACTGACCCTGGGCCTGGGTGCGCCTCCCCTGGGTCCGTCCGGAATCCCAGTGGGGGGGATGTCCCTGTCTCTGCTCAGAAAAATGGAAGCAGAGAATCTGTTAAAAAGATTAGCTTTGTCATCTGGTGCTACCACCAGATTACCAAGCATGTCCTGCAGAGGCCCCACATTATTTGGTACCTTCTTTTTACCCTCTGTGTATTTAAAAAAGGACTTCTTGTTATCTTTGATCTGGGTCGCTAGTCCCAGTTCCATCTCTGTCTTAGCCTTCCTAATAGCCCCCCTACAATCTCGAGCCAAGGAGGTATAATCCTCCTTGGTGATGGCCCCTCCCTTCCATTGTGTGTACACCTCCTTTTTGGCTTTGAGGCATTTGTGGATGCTTTGGGTGAGCCACGGGGGCTTTTGAGCACTCTTGCCCCCTTTGATCCACGTGGGGATTGTCACGCTTTGGGCTTAGAGGATCATCTCCTTAAGAAACGACCACTCTTCTTGGACTCCCAATTCCCCTCCCCTCTGGGACCTCAGTGCCTCCCCAACTAGTCTCCTTGCCTCGTTGAAATCTGCCCTCCTGAAGTCCAGGGCTGCTGCCTTGCTGCAGGCCTTTGACACCCTGCGCTGGATGGTAAATTCCAGTAGGCAATGGTCGCTATCGCCCAGGTGGTTGAGCACCCGCAGTCCCCTCACCAGGTCATCACCTGTGGCCAGGACCAGGTCCAACAAGGCATTTCCCCTGGTGGGACTATGCACCTCCTAGGTTAGGTGGAGGTCCTGTAACTTGACTAGGAACCTATATGAGCGGTCAGACCTGGCTGACTGCTCTTCTAGCAGATGTCCGGGTAGTTTAGGTCACCCATGATGACCATGTCCCTTGACTTAACTGTCTCCGCAAGCTGACCTGAGAATTCCCGGTCCAGCTCTTCCCCCTGGTTAGGTGGCCTGTAGTAGACCCCCACCGTTAGGTTACTTTCCTCCCGGCCCCCTTGTATTCTGGCTTATCACTGCAGCTGCACCGACTACAGTTTATATCTATGAATAATAGGTAAAAATAGAGAAGCTTGCCATATCCATTACCAAAGCCTGAAGAACCATTTTGGGGACATGTACCTGTTTTTTCAGAATTGGTTGCCTTTTTTGGATTTCCCACAGAGGTGCTCCAGGCCTTTTGTGCCACTTTGGTCACAGCACTTCACCTCTGTTTTGGGTGATATCAGGAGGGAACTTTGCCAGCTCCTCACAACAAAAACTGAGAAGGGTCATCATTTTGTTTCTGTGGGGATTGTTCTTCTTTTTCATGTTTTGGTGCTGGTATGGCAAGACTTTTGGATCTCAGGGGCAGGTTTTATTTTCTTTTTCCCGCAAGTGCTAGGGACAAATATGAATACAAACTAAGTCCTGGGTGCCAACACTAGCCTTTGAAGAAATTCTAGAGTATGGATGTCTATTTGGTTTCTGCAGAGTAAATCTACCAACTTCCATTGCAAACTGAGTCAGGACTCCACACCCTGCCTCCACCCCAGCAAAAACAGTGGATCTTGAAAATCTATAGCATTGATCTAGTCACCTTCTTAAATGTATTCTCTCACTGCCTATAAATTACCAGGAAGAAGCTTTCTCTTTTTAAGGTAGGGTACACACATCATTTCAAATTTCCCCTCATTTTTATGTATTATGTGCTAGAGTTGCTCCTGTCCTAGGCAGACTGTTACCTCATGGAGGTGATGTAATATTTCTTTCTCCATCCGTGAGCACATGAGTTTTTATACTTGGAAATCTATAGGGATTTTTTTTTTTAAATGATGGCTGCCTGGATTTATTTTATCCTTGAAGTTTAAATGTATTCTGGCATTATCAAAAGGTTAGCCTTGAAAAAGGAATGGGGTTCACAGTCACTTGTAGATAAAAAGGCTTGTCCGTCATAAATAAACCCTAACCACAGTGCTTTTTTCCCAGGAGTTGGAAAGTTTTAAATCTGTTCCAGTCACAGAAAGCAGCTGAAGAGCTGCTTTAAATTAACATTTCTAGGATATATTTGTAAGAGGAAGGAGAAGCTCCTTGTCCTGCGAATTACCATAATCACTCCTTTCCTTTATTGTCTTACCTGGTTTGCTGCCTTAACTAACCAAGATACATAGCTTGCATGCAGAGATCCCACCCAATTACTATCATTGCATTATGAAATATGAAGACTGCTAATATGTTACAAGCTGAACCAGTTATGAGTGACTCTCAGTTTCTATTAAATATCAGTTACTATCTGATTTAAACTAATGATTAAGAAGAGAAAGTTTCTGTACACAAGGAAAACTGAATTGTATAATCTGGTTTTGTTCCTTATTGAAACAAAAAAATCCAAATTCCCAAATTTCCTCCAGAATAAAAAAATTCAGAAAAACTTAACCATCAAAAAATGTCCAATACATATCAAAATATAAAAAAATAAATATTAATGAACAAAAGCATTACATATTTTCTATATAGATAATAGTATACTATTTCAGTAGAAACATTAAAAAATAATTAATCAAAGGAAGAAAGCTAAAAGTATGAGACTCCCCACATCAAAATATTTGTATAAATCAACATTTCCTATGAAACTTTTCAATTTTGACATAACATCATTTCCTGAAGGAAAACTAATCCCCTCAAATCTTTCCAACAAACTCTAATTCTATGAATTCCAAACCCAACACGCCATGCTATTCAAGTCTGCTCATGAAGACTAATCAAATACGTGGGCTATATTTTGCATCTTATAAAAAGGTATCAGGAACCAAAGGTTAAGATGAACAACAAATTAATTAATTAGATTTCTGTTGTCATCATTTGAAGTAGATCCATGATAGCCCTAAAATGATAATTATTTGACTTATCACAAGAGTTCCATCTTGACTGAAATATGGTCAGTTGCTCACATATCTGCTTGATGAGATTTTTCTCATCATTGGACAGTTTCTTCAATATTAAAAGGTTCAATAATCACCAACAGAAAGAATAAATGGTTTTAATTTCCTTAGAAAAGTACACATCAGTCCCTCATTTTCTAGCTCTTACATATACTGCAGAGCACTGAAGCTGGCAACCTTTACTTAGATGTAATTGGAAAAGATAAAACAAGTTAATTTATATCCAGGTTCCATTTAAAACAGTTTATAAAATATTAATAACTGATTACTAGATGTTTAATGAATGGTTAATCAATTGCCATGGAATCTACCAAGTTTATAAACGCTACATGTAGCCACTTGTGATGTACGTATAGCCATCACTACATACTACCCATATCACAATTATTATAATATCCGTCCATCATTTATTTTAACCTTTTTAAGTTGCTTACAAGTATTAGTCTAAAGTGTGATTGAAAGTCATCTTCTGGTAAACTCTTTGATCAGTTTCACATTGTTTCATGCTCAGGAATGAGCTTGAGAACAAATCTGTAGCTCATATTGATTTATGGTTTTCTTTTATACATTATAATTTGTATAAGCCACATTCAGGGCAGCTACAGACAAGCCTTTCCCGTTCCTCTCCTTGTATGAGAAGAATCAAGTGAAACTTCTGCTAGTCAAAACTCATGTGGTTTCCTCCTCTCTGGTCAAGAGTAACCTGCATCAGAAATGTAATGTTTTATCTTCAGTATCCTCATGTTTAGGTTTCCTGAGGACTTTTAAGAAGCCTAAAATTCAGATAGAAGAATTAGTGCCATTTCATGGCCATCTTGGATGCTTATCTTGCTGGGATCCTTTGACCCTAGCTGACTTCCTGCCCTTTGGGCAGGGGCCTAGACCCAATGATCTTACAAGGTCCCTTCCAGCCCTAATGTCTATGAATCTATACAATATGCCCTGAAAGCTCAATGATCATTTTAAATGGCTAAGTGAAGAACTAAATCTTAACAGACAAGAAATCTAAATAATACAGTTAGAGAAAGTGAGCCAACCTTTAAAACTGGTGGAATGAAAAGTTAGTTTACAGGACAATGATTTGTCTAATTAAAATATTAGCTGCACAGTGTAAAGGAATATGATTCATGCTACCCTGCAAAGACACCCTCTTGTCAGACAGAAAATCCAACCAAGCAAAAGAAAGAGAAGACACAGTTGGCTATTATCAAAGTGAACTTTCCTGTTACAAACACCACACTCCTTGAAGAAGTCTTGCAGGCTAGGTACAGACATTACACTTAGACCAGTATAAGTGCTCAGAAACTGGTCTATACCACATAGCTGTATAGAAGTTCAGTGTGCATAAGCCTGTTTTAAATGGTTGATCCTGGTCTAAGATAGACCTGGATGGATATACTATCAGACTTAAGTGATTTAGGTTAGACCAGTCTATCAAACTTCTGTACCAGATCCCCTCCCAGTTCAAGTTAGGTCACCATTAGGCCTGTATTTGCTTTGGATTCGGATTCAGATTCGGCCGATTCGGGGGACAGTGATTCGATTCAGTGATTTGAATCACTGTCCCAAATCAATTTGGACAAATCTGATTCGGAGAGTTGGCTGCTGCCCCACACTGCATCAGGGGTTCTGCACAATCCCCCCATGGCTGCCCTGCCTGCCCCAGCTCTGGACCTTTAAGAAAAAAAAAAACCCGAACTCACCAGCTCCTGTCTGGTGGGGGGCAATCCCCGCTGCCCCCCCACTGCCCCATGCCACATGGGGGGCTCTTCCATGAGCTCACAGAAGCCCCAAGGCCACTGCAGGAGCTGTTGAGTCCCAGGGGATTTTTTCGGGGTTTTTTTCTTAAAGGACCGGATCTGGGGTGAGCAAGGCAGCCATGGGGGGACTGGGACAGTGGGAGGGGCTGAGGGGTGTAACAGGTCACCCTCCCCAGCGCAATCTTCCTGGTCATCCGTGCCTTATGTGGGGTGCCCTTGGAGCCCTCTTGGAATTCTTCTGTCCCACCCTAATCTCGCCTGCCACATCTTGATGGAAATTATTATGCGAGGGGGAGACTGCCTATTATATTGGGTATGTTGGGGTCTCTCCCAGGATGGCCTGACCCCTTTTTCTCTAGCTAGGCCTCCCCATCCAAACCCACCAAACAGGGTTTGACTCCGAGGCTCTAGCTTTTCCTTCCAGTGCCTGGAGGCACATGGCTCCCTTTTCGGCTCCCTTCTGGAGCATGGCACTCCCTGACCCAGAGGCATGGGTGCTAGCCCCACAACAAGGGGGTCACAAGTTCAAAACCAGGGTGTGACCCTGCCAGTCCAAACAAAGATATACTTGCACCCCATAAGTGCACCAGGCCTCCCTGGCCTTTTTAAGATTGTCCCTCAAACGCCAGGGTTTGTGTCATCCCAAACTGCACCCTTACTGGCACTCGGGCTCTTCACAGCCCTGTCTCACTCTGCGCCTCACTGGTGCTGGGGCTGTGCCCTCACTCGCACCAGGGTCTGTGCCCCCCAAAAGCTGCGCCCTCACTGGCACCAGGGCTCCCACTCCAGAGTGGGTCCCCAAAAATGAGGCCTCCTCTGTCCCCTAATAGCCTCACCCAAACCTCCGGTGTTATTCAATAATCACAAAAATAATAATAATAACAACTGCATGTGCTCAATCAACGCAGCAGGTCAACTTACATGAACTCGCTTCGGGTCTTGGCTCTGCACTGCTGGCTGCAGTCCTGGTTGTGGATGCAGTCGCCATCTCACAGGGGCTTCCGTAGCTTCCCCCTTCCTGCCATGGACCACTCCCCAAACTTCTTCCTGGAGCTCTCAGGGTCAGTGCTTCCCCTTCAGCTGCTGACCCCCTTACTGCCATTCAACCCAGGGTTTTTAGTCCTGCCTCTTCCGGTCAGCTGCCTAGCTGTCCTGGTTCAGCAGTTAACCCCTTCCTCACAAGCCCTCAGTGCCCAAAAGGTTCTGGCCTTAAAGGGGCGCACCTGCTTTCTCGTGACAGGGTTAGGGTTCCCTGTCACAGGGGGGCTTGTGGCAGAGCCCCCCATGCAGTGTGAGGCAGTGGGGGGCAGAGGAGATCACCCCTCTGCCCGGCAGCACCCCGTGAGTTGGGGCTTTTTTTAAAGCACTGGGAGCTGGGGTGGGCGGGACAGCCATGGTGGGGGCTGGGGGAGCAGGCATGGGATAGTGCCTGGCACGGGTGCCCCCCATGGTCCCCTCCCCTCTCCTCCAGTCCCCCCTCCCCCACCCCCTACTTACCAGCATGGAGTCTGGCTCCAGCTCCCTGCTGCAGAGGGCAGGGACTGCCCGAATTATCCAAACTCTCCAAATCTTTTTGGAAGATTTGGAGAATGTTAAATTGATTCGGACCTTTTAATTGGTCCCCTGATTTGATTTGGATTTGGAGATTCGGACACCGAATTGGGCCAAATCTCCTCCAAATTGAATCAGCACCTGAAGCTTTGCACAGCCCTAGTCGCCATCCTCTGGCATCCCAGGTGACTCTGTGGCCCACCACTCCCCCCGCCCCCTCACAGGAAGACACGCTCACCTCAGCCACACTCACCTGCTCCTCCTGAGCACCTAGGTGGCCCCACCCCAAGACTATCACAAAGCCAAGCCAGCAAAGCCTCTATCCCCAGCCCAACCTCCTCTGCCTGCTCCTGTCAGCCAAGCCAGAAAGCAGGATGAGGGGGGAAGGGGGGAAATGGAGGCCCCATAATGAAGAACCCCCAACTGTGCTGGCTTGGATCTGGGCAGCAGGACGGGGGCCTCTGCTCCCCCACACCCCCCTGTACTGACAAGCAGAGGCAGCAGTCCTGTGCGAAGAGGCTAGTATTCACTTTGGATTCAGTTTCGGCCAATTCGGGGGACAATGATTAATTTCCATGATTTGAATCACTGCCCTGAATTGATTTAGCCGAATCTGATTCGGAGATTCAGCCACCACTGAATCAGCCGAATCTCTGACTCCAACAGGCCCCATCCCCTGCCTGCTTTCCCAGCCCCACCAATGGCTGCCCTGCCTGGCCCAGCATCCTGGTACTTAAAAAAAAAAAGTCCCACACTCACTGGCTCCTGCCAGGTGGGGAGGTGATCTCCACTGCCCCGCACTTCCCAGTGCTGCATGAGCCCCCAGAGGCCCTAACAGTTGCTACAGCAGCTAGTGAGTGCGGGTCCTTTTTTTTTTTTTTTTTTTTTTTAAGTGACGGGATGCTGGGACCAGTCAGGGCAGCCATTGACGGGGTTGGAAGAGAGCGGGCAGGACATGTAGGCTCATGGCAGAGCCCCCCATGCAGTGCAGGACAGTGGGGGGCAGCATGGATCACCTCCCCACCCCCACCTGGCAGAAGCCAGTGTGTGCAGGACTTTGTTCTTTCTTTTTTAAATGCCAGGTTGCTGTGGCAGGGTGGTGCAGCTATTAACGGGGCTGAGAGAGTGAGTAGAGGTCGGAGGTACTCAGGGGTGCTTGGGGAGCAGGCAGGGGATGGAGCCTGGTGGGGGCCCCTCTATGGGCCCCTCTCCCCTCCTTCAGCCCCCGCCACACTTACCGATACAGAGTCTAGGTCCAGCTCCCAGTGGCGATGAGTGGGGGCTGCCCGAATTGCCAAATCTCCAAATCTCCTCCAAATCTTTTTCCAAATCGATTTGGAGTCTTCAGATTGATTCAGATCTTTTGATTGGTTTCCCGATTCAGTTTGGATTCAGAGATTCAGCCACCGAATCAGGCCAAATCTCCTCTGAATTGAATCAGCAACGAAGCTTCGCAAAGCCCTGACAGGCAGGATCCGGGACTCAGAGCCACGTGTTTATCAGGTGGCTCAGGCAGCAGGGGAGGGAGCAGAGGCACCCACCATGCCAACAGGCCTAGGTCCCCTGAGACATTGGCCAGCACAGCTGGGGCAGGCCTGTGCAGCAGTGTCGACTCCCTCACCCTGCCCTGCTGCCCAACCTGCCTCATAGGCCTGAGGCTCCAAGTCTTAGCTACTGTCTGAATTTGTCAGCATGGGGAGAGGTGGGAAACGGAGGCTCTTGCTGCACCAACTGACCTGAGCCTCCCCAGACCCAGGCCAGCACAGCTGGGAGCAGCCTGTGTGGTAGCCTCTGCTTCTGCCACCCCAATGCTGATAGATGCATGGCTCCAGGCCCCAGCTCCTGGTTGCACATGTCAGCACACGGGGGGGGGAGCAGAACCCCCTGCCACAAGGTCCTGGCCCCAGCCACCCTAGACTTGAGCCAGCACAGCTGGCGGGGTGGGGTGCATAGCAGAGGCTTCCCCCACTCTGCCCAGCATGGCTGGCCAGCACGGCTTCTCTCCCCAGCCCCACTTCCCCACCCCATGAACAGCTGGTTGTCAGCTGCTGACAGCCAGCCGCTGGTAGGAGGGGTGGGGATGGGGAGAGGCACCACCCTGGCTAATCAGGGTAGCTGGCTGCTTTGTTGGGCTAGGCATTCTCCAGCAGCCTGCTCAGAGGCATGCAGGAGTGCCCCCAACTTGCTGGCCTGGGCAATGCAAGCACCCTGTGTGCCCCTTCCTACCCCACCAAAGGGCAAACATCTGTTTTGATTATTCCTGACCTAACCTAGGGCACTTAGAATAAAGCACAAAACTTAGACTAGTTCTGCTTCAGGATTTTTGAATGTCTGTACTTAGCCACAGTCTCCAGCAAATACCCACAGCTATATCTCCAGTCATCTTTTTAATCCTGTCTATGTCACGCTAATAGGTTCCTCTCTCTAAATAATTCAGTATCTTTACATAAAAAATTTTCTTCAGTGATACATGTACAATTGGGCCTGAAGTGAACCAGCCAGCCAGGAGCTCTGACCTAACAAGCTACTCTTGAAATATTTGCAATTTAAGCCATTCAAATGAAAGCAATACCAAAAGCTCTACTCATGTACCAGGAAGATGGGAGAATCAATATGTAAGCACTTTCTCCTCCTTCAAACTTTGTCAGATTTTAGCAAATCCAGATTTTGGACAAAAGTGCTTAAAATGCTCAGAGTTCTCTTTGCACAGACTTCTGACTAAAGCTACAGTGCTTTCCACTCAGGAAGATGAGAAAACCAACCTGATCTCCTTTATACTTGCTATTTTATTAACTCAGTGGCTAAATCTTCATTAATTTTCCACACTTTGCTGCAATATGGTGCAAGAAAAGAAACACAGCTTATCAAATAATGGAAATATTCATTCCACTTGCATATACTAAAGAGGGAGGGAAAATACTGAAGTTGCTATTATTTGCAGGTACCATGGCACCCTGTATGAAAGATCCCCTTTGCTCTCTTTTCCAACACCCAGAAACAGCATTCAGCTTCTCTGATTTATACACTGAGCTAACTACTGCTGTAACAGCACCTAGTACTTGTCATTGTTTTCTCTAATTCCACACGGGAAGGTCTAATCTCTCTTTCACAAAAACATGCAATGATTTTGGTTGCTCATCTTGAAATCTTTTGGACATCACTATCAGGGAAATATCAAGTGAAGGGCTAAGCTGTCAGTCAATCTGCAATTAAACACAAGCTGATATAGCAGGAACAATTCACGTGTGCTTTGCCCAAAGAATATATTTTATGGGTGCTTGACCTGTTTTACAGGCTTTCACTGGCTCCCTGTGACATTCTATATTGTTGGTTTCAAGATGATATGCTAATGCTTGCAGGTACTCAGAGGTTCAGGGTAAGTTGATCCAATAGGATTTCTGTACTTGTCTGTACCTGGTGATGTACTATATTCAAAATTAGCAGGTTGTTAAGCCTGCTCAAGTCATAGCCTTGAAATCTCAGTTTTCAGCACTTACACTTCAGAGCTCCCTCAGTATTTCTGTGCCTGATCCTGTGAAAAGCTGAAAACCTGATATAAAGTCCTGAGTTTCTGCATTTCCCTGACAATTGACATCATCTACCCCAGGGATGGGCAAAATACAGCCCACGGGCTAGATACAGCCTGCCAAGCACCTTCATCCGACCCCATGGTGCCCACCAATGAATTGTACCCCACCCAGCCCTTCCACCCACAAGGATGGGATCAAGGTGCCCATGTATACACATATCCCCAACATACCCTATTGCACCTCACTCCCACCTTCATGGGCGGAAGGGTCCAGCCTGGCCAGCAGGCATCTTCCAGGCAGGGCTGCTGCTGCTACAGCCAATGAGGACCTGCTTGGCTTCCTAACATCCCACTTGCTCCAAAAAGCAGATAGGGAAATGATGGGAGAAGGGCCAGAGCTGCAACTGGGTGGCAGCACAGAGTGTGGGGCTGGGGCTGGCAGTACCATAGAGCCTTCACCCAGAGGGGTGGCGGCAGCACGGAGATCAGGCAGAAAGCATGTAGGTGTGAGGGAAGGTGGGGAGACCTCCCCTCCACACTCTCCCCATGAAACTCAGCCCCTACAGGCAGCAGCAGTGGCAGCAGCAGAAGCAACAGCAGCAGCAGCAGAAGCAGCAGCAGCAGCAGGAGGTATGGGTGCTCAGGGCTCTGGTGCCCAGCACTGGTGCCCAGTGGCTATGTGGTTCTGGCCAGCACTGCACATCACATTGACAGGTGTAGCCCGCACTGGGCCATCCCTATCACCAGTGCTCGCCGCCACACATGTGCAGCCCCCACACTCATGTGGCATGGGCCAGAAGCTCCATGCACTGGAGCTGGCTACTACAGCTATGCGAAATTTCAGCAGCTGTTTCATTTTGGAGATATTTTGGCCCATTTCGGCACCCGAAACACCGACACTGAAATGAAACAGAAGGGTCCGAAACATCTCTGAAACTAAACGAAACCATCTGAAAAATTTTGGAAATGTTTCGGATGTTTTGGAGCCAGGCTTTCAGGGAAACAGAAATTAAGAAGAGAGAGAGGGAAGAGGGGCAGAAGGACTGATCTTATATTGACATCTGTAGCTGGCCAGTATCTGTGATCTGTCCCTGGGTTCCCTTCCAATCCCAGTGCTTTGTGGGAGGGACGACTGCCTGCTTTCATCCTGCACCCAGATCTGGGGGCCCGCGCCCCCCATGAGAAGTCTGGCATAGCCCCACAGCCCTCCCAGGGGGCCCAGGCCCCTGGATCTGCATGCAGAATAACAGCAGGCTGCTGCTGCCAGCTGGGGCCAGTGCCAGCACATGAGACTGCTTGGTGCAGCCTGCACCAAGCACAGCCAGGGAAGCCGTGGGAGAAGCCCCCATGGCTACCCTGTCCAGCCCCATTGCCCACCCAGACCAGCCTCCCAGCACTTAAAAAAAAAGCCCTGCACTCACTAGCTGTAGCAGGGAATGTGGGGGCTGTGAGGCCTCCTGCAGTCCCTGCTTCGCAATCTCCCCCTGCCCAGCCCCACCTCTGATGCCCACCCCTGACCCTCAGCCCCAGCCTAGTACCAACACTTTAAAAATAAAAAAGCCCTGCACTCACTGGATGCAGCAGTGGCAATTGGGGCCTTTTTTTTTTTTTTTTTTTTTAAGTGCCAGGACTAGGCTGGGGTCAGCCAGGCAGGGGATGGGGCCAGGCACGGCAGCCATGACGGCTTCTCCTGCAGCTCCCCCCACCTGAGGGGAGGCAGGCACAGCCAGAGAAGCCACAAAAGAACCTGCAGCTGACCGGCTGTGCCTGCCTCTCCCTGGCTGATCTGAATCTCCAAAACAGCATCGAAACTCCGCAACAGATTCAGCTGAATCAAAATGGAGCAGTGATCCAAAACACCAAAATGAATCACTGCCCTCTGAAACAGCCGAATCCAAAATCAAAACAAGAAATAGCTGTTTTGCACAGCCCTACTGGCTACCTTCCCCAGCCCTGGAACTGCACAGCAGGAGGTGAAGAAGGCAGTTGGCTCCAGTACATGAGGCTTCCCTTCCGTGTTGTGTGAGTGCAGGGGCTGTGTGTGTACTACGGGGAGCACCGGCGATGGAGACGGCCTGGTGGGGGCTATGCCCCCTGTTACAATGTGGAGCACTAGCCAGAGCTGTGCGCCTGCCAGGCACCAGCACCTGTGCTGGGCACCTGTGCCCTGAGCACCCCCACCTGCTGCTGCACCATGGGGGGAGTGTGGGAAGGAGTGTGAGAAGGGTCCCTACACACTCCTACCCACCCTCACACCCTGACCCCACTGCCCACACCCACACCCTGACCCCACTGCCCCCCACATATACACCCCCCAACATACCCTATGCCCCCATACACAGCCACACCCCCTCACAAACCCCCAAAGACCCCACCATACGCAACCGGCACACCACCACACACACACACACACCCCCCAAGACCCCACCACACATACACCCACATACCCATACCCCACCATACACACACACCCACATCCCACCATACATACCAACTCCCAACCACACACCCCCAGACAATACACAAAACTAAGAATTTATTTTTGAGTTATTATGCAGTCACCTCTACATACATTATGCAAACACAAATCATGAAAAAAAAAATTTTAATAAAATGTAAATGTGTTCTAGTAGGTATTTGACTTCTAGTGCATGATTTGCTATTTTTCTGGTTCTAAGATTGAAACCCCACCTCCCAAAAGGAGTATTTCTGGGGGACAAAAGGAGGGACTTCTGGTGGCAAAGGTCAGGGCTTAGGGATGGGGCTTCCAGTCCCAAGATGATGACCAGGGACGGGGCAACTGTCAAGAGGGGAGGCTACCCATGCAGCCCTCTAAAGCTCACCAAATCTCATTAACCAGTCCTCCACTTGAAATAACTGCCTGAAATGATCTACCCCTACCTCCACACCTCACCTTTTGTTGAGAGGTGGTAGGGGTGTGATATTCTCTTGTCTTGGCCTAAGTCAAAGTTCATCTGTTCCAGAAGGACAGCAAATTGCTACTATGAACTCTTCCCCCAGTTTGTTTATGAAATGCAGAGAACTGGGAATCTGAGATGAGGGAGCCAAAGGCAGTTGCAGACTAGAGGAGGGAGGCCACGCTAAAACCTGGAGTATAATTTAACTAAATTGTTCTTTGCAACATATAAGATATGCAGTGTGAAATGGGCAAAATAGAGGAGGGAAAGATGCATTCCCCGGCTATGAAGCACTGAGTTACAGAGGTGAAACAAATTATTTAGAGAGAACCATTTCTGTGGCTTATCTCTACAAATAAAATTGCCAGGACTCCCTCTCATTATGGATCTCTGAAACTCAGATCATCCTAAGAGAAAAAAAAATGTCTTTAAGCTGTAACACACCAGAGACTTGAAACAGGAGAGGATCTGTGTAAATGAATAATGGAACCATCAGCTGGTATTGCCCTGCCTATGTAAACAGCTGTATACTACTCGAATCACTTCAGCACAGTGTAGCTCACACACAGGTCACATCCTTCACATGAGTATCACAAATCCTCCTGCGACAAGAATTTCCAATTATCACTTTGCATTCTAGCACACAGTAATCTGACACAAGGAAATGACTGACCCCACTGCTTTTAAAGTGATATAAAATACTTATTCTCAGTCCTGAAGACGGCAAACCTGCTCTGAGAACTAGTATAGCACCCATGTTATTCCTGCACTAGCCAAAAAGTCAACCTCTCTGCTGTTATATGAATCTTTGCCAAGCTGGTCATCCAATCTCCTGTACTAATTCATGAATATGCAACAGCCACATCTCTCTTCAGCCGTAGAGGAAAAGATCTTATGACAACACTCTTCTCTCTCACACACACACACACAAAATAGGGCCACAAAGGCAGCTGGTCTTACATTAGGTTGAAATGTTCACATAATTCAAATAAACCGTATGATATTTATATTTCACATTAGTTTCTACATGGAAATGAAAAGTCCTACATAGAAAGGAAATGTTTAGAAGGCGAATGAACTTATGAAGATGCTAGACAGTAATTCAAGAACTTTAAATTCACTTCCTGCAAGATACTGAACAATTCAGTTATGGCCTGATCCATACATCACTGGACTCAGTATGAGTCTATGTGAAAAACTGGAGAGTTCAATATTTGTTCTCACAATTCATCTCATCTTTAACCTGGTACAAATCTTTGAATTGAGAAGGACATGAAAGCATTAAACATACAGAAAATACAGTACAAATAGAATTATGTGCTTTATTCCTGAATAATTATGAGTGAATGATGAGATTATTCTTACTTAGTAACTGGTTGGCAAAAAAAACCTAATTATAATAGACTCTCAGTAATTTACATAACATTTGGGAAACTCGTTGTAAACTGCTTGTTAATTTGCAAAATTTAATAAGGAAACAATCACAGTAAAAAGCATCAGAAAATGCATTTTCTTCATTTAGATTGTCAACTGTAGTTTATAGCTTCTTCAATTATTTACAGTGTGATAACACTTCCCTATTATATTAGTTAATATACCACATTGTATTTTGTGAACATAATGAAATAATATAAGGGACTTCACTGGACCATAGACTCTAAAGCCATTGCTGGCTGGTGAAAGAACAACTGTGTATCTATGGGTACCTGCAGACATTCAGGCAGGTTAGAAGGAGATTAGATTTAGTGAAAAATGGACACCCAATCTAAGGTAAGTCAGGATGGTAGAGCTAGTGGCGGGGTGGGGGACGGACCTTGGGGAGCTTGGTGGGACAGGTGGGGTGCATGGGAGAGGTCAGGGAAAGCTAATGGGGCCTGTGGATGCTTGGAGGGATTGGGGGGCTAGCAGGGTCTGTGGGGGAGTTGGTGGTCCTGGAAGTTTTGGTAGAATCAGGGGCACTAGTGGGGTCCACAGGGGGCTTGGAGAGATAGGGAGGCCCTCTCCTCACCCTGGACCAGGGGCTATTTTTATCTCCCCAACCCCCCCCCTTGAGTAACCTCCCCACAAACTTACCCCACCCCACTTACTTTGATCCACTCCTAGCACCAGCAAATACCAGTAAAAACTGGCACCAAGAGCGGCTTGTAAGATTGGGGGGTTTAGCAGGCTTAGGGGAGTGGCGGCTGGCTGGTCCACAGGCATGGGACATTGTACAAGCATTCTCTGCCTGGGGGATGAGGGGCCAGGGGACTAAAAATAGTATGGTGTCTGTGGGGAGGATAGGAAAAGCACAGCCCTAGGGCTCGGGGTTATGACCAGCAGCTGAGCTTTCCTAGCCCTGGGGATGTCCTGGCAATGGTACAAAAATTCAGTTAGCTAGGCCTTGCCTGACCTGATCTAAGTGAGACTACCTCTGAGGTACACTTAACTTACATCAGGTCAGCCATTTTTAGACCGATCTAACCCTACTGAACTTCTGTACAGTTCTCACTTAGAACCCTAGTTAGGTCAGTCTAAGGCCGTGTGTGGATGAAACGAGAGGCGTGTGTGCACAATACTTTAAAGTGAGCTAAATGCTTTGCACCGCATTCATAGTGTTGGTGTTTGCATACCTCGGTGGTATATTGTGCATTAATTCCAGCCTCTGTAGGAAATTTGGCAGTGTAATGTGCCTTAACTGACTTGGGGCACAGCAAAATAAACTCCCTTGAGGAGTTTTAGTTTGCTGCCCCTACAGCTGCGGAGTGAAGCACCGGGCTCTGTGCAGCTCCGTGGCTCTGCAGAAAGCTCAGGAAGGCAGGCTCCACCCAAGATTTTTTTTTCCACCCAGAACCTGCTGCCTGCCTGAGCTGTACATGAGCCCGGTGCTTCCCTCTGAGGCTGCAGTGCCCCCTGGGACTGCTCGAGCTGGGTGCCTGTGGCCAGCTGCCTCCGGGGGGGTGGCTACTGCTGCCACGGAGAGAAGCACCTGCTCCCCCCCACCCCCCAGCCCAGGGGTCCCTCCACCTGCCGGCAGCTCACCCTCCCCTCCCCGCCGGACAGACAGGTAAATCAGCATAGTGTACACACAACATGGAGGTTGAATCAGCCCTAAATTGAAGTGGTTTTAAAACCCCACTTCAATTTAAGGCCTCCATTTCGTCTACACACGCATAAGGTCCGCACCTGGACAAACTAAGATAGATTGTGTGGCCATTTTTAACAAGATCTAATCTCCACCTAACTTCCCTGAATGTCTATACCTAGGCTATATGAATCTGAAGTTTAGCAAAGGATAAATTAACATGGCTGTATGGTATCAGTTCTCAAATAAGACCCCAGTCTCACCAATACATTTACTTATGTGAGAAATCATGGAGCTTCTCACCTATGTAAGAATTTGCAGAATCAATTGCTCTCAAGAGCTCTGTGCTTTTTCTCACTTTTAATAATTAAAAATAGATTTAAGACCATCAAGTGGGATTTCAAACTGTCCATTCCTTGTAAAATGAGAGTCAGAAGCAATGTCCCTTTCATGGAAAGTTGTTAGAAGTCACCAGTTTAAATAAGGTAAACTCCAGGTGGTCTTCCACATAATTATTTGAAGATAAGACTCTGATAAGACTCAAGGCTGGAAACTACCCATTTCTCCTACATAAAAAAAATGTGCAAATAAGAAAAAAAAACCTCTCGAGATCTACTGAAGGTGTTATTCTGATCAGAGTCTTGTCTTCAAACAAGTATGTGGAAGACCAACTGAGTTTACCTTATTTAAACTGGTGACTTCTGATAATTTTCCATGAAAGGGACATTGCTTCTGACTCTCATCATACAAGGAATGGACAGTTTGAAATCCCACTTGATGGTCTTAAATCTATTTTTAATTATTAAAAGTGAGAAAAAGCACAGAGCTCTTGAGAGCAATTTACACTACTAATAATAGCTGTTAACTTGTAAATCTCCTCCAGAAGTTCACAGCTTGGCATTAAAATTCAAAGAAAAATAAAGTGCTTCTAGTGTGAGAAATGTTTACCTGCATCAGAAAGCCATTGTCTTGAAAACACTCAGCTGAGATGAAGGCTGCTCATAATGAAGTTGCTTAGGAACTTCATTTGTTTTCAAAAGTAATTACATAGAATCTGCCCTGGAATATAGTTATAGATGGGACCATCGAGGCAAATTAAATCTTTGAAGAGTAATAGACTTATTAACTTCATAATACCTCCATAAAAAACCCACTCTCTGACTAGCCCAAGCAACAGAATTGCCAACTTCAAGATAAATGGCTGATTTTTAAACTTGAGCTGAGAAATTTATTTTCATTTCAACTATTCCCAACCCATTCACAGATTTTATTGGAAAATCTTTTTGTACAGCTAACTTCTTATCTCTCAATTATTCTGATCCTGTTTGCCTAGTAGGGAAAAGACCAATTTCAAGATTTGAATTTGGGCTTCCTACTTAAATCACTAGCAATTATAGGCTGGCTCACTGCCTGAGAAAAGGCAGGTATTAAAATGTATAGATTTGGGTTTTTTTCTTCTCATTTACAGATGAGTTAATGGAGCTTTGCCTGAGGCTACACAAGGAATAAGTTGCAGAGCCACAAGCTAAGCTGTGCAGATAACTGATTTAGTTCACTTGCCTAATTAAAATTGGGAGTGGAAGAGAAAAGAATTTTTCCCCCTTTATTTTTCTCCAGCCAGCACTATATACAAATAGTGGCAGTCCCCCCAAACCTGCATTTTTCAATGAATAAACTTTTTGCATGAGAAAAATGGCTGTGCTCCAACCAGATATCTGATAAGCAATTCAAGAAAGACAGGAATGATCATATTACAAAGATTTTTCTCCATCAGATGTATTCACCAACTCTGAAAATGAGGTTGAGATCCTAGCTGTCCTCAATAAGTCGAACCTGGAAATAAATACTTAGGACTAAGAGTAAGAGTTTCATCTTAAGAACTGATCTCTGAAGTCCAGTTGAGATTTTACATACCTTTCCACAGGGTCATCGCTGTGAGGGCAATGATGGCATAGAAACCTGGAGCCATGTTGAGTCCAAGGCTGTTTCGAAGCCTTTTGCTTCATTTTGATTTCACTGTTTCGAGCTCGAAACACGCCAAAACAGCTTCGAAATGAAACACCTGGCAACATTTCGCACAGCCCTAGTGCACAGTGGGTGTTTCATTGACTCCAGTAATCCAGGAAGATAGCCCCCACATCTCAAGTTTGTATAAATTTTCTTGATAGAAAATCAATCATATGGTGCTTCAAGTATGGAATTTTTATTTAGGACCATACAGAAAAAAAATCACAGGGACACCAAATATGGAAAAATATATTTTCAAAGAAAAAAAATCACTAACTAGGGATATGATGACAGATGATTTAGTGTGGGGGCAATGACGGCATAGAAAGCCAGGCCCATGTTGACTCCAACAGTGTTACAGTAACAGACTCTAGCAGATACTGAGATGGTGACCGGCCTTGCCGTTCTTGGATCAGGCAAACTGGGATGAAATAATTCAGTTATTTTGTGTGAATACTTATTTCCAAAAGCAACTGCATATTTCAGTTTAGCCTGAGTCAGTAAAAAAAAAAAAAAAATGACTGACGTTAAGTCAAAACACAAGATTTCTGAAATATTCTGAAATAAGTGTCCACAGAAATTTGTACACAAAAAAACAATTAAAACTAGTTACTATGGCAGAAATATGTTTCTAGAGCAGCAGCTAGTGTCAACATAAAGCTCATTGCCCAAACAATCAGTAGCCAGGAGAACTCAAAGAAAACCCCCGCGGCAAGTACAAAGTGAACCAAGTGTGAGGGTGACCACACGTGGTTAAAAGTAGACTATCCAGAACAGAAGTAGCTTTGAACTACCCCAGTGATTCTCATATTTTTGGGGTTGTCCTCCCCTTTTTAAAGGTGGCCATACTGCTGATAGCCCCTATGGTTGTGTGCTACAGATAAGGGGGAAAAAAATATGACACTACAATCACTGTGTAACTTCTTTGACAACTTGAGAGATAGAGAACTGCTCGTTTTTAATTTTTGTTCCTTTTCCAGTATCCATAATACCTCCTTCACTTTTTTATATGCTTTCCCCATATACACTCTAGGAGTTCACGACATGCCCCAATAGCTACTATCAAAGGATATCATCACATCATTATCTAGGAGATGGGTCCTTGACCAAAGGGCCTCCATGATGAAAGGCTTATGCCAGCCTAGTCTTGACTGAAACTTTGGACTGAAGAAGAAACCTGCCTGGACTACTGGTTGGGGATTTAGAGTAAGGACAAATCGCTCAAATATACAGAAACCAGCAAGATTAGATTAGACTCGAATTCACCTGAGGTGCTTGGAATGAGAACCAAAAAGCCATCTAAACGATGAGAAACCTGCAAATCATTCTCTTTCATTTAGAGCCAGAGGATCTGAGTCCGTATCCTTGGTAACTGAGTTTGGGAACAACAAGGCACTCTGGCAACTTCTGCGTTAATGAAAGGCGACGGTGCTTCACAAAGAAAGGTTGATATAACGAAGTACAGGGTTTATCTCCCTCCATCTGGCTTTTCTTTTTACCATTCCTCCTCACAAATTTGGTTCATCGCTATTGCTTTGCTAGTCAAGGAGAAATCTGCATCATTTCGCTGGTCTCCTGCAAGTACGGGACACAGCAGAATAAATAACAAACTCAAGGGTCAAATCGATCATATAATCCTGATGGTGGCATGAAACATGTCTGTTCCCACCCAACCGCTCCTTTTTACGATGCACGACAATATGGAGGGAAGTAGGATTCAGTTTGATTTCTTGTGCAAAGCAAACCAGCAACAGCTAAGAAATGGAAAGTGAGACTTAACATTATTATTTTAGGTGTCCAAGTTGGAGCCGTGTTGGTCTAGAGGAAAAGGCATTCAGTTGGTCTAATAAAAGATATCATCTCTACTAAGAGTCCATTATTATATTATTTATAAGGAGAAATGTGGGGAGGAAGGGATTGAATTAGGCAGAAGAATCAGCCTCTGCTTCAAGTGTCCCACATGATTTCTATCAGTAAGAAAACAGGCTGTACTGAAGATTAAAAAAAAAAACCCACAACATCTTAATGAAATTAATAGAAGGGACAAATGATGGACTGGATCACTATGTTCTCATTTATCTAGAGAATTTATATGGCTCCCATTGCTATGGTATCCAAATACCTCATAGCCTTTAATGCATTTATCCTCACAACATCCCAAGAAGGCAGAGAAACACTTTTATTCTTGTTTTATACTGAAAAACAGAGATTAGGGCCCAGGTCCTTAAGCATGTAATCCCCACTGAAAGCAGAGCGAGCAGCATGAGCTCAATACACACAAGAATGGGTTAACGGATGGTGGGGTGGGATCGGACAACAACCCTCAACACAGCAAGACCTCAGTGTAGGAATACCCATTGGACTCCGCAGAATGTCTCCTGAGCTTAAGGGCCCTGCTTAATTAGAGCATGTAACATGCTTAATCACAGCGGACACTCATGTACGGGAAGCAAGTACGTGGGCTCTGAGGCTGGAGTGTGGAGCTGTGGGGTGTGGTGGTATATTTTTGGTTATTTATTTGGCTTTTTGGTTTTGTTTTCTTTTTATCTCTTTTCCAAAAACAAGAAAGAGAAAGAAAAAGCCCCAATATTTCACTGAATATAGTAGAGTTTTGTGCCACTTCTGATTTTCAAGTTGATCCTAATACTTCACTCTTGCAGGCTTGCCGGGTGGTTTTTAACCCTCTTTTTATCTTATAAATACCTTGGAAGCCGCAGAAGGTTGTTGAGAGTGTGACAAACGTGACTCTCCCTTCTCTTTGTTCTGGGTGGGTTTTGGGGGGGGAGTTATCACTTATTTGATTTTGCTGAAAACGGAACCTTTGTACCTTGGACAAATTCAATAACCATGACTCAATCTACAACCCATACTGAGCTGCCTTCCGTTTCATCTTCCCTATTAAAATCAGCACATAGTGTTTGATAAGTGGAGAAGGGATTGATTACAAGCTATACAAACTCTGCTAAAATGAAGAGATGCACTAGAGTCATGAAAGAGTGGCTGTATTAGTCAGGGCTGCACATGTCGATCTAGCTTCCTTTCAGTCTGAGCAAATGCTTTGTCATCCCCTTCACCTTTGATCTATAGGTGTCATCTTCTGGCCATTATGCATCCCCTTTTCACTTTCATTAAGCATGTATCTGATGGGGACAGTAGCAGCGCTTTCATCAAACTGTCTGTTGTCTTCAAACTCCGGTCAAGTCACCTGCTTAAATGACATTTTGCTGCAGTCCAGGGCAGGCTATGTGAATTAAATGTCAGCCAAAGGGACATGCAGCAGGACGGTGAGGCAGCACTATGGTTTTTATTACCCACAGCCATAATCCATTTCAATAATAGTCAATAAGAAAAGCAATGACTCCAATTTCTGTTGAGGTGCTGATGTCTGCTAGGCTGAATCCTAGAATATTTAGCCTGCCAGACTGAATAAAAGCAAGTAGGGATTATAGTTATCGAAGGACCCAGCAACTCTGTGCAGGATGGTGAATGAGTTCCCATGTGCTACATGTTAGTAGTAACACAAGAGCATCTCATTGCTGCTACAGCTGCTCTGACCACAGATAAGCATCCCTAGTTACATGCACACTGACTGACTTTGTGGTGCCTCATCCAACATCGCTCCTCCTTCCATGCATGCTCCTCCTTCCAAGTTCCACGCAACCCATGTGAGGGGATTAAAAACTGCACAGGAACCCCCCACAACCTTTACATGACAGATCACTCTTCTATGCTGCCTGTTGCTCTGGCACTGATGACAAATTCAATCAGGATTTAGAGACAAATTCAATCAGGATTTAAAGACAAGTTCAATCAGGATTTTGGCAAAAGTCCTGCTGAGCCCTGGCTAAAAATTAACAGCTGCACAGATCCACCAATATCACTACACATTTACTCTGCTAATGTGACAACCGTGAAGTCGCAGTAGCAGGTGCACAGCTGCTCGGCATCGTGTCTTGAGTCAATGCCTCTCTGTGTCCCATGTCCCAAGCTTTTTAAGTCATAGTGAACGTAAGACTAGGAGTCAGCCTGTTGCCTCTACACAGACTACCTTGCCACTAGACTACGTCATACTATTTCACCACCATTAATAAATTCCTCAAACTTAAAAAGCCCAGAAGATAGGTAAAGATATCTGGGTTTATACAGGTTCTTACAGAAGCTGAATGCACTCCCTGAAGAAAAGTGAATTTAAACAATCTCTAGCATTGTATCCTGTGAGCCTCCCAGAAGACATGGCACTGATGCCTTCTGTTTTAGGGGGATATTTGAACAGGATCGAACAAAACTTCGATGACTTTCAAGGGACATGGACATCTGACTCCAATATTGCTTGAGAATGTCAGGGGTCCCTCCAGCTCTAAAGGCAATTTATTATCTCCTGATTTCTCCCATCACAGACAATAGCAAGATGGTTGCCTGTAATTTTCATGTTACTGCTCAAAGGTGTGGACTTTCTCTCACTAACCCTGATATAACCCTAATCCACAGCTAGCAATAGTCACACGTTCGGTTGGGTTTTCATGCCTTTGGTAAGGCAGGCATTCATAGGCTGAGTAGCTACAATGCTGGGAGAGTGAAGCTGCTAAGTGTACTCAGTGGTGTTAACATAAAAATCTCTCACTGCTTTCTGCAGGGGCATGAAATGGAAGAGTTAGTATTTATTACACAACATGACCTAAGCTAAAAAACATCAGTGGGAGCTCATGGTACTCAACACTTTACTAAAAGCTTGCTAATTTTACTGTGATGCTTGAGGAATAAATCTGAATGGTATTTTATATAATCCCAATATTAAATAACCTCAGTTGTACAATGCTGCACCTTCCCAATCCTTCAGGTAACTTTTGTCATGCATTTTATAAAATATTCTTGAATATTACACTGTTTAATAGACTAGAAAACAAATAAATGATTGGACAAAACATCCATTCAGTTTGATCGTTCCCTTGCTAGAACTGTCAAAAATTTTCTCCTTTAGAAAAAGCTGAAAATATATTCATGCAAAATGTTCCCCTCTTAATTGAAAGCACAAATATTTTAGAACCCCAGGGAAGAAGATATTTCCATGAATACCCCAGTAAATAATGGCTACAGTACTCTATCTATTACAGTAATAGCCAGCAAAGGAGCAATCAAGTGCTACCTAATCCTCTTTTATATATGTCTCTTTTATATATTTGCATATGAGGCATTGTAGTGGGCTCTGGATAAAGCTGCTGCTGGAGCATTTCTGGAGGATAAGCTCTGGCAGATGTCTGCTTCTATAGGAAGCATCAACACCTTTCAGGGGCATACCTCGAGTTGTGAGACGCACCTAACTACACTGCCCAAAACAGCCACTGGATTTGCCACCATCAAGAAGCTGAATGTAGTTATGGTAACATGCAAGAAAGACTGACTCTGCCTTACCACAATGGGGAAATAGCCAGGGTTTTGCAGCATGGCTTTTTACCAAAAGGTACCATTTGCAGCTTGGGTTAGTAATAAAAAAATACTTCCCAACATAGATTCCTTGTCAGTGTTAAAGCAGCTCAGACACACATCATTACCTAGAAAATGTACTTTCAAATGAATTGACTTTCTTATTTTAGCTGTTCAGATTTTCAAATCCCTCATTTCTATCTTAATTTGTGAGCCTATTGGCTGTTTTAGCATTCAGATTCATCTGAGAGGATACTGCTGCTCTTCTTTAGAAGACAGGCACTGTTCTAAGGCAACATGCATTAATATTTTCAACATAAAGACACATCACACCCCCCATTTTTACACTGCTTTCCCAATGGAAACCAAGAGGGAGGAGTGCAGGTTAAAATGCATTTCAGGATACCAGTGAAGGGAATTCACTGTGCAGTGACTCCTCCAAAATTAACTCTGCTCTCTGGATATAGAGACTTATGATTTGAGATGCTGAATACCCTTGACTCCCAATGATTTCACTGGTAGTATAGTTATTTTAGCATACAAGTTTTCCAATTGATTGATTGCATGTAGAACAGTTGAATTTATAATTATGTCTTATTGCTTTGGACACATATCCTCTGTAGAACTAATATAGTTTTTTTTGGATGAATTAAACAACTTGATTCCTCTACTTATATTTTTTAAAGAAACACAAAATTATGGGCCCAGTCCTAGAACCATGGGAGTCATATTGACAAGCCTTTAAAGTCCCCCCAGGAGCTCCTTACAGAAATAAAGACTTGTTAGGGCTACAAACCAGTTTTCCAGAAATGCTCATTTTTGTATCCAGGTCTGGGTTCAAGCTTTCCAAAGAGCTCACCATGTTGTGTGCTGAGCTGCTTTGAAACTCTGGGCAAAGTTTTCAAAAGTCTCTTTGACTTTTGCAGGGACTTGGGATTATACATGTATTAGGGGTTTATGAAACATCCCATTGTCTAACCATATTTTCCACAATGGAAGCTGCTAATTGCTGAACTCTTTTGAAAACCCAGCTCCATGTAGAGAATAGAAACCTTCTGAGTAAGCAAATACATCAAATGCAACTTAATACCAAAGGAAATATTTACTGGTTTCTTTTTTCAAAGTCTAAATTTAAAAAAACAGAAATGTGCTCCTTACACACCATCTGATCTTCCTTTCAAAAAAAGTTTTCCTACTCACCATGTCATTTTATAGCTTTAGCACTTCATCACTTTTTATATTGGTGTCTAATGTTAATAATTCTTTTCCTCTTTTTGTATTATTGCCTCTTAGACATTAACATTAAGCTGTCGTTTTACCACTTCACTGTGGTTTCCTTAGGCAAAAATCACTTAATTCTTTCAGAATCTCCTTGCAACTCAAAGTCTTAACTAAATCCCTCCATGTCATTGTGACTGCCCTTCTCGACCTTTGAAAAATGAAGCTGATTTGTCCTCAGGTCGCGTTCTTCCTTTTCAACGGATGGCTCCTTTCCATCCTCAGAGGGGAGCCTCAGAAGCAAGAGGGAGATAAAATTGCCAGATTTCATAGTAAAAACGTACAAAATATGATTTGTCTTCAGCTGTCCATCTAAGAAGGCTGCAAGATGGGTCCAGGAATAAACACAGATGGCCAAAAGAAATGATACCATGGATGAATCAGACCTAAAATCCACAATTTTGTTTAAATAAAAATCCCTCCATTCTCCTTTGAAAATCACTCCCCATTTTTCATCCACGTCTATAGATTTTTTCCCAGTATCAAAATTCTAACTACCATATTTACTCAAATATAAGATTACACTGACTATAAGATGACTCCCCCAACATTAGATTCTATATACAGAAAATTTATAAATTTGTTATAATTTTCCAGGTATAGAATCTAATTATTGTAGTTTGCCTTGAATTTGTCCCCCTTCCACTGCTACAGCAAGGAAAATAAGCCTTAGAGAGCTCAGATAGCCCCCTTGCCCTCTGTCCCCCAAACTTCTCCTTGCACCCCTTCCCTTCTCTCCTTCCTGTCAGAACCTGCTCTCCCTGAGTACGTGGAAAAGAGGAGCAAACTTGAAAGTATCGACCTTGAAATATATGTGTGCAAATTACTACAGGTACCCATAGACTTAGTTCCTCCAGAAATGATGCATTTTACCTTTTTTTGGGAACTGCTACAAGTTTTAACACAGGTACTCCATAAACATATTTTAAGCAGCACTTTTGTACCTGCTTATATATAGTACAAACTATGCATTGATATTAGCCCAAAGCCAAAAGGCTCAAGGTTTATCTTGCTTCACTGGGCTGGGCTCCAGCAAAGTCAACAACATTTCAAGCCATGGTGACCCCACAGTTCAGCACTGCTCAGTATGCGTGTACTACAGATAACACCCCAAAAAAGGACCCATGTGCTAATTAGCCTCCTACTCATGACTGGAACAGGGGTTTCTTGTCACAAGTCCTGGGATCCTCCAAAAATGTATATGCAGAGGCATGAGCAATTGGTGCCTCCCAAGTCTGGGGGGGCATCAGATCATTGACAGGGGGAGGGGGTCCCCCACGGCCGATCGCCAAGCTGCTGGCACTTCCAGTTTCGTGGCTGGTGCTTCCAGGGGGTGCACAGCCAATCTCACCCACGTGCACCCCCTATATGTCGCCAATGTGCAAAAGAGACACGTGGCAATCTGGTTTGGCTCCACCTCGTGGAGGACGGGGCCACACTAACCATATGTGACAGGCTGCAAGAGGGAGAGACAGAGGGATTCTGGGTGAACTGCTTGGGGGCCTATTTGGTAATGTTCACCAGACATTTAAGGCTGATGAAGAATTTGGAATCACTGGAAATGGGAAAGAAAGGAACAGCTCAGCTGTGAGAGTGAAAAGGAAGTCAAAATTATTTACTCACCATGACTTTAAATAGGAGTTGGCACTGACAGGCACTGCACACAATGGGCACCGTCTTTTATCTTTTCACATGGGCTGCACTAACCTGTCCATGTGGTAAGTTCCCATCAGTCTGTTTGCCCAATATGGGTCATCTGTTTTATAGTCATGGTCAGTGTTGGCTGCATGTATTCAGCTTTGTAGTTGGTTTCTAGGCCTGTGCGAAGCGGCTAGTATTCACTTCAGATTCGGATTCAGCCGATTCGGGGGACAGTGATTTGATTCGGTGATTCAAATCACTGTCCCGAATCGACTCAGCCTAATCTGATTTGGCCGCTGCTGAATTGGTCGAATCTCTGAATCAGACAGGGGATGGGGCCTGTCGGGGGTCCCACCATGGTCCCCTCCCCCATCCTCCAGCCCTACCCACTTACCAGCATGGAGTCTGGGTCCAGCTCCATGCGGCAGCGAGCAGGGACTGCCCAAATCTCCAAAGCTCTCTGAATCTTTTCCAAATTGATTCAGAGAGCTTCGAATCAATTCAGACCATTGTATTGGTCTCCTGATTCAATTCAGATTCAGAAATTCAGCTGCTGAATTAGGCCAAATCTCCTCAGAATCGAATCAGCACCTCAAGCTTCGCACAGCCCTATTGATTTCTATTACTGAGCACATGCTGCTTTTGGTAGTAGTTTAATGACAGACAATGTCTTTAATAAGGTTTTCTTGTATACAAATGTAAGACAATGAGCTTTTTTCTTCCTCTTGTGCCTTTTATTAGAGTAAATATGGTAATTTGATGTGTGAGTTATTCCTTCAGGAACAACTTTACTCTTTTCTTTATAAATGGTAGAGTATTATCTGGCCATGTGTTTTATCCGTGGAACACCCCATTTTCAGAACTGTAAGGGTGAAATCTTAGTGCCATTGAGGTTAACAAGCCTCATTTGGCATTTATACACATGCTCACCTCAGACTTCCAGGTTCTAACATCCTAATTCCTTAGAAAGATTTACTTTGGTTTAGATATGTTGAAACAATTAATGTCTCTTCATTATTTTTCAGAAGAAATGCTTGCAGAGCAGTCACAGGCTTGCAGAATTTTGCAGAGCCACATAACACCATCAGCTGTGAAGCAGATATATTAACATCAATGTGTGTTTTTTTATTTTAAACCCATGGTACAATATGGTCCATTGGCAATGCATAGGGGGTGTACGTGGGTGCACATGCACCCCCTGAGATCGGCCGTGCAGCCGTTGGAAGTGCCAGCAGTGAAACTGGAAGTGCTAGCAGAAGTGCACTGCTGGTTTTGCCGCTGGCTCGGCAATCAGTGGCTGGGGATCCCACCCCCCCCCAGTCGGCTCTCAGCCCCAGTCGGCATTCAGTGGCTGGGACCCCCCCCCACCCCCCTATCAGCGACCTGGTGCCCCCCCAGACTCAGGAGGCACCAGTTGCCCATGATATGGCCCAATGTTTACTTCAGTACAGGGCGGGAAAAAGATACCACTCTTTCTTGCCAATGAATTTCCATGAATTGCAGGGTTTTAAGAAGAGTAGGACAAAGCTTCCAAGAATTATACCTTAAGACTTACTAAGCCTCTTGGAAAGAATATAACTAGCCCTGTAAAATTATTTCTTACTTAAATTACAGCATGTCAGTAATTCTGTTGTAGTCATGGGAATGAAAACTAGCATCCCACTACCGCTTATTTGTACTACAGTAGTACTTTGAGGTGCCAGCCCTGGCTGAGCATCCATAGTACCAGGCAGTTAAAATATACATACATAGTAACAGCGGTATGTAACTGCACTGTTGGTGATTGTATATTCATGCTAGTGACTGCATTGTAATGGTAGGGGAAAGCAAATTATGTAAATACAGAGTCTAAAGCATTTAGATACAGTTTGGGTTGAGACTGTTCTTCTCAAAATGCCCACTTTATTTCAGACTTCATCCCTTTTCCCCTTTATCTGGTTTACTAACCCCAGTGTGAGACAGGGAATGGTGGAAGCTGGTCTTAGGGACCTTGGTAAAGAAGCACAGCACATGAACTCTGAAACCTAGGTCATGCCAACAAGAACAGAATTTCCACAAGCTAAAATTTCCACAAAAATGAAAAGTCTCCCCGCTGACAACTGTCTCCTCCCCACAGGTTTGTACAGCACCAGCCCAGTAAGTTGCCTGTCCCCCAAGTGGAGCATCTAGGCACTGCAGCAATACAAATGGAAGACGCAGAAGAAATGCAAACCACTATTACTAATTACATAAAGTAAATCGGCTAAATCCCCTTCTGGTCCAACTTCAATAAGCTGCTCTGCTCATAATACATTAGTCATCCTCCAAAGTGTATGCAAGTTGTTGTTGCTGTTATAATTTAGAAAAGTGTGACATGTATTTAACTGGGGGTGGGGGGAAGCATTTCTGCCCTACTCTAACCTTATCAAGCAATATGGAAAAAACACAGACATATGTCTGGGGGAGGCTGTTGGTAGAACGTGGGCCATGCTGAGTATTCTCTGGATTTGTGAAGTCCTCAGGACAGTAGGCGCTCTGGTTCCAACCCACTAAGAGATACATTTGGCTTTTTCTTCAGTCAATTCAAAAGCAATTTTTTTTGGAGCATCAGTGGTGCTGAAGTAAAGGTACTTTTTGCTGGATCAAGTTCTGTCCATGGAGATATGAAAGATTCCAAGGATCTGGAGGCAGACAGCTCAAGATAAAGTAGTAGTATCCCAGTTTCTAAAAATAATGCCAATGACGCTTACCTCAGAAACAAAAGTCACCTGCAAAAATATAGGCTCCACTATAGCACCGTTGGTCACCTACAGGCAACCAAAAATCATCTTGTGCATTCTCTGGGTTAGCAGGAAAAGACACTTCATTTTTAGGACCAATGGAGGAAAGGTGTCTCAGGTAGACAGCGGACCAAAAAAACCCTTTGGAGGCTGTGGGAGAAATAAATGCAGGAGAACAATGAAAATGCCCTCAGGAGCAGAGTGAAGTGGGATATGTTACCTGAACCTGTTTGTGGGCTCTTCCTGAGCAGAGGCAAAGGAACTGTATTTGGGGTCCTTCTTTCAGAGGAACAAGAGTTCACCAGGAAAAGAGGGTTCAACCATCACATCCCCAGAACCACGATTTCAGGTCTTTGGTCTCCAGCAGATCTCTGCTCCCCACCTTCCTGCATCTGCCCCTCTGGCTTCCATTCTCCTGGGCAACATTTAAATCACCTTAACCTTGATTAGGGCAAACTAAATGTAATGCTTCTTTGCACCCTTAGGCAATAAGAGTTGTTGGGTGCAAAAGAGAGGGAAGAAACTTTCAGGGCTCCAAGAGCAATCCAGACATGTAAGGGAATAAACTAATTCAGCACACACCCATGTTCTGCCATCTGAATAGCCAATACCTCACTCACTTTTGGCCACTTTAAGTCTTGTAAGTGCTTATGGCTGCTGCCTAGTCCCTCCCCAATGGTGTGTTGTCCACCACAAAGATCCCCAACCAGAACTAAAGGATATCCTATGTATTTCTTAAGCTGTAAGTTAGTTTAATAATGTCTTCCAAATATCCAGTCACTTAAGGTACTTATGCCCAGATCCTGTTTATGGGCAGGATGGCTGATCTTCTGGATTTAAACTAAGATTGCTGGGGGATGGGGATACAGAAATTCAAACATGTCCAGAGATCAACATACAAGTAATCCCTGTAGATAGGGACACTGGGAGAGCCACTTTTGCAGGAGCTGAGGGAATATTTCTCCATCAGTGGAACAGGAAGGCGAGGGCCTCATTAGGACTCAGGTGTCTATATACTAATGCCAGGAGCATGGAGAACAAGCAGGAGGAGCTAGCCCTCCTACTCTCCAGGGTGCATTATGATCTAGTAGGGATTACAGAGACCTGATGCGAGTCCTCATACAACTGGAGTGTAACTGCAGAGAGCTACACCCCGCATAGAAGGGCCTGGGTGGGGAAGAAAGGTGGAGGTATTGCTTTCTATGTGAAAGAGCAGTACACCCTCTTGGTCCGACATCGAGTCCAAAAATGGACAGCTTGAAACCCTCTGGGTCAAGTTGCGGGGTGGGGGTGATGCACAGCGAGAGAGACCTCACTGTAGGTGTATACTACAGACCACCAAACTCATGAGCCATTTGGCTTTGGAATAATACTGTGCCAAAGTGCTGCTCCAAACTTGCAGCAGTTTCATAAAAAAAGGTAACACGCATGACATCTGGATGAATTAAGTCTATGGATACTATATTGCAAATTGCTACAGCCATGTTTAATTTCATGGTCACTGTTTTCAGATTTGTTCCTCGCTTCCATGTACTCAGGCGGGAGCAGGGTCTGACAATAAGGGGAAGGGGAAAGGGCTGCCAGGGGAAAAAGTTGTGGGGAAGGGCTACCTGATCCCCCAGATTTATTTTCCCTGCTGTAGCAGTGGGAGGGGGACAAATTCAAGGTAAACCTCCAATAATTAGAAACTCTACCTGGAAAATTATAACAAATTTATAAATTTTCCATATACAGGTTTCCCTCGCTTTACGCTGTAGATGCATTCCCAGAAAATGGCGCATAAGTCGAATTCGCATAAAGGGAACCCACTTTACAATATAACAAATAGGGATATGTTCTAAGACCTCGACTGTACTGACCCCCAGACCCATTTCTATCACTTTTACAAGACAATTCTGGTACTCACCAACATCAGACAGTGCACACAAGCACAGCGCACTATCATAATGGGGATGGCAACTACAGAAACACGTATCGCAGACAACGAGCGAGGAGCACAGATCCACATGGGAGACTATATTTTGGTGCGCGTCACTCCCACAATGCACCGCACAAAGCAGCTGACTGCGGGCTTCCACCACACTGATCTCATGAGAGTGAATTTATCTCACATATACAAATTTTGGTATAAAAAGGGTCATTGCATAAGAGCAAATTCGCACGTACAAACCCGCATAAAGGAAGGGAAACCTGTATAGAATTTAATTATTGGGGGGTTGTTTTATAATCAAGGTTTTCTTCTATTCAAGTCAATACAGCATTTTGGTACCTGACCCCTATTGAAATCAATCAGAGAATCAAAGAGGAGCACAGGCCTTAAAGGGGCTCTACTTCCAGAGAGAAGGAAAACTAGCAGGGGAGTATGGGAGTCACTGCAGGTCCTCTAAATAAAGGATATTAAATAGGAATTAGGCACCAAAATACCTTTGAGGACCTAGATCTTAATCCTGGGTGAACAAAGGATCTGACAATGTAAAAAAAAAAAAAAAAAGGTACAGTGTTAATGTATATTGGCAGCAGGGATGTATTATGCATCCCAAGCACTCATTACCATCTCAGACTTAAAGGAGTCTGTGCTTTTCAAGTACAAGACTGTACCAATGAGAAAAGAGTTGCTTTTCCATGTGAAGTCCTGCTTTCATTAACTAGTTAACCTAAATCCCCTTGTGCAAAATAAAAGGCAAGTTCCATTTCAGTAGATCGGTAATTGCATGGCAATCTCAGCGACCATCACAAAACAAATTCTTTGGCATGTTGGTCAGGTGTTAAGCTTCAGCTTTATTGCCCTGGTCAATACATTTATTTTTTTGTTTAATATAACACTAAAAACATTTACAGAACGGCACAAATGTTTTCTGGTAACATATGCTCAGTGCTTCTCTGTTCTACCTCAAGCAATTTGCTGACAATCAGGTTTTTGCAGAATTAGATATGAATTTGAATCGAGGAGCTGCAGTCCTGACAGGCGCAATCATTCCCTTGCCCTCCTTTCTCTACTGAAAAAGGGTTCTACTTCATGCCACAGCCAACAAGAAACCAGGATGCTTCAGGGGCGAGAAACAACAAGGGAAGAATGAGATGATTTGGAAAAACTCCAGCAGATCTGAAGCTTCCCTTTTATACTATTATTAATATGAAACAAAATGAAAAAATATCTGTAGGAAAAAAAGGCTAAGAATTCCCCTCAGAAAGATCTGAAACAATAAGACCAAAACAGAAGATCTGAGGACTCACAGCTTAGAGTAGGAGGGAAATACCCAGGCGACTTGCAAGGCTGGGAGTGATCTTCAGACAGCCTAAGAGAATTTTTCAAGCAAATGGATTCAGAGTATTCAGCTAGAAGTGTTCAACATGACACAAAACAACAGGGAAAAAAATAAGTGGGACCAACTTGCAAAAATGGGATTTGGAAATGAGAGTCTTACAATCCTCCAGGCTACCTGAACTGCTTAGCAAGTTTCAGTAAGGAATAAGGGCTTTATGAAATATGGGTGATGTTTTTCATCCACAGCAGAATAGTTTCAGTTTAATTCAACTGAAACACTGCTTGCAAAATTGGAACTGAAGGTGGATTTGGGTCATCACAGGAAGCTTCTTAAAACTAACATAAAAATGATCTAGAGAAATTAGAGGTGAGGTAGAATAAAGACCTTTCTTCAAAGACAGAGCCACTGCAAGGAAGAGTACTAATCAATCACCAATGACTTGGACTGTCTCTTTTCCCTACACATCCCTCACAACATACTAGACTCCTTTTCCTCTACCGCTTCTTTGGTCCCTGTGTTTACACCACACCCCCAACCCACACTGTGGCTCCAGTCATAGAATAATAGAATCATAGAAAACTAGGGCTAGAAGGGACCTCAGGAGGTCATCTAGTCCAACCCCCTGCTCAAAGCAGGACCATCCTCAACTAGATCATCCCAACCAAGAATTTGTCTAGCCAAGTTTTAAAAACCTCCAAGGATGGAGATTCCACCACCTCTGGGTAACCTGTTCCAGCGTTTTATTACCCTCCTAGTGAGAAAGTTTTTCCTAATATCTAACACAAACCTCCCATGCTGCAACTTAAGACCATTGCTCCTTGTTGTGTCATCTGTCACACTGAGAACAGTCCAGCTCCATCCTCTTTGGAACCACACTTCAGATAGTTGAAGGCTGCTTTAAATCCCCCATCAGTCTTCTTTTCTCCACACTAAATAAGCCCAGTTCCCTCGGCCTCTCCTCAAAAGTCCTGTGCACCATTTTTGATGGCCTCCACTGGACTCTCTCCAATTTGTCCATGTGCCCATCTCAGCTCAATGATCTACTCCCGTGCTGCCTTGGCACGTGTGCCTGGTCTCGGACATGAACCAAGTTCATGCGAACCCTGGGGAGGTCCTCAATCACCTCAGGAGAAACCCCAAAACTCACCTGCCATGACTTCAGATGGATCTTCAGTGGTGGGGGCTCCTGTTGAGGGTACATCCAGAGTTGTCACGTCCCTCGGAGAATGTATACAGGGCTCCACCTCCCCTACACCCCATCCATATACCAGCCCTCGAGACAAGCCTCAAGTTCTTTCTACAGCTTGCCCTACGGTGATGTCAGTCTAGGATTTCCACGCTCCCTTTTCTTTGGATGGTTTTCCTTGATTTTGATTGGACCCAGGAGTCTCTGGATGTTCCACCTTTGGAGACATCTTTCTGGTATCCTGGAGGTTTTAATTGGCGCCTCCGATTATGACCACACCTTCTCGCCACCTGTGTTCCCCTGCAGGAACCTCCAGCACAAGATACAACAAAAGAATGATGAGCAAGCCTATGCTATGTAAGGAGAAGAAAGAGAACAAAGGAAAAGACAAAGAGCTACTCCGGGTGACCAGGAACACTCAAAGGAAAAGAAAGAAAAAAAAAGAAAGCAGGTCTGTAGAAAGAAGGGAAGGGAGGGGATCGTTGGGCCAAGCAGCCCTCCTTTTCCCCCTGAGCCTTAAACCTAGCTCAGCACATCCTACTGGCTTGGTTCCGAGCTTTCACCCCAGCAGGGGTCTTCCTCGGCTCTTCTCTGAGCCATCTCTAGTCCTGCACCCCAGTGTTGCCCATAGACGACGTGGGACACTCCTGCAGCCTCTTCTGCCATTGACGCCTGCCTCTGCATCCCCTCATCCTGTCCCCACCGGTGCTGGGTGCACCCAGCATGGGGGACCCCTGTAGCCTCTTCAGCTCCCGGTGTCCCCACCTGTCCATTTTTGGAGCTGGCTTTTATCTTCACTGGGTGAAATCTCCTGCTGATGTCACCCAGCACCAGCTGTAGATAAGTGCAGCTGATGAACCACATAGGCATCTCTTCCCGGCGCATTCTCTCTTGTTCTCGGTGTCCTGAAAGGGATAAGTTTTTCTCTTTTCTGTGTGTTCCGGGTTCCCCCATGGGTGGGGGTTCTTGTTTCCCCATGCTTGTGGCCCTGGGACAGTCCTCATCCTTTTTGTAATGGGGGTGGGGGTGGGAGGCAAAACTGGACACACTACTCCAGATGTGGCCTCACAAGCGCTGAATAGAGAGGAATAATCACCTCCCTCACTCCGCTGGCAACACTCCTGATAATGCAGCCCAGGATGCTGCTAGCCTTCTTGGGAACAAGGGCACACTTCTGGCTCATATTCAGTTTGTTGTCCATTGTAACCCCCAGGTCCTTTTCTGCAGAGCTGCTGCTTAGCCAGTTGGTCCCCAGCCTGTACCAGTGCATGGGATTGTTCCATCCTAAGTGCAAGACTTTGCATTCTCCTTTTTGAACCTCATGAGATTTCTTTTGGCCCAATCCTCCAATTTGTTGAGGTTTCTCTGAATCCTAGCCTTACCCTCCAGTGTATCTACCACTCCCCCCAGCTTGGTGTCATCTGCAAACTTGCTGAGGGTGCTCTCTATTCCATCTTTCAGGCCGTTGATGAAGATATTGAACAAAACCAGCCCTGGATCGACCCCTGGGGCACTCCACTTGATCCAGGCTTCCAACTAGACATAAAGCCATTGATTACCCTTTAAGCCCGATGATCCAGCTAGTTTTCTATCCACCTTGCAGTCCCTTCATCCAACCTCTATTTCCTTAGGTTGCTTGCAAGAATGTTGTGGAAGACTGTGTTAAAAGCCTTGCAAAAGTCAAGGTATATCACATCCACTGCTCTCCCTGCATCCAGAGAGCCAGTCATCATAGAAGGCAATCAAGTAGGCCAGGCATGACTTGCCCTTGGTGAACATGCTGACTGTTCCTAATCACCTTCTTCTGTAAGTGCTTAGAAATGGATTCCTTGAGAACCTGCTCCATGAACTTTCAGGGACCAAGGTAAGGATCACTGCTTTGTAGTTCCCTGGATCCTCCTTCTCTTTCTTAAAGATGGGCACTATATTTGCCCTTTTCCAGTTGTACAGGACCTTTCCCAATCACCACAATAATAGCCAGCAGCCCTACAATAGCCAGTGGCTCTGCAATCACATCAGCCAACTCCCATGTGTCCAGCCCCCTGGACTTATACACATTCAGCTTTTCTAAATAGTCCCTAACCTCTTCTTTTGCCACTGTTGACTGCTCACCTCCTCTCCAGACTGTGATGCCAGGTGCAATAGTCTGGGAGCTGACCTTGTCTGCGAAGATTGAGGTGAAAAAGGCATCAAGCACTTCAGCCTTTTCTGCATCCTCTGTCACTAGGTTGCCTCCCTCATTCAGTAAGGGACCCAACCCACATATTCCCTCATCTTCCTTCTTGTCCCTTGCTAGCTGCAATTCCAGTTGAGTTTTAAGCTTCCTTATTTCATCCCTGCATGCCCCAGCAATACTCTTATACCCCTCCCTAGTCATTTGTCTAAGTTTCAACTTTTTTAAGCTTCCTTTTTGTGTTTCAGCTCACTGAAAAGTTCCCTAAGCCAAGCTGGTCTTCTTCTATATTTGCTAGTCTTCCTAAATATCAGAATGGTTCATTCTTATGTCCTCAGGATGGCTTCTTTAAAATACAGCCAGCTCTCCTGCACTCCATTCCCGACCCCCATCCCTCCAAAGCTGGCCTCCCAGGGGATCCTGCCTATCGGTGCCCTGAGCTTTTCTGAAGTCCAGGATCCTTACTCTGCTGCTCTCCACCCTCCCTTCCTTCCTTCCTTCCTTCCTTCCTTCCTTCCTTCCTTCCTTCCTTCCTTCCTTCCTTCCTTCCTTCCTTCAGGATCCTGAACTCAGTCATCTTGTGGTTGCTGCTGTCCAAGTTGCCATCCATTACTATATTCCCCCACCAATTCTTCCCTGTTCGTGAGCAGCAGATCAAGAAGAGCATGGTCCCTAGTTGGCCGCTCCAACACTTGCACCAGGGAGTTGTCCCCAGTGATCTCCTAAAACTTCCTGGATCACCTGTGCACTGCTGTATTGCCCTCCCAGCAGATGTCAGGTTGACTGAAGTCCCCCATGTGAACCAGGGCCTTGGATTGGAAAACTTCTGCTAGCTGTTTGAAGAAAGACTTATCCACCTCATCCTCCTGGTCTTGTGGTCTATAGCAGACATCCACCATGACATTCCCCTCGTTACTCTTCCCTCTGAACCATAACCCAGAGACTTTCAATAGGCCTATCTCCAGTTTCATACTGGAGACCTGAACAATCATACTGCTCTGTTACATAAAGAGCAACTTCTCATCCTCCTCTCCTTTGCCTGTCCTTCCTGAACAGTTTATACCCATCCATGACAGTGCTTCAGTCACATGAGCTATCCCATCAAGTTTCTGTTATTCCAATCACATCATAGTTCAATGACTGTACAAAGATTTCCATCTCGTTTCTCAGGCTCCGTACATTTGTATACACCTGAGGTTGCTAGTTGATTGCCCTACTTTCTCAGGAGGAATGAGGAGTATCCTCCTGCTTGTGCTTCCTCAAGGTCACCAGCTTCCTCACTTACCTCAGGCCTTTGGTCTCCACGCCCCCGACAAACCTAGTTTAAAGCCCTCCTTTCTAGGTTAGTGAGCCTGTCTGCAAAGGCGCTTTTCCCTCTCTTCATCAGGTGGATCCTGTTTCTTCCCAGCAATCCTTCTTGGAACAACATCCCATGGTCAAAGAAGTCAAAGCCCTGCTAGTGACAACATCTGCGCAGCCATGCATTGATCTGCAGGATGTATCTGCTCCTGCCTGAGCCCTTCCCCTTGACTAGAAAGATCTTGTACCCAGAGCCCCAAGGTCACTTGTGATTTGCTCAGGGTCACCCCTGGCAGTATCATTGGTGCCTACAGGGATGAGCAGCATGGGATAGTAGTCAGAGGGCTGGGTTAGTCTCAGTAATCCTTCCATGGCATTTTAGATCTGGGCAAGCAGTAGATATCCCGAGATAACAGGTCAGGTTGGCAGATGGATGCCTCTAGCCCCCACAGAAGGGAGTCTCCAACCACCACCACCCACTGCTTCCTATACTGATCCCTGAAGCTGCCATGTAGCAAATCAATGCAGCATTTGCTATGATTCTAGCTGACTTCTACCTGTTTCTCTCCTGTACCACTCAATTCCACAGGCTGTTTGAAGAAGGCTGAAGGAACTTCAGTATCTATGTTCCAGTGTTTTCTCCACCCTTGATAATGAAACTGATACTTGAATATTAAGGAGTGAATCTCTGTCCCAAGTAGGTGTGTCCTCCAAATGCATGGCCTAAGAGGTGCACGTAGTACAGCTTCCAGACAAGTCAAATGGAGTGTCCTCTTGATCTCAGAGTGGCGGCAGAACTTTAAATGAGACACAATCCCAAGTGCTGGGTTTTGCAGGATCCAGTGGGAAATCCCAACTATCAGCTGAGATTTGCTCCAGGTATGGATCTGCTTCCCCTGGTCAATTTTGGAGGCTTTAAGACTTCATTTCCAGTTACAGATGCTTCTTATTCAAAGAACCTTTTGTAACTGAAAAGTAAGGAGATGTGCATACCAAGGAGTGCTTGGTAACAGGCTTGAAAGCACCTATATTAACTTTCAGCTAAGTAACAAACATACCTCTTGATTCATGCTTACTATGTGGAGGCTGAGAAAAAAAATACTGCTTACTTTTATCCCAACTTAATATTTGAGCATGAAGACAGACAGACAACATAGCAAATATATTTGAGTGCTGGAGCTCGTTTCTTCTGCCTCCATCTCTCTATTTTTTACCGTGCTCTCACAATATTTTCTTCGGGTCACTCGGAAATTTCATGCAAATTGTGCAAAGCCATTCTAATTTACTTGGGAGTTCCAGGAACACACTTCTGCTATTACTAGAAAGCGCCTTTTGGCTTGAAAGGGATGCAGCCCTTTAGCCAATTGCCATTTCCATCTGCCAAATGCCCCTGGTCAAAAACTCAGAATTTCCAGCTCACAGGAAAATGGATATTTTCAAAGATTCCCCCAAAAATCAAAACTCTGAAAAATTTAGAGTTTTAAAATAAAAATTGTGTGCTTTCATCTTAATATTACTTTTACATTAATTACCACATGACAGTAGATAGGAATACATAACATGACTGGCTTTGATATTATGTTTCGTTGGACATAATTATGGTATTCTATTTTATACTTTATTTAACAAAAAAAGACTGGTTGCTACTTAGTACTGGTTGAACTATCTCAAGCTGAAGCTACGTTTAAAAAAAAAAACACAAAATGTTTCAACTCTTTTGTTCAAATGACAAGTCAGATGATAAAGACACATAAATATACAAATCATATATCCAGACCACATGATCTGGAGAAGTTGGTGCAAACAGCATCTTGGTATTGAATGACGTCTTTAGTCCTTTTGATGGAGTTACAGAGCTTCTTCCTGGGGAGTTGGTTATTGGTGGTCCCCGATGTATAGGCCATCAAGCACTTTTCACTGGCATTAAAAAGAAAACATAACTAAACCCATTTTTCTGTCCAATAACTCTGACAAGACAGCACATTTGTCTGCTCTGTTCAAAACATAAGTGGTTCTTAAGAAGTGCTATTACTAAGGACCACTGTAATTGGGGCTTCAGGGAAAGCCTGAAATTTAACATTTCCACCCAAAGCCCTGGAAAACTGATTTGCCCAGAAATGGCCTAAAACCACAGGAGAGAGGGAGGGCAGAGAAAAAAAAGTTTTTAAAAAAAATGAAAACTTACCTGAACCATGGAGAAGAGAGGCAGCAGAGCCCAGAAACAATTAATTCGAGGTCCCATGCGTTTCCAGGAGTACAGCCTCCCAGGGCTAAGCCAATCAGGTTGTTTGATTCCCCGTTCTGGCAGGGAGTTTAAAAGCCCTGCCCAAAGTGAAGCAGGTAAGTACCCCCTACCCTAAGTTATAGGCATGCTGAGTGCCTGCTGCCACAGCCGGGCATGAGGCTCAGAGTGCCGCTGCCGCAGGGGCTTCACCCCACCCAGCACAGCTCTCCCGAGCCCCACTTTGCTTTGCTGCCATACAGGAGCAGAGGGGAATTTCCCCCTTCCCTTCTCTGCATGGTGGGGCAGAGCAGGGCTCAGGAGACCCATGATGGGCAGGAAGAAGAATTCTAAGTGGTGAGCTGTACTGTCTTAAAACATCTGAAGAACAGCCTGTGTGCTGCTGTTCAATGCTAATCAACGTGGGAGAGCCTGCCGTGAAATATGCCTGAAATTAGCTCCAGTGAGCCACAGCCAACAAGAAATCAGGATGCTTCAGGGGAAAGAAACAATAGCGGTCCCTAGCTATTACAGGTTTTTGTACTACACCCTGTCCAGCTACCACTGCCACACCGAATGTATAGCTCATTATATGTAGCACCGTAGTAAAATTTTGCATCTGAGGGGTCAGGAGGAGGGCTCCAGTGAACTAGGAGGTGGGAAGAGAGGGGAGGAAAAGCAATTCTCTCAAGATTCCTATGTAGAAGGTCATTTTATCACTCATATAATGGTATGAATTGTACATTTGCATTTCTATTTACTGCTCCTATTCATGGCATTATTTGAATGGATATGTACTCATAAAGTGGGATGCTGCAGGCTCACCTGAGCTTACTTTCTATTCTTGGTTTCCAAGAGAGTGTTCATTTTTCATTGTAGCTTCAGCAAATCCACTTAGCTTCTGTGGATTTATTAAAAGCAATTGAGGTTCACAATAACAGTGCAAATCCTATTAACAGAGATTTCTCTTCTGAACATTTGTTAGAAATTCCAAATAATTACTGCACATTATGTACAATGCATTAGCTAAAATGAACAAATAGATCAATTACTATACAAGATATGCGGCACAAAGTTGCCCACAATGCTATTAATGTTAATGAGGCTGAATTGTCCTAAGTATCTTTAAAAAGGCACTTCCACTCACTAATATAATAATCACATTTAACTATTTATTCATGGCTCATGGCCATGTATATTTAAATAAGATTATATAATGTTCCAATTACATGGATATATTTTCTTTTATTACATGTGGCCTGGTTTGTATTGAAGACTGTAAGCCATATAGCAAACCAACTAAAAAAAAGTCTAATTAGCAATTACAGACAGTTGCTATCCAACTTTTCAACCATGTACTTGTTCTGGAATGAGGAAGTTAAATACAGCAAAGCATTTTTGATGAACAAGCAATGGAAATCAAGAGTTACAAACACAAAAAACATGATAAACAGATGAGTAATACAGAGAATTTCACGATAATGTTGTATTGCCGAGGAAGGAGAGAGTATGCAAATAAGAAAGGCAATCGAGCAATTGTTGCCTAAAAAATCTGTTATGAAAACAATAGTAGGTGTCAAACAAGCTCTTTCAGACCTGTTGAATATGCATAAAAAAACCTAAAAGACACACACATCTAACTTATTTAGAGGTGGAACTGAACCATACACCTTACCTAACCCTCACCCCCACCCTGCAGGCCTGAAAGAACTCTGATCTATAAAAGAAACCATTAGAAAGTCATAGGGTCGTACGAAAGCATGGCTGAAAGACTTCATGTGGGGCACTGCTTAAGTGTCTGTCTAACCTGCTCTTGTAAAAGTCCAGGGATAGAGATTCCACAACTTCATTAGGTAGCCAGTAGGGCTGTGTGAAGCTTTGGTCCCTGATTCGATTCGGTGGAGATTCAGCCTGATTCAGTGGCCGAATCTCCAAATCTGAATCAAATCAGAGGACCCTTCAATCTCTCCAAATTGAATTGGAACCCTCGGAATTGATTCGGAGAGATTCGGAAAGACTCGGAGATTTGGACACAGAGACAGCTTTAAATGCTTTTTCTACATACCTCTAGGTAGCAGGGGCTCATCAGTTCTGTGATGGTTGGGCGCATGGAGTGTCCCACAGCAGTGCAGGGGGTCCCCAGTGTGCTCAGCAACAGACCCGGAAGTGGACCAGAAGCACTTCTGGTGCACTTCTGGGTCCACCAGGGAGCACGCGGGAACCCCACCCTGCACCCCCCCAGCTCGGCAACTGGTGTCTCTTAGGTTGGGGGGGCACCCAGGGTCCCCCCATGGCCGATCACCGAGCTGGGATGGTACAGGGGGGGCCTCAGCGTGCTCTCTGACAGACCCAGAAGTGGACCAGAAGCACTTCCAGTCCAGTTCTGGGTTCACAGCTGAGCATGTGAAGGGCCCCCCGCACTCCTGTGGGATTGTCCATCCACCCCAGCATTGCAGCATTCATGAGCTGCGCCTGGTACCTCGAGGTACGTAGAAAAAACGTTTAAATATGTGTCTGTGGCCCAATTGCTAATTCTCCAAATCAGTATCAAATCTTCAGATTCAGATCCGGCTGAATTGATTCAGGGACAGTGATCTAAATCAACTAATCGAATCACTGCACCTGATTCGGGCCAAATCTGAATCCGAATTGAATAGGGCCCGTTTGACACACCCCTAGAGCCAGTTCCAATGCTTGACCACCCTCATAGTCAGAAAGTTCCTCCTAATCTGCAACCTAAGATTTCCTCTATTGCAGGTAGATGCTTTTGCTCCTAGTCCTGTCCCCTACAGCCACAGAGGAAAGGCTATCTCCACCCTCTTTGTAATCACCCTTCTGATAACACCTTACAAGTAACAGTACATGTCTCGTCTGCCATTTCTACACACATCCCCTACAGATTTCAGCCTGGCAGCCGCAATTTTATTTCTGACTACTACTGAATCGCTGCCCATCATCAGGCAAGTCATTTCACCTCTCCATACTTTCTCTCCTTCCACTCTATCTTTTTTCCAACTTAGATTATGAAATTCTTTGGGCAGCCACTATCTCTTCGGGGTGTGTGAAGTGGGCCCTATTCCATTTGGATTCAGATTCAGCCTGAATCAGGGACAGTGATTCAATTAGTTGATTCAGATCACTGTCCCTGATTCAATTTGACTGAATCCAAATCTGAAGATTTGATGCTGATTCGGACATAGACACAGCTTTAAATGTTTTTTCTACATACCTTGAGGTAGCAGGCAGCTTGTGATCACTGCAATGCTGGGGCTCATGGAGTGTCCCACAGGAGCACAGGGGGGCCCTCCACGGGCTCAGCGGCAAACCCAGAAGTGGACCAGAAGAACTTCTGATCCACTTCCGGGTTTGCCAGAAAGCGCACCTGGGAATGCCCCATGCCCTCCCCGGCTTGGTGATCGGCCACGGGGGGACCCCAGGTATTCCCCCCAACCCAGGAGGCACCAGTCACTGAGCCAGGGGGTGTGGGGGGGGGGGGGGCAGCACGCTGCCCAGTGGACCCAGCAGTGGACCAGAAGTGCTTCTGGTCCCCTTCTGGGTCTGCTGCCAAGTGCACTGGGGAGTCCCTCCATGCACCCCAGCACTCACAAGCCCCTGCTACCTAGAAGTATGTAGAAATCTCTGAATCTTTCCATATCTCTCTAAATAAATTTGAAGGGTTCCAATTCAATTCAAAGAGATTAAAGGGCCCTCTGATTTGATTTGGATTCAGAGATTCAGCCACTGAATTGGGCCAAATGTCTGCCAAATCGAATCAGGGACCAAAGCTTTGTACAGCCGTACTGTCTCTTACTATGTGTATATATGTTTTCCTCTAATGTAAAACATAATTCACCTTTTTGAATCATCCACGACTTGTCTTTAAAGTCTGGAAGAAAAAAAAATGGCTATGGAAAAGCCCAAATCAGTTCACAGCTTTATGAAGTTCCACCTAGGCTACTGCAAATGTTTACAAAATCTTGATTGCCTGGCAGAGACTGGGTGCATTTACACATGCATTAACGTGCTTTTTCTAATGCACACTCAATTTAGTACCTCCAATATGAGGTACTAAAGAAATGCACATTAGGCTGCCTTAATGAGCAGTAACAAACACACACGGTTTTCAAGTGACGCTTAATGTGCAGTAGCCTATTTTACTGTGGATTAGCATAATTGCATGGTTTTTTACATGAAATTTTATTGAGCAGTAAAATAGGCTACTGCACATTAAAGCACATGTGCAGATGCACCCACTGAGTTCTGCTAGGAAGGCAGAAGATTGAAAGGAAAACCATGTTCCAGTAAGGACAGTATGCCTGACAGTTCCTAACCATGTTGACACTGTCAATCCTACAGAGTTTGAGCTCTGAAACCCTTCATGCCAGGCATATTGGTAAGTTAGGGTTGCTTCAAGCAACACTAGATCATTTTTTAAGTTATTTTCAGTCTGTGGTAGGAGGAGGAGAATATAGCCCAACTCCGCCCCTTTGATCAGATTCAGACTGAACATAGAGGCAGGCATGAAAGATGGCTGCTCTGCTGTGCTGCTCTTTTCCCAAAGTGTTGTTTCTGTCTGTATCGTTCAGAGAATTTGGGGATCACGGGAAATGTGCTGAGATGTTGACATGAGGAATTACAACAATGAAGCCTGTTTGATATCAGCTATCAGAGAAATCTCAAAACTGTTACAGAGGAGGATTAAGAGACGGAAGACTTAGCAAAAAAACCCCCACAGTTAATTAAGAATGTGCAACAGGAAGAGCTGGTCATACATAATTAACTTGTTAGAATTCTTTCAGGATAGTAGTACCAGCATACTATGAGACAGTAGTCTAAGTCCCACAGGCTCCTCAAGTTACAAGACACTGCTTCCAGCAACAAGAGTGGGAAGGCATAATACTACTACAGTTAACACCCCCCCCCCCATTGCTTTAATGGCATCATTGATAAAGAACGTCTCAAGAGCAACAATCTTTTAGTGAAGATTGCCAATTTGGGAAGAAGAAAAAAAGCTCTCAGAGCACTGCTACATTGCCAGTTATGGAAGGGACCGAGTAGAATGTCTGGGAGAGCTATCACGTCCAATGGTGGTTCACGTGCATTAAAAGCCTATTCCAACCAGAAATTAAATGCAACCCCTAGCTGAAAGGACATGTGCCCAAGTTCAGGTGCTTTAGATCAGAGGCTGTACTGGAGCTGGAGAGGTTAGAGTGCAAATGAATTAGAAAGACTGAGTATTCTAAGTCCTTAGCACCATTATGGCTGATTATCATGAAGAGCAAAGTGACAGTGGTTTAGCATGACTTCCCACTAATCCTATTTCTGAAGCAGGCAGGTATGCCTCGTCCTGTTCCCACTGAAATTAAAGCTTGTTTACATCAGAAGTTACACTGGCTTAACCAGGTTAGAAATGGTTCTAGTTAAATCAGAACCTATATCACTTCAAGTTGTTAAACATTTTAAACTGATAATTGAGTTTACCTGTGCAAGTTAAACCAAGATAAGCCAGATTTAACATGATTTAAGAGTGTCTGTGCACAAAACTACACAAGGTTAACTAAGTCTCATTAAAAACAAAACAAACAAACACACAAGCTAGTTAAATCAATGCAACTTTGTATTTAGACCAGGCTTTGATTGGAGTTTTACCACTGATTTTAATAAGGGCCAAGATGGACCAAGAAGTGCCTTTGAAAACCCAACCTATGTACATCTCACTAACACAGCGATTCTCAACCAGAGCCCCATGGCTTGCCTTAAGATCCTTTTAAGGGTGCCACAGGGTCCCATACAATGTGAGCATTGTTAAGTGTGCAAACATGAGTCACAAGATAAACTCAAGAGATTTCAACTAGGAATTCATAGGGTCATAAACATGCTGCCCTGTTGTAGTCTTTGAGGCTAAGTACAGGCATTCAAGAAGCCCATAGCAGAAGTGCTCTAACTTTCAGGCTTTACTCTAATGCCCATGGTTAGGTTGGGAGGAAGCAGAACACACATTACTCCTTGTTGTGGGGGGAGGGAGAGCGGGCTTGAAGCCTGCATGCACAGCCCGAGCCCAGCAGTTAGGCGAGGCTCTCAAGTGGAGCCAAACAGCTGAGCCATCCAATTGACTGACATAGACCTCATGGCCACCCACCTGAACATGATGCGGCAGTGACTTATCATGACTGTGAGCCACCAGCCAGCCACCCCACACATGCCCATCTACTGCAACCTGCACCCACCAAGTGTGTGTGTGTATCCTGGAGACCCGAGCTGTATGCATGTGCTCATGTGTGCCCCAGATAGCTGGGTGGTGTGTGTGTGTGTGTGTGTGTGTGTGTGTGTGTGTGTGTGTGTGTGTGTGCGCATGTACATATGTGCATCCCGGATGCCTGTATTGCCCCCTGCCAATACCAGCAGCCCCAGCCCCACACAGCAGCAGACTGTTCATACCTGCAAAGCTCTGGCCAACTAGCTCCTCATCTGCATGGATCTGGAGCACTCCACAGATGAGTAGGGCCAGAAGACTTTGAATGACCCCACCCTGGCACCATGCCATGCGTCTCCAGCCCTGGACTCCTCTGCCCCTGCATCCTGGGGACCACTGCCTACAAACCACACCATCCTAATTCCCCTCTCCCTCCCCAACCCCATGCAGGAGCATAGACTGGAGTGCAGGGGAATGCAGCGCAAGGAAGAGACATGCTTTATTTTCATTAATTGTTGATGCTGCCAAACTTTTAGTGTGTTTATTAAACAAAAACTGTGGCATGATGCCCACTCTGGAACTTGGAACCATCTTCTCAGTGAACAGAGAGAGAGAGAGAGTAGGGAAAGAACCTGCTGCACCAGGCAGCTGTGACATTGATGGAGGGAGGCAAGTGGACATCCGTGGGGGGCTCACCTTAAACACAAAACCTTGGAGTGGCAGGGGGAATGTCACATCTAAAACAGCCACCTTTCAGTTTAATTAAATGTTGAAGCTACCAAATTTTTTGTGTGCATAATAAAAACTATGGAATGTCATCCGCTCCAGAACTTGGACCAGAGGCTGTGCCAATCCCCGGGCCTGGACTGGCCTGGCACACTGGGCTGGTGGACCATGCCCCACCACCGCCATTCTGAGTAGTTCCACCCCCTTCTAGGCCTGCCCTGGAACCTCTTTGGGGCCCTGCACCTATGCCAGCAGCCACCAAAGGCTTAGGGTAGCAAGCTGGCCCTGGAAAGTGAGCTGAGTCTGTGGAGTGCAGCTCTCCATGCCGGCACTCTGCAGGTGTCCAGGTGACGATTCCAGATCCAGCACCTCAGGCTCCACAACTGGGCCTCCCACGCACAAATGAGGAGCCTGAAGACAAGGGAGACTCCCAGAAACTTCTGGTGAGCCCCTTTCCCCCATCAAGGGGCAGAAGCCTTGCAGCTCCTCATGGCCCAGTGCTGACGACAGCACAGAACACCTGTGTTTCTCCTCCCAGCTGGGAAAACCCCGACACCTGGCTTCCATCTCTCTTCTGTGGGAGCAGGGAGGGCTGGGAAGCCCAAGTGTCAGGGCCCGGAGGGAAGAGCCTTCTTTTGTTCTTCAGGAAGAGAGGGAGGGATGGGGAGAGGGAGGGGAGGTGTAGCCAGGGAGAATTCCCCTTTCCCTCTGCACCTTTCCTGTAGCACTGCCCATTCCTAGCTGTTCTGCCAAACAGCACCTGGAGGATCGCCAGCAAAAATGTGCAGTTTTACCTGCTGGTTTCACCTCAGCTGTGGGACTCGAAAAAAGCTTTCAGTGGGTCTGTTTGGGTTAGGGTTTGTGCTGGCCTCTCTCAGAGTCCATCTACCACATCTGGGCATTTGTAAAGACTGCAGCTTTCAATTAAATGCTGTACAGTGTGGGACCAGTGGGCAATGGGAGAGACCCTGTTCCCCCAAGTACCTCCTGGAGTAACAAGGAATGACAGCCATAAGTTGTTAGAGAGTAGGTTTGGACTGGACATCAGGAGGCACTACTTCAGTCAGGGCAGCTAGGATCTGGAACCAACTTCCAAGGGAAGTGGTGCTGGCTCCTACCCTGGGGGTCTTTAAGAGGAGGCTGGATGACTACCTGGCTGGGGTCATAAGAGCCCAGTATTCTCTCCTGCCCAGGGCAGGGGTTGGACTTGAAGATCTACTTGGGTCCCTTCCGACCCTACATCTATCTGTGTACAGAGGGGGCTGCCCAAGATGTTCATCCTGTACAGCGTTGTTGTCAAGCATCCATATTCAGATCTCAGTCTGTTTAGCTTTATCCCCACTTCTCTGTCAAGATCATGTCCAATGGTGGACTCATTTTGTGCTGGTATAAAATGCTGTAGGAATAGATTTAAGACTGGATTACTCTGATCAATCATTTCTTTTCCATTCATCCCACCCCTTCACTAAATTTAGCACAACAGAGATGCAGATACGTCAGATAAGGTCAAAGCTTGTTTCCTCCTTCCAAACTCCAGGTTGGCTCGGCCCCCAGGTTCTCAGTGACTTGAGGCAGCAAAGCCTGTTTCCAATCCTCTCCTTGTTCCCTCAGGCTGGCTATGAGCCACTGAGATGGGACTGGCCATCGATGTTTACAAATGGGTCCTGCTACAAAAAAAGGTGGAAAAACACTGCTCTAACCTACAGTGCTGAAGCCTGATACCACATCCATCCAGGGTTATCTTAGTGCAGGATCTGCCATTTTTACACCACTCTACGTGCCCTGACCATGTGTTTAGTTACAACTGCAGTTCTTAAGTGCAGAAAGTGAAATAAGTGCTTAAGCGCAATAAGTGCAACTTCTTTACCTGGCCTCTGTTCTTTACAACTAAAGAACTGTTCTGTTATTTTTTTGATAGTCACCAAACAAGTGAAAATAAGAGTGGCATTTTCCAACGGATGCCTCAAGTCTAACAAGGGGTGCCTTGAGTCTAACAAGGTAGTGGACTTCTGGGCACCTGCCAGTGCAGTAGTACTCAAGCTTATTTACAGATGGCAAGAGGCCCTGATTCCTGCTCCACCCCCGAAAAATGCCCCAAGTAATTAAAAGTTAGAAGGCAAACTCTAGTAGAGCACCACAGAATAAGAGTTACATTGGGATGACTGTTCCTTCTAGTCTGTTTCCCTGTGAATTGAGCAGTCTAATTTTAATACATTCCAAAGAAAGAGGCCTCCACAGTTCTCCCATGGAGATTGTTTGAATACTGGATGTCACTATCCAGAAATTATCCCAAGATTCAGAACAGTCCCCATTTTATTTCCTTAATTTCATCCTATTATCTGTGGCACAGCCTCTAAGGCCAACTTGATATATACAGACTTCAGATACTTGTAGACCATGATGGACTTAAAGTGAGCAAAAAGATTTCAGATGGGCAAATGCAAGGATAAAATAAGCACTTTAAGACTTCTGCATGAAAAATAATTCTTGCCTCTATATCCAACAGGTCCCAGAAAGTTCCATATGAGCTGTTAGACTTCATTCACGATTCTTACTCCCACTGACTTCTCAGATTTTCAGAGTCAGTACCAAACAGATTTTCTTAATTCTACTTGAAGAAGGCGGGGAGGGGGAGGAAGAGGAAGAAGAGAAATATTAGGAATAGCAGAGTGCATATAGTGAATTCAAAATAGGAATGATCAACAAAAAAGAAAGCTATGCCTCAGAAGTCAAGAAATGCTGTGATAAAAGTAAGAATTGCCAAAAGTCAACTTCAAGTAGACCTTCTGAAGGCTATTAAACAAACAGAAGGATATCTGGCCAGATAAATGAAGAAAAAATAAGGAAAAGGGTGGGACAGCTATGCACTGAGGATCTGGTAGAGATTAAAACTAATTTAAGTATGGCAAAAATAACCTAAGAAACACTTTGCCTCCATTTTTACTAAGCCCAATCTGGCAATGGGAAGACCTCTCATGGGAAAGAGTAAGTTGTTATAATGAAAGTTACAGTATCCCAGATGTGAACTGGATAATTTCCATTCCAATATTCTGAAATAATGAGAAATGTCAGGCCTTGCAGCAGCAATTTTTACTAAACCTATCCAGTCAAAGATTGTACCATGTGATTAGACAATAGCAAATGTAGTACCTATATGGGTTTGCCAAAGGCAGTTTGTACCAAACTAACGTTTTCTTTCTTTGATAAAAATAACATTTTCTAGAGCAGGGGCTTGTCAATCGGGAATATGGATACCCCCGGGGGTACTTGGGAAGGCCCTAGGGGGTATACGCAGGTGGGCAGAGCACCACCACCTACCGCCCCATGCTGCCGCCTCCCAGGAGCAGGGCTGGGGCAGGGCGAGGCCAGTGGCACCCCTCTGCAGGCTGCACAGGCACCACCAGGCTAGTCAGATGCGAGGCAGGGAAAGCTTGCTGCTGCTACCATCCACTACCCCACACCACTGCTCCACAATCAGCTACACACCACTCCCCACCCCCGTGCTCCGCATACAGCTGCGTGCCACAACTCTGCCTTGGGCTGCCGGGGGGACACTTATTAAAAAACATTGAAAACCCCTGTTCTAGAGAAAAGAAGTTCAATAGATTTCATCTTTCTAGACTTTAATGTAGCATTTGCTACTGTACATAGCAAATTAATTTAATTGGAGAACATGGGAATTAGTATAAGGACTGGTGTTGGGATCAATGTTGTTTAATATTTTCATTAATGAACCTGGCTGAAGGAGACATGCGCTAAAGACAAAGTTGAAAGGCATCAACATTATAGAAGATTGGTTATACTGAAAGAACTGGGTGGCCTTGAGGATTTGAGTAACAGAAAAATAATGCAATTCAATAGTATGTAACACCCACACACACTTCGGTTGTATATTGTGCATGTGCATGTATTTTATGTAGGCAAGATGGCCCCAGTGTTTTGGGGGCTGTACCTAGGGAAAATATGAAAAACCCTCTGACCTCACTGGCTAGGAGAAGCAGAGGAGTCTTCAGGCCAATTGGTTGGCAGAGGAACTGGAGAGTGGCACTCCCTGAATGGACAAGGCCAGGGCGATATCATGCAAAGGGATATAAGGTGAGCTAGGCTGGTTTTGGAAGAGAGAAGCTGCTAAGAGCTACTAAAGAGTCAAGTCTCCTCCAAGGGAGGAGTTGGCAGATAGCAAAAAGGGAAGCTCAGGGTAGAAGGGAGAGAAAGGGAGAACTGTCCCAGTGTCTGAGAACTCTTCTCTCCTCCTTTTCTTTCTCTTTTTTCTTTTGAGGTTTTAAGGGATTTATACTGGGGGAAAGAGTATTGGTTCCTTGGGTTTGCTGGCCAGGAGGTAGGCCTGGCAGTTTAAACAGGATTGAAAACTGGGAGTTTCTAATCCTGCCAGTTTTGGGCCGGGGTTGAGGTTTGCAACTTTCTGTTCCCAGTGGAGCTGTGACCAAAACTACCTGCACTTTCCCTTTGTTTCTTTTGATGGTCCTTTGCTATAGGCAAGCTGTGTGGTTGGGTTGGCTGTAACCATTAATCAACCTAGCTCCTTTTGAAATTTTTTCCTGCAGTTTTGTTTCAGCAGGCCATATAATCCAGCCCAGAAGTTTTGGGGTGCATGCATGCTGTCTGGACCCATAGTCGCTCTCCACACACACATGCAGCCTATCTGTGAGAGCAAAGACTGGCATGCTATCATTTCTCCAAGAGCAACGAGGAGCCCCTTGCACTGCAGAAGGACCCACACTCTCTAGCAGCTTGCCTTGGTGCAGGCCAACCTAAAGACTATGTCTTGTAGTTAGTAATGTTTTACATTGCAAACAAGAGAGGTGTTTTCCTCTGTTTTCTATAATAAATCTGTCTTTCTGTAAAAAATCTGTCTGTTTACACTGCTTGCAAGGAGGGGGAGCATTGTTTATGCAGGGCACCCTAGTAATTCATTTAGTGTTTCCTAGGTGGTCTGGGTGGGGACTTGAGCCAAGGTAAAATATATTTAGTATCCCAAAATTGAACCTGGCCCTTGTTGCTGCCAACCAGTGCCCAGCAGAAGGGTTATAAGTATAAAATGCAAGGTCATGCATTTTGGGACTAATGACAAATATGTCTGCTGGAAGCTGGAAGTTCATCAGTTAGCAGCAGCTGAGGAGGAGGAGAAGTAGTTGAGCATAGAAAAACTATGACCAACTGCCAGTGTGATGCAGCCATGTTGCAAATGTGATCCTAAGATGGACCAGGAGAGTTATTTCTAGTAAAGTTAGTGTCACTGTACCATGCTGTATCAAGACCTCATCTGAAATAATGTATGCATTTCTGACCACCCAATTTCTAAGAAACCTGTAACTGGAGTAGGTTAAGGTGAGAGCTATGAGAATGACCAGACAAATGGAGAGCCTGTGGGCGCTGACAGATGTACAGGTCCTCACTGTAACTCACAACGCTTTACGTAAGGTGCCATGAGTTACAGTGACCCCTTGCCCCCAACCCAACAGACATTTGCTGTTTGGTTGGGGAGGGAAGGCGGGGAGGAAGAAAGCAAGCTCCACTTTGGAGCCAAACTAGCCTTGCTTCCCCCCTTCCCCCCACAGCTCCAGTGCTGTCTTCAGGGGTGGGGTTGGGGGGGAAGGGAGAGAAGGGAGCTCTGTCTGGGATTTGCCCAGCCTGCACTGGAGGGTGGAGCAGGTGGACTGAAGCCCCCTGAGGCACTTTTAAAACACTTTGCAGCTGTGCACTTCCGTCAGAACAAAGCTGTAGAGTGCTTTCGAGGGGCTGACTGTCTAACAAAACTTCTGTATGTGCCTTGTCTTACAAGAAGAGACTGGAAGAGCTTGGCTACCCAAATGAAGGCTGAGAGGGAATACCTTTTCTATCCATAACTGCATCAGGAAGTAAACACAAGAAAAAAGAAGAACTATTTAAGCTAAAAGACAAACTTTGCACAAGAATGGATGTAACCTGTCCATGAATAAGATTTAGGCTGGAAATTAGAAGAAGTTTCTAATCATCAGGGCAGTGAGGTTCTCAAACAGCCTCCAACAGCAAAATGGTGTGGGGAGGAATAGCTGATACTGTTAAAATAGAGCTCGAGTAACTTATGATATGGTTGCCTGTCACAGTAGGGGACTACGCTGGATGACACAGAAGGTCCCTTCTAGTCCTGCATTGCTAATAAATACTGCCTCTTTGCTAAAGGGACAGAAATTGAGGCTTCAAGCCACTAGTTGCTCAAGTTTAAGCTTTAAATGAAATAAGCAGTTCTGTTATTTATTTATGTACTTAATTCAGATATTATTCTACTCTGTACCAGGAGACAGATTGAATCTGACAGACCCTTAAGACCACAATTAAAAGCTCTTCATGCCTCTATTGGTAACAGATGTGCTGTTATTGACCATTCTGATCTCAGTGTGCTTCATACATCAGTCTTACACTCTCTAGGCTGCATAAAAGGAAGAAGAAAGTGATTTAAGTTTTGCACATGCAGAAGGATTATATAAGTTACCTCTGGCTAAAGGCAAGGAAATCACAATTTTAAATTCCCCATTTTTTTTATTCTAAGCCTTTGTTGCATTTTCTGTAGACACATCCATTATAAAATGCATGGCACGTCCCTAAGAGTCTTTCAGCTCAGCTGTGCCTGTTCCTTCGGCATCAAAAATAGAACCTGAAGTAACAGCATCTGAAAAGATATAAACCTGCTTTATTGCATCTAGTTGACTATATTAGCAGATGGCCATGCCTCGGAGTATAAACTGCATAACAAACATGTCCTGTAGTGAGTGGGGGGGATGCCTTTTAAGATGCACAGCAATAAAATAAATATTTTCAATGCACCATCAGCTCAAATGTCTTTGATAAAAAGCATTTGCTCCTGACGCTTTTTAAGTGGTTGAGTTTTTCTATTCCCCTCACACAGTATCAGAACACATATCCATATTCCAGTTTATAATTTAACTTGTTACAGAGCAAACTCATTCACTTATGAGTCCCCATGAGTTGCAAACATGGTGGTAACATCTAGCGTGAGGAATAAGAGACGCAGCTCATTATTGTTAGTGGAAGCTGTGTGTCCAAACTCCTCATATACATCCACTGAAAATTGCCCCCACAATGTTTGTCTCAGCCTACTGCACTGGGAAGAGGAACAGAATTACTAGGTATAGGAACTGAGGAGGTTCGTGGCTACTTTTTGTCTATAAGCTCTAGCTGCCACTGTGCAAAATGTGCAACACAGAGAAGGAAATATGCTTATCTGGAGAGTAGAACTGTGCTCTGCTTTAAACATGAAATGAATGCTTATAAAATAATTCATGTAAGAATAGATTGAGCATTTGCCAATCACACAGTCAGAGATAGTAAGGAACTTCCTTCCCGGGTGAGAGTGAGAGTCTTTGCATTGTCTAATCGATATTGGATTGGGGTTTTAATAAAGATGGTCTATGTACTAAAGGCCAGACACTTTTGTATTGGAAAGTCTATCTGTTATGAATCCATTTATTCATGTTCAGCATTTTATTTTTTCTAGTTGTACCCTCAGTGGCTACTGGCAACAGAAACTGACCTGCAGGCCATCGGACCTTAAAAGCATAATCCTCTACTGCCTTAGTAAAAAAACCCACCTCTGGTAGTCGAGCCTGAAATGGACTGTGACAGACTCATACCTGGCACTGCTGCCCCAGCATCATGGGTGTGCTCTGAACCCCTGGGCAACATCACACCTGACCTGCTCACCCACCACAACTTGATGTTCCAAGATGAACCTGTACTCGCCTGGAGGCGATCCTGTGGTTCTCTGCAGCCAGATGTGACCATAGTAGTGTGTCTTCTGTGGGGCTCCTCCTCCCCTATACCCCACCCCTTTCCACTAGGGTGTTACTGCCATTTGTTGGGATGTCATAAGCATTTGCCTTGCGGGCTGCCCTATGGTGATAGGCTGTGTCTTGGATCCTTAGGGGTCCATTCCCTACTCATGTTAATGTAAGAATATAAAAGAATGTCAACTAAACAGATGAGATAAACTCAAAAGGGCCCGGCTTGGTGGCCAGCCAGGGCACTGGTGCCTCATTGCCCCAAGTTTCTTCCCCCTTTTTGGGGTGGAAGTTACTTCAGGCCTTATGCCCCCTCTCTTCTTCTTATTGGGCCCCTTGGGAATGTACCCTCTCCGTGTAGACCCTTCCTGGGTTGGCACCAGGCCAGGTCTGGCTTCACCTCAGAGTGGCCACTCTCACACTCCCACAAGGCCTCTGCTCCCTCTCAGCCACCTGCTGGTGAGTCCCCGGTTCACAGGCATCACCAGTGAGCCTGTGCAGTTTGGGCACTGCTTCAGGGAGCCCTTCCCCAGTTACCCCCTGTGGGCAGCTCCTGGGTGCCTCTTGCCAGCTCTGCTGGGCTAGGCTCCTCAGGAAGGGGTCTTCAGGCATCTGCTTGGCACCTGTGCACCGCAGATAGGGCCTGGCTCAGTGCCACCTGAGAAGGAGCTTGCCAGCAGCATCTCCCTTATGCTCCCAGCAGGCACCACTGCCCCACGAGTTTTTGCCCAGCAAGATGAAGCTGGCTTCCTAGCTGCCCCATGGGGTGCAGTTGGCTGTCTAACCCCCATGGGACACACAGCCCATGCCTCCTTGGCTTCCCCCACAGTGGGGAGAGCATTCGGTGCTCTGGCAGGGGTGAGAATGCTTGGACCCATTTCTGGTCCCTCAGCTGCCATTCCCTCCTGCCCCTGTCTCCAGCATGCTTTTGGCCCATTTCCCTGGGACTCTGGGCCAATCAGAAGTGCACTTCTGGCCAGGTAGTGCCAGGTCAGCCACTCTGAGCTCCTGTGCCACGATGTTTGAATCTCCAGATATTTTTATTTGAAATAGTGCCACTGTTTCATGGGAGCTGGGGCTTGGGTAGTGCATACTTCTGGTCTTATGCCCCCTCAGACAATATTTCTCATAAGTCACCAAGGGCCCATCACTTGAACAGAGGAGACAATGTGGCACAGGAGATGTTGTCCAACTGCAGGGCCCACACTACAATTCCCATGGCCTATTCCCTCACCAAATCTGAATAAAAAGACTTTGGCTTTCTGCTGAAATATTATGGTTTGCATAATTTCAGTTTTCAGCGCCACCACTACAATATCTACAGAAAGGGGATATTTTTGCGAGGGAAAATTGCATTCAAAGCTCAGTGTTCCAGCAAGAACACTAGCTGGGAAATTTTCAAGATGTACTGATCCTGTAGAGAAGCAAGTCAGTCACAGAGAGAGAGAACCCCTTCAGTGAGCTTTTCTGCTCCTCTCTTCTGCAGCACTGTGTGGGCAAACTGAACAAGTAAATACCAGCTTTTGCAAAAGGGATAACAATTCAAAGAAATACCAGTGCCTGCCTATTTATCTGTTTACTGGCATTGTGCTTTATGCCACGTGTTTTAAAAGAAAACCACAGCCCCTTCATCCAATTGATTAAGCCTACAGGGACATCACATTATTAATTGATCTTGGAATTCCACCAGTAATGTTATTGTCCTCTTTGTGTGTGTATGCACATGTATGTATGGTAGAGGCAGAAGCAAAACTCCTTTCAGAATTAGCAAGTTGTTTCCAGAATATAAATGGATTCATAATAGGTAGAGTTTCCAATACAAAAGTTTCTGGCCGTTAGTACATAGACCATCTTCATTAAAACCCAAATCCAATATTCATTAGACAATGCAAAGACTCTCACTAATCACCACAGGACCTGAATCAGAACTAAAGGATTGCATTTTTTATGGAACCTTGAGTGGTTGTTTAAGCAACTTTTAAAATATTTTAATATGTTCTTAATGATGAACATTTGGGTAGCCATGGCAATGGTAGTGGCAAACCAACCTGACTTCCAAAGTTGAAGAACAAGTAAAAGTTATAAACAGGCAGATTTAACTTGCCAGATGGTTTAATGTCTTAAATAAATCACTCAGAAGGTTTTACTGGGTCTATATTCCCCTTTTATTTTTTGTTATTGGATTTGATGATAGAAAAATGTCCAAAAAGAATGAAGACAAGGTAATTTTTTTCAGCTCCTAAAACTGGATCTGACACACTTGCCAGCCCAAATGTGCCCTATGAGCAACTGGGCATCTGAGTACTTGGTTGTAAAAATACATTTGAGTATTTGTATCTGGTAGATAGATGTCAAGACAACTGGAAAGAAGTAGGAGATTTTGCACAATGAACTTTTACTAGCGGTCATTATGCTTGGATAACGCAAGAAGGTGTCTTTGCACCAATATCTGCTTGTTTTACAAGTCGGTGCTCTCTCCTGCACTAATACAACTTATCAGGAATAGGTCATTTGGGCATTCAGTGGGTGTAATACAAATTCTATAAGCTTTAACAAGAATTAGATATCTATACCAAGGAAAGATGGAGCCCCTCAACATCTAATCTCCATAAACAGATACGCTCAATTAGCACACTGGTGTTCAGTTAGCACACGGGTGTTCAACTGGCAGCCACTTGGCCACATTCAACCCCTGAGGGGTTAACCCGCAACCCCTGGCTCCTGGTCCAGGTGCCACTCTCCTTAGTGCTCTTCTACTGCTGACACTGGCACCTCTGGGTGTATTCCCAACCCCCTCAGCTTTTATTCCCATTCCTGCCCCTGGGGGCAGGGCAGCACCCCCCACAGCACTGAAGGAGCCCCTGGGGACCCTGCAGTCTGATAGGTGTTTCTTGCAATGCAGTGCAGCGCAGTAAGGGGAGCACCTGCAGTAGGTGCAGGGGGAACATGGCATAGCACAAATGTGCAGCAATGGGGCAGCGGCACAGTGTGTGGTCTGCACAGCATGCAGCCCACAGACACTCAGAACTTGGACAGCCCTCTGCTAAAGGAATTCTTTGCCACCATTCAGCTGTCAACTAACATTTTTCTTCCTCCCAAAGCACAGATTTTGGAGAATGAGTAATTTTATCACTTTATAATATCCACAGATTTTGTTCAAAACACTGACAGCTTTAACAGTCATTCCCACTGAACAGCAATGTAGTGCTCTTCAAACCCAATTTCCTCACCACCAAGTAACACTCGCTAAGATATGCTACCCACATAAATATTTAACTTATTTTATGATTTAGCTCTTGGAATAACCAACAAAAAAAAAGTTTACTTACACACTGCAACTGTAGGTAGCACAAGAAGCACCCACGAGCATGGTTCTACCCCAATCAGCCTTCACTGGTGAGATGAACAAAGTGCTGACACCAGTTTCCATTACAGATCTCAATACAATGGAAAGATAAAATAAGTGAACAAGGGGCACGTCTACATATGCCCCTACACCACCAGTGTTACTGTGCCCTCATTTAGTATTTCTTAGAGCAGTGGTTGCCAACCATTTTTTTTTTTGCTGCAATCCACTGCTGGGAGCAGAGTGCGGCAATGGCCCAGGGGCGGGGAAGCTCCCGGCACACGGCTTGGTTCATCCTATGTGTGTGGCACCACTGGCACTGCCCCCGTGACTCTCATTTCAGTTGTGACCTGAGGTTGGGAACTGCTGTCCTAGAGGAAGTACTAAATGGGGGCGCAGTAGCAACTATTACAGTGCCATGCTGGCCGTGCATGGTTATTTTTAGCCACTATGTCACCATAGCAATGCTCTGTAGTGAGTGAACACATCTCTATGGCGATGTAGCTGCGGCATCATGGTTTTTGCCTGCCAATGCTATGGCACCATAGCATGTTACTACAGCAATGTAGCATCTCACGTAGACATGCCCAAGATGTATTTTATACACATGATCCCCAAATTGGAGCTAGATGGGAAATGTTGATCAAGCTTTTTTCACTAGACAATGTCAATTTGTCAAAACCTTGCAAAGGAACATACAAGTTTGGGGAAGATGTTAATCAGAAAATTTTTCTCTGGTACAGGATGGAACATATGATCAGAATGAGACCCTCAGTCCAGTGGTTAGGACACTGGTTTGGAAGGCTAAGGACTGAGGTCAAAGTCTCAAAGTCTATACATCAAGCTACATTTAGACTATAAACAGATGTTGCATTTGTCCCAGAAGATAACGTTTTGTCTTGGGATCCTACAGACATACATGTTCATTGTCCCACTTATAACATCTAAGGTATGCAGAATTAAATGTGCCAGTGTTTTTTTCCCAGGACACAGCCTGTGAGTCTGTAGGGTAATTACAGGTCATCCCAGGCACAAGTCTGTCAGGCTCTGTTCTCTCATTGGCTACCTACTGGGAGAGGAGCAACAATACAATTTGGAAGAGCTGCATATGCAAGCGGCTGTGCCAGTCTTGTTTTGATCCAGATCAAAACCCAAAACAATCAGAACTGCCTCAAATAAAACACCTATTTACTAGAGATGTGCGAAACGGCACCGGTCCATTTCGACTTGCGTTTCGACAGAACTGCATTTCGTTTCGAATTTCGTTTTGATTCAAAGCCACTGTTCTGTTTCATTTCGTTGAAACAGTTTTGCTGTTTCTACGCTGTTTCAACATTTCGCCCGTAGGCTATAATGAGGAAGCTCAAAACAGCCTATAATTTTGTTATTTCTCGCCTGCTTTGGATGAAACATGCAGGAATCATAGCCTTTTCTGTGGGCATGAAGCTTGCCAGTTTCAAGAAGATAGGCGCAGGGGTTTCAGGAAAACTGAAGCTCAAGCTGCGGACAAGCAAAACTAGTGACATGGGTGACACGTGTGTGTGTTAAGGCACAGCAGGGTGAAAACTGCAGGCATGCTAGCCCCTGCTGAGGCCACGAAGCCTGCCAGCCTTCAAGGAGATCGGTGCAGGGGCTTCTGGGTTCTGGGGTCCTGCACCTGTGGCAGCTGACAGGCAAAACTTGTGACATGGGTGCTTGTGGGATTGTGTCTGTCTTGGGGCACAGGGGGGTGAAAACTGCAGGCCTGCTAGGCCCTGCTGTGGCCACAAAGCCTGCCAGCTGTCTAGGAGATCAGTGCAGGGAAGTCTGGGTTCTGGGACCCTGCACCTCTAGCCGCTGACAGGCAAAACTCATGACACGGGTGGGTGACACTGTGTGTGTGTTAAGGTGCTCCCTCACTCAACTGACACCAAGGCAGAAAGCTGGGCAGTTCAAACAATGCTGCCTTTTATGCAGTTTTCCCATCCCTCCCCCAGAGCACTGGGATTGGACGAGACCTCAGGAAAGGATGACAGTCACTGGTCAGCTACACAGTCAATAATGACAGCACTCCTTCCCCGCCCCCTTTGCCCCCTCTTCCCCCTCCCTCTCCTTACTTTAGTTTCTGTTTCCCTGCAGGCAAGCCCAGCTTGAGCTTCGAAACTCAAAACATTTCAAAATTTTTGAAACATTTTGACTTGCCCCATTTCATTTCAAGGTTGTTTTGGAGCTCTCCGTTTCATTTCGATGTTGCTGTTTCAAGCTCGAAACAAGTCGAAACAGCGTTGAAACGAAACTGCCGGTGAAATTGAGCACAGCCCTACAGTTTACATCCTCATTCATATAAAGGGGAACAGCTCTAATAAACCTACCTCAGAATTGCCAACAGGCAGGAGACACAAATCTCTGGAGACACAAAGACACAGTTTGAGAACTGAAACTAAGCATCACAGAGAGGCTTAATGGGATCTTCTAGACTGAGCACTGAGTCCCATTGGGTAGAGTAGTTTTCTTTAATCTTTACTAATCTATAGAGGATCCTCTGGGAACTCTATAAAACTAGGCCTCTAATATAGTCCATGGCCTGTTGTAACCTATTTATAAAACTTTTCTAAAAAGGTTACATAAATATATTGTCTCAAATAAAGTTGTAATCCCTATTCCATGATGATATCTTTGAGCTTTCTAACATATCTTAAATTAAAACTATCTTTATATAGGGGTTTTTTTTAAGTATTTTAACAAAAAAAATACAAAATATGATTAAATAAAAAAAATCTGATTTTGTTAAATCATTGATTGTTATCCACCCTGCCAACAGGGCAGTGGTTAGAAATGAGTAAGCATGGCAAAGCCTGGACTTGGACCATAGCAGACCATGGACTTGGACTTGGTCTTCTACATCCCAGGTAAGCGTCCTGACCAGCAGGCTCCTTTCGGCTTGTAATATCAAAAAATTTGGGGGCTCATCAAAGTACTTTCTGGTTCAGCTCTAAAGCAAATTCTTAAAATAGGCACTGCATAAAGTTAGCTCTTACCCCAGAGAATGATGATGATATGTTAGACCAAATTATGTTGCTTCTTTGACTGGTATAAATCCAGATTAACACTACTAAACTCCATGCACTTGTTCCCACTCTATGACAGTGCGTGTTACAGAATTTTAACAATCAATGGCACCATATGGTTGTGAAGTAGAACATAAGCAGGCAGAGTGAGTCAGCAGGTGGGACAGCATGGCAAAGCAGTCTTCTGGGCCATGTGGGTTCCTCAAGCCTTTTTTGTTTCCTGGGGTTTCTGAGTACAATATTTACAATAAATACAATAAAATGAATTTTTCTTGCCAAAAATCAAAGCCAGACCCTCACCCACACACAGATACGACCCGTTTGGCCTTCTACCTACATTCTGTCTGACTGAAGGCAGGCCCTCCATACCGTAAGACATTCCCCACCTTCTGTTTCCCAAGCAGTTTCCTAGGGTTCATTGTGAACAGAATAGCACAGAAGCCTGTTTCTTCATGTGGATGGCAATAGCTTATTCATAATTTCTTAATCACTGTGGTGAAATACTAGTTTTCATCTTGGAGAATCACGACTTCATTTCAGGGCCTCTCTCTATAGAGCCAACAGAGCATGAGCTGATCTACTGGTTTACTTAATGCCCACTCTAAAGACAGAAAAAAAAGATTTATGATTGCAACAATATTAGGGAAACCCCATCTGTTGGAAGTTATTAATATTAGGGAAATCCCATCTGTTGGAAGATATCAATAAATTCTCTATGGCTTTAAACCTTTGGCATGGACTTTTAGGATGCTTGCTCCTTTTAAAAATCTCCACTGAGTGACCACCCTGTCCCTTCCAAACAAGTGTACACAAAGAGCACTAAAGGACATAGTTAGAGCACATATCTAAAGTAAATCTCTCACTTTGCATTGAGATAAGAAATGAACTGCTAATTACAGTCAACTGTAATGCCACAAGGGACCTACCTTACAAGTTTACCCACCCTGTTATCTTCCATGGCCTGGTCTCTTTTTGAATTTTATTTCTAGTGTTGGGGTTGAAGCTGAGCAAAGAAGGAATGATGAGTTTGCTTTGTACACCACCCCTCTGTTTATCCAGTAATGCTTCCAGGAATCAGAGAATCAGATAAAATAAAGGTTGGAAGGGACCTCAAGAAGTCATCTAGTCCAACCGCCTGCTCAAAGCAGGACCATCCCCAACTAGATCATTCCAGTCAGGGCTTTGCTGAGACAGATGCAATGTTTCTGGAAAACAGGATTTGCACAGTCCATACTGGTAAATGAGATACAAGTTCCATTGTAAAGGAGGAGCTGAATCCTATAGGAATGTATACTTCCTATAGGAAGTAGGAGTTGGTATCATGGATATGTCTCTGGATATTTTTAGATCTGAAGATGCACCAATACAGTAAACTTGGACACACAAAGCACATTAAGAAACCTATGACAGCTCAATAATGCAGTCTCACAATTTATCCTTTTTAACATAGTGATTAAGGAATTGCAATGAGTAAAAGGCTGTTAACTCTGGCCCAGTTCATAATGGTAGGCATATTTCAGATCCTCTTAATAATGGCCTGATAATTTTGCTATTCATCAGTCCCAGCAAAAGGAATACAGCATAATTCAAATGAAGCAAAAGCCTAATAACAAATTGCCTGCGTAAGCTGATTGAAATCAAAAACAATATTTAAAACCATTTTGGTGTCAAATTAGACTGGATTTTGCCCTCAAAATGACTTTGTGTAGGACAGTTATTCAGCAAAGCACTTTCATTTTTAAAGTGTAATTGACCATATCAAGAAGAAAGGCAGCTAATGACAAAGTGTGTATTTAACACACTAAATTTAGCCACACTAATTACTATGCAAGATGACATTGTTACTTGTATACAATTAGACTCCAGCAATCAACTGTTAAATAAAATTACCAATTTTGTTAAACACAACCTAGCAAATGAGGCAAACTGCACTGCAGAGTTAAGCAACATTAACTGCTCCAATATTAAATTGGCTCTGCCATAAAGAGAGAGAATCACAAGAGAACCTCATCCAACTTCATGGAACTCCACGTAAAGAGATTCCCCCTGACCTCAGTGGTAGCTGGATCACAGCCTAGATCTAGTCTAAAAGTAAATAAAACAACTCAGAAGAGAAGGATGAGACACTCAGGCTAGGGACAGAAGTTACACATAAATTGGTTTAAATGATCAGAAACTGATCATTTAAACCAGAAACACCTCTAACAGAACAGAAGCTGAGTGCACATAAACCAGTTTCAAAATGGCTGAAACTGGTTTAAGATAAACCTGGTTGAATGTAGTACCAAACTTAACTGATATAGGTCAAACCAGTTATGAAACTTCTGTCCAGATCCCTTCCTGATTCACGTTAAATCAGAGTTCCCAGCATTTTGTAGCCTTGGGCTGGGCTGTCTGCTCCAGAGAGCAGGGCTGGCCCTGCCCCTCTGCTCCCTAGCTGGAGCAATGAGGGCTGGCTCAAAGGCCTCACTAGCTGGCTCACTGAAGGCAAACCCCTGCTGGGGTTTGGAACCAGGGAGGGTGGTTAAACTTCCCTTCTCCTGAGTACAGAGCTGCCCTCCCTGCTTACTTAGTGCTAGTTGTGACTGTGGACTACAAATCCCAGAAGCACCTGGAAGCAGGAAGAGGAAGTGATGAGTAACCCTGCAGAGTCCTGCTTCTGTAAGTCTGGACTGCAAATCCCAGAGACCTTGGGGGCAGCAGGAAGAGGAAGTGAACATACAGCCCATGCTGGCTACATGCCAGAGAGCTGTGCTCTAGCACCCCCTGACTTCTGACTCGAGGCACTGCAGGCATGTGGCTGCATTTCCTGAATCAAAAGTGAATGTCTGTTCTTTTGCTTATTGGTTCAATCTTTGCATCTTAGACTAACTTGCAAAGACTGAATCAATTCAGCCTCAGGTTTTTTGACTGTCTGTACTTGGCCTCAGTGTTGGATGTTCAGAGGTGAGTGAACTGGAATGTTCAGGGGATCAACAACTGTATATGTAGCCTCCTTCCTCACCTTGTACTGCCTAGGTGAGCGGTGACCAAATAAAAATCAGCATCCAAATGTTACTCCACTTCTTTACGGTTGTTGGTTGTCCATTTCTTAAGTGGCCAGTACCAGAGTGGATAGCCACAGCAAAGACAAGTGTTGACCCAGGGAGGCCTCTCCCATGCAAAAGTAAAGGCAAAAATGGGAAGACTGCAGCTTTGTATTCCAGGGTAAATCCTGGCCCCATCCATCAATGAGAGTTTTAAGTTTGGTTTCAATAAGGTCAGGATTTCATCTAAAGGTGACTGAACCAGCCCAGTGCCAAGACAACAGAAAAATAAATATGCGTGTGATTCAGGTTAAAACTACATACTGGTATAGCCACCAAAACATGAGTACTGGAATGAAAAACAAATGCAATACCATCCTATATGAAGTGGGGAAGAAAGGACATTAACAAAGTGATGGGACAGAAGGGTGATTAATAAAATGCAAGCAGTGATCATTCTAAAAGATCTTTCAGATAAATATCTCCATCATTAACACATGCATGGAGTTAGAGTTTGCTTTTAGTGCTGAAAATCCTAGGTGCTTTCTTTTTAGTAGGATATTTTTAAATTAAATTTCTTTGTTACAAATGCTCCAATCTTTAATTCCTCCTCTGGCCCTTTCACCTCCTCCCTCCCCACTCCTCTTTCTTCCAGTATCAAAATACAGACCATAGGATCATTTTGAAATATACAGACAACTTCACTGCCATTTAAATGTCCATGAAACCCCCCCACTCCTATTGCTATTTCCCTGTTCCCCTGCCCCATAAGTGTCTGTCTCCCTCACATGTAACTCCTTGCCTTATAAGTCCGATCACAAGCTCTTTGGAGCAGAGACTGTCTTACTACAGCATATGTCTTTACAGCATGTAGTACAATAGGGCCCAGACCTTGGTGGTCACTTCTAGCAACTGTGGCACAGATAAGTAATTGTGCAGGTTGTATTGTGGGGTGTTGCTGTGAAAAGAGCCAGGGGAAAAAATGTTGACAAAGTTGTGTTTGTCAGAAGGTGCCAATTCACTGAAACCACATGTTTTCAGACTGGTCTCAGGGTCAGAAATCCCAGCTCTTCTAGAGCCAAAAGATCCAGAACACCCTACCATGCAGTGACCCCCGGGCCCAGCCAACCAGCTCTCTGGACCAGCTAAATCTAGATCCCTAGAAGCCTTGTCTCCTTGTTGCAAAAGTGTGTTGCTGAGCACCCCCATTTTTTTAGCACTGAGGGAGCTGCATGTAAAAAGAGGGTGCTGGGAGGGAGAGGTCAAGAAACAGGGAGAGGGGTGCCTAGCTCTAGCTTTGTCAAGAGGGTCGATTAAGAGATGGGTTGCCTGTGTGAAACTTGACACACACAATACCCACCAGACCCCAAAGTCAGGGTTCAATTGCAAAAGTGTGTTGCTGAGCACGCCCCCATTTTTAGCACTGAGGGAACAGCATATAAAAAGAGGGTGTGATGATAAGGGGACCTGTGAAGGTATGGCATGCCGCACCTGGCATCCTAGTGGACCGAGACCTATGAGCTACTGTCCGCTCACTTCTGCCATGAACCTATAACAGCTCAGATCAATAAGGGGTCCTCCCACTTCTGGGGAGCTGTGCTTAATTATTAGGTCTTGAGGTTCCCTGTCCAAGGAAAGTTCAACACCCTCCCGCCACCCCCCAGCCCCCAACCCTGCAGTGCCTGGGCAAAGTTTGAAGTCTAGACATGCTCTGCAAATTTTTCAATTTTCAGTGCCAGACCAAGGGGTTCAACTGGGTCATATTGGGGCCAGGCTGGGTTGAGCAGTGGCACGAGAGCTCTGTCTGAGCATGAACCCTCTCTGTGCATAAACCTGATCCAATTTAAGGTCCATGAGTGGGTTCACAGAACACTGCTTTCAAACTCCCATGGCAAGCAGGTCAGATCTAAAAAGGAGACAAGAATATCAGCACCACCCCCCATTTTCTACCACCCCATCCCTGCCTCTATTCTTGCCCTACTGAACCCTACAACCTTCAACACTCCTGTTATCATGGTGGTGGTGCCCCTGCCCTACCACTGTGGTCATTTTCCCACCACCCACTGTGGTCATGTTTCAGTCACCCATTGTGGTGAGGTTTTATTCACCAAGGCGCCCCCGGGGGTTACAAGAAATAATGGCCACAAGCTAGCAGAGAGCAGATTTAGACTGGACATTAGGAAGAACTTCTTCACAGTTAGAGTGGCCAAGGTCTGGAACGGGCTCCCAAGGGAGGTGGTGCTCTCCCCTGTCGGGACCCAGGGCAGCCGGCCAGCAGCTCTCCCTGACTCCCACCCGGGCAGATAAGGGTCTGGGGCCTTAGAAGGCCGTCAGGCGGGTACTTGTGATGCTTGGAGTAGAATTAATTAGGCGGATGCTTATCGGTTGCAAAGCAAGATTATTTACTCACGCCGTCAAGGTGGTGAATAGCGGAGGTCAGAGATACTTGGTTAGTTACAGCTTAAGGTTCGAAGGTCGGTCTGCATGAAAGTCTTTGGTCGGGCAGATAAACGGAGAAAAAAAATCGGGCCGGCAGGTCGTTGATTTACGTCTGATAAGGTCGAGATGGGGGAGACTGACAAGCGATCAATTTGTCAGTTATTCTCACGCATACGTTCAGAGGTTTTTTCAGGTGTGTGTGCGGAGGTCCCCCGTTCTTCACGGAAGTGAAGACGGGTTTTATTTGTGTAACAGCCAATTGCTTTTCGCCACGTCATAAATTTAATTAGAATCGCCAATTATCTAGCGGTCTTCGCTAGGGTGTTATCATAGGGTTACTCCCTGTTTCTTCTGACCAGTTATAATGATTTATGTACAGCACAAAAGGCTAAGTTTCATTTCTAGTTAGTGTCGCAGTTATAAATCTCTTTTTGACATGCGCAGCAAAAAAAAAAAGCAGTTACTGTCATTATTGTTCACCCTTAGTTAACCTAGTGCAGAAAAAAACTGTTTTGAATGGTTTTACTTGTTTGTGACATGGGCACTACTTAATTTGGTTGTGACATCCCCTACCCTGGGGGTCTTCAAGAGGAGGTTGGATATGCATCTAGCTGGGGTCATCTAGACCCAGCACTCTTTCCTGCCTATGCAGGGAGTCGGACTCAATGATCTATTGGGGTCCCTTCTGACCCTAACATCTATGAATCTATGAATTTAACCCCCCCCCACCCACTTCCATCAAGCACACACATTCCAGCCCCCGCCCTCCCCCACATCAACAGCAAGAATGGGACCAGGAGCCAGGGGAAGAAGTACAGCAGGTGGTAAGTTTTCTGTTGCAGGGGAAGCGGGGGTTTGGGGATATGATAATAGGGAAGACAACGAAAGAATTGGTTAGGGTAGATATGAACATGTCAGGCTAACTGCCGTGTCTCTCTCACAATTGCCCTCCCGCTGTGCGTCGCTTGACGGCTGAGGCATCCACATAGGCCCCTGCAGATAGATGTTCAGTGGCACTGAGTGCATAGCTTATGTTCCCAGAAGGCTTGGGGACATATCGCTCAGGAAATATCCTGTAAGAGGAGGTGAGAAAGCTTGAGTTTGGGAGCATGGGACAAACCCTGATGTCTTCTTTCTTCCTCTGCAGCACGGCAGGTGCTTCTTGAACAGGGTCTGGTCCCCTGCTTGTTGATGTTTTTATGGGGGTGGGGTGGGGAATAGGTATTTTTGCCTTTACTTCCTTTATAAATAAACACCAAAGTTTTATTCTGGTAAGTTTCTGTATTTTCAGTCAACAGTTTGATGTGGGGGGGAGGTGCTTTCAGCCATGAAGGTTGTCCCATGGCATCCATAACCATACAGGGGAAGGGAAGTCACACATGCATTAGCCACCCAAGCCTGAAATGTTCTTCTGAGTGGCCACACAGTGTCACCGCACAGGGGGTCTGATGTAAAAAGGGGCTGCTAGGACAGTTTGCAAAACAGGGAGTAAGAATTTAATCTTGGGGTCTGGCAACTAGCTGTGGCAGGGTTAATGGGACTGGTAGAAAAGTTGGGTAGTGTGGAAAGTAACACGCACACAGTAGCCACCAGAGCCTGAATTTGGGGCTCGAACATTGAAGTGTTCTGCTGAGTAGCTGCATAATGTTACCACTGAGGGCATCTGAGGTAAACTGGAGATGCTAGGAGACATTGTGGAGACATGCTAGGAGCCTGAATTCAGGGTTTGAGCGCTGAAGCGTTCTGCTGAGTGACCACATAGTTTTACCACTGAGGGAGTCTCTTGTAATAATTGGGGGGCTTGTAATGCAATCTTTAGGAATGCAACTATGCTCCTGTGCTCCTGGGTGGCTGGCATAGTTCAAGCACCCCAATCTTCAACACACCATCACACCCTAGCTGTCAGTAGAGTGGATCTGGAGACAACACAAAACATTTCTTTTTAAATATTTGTTTAATTTAATGAACCAAAAAAAGGAGGTCAGCAGGAGATTGATTCGTCAGCAGGAGATTGATCCATGTCAGGCTCTGCAGCTACACCTGGTGTGCTAAAACATTAATTACACAAAAAAAACCTGCAAATTACACTGCAAATTCCCTGAAAGTACCAGTGAATTGTAGCAGCACCTGGTGGGCAAGGGGGCTCGGGACACATAAATTGGTGAGTTGACACATATGTGACGTGTGCATGTGATGGATTTTTTTTTCCAACAATGGGACAATTTGCCATGATAAAACTAAAATACATCAGAGGTGGTCCAAGTTAGCACACTCCATGACACTTCAACATGACAAAAGCTCATGCACACGTACATGGTAATGCCATTATGCTAGCCAAATGGTGATTTTTCATCACGTTTCATCACATGTACAAGCAGCCCCAGTATTTTGGATCATCTGCACTCTGCCAGGTGGGGCTGCAGTTGTGCTGGTGCTCCCAGAGTTTTCCTATTCCCTATTTTTTGGCAGCCAACCAGGGGCTGCAACTCTGGAAGACCTGGAAGCCAGAGACTGAAATGGATGCATTTCTTATCAGTTTCACAAATACTCATCATTAAAAACAGAGCCATGGAAACTGGCTAGATTCTAACTGAATTGACAAGAAGCTTCTGTTCTTTTTCACCTCTCATTTCATTGATGGGTCACACCAAGAGTGGCAAAAATTAAAGCAATTTCAAACTGCAGCTCCAAGCCCTTCTAGGCTACCAAAGCCTACTAGACAGCAGGCCTGTACAAAGTGGCTAGTATTCACTTCAGATTTGGATTCAGCCAATTTGGGGGACAGTGATTCAATTCAGTGATTCAAATCACTGTCCCAAATCAACTCAGCCTAATCTCATTCAGAGATTCAGCCACTGCTGACTCAGCCGAATCTCCAAATCAAACAGACCCCATCCCCCTCTCGCTCTTGCAGCCCCGTCAATGGCTGCCCCACCCAGCCCCATAGACCTGGCACTTAAAAAAAAAAAAAGCCCCGTACTCACCAGGTCTTGCCCAGCAGGGGGTGGTGATCCCTGCTGCCCCCCACTGCCCTGCGCTGCATGGAAGGGCTCTGCCATGAGGCCTCAGAAACCGCAACAGCCGCTGAAGCAGCCAGTGAGTGTGGGGCTTTTTTTTTTTTTTTTTTTTTTTAAGTGCCAGGACACTGGTGCTGGGCAGGGCAGCCATTGACAGGGCTGGGAGAGTGGGTGGGGGCTGGGGGTACTCAGCGGGGCTGGGGAAGCAGGCAGGGGATGGGGCCTGACCTTCTATGGAGGTCCCCCTATAGTCCTCAACCCCCTTCTCCAGTCCCCCCCCCTTTCCCCGCCCACTACTTACCGGCACGCACTCCAGGTCCAGCTGCCCATGGCAGTGAGTGGGGACTGCCTGAATTTCTGAATCTTCTCTTAATCTTTTCCAAATGAACACGGAGGCTTCGGATCAATTCAGACCTTTTTATCGGTTTCCCAAATTGATTCAGATTCGGAGATTTGGCCGCCGAATCTCCTCCAAATCAAATCAGCAACCAAAGCTTCACACAGCCCTTCTAGACAGTCTCAGTTCCCAAGCTGTCTGCTACCTCACTGCTCTCCACAGCCAGCCCCTCCAAGGCTATAGAATGACTACCTGATTTTGCTCCGCACAAGCAAAGTTTATGCCCTTTCAAGCCTGATCTGACCACTCCTCCAGACATTACTTCTTTTTTTCATAGGGATTATGAAGCCTTCTATGGATGGAGTAGTGAACTGTTTAACAGAGGCCTCTTACTGTCTAGGGCAGGGACGGGCAATTATTTCAGGCAGAGGGCTGCTTACTGAGTTTTGGCAAGCCATTCAGGGCCGCACGACAGGCAGCCAGGGGCAGATCAATATTAATTTTCAAAATGTTTAGAGGCCCCGCGGGCCAGATAGAATAGCCTGGCAGGCCTCATTCAGCCCATGGGCCACATGTTGCCCACCCCTGGTCTAGGGTATAGATTTTTCCAACTGCCTAAGTCATCAGCTCCACTAGGGCAGTGAAAAATACTCAACTTCTCAGCTGACTTCACTAGACACATCTCGACTGCAAGTCAAACATGAAGAATATTCCATTGCACTTGGGAATAACATGTTATTTAACCATTACTTGGAGGCAAAATGTCTGAGAGTCTGCTTCATTTTTTGTTGAAGTTTTACCTGATCAGCAGTACCTACCACAAGTCTCTGCATAAACCATTTCAACTGATTCTTGTCAGAGCCTTTTAAAAATATTGTTCCTTACATCAGGTACACCTGGATATGGTAATAATGCAGAGAACACAGCAGAGATAACTAGCACCCCTCCAGAGCACCAAAACCAAGTCTCCTCCTATGCAGTAGTGTTTCAAACACAATATTCTATCACCTACTATGTACTGCTGCTTCTGAGCTAAACCAGGAATTGCAAGAGAGTTTAAAAATGGTCTATGTGCACATACAGTAAGTTAATCAGAATTTGAACAGTATGGACCGACTAAAAACCCACTGATTGGCCAGGACCGTCACTTCCCATCTCACATGATCTCCTCCATTGCTGCACCAAACAAGGCAAAGTCTGCTGACTCTGTTCCCTTATAGAACCAATCTGTGCATAACAGCTCATTGATTTAGCAGATATCTCAGAGGCAGGCAAAGAAACCCAGTTTATTATGGTTGTCTTCCCCCACTTCACAGTCTAAAATGCGACTTTAGATGCTGCCAGTTCTTTTTTGTAAATGCAAATATTTGGTTCCATTATCAATGTTTTGTCTCCTATCTCCGCTGCTACAAAAATAGAAACCTGCACGGCTTCCCCATTGATGTGTACATCTAGATTAATTTGCATTCTGAAAGCTAAAAGCAAATATTTTAAGGCCGGACCTGGATAAAGCAATAATCCACAGCTGGGCTGAGTTCCAAAATAATAAATAAAATAGATAGGACATCAAAGCAATAAACAATCGTAACACCAATTATTCATTAGAATTCCAGCTTTGCAAACATGACTGACAAGTACATTAATAAAAAGGCAAAAAAAATCCTTAAGTGCTCAGTGCTTTTCATTGATATTGCAGTTTTTCTTCCATATTTAAAGCCAAACTAGCATCAGTTTCCCAAATAAATTCATATTTCTAAAGCACCCACTAGTTAGAGTGATTTTAAATGTGTTCATGTGTTTAAATTTCCTTCACCAAACACAGGTGAAGGAAAGGCAGAGAGTTCCCATTTCCTTTGTAACTTGCCTGAATATTTTAGTGCAATGCTGCAATTATATTCCCCCACTACAACCTGCCTTGCTTTAAAGAGATAGGAGAAACAGCCTCCACTGCAAAAAAAACCCCTCAACCATTTCTTAAGGCTAAATTGTGAGCTTTTTGGTGTTGCCCTGAGCAAGCTATACAAACCCAGGAGGCATTGTGACTCACATGCACACACTTCTGAGTGAGGGGTGCCCCCATCCTTCCCCTTGCTTCACGGATTTGGAAGAAGTAATTTACAGCGGGCCTACAGCAGTAATTACTAGCTGCTGGAGAAGCAAGTGGTTCAGGATTGCCAGCTCCTGGCATTCTGAAATCATAAATCAGGACCTCCAGAAATCGCAATATTGGCTTTAAAAATTGAGTTTTAAGAAGATCAAGCTTGGAAGCTTTTCATTTCTCTTCCCAATTAAGGATGCGAGCTTTGCCTTATCACTATGAAGGTACAAATTTACCTGGTTTCATCCCACCCATGAAAGCCAAGATGCTCATATAGTCACCTGATTCCAGGCTTTCAAATGGATCCCAGATATCCCCGTACAAATAAAACCACAACGTATGGGAATACATGGGACTGAAGCAAGGCTCTGCCCATTTTCACTCACTTCCATCAGGCCCCCAGAGGAAGTCATCCAATGAATAGCCCCATATACTTTTACAGGTTTAGACCCAATGTATGGTTTAACCCCATTGTTAAAGATGGGAACTGAGTTGCAGAGTAGTTAAGTGACTTGAGTAGGGATACAAGGTAGGGCTAGGATGAACACTCAGAAATTCAACCCTCACATCTCTGTGCAGGCCACCAGCCTCGACCATCGACAGAGACACATCTGTGTAAGTGAGAACAGGATTTGAACCTCAGTCACATTAAATCCTTGCTGCCTGGCGATTCCAGCAACGTGGCATTGCCAATAGCTACTAGTAGCCGAGTTACGGCTGAATTGCCAGATGGTATTTTAGCTTAATGCCTTGGCGTCTCTCTCTCGTGCACTGAAGTCCAACCTTATAAATTTCAGGAGTTTTATGCACGCACGAGGGGAATAATGACCCAAAAGGGAAACTCAATGGCAGATGACAAAGAAACAGCAAGCAAAGTCTGGCTTTAGGCTGCTCTTCTTGAAGAAAATATGGCTCTCTCAGACCGTTAAAGAAAATTCCTTCACTTTTGCTCAGCACTTGGAGCCTGAACTCAAAGAATAAGCTACCACCCTCCAAGGCTCCAGGGGCACTACAGTTCTGACCATGCAAGCTCTTCCTGTGGGCCAATGTTCATGCCAACCCATGTCTACACATGTGTAAAGGATCTGCCTATATTGCCTACAGGATTGGAACTTACAAGTTAGGCCTCTAGGTCCAAGGATGAGGGATGTGATTTGCTACATCAAATAGGTAAAGATAAACACTGGAAAGGGGAGTCAACAAGTTGAAGAAATCTACCCTTAATATATCTTTAAAAGGAAAAAAACAGAGCTCTTGCTATTTCTAGCAGGTGGACGGAAGTCTGCAAAGTGGTTTGGTTCAAGCTTTTGCCACAGCTCAGCTGGTGGAGAGCCTCATGACCACATTAACAATGGGATTGAAGTGAACAATACACTCCGGGGCAAAATGAGTCAGTGGTAGTTCATGTCTCTCTCTGTGTCTATGCGGAGGGCAAGGAAGGCCAAGAGCTGTTTCTTTCCTCCCCAGACAGCCCTCTCTTTCAGACAAAAGAGAGCTGTTCTCTAAGCCGGCTACAGGAAGGCAGAGGAGAAAGAATGCTTTTCCTCTTAATTCCATTTTTTTTTAATTTTTACATCAGTCCTTGTTGTGAGTTAGATGAAAGCAGCTCTTCCTGTGATTTGATATCATGGTCACATGACAACTTCTCCTTGGAAGAGTTTCAGGGTTTACCTGGCTTTAAAAGGTATGGTGGTGATTATCCTGCCATTTGGGAATCTCTCCATCACTAATTAAATCACATCAGTATCACGTAACTGCGAGAGCTTACAGGTAAAAAGATCTGTTTCACTGTTCTGTTAAGATTTGAACATGCAGTAGCTATAAAACATTTCTGAGAGGAAAGCAGACTCAATAGAAAAGTTGAGATACTAAGAGTTTGATTTAAACTGCATTTTCCCCAGGATGTTATTTCTGAAGGAGTTACCTAGAACATCTTAATATTCACAACTGTTGAAACTTCACAATGACTGCAGTTAAAAAAAGTATGCAGCAATATAAAGATCAGATGAGACAGATGCCAATTCTTCCCACTTTGCTTTTCTAGTTATTGTACTAGGACACATCTGTGACTACATTGCAGTGAACAAGATGTTCTCAGATCTACAGATAAACAAGAAGAAAACTTGAAATAAAGAGTAAACTTATTTGGTGGGCAGTGATGGGTTGCTGCCTGAAACAGAATATTGTTCTCATGCAATTATCCCCACTGACTCACACCCTAAAGCATCACTTAAGAGAGCGTAGTGGCAATTTTGGAGCCCACGTCACAAAGGCATTATGTTTCCTTTTGGAGAGTTCCCAGAGCATGGCAATGTTCAACTTCCTCCAACCTGCGCTCCCCAAATTTCTTAGATTTTTCTTTCCCCTGTAGCCCATGATCCACAATCCTTTATAATTATATTATCAAAAAGACAAAATACTGTAATGCACCATTGCTAGGCATCCTATTGTGCCTTTTACAAACTAAGTCAAGAAACTGCATTCAAATTCAGGTTTCCGGGACTACATACATATTTATACTATGTAGATGGAAGTAACACAATACATATTAGAGATAGTTTTACTGGTGTGCTTTTAGTGGGTTTACATGTCCATCATATCTGATAATTCTTCACACTCTCTTACTGTGTGCCTCTACCATTAAAAAGACCAATCTAAACTGGAGTATCAGAGAGTTACTATAACACAAATAATAAAATAACTTCACAGTTCAATATAATGTAGATACCAGGATGCGGTGGCCACCAAATCCTTTAAAGGATGCCACAAGGTGTGAGGAGAAGTGAGGGGTACAGAATTAAGCAGATAAGGGTAGCTTCAAGCTTGTCCGCATCTGGCTAATCCCCAACCCCCACTTCCCAGCTCCTTTGCAGGGGAATCTATAAGTTAGTTTTAGAAACTGATTGCTACTCAATTCACAAAAGTTATGAAGGGTGTCTCAAGTCCAATGAAGGATGCCTTGAGTCCAAAAAGACTGAGAACCACTGATCTAATGAAGTCTCAAGATATTAAAGATGTATGTGATAGATTTTCATAGAGTTATGTATGCGTATTAGTCTTTGCAGAATACATATACTCTTATATTGCACCCTGGCAAATAGGACAGAAGAAATGTTGCAAGATTCAGTAGCAATGGTTTTAAACAATGCTACATGGTATAAGCAATGCTGCATTCCATATACATTTTAAGCAAAATTAAGATGTTAATCAGTAGCATATGTATATCTAACTTTCAGGAGCTGGACTATATGAAACAAATATAGGAAGATGCTGTTTGTTTCTCTGGCTAAAATCTGCAAATGTACAAGATGATTGCAATCTTTTTTTCTTTTAAGTTTCAGCAGAGTTTTGCTATTTCTCCAGGAAACCCATAGTAAATCAATGTAGGTGTATAATTTTATGTATATTACAAAAAAATATACTCTCTAGCTTGTGCAATAATAAATGACATTCCATAAACCTAATCACTGTAGAAATGTATGTTCTGAAACGTACCTTGACAACAGCTAGAAATAGCAATTTTAAAGAGAGCTTGTAGTCTCTAAACTTCAGAAAAACACGTCCAAACTCTAGAATAAGAACCTCACCCAAAGAAGTCAATGGGGGTTTTCTCATCTGAAGTTGCCTGTTTTGACAGTTCTTATTGTTGATTAAGTTAAAAAACAGAACGACAAACAAAATGTAGCAGCCTTTGAAAAATGGACCCACCTGAACAGAATGGGAAGGGCTGCCTGGCAGAGACAGAGTTTGTCCCAGAGGGGACACTGTAGGCTCTGAGGGTAAGTGAAGCTGTTTTGGAAGCAGCCCTGTTGGAAGTGGGAGGGGTGATGTAACCCCAGCAAAGTTTTGAAATAGAGCTGTTAGCAAAAGCCTGGGAAGGGCCCTGAGCTGGGATTGGCTGAGAGGCTTGGATAAAAGGGGGAGCAGTTTTCCCACAGGGGGAAACAAGAGAGAGAGGGGCTGAGAGACAGGCTAGAGACCAGATTCAGAGTCTCAACACAGTGGTCCCTCGGAGAGCCCTGTAGAAGCAGCAGCAGAAGCTGCAATGGGAGTGACACAGTGTCCAGTGTGATACAGTATCCAGTTCTTCTCTCCAGCCCAGCAGGCTGCAGCAGCAGGATCAGGCAGGGACTGCTTGCGTGGAGAATCCAAGCCTGGAGAGACCTGACTGCAGCCGGTGTGACTGAGTGAACACAGCAGAGCTGAGTAGGGGGGCTGCCGGAGTCTGCCCTAGTTTCCCTAATGGGTGAGGGGCCCCAGGGGCAGGCAAAGCCCAGGGAGGGGCTGCATTTGCCAGGGCTGTGAGGTTGTGTGGGACAGGAAGGCTGCTACAGCCTGCAGCCCAGACACTGTTCACAGCAGAGCCAGGGAAGGGGGTCAAAGGCAGGGGGAGGCTGTCTTGCAGGGTCTGCAGAAGAGGAGTTGCCGCTTGCTGCCCAGAGACCCTTGCTGCCCAGAGACTCCAGGAGCATGGAGGTGGACACCAGCACCAGGGACCATCCACAGACCACGTGCAGGGACACAGACAGTCCCGCTCCCTGAGATACCCCGCCAGGGGCAGTGCACACAGGATCCCTAATACACCATGTGCAAGTGAGAGACTGTGTAAATAAGTTCTTGAGGGTTTATTAGTCAGTATATCCATGTGCTTATTTAATGATTATTTATTATGTTGTAAATAATTAAATCTTGTAAATAGTTTGAGAATTGTCTGCAAGGGTGCTTGATTGTAAGGGGAGGCTCTTCGCTCAGGGGCACTGCAGTAGCTTCCCAGGGGGCTGGGCAAGGTTATTGGCTACAGAGTACCCCAGAATCCCATTATTCAGGTGAGGGCACATATAGTGTCGCGCCCAGGGTTACAAAAAAATAACAGTTTTTCCCCATCGCATTTTCAGTTTTGCTGCTAGTTGCTGCTAGAGTCTTCTAAGAAACTCACAAAATACCAGGTTGTATTATGTCATCTTTTTGGGAACTCCTAGGGCTGGGCACAAAATATTGTAACAATCAGAGGATAACTGGGTTTTCATGCAAAGCAAAGAGTGCTGCCTTCTCAGTTCCCATTTATTTTCATCGTATAACTACACAATAGGTTAGCGCAATGGCAGTTTCAACTAATGGGAGGGTAAGGAGTTAACTGGCAGTAACAATACAGGTCAGGACTTAGGTTCACTAATTCTTCACAGAGCAAATTCTGTTTTCAGTTATACTTGTGAAGTCCAAGGAATGATATTGGATTTACACAGGTATACCTTGAGCTGCAGCCTCACCTGGATTGAGCCACTAGGCTCAGTTCTTCACTACTTTGCTCTGGCAAAATCATTTAGCCCCATGCAAAAAAGATGTAGGAATAGAATTGGAATAGGAGCCCTAACTTCATACAGATGCAAAATAAATGGGTATTCCATGTGTTATTCATCTCTCACTTTCATGAGCATTAAATCCATTCATTTTTTTTAAACAGGAGAAAGAACAAAATTAGAAGATTAAAAAAAAAGAGTAAGAAAGAGACCTTGACAAAATGTAAATATCTGTTTTAAAAAACGTAGATGGCAGGTTGGCTATCTCTGAAGGAAAGAGGAAGAGATGAGCTGGAACTGCACATGGAGAGAGTCAATACTGTAAATCTTAAACATAACTAAAAAAATTGATCTGCCATCCCCACGACCTCTGGTCTGCCGTGCCTTGTTACTTGTGGCGACAGTCACTGTGAGGAAGTGTAGCAAAGACTGGAAACATTAATCCATATTGATCTTTTTTCTCTCAAATACAAAGTATATTCTAGCTGGGAAGAGATGCTACATAATGATATATATCAAGGCCAATGATAAAGTGAATAAGCTACTTGCAGGCCAGATCATCCTCTGGTATAAATGGGAGTCAACAGATCTAGGCTCATTTATGTCAGCTCAAGATTTACCTCAGCTTTTCCATTCAGAAATATAACCTGCAAGGTACGTTTTCAAAATTGGATTTAGCCATTAAGTGTTTTTCTGTTTTTTCTGTTTTTGGGCACAGAGGGAGACGATCCCGATGAGGAGAAAAAGAGGGAAAGGGGCCAAGAGGCTTCCTTGGCTGACCAGAGAAATCCAAAGCAGCCTATGGGCAAAAAGGGGAGCATATAAAAAGTGGAAACGGGGAGAGATTACTAAAGAGGAGTATGCCTCCTCTGCTCGCGCTTGTAGGGAGGCAGTTAGACAGGCCAAAGCTACCATGGAGCTGAGGATGGCATAAGTTAAGGATAACAAAAATTGTTTTTTAGATATATAGGGAGTAAAAGGAAGGCCCAGGGTGGAATAGGACCTCTACTAAATGGGCGTAAGCAATTGGTGATGGACAGGGGGGACAAGGCTGAACTTCTCAATGAGTTATTTGCCTCTGTGTTCCTAAGCGAGAGGCAAGACAAGTCTCTCACTGGGATTGTAGAGAGGCAGCAGCAGGGCACCAGACTACCAAGTGTAGACCCTGAGATGGTGCAGAGGCACTTGGAAGAACTGGATGCCTTTAAGTCAGCAGGCCCGGATGAGCTCCATCCAAGGGTACTGAAGGCACTAGCCAACGTCATTGCACAGCCACTGGCGGGAATATTTGAACACTCATGGCGCACAGGCCAGGTCCTGGAGGACTGGAAAAGGGCCAATGTGGTCCCCATTTTCAAGGAGAGGAAGGAGGACCCAGGCAACTATAGGCCAGTCAGTCTCACCTCCAAACTAGGCAAAGTCTTTGAAAAAATTAACAAGGCTCACATTTGCGAGAGCCCGGCAGGAAAAATTATGCTGAGGGGAAACCAGCACGGGTTTGTAGCAGGTAGATCATGCCTGACTAGTCTAGTCTCTTTTTATGACCAGGTTACAAAACACCTGGACGCAAGAGTAGGGGTTGACGTCATTTACTTAGACTTCAGGAAGGCCTTCGATACGGTATCCCACCCCATACTGGTGAACAAGTTAAGAGGCTGCGACTTGGATGACTGCATGGTTCGGTGGGTGGCAAACTGGCTAGAGGGTCATACCCAGAGAGTCGTAGTGGATGGGTCGGTATCGACCTGGAAGGGTGTGGGCAGTGGGGTCCTGCAGGGCTCGGTCCTTGGACCAATACTCTTTAATGTCTTCATCAGAGACTTGGATGAGGGAGTGAAGTGTACTTTGTCCAAGTTTGCAGATGACACAGAGCTATGGGGAGAAGTGGACACACCGGAAGGCAGGGAACAACTACAAGCAGACCTGGATAGGTTGGACAAGTGGGCAGAAAACAACAGGATGCAGTTCAACAAGGAGAAATGCAAAGTGCTGCACCTAGGGAGGAAAAATGTCCAGCACACCTACAGCCTAGGGAATGACCTGCTTGGAGGCACGGAAGCGGAAAGGGATCTTGGAGTCCTAGTGGACTCCAAGATAAACATGAGTCGTCAGTGTGACAAAGTTATCAGAAAAGCTAATGGCACTTTATCGTGCATCAGCAGATGCATGATGAACAGAACCAAGGAGGTGATACTTCCCCTCTATCGGGCACTGGTCAGACCACAGTTGGAATACTGCGTGCAATTTTGGGCGCCGCACTTCAAGAGGGATGCGGATAACCTGGAGAGGGTCCAGAGAAGGGCAACTTGTATGGTTAAGGGCTTGCAGGCCAAGCCCTACGTGGAGAGACTAGAGCACCTGGACCTCTTCAGCCTCCGCAAGAGAAGGTTGAGAGGTGACCTTGTGGCTGCCTATAAGTTCATCACGGGGGCACAGAAGGGAGTTGGTGAGGCTTTACTCACCAAGGCGCCCCTGGAGGTTACAAGAAATAACAGCCACAAGCTAGCAGAGAGCAGATTTAGACTGGACATTAGGAAGAACAACTTCACAGTTCGAGTGGCCAAGGTCTGGAACGGGCTCCCAAGGGAGGTGGTGCTCTTCCCTACCTTGGGGGTCTTCAAGAGGAGGTTAGATAGGCATCTAGCTGGGGTCATCTAAACCCAGCACTCTTTCCTGCCTATCCAGGGAGTTGGACTCGATGATCTATTGAGGTCCCTTCCGAGCCTAACATCTATGAATCTATGAAGCTATGTTTCCCACATGAACCTTTGAGTGATTTTTTTTTTTCTTTAATTGCTTCAAAAGCCAGGACTTTAACATTTTATTATAAAGAAAATTAAGGGAAATTAAAGTTTGAAGACTGAAATAATATGGATTCATTTTTCAGTGAAAAGTAATACCAAAAAAACCCCCGAAACAAAAACCCTTAGTTTCTTCTTGTGAGCAAAATTCTTCTACTTTGCTTCAGGTTATACTGCATTCTGAAGCTTTAGGGCATGAGAACACTGTCAGCTAAATGACTTGGCTCTGGCACTGTCTTTTATAAGTTTGGAATTATTTTGCTGATTATCTCTAGAGTAATTGTCAATCCCTGCATCTCTGGGGAGAGAAAAATCTTTGTTCTACTTTATCAGGTAGGCAGCTAACACTTTGGCTAAGTACAGACATTCAAAAAGCCCAAGCCTGAATTGAGTCAATCTTTGCAGGTTAGTCTAACAGAGCCCACAGAGCAGCCCCCCACTGGGAAGAGGCTCGTGCTTCCCAGAACACCCTGACAGGGGCTGCTGCTCCAGTGACAAGGGCAGGGGCATGGCCAGATGCCATGTGGCCACCCCCTGAAGCAAAGTAGGCAGGGAGGGATTTATTCTCCCCTCCCTTCCCTCTTCTCCTGGGGGACCCCAGCCAGGATCTGCCTGGCCAGGGCACAGCAGCCCCTGTTGTGGGCACTCAGTCTGCATGAGGGTGAGCAGCGGAGGTGGGGGCCAGGTCTGGTAGACCCCAGCTGCAGTCTCCCAATGGGGGAAGGGAGGGAGGGGGGAATAAACCCCCTCCCTGAGGCAAAAGGGACAGGAAGCGGGTATATTCCCCTGGAGGAACAAACCCCCTCCCTGCCCCCTTTGCCTTAGGGGGCCATGCTGGCCAGCATCTGGCCATGCCCCCACCCCTGCTCCAGTTACAGAGCAGAGGGGCAGGGCCAGCCCCGCTCTCTGGAGCAGACAGCACAGTCCAGCCCAGGGCTGCAGAGCATGCTGGGATGCTGGGGGATGCTGGGGGACTCTATTTAATTTAAACCAAGGAGGGGTCTGCGACAGTTCCATAAACTGGTTTGACCTCAATCAGGTAAGTCTGATACTACATTCAATCAGGTTTATCTTAAGCCAGTTTCAGCCATTTTGAAACTGGTTTCTGTGCACTGAACTTCTGTTCTGTTACAGGTTTAAACCAGTTTCTGATCACTTAAACTGGTTTGTGTATAACTTTTGTCCCTAGCTCCTATGTATTTTCCATTTATTTGGTATTTTATTTTGGGAGATACTAAGGGAATGCTTGTCTTAGTGGAGAAGGGAGGTTTTATTAATTCCTCATTTGAATTTCCTGTGCAATAATCTTCTCCAGTTCATACTGCAGGACAAGCATTCATGTCAATGCCTGGATAGGTAATATCGGCTGCATTGAAAACGTTTGATTGGGTCTAAATGATAACATTAGTATAGAAAAATCTCTCGGGATGCTATAAACTTCAGAAATAGCAGAAGCATTCTAAAGCATGAGTTTCTCATATACAGCAGCCGCTTTTTAAATCCACGGAAACCTCAGCACTAGCAAAACCAGCTGCTACCCATTTTACCTGCATTGCTACAGGAATGGAAATACTATTATGCCTCAGCCTGAAGAAGATCCATCTTTAACCCTGCAGGCTTGTCATTCATGCCATCAACATCATCTGAACCCACAGCCCTAAGATTTATTGATCCATTATTTCAGGCTTCCCTCCCCCGCTCCCTCCCAATTTGGTCCCTGTCCCCAGTTGCTGGAAAAAGTATAGAAGTGGCCCAAATGGTCCTGCCTTTTGAGTCATAGAGTCTTGGGGACTATTTGAAGCATAGGACAAACCAATATTTCCCAGTTTCAAACACTGCTCAAGCTGGTTTTAGCCAGAAACCTAGAATCTAGTAAATAAGCTAATCCTTGCTCTGGTTTCACTTACTCGAAAGCCAGAGTAAATCCTTTGACATCTCCCGTGCCACTATGAGTTTACAGTGATCAGAATTTAGCACAGCAATCCTGCTAGGTTTTTTTTTTGCAAGGCTCAGGATAAGTAGATGCTTGTCCTTAGGACAAATGTGTCTACTTCCAGTTGATGTGTATAATTCCCAGTGACACCATGGAAGTAACACATGCTGAGCACCACGCAAGAACAGACCACATGTTCTTTTCTGCAAAGCAAGAAGGTTTCTTGCTTGATGGCCCTGAAGCTGCACGGCGGCAGAGTAAACACCTTTCACCTTACATCCTTGCAGCAAGCCTTTTCTTCCCAGCAGCATGTCTGCTTGTCAACTCCACAATAGGGAAAACAAAGGGAGCTGCCTTCTCCTTCTTCAGCTGTTATACCTACAAGTTGCGTCTTCAGGGAAATGACAGTAGGCAGCTCTGCAGGAAAGTACTCGAAAACAATGAGCGTAAAGGAGAGCTAGTTGCTGCCACTGGCAGGCTGCTACCACCAGCTTCTTCCCTAGCAAGTAGAAGCTGTAAATTGCTCCTTGGGGTTTTATGACCTTCCCTTCCGCCCACATCTTGACACCTTTGCACCTTCCAAGACCGTGGGGGCCAACCTTTTTGGCAGGTGTGCCACAAATTAGCCCTGAATCCTCCCCAAGTGCCACTTCAATCCTTTTCCTCTGCTGAAATCAGCTGCTCTGCTGTCTAATTCCTGCCTTATCTGTGGCTGTGCTGCCTGTCCCCTGCCCACAGCCTGCTGTGTGCCACCTGTGCTACTTGTGGCATGCATGCCACAGGTTGGCCACCTGTGCACGAAGGAATATAAACCCCACTGAGATAGCCCACGCACCTCCTTCAAGGTAACACTTGAAATATGGATCAGGCAGGCTAAAATTTGAACAGCCACCCAAGGCAGTGTTAGAGGAATGACAGGAGCCCAACAGAAAGCACAAAGGACCGCTCTGTTTAACAGAGGCCAGGAAGCCAATTTGGATTCCTGCCTTTCACCAGAACAAAGCAGGCACCGGTCATGCTGCTTCAGTGCGATACCTCACACTTGTACACGGAAGAACTATTGCTCCACGTTCACGCCTGTTGTGGAAGAATAGCGTTAACCCAGTGAGGATTTGTCCTATTCATCCCTTTTGTATGGAGAGTCAGCATGAGAGCGGGTCGTGAAGAGAAACAGATCCATTTCACTTCTCGAATTAGTCCTGCCTGAGCTAACAGCATCACACACCAGTCTCAGTGGCTGGCAGGCTTCGAGGGCTGCTGAATGGGCAGCTTTTGAAATCACTAATGGTCTCTGGCCTTTGAGGGGAAAGGGTGTTAGGAAAGGATTGCTCCTGAGGTCAGAGGGCTCCAGCTCATCCACAGATTAGTGCTGTAGCACAGAGTCTGTCAGGTAAAAGGCACATTGTCACAATGACGACAAGTAGCATTGGAGAGAGGAGGGTGAAAATTAGGTATAGATATAGACTGAAGAGACACTCCAGGACAGATTCAGCTGTGATATCAGTGGCGCTGCAAGGCACACAGCATGTTCAAGCAGGCCGAATCTCAAAAGGGAAGGGGGGTCCTCACTCATCATCACAGTCTGACAAAGATACCAGGAAGTCCTATACGGACGTCTGCCGGGGAGGCCAGGGTGAGCTCTTCTGCACTGAGCTTCAGCTCGTCCCAACCACAGGACAGGCTTTTAGTGCGCACCCAGACGAGCGCGGTCGTGCGCTATGTGGCACTGCAAACATGTTTACGCCGCACAGTCCAGTGTTCTCCACGCTGCAAAGGCGCGCTGCCCGAGCATGTGCTGCACTGGGTATTTTTTCCCCCCGTGACTTTTTTTTTTTTTAATCCATGGATATGCAGGGGTCAAAATACCCATGGAAAAAAAGAACTGGTGCAACCCATGCTCAGGCAGCACGTGCTGCTGAAAAGTGGATCCAGGCTGCTTGGAGCCGTGCTGTGGCTGCTGGCCAGGCTCTGCCCAGCAGGATCACCATGGCCCCCAGGAACCCAGGTGAGGCTGCTGGGGCCAGCACAGTGCTGGCCCCAGACTCCCCGACCGCCCCCGGGGTAACTTGCCATGCACCAAAGCATGCCTGCCATGGGTGTTCCCTGGGGACAAGTAGCTGCAGCGCAAGGTGCACCACCACTGCTCGGTGTCCCCGAAAACTAAATGTCCTTGCACATCTGGGCACACCCTTAAAGGTCACCGTGGACAAGTACAGATTAGAGCAGTCAGACTGCTGCTCCAGTGAATGGAGAATCTGGCACAAGAAAACCTTCTTACCAAATAGCCTAGGGATATACTGAATAGCCTTCAGGTAGCATTGTTCTGTTCAGTCAGAGGGCGCGCATCTCCCCTGCCTTCTTCAGTACTGTTAACATGTCGGATACCCCTAGCATAGCCTTCAGAAGAGAAGAACAGCATGAATAAATGGCATTATTTCAGAAAGTCCATAACTCTTTGTCATAAAAACACTAGCAATTCAAATTAGTCTTTCTATTCACAACCTTGGAAGAAAAAAAAGGTCTTGATTTAAGAGCGACTGATCATGCTCTCCCTATGGTGCATTTCTTTTCTGTGAGAATAATTCACATTTCCAGGCCTTCCCCTGGTTTTAACTATTGCTTTCTCAATACCCATTTTTTAGAATTTGAACCCCATCACTTTAACAAGTTGACTAACATCCAAGATCATCCTACTGACAGGGAATCCTACAATAGTCTCAAATAATACATTAATTTATGGTTCAATTCTGAGCTTCTGGCTTTTCATAATATCAGGGTATTGGCTTTAATGTTTTACAAGTAGATGCTCATTTCCCTATTGCGCCAGATAATCTTAAAAGATTCTCAAGTATCAGGCAAAAGCTAAGCAACAGAAAATTAAACAATCAAGCCAAAAAAAAAAGATTCATACTTCCTTGTGAACTGATTGTAAAGTTTTTGGAAGCTCTCTTCCTTGAAAGAAGCTAGTTAAATGCTGGATAACATCTGTTTTCTCTTTGGGAATAGCTCTACATCTTTCCTCCCAAACACAGGCTCGATATATTGTAATCCACTGAGATTACATATTCTGGGACTCATTGGAAGCCATTGACTGGTTTAGATACAGTAGTTATGCCAGGAAATGCTAACACCTCATTTATGCCATTGAGTGAAGAGTTTCAGGAAAATAGTTAAGCTGTTCCTAGGCTACTTGAAGAGTCTTTCATCCAGGACTGTGAAAATGTATTTTAATGCTCCCAAGTAATGTTGTAGAAAGGCTGGATAACAGTAACAATACAAAAGCGGGAATGACAACACTTGGCTTCCTGTGACCATGGGTACAGATATTCAAAAAGTCCAAGGTGGAATCGATCTAAGTTGTGCGATTTTCTTATTTTCTGTCAATGATGTAGTTTAGACGGGTAGCAAACAAAACACGTTCATCTTTGGGGGGGGGACACAAATGTTACACCGGGTTCTGCTATTTTTAAACCAGTCTACGCATACCAAACTTCTGTTTTGTTACGTGTACAGACTGGTTTTGTGCGCCAAACTTCTGTTCTGTTACAGTATAAACCAGTTGCAGATGACTCATACTGGTAAAGTGTAATGTCTGGACCTAGCCCTTGGCTCAGGGACTGCTTCTTGGTCCTTGTTTTTACAGTACTGAACCAAATCAGGTTGCAGTCCCTCAAAGGGATTCCCGGATGTTAGCACAGGGCAACATTTTCTTCTTTTTTTTTTTTTTTTAAGAATTAAGTAAAAAATTATCAAAAGTGTCTGTGAATTTGGGATACCTATGTTCTGAAATAACTAGCAATGAGGCACTTGGGGTCTGACTTGCAGAGTTACTGTGGGACTTCGAGAAGAAAATGGTTATCACAGGCATTATGCGATGACACAGGAGTTGCATAAATAACATTTTCTCACATTTCAGTTTCATGATGACTTCTTATCTAAATAATTCACAGTAATGAATGTGAAATACAAGATGATCTGGGGAACTGAGCAGAGATTAATGCAAGTCTAAAGCAAGAGACGCCGCTGTAACATGGGACAGTCAAGAAGCCCTGGACCCGTGCCAAAATGCAGTGTAACATTATCAAGGTGTAGAGTCCGTGGAGACTCACTGGAGTGAATGTGATGCGAGAGCAGAATCAAGCCCGGTTCGGGGAAGGCATAGAAGCAGTTTGCGTGGCGGAGGGAAAGAACGGGAAGACACTCTGTACATCTAGCACAGCAGTTTCTCCATTTTGCTTCCCCCGGGTTTGATCCTCTTCTATTTTGCACAGTAGGGGCAGGCAAAGGGGCCCAAGCAAATGACCTTTCCAGGTTAAACTTGTTTGGATGCACTGGTTTCCAAGAACTCCAGCAGCTCCATCAGTCCTTCATTCAATTACCACCAGACCTGGTTTTAGAAACACTTTTCCTTCCAAACACTATAAAGAGTTCTTACAAACTGGAGCTTTGGGACCAGAGGGTCTTTTAACTCCTGGTAACAATGACAAAGAATATAAATGAGCTGGCTTCCCTGAAAACACCAGCAAACCCAGGTCATGATGAAACTCTCTACTGGCTGGTCCACTTAATTTTTCTTTCCTTTTTTTGGAACACTAAAGACATTAAGACAACACCATCGCAGAGGGAAACTTTCCAGGTCCATGTGTTAATTCTGCACAGCACAAACCCACATTTGAGTCTGAAAAGCAAAGCTCCTTTATTTAAAAAGAACCAAATTATATCAGATGGGATGCTGGAACTGTGGAGACAAATTCCCTTGTGACTGAATGGAGGAAAGCTCACTTCTCTTTTTATCATAAAAGTAGACCTAGAATGTGATTTTTTTGTTGGATTTTTGTATTTTTAAAAGGAGCTAATCCCAGCCTGTAGCCCCTGAAAAATATTCCTTTGAAAAGATTCAGCAAAAAATAATAATAATAATGAACAGCCCAATACCATATCCTGGCACAGACCAGACCAGACAAGATACATTAACCAACTTGAATTCCTGCTCCCTACATTTCAGAGAGAAGCCCAGGATCAGATTTCTGTTCCCTTCATTCCCAATGACTAGTAATTTACCCCTCCAAACATTGCATAATTCTACCAAATTTAATAAGAATTTCATGCAACAGAAGTCTGTTCTAGATGTTAAGCCAAGTTTTACTGAGTCCCTGCAAAGGTCAATATACCTGTACTGTGCTGGAGCAAGGAGAAACAGACCCAGACATAGGCATGGGCAAACCAGGTGATCGCCTAGAGCCCAGACAGAAAGAGGGGCCTGAAAATGAAACAAAATTACAATTGCAAAAAACGTTTTAATATTGCACATATATCAATTATAAATATTATCAATTGAGAATGAGCTGTTTAAAGACATTGATACCACAGATGTGATAAAGACTTTTGCAACCAAAAAATCATTACCTCTGGCTAAGGGGTCCCAATCCTAATGGTTCGCGCAGGGCCACCCAGAGATCAGGGACAGCACTGGGAAGGAAGTCCAGTACAGAAAGGTCTTCACAGAGTGTCTTACCAGAAAATTCTCCTTTTGGAGCAAAGCTTGACAGAAGTTAAATGTTACTGCCATTTTACAAGAAGCCGAGTGCACAAACCCTGGTCTCTCAAAGCACATAAAGTGTATTCCACTTCAAGCACACAAATAGGCACATTGAATTCATGAGTCTACCCACAATGTAGAAGTCTTGGCAGGATCAAGGCTTCAATGTTTTGTTCATCCTAAATCCTAAACTTCTCTCCTCCTTGACTGTTCTTCCTTTAATTATGAATGAGGTATCTATCAAAACTCATTCCTCTTGAGAAAAGTAATAAGGCCACCAGATGAGAGCCATAAATTGGCCTCTACTTGGAATTAATCGTCTCAGCAAGGACCTCACTGAAATTAGAAGGACTAAAGGAGATTTGGTCAGATGGAGATTTAAATTTTGTCAGGAGGGCACAACCTGGCTCAGGGCTATCTAGAGAAACCATAGTCAAGAAGTAACTGTGCTGCTGAGAGATGCAAGAGAGGAACAGAAAAGAAATAAGAGCTTGACAGTGATGGCCTCATTGACCACAGTGGCACTCAGCTCTACCTGTTCGTCCCCGGCAGTGGGAATGTGGAATGGAAACTGGCTGTCCCAATTCTTGCTCTTCTCCAAACTTATACAGGGTCTGTTCTGCTGACCCTTATTGGCAGATGCCAATAAAACGTATGGGAAAGTAACTGACTGGTCCCTGGGCTCATCCCCGGACCTTTCAGTATACGAGTCACGCCTATTTCTGACGGCCAAAATAATGTATATTAATTGTGTGCACTTAGCAATTTTGCTGACTGAGCACTTAACTTTTACTCGTGTTTCCCTAAGTTCATTTTGCACTTCTCTCATGAATCAAGACAGAAAACCTCGCATTAGGAGCCACTGTATTTATTTTATAGGAACAGAGCTTCCTTCTACTATTGAGTGAGCTAAGTTTAACTGACTTTTGCACACCTACACAATATGCTCAAAACAGAAAGCACAGGAGCTCCCACACCCAAACAAGTTTGGCCCAGTAATTTGAAGGCTTTGCTGCTACTTTTTAGGCCTCCTGCCTTTTGCCCCTGCTTTGTATCAGCTGATGGATTCACCACTGGGGCCCAGACCTGCTAAAGTACAGTATTTTGATTCCTAACTCCGAGATTGATAGGAGTCTGATGCCTTAATCCCTTTGAGGATCTAGGTTTGAGTCCCTTCCATAGTCCCTGGTCAGGAAGTTTATCTTCCCAGTTCCAGCACCAGAGCCAACAGCAGAAATTAGTAATAGGCAGGAAGGATGAGCAATGCTAGTAGTGACTCACAAAAATGTGCAGCGCAATCACTTAATAGCCCACTGTTAGGCTGAGATATCACTTCCAGTATAACAAGCATAACAGGAGGGGGTGCCTCATTTCCTCAGCAATAAATTTGATTTTCACATGGTGATCAGCCCCTATTCCTTCAGTCTCCCTAACCATCCACCTGGGAACATGATGATTGCCTTGTGAAATGGGGCACCCTGCCTGGTAGGTTTACTATCACCCACCCTTAATTAACAAAGCGGCACAGGGAATGTGCTCGTCCCCATAATGACTGAACTTCACTAGATGCAATTTTAATTATGACAGTGTTAAAACAATCAGTTGTCTAATCAAGTTTAAATTAAATGCATACTTGGGCATTTTAATTTTAGCATTCTCCAAAATGTGATACTTCAGCAATGAATTATTTATTTTGTGGCGATTGCCAGTATTTTTTAAAGAAAAGAATAATAGCAGAAAACCAGCATCCCAGGAAGATAGGTAAATAAATTAAGGCTCAAGTCAATAGCATTTTTCTAAATTAATATCTTCCCTACTGTTTTGGCTGGCATACACTTAGAGCCTTCACAATAAATGGTTTAAAGAGCATCCAACCAAATTAGAGTGTGTTTTTCCAGTGTAAATACGGATTGAGGGATTATGTCATTTAAAAAAACCCCACAGGTAATATTTACTTTGTCTTCATGGCTGGAGTCCCGGAGGCATTTCTGCTGCAGCATCTACTCTAAATAGACTAAAAATAGATATTTTTCCTGTTATTAGATGAGTTTATTGTTCAGGAAAAGGTGCAAGGTAGATTTACCGAAGAGCAGATGCAACAGGTAGGTTTTCACCTCTGCCCAACTAATTCACTTCAGACGGCAGGCAAGGTGGTGCAAAATTGGGACATATCCTAACTGATGATCAATTAGCACCCTTTTCAGCGAAATACCTAAGCATGAGTTTACCCTTCCAAGTCCCATTGTTTTTAAATGAGATACAAAGTACGTCCTGGCATTTAAACCTGTTGCTTTATTGCACTGAGCTTTGATCATACGACACAGATTCTCTGGTACTTACTTAGACTCAGATTCATAAATTCATAGATTCATAGGTTCATAGATGTTAGGTCAGAAGGGACCTCAATAGATCATTGAGTCCGACCACCTGCATAGGCAGGAAAGAGTGCTGGGTTTAGATGATCCCAGCTAGATGGTTATCTAACCTCCTCTTGAAGACCCCCAGGGTAGGGGAGAGCACCACCTCCCTTGGGAGCCCGTTCCAGACCTTGGCCACTCGAACTGTGAAGAAGTTCTTCCTAATGTCCAGTCTAAATCTGCTGTCTGCTAGCTTGTGGCCATTGTTTCTTGTAACCCCCGGGGGCGCCTTGGTGAGTAAAACCTCACCAATTCCCTTCTGTGCCCCCGTGATGAACTTATAGGCAGCCGCAAGGTCGCCTCTCAACCTTCTCTTGCGGAGGCTGAAGAGGTCCAGGTGCCCCAGTCTCTCCTCATAGGGCTTGGCCTGCAAGCCCTTAACCATACGAGCGGCCCTTCTCTGGACCCTCTCCAGGTTATCCACATCCCTCTTGAAGTGCGGTGCCCAAAATTGCACACAGTATTCCAACTGTGGTCTGACCAGCGCCCGATAGAGGGGAAGTATCACCTCCCTGGACCTATTCGTCATGCATCTGCTGATGCACGATAAAGTGCCATTAGCTTTCCTGATGACTTCGTCACACTGACGTCTCATGTTCATCTTGGAGTCCACTAGGACTCCAAGATCCCTTTCCGCTTCCATGCCTCCAAGCAGGTCATTCCCTAGGCAGTAGGTATGCTGGACATTTTTCCTCCCTAGGTGCAGCACTTTGCATTTCTCCTTGTTGAATTGCATTCTGTTGTTTTCTGCCCACTTGTCCAACCTATCCAGGTCTGCTTGTAGTTGTTCCCTGCCTTCCGGTGTGTCCACTTCTCCCCACAGTTTTGTGTCATCTGCAAACTTGGACAGAGTACACTTCACTCCCTCGTCCAAGTCACTGATGAAGACATTAAAGAGTATCAGTCCAAGGACTGAGCCCTGCGGGACCCCACTGCCCACACCCTTCCAGGTTGATACCGACCCATCCACCACCACTCTCTGGGTACGACCCTCTAGTCGATTTGACACCCACTGGACCATGCAGTCATCCAAGTCACAGCCTCTTAACTTGTTCACCAGTATGGGGTGGGATACCGTATCGAAGGCCTTCCTGAAGTCTAAGTAAACGACGTCTACCCCTACTCCTGAGTCCAGGTGTTTTGTAACCTGGTCATAAAAAGAGACTAGACTAGTCAGGCATGATCTACCTGCTACGAACCCGTGCTGGTTTCCCCTCAGCATAATTTTTCCTTCCGGGCTCTCGCAAATGTGAGCCTTGATAGTTTTTTCAAAGACTTTGCCTAAGATGGAGGTGAGACTGACTGGCCTATAGTTGCCTGGGTCCTCCTTCCTCCCCTCCTTGAAAATGGGGACCACATTGGCCCTTTTCCAGTCCTCCAGGACCTGGCCTGTGCGCCATGAGTGTTCAAATATTCCCGCCAGTGGCTGCACAATGACGTCAGCCAGTGCCTTCAGCACCCTCGGATGGAGCTCATCCGGGCCTGCCGACTTAAACGCAGCCAGTTCCTCCAAGTGCCTCTGCACCATCTCAGGGTCTACGCTTGGTAGTCTGGCGCCTTACTGCTGCCTCTCTACAATCCCAGTGAGAGACTTGTCTTGCCTCTCGCTTAGGAACACAGAGGCAAATAACTCATTGAGGAGTTCAGCCTTGTCCCCCCAGTACGTCACCAATTGCTTATGCCCATCTAGTAGAGGTCCTATTCCTCCCTGGGCCTTCCTTTTACTCCCTATATATCTAAAAAACAATTTTTGTTATCCTTAATTTGGGATGCCATCCTCAGCTCCATGGTAGCTTTAGCCTGTCTAACTGCCTCCCTACAAGCGTGAGCAGAGGAGGTATACTCCTCTTTAGTAATCTCTCCCCGTTTCCACTTTTTATATGCCCCCCTTTTTGCCCGTAGGGATTATGCCCCCCTTTTTGCTCTGGATTTCTCTGGTCAGCCAAGGAAGCCTCTTGGCCCCTTTCCCCCTTTTTAAGATTTAGCACTTAAGCACATATTTATGGGCTTTGCTAAGCAGGGATGGACTAAAGCAAATGCTGATATTTGGATACCTGCAAGTGATTTGCTGAATAGGGTTGTATGGCCCTGGTTGCCTGTGGTTAGGCTTGCCTATCAAATAAATGGATACAGTAATGCTTACTGAGGTTGTGAAGCTGAATGAAAAGCATCATTCTGTTATGACATACAAAACTAATTGTCATGAGAGCTATACATAGGATTATACAGGATTTTACTTTCATAACCTATACTTTTAAGTCCCATTAGCCATCATAGTAATAGAGCATAAACTTCTACAATACTTAAATTTTGATTGCTGTTCATATGATGGATCGTTTAATAGAAGTGACAGGTTGAATTCCCAGCGATACTGGAGTTTTGTACATCAGCTGCTCTGACAAACAGCATCATGGGAAAAAAACCAATATAGTAGAATCATTGCACCACAGCGACCCGTTTCGCTGGAAACAGAGTGAGCTTATTTCAGTTATCCCTTCTAATCCTCACTGAAATCTTTGGGGAAGAGAGGTACATACAAAAATATGTAGCAGGAACTTGGCAAAAGTGCAGTGGGATTCTTTATTCAGTCCTTTATAGCTATATGGGTTTTTACTTAATCTGTGTTGTCTTGATAACGGATGTTTTAATAATTTGCTGTTAATGCCAGTGCACCAGAAACCTCCATATACATGATGGAACTCTCTGTCAGCCCAAGATGCCAACAACAGCACTCTGTACTTGTGAAATACTTTCAACAGGTTGTCTTGGTTTCAGACTAAAATCCCATTAAGTATCACAAGAAAAGGGACTTCTTTGAAAAACAAGCAAACACCCAAGTGTCATGTGGTGCATGACAGATGAATATAGAAACATAATGGGTCGTTTCCCTTCTTCCCGTGGTTTCTAGTGTAACCTGGGTACACCCAAGGGTGTGCCCTATTCTCAACTGAATGGGATGGGTAGGCGGTGGGGGGTGCTGTGAGAGGGATGCCAGAATTTCAAGCAGATCCCTTGTTCCTCTATAGAGTTAGCCCAAGCCCAAAGTTCTTAACTATATATAATTTATTAAGTTATAATATTCATAAACATAAAACTAAATATCATATACATATAACTACACAGTGAACACTAACCAATAACCAAAGTCAAACCCTAAATAACACTATTTACAACATCACAATACAACATTGCAATTACAAAATATGAGGCGCAAACATGAACAATCTTAATAACATCTATCCCTTAATATAGTCCCTGACCCATGGCAAGAGATAGTCCTCCTTCCAGTGGGGTCCCTTGGGGGGTGTCCAGGAAGCACCAGGCACCCTTCCCCTTATGGCCTTGACTAGACGGGGTGGGGGGCTGCTCACTCAGCCCCTTCTCTGGGTTTGCCCACCCCAAATGTCTTTCCCCCGTGGGACCCAAGGACCCAGTGACTCATGCTCCCTCAGGTGGCGGTGGTGAGGGGACAGCTCGATGGGGTCTCCTCTGCTGGAGCACCTCTCCAGGCCTTTCCCGTGCCACTGGGTTCCTCCCCACCCTGTGCCCCACTCTGGGCACCGAGGGCTCAGCTCCTCTCAGCTGCTGGCTCCTGGGTGTTGGGCCTCACGCTGCAGCACTATCATTTCCCCATGCCCTGGCTCAGCACTGAGGGCTCTCTTAGCACAAGCTGGGCCCTTCAGGCTCTGACCAGCCGTCCTCACGCTGGGTGGTTAACCCAAGCAGCCTCTGCTGCTCTGTGGCTCCCAAGGCTCAGGCCTGTGCCCCTGCACACCATGGGACCTGACCGCCTGCTGGGAGATGGGTCCTGAGCTGCCTCACTGCAGCCCCAAGGCCTTTGCCCCGTGCACTGCCCCATGCACTGTGTGGCCCACTGGCCCTGCCAGAGTTGCCGGCTCAAGCCGCTGCTTGCAGCTCCCAAAGCCTGGGCTCTGTGCACCAAACCATGCACCGTGATGGCCCCGAGCAGTCTCACACTGCTCCCAGGGCCAGGTCTCCGTGCACCATCCCTGTGTGCCGTCAACAGCCCGAGCAGTCTCACACCGCTCCCAAGGCTGCTCCTTCAGCGGCAGCTTCAGGAGCCTTGGGCCTATTGCCCGCTGGGGGAGAGCTCCCCAGCTTTCCTTGGCTCTGCTCTTCTTGAGTCCCTCACTGCCTCTGCCCCCCCCCCCCCCCCCCCCCCCCGCTGGGCACGCAGCTCCTTTTATACACTCCATGCCTCCACCCCTGAAGTCTTCCAGACCTGACACTTCACAGTCTTCAATCAGGTCCAGGCGAGCTCTTCTCCCCCTCCCCTCAGGAAAGGGGTGTGACTTTATTTCTCCTGCTGCCTCCTGATTGGTGGATGGGCTCCACCAATGAAAACAGCAGGATCTCAAGTCTGGGACTCAACCCAAGCTCTGAAAGGTGAGCCTGCTACACTAGATATGAATAAGTTCTTGACCTCTCGACAAATAACCTCAAGTTACCCATAAGCTTGGGAATCAGATGTTTGGGAACATGAAGATAATGCTTACCATCTTGGTTAGACACAGGGCCTTGAAGTGGATCAGAGCTGTTGCAAAGCCTGGAGGGACTCAGACATAAGGATCTGGTCTGCATAGATCTCCCATGTCCACGTTTTTGGAAGTCTTGTATAAATAATAGTAAGTTGTAATGATAATGCAACTTCCAGCTGATAGTCTCCAAGCACTAATTAATTAAGCTTTTCAGAGCTTCTGCGAGACAGATATTACTGTCCATGTTAAGAAGCGGACAGGCCTTCAGGGCAGAGATTGAATCTTATTATTTGCTTATTATTCTTCAAAGTCTGCATAACAGGTCCCAGATAGCATCTGGTGCCCCTAGGTCCTGCTGGAACACTACAGTTTAACTAAAATTAATAATAATGAGGCACCAAGCAGCTTCATTGCTCACCCCACACAAGTCAGTAGCACAGCCACAATAAAACACAGAAGCCCTAGTACCCCATCCACCAGGCTTAGTTTCCTTAGTACCACAGGTACCATGCAGACCACAGAAGAGTGTCTAGGGAGAAGAAAGATGCAAGAAAACAGGACCAGAGGTATCCTCCTGGGCCACTGAGTTCAGTCCCTTTCATTCACAGGCAACCATTTACCCAGGGAATCCCCAAATCTTCACTTTAAACCTTCACACAAAATTACAAAAAAAAAAACCCCTGAAACACCATGAACAACTTTGGGAAAGTAAGGGAGATGGGAGCATTCAAATGTCCTCCCATGGTAGTGACAAGGAAGCAGTTGGTTAATATATGCTCAGAAGAGCCTAGGGAGGTCAAGCCCCACACTACAGGAAGGCAAAGTCTCCCACAGTCCATGCCAGTTGGACTACAGGAAAAATGATTTCCTGACCTCAAATTTGGCCATGGCTAGGAGCCTGCACAGAAGCATAATCTTGAAAGAAACCTCTGAAGGTTTTAAGTATCAGCAAAAGCATCCATTCACCCTAGTCAACCCTCCCCACCACCTTCTCCCCAATATCCCAGTTCTTTGGAGCAAAATTTAAAAAGCCCCCAAATCAGTACAATCCATGACAGGAAAACAAGTCTTTCCCGGGCTCTATGGGCAAGCAGCAAAAGCTCTAAAGTATGTGATAACCAGTCATCTACAAGGCTGCAAGAGTGGGCGACTTGTAAAACACTTCCATTTACAAGCTAAAAGCTCAAAGAAACCCTAAAGTGGTCATCCATAAACATTTTTAATTGCCTTAGATAACTACATTGCTCTGCAGTCTTTCTTACTTGTCACTAGCTATGTCCAAGGAAAAGTCTGCCAGCCTTTAAGAAGACCACTGTGTTTCCTTTCTATTAAAATATGAAATTATAGAACACGAACTCTCACATACATTGTTTCTTAATAAAAATTAGCCCTAGAATTAAGAGACAGCAGAATATCCAAAAGCAATATGAAAAGGCAGATTTGAAATACAATTGGCTAATGAACAGACATTTGATTCTTACTCAGCTTGAATAAATATTAATATATTGAATATATTGGATTATATGTCTGATTAAAATAATAATTAAATTTCCTCCTACTGTTAAAGGTTGATTTAAAATTTTGCCTGGCTTTCACCAGAAATCTATATGCATCTTATTTAAAATCAAGTACTAATTCTTCAATATATTAGATTATTAGTTCAGGCTGGATTCACGTAAGACAGGAAATGGCATGGATTTCTTTAAGGAAAGCACCATACTGAGATGTTGGCAGACAAGCTTCTTTGGGTAAATCAGATATCTTTTATTAGACCAACTCAAGTAGTTGGAAAAATCCTTACCAAAAGAACCTTGTCTGCCTGTGTCAGGGGCAGGAAATTATTTCATCTGGAGGGCTGCTTAATGAGCTTTGATGAGGCATCAGAGGCTGCAAATGTAGCCCTGCCCCTTGACAGGTGTCCCACCCCCTGGTCACCATCTTGTGACTGTAAAGTCCCACCCCCTAACCCCTGAGCTTTGCTACTAAGTCTCTCCCCTTGCCCAGTAAGTACTCGGGGGGAGCAAGGTTGCTTGTATATCATATGTGGAGGGGTGGGAGGTGTGGTTGGAGGAGCATGCGGTTGGTGTAGGTATGGTTGTGGTTGTGTGATGTGGGGGCTGGAGTGTTTGTGGGTATGGTATGGGTGGGGTGTGTGGGGGGTGCAGAGGGGGTGCGTATGTGGCTGTATGTGGGGGTGTGGGATGTGCAGGACTGTTGGATGTGTTTGTGGGTATGATGGGGGTGGGATGTGAGGGGGTGTGGGTGCATGTGTGGATGTGTTTGGGTGTGGGTGTGGTTAGGGTGTGGGGTATGTTTGTGGGTATGGTGGGGGTCAGGGTGTGAGTGTATGCGTGTGGGATGTGTATAGTGAGGTGTGTGGTTGGGGTGTAGGGTGTGTGGAATAGTGTTGGGTGTGTGTGGGGGTATGGTGGGGGGTGTTTAAGGGGGTGGGGGGGTGTGCAGGTATAGGAGCTTCTTTGTGATGTGCCTGAGCCCAGCCCCTCCGCGGACAGGGGGAAGGGAAGGGGATCAGCGCTGCCTGCCTGGCTCACAGTGTGCTGCAAAGGACAGGAAAGCAGCTGCCAGTGGCGGGCAGCAACAGATGCCCTGCGAGAGGTGAGGGGGGGCAAGGAGCCAAGCCTGGCACTGCCGGCTGTCTTGGTCTCTGTCCCACACCTGCCTGGCAGGGCTGCAGCAGAGCCAGTGCTGGCTCTTGCTGCTGTTGCTTCTCTCTCATGTGCCTGCCCAGCAGGGCTGCACCAAGCTCGTGCTGGCTTATGCTGCTGTTTCCCCCCTCCTGCCTGTCACATGCCTGCCCCACAGGGCTTTGTGAGCAGCCGAGCTTGTTCATGCCCCCCACCTCCACATGCTCCCCTGCCCTGCATGAGTAGAACCAAAGTGAGCTGCAGGCAGAGCCAACCTCACTTCCCTCGACGCTGTAGGGGCAGCTGCAGGTGGGGTGGATACAATTAATTGGTGGGTTCCTGTCTGCAGGCCACATCCAATCAGCTGCCAAGCCACATCCAGCCCCTGGGCCGCATTTTGCCCACCCCTGGCCTATGACCTTAGACCATCATGACTACAACCTACACTACTGAGATGTTTGCTCACTTCTAAAAGCCCCTTCAACTTCCATGAAAAGGAAGCTGGACTAAGCCCCCAAGAGTGCTACCTATTACTTCAGAGCATCCTTAGGTTTGGGTTTTTGTTTTTCTTTTTTAATGTCTCCTCCCCTTGCACTGACTAGATCTAAAACTCGATGCTTGATAAGGCCGCAGCCTGTGGTGAAAGAATTGCAGTACTCTTATACTTGAGTTTTAAAATAAGACCTTCAGGTTGAAGACCTTGCACTTCAGGAATGGAAGTAGGTAAAATCCCATTCCACCTTTAACTGTAAATGAGCAGAGAGATATTACTTACATTGCTTGGCTTCATATTCCTTATGTCAGGGTTCGAATAGCACACATTTTGAAGACTGACACTTCATGTTTTCTTTTCATCTTTGCTATCTTTTGAAAAGCTCATTAAGTAACCTAAAAGACTTTGTTCCACAGGGCTGAAAGTCAAGCTATACAATATCCCATGTGGATTTGGTTCTGTGTAATTGGATAAACTCGACCTGTTTTCCAAATTTGTTTAAAGAGACTTCAAAAGAAACAGAAGATTAAGTGAGCCCTGGCTAAGTGCTCAGTTTAAGATAGATGGGGCTGGCACTTACTCCTGAACCAAAGGAGAAAAAAAGGATTCATGAAACAATTGCAGACATTCACTAACTTAATATCTAGTCTGCTAAAAGGGTGGCAAGCACCTAAAGGAAATTTGGACTTAAATATTAGATAAGATCTCTATTTCCAGAGTAAATAATGGATAACCATCTTAATGCATCAGAAATGTAATTCAGTCTCTTGCAGATGTGTTTTGGAAATTTAATCCACTCTCTTGCAGATGTGTTTTCCAATATGGACAGAGCAATACATGCATTGGGTCATATCCTTCCATGGTGTAACACTGCTGATGACAGTGATTAACATGGCTCATGTTGCATTAATGGGTTTATCCAGTAAACCACAATCATCTATAAAATCAATAGACCTGATGATGAGATTCTGCTGAAGTAGTTTGCAGTCATACCCCTTTCACCGAGGGGCAGATCCAGAGGGGGTACAGTAGCGTGGATGTGCCCCTCTTTCAGTCGACCACATTGTGGGAGCAGCAGTCAGAGACTTTTGAAGTCCCTGGAACAAGTAAGAATTCCCCCTTCCCTTCCCCTCTGTGCTCAGCAGCACCCCTTCCCCTTCCCCTTCCCTCCCACCACCGCTGCTCTCTCCAGCTGCCTCAGGGGCAGAAAACCTCCAGAATGGCTTGCTCTTGCTCTGCTCCCACCAGCCTCTGTGGGGAGCCAGTTTCAGCTGGAACAGCAGCAGCAGTGGTAGCACCTGGGTTTCTCCTCCCTGTCCAGTCCCCAGAGTGTTGCTTGCCAGCCAGGAGCAGGCTCAGGGAGGGGGGACTTGTCTGCCACTGTCACCGTCCACAACTGATCATGTAGCCCATCTGGAACAGGCCAGGAGTGGCTCTGGAGCCTCCCTCGGCACCCCTAGGTCAGCCAGGAAATGACAGTGACAGCACAGAGTGGGAGGGGGGAACTGAGAAAGCGAATGGAAGAATCTTACCTATTGGGGACTTTATTAAAATCCTCACCTACTTCTCCCTTGGTACAGTCTACATGCCCCAGTAGCAGGGGGGAGGAAGTAGGAGCAGGGGTGCAACCATCGGCCACTGCTCCCAAACCTCTCCCCACCTTTAAAATCCTGGATCCATCCCTGCTTTCACACTACTGTAATTAAGATCAGAATCAGACCCAGTGTTTGAGTGTCTATAAGTTCTGATACAGGAGCTACTTAAATCCCTGCTAAGATTAACTGGAAGATTTGGTTATCTGTCAAATGAATTCAACTATACAATGACAGCAGCTGTGCTTGATAAAACTAATAGGCTGGAAGATATCGCCCTCCTCATTTGTGAAAATTAAATTGACACCTGAAGCATTGGAATCTGTATCGTTGGCATTAATGCAAGTGCACCTTTTCATCCCCAAGAATAGTCTGTCTTATTCTGTCAAAATCTATGCAAGGCCAGTGAGATTTAGGGCTAGTCTACATTGGGTTGTATCATTAATAACATTGGTATGGCCAAATTCACAGTGTGGACATAATTATATTGATATGAAGGTATTTTATACCAGAACTGCAGCCACACTAGAGTTTCAACTGTATAACCAGTTGTTCTTTTAACCTAAATAACATATAACACCAGAGGCAAAGCCCTCAAGAGCTAATCACCTGGGCTCTGTGCAATGCAGCCTGACCTGGGTAGGTACAGCCAGATCCTTTTCAATCAGAGAAAACGCAGTACATAATTTGCATGAAATGTTAACACAAGACTGGACAAATTCTTGGGGAGTACACAGAAATGAAATATCCTACAATGACCCCGTCCTGGACAAGATGGCCTAATGGGTCTTTTTAATCTCATCTGTGTTCCCTCTCAAGAGTATTATGCCAAGTATGTGTTTTTATGATTATGCACAGATTCTCTCCCCTGCATTTTCTACATATTCATACATAACTTGGATTTATGGAAATAACATCTCTTTCATAAACAGAGGTGATTTGAGTTCCTGTCTGCTATGTCATTTGTACTCCATGAATCCTTCTGCGATATATCAAAAATGGTTCACTAGGGCAGTGCATTTTAGCAAATGTATACATCTTCTTGGTCTTTAAAAACATAAAAAATAAGCTGGCCTTCATGTCCCTAAGCATCTCTCTTGACACCTTTCCTGGCAACTGTCTGAGTGACCACTGCTCAGGCCACTCGGTCAGCAGAGCGTATCTATTTACAGGAGTTGGCTACAACCTTCCTCTGAATGAAAGATACTGATGAGGCCATTGACTTGGCATATTCTGCTCCAGACAATGGATCATTCATGCCACCACAAAGGGAGGAGTCGGTCATTATCTTGTAATGGCTACAGGACATCAGGAGACAGCAACATACATACACTGTCCTTTTAATTTAATTTATTTTAAAATCATCTTTTAAAATGTTTCATAACCTTATAAAATCTTAGGACCATTTAAAACAAAGCTGTGTAATGAAATACTTATGAAGAAATATTAATGAGATACCCTTTCATTACAGTTAATAATTCTGGATTAATTACTTCAGTATCAGCTATTGTTTGTAAAGGTCTTTGAAGATACCGCTTGCGTCTTAGATTCGGAATATTATTTTTGCAAATTCATCTGGGATTATTACAGGGTCAAATCCTGAAGTGGTCACTCAAGACTAGATGCTATTAGGGCCACGTGCTGGTACACAATAAAGGAAAAAGTTGGATTGGAAGTCAGGAACTTCCTTTCTGCAATCCCTGAGCTCAGGGACTGAACCATCTCTCCTCTTCCAAAATACATTCAGGCTAACTACAGATGTTCAAAAAGACCAAGCCTGAATTGATTCAATCATTGCAGGTTAGTCTAACTTGCATAGATTGAACCAACAAGCAAGTGAATAAACATTTACTTTTGATTCCAGAAATGCAACCACATGCCAGCAGTGGCTCAGGCTAGAAGCTGGGGGGCCCTAAAGCAAGCCCCCTCCTTCCCTTTGGCAGTGGCCGGAGGGCTGAAGGGAAACTGAGCTGAGGGGCGGAAGGGGGCATGGCCAGGCCCAGGCAGGCTGGGTATGATTGAAGAAAGGTTTAAACCCCCACCCTACCCTGCAGGGACCCCAGCCAGGGTGCACCTGGAGGGGGAAGCAGCCCTTGTCCCTGAGTAGCTGGGGGTGTGGCCATCCAACAGCCCAGGCAAAGTAGGTGGGGGGAGGATGGGATTTAACCTTTCTGCCACCCTTCTCCCACTGGCACAGGACCTCAGCTGGGGTCTGCCCAGCTTTTCCCCCCTACTTGCAGCTCAGCATGGCCCGGGACCCCCAGAGTCCAGGATCCAGGACGGATGGAGTCCACATCCAGGATGGAGCCATCAACGTGATCATTCTGTGCACGTCCCCACCTGGACTTGGGGCCAGTTTTGCTCTCATCCCTTCCCCCAATCTGACCTTTGCTCCTTGGGCTACCCCAAGTGAAACCGCCACCCTGGTAGCTGGGAAGGCACAGTGGGATCACCCCATGGCTGGGTGGGGGCTCTGGAGGTCCCAAGCCATGCAGAGCTGTGAGCAAGGGGCAAAAGCCATGCAAATCCCAGCTGGGGTCCTGTGCCAGTGGAAGAGGGGAGACAGGGGAGATTAATCCCCCTCTGCCAGTGTCTGTTGTCCCATGCCCCCAACCCTTTAACTCCAGCCAGGAAAAGTCTGGCAGAGCTGCTCCACCCCCACCAGGCAAACTAGGCTGTGTCCCCAGCTGGGTTTCCTACCCCCACCCCCTTGTCAGCCAGCCTTCACTGCTCCGTCTAAAAAGCAGAGGGGCAGGGCCAACGTTGCTCTGCTCGAACAGACAGCACAACACAGCCCAGGCCTGCAAAGCATGCTGGGATGCTGGGGGACTGTGATTTAACTTTGAATCAGGAAGGAGTCTGGAACAGAAGTTCCATAAACAGGTTTGACCTAAATCAGTTAAATCTGATAGTACGTTCAACCAGATTTATCTTAAAACAGTTTCAACTATTTTGAAAATGCTTTATGTGCACTGAACTTCTGTTGTGTTACAGGTTTAAACCAGTTTCTGATCACTTAAACCAGTTTACATGTAACTTCTGTCCCTAGCCCCAAAGTCATGACTCTGTCTCTCACATCCCTTCACTTCAATGAGCTTAGGAGACTAATGGGGGAGTCACTGAGGGCCCAGAAGGTAGAGGAGTTGGGAGTCCATGAGAGATGGGCAATCCTCCAGGCCAGGCCCAAAGGATAACAGTCCCTGAGAGAAGCAAGGGGAGTAAGAGTGCTCAGAAACCCCCTTGGCTCAGCAAGGGCATACAGCAATGCCTGAGGACTAAAAGGGTGGAGTACAACCAGCAGAAGGGAGGAGCTATTACCAAGGAGGAGTACTCCTCCTCGGCCCAGCACTGTAGGAGGGCTATCAGGAAGGCCAAGGTAGAGATGGAACTCAGGCTAGCATCCAGGATTAAGGACAACAAAAAGTCCTTTTTCAAGTACATTGGGAGCAAGAAGAGGGCACCAGGCAATGTAGGGCCCCTGCAAGATGCAAACAGTAATCTTGTGGCTACGCCGGACAAGAAAGCTGATATTTTTAACAGTTTCTTTGCCTCTGTTTTCTTGAACAGGGACCAGGACATCCCACCTACCAGAGGTAGCGACAATCTCGTGGATAGCTCTGTCAGGCCTTCAGCCAGTGCAGATGTAGTTAGGGATCTTCTGGAAGGGCTAGACATTTTTAAATCTGCAGGTCCAGATGCCCTCCACCCAAGGGTGTTGAGGGAGCTGGCAGGGGTCATCACGGAGCCCTTGGCCCGGCTGTATGAGCATTCGTGGTCATCTGGCCAGGTGCCGGGGGATTGGAAACAGGCTAATGTGGTCCAAATTTTCAAGAAGGGGAGGAAGGAGGACCCAAGTAACTATAGGCCTGTAAGCCTCTTCTCAGCGCTTGGGAAGCTCTTGGAGAGAATCATCAAGGAGCATATCTGTGAGGGGCCTGTCAGGGAGATCATGCTCAGGGGCAATCAGCATGGGTTCACCAAAGGCAGGTCCTGCCAGACCAACCTGATTGCCTTTTATGACCAAGTAACTAAATCCTTGGATGATGGTGTCGCCATGAACATAGTCTTTCTAGACTTTGACAAGGCCTTTGACACTGTCTCTCACCCCATCCACATCAATAAATTAAGCGACTGTGGCATTGATGCCTACACAGTTGGATGGGTAAAAAATTGGCTGATGGGGCTCACCCAGAGAGTAGTGGTGGACGAGTTGTGCTCAACCTGGTGAGACGTGAGCAGTGGGGTACACCCCAGGGCTCGGTCCTCGGGCCCGCACTGTTTAACATCTTCATCAGCGACTTGGACGAGGGGGTGGAAAGCACGCTGTCCAAGTTTGCTGATGACACTAAGATGTGGGGCGAGGTGGACACACTTGAAGGGAGAGAGAGGCTGCAAACAGATTTAGACAGACTACAAAAGTGGGCAGATGAGAATAAGATGAGGTTCAACGTAGACAAATGCAGGGTGCTGCACCTTGGGAGAAGGAATCCACAGCATACATACAGGCTGGGGAGTTCCCTTCTTGAAAGCACAGAGGCGGGATGGGATCTTGGAGTCATTATTGACTCCAAGATGAACATGAGCCGCTAATGCCAGACCGCAGCCAGCAAGGCTAGCCATACCTTGTCATGCATCCACAGATGCATCTCAAGTCGGTCCAGAGAGGTGATACTCCCCCTCTATGCAACTTTGGTCAGGCCGCAGTTGGAGTACTGCGTCCAGTACTGGGCGCCACACTTCAAAAGGGATGTGGCCAGCCTGGAGAGGGTTCAGAGAAGGGCCACCCGCTTGGTGAGAGGGCAGCAGGACAGGCCCTATGAGGAGAGACTGAAGGACCTGAACCTGTTCAGCCTCAGCAAAAGGAGGCTGAGGGGGGACCTGATGGCTGCCTACAAGCTCATCAAGGGGGATCAACAGCAAATAGGTAGAGCCCTTTCCTCCCCAGCACCTGGGGTGATGAGGAAAAATGGTCATAAGCTGATGGAGAATAGGTTTAGGTTGGAGATCAGAAGGCAATATTTTACAGTTAGGGTGGCCAAAATCTGGAACCAACTTCCCAGGGAAGTGGTCCTCGCCCCTACCTTGGGCATATTCAAGAGGAGGTTGGACGATCATCTGTCTGGGGTCTTGTGAACCCAGCATTCATTCCTGCCTGTGGCAGGGGGTCAGGCTAGATGATCTGTTCAGGTCCCTCCTGACCCTAGCTACTATGAAACTATCCCCTACTCAGAGCAGGATCGATGCTGGCTGACACTATGGGGACAGTATGCCGGTCATACATGAAGATGTACACCACTTGCAAACCAGGAACTACAGAGAGGGCAGAAAAAACAGAGCTGAGACTTTCTCCAGCAGAGACTGCATTTCCACAATGGTAAAACATGTTTTGGAAACTGTTGTTTTGGGGTTTTTATAAAAATGGAAGAGGGGAAAATCCAACAATATTCAACTTCTGGTGTTAAATCTTGGTTTTATACAAAATGGGTGTGGGGGAGGGGGGGTTGTTTGTTTGTTCCTTATTTGACGAGATGATAACTGAGAAGTGCAAAACTCGAACTCTCCATTTTGCCTAACCATGGTTGAGGGACCTAAAACCTTCTCAGGAATTTCTTTCACCCTGAATTTTAGTATTTGGGACTTCCCTTCCTAATCAGATCAAAGACAAATGCTAGAAACATGACTGGCCATATGGCTAACCACTGGCACTCCCACCGTTACCAGTCCTGCAGTGCCAAGAGCCCTGGCCAAAACCCCGCCGTGCTGAGCTCTCTGCAGACGCAGAACTCCACCTCTCGTGGATCTCACTCTCGTTAGCCGACTGACCCGTGATGCATGGGAGCAGAGCGCTCCGGTAAATCCCAAGCCTCTCCACCGCTCTGTCTGAGAGGACAGTGCTCTGCCCAACCTCACTATTGCAACACCATTCATGGAGCTCTCACACTTCTGTTACAATTGCTTTGTTCCAGCCTGTGTTTCAATATTACAGGGAACTGTTTTTCCTCCTGCTCGTAATAAGTCTTTACAACTGACTGTAATTCATTGGTGTTGCTGGCCAAGTCCCACTTTTAAATGACAATCCAATCAGTGGAGTATTGGATTTCTGTAGGCAAGCTGAGAAGTATTTCTCTCAAAGGGCTCAGCGCTGTAATACAGAGCTCCATCAATATACCCTCAACTCAGCATCTCATAGGATTAGAAGAATGCAGCAGGGACAGGTTTTGGTCCCTTTGAGGCTCTGCAATGCTCCAGAGGCATTAAAAGAGCTTTAATCTGCTAACTGGGCCTCAGCACAGAGGAATCCCAGGGTGGCATGGAGCAAATCTAACACCATGCAGGCCATGCTGACAGTGTCAGTATGTGCTGCTGCCGGGCTGCAGCAATCCCAGAGCAGCCAGAACAGTTTATTTGGGTTTATTTTAGATGACATATGTACAGCAGCACTAAACTCCCTCTTGGGACCTGACTGGCACCTAGCTGGCCAAGAAATCAGGGAAGACTGGTGTAAATGGAGCTGTGTTAAATGCAAAAAAGGACGACTCGAGGGGTTTTTTGCCCCAGAGCAGGTGTCTTATTCTGTATTAGTCACTACACTGGTTCTACCACCAGGAGTCAGATGTTTGCACGACTAACCAGTGCGATGGAATTGCTACTCCTTCAGCTTGTCCACGACACATTTCAGAGTTTGATGTCATTCAAAGTACATGACTGACACATGAAAAGAGCCAGTCCTTTACAACACTGTCAGGCTGTCTAAGCAGAGGCTCAGCACTTAAAGATTTCTGATGGCCCAAAGGGGCCAGGATGTGAATTTTCTTTGAAGAAAAAAGGATGCATGAATCAATTCAAAAGGAAAAAAAGAATTGATCTGCAGAACTCACCAGGTGAGAAGGGCCAGCACACAGGAAAGTTCAGATCCAGATCTAAACTTTGCCCAGGTTTGATACCCACATGCATAATTAAAATATTTACTGGAGCATCTTCAGACTTCCTGACTTTTCTTTCTGGATCATGTCCGTCTTTTTGCTTTCCTTGCCATCATAGCAGCAGCCACAAACTCAGACTTGATCCTCCAAGAAAATCATTCTTCATGTTCTACACTGGCATGGCCTATATTGGGAAGAGTCATTCCTTTCTCCTATTACATGATCTTTTTCCCCTGTTCTGACTAGCTCCTGCTTATTCAGGAAAAGAAGACTCATTATTTTCTTCATTTCTTATCTACCTTCCAAATCTTTTTTGATAACATCCATCCTTCCAGTATCTTTACAGTAAACATCCCATTAAAGACCCCCAGCAAGTAGATGCATCTACAGTCTTCCTGTATACCACAGGCATAGACATCCTTTGCTCTATACATCTTCCTTTATTCTTCAACTCTCCAAGTAATTAAAAATATTTCTTTTGGTCTTTGGGGGCCATGACAGATATTACACTTTACAAGCCAATAATGTGTTGCAACCTGTAACACAATACACATCCATGGGGTTCTCTCTTGCTTAGGGGCCCAATCATCATGTGATAACTAAAGTTCAATGGACGTAGTTTAGCTGACCCAGATGTAGTTGAACCAATTTCTGCAACTGGTTTTGTAATGTCTACCATGTTAGTCTGTCTGCGTTGAGAGTTATGTATTTTGTCCACCAGGTGTAGCTCCAGAGTCTGCAATTTCTTATCTCCACACTTCCTTGTTGTGGAATGGGTGCAGTGAGGTTAAATAGATAAAACGGGTTCTGCTGGTTTTGCTGGAAATGCAAAGCACTCAATTATCACCTGGGTATTTGCCAACTTGAAAATTCAAGTAGCCTTTGAGCCAGTAGGATTCAACAGTGAGATTCTGGACAGTCCTAAAGCTAAACACTTGAGCCTCTGTGCCCTGGTCTGGAGTGACCCATGCTGTGTTGTGTCCAAATCCTCCCAGGACAGAGAAATGAGAAGATTATGAGCCATCAAATCTTGCTCACTTGTCGCTCCTGAGATGCCCGTGTCTCAGGAAGTCAAAAGCACCCATACAGACTCAGGGCAGGACACAGGCATGGGAAACTGGGCAGCTGCCCAGGGCACAAACAGGAAGGGGGCCCAAAAATGGTAAAAATCATGATTATTGTTATCATTATCTCTGGCAAAGGGGGACCCAATACTAAAAGTTCACCAAGGGCCTCCAGGAGTCTAGGGACGGTGCTGTACAGACTCACTCTCCATTCACATGCTTCCAAATATGGAGACACACAATAGATACAGACATCTGCTCTTCCAAGATGCACACATTTGCACAGACACCAGCAGGGGAGGAAAGACGAAGAAAGATGAAAAACTGGAAAAAGACAACGTCACAAAAAGCTTCAAGTCAAGGAAAGGCCTGACCTATTTAAAAATATTCATTAAAACCCTCTCCCATTTCTCAGTCCTTTTAACGCCAGTGTCAAGCTCAGATATGATCAATATTTATCCTGTAGGAGCATGTAGCAGCCCGAGCCACAGGGTGGGACTCCATGGTGCCAGGTCCTGCACACACATAGAACAATAAGACAAAGACAGTCTCCAGAGGAAAATAAACCAATAAGAGAAGAGGAGCTGGGTCAGGCTCAGTGATAGGTGTGAGAACTGAGCGAGTCTCCTCAGCTGCTGCCTGATGTGGCTGGGGGAAATTCCATGATATTCTCTGCACAACTCCCCTGCTGCCGCCTGTCTCTGGACATGATTGGTGGCACACAGCCCCTCAGGCACAGCTGCATCTGCCTGCTCCTCTTTTCTCTGCAGGACCCTGGGGTTGCACGATGGTCCCATAGGCTAGGAACAGACATTCGAAAACCCTAAGCTTTAATTGATTCAATCTTTGCAGGTTAGTCTAACCTGGCAAGGCTGAACCGGTTTGTAACTGTACAAACATCCCCTCTGAACTGAGGAAATTCAGGCACATGCCTGCGGTGGCTCAGGCCAGAAGCCAGGGGATGCTAGAGCAGCTCTCTCTTCCCTTCCACAGTGCTGAGCCAAGGGAGGGCCTGGCCAGGCCCTGGCAGGATGCTCTGATTAGGGAGCACCCCCCTCACCCCGCAATGTGGTAACAGAGCATTCATCAGCTCTGTTATCAGCATTACCACCCCATCAGAAAACAAAGCCTCTCTCATTAGTTCAAGCTCTTCTTAAACAACTTTTTCCAAGGAAGGGAACATTCCAAGGAGGGACATCAACAGCTACCTGTTGATTAGCTCCAAAAAGGCCTAAGCCAGCACTGTCTTGTCTGCCTTAAACAGACACCTCTCAGCATTAGCTAGCATACCGTATGCTGGCTACGGTATGGTGCTGTGTGAGGAAGCGGGGAATCCCTGCTTAAGCAGTGAGCAGAGAGGGAAGGTTGGGGGGGAGGGAGGGTAGGGGAAGCCAGGCAGACACTGCTGTGCTGTAAGTCTGCCGGAGCTCCAGCAAGGGAGCAGAGGGGAGGGGCCAGCCCAGCTCTCTGAAGCAGTCAGCCCAGACAGCATGCCAGGATGCTGGGGGATTCTGATTTAACTTAAACCAGGAAGGGGTCCAGACATTGCATAAACCAGTTTGACCCAAATCAGTTAAGTCTGATACTACATTCAACCAGGTTTATCTCAAACTGGTTTCAGCCTCTTTCAGACTGGTTTATGTACAATGAATGTCTGTTCTGTTACAGGTTTAAACCAGCTTCTAATCACTCAAACTGGTTTATGTGTAGTATCTGTCCCTAGCCATAGAGGGGCAGCTGACCGGTGTTTGTACTGCTGACTGTCAGAATAGACGTCTGATGGATTGTAGCACCTGGAAAGCCTTCAGGCTGTTATATGGGAGAATGTCCTGCTGCTTCTGCCTCTCTCGCCATCTCCCAGTACCTAAAAGCTGTTGAATTCACCCCCACTGTTGGCAAGGGCTCCCCACAGCAGCGTAGCCCTAATCACTGGTTCTACATCTCACTGGTAACCATAGAATTGCTGCAGGCGTACAGCCATGTGAGGGGGTGGAGAATGTGGTTCCATGCAATGAAACTCGGGATGAATTTAGGCTCATGAACTCACTCCAGACTTGTAGGAGGGCTGGGAATACTGTCTATAAGGGAGGATCCTTGCAATGCCCCTGTGCACGTGTGGACTGTGACCGTGCAAGATGCTGGCTCTGATCATCCATTGAATGAACACTGGGATGAGCAATGAACTTTTTGAGGAGGCTTCCTTCTCCTCCTCCAAGCTTAAGGGGGTTGGTATGCTCCAAAGCCAAGCTTAAGCTGGAGCATGACATATATTGAAACTGCTATAAAACCCACAATAATTTTACCCTTATGATAACTAGAAATACAGGCTGCTATAGCCAAAATAAGAATGCGCTCGCAGCATTTAAGTTTTACAAGCAGATGGACAGAAGCTGGAAGGCTAGCACATCGGAGCAATCAGCTTGGTAACTGCTACCATTGTGAAGTCAAGTAGCCTTTTGACCACTAACAATGGTGGGAGGGCCATCTTGTCCCCTCCTCCCCCTCCCAGAAGAAACCAGGCTCAGAATAGCAAGCAAATAAATTTTATTCTTTACAGAGAGGAAAGATTTAATTTATTTTTTATACATATATACATATTATTAAATACAGCTAAATTAAAGCTAAGCTATTAAAGCTATTTAAATCTTAGATATTTAAGCTTTTAATAGTCATTTATTTAAGGTTAAGTATTCAAGCTTTCAAAGTGTTTACATTACAGCTAAGTAATTCAAGCTAAATTAAAATTCAATAGATATATTTTCTGTCTAGAACAGCACCACCCAGAGCATGCGAATTCAAAGTACATGAATCTACTCTGTAAAAAACATCCTGGCATGTAAGAAGCACCATCCAGTGGCACTATGAGGTACATAGTTTAATACAGATGACTGAATGAATGTATACCATGCCTGTAGACAGCGGGTGCAACTAAATCAGATGTCGTTGAATCCACATTTAGATAAATCACTTGGACATGCATCAAGGTCCTTGCTGCTTTCACTCAGTCTGATCCTCCATTACTGACCTTGGACCACTCCTACAAGCCAGGGGAGACCTCCTTTCTAAAAGCAATTCTGAGTAAACTGCAAACGGATACACCACCTGTTATTACAGTCCCCAATTAACTCATACGCCTAGGAGCAGCGGGGCTGGACCTGATGATCTCGTGAGGTCCCTTCCAGCCCCTAACGTCTATGAATCTATATGAACTTTAAGTACACATTTTTTTCCTCTTTCCATCATTTCAATAAATTTCCTAATTTGATTCTCATGAGGACATCACATAATCAATGGTTTGCTTGCGAGTCTAGGGCTATTCTATAAAAGTATGCAGCAGCTGTTTTTCTTTCTAATAATGCCTGCATTAATTCCCTGTACCTCTCTGTCAAGAAATCACATTTCTCCTGAACAGACATCATCATCCCAGGGATTCAGAAGCCTACCACCTCTGCACTGTCGATCGGATCTTTATTACTTAAGAAAAGTGAAGTCAAACGTGCCCCGATCACTCTGCATTGACAGTAGTGGGAAGGCATTCGGAAAATGTGAGACAGCAGGAGGAGGGAAAAATGGTTTTTAAAATGTGTTCGCTGGTGAAGCACCCATTGCTAGACATGAGCCCGATCCAGTGCACATCAGAGTCAATGGGAAGACTCCTCTTGCATAGGCAAGGTTTTGCATAGGCAGTGGACCAGGCTGAGGGCTGTAAATGTAAAGCCACACTAGTTAGCCTTCACCCCCATGAGAATGGTCATGGTTTCTCTTGCTGTTTGTCTCTACTGGTTTAGAAGCACCAATGACTGTCATGAGAGATGGCCTATTATAGGATGCACACCAGTGCCTTCCATCAGTCTGGACCATGGTCCCCTTGCCTTCACTAGAAAGAAGACAGTGAGGCTAGTAACTGCTCTCAGAAGTGACACAGGGAGCTCAGTCAGTCCCAGGTTGTCTAACCCAACAACAAGCAAAAAAATTAGACAACCTGCTGCTGTATCATTTTAGTGAAATCTGTAAATAAATTATTATTACTGCAACCTGCTGCTCAAAGCATCTCTGCCTGGTCTATCCTGGCTACACCGATGCGGGGGAGAATGCTGTTCCCTCAGCCTTTTTGGCATGGTACCAATAACCTGCCATGACCTCAGGCCTGCCCTGAGATCTGATTGCATGATTTCCTAAAATAGAACTTGGAAGCAGATGTTTGGGAGAAGCAACAACAGACATCTGTCCATGTCAGAAATGCAAATCCTTTACACACACACACACATTCTTCTCTAAGCTAGCAGAAGCCCCCCTTCTCCTGGGGAGCGGGGAGGTCTGAAACCTCAGCCCAGCATCAGAGCAGTCGCTTCTTAAGCGGGTCTGAGGCCATGCTGTGCATAGCCTGATAGCAATAATAGAACCTCAGCCTGACACCAGTGCTATTACTCCACTGCATTTGCATGGCTGATATTCAGATCTCCTTGAAATGTTTTCTGCAAGGAGCACGGCAAGTGACTGGCTATGAGTTTGCATGGCCTGGCACATGATAACGGTGGGTAATTTGCAACATATAAAGTGACTGAAGAAGAGGACTTTAAGAGTTATACAGGTGCCAGAAGGAAAATCCTAGCTGGTGCTTTAATTGAAAGTGGGCTTGTTTTCTGTGTTCTCTACTGGCAGCTCGGGCATCTTGAATAAAACATGACCAGTAATTTATTTAGTGAGCAAGTCTTTGAAAAATTCTTTTGCACGGCTTTTACTAATTTATGTTACACAAAATTAACCCAGCTTTGTACTCCACTTGTCCGTGTATTTGAAATGACTGCTCGGGAGCCTGGATTTTTTTATTTTTTTTTAATGTTGTTGTAAGTGCTACACTCCAGTAAATTTCTAGTCATCTCTTCTGACCTCTAGCAATCTTCAAAGAAGTTCTAAAATGTATGTTCTAATCAATGATTCACTCCCTCCTTTCTGAGATTCAGTTTTATGCTGCTACTCTCAGCCTCAGTGTATTTCCTTCAGGATTAGCCAATACATTATTCATTCCATGTATTTTATAGTCCTAATCCTACCACCGTTGCTCATGTGCAGATCTGTGAAGTCAGCATGGTTCCATTTGGGCACAGGGGCCTATTGACATGCAAGTCAGTCACAGGATGATAGTGGATATTAGGTCTGATATCGAATATTAGATGTTGCTGTGGTCCAGCTTTCCTTCAAGTGCTTTGCACTATTCCTGTGAATCAAAGTGGGGTGAATCTTACTTTATATATTTATGATTTTTCTCAAGAAAATGCTTTCCAGCCACAGCAAAAAAAAGATGACTTCACTTCATCTCCTGATTGAAGTCAACCTTTTTTCTCTCAAAATGCAACACTTAATTTAATATCACTATTATTCATTATTCATCGAGGGTCAGTGGTGTTGACCTAGCTTCACTGGCCCCTTTCTGGAGAATTTACAGTCCAGATAATGCTTGATATTTATTTTCTGGCCAACTAACTCCCTTCCTGTCTGCACACATGCAGCCTTGCCCGTGGAGGTGAAAGGATATTGATGCAAAACATGTTTTTGTTTTTTTAAATTAATAAAACTACTAGAATTTACTCTGCTAAACTTAAATCATTACAAATGTATCTGCACTTTTACTAAAATTTAAAGAGACACCTGCAACTAGTTTTATACTCATGTGGCCTTGACAGTGTAGTGCATGCTTATTGATTTTGGTTGCTTATTAAATGAAAAGTTAAGTTTAATTAAAGAAAGGAAGATTGTATTTTCTGTCACCCAGAGATAGCCCTTAGATGCTAAAGAGAACAACACTGGCCATTAAAAATACCCCAAATTTCCAGAAGATAAAAGAGGACTTTCATAACTTTCCTCTTGCTTTAGCTCTGTACGCTAGCTTGGCTTAGGCCATACATTGGGAAATATTTATAAAGCACTCGTTATTGGAATTTGTTTTGAACAACACACTTGATAGACATCTTTAGTCCCTATTGGAAATATACTGCAATGGCAGATGGTAAAACTAAGAACCATTTGGTCAAAAGATCAAATGACTAACAAATGAGAGGGGGGGGGGGGTTTCAAAGAAGAAGACAACTTCCCATTGTACAAGACACCATTTCAGTAAAGTTATTTCAAGAAAACAAATATCATAAAATACGTCAGGGCTACGAATGGACCCAATTGTGTAAAAAGTTGTAAGGACGTTCTGCTGAAGAGAAGAGGGGAGCGTATGGCATGTTATCAGAACCGCACACTATGTCCTAATGCAACCTTCTGCCATCACCTGCCACAGGGATGAGGGGGAGGCAGTGTATACATTAAGCCAGGGGTGGGCAATTATTTTGGGCAGAGGGCTGCTTACTGCGTTTTAGCAAGCCATCGAGGGCCGCATGACAGGCAGCCCAGAGCAGATAAATATTAATTTTCTAAATTTTTTAGGGGTCCCACGGGCCAGGTAGAATGGCCTGGTGGACCACATCTGGCCCCCAGGCCGCATTTTGCCCACCCCTGCATTAAGCACACTCCCGCAGTACTAAAGATTTTCTTATTTAAAATTTTGTCCTCAGGCACCCTAAAGTCTTCAAACTTGAAGGCTTTGCACAAAATGTTGGTTCCTTCCATTTAACTCAGCCTTCTTCTAATAGTATGCAGTGAGCCTCTTTAGAAATGTGCAGTTGCAAATATTTTGCATCTTTATTAAGAGATAATCAGTGCCTGATAACATTATTCTGTACACAGCAAAATGTTTTATGCATAAGGCCATTTGATGCTACAGCTGGGTACTAATACAAGAACTCATTTGTGTATAGAATATTTATATTAATTGGCAAGTTACTTATCCAAGTATGATTAAGCAACTTACCAGACTTAGAAAGACAAGAGCCGACCCTCCTCTTCCCCCTCCCAGCTGTAAAAAGGAAGGGACCAGGCCTTCTTGGCTGGCTGCTTCAGTTTAAAAAATAGCTCTTCCAACTGAATTACATTTAAGAAAATATTTTGAGAGCAAGAAGATATTTACATCAGAAGTAAAACATTTGGGACTTACTTGAACTTCAATTTCCACTCCTGGGAGACCCTAATGAAACTAGAGGGAGATCTCAGGTCACAGACTGTACAAAAAAACCCTGAATGCTGTAACAGTAAATATGCTCTGAGAATTTCCCATCACAAAGGCAAAGGCCAGTGAACCATTTAGTTGATAAAAAAAACCACAAACTTACTGCATATTTCAATGGCAAGCTAAGATGAAGTTTTAGAAGCTGAAACAGCCCATAAGACAACCCGAAAAGGTGCGGAGCTAATGGAAGGACAACAGTCGATTCAGGACCCAGCCTCAAAGAGTTTTGGTTTCCTCCTGCCCCAAGTTTATGGAACAAGGAGGTAATAAAAAGCTGATGAACTTAATAAACAATTTTCCCCATTCCCATTCTGGACTTTATAGGCATGTCTATACAAGACAGGAGAACACCAGACAGCAGCAACTGGCCAGCTCAACATTTTTTCTGCTGTATGATGACATCCCTAAGCCTCCATTATCATGGGCAAGACACAGGTGTGAAGCACAGCCAGGGAAGTTAGACTGAATGATTCTTGAACAATTTCACTGGGACTTTGAAATGCTGTTGTAAATTCAGCTACTAAAAGCTTTTCCTATTAAACACCAAACACCACAGTTGAGACTGTGTACTGCCAATGAGGAGGTACAAAACCAATGTTGGTAAGCAAAGAGAAAAAGTAGGGTTTCCCATTCTTATGATTCCTTGATTTGTCTGGAACAGCTTGGGTAACTGTTTCAAGAAACTACTAATTCTTAGGATTGGAGCCAGATCCTATGAGGACTGTCAGCGAGTCTATGCTGCACTCATGATGTGCCCAGCAGCACTGCAATTAGATACACCCTGCCCATGCTCTCCCACTCCTAACATAGCAACTTCCCCTCCACCTCCAGAAAAAACCCCAACAACATAACCACCTTCAAACACTGCATGTTCTTGCCTAGTACCATTCTCAGGCTCTGTTTCCAGCAGGTCTGTAAGCCCATGTTCAGCTCCACTCTAAGGTGATCATATTTCCTCATTTCTAAGAAAGATCTACACCAGTGATTGTCAGCCAGAGTGCCACAGCACCCTGGGATGCTTTGAAATCCTTTAAAGAGTATCATTACAAACGTGAGTCACAAAATAACCCTTGAGATTTTACATAGAATCTATAGTGTTAAAGCCATTCTGCCCTGTTGTGGTCTTTCCAATTTCTTCCCAACAGAAAAATTGCTCCATTATTTTCCTGTAGTCAGAAAATATGAGTGACAACTAACAACTGGCATTTTCTGAGGGCTGCCCTGAATTTTGTAGAGGGGTACCTCAAATCTAAAAAAGGTTGCGAGCCACTGTTATACACAGACAAAAATCCAAAAAAGACAGTGACTGAAGAATCTCTGCCTCTTATTTTAGAGTTGTTTCCATTTCTTTTTATTAATAAAGTCATGGTAAAATAACTATGATTTTTAATATCTTTGAAGGATGAAGGCACCAAGTTAATGAATGCACAACAAAAGCGAGAAAAATATCCCAAGCATGGGCTTCACTTTAAGGCCAAGTACAGACAGTCAAAAAGCCTGAGGCTGAATTGATTCAGTCTTTGCAAGTTAGTCTAAACTTCAGAGATTAAACTGAGAAACAACTGGACACGCATTCACTTTGAATTCAGGAAATGCAGCCACATACCTGCAGTGGCTCAGGTCAGAAGCCAGGGGGGTGCTAAAGCACGCCTCTTTGGCATATAGCCAGCATGGACTGTTTGTTTGCTTCCTCTTCTTGCTACCCCCTGGGATTTGCAGTCCAGAGTCTCAGCAGCAGGACTCTCCAGGGCTGCTCATTACTTCCTCTTCCTGTTTCCAGGTGCCTCTGGGATTTATAGTCCATAGTTGCAGCCAGCAGTCAGTTTAGCAGCAGAGCAGCTCTGTACTTGGGGGAAGGCAAGTTTAACCTCTCTCCCTGACCCTAGACCGGGTTTGCCTGGGGGGGCAGTCCCTGCCTCCTCCCCCCACCCCAACCCCTTCTTCGCTGGAGCAGACAGCCCAGCCCAGGGCTGGAAAGCACACTGGGGGACTGTGATTTAACTTGTACCGGGAAGGAGTCTGGGACAGAAGTTTCATAAACTGGTTTGACCCAAATCAGTTAAGTCTGTTACTACATTCAACCAGGTTTATTTTAAACCAGTTTCAACCATTTTGAAACTGGTTTATGTGCACTCAGCTTCTCTTCTGTTACAGGTTTCTGATGACTTAAACTGGTTTATGTGCAACTTCTGTCCCTAGCCTCATCGTCCGCAGAGTTTCACTGAAATTGATGAGACTGCTCCTGTGCTTAAATGTAGGCATATACTTAGTCCTGAGCCGAATCAGGGCCAAAATTTTGCATCTGGTTAAACAGATCAATAGTGATTGTCCTTAGCATCAAGGCATTTGAGGGGGGAGCAGAGCTGGTTGAAGAAAAGAAAAAATGTTGCAAGAATATCCATTAAAAACTGTCCTTTTTTCTCATAAAATCATACCAGTTTTTAAACCAGCTGTATTCAATTCTGTTAACTAAGATCTCAACATCAACCTTTATTCTATCCAAACTGTTGATTACTAAAGAGAAGCAGACCATTCAATGAAGGCTCATTTCATTATCTACTGCTTAATGTGAACTGCCAAGAGAAGACGATACACAAAATCTGTTGAACATATAGCTTGGTTAGGCTTAAGGGATCACTGAATAGCAATCAAGATAGAGAGGTATTAAGCACTACTTACTCCAGAGCACTACAGAAACCATATTTGACAATAATAAAAGCAACAGGAAGACTGATAATTTTTGTGTCTGTTGTTTCTGAAAGCTCTTAATCAGGGTCACTCCGGGGGCTGGTGGAGAGAACAGGGTTGAGCTATATTTAAAAGAAGTCATCCAAATTCCACCTTGCAAAAATCAAGCTTGATTTTACACCAACACTAGCAAGAGCAGAGTTAGACGGTTCCAGGTATGCAATTATATATCAAGAAAATTATTTACACGATCCAATTATATTCTCCCTTTCCTCTGCCTGCCTTCTCATCAGAGCTATCCGTTTCCTAAAATCAGCTCTTCTTCCAGCTTTCAGACAGAGGGACTGAAATCAAACACCCACAGTCACTTTTAAATGGATTTTGTTTTTAATAGGTGCAATATCAACACTTCAGATCCAAACTTCCTCCCCCAAACTTTTAAGCATTTGCAATCTGTGTCCACAGTCTGTAATTTGATTTCCTTGCTACTATTACAACAACAGTGCTCACAGGTGGCAGAATCCCAGAATCCCCTTCTAAATTCCCCCCCTCCACCTCCGTGCTGCTTGGAGCTTAAAAATGAATTGACTTTACTTGCGTCCATATTGATTTTGCAGGGCTGGAATATCTTGAGAAGACAAAGTCTACAACTCGAATACAGATGATCTGATTAACTTGGCAATTGTACTTATTGCTGCTAGATCCCTTTTTTCCCCTTTTTAAATGTGTTATCGATTTAGAAGATACAGCAACTGAACTGTAACAGCAAAATGTGCTATGCACGGAGGGAGAAAGCAAGGAAAGATTACAGTGTCTGAAACAGAATTACAATAATATTTCCCTGAGTATAACAAATATGCAAATTGCTTGGCTATGATGATAGCTAATTTGTCAAGTATCTTTTTGCAAATCACCCACGTGGCTGCCACTGGCTGGAGGGATAAATGCTGGCTCCATTTGACAGGCCTTAAGGCTAACTTGTTCATTAAATGCCTTCACGTGACTCCTCAAGTGGCAGGATGATACAGTGGTTAGAGTGCTGGCTAGGAACTCAGGCTAAAGGTTTTGTGCCATCAACGACTTTTTTCTTGAACATGGGCCTGGTTTACACTTGGCAGTTTTCTGACACATCTAAGTTAGGCGTGCAAAGGGAAAAATAAGTCACAGACTCCAACTGATGTAGTTATTACTAGCAAAATCCTCAACATTATGCCAGCAAGAAGTTGTTTCTGCCAGTTTTGTTCAGGAAACATGCACAAGAATAAAAAACTGCCCTGCCACCAAGGACATGTGCTGGTAAGGCTATGAGTGCTGAAGTTATACCCTTCCTAGAAGTCTTTGGGTTTTGTGCATCCTAAAATGGGGAGAATAGCCCTTTCTCTATGGCAGAGGTTCCCAAAGTTTCTTATTGTATACCCCCTTCCAGATTTACCAGCTGCCTGCCTACCCCTACCAACATGTTTTATATTTTAATCTCTTAAATGCCAATTGTTATTACAATGAAAATTAAATCCACCATTACACTTTTTAGGGGCATACGTACCACAGTTGGGGAACCCCTGCTCTATGCCATAGTGGCATTATTGAAATAATATGCATTAAAGACTGTGGGAGTCTCAGTCACTATAGAAATCCTAGGTATATAACTATGTTGATAGTTTATAGGGAAAATATTTCATTCATGTTTAGCCCATCCTTATGACTGACCCTGAAAGTAGATACAGCTGCTTTTCAGTGATCTCACATATCTCTGGGGTAAAGGGCAACAGCCAACTAGTTCATGCTAAGGGAGAAGCTAAGTGCATTGGGACAAGCCATCCTCTTAAGAAGCGTGGCACTGGCTTTAAGGTTGCTAGTTTATAGATCCAGACCATTTACATGGAATTTGTAGAACTTGCAAGGACATAACCCAGCAGAATGGGTGCTTTAGTGGGCATCAAATACAATTCTTCTTACATCAGTGTAAATCAAGAATAAAGACATGTCAATGAATGAATTTACACTGAAGCCAAACCAGTCACAAACCCAATTCAAAAAAGCTTCCCTATTCAGAAATTCACTTACACTTCTGCTTAAGCACATGCTTCACTGAATCACGCCTACGGTATTTATTCAAGATGTAAAACACTACATGCATTCCAATTTCCACGAAAGACAAAGCTAGGAACACATACATCAGAAGAGGAAGAGAAAGAATGATGGCTAGAAGACTTCAAAGAGAAATAGTGAGCCTGTATTCAATACTAAAAACTTGAGCTCTCCAAAGGACTCCCAACAGAATGTCAATTGGAAGAACTGTGTGGAAGGAGAAACAGCCCACACGCTGCTGAACAGGTTACTGAAGCAATCTAACCCCTGAAAACTGACAAAATAAAAAGGGAGAAGGTATTGATCACCACTCAGAAAAACGCTGAAAGGAAAAAACCTGCAGCTGCCGAGAGAGACAGAGATTCCAACTTTTCACATATTGGTTGAAACCCTTAGTAGTTTCAATTAGAGCACAACTGAATTGAACTAAGCCTCTCTTCAGCAGTCCCCCGCAGGCGAGGATGACTGTCTTATCTGCATGTCCGAAGAGGGCTAACGAAGCCTATCTGGGATCGATAGACTCTACTGCAGTCCGGACTCATGTTTCCATGTGGAGTGGGTGGCGCTGGATTCTGCCACTCCTGCTTTTCCATCTCCTGTTGTTGTTGTGAGGTTTCAAAGTACTGAAATGCCTGTAGCAGACTCTTCTTCCATTTGGGGCAGTCCTAGGCAAAAGCCTCCCATGAGTTGACATTGATGTTGCATTTTTTCAAGCTGGACTCAAGAACGTCCATGAAGTGCTTTCTCTGTCCTCTTCTTGGGTGTACGCCCTGGCTGCGCTGGGAGAATAAAAAACTTGCATCAGGAGTCTGAAGTCGGACATCCAGAGGACATGGTCAGCCCAGAGAAGTTGATGTCAGAGGGTCATCACCTCAAACTTGTGGTGTTTGCTTGCAGGAGGACACTAACATTGGTGTGCCTGTTTTCCCACTGGATTCAGAGGATCTTCGGCAGGCAGCGTGGATGGTACTTCAACAACTTTAGAAGCCTTTTGTACACTGCCCATGTCTCAGCTCCATGCAGCAAGGTGGGGATCACCCATGAGCTTGGCTTTGGATCTGATGTCGCAATCTTCAAACACCCATTTCTTCAGGCATCTAAAGGCTGCACTTGCACATTTGAGGCAATGTTGGATTTCTTCGACGTCAGCTTTCTGTGAGAGATGGCTTCTGAGGTATGCAAAATACTCCACGTTCTCCAGAGTCTCATCGTGGATCTGGATTATCAGAGCTGGGGGCTGCTCATTAGGAGCTTGTTAGTGGAGGACCTTAGTCTTGTGAATGTTAAGCATCAGTCCCATTTTCTTGTATTTTCTTGTATGCCTCGGTAAAGACATTGCCAATTGCCCAAGCACAGGCTAACTGACAGGTCTCCAAAAATGCTTCTAGTGGGGCTTTCCTGCCTGAAGCCATTCAACATTTTCATTGGTAATCTGGAAATAAATACAAATATGCTGCTGATGAATTTACATATCACACCAAGATTGGTGGACTGGTAAATAATGATGAAGACAAGGCACACAGAGATCTGAACTGCCTTGCAAGTGGGACTTATTGAAACAAAATGCAAATTACTACAAGTCAAATGCCAAATTATAGGGCTCAGGAAGGCTGGGCATACATACAGAATAGGAAACTGTATCCTGAAAAGCATGATATCTGACAAGGATTCAGGGGGCCATAACAACCAAGCAAGTGAAGACGAGCTCCCAGTGCAATGCTGTGCCAAAAAAGGATTCGTGAGAGGTACAGACAGGGAAGTATTGAGTGAGCTTAGAGCAGTGACTTCACCACTGCACAGCACATCAGCAAAATCAATAATGAGTTCTTGTGTCCAGAGCTGCTATCCACATTTTAAAAGAACACTATGCAACTGAAAAGGGTCACAAAAATTATTCAAGAGCTGAAGAAAATGCTTTGCAAGAAGAGAGTTAAAGAGCTCCATCTGCTTAATCAAAAAGAGGTTTGAGAGATGGCTTGATTACAGTAAATAAGCATCTTTGCAGAGAGGAAACACTGGATACTGGAGAGCTCTAATTGAGTACAGAAAGACATAACACCGACCAACAGCTGGAAGTTGAAGGCAGGCAAATCTAAATGAGAAGTTATACGGCTGTAAGGTTGACTTAGAGGGTTATTAACCAAACTGTCAAGGAAAAGTGGATTCTTCATCTCCTGCTGCTTTTAGATCAACAGTGGATACATTTTCTGGTCATTTTCCACCTTATTCATAGACCACGTGGTTGACATTTTAGCTGAGGTGTTGCTTTCCCTCCACACTCCACTTTTCCTGTATTTACCTTTCATGTCAAGGATGTTTATAAAACTGAAAAGGATACTTCACTGAAATGAAGTCAGGGTCAATGGTGTTACCTCTTCTGTCCTCTAGCTGCTTGAATGAGTTGCACACATACAGCGTGGCCATGAAGCACACCCAGCCCACACTAAACCTGGAAATGAGGCAGTGAAGTCACATGGAGGGTGGCCCCTGCCACCGAGATTCAAGCACAGCAGAGATGGCTCTCAAGAGAAAAGGGAAGGGGAGCCCTCAAGGTGGTTTCGCCGCTTCCTCCAGGTTTGGTCCACGTACAGCAGGAGGAGGTGGACAGAGTGCGTTTCTCAGCAATGGTCTCAGGGGCACCTTGGAAGCAGTACAGATGGATGCTGGGAGCAGGCAGCGTGCAATAAGGACCACGGTGGCTCTTCAGAGGCCGTTCCTAAATGCTGCAAGTTCCCCAGTAGACCTCTTCCTTTGGCACAGACCCACGAGCAGCCATGCAAACCCCTGTGCGTTACTGCTTCATGGACTCCCTGCATGGGGAACTTCCGATACAACTTTCTTTTAAGACTGTTCCCCTCCAGGCTCAATTTCAGTCTTACTTCTAACACAATGAAGTGTTTGCGTCTGTGTGTGGGTGTGTGTGGGTCGGTGTTCTGGTTGTTTGTGAATGTAATTAATTAGAGCCCAGGCTACAGTGCAGGCTATTAAAAAAAATCATAATAAATATTATTGCCAAGTGCTGAACAGCAGATGTTAAGCTGTATTTAAAGATTACGGGACCAAGGTAGGTCAAGTTATTTTAGTTCTGCTCTCTGAAATCTAGAAAGCTCTTTTAAGCTGATTGTGTGACATGAACCCGATTGCCTGCTTTCATTACTAGAAACACACCACGTCTAATCGCCTCGTTTTATGTGACGGAGTATGCTGGGTGACATATGAGTCTTCCTCTTGGTCCCTCCTAATCCACCATACAGCATCAGATCAGTCACCTTCACATGAGAATGCAATTCTACTTGCTAATTGCTAAGCATTAGAAGCCCATCCCTGTAGAAATTTCTGCCTGGTGGTGAACTTGCGGCTACAGCACAGGCTATAATGTACTAGTTATCCAGGACACACTTAGGGAATTTGGATTCGTAAAGAAGTAACCAACAATAGATACAAGTTAATAGAACAGGAACTTTAATGAAATGGTAGCCTGGATACATGCCAGTTGCTAAGGAAACCAGTAGGATGCCAATTCTGGGAGGGGGAAGGGTGAAAAAGCCCCAGCTTGATCTAGTGCAGGGGTGGCCAATCTGAGCCCCATGTGCCACAAGTGTGGCAGGCAGCGGACTGGGGAGGGGACAGGCAGCACAGTGCAAGACAGAGCAGGGAGCAGAAAGCAGAGCAGCGGATAAGCTGTAGCACATCTATCCTGCAGGCTAGGGAGCACAAGTCTCACCGAGGCAAGGAGACCTTTCTAGGTAAACCAAGTTTGTTGTCTTTTCCCAAACCCATCAGGACCTTCACTATGCCTCATCCCAGCCCCCAACACCAAGATCCTCTTCTCTGCCCTTGCCCAGCTGTAGGGCATCTCGATTTGTCACCGGGATGCTGCAACAGCAGTTCTGAAGTGACACTTTGTCCCCAAATGCCTTCCACTCCCTTTCCTGTCACTTCAGTGGAGCTGGTCAGGGAAAGCAACTTTTGTAAGTTCACTCCAAACACCCACAAAACCAAGTCACTTTTATGGTGAAAATCACCTCTGTAGCAGGGATCACCATAAACTAATGAATTATTTCGCTCCCACTCACTGTATGAACATAAAATCCACTTGAACATAACTAAGTTTGGGGGCCACATCTTCAGATTTTGCAAGCCACATATGTGATGGAAGCTAATGCTGCCATGACATGCATCTGCAGAGGATATGGCTCCAGAAATGTGTTGCACAAGTACAAACTGGACAGTCAATTTCTAGTTATCCCACTTCAGAAGACTTATTTAAAAATAAAGCTGTCCATGGAGTCTCGGCTGCCTGAAAGCCCATTTCAACCTCCACACAGGCATGTAGGGAATAAAGGCCTTTTTCATTCGGCCATGATGCTGCCTACTTCAGATGTAGGTTGCAAAAACAGGAAAAAAAACCTGGCAGCATTCAGACAGGAGTCAGCCCAACACCGCTGGAATCTGCTGCAGCAAAGCAGTGCTGCAGCAGCACATCAGGATGCCGTGCATGCAGTGTGAAATCCTTGCGCTCACAGATGCAACAGCTTTGGAGCCGAGATGCTTTATGGAAATCAGGATGAAACATGTTTGAAAATTCATACATTTGTGTGAGTTCATTAAGCAGCTTCCGGAGGCCACAGTAGAGCCCTGGGTTAGGTGCTCTATGACCACAAAGGTACACACGGTGCCTGCCCTAAGGGGTTGTTTTTATATCATGCAATGAAATCTGGGGCCTGACAACTCCCTGACCTGAATGCTGCCCTCTCTTTCCCTGCATACAAACGGAAGCAGCGTTCTTTCCACTCACGATCTATTGCAGGAAGGAATGCGGGAGCCAGGACCACTGCTGGGACACAAGCATCACACCTCCTCACTGGCCAGTTAACCCTTCTCTGTGGTTTAGCTTAGCAGCCTGATGCCGTCTTGATTGTTCATGTCCCTCCTATCCCGTTCACGTGGTTGTGGCCACCAGAGTTCTTGACACTTTGGTTCTAGTGGAATACCCCTGCCAGCAAATCCCTGCAGGGAGAGGTGCTGGGACACCAAAGCCAGCAACTCCGGTGCTCTATACAGGCAGCCCCAGGTCTCCAAAGACTGTTACATGGTGGTTTGACAAGCCACACTGCACTACCACCATGATTAATTTAATAGGAATCAAGGAATCAAGAAACCCAAAGAAATCAAAAACCTCTTTCTTCCTAGTCCCCCTCCATGGGTTTTATGGCATAAGAAAAGCTGGTTCAGAATCATGCACAATATCATACAACCTCTGTTGCAAAAATGAGAGCAAACTCTAAAGTAGCCATTACATTAATGGCCATATCAGGAAGTTATGTCTCTCAAGGGACGTTACAACAGCTGAGCTGGGCTCATAGACATGGGTTTCGATTTCTTTTTTCAAATTCAGGAAACAATTTGAATTTCAGGCATGTTAGACAGATCTCTTCTTGACTTCCCAGCTAATTAGAGCTTAATATTTGTTGCTTCCAGACCTTCAGTAAGAGAGGTTCCTCAACAGAAAATGATGTGAATATAAAATGATATGAAATGACTGAAATCAAAGACACACACTCTGCCAACAATTTCTGCACACCCCTGCACTGATTCCCATGGGAACTGTGCAGACAGGATGATGGCAAGGTACAGAGCAAAGTGGAAGTGAAAATAATGCCAATAAATCTTAATTTGTGGTGATGTCTTTCAATTCTTTTAAGTCTCAAGAGGAGTACACATATAATTATAGATATTCAGTGTGGCACTAGCTCAGGAATGGTATTTCCACTCTGTTCTAATGCTTGAATCATCACAAGCTAAATTCTGCTCCCAGAAAATCCAGACTACAGCGCAGTGCAATGAAATCACTCTCAACCTTTTTAGAGTCAAGGCACCCCTCAGAAAGTGCCAGCTCTTAGTTTTCATTCATTTTTAGCCAGAGAAAAATAATAGGTCAGTTCTTCTGGTGCAAAGGACTCCAAAGGGGCAGAATGTTTCTAACACCATGGAGTCTTATTTGAAATCATTGGGTTCATCTGGGCTAGGGACAGAAAATTACACATAAACCAGTATAAGTGATTGGAAACCGGTTCAAATCTGTAACACAACAGAAGTTCAGTGCACATAAACCACTTTCAAAACGGCTGAAATTGGTTTAAGATAAACCTGGATGGATGTAGTATCAGACTTTACTGATTTAGGTTAAATTGGTTTATTGAACTTCTGTCCCAGATCCCCTCCAGATTCAAGCTAACTCTCGGTCCCCCAGCATCCCAGGTTTCTTTGCATCTCCCCCACAAACCCCCCTTCACAGGGTGGGCAGGCTAGCCTTGGGCCAAGCTCTCTGCTCCAGCAGAGCAGGGGCATGCTCTAGCACCCCCTGGCTTCTGGCCTGGGCCACTGCAGGCACATGGATGCATCTCTGGAATCAAAAGTGGATGTCTGTTCACTTGCTTATCAGTTCAATCTACGCAGCTTGGACTAACCTGCAAAGATTGAATCACTTCAGCCTCAGGCTTTTTGACTCTCTGTACTTAGCCCTGATGAATCATGTTTGCACACCTAACAGTGCTAACATTGTGCAACACCCTTGAAAAGATCTCAAAATACCCCAGGGTGCTGCGGCACGGTGGTTGAGAATCACCGTTATAGTGACATCCAGTAACATTTATATTTTACCTGATAAATTATGAGTTAGACAAAGCAATAGCTATGCAATGGCATCAACTATAACCAAGAACTCCCCGTTAAAATTAATAGGAATTCTTGCTCAAAAATTCATGGGGCAATATATCCCAATGCCTGTTCAAGAGTGTAAGCAATACACTAAGAAAATACCCTACCCTCTTTTGTTTTTGCTGGGTTTTCAGTCAAAGCTATGTTTGACTGCTTATATGAAATTCCTCTCATTTTTTGTGCTTTGCTCTCTTTTTTTAGAGCCACGGTATGATTAGTCGCACAGCTTTATAAATGTGCACACTTTTCAAAGCCAGCCACCATGCAGATATTTTTTCCTAATAAGCCTGTTATTCCATTCAGAGTATAAAGTGCAGAGTCGAACAACAAAAGGGTATTGCAATAATCAGATCAGTTTAACCAATTGTAACTGCATCACTAACCCAAGATACAAAGAGCATTGAGGAAACTTTCAACTTATAAATGTATATAGCAGTAGTTCTTATTTGGGCAGAAGGGAAAGGGGAGTAGATGGGGAGGGGGTTAATGAAAAGCAATCAGACAGGTCTCAAAACGTTATTAAAAAAAAAAAAAAAGCAAAGAAAATCTTACTCCCTTTCTCTCCACACACCTTCAAGAACGAACCTCATTTGCTGGGTTGTCAAAAAACACAAAGATGCACCGTACAGGCTTATCACTCTGTATTAGTAATAGCATTTTTGCCTGCATTTTACAGTAAAAATAAGGGGCTTGAAAATTTTTTTGCTTCAGATATAGGATGCCAACCTGAAAGACTAGGGAGCAGAGGCATACAGGGTACAACAGACCAAGCTTCCTAACCCATCTAGCACTAAACCAAAATCCTGAAGTGGCTGAAAGCTAGAGGACACCAAAGCTGAATCATACATTCCCCAGAGTCAATACTTGTCATTAAGTGACCTTGCAATATAGGCTTTGGACTGGTCCCAACCTATCTGAGCTCTGGACTTCCCAGGGTCCTGGTCGCGCCCATCACACACAGTGTACCTTTGCTATGGCTGCATGAGGTCTTGCTTTCCTAAAAAGGGAAAAAGAACAAAAATGACCACACTTTACTAATACCTTGCCCCTCGAGTTGAACAAAGAACATTTGCAGGAACGGCAATCTGTTTGCACCTTGCCATTTGGTTAGTCACACGGCTGTGGAGGACTCTGGCCTGTCTCTGGAAAAGCTAATTCCCCTTTGCCTGCAATAAGAGGTATTTCCCCACCCAGCCCCATAGTAAACTGAAAATAAATGCATCTGAAACCAGCTGTTGGCAGTCCTGCCTCCCAAAACATGGACCTGACCTTCAGGCAAAGGCTGAGTGGGAGACATTGTTTTCAGTACTCGTGAAGATCAAAATGACGTAGGTTCGTTCTGAAAGGCCAGTCAAACAAGCTTTCCCATGCCTCCTGCTGAGTTCAGAGAAAGCATTTTCCCTCGTTGCACTTTTAATACTGCAGCAATCAGGCTCTTTTCACAATGTTTCTCCATTCGTAATCTAATGGTTTATGCCAAGTCATGTTTCCCCCCTTCCCACCTCATCAGTCCAGCCGTGCAATTACTGTGACCTGAGAAAATTATTTTACATTAAGAAAACTGACACTGCTGAGCTCAAAGGCTGCTCCTCAAAAATCAGCACCCTTCGCATGGAAGAAAACTGCACAAATGTTATTCCTGTAAATTTACAGATCTGGGGTCCAGTCCTGCTCCCATCAAATCTGAACGGCAGCTTCCTGTTGCTAGTTAAAGGGACCTTGTTTTTAGTTTGATTTCCTCACTCCAAGTGACAGCCAATGCAGGCCACAAAAATGTACACGAAGAACCAAAGCATGTTCAAAAAAGAAGTTGCAACCGCCCCTCTTCCAGTTACATGGCCAGAAACCAGTTTGGGGATTTCATAACTTCCAGGAAATACAAACCAAGGCATCAGCTCCCGAGTCACAAAAGGCTGAGCCATCACACTGTCACCAAGACAATCTCAAAACATCCACAAAGACAGGGAAAAGCTAGAGGAAACTAATATTTTGGTAAAAAAGAACTGCCTCCTCTTATGTCTGTAATGAGTCGGTATGGAGTCCCCTTTGGAATGCATGAGAAGTAGCAGGCCTCTTTCTGATATTTTGCAGCAATAATTACTGTACTCAGTGATGCAAGCAAATTCCCCTTTTAGACGGATTGACACTATCTCAGAGAGAAACACAGCTGTAACACGCAGGCAGTCAAAATTACTGGGTGCAGGAACAAAAAAACATTTTAAAAAGAGCACAACAAAGCCTTGGTGATTCAGAATAACCTATTCCAGCCTCTTTTCCAAATAGCTTTAAAGTGACAGTATGTTTTGCATTTCACCCGCATAACTCATTTTTACCAGTGTGCCTAGACTTGCTCTAACAAAAGGCTGAGCAGAAAGCATCTCCACTAGTTAAGTCAGTGGGACTTAACCTTCACCTTCCTTTACTCCATCATCATAGGCCAGATCCTCAGCCCCTGCTCTATCCTCTTTGCATTTATGCTCAGTGAAGTGCCTGGAGAAACATGCCATCTGATAACCCAAGATCTGTATTTTGTATATTGGCTTCTATTCCATCCAGGAGAACACAAAACACCACCAGACTCTTCCGATGCCTGAAGAGACTGTGTTTGTGCCCAAAAGCCTGCAAAGAACAATATTTTTTCCAGCCATTTAGTTGTCTAATAAAAGATACCACATTTGCTCAAAGAACCTTGTCTGCCTAGAAAAAAACATAAGCGGTTTCCCTCCATGCATGTTAAGACACCCATGAAGTTTTTTTTTCAAGGGCCTCCATAGGCCCAACACAGGAACATGCTGGGCAAGACCTAAGCACACAGAAGCATCATCTAAAGCGCAACTTTTGGAAACTGCAGGACCAAGACACTGCTCCAATTAAGCTGAGGACCTCTCAGCCCCCAGAGCAACCCAGGTTCAAGAAAAGACAAATATGGGTTCAAACTTACCCATCCATACCGCTCTTCGGGGTGAGCCCTGAAGGTTACCACAAAAGCTGGGAAAGGGGTGGTTTCATGTCACAGTGCCCCCAAGCACAATGTTGTGAGCTGCAACTACAGCTACCCATTTCCCGTTCTTCAGAAAATCCCTTCTCAGAATCAGGGTCTAGACCTCTCTTCTTCTAGGCTTGATGCTTAATGAATAATACAGAGAGGCTGCGACGTGCAGAAGAACAAGAAGCTAAGAACACGGAATTGTGGGATTGCAAGTGGCTGATTTCCTGTGCACATGGCCTCCCACAAGCAGGCAAGTTCTCAGCACATGCCAAGGAGGGCCAGGCTAGGAGGCAGATTAACTGTGAGGCCCGATGCTCAGTTAGACGTGGGCTGGGTGGCAGCCAGGTGTTGAGCTTTGGTGTTGCCAGCATAGATGGTCAGTGAGCATGGATTTGAGGGCACCTGTCAGCAGCGGTGTAAACACAGCCAAAGGGGACTTCCATTTGAGCAACTGGACACTAAGATACACGCAAATCTGCAGTCTCCTTTGAAAACCTCAGCCTCCCTTTCTAGAGCAGACACTCCCAAACATCACATGAGTATTTTATCCAACAAACACTGTAAAATGCTAAGGTACTTAGCCAAAGGACCACTTTATGTCTCCCAAAATATTGTGCTACACAAAAAGAACAAGGGTGAATCTAGCCTTTAAACAAGCATGGTGTCACATTGTGCTCTCAGTTACAGAGCTGTAAATATTAGGGCTGTGCAAAGCTTTGGTTGCTGATTCGATTCAGAGGAGATTCAGCAGCTGATTCTGAATCGAATCGGGAGACCCAGTAAAAGGTCGAATCGAATGTGAAGCCTCTGAATTGATGTGGAAAAGATTCAGAGAGATTCAGATCGACCAGGGAGAGGCAGGCACAGCCGGGCGGCTGCACATTCTCCTGCAGCTCCTCCGGCTGTATCTGCCTCTCTCCGGGCAAGGGGAGCTGCGGCAGAAGCCCCCATGGCCACCCTTCCCGGCCTCATCCTGTGCCCAGCCCCGGCCTCCCGGAACTTAAAAAAAAAAAAAGCCCTGAACTCACTGGCTGTAGATGCAGCGATCAGGGCCTCTGAGGGCTCATGGAAGAGGGCCCCCCAACACACAGTGCAGGGCAGTGGGGATTGCCCCCCCCCCCACTTGGCACCCACGCAGCAGCTGTCACATTGCACAGGTGCACCGTGGCTCGGTAGGACACCGCATGCTGTCTGGGAGCTGGGGTGGCTCCCCCTGTCACCTGGAGCCCAGCACCACTCAGCCCCAGTAGTCCCAGCTCCCAGACAGTGCACAGCGCCCTGCCGAGCCATGCTGCGCCCATGTAATGGGGCAGCTGCCACACGAGTGTCAGGCAGAAACTACCCTGGATTTACATCCAGGCTGGCCCCAGTGCAACTAGGGCAGTGGTTTTCAACCTCTGTAGACTCCAGGCTCGCCCCCCCCTACTATCCCGCACTGTGTGGGGGGGCCCTGCCACGAGCCCTCAGAGGTCCTGATCACTGCTGCTGCAGCCAGTGAGTACGGGGCTTTTTTTTTTAAGTGCTGGGAGGCTGGGCTGGCCAGGGCATGTGGCCAGTCAGGACAGCCATGGGGGCTTCTTCCACAGCTCCCCCCACCTGAGGAGAGGCAGGCAGAGCCAGAGGAGCTGCAGGAGAACCTGTAGCCACCCAGCTGTGCCTGCCTCTCCCCGACTGATCTGAATCGGCACTGAATCTCCGATTCTGATTCGGCCAAATCAAATGGGGACAGTGATTCAAATCACTGAGTCAAATCACTGCCATCCGAATCGGCCGAATGTGAATTGAATATTTCCCTATTCGCACGAGCCTAGTAAATGTGGAGTCACTCCATGGCCGCCTCCAACAGATCGATTTATACTGCGCAACTGAGCACGGGCTACTCTGTTCAGCTCCTTTTTCATAAATTGCTCAATATCTTAATAGTTGTCCCAGAAAGCCTCCAATGAGAAACCAGCCTCTTTATTCTTGATTACTTCCAACATTAGCCACTGCCATTGGACCCTACAAAATATTTTCCTGATATTTTTTTTAGGTAGGGTTACAGAAAAAGCTCTCTTTCTCTGTGCAATGCATAAGAAACATCATTTGAAAGAGTAGGAGTTCAGACAATAGTCTCTATCCTGAATGTAGTGTTTAAAGCCCTGTTCTGAGCTGACCCACACAGTCAATGACTCCTGGGTAACCATAGCAGCAAGTTTGAACCATTCCAGACATTTGCATAGTAAGAGACAGACAAGGTGACTACTGCAGAGAGCTGATCCTGGGGTGAACCAGGAAGAACACCATGGAAGTCACTTGAGTTACCCTGCTGTGAAGCTAGGGTGAGTGAAGGGGGAAATTACTATTAGCACTGTTGTGCTGCTAAAAGTGACAGAAGAGAGACAGTTGAGTGTGAAGCCTGAGCTGCACATGGAAGTCCCATAGGCAAGTGTGTCCCCAGGGCCAAATACAGTCACGGACTAAATCAGAAGTTGATTGAAAAGGGAAGTGCTAGTAAAAACCTGGACTTGGTAGAGAGACCAGATACCAGTGCAGCTGAGAGCAAAACCGGAGGTGGAAGCCCCTTTAGGACTGGGCCATGACCTGTTTGATTTCCCCAGTGGGCAAGCCTGGGGCACTCTACCAAAAAATAGCCCGAGTTCGATGTTTGACCAGGATACTACACCCAGCCCAAAGAAACCCTGGGTCCCCCCTGAATCTTGCTGAAAGGGCTTTTCCTTTTCACTGGCATTAGATTCAACAGGATTAGCTCTTCCTACTTCAAGCATGTATCAACTGTAGTTATCCCTGCAGCTGGAACCCATTCCAAGCCTTGAAAAAGCTAATTAATGCACTGCCATAAATAATTTGCTCTCTCAGGAGGGCACACACTCTCTAAACAGTAACTAACAGCTACTCTAATGGAAAAAGAGCTGATTTGCCAATGCACATCAGCTGTCTTTTATTGTAGGTGTTTTTTCAGCCACCTTATAATTGGCCATAAAGAAAGCAATCTGACTTCCTGCTTAAAACAAAACAAAGCACAACACTGCAACACACGGCTTGCTGGGGGCAACTCTAACAGCTCTGTAACCGAGAAGGGGGTCCAGCCTTTGGTCCTTTTGTTAACCAGATACTTGGCTTTGCCTAGAAAACATGACACATAGCACTTCAATCTGAATTCTCCCCAAACCCTTCCAGACTCTGGGGACAGAAGCTGTTGCTGAATGCCTTCTGCTTTCAGTGCTTTGAGAACAGTCGCCTTCCCTCTCCCTGGTGAAAGCTAATTGTGTCCAATTTTAATCAGGAGAAACTTGACTGCCTCTCCAGCACTATGACATGACATGACAGGCTCTCAACCTCACTGATTGGGGCAGAAATGGTCACCATAAATTGGAAAGGAAAGGGAATGAAAATTTGTCTGTGATTTACAAGCATGCTCCTCAAATAAAAGTGCTTGCCCTTTAGTTAGGCTCCTGTTGGTCTGTGCTGTCACAAAATCTCTTATTGCTGAGATGAAGCTGTGTGTGTGTGACCTGTGTCTGGAGTTTAACTAATCTTGGAGAGGATACCTCTCCTCCCACCCTACTCCCCCCCCCCCAAAAAATCCTTGCTACCTTAAACACCTCTTAAATCCTTCCGTCCAATAATCAGATCATTACTTTTCTGGATATTGTTCCATTAATCTTTGCAAATGCTCCAGAAGTTGCTAGAGGGAATGGTGTACTGGTCTGAAATATCTAGACTCCTTGGAAGCACAAATTCAGTCCTAGTAACTTCACCTCAGGCCTTCATCTTGCCAAATGAGGTAGATTTTATAGTGTGGTGAGATCTCACTAAACATTACCTCTAACTGTGCCCTGTAGACAATAATGGTCAGCAGGGTTAGGTTTTTGCTCTGCCAGTTTTGCTGCATAGTGGCTGCTTGCTGCCTTCCACCCAGGTGTTGCTGCATTTCAGCAGGGGGGAAGCACTTTGCATCCTTCAGGACTCATTACAGGCTGTGCATGTTCTGTAGATTTGAGGCCTTGGCCAGGCTTACATGCTCCTCTGTCTGGACACCCCAGTCTCCATTCCTCCTCCCCACCAGGAGTCTGGACCCACAGAGGATCTCCTTGATGATGCTGCCATGGTGAGAGCTGCCCTCTCCCTTCTGGCTGAAGGAAGAAGCTTGATGGACTGAAAGGATTCTCGGTGTGGGTGGGCATTGGGAGTTTCACGCCTTTCCGGTTAAGTTCAGACAGTCAAAAAGGCCAAGCCTGAATCCATTCAATCTTTGCAGGTTAATCTAAGCTGCACAGATTGAACCAAAAAGCAATTGAACAGACATTTACTTTTGGTTCCAGAAGTGCAGCCACATGCCTGCAGTGGCCCAGGTCAGAAGCCAAAGGGCGCTGGAGCACATCTCCCTGCTTGGCTGAAGCAGACAGCTTGGGCCAAGGCTAGCCCACCCAACCTGCAAGTGGAGACACAAAGCATCCTGGGATGCTGGGGGACTGTGAGTTAACTTGAATCTGGAGGGAGATCTGGGACAGAAGTTCAATAAACCAATTTAACCCAAATCAGTTAAGTCTAACACTACATCCATCCAGGCTTATCTTAAACCAGTTCTGGCCACTTTGAAAGTGGCTTATGTGCACTGAACTTCTGTTGTGTTACAGATTTGAACCAGTTTCCGATCACTTATACCGATGTGTGTGTAATTTCTGTCCCTAGCCTATGAGTCCAGATCTAGAGCCAAAAGCTGCTCTTAGTTTGCTCCTGTGGATTTCAAACAGATGCAGGTTTCTAGTCTGGGGCAGAGTTCGGCTGGCAGCTATTCCCACAGCCATGTTCCTAATCTCAGATCAACAGGTGCAAGTGCAGTTGCCCCACGATTACCAACAAAGCTAGTGCAACTAAGACAGGACTTTGATATCCATGTGCTGGATATGAGAGTCCTGACTGGAAAAGTGATTTAAGCTCTCTCAGAAATGAGCAGGTCCACGTACTTTCCTCAACCCTTTGCCCTGGAGCCAAGTTGCCCCTAGCCACTACTCTGCTTCATACAAAAACCTGAAGTAGAGCTTTCTGGGGCACACCCCCATTAAAGTGGGGGAACAAGGCTCCAGTCCACAGCAAACTGTGTGGACAGGGCCCTCTGGAGTGCACTCTGCCTATGTAAAAGGCAGTATGGCTATTCAGCTGCATGCTTTGAATACAGAAGTGCATCCGATTAGGCCACGAATTTACAGTGAAATCCCCCATAAACAAGCCAATGCTGGACCTGCATGGTCTGTGCTGACCGATGCCAAATGCAGTAGCCAAAAATGAGTTCAGAAAGGCAGGGCGTAGTTGCAGCTCTCTCATCTAATAGCTAGTTCTACGCTGCTCCTAAACCTGGCATGTGTTAGACCAGTTGGATATGTTCCCAAAGGGATTATTTCACAGCCAGGAACTAATGGAGCATCCCAGCCACACCCATGTCTCTACTATTCCCCTTACAACAGGCCCAGGAAGGGAGTAGGAACCTAATGATGATGATTTCAACCCAAGACAATCTTCAGCTGGAGAAACTAGGTAGTTTACAACCCAGCTATGTGAGAGAAGATAGCTCATTAGCATTTAGGTTCTTGTTCACAGAAAGTCACACCTTTGTCCATTTTAAACTGCAATAGATATAGTAGAAATCCACATTACTCACGTTTCAAGTGCCATCACTCTCACTTCACTCCCATAAATCACTACTCCCATACATTCAAAGCATTTTGAGAACTAAGGGCATCTTGCCACTTTCACACTCCATAAGCAGTAAAGATGATGGGATATGGTAATATTTACTCCTGTGTTGCCATCTGCTTATGTATGCACATAAAATATGTACAAGTCCCAGGAATCTGGAGCAGCAGAATAACCTCCATTGCTTTTAATGTAAAACAAAGGTAAAAAAAATGCAATAAATACGCTTGCTTCTTCCTGTTAATGAAAAAAGGTAGTATTGCACTAACGCAAGGAAAATCTATAACCCAGCACAAACTACTCTCAGTGGATCATGCACTGCTTAGAGTTATGCCTTGGCTGAAGAGCCATTATATGAAATTGAACCACTTATAGTTATGCAATCAGTCAAAAAGCAGATGACAAGCTGTGTATCTTAGACCGAGACACATACAACCCTGGTATAGATCCACAGCAGTCAGGTTCTCCCAGGGATGAGTTCGTCCCCCAGGTCCCCTCACCTGAGTGTCTAGACAACTCTTGGTGCAAGCCAGCATTTCAGTCAGGGATTTCTGCACGGAGGAAGAGATCCTACCCCTCCCCGCTCTGCATGGGCAGGATAGAAATTGTACAAAACAGAATAGAGGCATTAAGAAAAAGCCTGATTTTCTAAATGGCTTCTTCCCAGCTTGGTCCCATTAAAGTCAACTGAGAGTGCCCACACCTGTAAGCAAGTAAGCTGTGAGCATGGAGAGGCAGAAGGAAAACAGAGGACAAGAGGTTTCTTCCCCCATTGTCTCTGAACCCCTGGAAATCCTCTGCCCACAGATGGAGCTGCTTAACCTTCTGCTGAGGTCAATGAGATTTCTACCATGCAGACAGTCTAGTATGTGCTTAAGGACTTCCTAAATAAAAACTGGCTTAGACAAACTGAAGCCTCCAGACTCTTTGCTTACCTCAACCAAGAAGAGACTCCAGCGGCTGAGCTGCAGCTCAGTGAACTGCCAGGCAGGTTCAGCAGCAGAGCTCCAGCCATTGCAGCTGGTCCAGCTCCTCTTGGAGAGAGGTGATGGCTGTTTCCTGCAAGAGGGTAGAGCACACCAGACCTGAACAACGACCAGGTTGGCTGGGGGACAGTGATGGCTCCACCTCTTCTATCCTACCCTGCCCCAGGGAGATGGAAAAATGTAATTTGCTCCACAGGGTTGGGCTTTTTTGTTGTTTTGTTTTTGTATTAAATAAACTGTGCGAGTTCTCAATCTATCCCAGTCTACTGCCATGTTTTACAAATCTATTCTAATCTAAAGCAGGCTCCTTATGAACCTTAAGTGCCAAGGAGAGCTACCCAAGTCACCCTTTACTCTTAAGACCAGATGGCAGTAGTGGCTGTACACCAGCTGAAGGGGTGTAGGGGCCCCTATAGTTTTAGATCCGCCTCGTGTTGCCAGACCAGTGCACAGCTCCAAAGTGGAGTCTAGAATTGGGGATGAAACCTCTTGCCCTCAGAGCCTGTGGTTTTCAGTGCAGTTTTGTATGAAATTTGCACAGAAGGCTACACAATCCTATGCACGGTGGCTGGTTAATAGCATTGTGTCAATGTAGCCCAAGTGAGTTGCTGGCAGCTCTTGCCGAGGAACCCTGGGAAGCCGAGGTTCTGATTGTGTTGCTTGGGTCTAAAGGCTCCCAAGACACTGCGGTGCTGAAAGCTAGGGCTCACAGCTGTGGTCCTGTGCTTACTTTGCAGCATACAAGCACAGGAATCCCTCCAGCTCTCAAACTCTACAGCTAATAAAGTCAGCATCTAAAGAGCTCAAACTGCTGTGCTGCCACTGGCTTTCCCTGCACCAGCCAGCTGCTCCCACCCCCCCAGAGGCTGATACAACCACAAGCAGGCTGCTCTGATGTCCATTACCCTGGAAAATACTTGCTATTTTTCTTCCCTCTAGTTCAGGGGTGGGCAAAATGGCAGATCCAGCTGGCAGCCAGACTCCATTTCCCAGCAGCCCCTGCCTGCATGGCTGGGGCCGGTCTCCTTGGAGATCCCAGCTGCAGCTGTGCTGTGATTAGCGCAAGGCTGGGGTTGTCATGGAGACCAGCCCCAGCCACACTGGCAGGGCACGCAACAGGGGGCTACTCTGCAGCTGCTGGGATCTTGCAGCAGGGACAGCTTGGTCTGGGGACAGGGCACAGCTGTGACCTACTGCCTGCACGCCCCTACCCTGAGCATGCAGGTTGCAGATCGTGGCTCTGCCCTGGCCCCAGACCAAACTGCCCCTGCAAGATCCCAGCAGCTCAGGAGCAGCTCCCTGCCCTGCCCTGCCCTGCCCCATGTCCTGCCAGTGCATCTGGGGCCAGTCTCCATGGCAACCCAAGCCTTATGCTATCATAGAGCAGCTGCAGCTGGGGTCACTATGAAAACCAGCCCCAGCCATGTGGGCAGGGGCTGCTGGGAAATGGAGTCCACTGCTGACTGGATCGACCTGTGGGCTGGACTTTGCCCGCCCTGCCCTAGTCCCTTACCTGTGGCCCTAGGCTCTCCCATTCCCCAGCTGTGGTGGGGACAGCAGCCCTGGATGAGAGCAGGGGTACAGAATCCTAGAAAGTCAGGGTTGGAAGGGACCTCAGAAGGCCATCGAGTCCAACCGCCAGCTCAAAGCAGGACCATCCCCAACTATATCATCCCAGCCAAGGTTTTTCTTAGCTGGGTCTTAAAAAACCTCCAAGGATGGACATTCCACAACCTCTCTGGGTAACCTGTTCCAGTGCTTTACAACCCTCCTAGTGAGAGAGGTTTTTTCCTAATATCCAACCTAAACTTCCCTTGCTGCAATTTGAGCCCATTACTCCTTATTCTGTCACTTGCCATCACTGAGAAGGAAGGGCAGAAGGAAGTGCGACAGGTTTACTTAACCGATGTTAGCTAAACACTGCCTTGGCTCCCAATCCCACAGTGATGGAGTTCCCGCTGCTTAGGCCCGCGTATCAGAGACCACTCATATACTGGCCCACGGGGGATCCAACCACTCTGTGCACAGTTAAAAACACATTAAGCCACTGCAGGATCCTGGCTCTTAGACAGGCCTTGTGGGATGAGTAAATACAATGACAGCAGACCAGGCCTTCGCAGGGCAGTGCTTATGTAAGCACAGAGCAGTGGGTCTCAACCTGTTTAGATTCAGGACACCCCTCCATAACATTTGTTTACCTCCATGCTCTTCAGTCAGGGTCCTGCCCCATCTAGCATGCCTCCTGCACATACCAGATAAATCTAAAGCAGGCAGGAGCACCTGGTCCTGGTGCAGCTCTTCCTGGCCCACCCCATGTTGCTCCCAGAAACAGAGGTGTGCACCTAAAATGCCCCACACACCTCTATTTCCAGGAGGAGTTGGAGGGGGATGGAAAGCAGACAGGAAAGGGCTGATGGGCCAGGGGGTGCTGCTTGCTGTACATTTATCTGGCTGTGCATGAAGTGTGCAAAGCAATTTCACCTGGTGGCTGCAGCAGCAGCACAGTTGAGAACCACTAGCTTAGAAAAGAGGGATCAAAACCAGAACACTGTTAAAGGGTCAATTTTTCACGCAAGTATCAAAGGAAAGAGAGAGGTGATTTTACAGTGCATTTTTAATTAAAATTTCATTGTAAGAATTTTTAAGAACATCGTACTACATAATGTAAATATGCAACTTTATGCTACAAATGGAACTGTCACTATAGAAGATCCTGATGATTCAAAACATATGAAAAATAAAATGATATATAGCTTTATAAATTTCCCCTTTTTCTTTAGAATAACAAAAGTATTAACTCTTTTCAGGTACAATATGTTGCTGTCTGCGAACCACAAACTGGACAGTCACCAAGGCCAAGAAAACAACATCTTTCCTTGCAAAGTATTGAAAGAAAACAGTAATAAAAATACTTTAAAGTCAGCCCAATGCTTACAGAAGTTCTGACAATTAACAAGAATTGAAAAAACCAACACATTTGTCATAATACACAGGACCATCATAACACAGAGAAGTGTTTGTCAGAGAGACTTGTGTTTGAAAAAATTATGTGTATAGTGATTCTCAGCAAGCAGAAACTGAACTTTGGCACTTGCTCATAAAGGCCTTTCAAAGCAAAACAACCCCCAAATTCACTTAGTAACAGTTTGTATAGCTAGAAAGAAAATACACAGACTAGAATGGTGGACAGGAGAGAAAAGAAGTTTACAAGTCAAGTAACCACAAAGTCAACACGCTTATCAGCTGACAGGGAAAACAAGTAGTCACTCAACCATCAATGCTGGGATCCTGTCTAGGAAAAAAAAGAAAAGAAAAATACAGTCATGGAGTCAGACCCTCAGCTGGCGTAAACTGATGTTTCTCCATTGATTTCAAATGAGCTTTTCTGATTTACTTCAGCTGAGGATCTAGCGCTTTCTAATTGGGAGTGGGATAGCATTTGCATCCTCCCATAGGTGCCTCCTTTATGTTATGTCTCACCACAAGACGGGGCTTTTAATCTCTCTCAGCTGTTAAAGGATACCCTTGAAATGCCCACAGCAACAGAATAGCCACTATCTGTGGTTTTTTTAAAGACATGGTCTCCATGGTGTAATGATCACTTCATTTCTTTCAAATGGCTATAAAAGCGTTGCAGACGTTCAGGGAGGAAAGATTCATTACAAAGTTTACATTAAGATTATTAAAATGTTTGTGCTTCATGGCAAAGGGGCAATTCTTCCAGTGGATGTAGACAACATTCATACAAGATTTTCCTCCCAGAAGGATCAATGTACCAAGCAAGGGCCTGATCCAAAGCCTGTTGAAGTCAATGGGCATCTTTGGATCATGGCCCAAGGTGGCAAATGCTGCTCGAGCCCCAGGTGCATTCTTTCATCCTCAGGACCCATGCCAGTAACCACCAGCTTTATCTGTGCACAGGCAGTTTGCTCAGGGTTTGCTTTTTTAAAAGGAAATTCCTTTGAGAGGACGACTTGGGGAGAGAGGAGAGGAAGTGCTTCAGATGTCACAAAATATTGTCCTAATAAAACGGGGCACTTGAATGGAAAAAAAAAAAAAAAATGATTGCAGCTATAAATCTAGCAGCCGCTCTTCACATGTCTCCACAGGCCACTTAGTCGCACCTCCAAACACATCAACGTTGTTATCAACCCAAGGTATGATGTTGCCAGGCATGTTGATAGAGCAGTTTGCAATATTCACGATGTCTTCTGCTTTTAAGACCCTGTCCCATATATTGAACTGGCTCATCTCCCCAACGAAGGCCTGAGTCGCATCAAATCTTCCTCCAACTGTATCCTTTATGCATACAAAAATTGGGATTAGTTGAACAGGTCATGTAATTTTCTCCTTTACACTTAAAGACACCAGTCACGCTACCAGGCAGTGAGAAAATGCAATGGGGGAAAAAACCTACTCATCCTAAAAGGGAAAATGACTATGAATTTCAGACTTCTAATGGGCTTTCACCAAATACTTCTCTGTCAAACAGACAGCTAGCATAGAGCTGGTGTGGTAACAGCACAAAGCGAGCAACAGAAACTATCCTTTCCCATAGCAAATGGCCTCCCTGTATGTTAGGTATCTGTGCATGTTCATCTATCGAAGCTGGTCACGCACAGGCCAGCCTTTATAAAAATTAGCTCACCTAGAACTCCGTTTCAGTTCTTGCACAGGACCAAATGTTATGGACTCTAAGAGCCGTGCACATTTAGAGCACTGGTCCCCAACCTTTACTGACTCGTGAGCACAACACTGAGCAGGTAAAGTGCTGCAAGCAACACTATACTTCTCTCCCTGTCAACTTTAATTTAAACTCATTTCCTGTGAATCTGGAGGGTCTTACAGCAGGTAATGTGGTGCCAGGAAGCTGTGGGCTGCTTTGAAGAGTTCAATCCAGAAGACTTTAAGTAAATATAATAAACCCCCGCACCACCCATTTGCAGGGACTTGAACACAGGACTCTTGGCTTTGCATGCAAGAGTCTTGGGTGCTTGTACCAAATGGTTAACTCTGTTAGCTTGGATGTAGTTGCACTCGCAAACATTTTTGCGTGGTCCAGGAGGAATAAAGGGACCAAGCTGCACCACACAAGCATGTCATATAAAAAAACTGACAGGACCAGTTAGAGCCAAGCATTATGAGCAGGCAGCATGAAAGTATCAAAGCAGAGCTTCAGCAGTCATTTCACACTGAATTGCAGCATCTACCATGAAGAGTCTATCACGTTTGCTGAATTTACCAAACTGTAGTAAGTGCTGGGCCCTAGGGACGGCCATGATGCCCCCTGGTGACCACATGTCTCCTGCTCTCCTTCAGCCCTAGGGTCCCCTCCCTCTCCTGCCATGCCCTTGTTGGAATTATAAGAATGTTAAAAGGGAGGCTGCTCAAGGGTCCTAGAGCAAACTCTAATCTGTCTGACCATCAGCACCTCCCTCTTAGATCCTGCTGGTCCCAGTCCTGCATTTGCACTTCATGGGCCCTTCTGGTCTGTGCATGCCTCCAGGGCACCTCTTGCCTTATGGACGATCTGTGGCCTCCAATCTACCCTCACAAACGTTGCTGTTCAATCACTCTCCCTTTTTGGGGATTTAGTCTTCACATGCTCTGCCCCCCTTTCCTCTCACTGGGCACTCTAGCCCAGGCCCACTGTACTGGACCTGGCTTCTTGGTTCCAAACTTTGTCTTGCCGACTTCGGCTCTGGGCCTTTGGCCCCAGTGTCTGTCCTTCTCGGGTACCAGTCCCCCGTGGCACTGTCTCCACCCTGCTCGGGCACTATTGGGACCTGCTCCACCCCTGATGGTCCCAACCCAATGCACTAGTGTAAGCTATAACAAAAGCATAAGTCCTCTGGCTATAACACAAACTCCATATTGGATCTGCACATAAAGCCTCAGTTCCCTGGCTGGACCAAACTCCACCCTACCCGAGCCCTATTCCCCTACAAACCAGCAGTATCCTACCTGTATTCCCCTAGAGTAGCCTGGCTGTCAGCCTTCATTCTCAGGAGCTCTTCCCTCTGCAGCCTGCCTGGCCTGACTGCCCACCCTGGCTCAGGCCCTGAGCTTAGATGCTCCTTAAGCCCTGCCTCCTTCCCAGCCACCCACAGGAGCTCTCATTGAGCCTGATGAACAGCCTGCCTTTCTGCCTGCAGCCAACCCCTGCTCAGCTGCCTGGGCTCCATCTGCTGCAGTTTCTCACTAAAGGTAACAGGAGCTCTAAGCTCTCTGTTACACAGCTGTAATAGGTTTATGGCATGGATAAGCATCTACTAGAAACAGCAACCAGGACCAAATTCGTTTCCCACTGCCTAATCCAGTTTTGAATCAGGCATACTGCAGTGTAAATTCAGCTTGCATTTTCTACATCTAGCCAATAATGCCATGTCTTGAGAATTTTCTTCCTGAATTACAAATACTGAAAAGAAAAAAAAAAAATCAAATTGGTAAAGTGCATGGTCCTTGCACTTTATTATCCTTTAATTAAACTTCATTGACTGATTCACTTTTCCAGTTTGTAGGCTGACGGAAGTCACTTGGTTTACTCATTATTTTGCTAGGAAGCTTACAAATAATTTTACATATTTTCCTTGCCTTATGAATAGTCTGTAAAGGCCACTACTAATAGTGAAACAAACAGCAACATTTGCAGTAAGGGAGTTGGCTACATAACTCATTTTGTGCCTGTTTTCCAACTGAATGGCTCATGTAACGAATAAGAGTACAAATGGAGAACCTTTTTTTTCCTTTGTAAAAGAGTGGCCTATACTGCATCTTTGAAGAGATGCCATGTGTCCTACAGCCTCCAGGGGTTCACCTCCGAGATAGGACTGGTTATACCAACAGGCCTCTCCATCACATCCCCTCCGTGTCTGGTACTCCCTTGGTCGTTATGAAAAAGAAAGGGGCATCCTGCATTCACTCCTTCCCTTGAAAGGAGAATATTTAGTTTGGCTTCAAGATGATAACTGTTGCCACGTCAGCTACACCTGACCTGCTCAGACCGCTCTCTACCACCGTGTTCAGCTGCATTCAAACTGGCTCAGTTGATCCAGGCCTTTCCCTTAATTTTAATGACCACCTAGCTAATAACAATCTATTTCAAAGGACTGGATTCAATGTATTAGTCAGACCAAGGGCAAAAGGTAACAAACTAGTGCTTCATGCATCAAGGTAAGACGGAGAACAACAGAGTTCTTAATTACCGTATAATGAATATTAGTGCAAGTGAAGCATAGCATGTTTAATACTAAATATACTGCATTTTCTCACTTACAATATGTCTCCAGATAAGATAACCACCTTGGTTCTGAAAGGCAGAATGAAAAAATCTTTCCTTGAACATACTGGTGAGTGGCAGTAAGTAACCCAAAAGCAGCAGCAAGAGAGCCCAGCATGCCCCGTGAAGCATGTACAGTGTTACTTTTGCTCCTCCTACCTCTTCAGAGGCTTACGCTGCAAAAGTTTGCTTATCAAATTTCCTCACTTACACACCCCCCCAATTTCCAGCAGCTGATTTTTGGGCAGAAAGGGGTGTATGTTGTAAGCAAGAAAATAGGATATTGCGTGTAGAGCATTTCTCAGCTACTGCACATGCAGAAATGGGATATTCTGTTTTACAAATCCTTTTCCTACACATTCCGAATTCAGTTTGTATTTGGGAACTTTAGCTTTCTTTAACTGTTGTCCTTTGAGAGAGGGAGAGGAATTCAGCCATCTTTACCCTAGCAAAGAACCAGGTCACTTACCTGCTCCTGACCCAGGATCAGAACACCTCCTGGTTTAATTGGGTGCCAAGGGGCTAAATTTTCCCCAGTGCCAAGCTTCTCTCCATCCTGAAAAGCCTCCCACATTCCATCTCTTGTCGTCCACGTGACGCAGATATGATGCCATTTTCCATCACTAATGAACAGAGGGAGTTGAGCTACCTGTATGTAGACAACAGCAATGAATGCCAAAGACCTGGGTCTGGCTACTCTGTGTGGACATTTTTCCACGGGCCAAGGTTTCATTTCTATTTTAATGCCCTCAGTTTTTCAACCCCATGCAAGACAAGCATTCATTTTTACCAAAACATTAACAAAAAAATCATCCCTAATTATCCCAGCTTTAGTCTTAGTGGCTTCAAAGGACAGAATATTCTCGAAAAAGGATGGGTGGAGGAATATTCAACAGGCTAAGAGGAGGGAAGTTGTGGGGGAAGAAGACAATGGGTGTCTGGAATAAAACAATTACATGAAAGGTACTGGGATCTAGACAATTATCACTCTCGCTGATGCTGGACGTTAATCTGTAGCTTCTCTGTTGTTGTTTAAAACCCTCAATACGTTGCCCTACCCTTCCACCCAATGTTCATGCTATGCTTGTCCATTATCAGTCCTGGAGCTGGCCTGTGCTTTTTCATAGAAAACACAGCTGCATTTGATTTGCAGAGGAAATCCTCCTATGCCCACAGAAATCCATGGGAGCTTTACCACGGACCTCAAAGGGAAGCAGGATTCGGTTCCTTTAGGAACATGCTCCAAAACCAACTGAAGCCAATGCAAGATTCAGACTTTGCATCATATGTCTTAGCACAGACATATCCCTTGGCGCTCCACACTGCAGAGCGTCTAACCTCACACAAGCAGTTAACACAGCAGGCTATAAAGTGCCAACAAATGAGAGAAATCTTTACAGTTTAGGATAAGCAAGTTCAAAGATTCAACTCTCCCCCCCCCCAACCCAACAAAACAAACAAAAAAACCCCATGCAAACCTTTAACATGATATTTTATTAATATTTCCAGAACTTCTGCAAGATTAGGAACCAAATGAATTGCACTGTAGGTCTCCTAGCAACCCTAGTACTACACTCCCAGGGATTAGGTGTTTATGAGACTATCAAAGTAAGGAAAACAAGGTACAGTGCATGCCACATTATGATGCATTTACTTCAGCCAGATTCTTTACTTATTTGGCCAAAAATCTAGATTTTTGGCCAAATAAGATCGCCTGAGGCTTAGGCAATTTTCATTGGACCATTATCCCAACTGGGTAAAAAGAAGGATGTAAAGAATACTTAACATAAAAGCTCTGGGGGCATGTTTTTGGTTTCCTTTTTTAAGTATTATTTTTACATGTTGGGTTTTAACATTTCTGCTCTTTTCACAGGTCTCATGTTGCAGCACGCCAAACACCTCAACAGGTGTTCAGTGAAACACTGTGTAGACAAAGGCAGCAGCCAGGAAAGTTCAACATGTTCTTTGTTACTATTTTTTCTTCATTTAAGATTTAGACATGAAAATCTTTCTTTGGCATAAAACTAAATCAGAGAATAGATTCAGTCTGGTTTAGCAAGGGTGGCAAACTTCCAGCTGCAAACCAAAATCTTGGCCCAGCAAAGAGCTGCGGGACACAATCTTCAAGACACACTATACCCAAAGTCAATGATCTACACACCCAATTCAAATAATAATGTTATCATTAAATGGCTGCCCACAGAAGCCACATTTAAACTAACAAAGCACTGTATGCAGCTCACAAGTCAGTTTGGCCATCTCTGTGATGTACTTAACTCCTATTAACTTGGTAGGAATTAGTTTGATCCTGCTTATGGGTTTTGCATCAGCAGGTCTTCAAAGAAATTACTTCACACTGGTCCAACCAAGAGCAGACAAACCCAATAAATTTAAAATCAGTTTGCAATTTCAGTGTGCAAGCAAAAGGTGAATGCATATATAGCTATCCCACACTGCTGTTCTCAAGTAGAAATCCATACTTCACCTGCTTCTTCAAAACCCTTCCACAAAAGTGCCAGAGCAGGTTTTTTGGCTTATTTTTGTTTTCCCTTTCTTACAGACTCTACATCACGATCCTTCTCCCTTTCAAGTTAATAGCAAAATTATTAGAGATGAACAGGGCAGAATTGGGCCTCACAAGACCACCAATATTGCCTTTTACTTCAGCTGCATATTCTAGAAAGGAGTTAGTTCTCACCTTGTCGTTAATTAGCAATTCGATTGGGTTGTTCCCCCACTCGATCAGCACTATTTCATTTGCCTGCCCAGGGACAGCATAGGAGAAAGGTGTTCCAATCCCAGGGGAAGCACTTGACCTCAGCCACAAGCACACGGTGAAGGCATACAGCTCCGGCAGAGTCTTCTTGATCTTCCCATATAAATAATTTGTACGGAGAGGAAGGGAGACTTTGAATTCATCAGGTGATTTAAATGCACTGTTACCTAGAGTTACATTGAGAAAAGAAAAGCCTTTATATGGGTGATAATTTCAGATTCAGACAGTGAGAAAATCTTAAATCCTGCAAATAACAATAATCATTTTCTAGGTTTGCCCAATTTAAAGAATGAATGCACAGAAGTGCAAACTGATGATGTAAAAGGGCCCTGCTACGTGTTCAAATTAAAGCTGGATAGAAACCAGCTACAGAGTTGTTACACATTTTCAAGCACTACATTTATAACGGGTTGGCTCTTTTTATAGCTGGACAGTCATTTTTAATCATGTGATAATTACTTTGTATGTGTAGCTGGTCTAAATTTATTGCCTAATTAACCAGTCAATTGTGTGATAATTACTTTGTACTTTGGTCAGCCTTACTTTGCACATGTGGCCAGTCTAAATTTATTGCACGATTAACGAGCTAATTGCAGAACTTATGTCACATGTAGGAGAGGCCAAAGTCAAACCTCAAAACTTGAAAACCTTAATTTTGGCATTTCCTATGTATATGCATATGGATACAAACTAATTACATGATCACATGCTGTTTTCCTGTAAAATGCACCTAGCCTCATTCAGTGCAAAGAGTGGATGGTGTTCAATTAATGAGAAACTATTCAATATTTTTTTTCTCTTCACTGTTCAATGCGTAGCCCAAGGCTTCTTAAGTGCACACTACTCTAAAGGCTATTCTGAAGACAGAATTATTTTTTCCCCTCAGGGACTTTTCTGTGGTGCTCATTACTATGGTATCCAAATGATTCACAAACATTAGTTCATCTTCACAGTACACGCATGAGACAGATTTGCTTCATTTACAGGTGAGAAGATGAAGCCTGGGGATGAAAATGAAAAGTAGCCACTAATTCTGAATGTCCGTTTTGAAATAACTAAAACACAAGTTTTCACAGAGATTAGTAGAACTGATTTCCATGTAGTGGAAAAATTGATACAAAGAAATAAAGCAACTCCAAACGAGAAAAGATGAAGCTCCAAAGTTTTCTGGGGGGCAGAGGTGGGCACAAGGGAAAGAGAGTAAACAAAAACCATTCAAAAGTCCTTTTTCTGTTGTTTTGATATTACCAGAATGAATGGTCCAAACATTATATTTAATATGGTTCAAAACAAAAATGTAAAATTAAAATGAAAAGCAAGCATTTTTTACTTTTTCCAGGAAGTTTGGTCCAAAATAAAAATCAACACGTTCCCACAAAATGATGATGATGATGAAACCAGCTTGTTTGATAAAACTGCTCCAATCAAAACATTTTCAGGAAGCTGTAGTACTTACCATTATGTTTTATGCTCAAAATACAACTCCTAATAATTTTGACTGCTGCTATGTATATCTACAACTTCTACAGATCAGATGCTAGGATCTCAAGCTGGGACACTCAGCAATGAACACACACGTATGCCACGCACCCATAACAAAGTCCAGATTAGGTTGTGTGACTATCAGCACAGATGCAGAATATGTTTCTCTAGTGTAGCCTTATGCAAAAGATCATCCTTTCTGTTCCTGTGATCCTGTCTCATTCTTTAGACACCTGCCACTTCTACAGCAAATGAGGCAAAAGTCCTTTACCATGCAACCTTGATTAATTCCTATGAGGGCTATCCTGTTCACTGGATGAGGCAGGGCTCTGGGGAGGGAGGGGGGGAATAATATCTGATTATGTAATTAAAAACTATATCATACTATTTATGTATAATGGAGACTGAAGTAATATTGCACAGACTCCTAGTTCTGGCACTTCTTAACTAGTGAGAGCCTGACTTTGAAAACATTATTAATGTTCTCTTAATATTGCTTTCTCAAAGAGGGAGGGAGGAGGAGAGAGGAGAGTTGTGAGTGTGCAAAAGTCCGAGCAAAGAAATTCCACTGTCCAGCACCACATGGACACCTCATGTGGTTTATCAGCCTTGTTGGAACATTTACATCAACTGCACAGGCCAGTGGCATTTGACCTAGTAGAATAACTGATTGCAGTCATAGGTTGGTGCTCAATGTGGGCCAGCACTGGAAAGGGAAGAGACACATCCTGCCACCGAGTCTCACGTAACCAGCAATAGTGGGGCTCAGGAATCTCAGTCTCCATTCCAGGCTTTAGAGGAGGCCATGTGTGTGGACTCCGGTGAGCACAGACTTATTCTCATGCCCTCTGCAAGCTTGACCTTCCTGCCCTTCCCTAACCCTGTCTCTTCCCCATCCACGACTCCTTGTCTCAGGCCTGTTCTCCTCATCCATCCAGGCCTTCTCCATGACTTAGATTTCTTACCCCAGTCCCAGCTTCTCTACCCAACCACCGAAACCTAGCCTTCTCCTCCAACCTAAGTATTCAAGTCTTAATCTCCTCCTCCCCACAACCAGATCCCAGTCTCCTTGCCCAACCAATTCCTTTCTCCAAGGCCTCTGAGCTTCCACTCCCATCTCTTTACCCTGACAGTCCTAATTAGATTTGCTTTTCACTCCCTTTAGTCCCAGTCTCAGACTCCTTTGTCCTAACAAATTTCTTTCTTTCCCTCCTCTGCATTCAAGAAGATGAGAGGGTAGTTTAACAAATCTAACTGACAAGAGCAGGGAGGTCTCAGCTCCACTGGCAAGTCTAACCTGACCTTGAGTATCATCATCTGGCCTGTCCAGCATTTGCCCTAGGCTGGAACATGTGCGGGTGCTCTATGCACTAGAGCAGGTATAGTGCTGCCTGGGCTAGGAGCTGCAAGGGGATAGAGCAATTTCAGAAACTTAAGAGCTAAAATTGAAGGAGTCACTACTGAACAGGTGCAAGCTGTAATTGTTCTAAGGCTCAAATCTTGACAAAATTAAGGTACATATTCATAGCAATGGCAGCAGTCACAAACTCCACCAAAGACCATCCCCTACCAAATATCACCTAGTTTCTTCAAAGGATGGACGCATTAGAGCAGTTCAAAAAAGGCTGCCATAAGTTTTAACATGGGCAAAACAATACATTTCCCCCCTGTTCTTGGAAGTTGCTGAAATGTTTAAACTAGAATTTAAAAAAATAAAAGATAGTTTGAGGTTAAACATGTACATTGAAGATTTTCAACCCAACTGGTTCAAGATTTGCCCTAGGCAAATTACAAATGGGGTCTTCTACTGAGAAGTCTTCCTCCAACTTGATAATAAATGATGTTACCAGCCCTGACTGTAATAAGGAGCTTCATTATTACTGTGGCAGTTTGGGAAGGAGAAGGTAGCTCCATCCCTCAATAATAAGTTTGAGGAAGGAAAGCAGTATATAAAGAGAAAAAGTATTTATCTTATGCTTTGACCTTGCTCTCCTCATTTGGAGAATGAACCCCTTTGCAGTTAGGCAATGCTCATGCACATGGCAAAAGCCAGTCCTCGCCCCACAGGGTTTGTAGTCTAACTAGGCAAGCCAGGGAGAGGAATATTATCATCCCAATTTATAGCTGGAGAACAGAGATGCAGAGATAGCAAACAAGGTAGCAAGGAAACAAAGTAAGTCTATGGCAGAGGTCCAGGCAAGTGTATGAGTCACAAGACAATCCTCCCTCTTACTGGAACGCCCACACACATTGTTGTAAAGAAAACAACTGACATGCAAGATTGGGCATCCTGAAGATTATAAACTTCAGGACCTCTTACCACACCCACAATCTGCTGTCACATCTCCATGTGTTGTTTTTTTCTTTACAACACTATATACATCTCAAAGGCCTGCCACAGATCTCTTCCACAGTCTCACAGCATACTGTACAAGAGATTGCTTTTTTCCCTTTCCAGTGAGAAAGCCACACAGCAAGATTAAGGTTACCACATTTTCTGGCTGACAGGATATTGCCCAGAAAGAGATTACAAACGGAGCAGCAGTTGAAATAAAACAGGCACAAAACCAGTGCTACTTTTATCAGAAGATGTCATAATGCTTCTCCAGCAAAGAGCCTTACACCCACCTCCAAGCATTAGACATTACAAGTACTATCTCCCACTCCGAAACCAAAGCACCGTGCAGAACATCTAAGTGGTCACAGAAGGAGGTATGCAACATACAGCCAGGGCTCCCATTCCTGGCCCCAAAGACATTACTTCCTTTGAAGAGTAGCACTTGGGAAGCTCACTTGGCTGTCTCTAACCAGGTAAAAGATTATATGCTCTGATTATTGTACTCTTTTTGATCTCCTCTGAAAACCTAGTGACATGACTCATGTCGTATGGGGATACATGACTGCAAGTCCAATATTACAGACAGCGGGCTTGCAATTTAAGGCACTTTTATAGGTGTACTCTTCATTAACAGAATACTAAAAAAGAAAATTGTTAATTCGAAGAAGCTCATTGTTCCAAGCTTATTGCAAATCACCAGAAAGTCTCACTGCAGTTCAGGCAGTGAAAAAATGTTAAGTGAGCAAGTGATTAGAAAGCAGTTTTTTTCTTTTCCTAGGTGAAAATGTTACATTTGTACAAATGGATCCACTAGGCTGTACTTTAAAATTCATGAGGTGGGCATGTTTGGACCATTTTGAAAGCTTACCCATTAAATTTGCTTTTAAGTAAACAGCCTATTCATTCTGTCAAGTCACTGTCCAAACCCAGTATTCCTATAAATATTATTTAACAGACAATCTTAATTATCTGCAATCCTCTCTATAGGGATATCATGCATGCAGGCAGTATCATTTGGTAATTCATTTTCATGTGCATTTGCAATTTGAATAAATTGATTCTATTCAGGCATGCAGTTTCTCAGTAATGATTAATCTAAGTATCTGATTAAATGATCAGGATTAAGAGTGTCCCCCCAGTGGCACCATGTGTAATCCACTGTAAAATCCAAAGGTTGCACATTTGAGATAGGACACAAGCTCCAAGGTCTGTTGAATCTCAAATGCAATATTCACCAATTATGAAAAGCAAGTTGCTAGTCCCCTCAGTGATGCATCCCCCAAAACAGTGTGTAAAGCAAAATAAAGGGCTGCAGATCTAGGTGGTGATGCTACATGCGGCAGCCCACGCTCGAAAGGTAATTTTGTTTACTACCTATATTAGCTCATATAATCTCCAGTACAAATAACAAGGTGTTAAGGGTGCTTAACTGTCATGTCTTTTCTCCCCTACCGAAACAGTTACATAGCCATTCTCAACTCTATTTCTTAGCACCCATCAGACCTGGGGATATTAATCTTCCATACCCATAGCATAGTTCCTCTGGTTAAAGATGAATAGTCCAAGGCAAAGTAATTTGTTAAGCAGGAAGCCTGTGAGATCTATTATGAGATCTATTATCACAGGCACCTTAACCCCAGACCACTCTCCTTCTCTCAAGATGCACAATTATACACTATTGCAGTAGGAGTGGGGGGAGGGGGGAGATTAAAACAGCAGCAGATGGGAAAGGTTTAAATTCTCTTCCCAAGTTACCTTTCTCCAATTCAGAAACTCTTTCTAGCAAAGCATTCAGGGCTGTCTCTGTCTTCTGCCGATGGGCTGAAGTCTCGTTATGAAGTAGGGATTTCTCATCTTCAAGTTCGGCCACTTTGCTTAAAAGCTGGCGCTCTAGATCTCCAAGCCTCCTCTGAAGCATCTCTCGAAGCTCGTGAGGCAGGGCTGCATATGACACATTGGCTCGGAGTTGGTGCTTTAGGGAAAACAAAAAAAAGATGTTATGCTACTTTTAAAAAACAGAAATTGTGACACGTGGGCATGCTCATGACCACGAAGGACAAAAGCAACCGCACTCAATTCTCTTGCCAGTGTAACAGACATTGGTTTTTAACATTTGATTTGTTCAAAGCTTTCCTCAGACTAACAAAGCTAGGCTCAAGACTTAAAGGCTTCTCTTGTTTCACTGAGCATCCATACAGTTAAGAAAGATTCTTTGATAAAGGGAGTGAGTACATGTTACACATTTTCAAACCATTGATTAAATCAGTTAAGGCAAAATCAGGCACATTAGCAGACCAAATAAATGTAAAGAGTCTAAATAATTCCGAAAAAGGCTGATCTATTTTTAAAGCAGACAAAGCAATCATGTATAAAATTGTTGGATATTGTAACTGGTTGGAGAAAACAAGCCATCAGATATTTCAACAGATCAGCATTAAGAGACATTCACTGTGAATTATTTGCTTAACTTGTGAAAAGAGAATCTTTATCCCAAATTGCCGTGTTTGCCAGAACACTAGATACTCCAGGCTGGGCTTAAAAGTTCTATTTTCAGTCTTTTTGGCTGGGTTGTTTCCTTTCCCACAAGGACACAGCGCCGTCAGGGGATGCCTCAAATGACAGCGGCATTACTAAAAAGAATGCAAGCGCTGAATGGGAAAAGAAACCGTCCTTTTCTGAGACTAGTCAGCAGGAGATAAGTGGATAGAAACTTGTAATACATCTTTTAAAGCTCTTTTGGGAATCGTCCCGAACATCAGCGCCGCGTGTGGGGGACACGTGCAGAGCTCTCCCAAGAAACTTTCCACCCAACAAGGACAACCCAATGGGGAGACTGGGCCAGAGCGGTTGGAAAGCAAAGGCTCCCGTGGATAGTCACTCTCGCTCACGACTGACTTTGTGTCCATTCCCCCCTTTGGTTTGGCTTTAACAGCCGTCCTGCTGGACCTAAAGCATCTTGTCACCTCTAGGAGCAGCAGGACAACTCGTGTGCGCCCCGGGAGCCCAGCGCAGGGCTGCGCAGCCTGGCGGGCACCTGCCCCGGCCAGCAGGGGTGCGGGGACATGGGGAGGAGGAGGACAGGGGCTTCCCCTCGTACCGTCCATCCCGCAAGGGAGGAGCTCAGGCCGCGGCGGCGGCTGCAGCACCTCGGGCAGCTCCGCGTCCCCCGCCCGCCTACCTCCAGGCTCTCCAGCCGGTCCTTGAGCGCCTGCATGGTGCGGCTCAGCTGGTCGATGATGTGCGCGGGGTCGCGAGGCAGGTCGCCCATGGTGTCCTTGCCCTTGGCCAGCTCCTTCCTCCAGCCGTCGGGGCCGCTCTCGCAGCGGCTCAGCTTGGCCGTCAGCTCGCGGATGGCGTCGCGCTGGCTGCCGATCGTCTCCTTCTGCTGCACGACGGTCTCCCGCAGCTGCAGCACCGTGGCCTTCAGCTCCTCCTCGGCCGCCGCCAGCGCGCCCGGCCCGGGACCGGGGGGGAACGGGCAGCCCGCGTCCGCCGGCAGCGACGTGCACACGAAGCGGCTGCCCGGGTCGCCGTCCCGGCCCCAGCCCCGGCCCCAGCCCGCGGCGGACAGCACGAGCCCGGCCAGCAGGGGCAGCATCCCGGCGGCACCCGCACCCGCACCCGCGCTCGCACCGCCCCGACTCCCGCGCCCGGCCGGCCGCGTGCTCTTAAAGGCAGGGCTGGCAGGGAGGGGGGCGCGGCGGCTGGCGCGCGCGGATTGGCTGCGGCGCCCGCTGACGGCACAAGGCGCCCGGGAGGGGGGCGCTTCCCATTGGTCGCTCGGGTCGTGGGCGAGGCGGGAAAGGGGGGCGGGGCCGGGCGCGCGAAGGCTTCTTGGCGACACGTGGGCGCCCGCGTCGGGGGGCGGGATGGACGTCACGGCACGTCACAGGGTCCTGGGGGTCCCTTGAGGTTGAGGATTTCCACCCTTCTGGTCTCCAGGGCCTCCCCTCTGCCCCCTTGTCTTCACCTGCCCGCTGCCAGGTCAGGGCTTCCCGGCTGAGGCTGACACCCTCCACCTTCCACAACCTGCCTCGCCTGCCCCCACGTCCCGCGTTGTCCTCTTTTCCGCTCAGTCTTTCCAGGCCGGGTGGTGAATTCAGTCAGATGTGTCAGGCGGGGCATCGAGAGGTGCAGGGCAGCGTTGTCACCTCTTCAACCCGGGTCAGGACGAACCCTGCCAGCGTGAGCATGCAAACACCAAGGGGTCTTTCGTGGCAGGTGGGGTGGAAGAACGCGTCCTGTCTAGGTGGTCGCCCGCGAGGAAGTGAAATGGCCCCGTGGCACCGTGCGCGGCTCTGCGCGTCCGTCTTCACGAAAGATGACTTCAAGCTGGAGCCGGGACGGGGCGCTGGAACGGTCAGAACCAGGAAGAACCAGGTAAAGGGAGACCGGACCGTCTCCCTGCGGCACCCGGGGAACTAAACCCACCAGCTCCCGCTCAGCTGGTGACCGATATCCCACTCCAAAATGAGCCGGCGGGGCTTATTTCTTCCCGAGGGGTGCCAGGCTCAACATACCCTAAAACAGCCTTGTCTTGTTTAACATGGCAACGTGAAGTTGGAAAAGGAAGAAGGAGCCAAAATGCCCGTTATTTTAAGAAGGCAGCTTGAAAAGCTTGTGACAGATCAGGCGCATGGCTCCCTGCCGTGTCAGGGCACAGGGCTGTGGCCCAGGAGGTCGCTCCCAGTCCCGTGTTCCCAGAGCAGGACGTTCTTTTGCCATTTCAGGTAGTTTTGTATTATCACCTCCACGAGGATGCAGCACTCACCGCCACTGCAGTGCATTAGACCTGCTCCACACTTAATTTATCCCTGCTTTTTAAGCAATGCTGTTCGAGAGCTACTAATCTTGTTACCTCTAATGCCAGTATATATACATTTGTCATTTGTACTTCAGAGCTAGCAAATAAATGTTTATTTTGGGAAAGAACTGCAGTAAAATAAGTGAAAGTATGAGGCTATCAAATCGCATGTACTGATTGAACTCCAGGAACAAAATAAAAAATAATAATCCTGCTTATGATACAAATTCTGTGATGTGAAAGGACGGTGGTTCATAATGACATCCTAGTGATACAGGTCATGTTTAATTCTTTCATGATTTAGTGAGATCAAGTTGAATCATTTCTGAGTCAGCCAACTAAGTATCTCCTGTGCAGTTAAATAGGAGGCAATGATCTGGTAATAAGGCTCACCCCCTCACAGCCTTCCTTCTGCAGCAGTACAGTCATGTTTCCCTGACAGTCTCCAGAGACAACTCTATTCCCCAACTTTCCCCCATAAATCAGGCTGGTGCTCCTGACCCAGGGAGGGAACATTGTTCCTCTCAGAGTCCAGTTCAAACTGGGCTTCCAGGAACAATTGAGTAGCTCCAAGGCGGTCATCATCAGACGTCTCAAAATAAGACAGGTGGACGTACAGTCCCAAGACGTCACTCCACATCATCCACTTGAGAGTTGCCAAGACACTTTCAAGGGCTCTGCCCATGTTCCCGAGCCACCTCGCCTCATCTTTGCAACACTTCTCCTGCTGCCCTTCCCTCAGCGTCTAAGGGTTTCCCTAGAGTGCTCTACCCCCAGACCTCTTCACCTGCAAAACTTCAGTCCCTGATGAGCTCTTTCTATCACAACCTCTCTGGAATCAATCCTCTTGTTCCCAGCTCACCTTGCCTGCTCCATCTGTTCTCCCAGACCACTGTTTCTCTCAGTTCCCTCCTACTGATTTTTGCTCCCTCCTTTCTCAACTGCAGTCTGTTTTTTTTGTAACAGCAAGATATCGTCTATCAAGTCCAGTTAGGATAAATGAACTCTCCGTTCCCTCTTAAAAGGGTAAGCAGCTCCATGAAAATTGTTTTTAAAAAAAGTGTTTAAAAATCCACATTTCTGTGGGAAATGACACATAAAATATGATTCAAACAATCAAAGGAGTGTCTCAAATACAATACATTATTAAATGCTTCCCTAGTATGTGAATATTACATTCTAATAGTATCTCCAATGAATGCTTATCCAATACTGAAACGCTCAGATTTTATCTGAATGTATCATCCAACATTTAATTTGATTTTCAAATAGCTGTATCAAGGCACAGTGTTGCATGCCATGATCCAGTCCTGCTCCCACTGAAATTAATGCTAAAACTCCCATTAACTTCCAAAGCACAGGATCAGACACAAAAACCATCACTGAATACTACAGTTTGAATACAAGCTTTTTAAATTAGTATCCCTTTTTTTGTGCTAAACTGGCTAGCTATGTATACCTTAAAATAGAAATGACATTGCATGCATCAGAAAGTTTATCATGGTAGGGAGTAGAGGCGTACACATTTACGTCCTTTTTATCTTATACACGATCTATCCTCCAGTGTGATGGAGTTTGCTTATATAGCCTGGCAGATGCATACTGTGCACAGTATTTGCTCTTTGAATTGGAACAGATAGCTGCATATTTGAAATTTCAGAAGGGAAAGAGCAAATGTATCTGGTTTGCAAAAGGCTAGGAATTTCAGCTAAACAGCTGGTCCTGCCAAAGCTCCACAACAGTATTCCCATTGATTTCAATCCAAGTTCTCCCTAGGAAGAATAATTGGATACAGACATGGTGAATACCTCTAGGTTTGGAGCATGTCAGTAGGTACAGGTAAGCAGGGCAGAGTGGGCTAAGGGCATCCCAGCCAAGCACACTGCTGCTTCAGTGTACACATGCCCTTAAATACTTACCTCCTGTTTTAAGTATGTAACTCCCAGTTATCAATAGGACTTAGGTGCCCAAGTACCTCTGATGATCAGGGCATTAGAAACTGGGGTGAGGAGCACCATGTAAGATATAGCAACTAGAGGCGCACCAATACATTGGTTTGGTATCAGATCGGCACCAATATAAAGAAAATTGACTGTATCAGAAATCAGCCTGATGTAGCCAATAATGCAGCTGATAATGCCCCGTGCATACGAGCAGCCGAGGAAGGCATGGGGTGCGTGTTCCCCCAGATCTATGCAGGGTGGGGTGGCTGCCACTGCGGGCTGGGGCCGAGGTTGCACTGGGCTCTATCTGGTGGGTGTTGGGCCGGACTGTGCTTGGGGCTGAGGGGTGAGGAGATTAAACCCAGTCCCCTCAGTCTCTCCTCATATAAGTCATGTGACCTCACCATTTTCTTTGCCCACCACTGGACTCTCTCCAATTTGTCCACATCCTTTCTTTCTGTAGCGGGGGCCCAAAACTGAACCCACTACTCCAGCTGTGGCCTCACCAGTGCTGAATAGAAATAATCACTTTCCTTGCCCTCCTGGCAACACACCTACCAATGCAGCCCAGTATGCCATTAGCCTTCTTGATAACAAGGGCACACTGTTGGCTCATATGCAGCTTATTGTCCACTGTCACCCACAGGCCTTTTCTGCAGAGCTGTTGCTTAGCCAGGCAGTCCCCAGCCAGTACCGGTGCATGGGACTCTTCTGGCCTAAGTGCAAGTGGCGGCTGCAGCACCTCGGGCAGCTCCATGCACCTCCCTCCCCCCCGCCGCCTACCTCCAGGCTTTCCAGCCAGTCCTTGATCACGTGTATGATGCAGCTCAGCTGGTCAATGATGTCCTTGAGTGCAGGGTCTCGGGGCAGGTTGCCCATGGTGTCCTTGTCCTTGGCCAGCTCCTGGACTTTGCACTTCTTATTGAACTTAATGAGATTTCTTTTGGACCAATCCTCCAATTTGCCAAGGTCTCTCCGAAACCTAGCCCTAACATCAACTGTATCTACTACTCCCCACAGCTTGGTGTCATATGCAAACTTGCTGAGGCTGCACACTATGTTATCTTCAGGTCAATGATGAAGTTATTGATCAAAATGGGCCCCAGGACCAACCCCTATGTCCCTCCATTTGATACCGGCTGCAACTAGACATTGAGCCATTATTTACTACCCAATGAGCCTGATGATCCAGCCAGCTTTCTGTCCACCTTATAGTTCCTTCATCCATCCTGTACTGCCTTAGTTTGCTTGTGAGAATGCTGTCAGAGGCCATATGAAAAGCCTTGCTAATGTCAACATATATCTACTGCACTTCCCATTTCCACAGAGCCAGTCATCTCATCATGGAAGGCATTCGGGTTGGTCAGGCATGACTTGCCCTTGGTGAATCCATGCTGACTGTTCCTAATCATCATTTCCTCCATGTGCTTAGAAATGGATTCCTTGAGGATCTGCTCTCAGATTTTTTCAGGGACACAGGTGATGTTGACTGGTCTGTAGTTGCCCTGATCCTCCTCTTTCCCTTTCTTACAGATGGGAACTATATTTTCCCTATTCCAGTCATCCAGGACTTCTCCCAATCACCAAAAGTTTTAAAAAATGATGGCCAGTGGCTCTGCAATCACATTGGCCAACTCCATCAGCATCCTCAGCTGCATCCAATCTAGCCCCATAGACTTGTACAAGTTCATCTTTTCTAAATAGTCCCTAACCTGTTGTTTCACCACGGTTGGCTGCTCACCTCCTCCCCAGACTGTGCTGCCTGGTGCAGTAGTCAGGGAGCTGACCTTGCCTATGAAGACTGAGATGAAAAAGGTATTGAGCAGTTCAGCCTTTTCTGCATCATCTGTCACTAGGTTGCCTCCCCCATTTAGTAAGGAACCCACACTTTCCCTGATCCTCCTCTTGCTACTAACATACTTGTAGAAACTCTTCTTGTTACCCTTCATGTCCCTTGCTAGCTGCATTTCCAATTGCGTTTCGGCCTTCCTGACTTCATTTCTACATGCCTGAGCAATGCTCTTATACTCCTTTCTAGTTGCTTGTCAAATTTCTACTTCTTATACACTTCCTTTTTGTGTTTGAGCTCACTGAAGAGTTCCCTGCTAAGCCAAGCTGGTTTTCTGCCATATTTGCTATTCTTCCTGCACATCAGGATAATTTGTTCCTGCACTCTCAGTAAGGTTTCTTTTAAATACAGCCAGCTTTCCTGGACTCCACTTCCTCTGAAACTGGCTTCCCAGGGGATTCTGCCCATGAGTTCCTTGAGTGAGTCAAAGTCTGCTTTTCTGAAGTCCAAGGTCCTTACTCTGCTGCTCTCCTTTCTTCCTTTTGTCAGGTTCCTGAACTCAATCATGTCATAGTCACTACTGCCCAAGTTGCCACTCACTTCTACATCCTCCACCAATTCTTCCCTGTTTGCAAGCAGCAGGTCAAGAAGAGCTCAGCCCCTAGTTGGCCTCTTCAATACTCGCTTCAGGAAGTTGGCCCCCTCACTCTCCAAAAACTTCCTGGATTCCTCATGCACTACTGTATTGCCTTCCCAGATATCAGAATGATTGAAGTCTGCATAGGCATGTCTACACATCCCCCTACGTCACCATAGCAATGTGCTACATCATAGTATGATGTGCTACAGCAATGCAGCGATCATGTGAGTCCACTGGTGATGCATAGCGGGTTTCACTGCTGACTTGGCAATCAGTCACCGGGGGATCTCCCCCCTCTTCCCCCCCCAGTCAGCAATCGGCCATGGGGGGACCTCCCCACAGTTGGCTATCTGGTGCCCCCCCCAGACTCAGGAGGCACCAATCACCCATGTGTAAGTCTACATGTGACTGGCAGCTACCTCATCATAGCAGCATGCTCCTCCATTTTACCATGCCACTATGGCAAAGTAGTGGCTAAAACTAACTGTGCACCATCTACACAGTGAAGTACAGGTAGTTACTGTACTGTGTTTTAGTACTTTCACAAGGAAGTGCTAAAGCACGGCACAGTAACAATGTCACCATAAGGTGACGTGTAGACATGTCCAAAGAGAAACAAGGCTTGTGATGAGGAAATTTCCACTAGCTGTTTAAAGAAAGCCTCATCCACCACTTCCTCCTGCTGTGGCGGTCTATAGCAGACACCAACCACATCACCTTTGTTTCTCTCCCCTCTGACCCCAACCCAGAGACTTTCAACAGGCCTGTCTCCAGTTTCATACTGGAGCTCTGTGCAATCATACAGCTCTTTTATATAAAAAGCAACTCCACCCTCTCCTCTTCTCCCCGGCCCGTCCTTCCTGAACAGTTTATACCCATCCATGACAGTACTCCAGACATGTGAGCTATTCCATCAAGTCTCTGTTAGTCCAACTACATCATAGTTCCAGGACTGTGTGAGGATTTCCAATATTTCTTGCTAGTTTCCCAGGTTCTGTCTATTCATGTACAAACACCTGAGGTAACTAGCTGATTGCCCTACTTTCTCAGGAAGAATGAGAAGACCTCCCCTATTGCCCCCTCCTGCTTGAGCTTCCTCCAGGTCAGCCACTTCCCCACTTACCCAAGGGCTTGGGTCTCTACCCCCCAGGGAACCTAGTTTAAAGCCCTTCTGCTACAAGCCTGTCTGCAAAGATGCTCTTCCTTCTCTTTGTCAGGTGGATCCTGTCTCTTCCTAGAAATCCTTCTTGGAACAACACCCCATGGTCGAAGAAACCAAAGCCCTGCTGGCAACACCATCTGTGCAATCATGCACTGATCTGCAGGGCAGCATGGGGCTACTTCTGCCGTGGCAAAGATTCCCAGGGGGCAACGAGCAGTTCTGGCACTCGCTCTAAGAAGAAGCCCTGTGCTGGTATCCTGTTCACCACCCCCTAGTTACACTATCCATTAAGCAAATGGGTTAAGAGAGATTATACTGACGTGTATTTGCTGCTGTTTTTTCACAGAGTAGCACTACATGTTCCAGCAATTTAAACCAGTGTAAATATATAACACATGGACCCATTTATTTTTGAGACAAGTGCAAAGGCAGGTTACACTAATATAAATGTCATGTGTCCACGCCCAGAGACAGAGATCCTTTTCAAAGTCCAACAGTATTTGGATCTGGGGTTTTGGTTCAGGCTTATTTCTAATTGTAATTAGTTTCTAGCACTGAGTGAATCTCTCCATCAGGAAGGTTGGGAAATAATATCACCAGCACCAGACGCTGGACGTCTGACTTCCAAAGTACTGTGCAAGACACAGCAGTAAATTGCTTATGAGAACAAAAGCATTGCCCCATATTACGGTACTGTGTCTTTCTTTTTGACAGGTGAGGTCAATAAGATAGCAAAAAAATCTGACTAGAGAAAATACGAGATGTCAGATTTTGTACTCTGAAAGTGTGAGCATGAAGGGAGGCAGGATGAAGGCAGGGAGGGAGTTGAAGATTAGCTACACTCTTTCTTAATGTTATCAATATTTTTCTTTGGCAGATCAGTACTAAAAAAAGCCCATCTCCTAGATTCCAAGGCTGAAAGATAAATGTCTATTAAATACACTGCTCACAACTGCAGCTGATGTTTGTTTGTTTGTTTGTTTAGGGGTGTATAAATCTTAATTTTGAGTTTCTAACATACATCACTTGTTTATTGGACTGGAAACCAATGAAAACAGAGACAAGTATCTGCCTTTGACACCAGTTTATAATTAGTGGGTGAGGAGTTAGCCAGCTTATAGTTAATCATAGGAGTTGTTTCAAAAAACACCATTGAGAGGAAAATTATTTTTCAGCTCATAAATGAGAAGAATCTGTTCTCGTGTACCGCGGCGGCAGGTTTCACTACATGATAAAAGTTGTTTTCTATTGCAGTCAAGAGGATTCTAAAACTTCTTGACCTATGGGCTGTCTGGCAGCTCAATGCTTCTGCAGCCCGCAGAATGGATTTTTAATTTTTAATTTAACTTTGACAACTTCTACTGCCTTCAAAAGGGCTTTATTCTCTTTGGATAAAGCATTTGCATTCTAGCTGTTATCAGTCTTTATCTTTGATGCACAATTTAAAATATCTAATACTGGAATTTTAATAAACACTATTTCGAATGCAATTGGGCTCTTGGAATTAACAGCCTGGTTCAGCAACTATAGTACTGGAGCAGACTTCAGCAGTTCTGGGATCAACTCCTTTCAGAGATTTCAGTGGGACATAGGCCTTTTATACCCTTTGGGTGCTCGATGCAGCAAAACAGGGACAAGAACCAGTACTCTTCTCTTCCGGGGAAGAGCCCCAACCACTAGGCTATAGAGGCAGATTCCTTCCTGGTTGGCCCCTTCACTGCTTTTGTATTTGATGCTAGACAGCCATTGGTTAAAACAATAGAAATAAGCCAGGGAGCAAGGGCCAAAGACCAGGATTCTTCTCTCCCAAGAGAGTGCCCCAACCACTGCACTGTGGAGGCAGGCTCCATTTTGCTCATTCTCCTTCAGGTCTTTATGCCTCTTGCATTCTTGGCTGCCCAATTAGCCCAGTTTCAATGGGAAGGTTGAAAGGGCCCTTGCCCAGCCTATTCTCTAGTTTAGTAGTCAGATCCTCAGAACGGTCAGATCTGGCTTCAAATCACATTAGAGTGAAAGGAGCCTAGAGTCCAGATCTCCCATGTCCCTGGTCAATGCTCTAACCATGAGACTAGTAGGCATACAATGGGTCTAAATTGAATTCAGTGCTGCCAGTATGAGCTGATTGTGGGTTCTTTCATCCATGTAATAGAAAGGGCTTCTCTGGGGCTACAGGCAGAATCTGTGAGTTTTCAATGAGCAATTTGAAGAGCAAAGGAGCTTAGGTGGGAAGGAGGCGCATGAGTGACTACTTCAGGTCAGTACTGAGGATGCAGATGAGCCTGTGTAGGGTCAGCAAATTCCAAAACTGGAGGCATATAATGAGTTTTAGGGAGCTGGCAGCCAGCCAATTTGAACCACTCCGTGATACATAGCTGTCCAACTCTTGCATAAACCCCAGTCACGAGCTTATTGAGACGATATGAATCTGGCCCTAAGTTATCTGATTCTATCTTTAGCATGTGATTAGCCAAACCAAAACACAAACATAATTACCAGGAGATATTGATTTCTGCTGAGTTTAAAGTCAAGATTTAAGGAACGGAAAGCTTGATATTGAATCTAAATTTTACAATTAAGGCAAGCTGTCCAAAGTAAGGAAAGAGATCAGAATCTCAAATGGCACAGAGTTAGAAAGCTTATGGATTGGAGAGGGGAAAAAAGTATTTTTCAATAAAATTGCTCAGGAGTTACTGACAGGTTTTGTCAGTAACATCAAACATCTGTCAGAACAATAGTTGGCGCTATGTGTCAGACACTTTGGAAAACCTGGCTTCTTCATTTAGATGCCTGAATGGGAGATGCACACTTTGAAAACCTGGCGCTATATCTCTACAGCAGCCAAACATTTCAAGATGTTAGTCATTCTGCTTATATTAAAATGATGTGTTTCCAGCTTGCTATTGTAATGATACATTTACCATAACATTTTGCAAACTGCAACCAGTGACAAAGGGGGTGGGATAAGTCACAGTTACTAACAAACAAATCTGAACTTTTGTTCTTCCACAATTCGAGTCATCAAGGGAAAATCCATCATTTTGCCAACAAGAGACCAAGGGCCGACTTCTTTTCCACTGTAACTCCAGCAAAGGCAATGGTGTTATACCAGTCTGAAAATACAAATTCAATTCAGCAGCCTTGATAAGATGCCCCTTAAGATGAATGCAGCCATAAACAACAGACTCCTTGCTCAACCTTGAATATATGCCTCAGCCTGAACAAAAGATGCCTGATTTCTGGTTAGAGAAATACAAATCAGCTTCCAAATCCCCATTTTGAGCTTTGTAAATTCCATGCAGCATGAAGAGCTGTTGGGCATCTAGGACTAAAGATCTTCTTGTTACGGAAAGGGGGGAACCTGCTAAAACCCTGGAGCTGAAATCAGAATTTTAAATCCACACAATTTGGGGAAGATCAAGCATAGAGTTCCAAATGTAGCTCATCCTTGGTTTAGAGCTTTTTATGTATAAAATAAAGATGTTTAAACTAATAGGAGAAACTAATAGAAAAGGGAAGAAGAACGCCTTTCATTCAAAAGCTTGTCTAACTTTATCCGAACTATGCAATGGGTCCAGTAAAAGATATCACTGAACATAATCCTTGCCTCTCATATAATTCCTGGTCCATCATGGCTACAATGCCACTCTAACACTACCATAACATCTTTTATAATTTCAAGTTTCCAGCAGTGTTCTAGTGCATAAAAATCATGGATGAAATCTCAATCCCTCTCCAGTCAATGGAAGCTTTAATATAAATGTGCCTAGAATCTATCCTGAGGTCTATAGATACACACAACTTCACTAGGTCTTACCTTTTCCTCAGTTAACAGCTACCACCACTGAAGTTTCAGAATCCTGGGGACCTTCATTCCAGCAGGGGAGAGCTACTTGGAACGTCTTTTGGACCTGATGGGCGCATCCACATCAGCACACAAAGGATTTTGAGGCACTGCAAAATGCACCCTGCACATGTGATATGGGTCTCTGCACTGCATATTTGCAATGCAGAGCCAAATTTATAAATTGGGAAATCCCAGTATCAAAAAGAAGCATGCCAAATAAAACCAGTGCAGTGCACGTGGCAGCAGCATGTGCCTCCCAAAACCAGAGCCTGGACAGGCAGAGCCACGCTCGGGCTGCCGGCCAGGCTCTGCGCACCCAGATTGCCACCACTGCAGCCTCAGAAGGCCCCCAGGATCCCAAGTAAGGCTCCTGGGGTCAGCCCATGTGCTGGCCCCCATCTCCCCTAACCATGAACGACTGGTACCTCCTGTGACTGGGGAGGGCACATTGGTGGCAAGCGGGGACTGCTCGCAGCCGCTGCTGACCGCGTTGGTGGCAAAGGGGGGTGGGTGCAGGCAGCAGTGGCCAATCTCGGGGGGGGACGTGCCCCCTGATACACGTCACCTATGCCCCTAACCCACCCAGGGCAACTTGCCCCATGCCAGAGCATACGTGAAGGGACGTTCCCGGGCGACAACTAGCAGCACCACAAATATGTGCCACTGCTATTTGTTCCAAGGGAAATGCATGTGTGTGCTGGTCTGGCCATGCTCAAGCAGTGTAAATCCTATCTTTGCTGCAGGGAATCCCTACAGAGACATTCAAAGACTACAGGACAGTCAAAGAGCAACTCTGTTGCCCTAAGCATCCCTAATCCCTGCCAGTGACTCCAGGAGAGGAAACAGACTGCCTGGAGCTCAAACCCAGCTCACTGAGGTAGTAACACTAATTGCCCGGCAGATCAGCAGAGGATCAGCAATGCAAGGCCTAATTTTCTTTTGAATACAGTGCGGATATTCGACAAGAAATACCAAGGCTACAATATACATTAGGTAAATGAGAATTGGCCATTTTCACTGATGAATTTCTGAAGGACTCAAAGTATCAGTGTTATTTAGTCCTTATTAAAAGAAAATTCCCATGAATTCAATCAGATCTTGCCCAAGTCCAAATGCTATATGAAGCATAGGATTTGGCACATATGGAAAAGACATCTTACACCAGTACAGGAAACATCATGAAAACCTATGAAATGCTGCCGTGTGCCACGTAGCTTTATACATTCAGAATCTGATATTTATTGTACAAGTTCCTTTTCAAAGCTCTTCGTCCATTTAGCGCCACTCAAAACCAAGGCAGATTTGTCCAGTGAAGCATCTTTTGGGAAAAGACCTAATGACCTGCATCTTTCTATAGCCATTGTTGAGATGCAACTGCAAGACTTCAAAAGATCTTTCATCTCTTATCTACCGTTGATTGTTAATGTCAGCAGCACCATTTCTAGCAAAGATTATAGTTGCAGCATAGTAGCTGTGGTATACCTACATATCTAGAATTATTCAACATGCCTGACTGCTGTGCCTGGAAACAGGATGGATTACCTCAGGTTACTAGTGAAAATATTTAACTACTTGATGTTTGTCCTCCGATATGTTCTTTTAGCACTACCCCAATCTAGAGCTGTCTTATAAAATAGTAGTTGAGGATTTCCCAATTGTAGACAGTTGAATTTTTCTTTTGGGGCAGGTGATATCATTATATTGGCAAGGGGATTTACAAAGTGGAGCATATAGACAGACATACAAATTCATGTAAATTGTGAAATCACCAGGTTTTGTGTTCATGTTTAACGAAAAAAATCTGTAGCTGAAATCTTTCCCCCCCAGATCACGCACTTGGAGAATTCACAGCAGAGAATTCTATTCAGACTATGTATCCATCTTGTCCTATAAAGGATGAAAGAAAAGGACACATAAGAAATTGGAAATCCAAGAGAAAAAGCACAAAGAACATTTTATGCCTTTCAGTTAAAGAATATTACTATAGAAGCTAAAGCTTTCATGTAGGTAAGTTGGGCTCTCAATTCTTTCAGAAGTGCAGCAATAACCTTGAATTCTATCTACTGGGTTTTTTTTCTTTTCACTATTTTTTCCCCACTATTTCCGTGTCTCAGTCTGTGACTGACAATTAGAGATGCTGTTATGGCTTGACCCATATGATATTTGAAATGCCAAAGCATCAGCTGTTCTGAGATGATGTTAAGACAACTCAATAGGCTTCATCTCAGGTTCTAATGAGTGTGACAAAGAAATAAATCATGGAGGTTTTCTATAGAGTCTCTTGGATAGCAAAAAAAAAGAAAGAAAGGAGGAAGAGAAAGTCATTGTCTGCAGTAAGAGAAAGACTGTGCAGAGAAACTGTTTCCAGGATGCACCCAAGTTAGAAGCAGACATGTATGGGTGAAAGAATTATCTGAGAATTACACACTGTATTTATGAACTTTTAGCCAAGGATTATAAACCTGAAATTATTTTACTTTACAGCTAAGGCTTGTCATGCCAGTTTGTAGAGTCAGCATTTACCAGTGAGAATAAATGCTCACCAATACTCACGATGGGGGAAATTCTGGCTCTCCACTGAAGTCAATGGGAGTTTGCCAGTAATTTTTATGGGGCCAACATTTCACCCATCGGGGTGTTATTGAAGCTACATATTTATCCTAACAAATAATCGTCTACCTGGGGAAGGATTATTAAACAATCCAGCCCTTTTCAGATTAGAATTGTCAAAAATAAATTTATCTGTCTTTGAATGAACCCTATTTGAGAGATTAATCTACTGGATTTACTCAAATCTAAGATGACCCTGAATTGAAGAGGAAACCCCAATAATTAGGATCCCCCCCCCCCACACACACACACACACAGACTCCCCAGTCCCTGCCTCCTTTCCCCTCACTCCCCTGCTTACTGTCAGACACTACTGGGGCTCTGTCCCCTCCCAGAGCACAGCACATGGAAGCACAGCCCTTGCCAGGACATGCAGCATTGTCAGCTGCTGATTGCCCGGGCAGGGGACAGAGTTTCCATGTGCTCCATGAGAGGGAATCTAGCCCAGACTGGAGTTGAGCTGTGCCTTAAAGTGAGGGGAGAGAAGGGCATGGGGGAGGGGGCCGGGGAGTGGGATGGGGAGCAGAAGCTGCAGAGGGCAAGTGGAGGCAGGGCAGGAGGCTGTTGTGAGTCTGACTCTGGTTCTGACCTGGGCTCAGGGCCCAAGTCAGAGCTTCAGTAGCAGCTTGTCCCTCTGCCCCCCGTTGCCCCCCACACACTGCTTTGTACATGAATCTAAGACAACAGGCTTTTTTCCCCCTGTGCTAAATGGGGAGGGAGAAACTCAACTTAGATTCAAGTAAATATGGTAAGTTAACTCCTTTGACCTCACCACTTACAATACTATTAACTAATCCTTCTTTTCACCCAACCAAAGCTTGCTTGCTTATTTCATCCAGGAGTTGTATCCGGTCCTTAACCAAGACTAAAAGCTCTTTGGCCAAGACCATCTTTTCCTGCATACTTTTACAGCACCTAGCACAATGGGACCAATAAGTCACAACAAAGTCACAATAAAGTAATCGCTTATTATCTAACAATTAGATGTATAAAATTAATAAACATTTATAATGGAATTACTGTAGTAAGGAGGTCATCCTACTATGTAAGAAGATCTAATCCCATTGCTATTTGTTCGGTGCAGGTTCTGCTGCTCCGTTCCATGCCTTCACACACTGCTCCATTATACATTCATAGAAAAGAGCATACATGTATTTCTGTGACTGGTGTATGTTTCCTTACTGAACCTATACTAGACAAGCAATAATGCAACTTGCCAGTTTTCTGTTTTGCATTTAATTGGATTTGCAATGCTTTAAATATAACCTACACTAACATTAGCATAACTTATTTTTGAAACAGACCCAAATTTAATGTTACCATTATTTACTGTGAAAAAGTTTTGGAGTCCAGAATTAACTTGATTTAATTTGCAAAATGAAATGAAAAATAGCATCAGCAAGCTATACGCTGTTTTGCCTTTCAGTTTGCAAAAAATGTCTTGTACTACAAAACAGCATGTTCCAGTCCTTGCTGTGCCTCATCCAGTCTGAACAAAGGTCTAAATGAGTTTGTGAGTAGTGTGAAAAAAAAAAAATCACCAATTGTCTGACTCGCTTTCTGGAGGGCAGAAAAAAATCCTACTTGTCTAGGTTTGATTGAAACCTGAGTTAACTGCCAATGCCCACACAAACCAGAAAAACAGGATTAAAGGCCAGAGAGATATTAACAGTAGACATCTTGTACATCTGCTTTGACAGATGATTTTCACACTTCTCAGGTTTAACTAAGGATCACTTTCACAGCAGCTCATATAAAGCAGTGCCCTTTCTAAATAAAATGATTAAAAACAATTGAGGATTAAAGAATCAAAGTCTAAGCCTCTATAAAGCTATCTGAAAGATTTATAGTAATGATGCATACAGATAAGGCAGACTACTGATCTATGAAATTTTAAGTTTAATAGATGTCTCTGCATTAAGATCCAATTAATTTAATCTGTTTTTACAATGCTAAGCTCCTTAGTCATCTATTTATTTCTCTAACACTGAAGAGCATTAAGTGTGACCTTGCCCCATTGTTACCTAAGATTATGGAACTATAGTAGCAATTCTAGAAACAGTTAAAGTTGTTAGGAAAGGAGTAAGAGAATCATTTACACAGTAAATTTAGGCTTTGCTAGCTTGCGAAGCAGCTGCAAGAAGTGGCTGCTCTCTCCCTATTTAGGCAGTAAAGTGTCTATCTGCTTTCTGGGGGTGTAGGTTGTACTAGAAGAATTCTTCCGACGCCTCCGCCTCAAGGAATATTTCCACGACCAAACTGAACCCACTCCCAACAACAACTCATCTTCTGACAACATTCAGGAAAAGATCAACGCCAAAAAGCCCCAAAAAAATCAGGTTGGACACCTCACAGTGGACGAAATCCTAACCTTGACAGCTACATTGACTGCTTCAGGGAAAGAATGAACAATGAAATAATCAGCAACACACGCCACCACAACAACCTCTCTCTACAAGAGAAAAAGGCCATAGAATCTCTAAGATCTAACCACCAAATAGTAATAAAACCAGCAGATAAAGGAGGAGCCGTAGTCATCCTAAACCGTGAAGACTACATAAAGGAAGCCAACAGACAGCTCTCTGACACCACCTACTACAAAGAACTACAAGAAGATCCTATTCCCCTTTTCACCAAAATACTCAACAGTACCATCAAATCATTTCCATCAAGACTACAAGAAAAACTACAGACCTTGATCCCCCCACTACCTAACCCGGGGACTTTTTACATGCTCCCTAAAATCCACAAACAAGGGAACCCTGGCAGACCTATCATATCCAACCATGGGACCCTAACTGAGAAAATATCAGGTTTCATTGAATCAATCCTAAAACCGCTCGTCACCCACAGAGCAAGTTTTATACAAGACACTACAGACTTTCTATGGAAACTTAAAAACATAGACCACCTTTCCAGAAACACACTCCTAGCCACCATGGATGTTACCAGCCTATATACCAACATCCCACACCAGGATGGCATCCAAACCTGCCTTACATATCTACAGGAACAAGATCACAACTCAGAATACAGACCAAAGATATTACTGACCTTATACACTTCATCCTCATACACAACAATTTCACTTTTAATAATCAACACTTCCTGCAGATGATGGGAACAACTATGGGCACTAAAATGGCCCCACAGTATGCCAACCTTTTTATGGGCCACATGGAAGAAGCCTTCCTCAAGAACTGCACCATCAAACCCTTGCTATACTTAAGATATATCAATGACATCTTCATCATTTGGACTGAAAACCTGCAATCTCTGACTGAGTTCCAGCAGAAATTCAACAATCACCACCCCTCCATCCAACTTTCTCTAGAATACTCCAGCACCAACATCTCCTTTTTAGACGCGATGATCAGTATCCAGAATGATGAAATACAGACCATGTTATACAAGAAACCCACAGACCAACATACTTATCTGCACAGAACCAGCAATCACCCTAAACACAACAAAAAAGCTGTGATATACAGCCAAGCCCTCAGATACCACCGCATTTGTACTAAAGAGCACACCCGGGATCTCCACCTCACCAATCTTAAAAAGGCTTTCACCCAACAAGGACACTTGTCCAGAGAGGTAGATCACACGTTTGAAAGAGCCACCCGGATACCACGTGAAGAACTGCTGCAGTACAGAAGAAAACCCCCCACAAATCGCACACCGCTGGTTATGACGTATCACCCCTCCCTTGAACCTGTACAGAAAATCCTCAAACAATTGCAACCCATACTAGAAAGAGACCCTACTCTTAAAAAGATCTTCCCAGAGCCACCCATCCTAGCCTTCAGACAAGCACCGAACCTCGCCAACCTCATCACCAGAAGCAAACTTCCTCAAGCCCAGAACACACCTAAAAGATCCAAACCGTGCCATGACAAGAAATGCAAAACCTGCCAACACATCTCCACCACCCGCACTATTACTACACCCCACAACAGAGCCATCAGCATCCCAGGATCTTACAGCTGCACCTCCAGAAATGTGATATATCTCATCCAGTGCACCAAATGCCCTGATGGAAGATACGTAGGAGAGACCAAACAACAACTGCGCACCAGAATGAACGCACACTGGAAATCCATCAAAGACAGGAATACCCAATTACCTGTGGGGGCACATTTCTCACAAGAAAACCACTCTCTCCAATCTCTCAATCCTGATCCTCAAGGGAAATTTACACAACACTTCCCAGAGACGAACCTATGAACTCCACTTCATCAACCTCCTGGATACTAAAAATCATGGACTAAATATAGACATTGGATTTATGACACATTATAACCTGCCTGACATCTGACTCCCCAGGTATCTCTCCACTTTCATCCCCCTTCTCTCTCTCCCCACCACCCCCAGTCTGTCTCTCACCCCTTGACTCCTCAGTCTACATTTTCACTGACTACCTGTCTTGCATGCAGACCAGCCCAGCCTGGCTTCTTTACTTTTCATTCCATCCAGGAAGAGCACACACCAACTGCTGAAACTTCCTTAGCCTGGCAAAGGGTTTTTGAACCCAAAAGCTTGCTTAATAATTATTTTCCAACTATTTGGGTTGGTCTAATAAAGATATCAGATTCACCAAAAGAACCTTGTTGGTCTGCTTTCCTCCTTTTTATTTATACTTTGAATTTGAGGAATGTATTTGTTTATAGGATGTTCTGATTTTTTTTCAATCTATAAATTAATTACACACCATTCATTGGGTGTATTCCATACTTGAAATTTGATGTCATTGGTTAAATTTGTGAATAAACACCCTTGTTAAGAGTGGGGGTTGTAAAACTTTGTCTGGCTTGCCATTGTGCTAGAACTTGGGATAGTAGTTTACAATATGCTACAAGGTGGGTGTCTCAGTTGCAAGACCTGCTCATCCACTTGCCAAGCTGGAAAGGAAAGGGACACAGAGGCATGTGTGGATCTAGGATTTTGAAAAAGGGGGGTGAAGATAGTGGTGGAGGGTGCATCCCATATAACACAATACATTTTTTCTACAGCTAAAGAGTAACTAGGTGCTTTACTAATATGATAGGGGGCTACAATTATATTATTCAATTTAAGATGAAAGCAAAAAGAAATATAACTATCAGAATGTGCACTGATTTGCTAGATATATATTACGTTGAAATAAAACACAACAAACTAGGAAAAATAGTCCAAATAGTCAAAAGGTTGTGTCATTAGTTCGGTAATTATTATACTTAAATGTATGTCTCTTATTCAGATTCATAAAACAAAAACTAGCCTTGAGTTTCTTGACAGTGCCTCCAATACTTCATTGTCAGTCATTTATACATCAGAATTAATATTATCACACCTGATTTAAGGGTTTTAGCTAGAGCTAATGGAAAAGATACATTACTAGGAATGGCTAATAGAGAGCAAAACTGCAGAAGAAAGCATAGGTTGACTATTTAAACATCAAGACCATTAAAAAAGAGAAAGGGGCATTAGCACCTGTGAAATGCAGAGAGATTACAGGAATCAAGCAATTGATAATAAGCCCATGAAGTTAATTGACTCTCTCATCATTGCCTGAACAGAAATGCTGCTGCTCCTTCTGGCAGTTGGTTTTAACGTTTGGGTGAAACAGGAATAAAAAGGGGGTGCCTCTGCACCCCACCTGCATTCACCCATGCACAGAGGTATCGCATTCAACTGCTGGAAAAAATAGACAGTTACCCCTTCCACCGATGAAAGAACTACCTCAGTCATAAAGGGTGCTTGTACTCACGGCGGGGGTTTAGTTTGGTTTAGGTCTCCCTAAATTGAAATGGTGGCTTTTTAAAAACCTACCATTTCAATTTAGGGAGATCTAAACCACACTAAACCCCCATCGCGTGTACAAGGATGAGGGGACCCTATCCTTACCTGCCTCTCCTGCGGTGGGGGGAGGCAAGCTGCCAGTGGGCCAAGCAGTCCCTGAACTGCTTAGCCAAGTGCTTCTCTCTGCAGTGGTGGTGTCCCCCAGATGGCATCCGCCTGCTAGCACCCGTGGGCAGCTGCTGCCTGGGCGGGGGGTGCCGCCAGTGAGTGAGTGCCGCCTGGGGGGCACTGCAACCGCAGAGGGAAGCACTAGGGAAGCAGAGGGAAGCCCACCAGCAGCTCACCCACCCTGCCATGAGAGAGGCAGGTAAGCTCCAGCTCTCCGTGCACCATCCCCACCACCTTCCCACCACCCAGGAATGGCTGGCTTGCTCCTGGGGCAGAGCAGCAAGGTGGCAGGTGGGTGGCTGGGTATGCTGGTGGTGGGAGAAGGCAGTGGGAACAGTGCACGGGACACTGGAAGCCTGCCAAGCCCAAGTTTTCCCAAGCACATCTGCTTCCAGTGCACCGTTCCACTTCGTTAGGTAGCAAACTAGAACACCTCAGATGGGTTTTACCTTCAGACGTTACAGATTCATTTAAAGCGGAATACGCCACTGAGCATGTAAATAGTAATGCCATTAAAGTGGTGCAAAAGGGCAATTAAGCTGCTTTAAAGGCTAATTTTGTTGCGTGTACAATGGCCCAAAGATATAGCACAGAAACTGGAGTACAGAGTAAGAACAGGCTAGTTAGCTGTTGGTGTCTTTTTTTCTTATAGAAAGATATCTCTTGGTGAAGATAAACTTGTAAGTAATGTTCACAAGATAAAGGGAGGACAAGTCCAAGCACCACTACAGCATAGGACAGATATAGTGGGAGCTCCTGAGCTTCAGCTGCAGTTAATGAGGTTCACTACATGTTCAGATTTATTCTACACCACCCAGCTAATGTCAGTAATTAGAAGACAAGACCCAGGTGTAGTCATCAGCACAGAAGCCCAGGCAGAAAGGAAAAGAAAAAGTCTGATTTTTGTATTTATTGTAAATAAAAAGTGATTTAATCCAATCTAGAAGTAATGCACAAGAGGAAGAAGTCTTCAAACTGGAGTGCAAGTACTGCTACTAAGTCACTTAAAAGACTATTGTGATGTCCAAGTACACTAAGGACATAGTTTAACTGTTGGAAAAATTAGACCACTTCCATTGCTAAAGGAACTGCATTGAAAAGCTGTGGGTATTTATGGACAAGCCAAAGTCTATAAACAGAGAATGTTTGTTAAATTAAAAACACTAACATAAGTAACTTTTACATTAAGCCTCAAAATTACAAACATGAGCATACGATGTGGAGAATTAGATAGGACATAGGATGTTTATAATAATGGATGCTAAAACTGTGAGTTGGAGCAAGCATAAGCCAATAGTTGACACATACAGTTTAGTGGCACGTTCTTATTTCTCTAATTTTCATTAAGACCAGACCCAAGGAGCAGGGCTGCTAGTTGCAACCACGGAGCCAAAGGGTGAACATCTTGGATATTGGCCCACCCACCTGTCTAGAGCCGTGTGCCTACCTAACTAGCCTGCCATGTTGTCTCACAGTCTATGGACTTCAAGGGTTGGGTTATTTGAAAACTGTGCCATCATTCCATGTACTTCGATTCATTTTCCAGTGTGCTCTCTCTCTTCCTTCATTAATGCCATGACTGCTTTCCTTCAGATTACTCTGTCCTTTTTCTCATGCTTCATAAGACAATGTGTCATAAACCTTATCTGACTCACAGCCTTCATTATTTTGCAGTTATTCTTTTCATCTTTGTCGCTATTAGTTTCCACTCAATCCAAGTCATGTACAAAGTGGGCGCGTCTACACAAGAAGCGTTAATGCACCTTAGCCTAAGTTACTGAGCAGTATGGGTATGTGTCTACATGTGCACACCCTGACTGTGCAGTAACTTAGGCTAGTTGCACCTAAATTTGATACCTGCAAATGAAGGTATCAAATTTAGTCACGATTAGTTAATGCGCAGTAATGCATGTGTAGATGCGACCCAGCACTAAAGCTGTAGGGTATAAAAGCCTCCAGCCATTTTGTGCCCTGGAGCTCACACAGCAGGGAGCCTGAGGGAGATAGTTCTGTCTCCAGGAGCCCAGCAAGCCCTGTGTGTCCCCTGGACAAGCCATAGGTTGCCTCTGCCTGGCTTGTTCCCTCTGCAGAGCTGCTGCTTGGCCACAGGTGAGATCCCCCTGTCTCTAGTGGGTTATGGAATAGAGAAAATCCCACACAATTTACTGATTCGTTTTGGTGCACTGGCTGGGGGAGTAGTTAGTTGATTGCACGATTTCACAATGATTACGCTCTTAATTCACACAACACAATTTTATTTTAAAATTCTTTGCTACGCATATAACACTGCTTAGCTTTAAGAAATAATCCTCCAAATGCACTTCCTTCCCAAACAATGCTATAAGAATTGTATTACAAAAACAACTACAATTACAACTAAAAGTTAAATTTGAATCAATACTATTATTTTTCATATTATACTTACAATACTAGAATTCTGAGAAGCCAAATACCAAAATATGGTTTCATTCCTCAGTAGTACAATTTTAATGGGTTGGCCTCAGTAGTACGGTTCAATGGGCTGGCCTCAGCAGTGATAGGACTAAGTCCCCTTCCTTCAGTCCCTTTCGGGCGCTCTGCAGCTTCAGCGTGAACTAAGAGATTCGTGTTCACGGAGAGGGTGGTTCAGGTGATCAGTCTGATCCGGTCTACACTTGCGATTCTTCCTTCGTTGTTCTGCAAGTGTGATTACCTCCAAATTGGAAGAGTAGGTTACAGTTTTTATTGAGTGAGTTGCCATCCTGGGCCCCTCCTACCCAAACCTGTCGCTACCCCCAAATTTGGGCTCGGATCTTACTTTACAGATTTTTTTGCTTGGTAATTAGTTTCTTTTGTTGATCATTTTAATTACTTTGGGGAACTTCCATACCACTACAAGTGACCTTTTCTTTCCAATTTTTTCAAAAGCCCTAGGGTTTGATCTCTCGGAATTTGGGATACTTGCTTAAGGGTCATTTTTAGGTTCTCTTTGTTAAAGGCCTCTAAAGATAAAATTCAAGAGTTAAGACTTTGAGTAAAGTCAGGACCTTCCGCACGTAGACCAAAACAATGGCCTAGATAAGAAGATAAATCTTGTCTTCTTCCTAAACTGGCTAATGGGTAACTATTACAAACATTCAAACTATTTCATTCAATATGACACCCCCTAGGGCTGCTTCCTGGCTGTGTCTGGCAGCAGGGCCCACACCTGGTCCCTGCTGCTGCTCACCTCCAGTAGTGTCTCTTTGCAGGTGCTGCAGTGAAGTGCCTCTGCCACGTGGTTCCCAGTCCCTGGCCGTGCCCTTCTGCTGAGTGCTCCTGAGCGCTGTCCAGGCCTGGCCACACAGGGACAGCCATGCAGGGCCCCAGAGAGACAATGCAGAGAATGTTATCTTCATCATCCTCCCAATCAAGCCCTGGCCCTGCCCACATGTGCACGCCCATGCCGACCACCCAGGTCCCCAAATGATCCCAGAAGGAGGTTGGTGACCTTTTGGTGCTCTAGGGCCATGCTGATGTGCAGAGGCAGTTTGTGCAGGGTAAGTGGACAAACGCTCAGATTTCTGAGGCCCTGTCGGGCAGCATACGTGAGGGCACTCCCTTGTTGGCGTGGCAGTGCTGTATTAAGATCTAGGCCTTGTGAGGACATCGGATTGCTGTGACCAACTACAATCGTCGATCCAGTCATGCCTGCAAAACCATGGCCTGTATGCAGGAGCTGACCCATATTTTGATACCTTGAGACCCAGGCCATACCCTTGCAAGTGTCACCAGCAGGGGTGGCCTGGCCAAGCCCTCACCCCACCCAACCCCTCTGGTGACACGTCACCAAAGAAGGGGCCCTTGTGTCTTCAGCACCTCACCCCAACCTTCTCCTTGGCTGCTGCATTCCCTGGAAGCTTGGGAAGCACTGGCCAGTGGCTGCCTTGCCCTTGGTGCAGCCCCAGACCCCACCACAAGGACCAGCCAGCCATGACACTGCCAGCTGCCGGCAGCACCAGCCCCTCCCTGGGGAGGGGACCCCTGGCGAGGCACTGGACTGATGCACACTGTGGGCCATGGATACAAGGTGCAGCTGGACACCATTGCCATGGATTTCTGTTTTTGAGGGGGGAGGGAGGAGGGATGGGAGTGGAGGTTGTGAGTGTATTAAAGTTTTTTTGTTTCAACCATGTGCGTGTCCTGAGAGTGGTGCTGGGAGTGGGCAGGGGGTAGGAAGTGCATGGGCAGCAGGGCAGGTGGGCTGGAACAGGGAGTGCAGGAGGAGTGGGTCGGCCAGGGCCTCCCACAATAGGTGCCCTGGCTCCCTCTGGTGGGTGCGTGGTTCTCTTGGGGCCTGGGCTAGGGGGACCTGCTGGGACCAGTAGGGCCAGGACCATGGCCAGCAGGAGCTCAGGGCACTGGCCATCACTGGCAGGGGCAAAGCTGGAGCAGTGGAGCACTAGGCATTGTGGGCAAGGGCAGAGACAGGGGCTGGAGCAGCCCTGGCATAAGTGACAGGGTGGGCAAGGAAGGAGTTGCTGCATGCTACCCCTGCACTGGGCATGCAGCACCTGGGCAGATCAGGGGCTGGCCAAGGATCAGTGTTTCCAAGGTGATTGCAAAGTGCTGGCAGCCAGCTCTGGCTTCAACATGGCTGCCAAGTGCTGGCATTAGCTTCATGCTCAGTATATTTAGTCACACTTAAATGCACATGTAGATGTGCCCACTGAGTAATATGAATATGTGGAAAACCACTGGATACATCCAGATGTGACTTTAATTCCTACAGTATACAAGGAGGTTCATGAATATTAGAGGGGCAAGGATTTCTTAGGGTAATGTCTTTTATTGGACCAACTGTATAGGTGGGACAGAGTTAGACAATCTTTTGAATTTAAGACAATTCTTCATCAGGTCACAATTAAAAGAACGTTTTGCATTTGAAAGCTTGTCTCTAACATTATCCCAGCTCTGCAATTGGTCCAATATAAGACTCCAAGATGAACATGAGCCGCCAATGCCAGACTGCAGCCAGCAAGGCCAGCCATACCTTGTCATGCATCCAAAGGTGTATCTCAAGCCGGTCCAGAGAGGTGATCCTCCCCCTCTGTGTGACTTTGGTCAGGCCACAGTTGGAGTACTTTGTCCAGTACTGGGCGCCGCACTTCAAAAGGGATGTGGCCAGCCTGGAGAGGGTTCAGAGGAGGGCCACCCGCTTGGTGAGAGGGCAGCAGGACAGGCCCTACGAGGAGAGACTGAAGGACCTGAACCTGGTCAGCCTCAGCAAGAGGAGGCTGAAGGGGGACCTGGTGGCTGCCTACAAGCTCATCAGGGGAGATCAACAGCGAATAGGCAGAGCCCTTTTCTCCCCAGCACCACCTGGGGTGACAAGGAACAATGGTCATAAACTGATGGAGAATAGGTTTAGGTTGGAGATCAGAAGGCAATATTTTACAGTTAGGGTGGCCAAAATCTGGAATCAACTTCCCAGGGAGGTGGTCCTCACCCCTACCTTGGGCATATTCAAGAGGAGGTTGGACGATCATCTGTTTGGGGTCTTGTGAACCCAGCATTCATTCCTGCCTGTGGCAGGGGGTCAGGCTAGATGATCTGTTCAGGTCCCTCCTGACCCTAGCTACTATGATACTATGAAGACATTACCCTAAGAAATCCTTGCCTCTCACAATTTCTGGACCATCATGGCTACAACACTCTTACACTACCATGAATATTAGAGGAATAAGAATGTACCACTGCACTGTATTTGTCATCTATCAGCTTATATTTGCTCCAGCTCATAGTTTTAGCATCTGTTATTAGTAACATTGTGTCCTCTCTAATTCCCCATACCATATGCTTATATCCGTTATGTTAAGGCTTAATGTAAAAGTTACTTTATATTATTGTTTTTAATTTAACAAACATTCCCTGTCTCATAATAATCTTCTACATGGTCTTAGTTTACAAGTACCCTTTTTTTCCTTTTGTATTTATAAATAGCACCATTTTTTTCCTGTGACCTCCAGCTGAATGAATCACAGGTACTGTCCTGTGTCATTGTGGTACCCTAGAAACAGAAACGGCTCACCTATTGACTAGTATAGAATTGTATTTGACAAGACATTGCCAAGTGAATTTCATACACACTTCATAGCCTGCTGCAGATAATGTGTAGGTAGTGGGCATTGCAATGAAATCTGGCTTAAACAGAAATCCTACATACCTCATGCCTTTTTTCTTCAGATATTCATGCTCTCAAACCACCACTTTAATTTATAAAATCTAAAAGTTAATAAGACTGATAAGATAGGCATGGTGGTTGTGATGAGATGTTCACTCTGGTTAGAAAGAGCTTGTTTACCTCATTTTTCAGCATGTCACTTGGCACATTTTAGGGCAATGTTACCAGGACCCTATTCCACCTCCACCCCCACCCACAGCATTTAGTTTCCTGGAATTGTTTTTTAATACATTCAGAACAGTTATGACTTTTGTGTTCTCCCCACATGCAATTTACTATTTTAAACTGCATTTGAAGATCAGCATCTTAGACTCAAATCTTTTAATGGAGAGATGCTATAGCAGGGTAACTGTGTAATGTGCACATCCCTGCTTCTCCTTGTTGTGAGGTACTTGGTTCTCCCAAGGATAACTCAATACATCTCCTGTGTTTGTTGCCAGACATTCAATGGACTTAAATATGCATCCTAAGAAAATGAGAATGGCTCCAAAGTCAATTAGGCAAGAGAAAGAGTCCCTAATTGGTCTGGAGCTAGTCAGGAGTGTCTGAAAGTATTTGCTGAGAGAGGCTTTAACATTCAAATGTTATTTTAAATCACACATGAGAAAATGAATTAGAAATAATCTGTTTCAGGGGATGCAGGCTGATGGAACTGAAAGAGCATTTCAGTATGTGCCAGAATGGACTGAATGTACTACAGTGGCAAACACTAATTAATCCATTGAGGACTATTAATCCAGATGCCAACATGAATTGATCATATAACCAATAATTTGGAGGTAAAACATTCTGTCTGAACCTAAATAAAGGGCTTGATTTTCCACTACCATGGGTTTTGCAGGAAACATCATTGTCTTTACCAGAATTACCCCAGACTTTTGGCAGAGTTAGGAGTAGAAGGGGGTTCAGATTGTCCAAATCCCTCTTTTCCATGGTGTCCATTAATAGGATCTGGAAACAAAACCAGGATATTTTATCTTTCCTATCCAGAATCATTTCCAAGTCATTATAAAGCAGACCTAATTTTGCTGCTTTTCAATGATAGCTACCAATTTCTTCCTTTAGCTAGTGTCTTTTTGTTTAAAAATAAATCATGCACTTCATTCTCAGAGAGTCTCAGAGTGCTTCACAAATATTAATTTAGCCTCACCTTGCTCTAGTGAGTTAGAGAGAGGATTTATATCACTCACTCCATTCACTACTAAAATGAAGCCATCTCTGGGGTAGAGTATTGTCTAACATAATGCTGCAACAATACAGAGTAATTTAGGGAAGAAAAATCAGAGAATGCCAAGACTTCCAGTCACGTCTGTGGGGCCAGCATTTTACTTACCACGTCTAAACACAAATTCCAAAGCAGAGTACGAAGGCTTATATTCTATCTGCCTGCCTTGAAACTCATTCGGGTACAGGTTTGAACACTCCTGTGAAAACTGCCACAAAATCATTAAATAAGCAAACGTGCTTGGCCGCTACTTCATATGTAACTTCATCTCTAATGTAATAGTGCTCTCCTCCATCACAGCCAGACACTGGCAATTTCTTCTGTGAATCCCCATTGCTCCACTATCTGAATCACCAGCTCTGCTTCTTGCAGATGCTGGGAAATGTTCCAGCCCCACTTACGACCTAGCCGGATGCTGCTTAGGACCACAGACTTTAATTGCCTTTAATTGCTTCTCACTTGTATTTTATACTAGAAAAGTGACACTGAAACCAAACTGGCATGGCAGAAATTTTTTTTTCCAAAATAAAGAGGGTGGGAATTCAAACAGAAGGTAAGCCCAGTTTTCAGACAGAAGAGTGGTTTAAATATGGGTGTCATCATTTCCTGCCCTGGCAGGATGGTGTACAAGGGAACAAAAAACTTGGATTTACCCATCTCTAAGAAACTCCTTGGGGTCTCAATAAAAATTAAAAGCTGTACCAAAAAGAAACTGAACTAAAATTGTGAAGTCAAAGATTTTTTCAAACTGAAAAGGGAACATTTCAGCCACACCCTCTGCTTGTGAGTTCCCCTTCCCCACCCATCACCTGGCCTATTTTAGTATCATCCTTCCCCCACTCCCTTTGCCGCCTTGCTTATTTTTCCTGCAACTTTGAGTCCATTGATGTTGATGACTTCTTGTCTGCTCTCAGTCCTGTCTTCTTTTCCCTTAAGATGAAGGTGTATCCTCTCCATCCTTGACTATCCTCCACCTTGACTGCTTCACCTCCTTAACCCATTGCAGGGTCTGCCTTGCTGATCCCCAGTTTAGATTCATCCACATCACCAGCTTTCTCTGTGCAGTATAGGATCTTTGGCAGACATACTGCATCAGGATGACTTCCACCACCTCCTGTTCATTCTCTCCTCCTTCAGCTGAGCCATCTTTCCAGCTAGCAACTCTTTCACGACTTTAATTGAATCCAGTGCTCACAAGTCCAGTCTCCCTCTTGCTCTTTGAGTCATCCAGCAAACCTTTCCTTTCTTTCTGTTTCCAACTCTCTTTGCTCAGGATTTCACTATTTTTTTTTCCAACAGAAAGCTGACAAGATGTGCTGGGACCTTTCCCTCCCTTGGCCTTTCCATCCCACGCACAATGCTCCCCCATCAGTCACACAACTTTCTCATCTTCTTTCCTTCTTTAACACCTCCACTTCTCTGGATGACCACTAGGGCTGTGCAAAGCTTCGGCAGCCGATTCAATTCAGAGGAGATTCGGCCTGATTCAGCAACCAAATCTCCAAATCTGAATCGAATCAGGAGACCAATTAAAAGGTCCAAATCGAATCAGAAGCCTTCATATCAATTCAGAAAAGAATTGGGGGGGAGGGTGCGAGATGTGGGCACAGCAGCAGTGGGAGCAGGGGCAATACCCTGCTGCCGCTTGCCCTCTTCCACCGAGAGCAAGCTGCGCCTGCATCGCACCCCGACACCCCGGCTGGGCAAGCGGCAGCAGAGCGTAGCCCACCACTTGCCCATCCAGGGCAGGGAGTCGCAGGATGCGGGCGATGCCGCCACTTGTCCAGCTGGGGCAGAGAGGTGGGAGCTACTGCTGCTGCACCAACCTGGGCGGGGGAAGGGGGGGGAAGGGGAGGGCAGGTGCTGCTGCTGCTTGCCCAACTGGGGCAGTGGGGCACAGGATGCGGATGCAGCAATCCTGGAAGTGGGGGCTATGCCCTGCTGCCGCTTGCCCCCTTCCACCCGGAGCTAGTTGCACCTGCATTGCACCCCTCCACCCCAGCTGGGCAAGAGGCAGCACCCACCCACCACTTCTGCCCTGGCTAGGCAAGCAGCAGCAGCTCCCACCTCCCTCCCCATCCCAGCTGGGCAAGTGGCAGCAGCACCCACCCTTCCACCCCCCTCCCCGAGTCCCACACCCCTCCACTCCAGCTGGGCAGCTTGTCCCGGCCCCAGCCCCAATCCCCCCTCCCCCACACCCCTTCCCTTCCCCCTCCGCCCGGCACAACAGACTTACCAGCTGGAGGCTGCGGTGTCCACGGCGGTGAGGACTGCTGCCTGTTTAGTCTATGGCTGAATCTCCAAAGTGGCGCCGAATCTTCAGATCTGATTCAGCTGAATCGAATCAGGGCAGTAATTCAAATCTCTGAATTGAATCACTGTCCCTCCGAATCGGCTGAATCTGAAGTGAATACTTGCCGCTATGCACAAGTCTAATGACCACATCCCATCTACTCACTTCCCTTTGTGCCCACTCTCAGACCCACCTTTACTCTGCTCTGTAGCTAGTCTCACCCCTTCCCAAAACAAGCATGTATTAGTCTCTTCATGTATTAGTAAATCCCTGCCTTGACCCCAGTTGTCTCTCCAGTATACCCGCCCTGCTTCATTGAACTTACTATTTGCAATCACCAGTTGGCATTCCTCTTTTCTAGTGTCTTCCTAGACATCTCCAATCTACCGGACAAAGGTCAGGACTGGTATTCCTTCCACATCCTCTTTGCCTTTCAAATTCTGTCCCCACTGTATTGGTCATTTCATCTACTATGGAATACAAATTCCTGCTTCCAGCCTGTCTCTATCAATTTAAACAAATTGTACCCCCCACCCCCCCCGAGCTTTATTCCATGATGCATCATGCTCCTTGTAAACATCTACATTATCGATATCACTACCCTACTTCACATCCCTCCTTAAAATTCTCTATTGCTATGATGCCCAAACAGTGCTTAGATTGCTGGTTATGCTGATATAATACTGACAAACAATAGGCAGAAGTCCCATTACTTGTCTGTGCTGCTCTGTCTGTATTCATATATTCTTTCTTTTCTTATATTGTACGGCCTGTGGGGCCGGGACAAACTTTTTTTTTTCCTTGTGTTTGTACAGCATGTACATGATGAGATCCTGGTTCATAAACAGGATTTCCAGGTGTCATGTTAATAGAAGTAATGGAGTAACTTGAGATAAGGAGGTACTGAGGTCACTATTACCCAGAGGCATAGCAGCACAGCTCCGCCTCCAGGGCATCTGCACAGAGCTGACTCCTGCTGGGCCAATTCCTACAGTGACAGCTGATTGCTCCTCCACAATAGCTGCTTTTGTGCTCTTCCCCCACATAAGGGCTGCCGCTCCGGCTACTGGCCTAGTCTTCCCCACTCAGTCGCAATACTGCCGGTAGTACTCCTACCAGTGTCTTCAGTGACTTGAGGGAGTTTTCCTTCCTACGAAGTGACTTAATGTGTTTTCTACAACCAAACAAATAATGTTATAAATATGCACAATGCATTTGGTCTTTCCGTTCATAAATTGCTCCTTGGGAGGCCAAGATTTTCCAAATATGTTTAACCAAGGTATTCAAAATTATTTTTGCAACCAATTCTTGACCTGTGTTCTTGTTGCAAGCATTTGGCATCTGAAATCTGACACAAGGTTGCTTGATCACACAGCATGCTTTGTCTAGTTGCGGAGATGCAACGTTCACAGCCAGGTCTCCAGTCTGGATAGGGCGTTTATAAATGCGCATATGTTTTCCTCAAATATTCTGCAATATTTTCTGTGAACATTCCCATCAGTCTAACTGTTGGCTAGAATACTTATAGAAAGGGAGCACAGAGGGGAACCAGCACAGCTCAAGTAAAATCAGTTCAAAATTCTAACAAAGCATCTTGGAATATTTTCACAATACCTTTTTTAAGCCAGGTAAATCAGCCATTGCATTGCTTTAGGCTGCAGAGTTCTGAAGGCTCTCAAATTGAGTCACTACGTGACTATGTTAAGCTACAATGGCAGTATCTCCTGTGCTAATGCTGTACAGGTTTCCCTCACTTTATGCAGGTTTTGTATGTGCAAAGTCACTCTTATGCAATGACCCTTTTTATACCAAAAATGTGTTTATATGCAAAGTAAATTCACTCTTATGCAATTGGTGTGGTGGAAGCCCACAGTCAGCTGCTTTGTGCGGTGCATTGTGGGAGTGATGCACACAAAAATATAGTCTTCTGTGTGGATCTGTGCTCCTTACTCGTTGTCTGTGACATCTGTAGTTGCCATCCACATCATGCCTTCTAAGCATCCCACTAGCTTATCTCCTACCCCTCTCTGTTGGTGAGTACCAAAATTGTCTTGTAAAAGTGGTGGAAATGGGTCTGGGGGTCAGTACAGTCAAGGTCTTGGAACGTATCCCTATTTGTTACATTGTAAAGTGGATTCCCTTCATGCAAATTCAAGTTATGCACCATTTTCCGGGAACAAATGTACAGCATAAAGCGAGGGAAACCTGTATTTCAACAACTTGACCTTTTAAAGTTTTAAGTGTGTCCCATGTTACTGTGCATCTGATGAAGCCATAAGAGCATTAAAGCTTATTGTTTTTATTTAGTATAAAAAACATGTTAAACACTTTATAGACTGGTGAAAGTCTCTGCCCCAAAGATATAGACTTACAGGATGCAGATGGAGTACAACTGTGCTGTCAAGTGAACATAATAAATGTACTTAGCTGAAGGAATTAAGGCTGTATTAAAAAAGTAAATATATTTTTTATAAAACACAAAGACAAACCTCTGCTCCACTAACATCAAGCTGTATTTTAATAAAAGCAGAACATAGTTTTCTTTTTAACTTGTTTTTTCTTTAGAGAGATGGTATGATACCATGCAGTCCAGGAACTCGCTGCTTACCAAATCCAGCCAGACATCATGCAAGGAAAAGAAAACCAACAGAATACGCAAACATTTCTTGTATTTTGCAAGAAAAATAAGTGAACTGCACTTATAACAACACTCAACATACTAGCAGCATAAGAAAAAGGAAAAGCATGCATCTCAGTGGAGAGTAACCTTAACAGCAGAGTTCCACTAGTTCTGGCATGACCTTGAAATGAAATATTTCATGCTAATTTTCAGAAAAATAGAAGGACCCTCCTTGCCCAAAACCATCAAGATTCTATGACTTTGGGGGTTCCATTTATAGCCATGAAAATTCCTTCTCACTTAATTATCCTATAATATACCATTACATAACTCTAGTTCCAAGCAGTGGTAATTCAACTGAGTTCACTGTGGGCCATTCAATTCCCTGACTCCCCTTTATGAAATTAAATGGAGTTACACTTGTGGAAAACTGGTGAAAATGGTGAGTCAGGTGGGCCCAACAACTGCAGGCACTGCTCTTATCATGACAAGATACACAGGGGCTCCCATCCTCATATTCCCCATGAACTATCTGGAAAACAATGAGGTTGATACTAACATATTTTTATACCATAGTGTTTATTTTTTTTTCAAAATTTAGAAAAATCAGCCATTATTGCTCACAAACAGAATCAATCCAATGGCAATTATCCAGTTGAAAAGGAAACTCACAGGCTTTCAGAGTGTGGAGTTGTATTTTCTGTCATGTTTCTGCATAACTAGGACATTTTCTGTCGTGTTTCTTATCCCCACTTGGATCACACTAGAGCCCTACGTAGTCAGAATCTACAACTCTGGCTTTGCCCATGAAGATCTGCTTACAGGAGCAAACCTCTGCTCTACCAATGCATTATGTTAGTGTCTGAGGGGCACTTTTGTAGTGCACCCTTGTGATTGGGGCCAACAGTCAGTTGAAACTTTTCCTAATACTTAAATTAATACAAATTTTTTATAGGAACATTGAAACATAGGACTGGAAAGTGTTTCTTGGGCCACTGACTCTAGTTGCAAGCAATCATTTATCTAAGGAATCCCTAAAACCACCACTTCATACCCTCACATAACTAGAAGGCACACCAAGAACATATAACTTGTCATAGGTAAAAGCAGGAGAGACAAGAGCACTATAAGTGCCCGGCTACTGCAATGACAGAAAAGTGTTTGGTTAATATAAGCTAAGAAAGGCCATGCCCCATACTACAGAGGAAGGCAACAAATCCCCCAATTCATGCCAGTCTGACCTAGGGAAAAATTCCTTCGTGATCCCAGTTTTCACAACCAGCATGACACTGGGTGTATCTACACGTGCAATTAATGTGAAGCAATAAACTCTGGAGCAGTTTGATCCAGAGTAAACTACTCCTGGGTGCAATATCTACAGATGCATCCTGGACAGCAGCAATCTGAGCTGGGGCGGAGCAGGCCCAGGCTGGCAGGAGCCAAGAGGGTCACCCCGGGCAATGCGTGGTGACATCAGGTGGCAGAGGGCACAAGGGTGCTGAAAGTGCACAAGGGTACACAGAGCCATGTGGCTAGGTTGCACCAAGAGCCTGGCCCCCAGCTGGCTGTGCTGACTGGGGTAACACTCTCAGAGCTGCTCTAATTAAAGTGCCCCCTCTCCCCGGACCACATGTATAAACACCCAATTTTTCTAGACCTGCCTTTAATGCCATTAAAGGTTTTTTCTTGTACATATGCTAGCATATTATGACAGAAATTAGTAGCATATCAAATATTAGCTCCCAAACCCCAGTCTAAACAAGATAGGGACATATTATAACAGAAATCAAAGCCAAGAAGGCTTAAACGCTGCCTCTACCTGTTGGGGCAGCTCCCAGAATGTAAGTAAAAATGTTCTTTCATTTCTTCCTGCACCATAAAGCAGGAACCAACTATCTGCTTTCATCTACTGTTGCTGTTGAGCCCATTTCTAAAGAAGAGCACAGCCTCACTGACAGTCTGCGTGCAGGCAAGTTCCTCAACAGCCAGCAGAGAAGGAATTTGCTTGTAGTCCACGTATGCCACTTCTAACTCTTGCAGCTGCTTTACACCCCTCTCCAGGCAGCATAGCCAATGGAATGGCAAAGTGATGGATCCACCCGCCCCAATCACCTCGAAGCTTGGGCACAGAGACCTCTGGGTAAGGTCTCAGGTTCCTACATTTACAACAAAGCGCTGCTGATGTTAAGAGTCTCCATGGCTCGGAGGAATGGAGGAAGGATAATCTCATTGTGGAGAAACAGGGATAGAACACAGTCCTAGGCATGACACAAAGCGAAGATCAGAGGCTTCTGCACGAAAAAGGTACCACACAAAATGGAGAGGGTTGCAACGTGCTGGCAAGCAGAGAATCAGCAGCCTGAGGCAAAACATGTCCTGGAAGCAGCAGCTACATGGGAACTGTAACTAAATGCTTCTTTCTGAAGTCAAAGCTTGGTCCATTTCTCAAGGGGTTCCCCCACCCCTAGGAAAGGCAGGGGAAGACATTCTCAAATAAATAAATGAAGATGTAAAATAATATCTCGTCTGAATTCACCATACAACTCTAGGTAAAATATGTGCTGAGAAACCGAACAAAGCTCTGCTTCATCTGCAGAACTTCTTAACAGTTCTGCAGGGTCGAATCCTGCTCCCACTGAAGCCAACGACATAAATGCCTATTGATTCCAATGGAAGCATGATCATGTCCTCAACGTGCAATTATCAAATTCATTTCTATTTGCAGATGCTATTTAATACTGAGTTGCACACAGCCAGGAAATGAGACCAACCGTCTCTGACTGGAATTTCATTTAGGTTTTAAAGCAGACAGTTCAGGGAAGGAGCTGTAGACGGTGGCATAGCATCAGAATCACTTACATTAAAGGACAAAGCCACACAAATATAGTTTGCTGCTACTAGGTTGCTTAAAAAAAATCAAACTACAGTACATGGAATTTCTCTCTCATTTCTTTCTACTGCATGCAGGAAACAAACAGGCATTGGTGACACATAGGGGGTGCACGCAGGTGCACATGCACCCCCTGAGCACTGCGGTGCACCCCCTGCAGGCAGTCACCGCTTGCTATCCCCCACCCCACCACCACCACCACCACCGCCAACACTGCTGGCAGTGTCTGCAGGTGGTCCACGATGGCCACTGGCTGCCACCACCACTCCCGGTGGTGTCTGCAGGTGGCCGCTGACCACTGGTCGGCACTCACCACCCCCCTCCCCCTGCCACCAACAGCGCTGCAGCTGCCTGTGGCAGCTCCCCACTTGCCTCCGCCATGCTCCCACTGCTGACAGCTCGCCGTGCCCCCCCAGCCACCAGGGGTACATGGCGTTCATGCAAACAGGAATGGTCTAATTCAGCTTAAACTCATCCCTTTTAAATGTTGAGCTTTTATCAGTGTTTTGGCTGACAGGAAACAAATATACAGTTTGTTTGTCTCAGATTAAGGCCAGCTCCTTATTGAAAAAGCCAGTTATTAGTTCCCTACATAGTCGATTTTAAGCCTATTTTCCCCCTATTGGAACAAACAGCATGCATGTTTGTATTTTATATGCAGTAAATACAGCATAACTGAGTCTTCTTTGTACTTCTATGTACAATATAGCTGGCCTGTTAGTTCTGCACTTGACTAACTTTCATATCCAAGCACGATCTGTCAAAATCTATAGTAACTTTTGCTCCTGACGCTTCAAACACAGCAGCAGACAGTAGTTCAACTGGCAATTTTCAGATTTAAATATAATCATGCTATAGGCAGAGACATTACTGTCCTCCTGTGCAGAAGCTAGTGTTATCTCTAGTTTTATAAATAGGAAAACTGAGTCAGACAGGATAAAGGACTCCTAAGAGCATGGATGGACTGGCGCAGAAGCACCACAGGTACTCACATGCTTTAAGGATTAAAAGTGCTATAGAAGCAAAAGTTTGAATTCAGCTTTGACTTGTTATATTCTTTGAAGTTAGTGAAAATTCACAGGTATAAATGAAGGCAGAATTTAGCCTTCATCATTATTAGACAAGCAGGGACACCTGGGATTGGTTTGATGCAGACAAAAGTTTATTCATGCTGAATGAAGGTGAATTAGCTGCTGTTTAATAGAATGTAAAATCATATTAACAGCACTTCTAATGAAGAAGTTAAAATCTTATGCTACTGTGCCAATTTGATTAAATACTTTAGTAGCATAACAAAGTGCAGAATAGTAAATCCAATAAGACTTGAAGGCATCAAAAGAAGAACAGTGACATCAACTCCATACCAATAAGTTTTATGCTGGTGCTGGATATTTATATGTATCCTTCTCTGCTTCCCCCATGCCACCTACAGAGAGAAGAGGCAGGGTTACCATAATGAGACGAGGTGACTGCTTGTTGGTGTTTCACACATGGGAACTTGCAGATGACAGTGTACCAAAGGTTCACCTTGGGTGAACTAGCCCATGGCCTCATCCAGAAGAGCATGGACATGTGGTATGTGGCACTGCAGACCTGTCTGTGGTACCACACACCACACATGCAGCACGGGGAGGTTGACCCCAGGACATCCCGGGGTCAAAAAAGCCACACCGAAAAAGGGTGGGACAGTGCACATGGCAGCAGCACGTGCCATCCAAAACTGGAGCCTGGCTGGCCAGAACCACACTCCAGCTTCTGGCCAGGCTTTCTGCTGTGGCTGCAGGCCCAGGAGGTCCCTAGGACCCCAGATAAGACTGTTGGGGCCAGCACAGTTGCTAGCTCCAGCCTCCCCTACCCTACACATGGTAACCTGCCGTGTGCCAGAGCGTACATGTAGATTTTACATATCTCTTAGCGCATGTTTCCTGCAAAAGGAAGTGTGATTACAGGTTAGGTAGGCATATCCACACTAGGAATGATCTAGCTGGCTCAGATAATAATAGCCATGAAAATGTAATGCCATGGAATTCAGCATGGGCTATGTAATCCTGCTTGGAAGCCTGCATATATGCTCTACTTACTAACCTGAACAGAAGTGGATATGCCATCATATCTTTAGTCAGAGAAAACCTTGGACAGGTGTGCCTTCCCTCTTCCCCCAGCACTGCAATCACCCCTTCATTTTGTCCTTTTGTTGTGCAGATTGCTCCTAAGCACTGCCCATGGCAGATCCTGCAGAGAAAGGGGAGGAAAGCCTAAAATAAGTGGTTAATTCAGTATTTTCAGAACATTTTTAGCCAATGAGTAACTGACCACTTCTAAGAGATCTCAGGATATTGGGTGCTTAGCTCTTTTGAAAGCACGCCCCTTAGGAACAATGCATCTCAAGAAAAAAAATACCCTTCTAGCTCTAGTGCCCTGAGTCATATAAGCATGCATTGCTTACATCTTCTTCTGATTTTTTTTTTCAATAAGAGAAGACAAAATGTTAATAGCCAAGGCTGTTGCTGATTGTGTTGAGAGAAGAGGGGCATGGATGTCAATAATATATCCTATCAACGCTTTTACTGCCACCTAAATTTCTGTGTTCCTTGGCAGTGCTTTTCAGTATCAATAACTATTCCTTTCAGGGAAATGACAGAATAATAAAAAGTACTTGCCTTGAACTTACAGAATAATAAGTCTGTTTCATACAACAGGGAACAGTAAGTTAGCTTGTAAATCTTGACTAGCCAAGGTATTTTTGAGATAGCTAGTGTAGTGTTATCTGAAGAGTATGAACAGGTATCATCAGGTATCATAAGTTATTAATTACCATATTAATAAACTTGCAGTCACATATTAATAGGATTTAGGTATCTGACAAGTCCTAAAAAGCTTTTATTCCAAGACCACAACATTCCAAAACATCTGTATTGAGCTCAAAATAAAATACTACAAACTGCTCAGAAATCCCAGAATTAGTTGGATGAAATTCCTCCTATTTGTTTGTGTTTAATCTGTAGCATATGACATTTTTAGAGTCATTATACAACAATTATACAAACCAGCAATTATGGGCACACATAAAGACCTTTACTGGGTTTGCCAGGGAGCACAGCAAAACGCAGTGATATGATGCATATAACAGGCAAAATAATGGCTCCATTTCAAAAAATGTAAATCGCTTTGTGTGGCTAGAATATGTATTTATTATTTATACCCTTCAGGGCTTTTGACTCGTGCATTTGCTATTTGGAATGAAAATGAATTAGAAAGGCAAAAGCCAAAGATTAATATTTTTATTCAATGACCTTGAAGATCAGCAATGTTTAAGCTAATTAATCATAGTCTTCTTCCTGCAGGAATTAAGTATGCAGGTATACCATGCAACTACAGACTGTCTTGTGGACTTCATTTTGTGTTGTAAACTCCCTTTGGACCTGTGTTGTGTTAGGTGCTGAATACATATCTAACCTGGTCTAGGCAGCTGGTTATAATTCATACATTATAATACCTAATGTAGGTATGCCAAAGTGATCTAGAGCCACCAATCTCATCTCAGCTGCTAACCCAATCCCATGGAACATGGACTTTCTCTACAACAGCCTGACTTGACTCTCTCAGCCTGGGCACATGGCAGACAAACAGGGACTGTATTTATGAAGCAGTGCTTCCAGGGGCAGAGGAAAAGTCCATTCACTACATACAAGGAAAACTGCCTGGAAAGACAGTTGTTAAGAGACTTGTCTCACTACCATTGCTGGCTAGACATAAGATTTCCAGAAAGGGAGGGGGGTCACAACCCCAGGGCTTTTAGCTTGCCAGGTCTGTAACTTCAGTGCTTTTTCAAAAGAGCAAAATGATGGTGCCTATGGATTTCCTTTGTCAAGTTTTCCTTTTACTCTCCTGTTCTGTTGACTGTGAAGGGCTTAATCAAGAACCCACAGTGATTACAGCCCAAGCAAACCCTGGAGAAAGCTTATAGAAGCAACAGGGGAGAGGGGGGAAGGAAGATGGAGGTATCTGCTTCTGGCATTAGGTCCAAGACCTAGGCCACACAACTGTAGTCTTGCATTCAACAGACCAGGTCTAACTGTAGGAGTGTCTTATGGTATAAACAGTTGTTACCAAATAAAGAAAAATCAACTGTGTTGGGATGCATCTTGGCACAGCTGAGCCATTTCACTGGATGAAACTCACATTGCCCAATTTCCCACCCATTGATACTGCAGAACAATGGGCAACATGTTCCCTGCTTAGACAGATGTGGCCCGGGGAATATCCAGGGAGCCTCGCTGTACATGGGAAAAGCCAGTTCCAATACAGACCCAGGGCTCAGACCACTAATCAGCTGGTTGGCGGTCCCACCCCAGGGACACACTGGAGTATGGACGTGTGCCCAAGGAACCCCAAATGGGGGAAACCAGGCAGGTGCTTCTGAAGCCCTGGGAGTGTCTGCTCAGGACAACTACAGAAAGCAGGCAGCTCTGGGCTGCCCGGGGTTCTCTCACCTTAAAGCAAGCAGACGCCAACCACAAAACAGCAGCATAAGTTCATACCATCTGTCACAGCATAAATTTGGGGCATGAAGGGACATGGACATCTGTTTGTCTGGCCTTTGTGCCACCATAAAAAGACTGTTTACACCCTTACAGAACCAGAGCCAGAAACAGTGGCCAAATTTTTCCCAGATTCATCTGGCTTGGAAGGGCACAGATGCCAACAGCTAAATTTACTTAGAACAGACTGGTGTCCATCCAACAAGGACTAGAAGAATTTTGGCCAACCAGCTATTATGGATATTAATAACAACCAAACTCTGTTCTTTGTGCTAATATTAGGGTAAGCAAAGAGGACTGAGAACCTACAAGATCAGGACCCATCATGGAATTACTGGGTTTTGTTTCGGATTTGGTTTGGTTTTTTTCAATTCTTCCCTTTCATAGAAGCCGAATGGGGAAAAAAGGCACAAATATGAGAGATATGGGAGTGAAGCTACAACCAGCTAAGAATTTCAACAACCATTTACTTTGAGTTCTGAGTTCTATGTGAAGGTGAGGCAAACTATGGGTTTTATTGTGGTATCTCTGTATTAATTATGCTCATGTTGTTATAATAATGGAGTACTTAGAGTGTGAGTATGACTTTGTTTACCTCGTTAGTCCGTGAACAGAGAATGAAGGATTACTTGTCAGGGTAGCCAAGATGGACTTTTAGCTTCAACACAATCTTGAGTAGCTTTGTTGACATATCAGTAAAGGTGAGATGCATGATACATGGCAAATGTGAGATAAATGTGACAATGGGAGAGCTGGTTGGGAGAAGCAGCCTGTCACAGTTTCCAGACTCTTCTGGCTAGCAGCTGACAAGTGCAGCCATGGGCGACTGGTGCCACCTTAGTCGGGGGGGGGGGGGCACATGCCCCCCCAAGCAACCAGTCAGTGACCGGGGGGGTTTCCCCCCCCCGTGTCCAATCTCACTGACCAGGAGGGGAGGGAAGAGTCCCTCTGCGGCAAAGCTTACTGACTGGTGAGCAGCCATGCTGCTCCCGAAAATTACTGTGGCCTATATCCGGCACTCCCACTCCCTGGCCGGTGCTCACAGGGAGGGCACTGGCACTCCCAACTGCCCCCCTACGCATCATCTAAGCGGGGAGCACAGCCGGTTAGGGGGTGCAACCCTGTGTACCCTCTATGCGTTGCCACTGAGTGCAGCTTTCGGGACCTGGAGAGATTGGAAAGGGAGGAGCTAAGTATCTGTAGATGTTCAAGGCTATGTGGGGTGGACTGGGGACAGAGGGACTACTTAACCCCTTTGGAGCGGGCAGAAAACCTCTGACTGGGTGGCCTTTGTCTCAGTAAATGTCATTACTGAAGAGACTGTTTGCTACGCTGCTTTGAACTTTAGATGTACTGGATCTCCCCAACAGGAGATGAAGTCCCTCTCCCAGAAGTAGAACTAGATACTAGCCCCTTGATTCAGAGCCATGAAGAACCAGGCAGGGTGAGAGACCAAAAGGCCATGATCCTCAGAGCTGGAAGGAGCCTGAGCTCTCCCCAACCTCTACTCTATAGGACACTTGTACACATGATGGGGTTTTGGTCCTTAGGATTGCATTCTATGCCCCCTAAATTGAAACGATGAGCTTTATTCAAAATAGTGGGTTTTATTTTTTTCTGTTACTGTATATATGTTATTGTCCTGCTGGCCACAGGCACCTGCTGAAGGCAGAAGTGGTGAGGAGCCTGATCCTTTTTTTTTTTTTTTTGGGGGGGGGGGGGGGGGAGGGCAGAGCCTACCCACCTCTCCCACAGCCAGGGGGTCATTAATCTGTGCCTTTAATCTGTCCACTCAGCCCCCAGCCACAGGAGAGGCAGGCAGACTCCACAGAAAAAAAGGATTGGGCCCCTCACTTCTGCCTTCAGCAGACTCCTACAGCTGGCAGGATACCAGAGGTCACCCAGAAATGGGCTGGCTTGCCCCTGGGGCAGGAAGGGGAGGTGACAGGAGGGTAGCTGGATATGCTAGCAACCAGAGAAGGCAACAGGGATGGTGCACAGAACTCTGGATGCCCAGCCAGGCTTGGGAAAGCTAGCAGCTCACCCAGGCAGCCCCTGGTGTAGTTTAGTTTTCAACAATGCAAACTCATTTAAAACCTCCAAAACTCACGTATGTGCAATGTGTAGAGCCTTTAAGCCACACAAAGGCAAACTTTTCTCATGTGTACATCATGACATCAACACGTTTACAAGAACCCAAGGGGTATGCTTAGGAACTAGACAAGGCCATGGTAGACCCAAGCAAGCACTCACCTTGGAAGACTCCATGACAGAAGGTTTGACAGGAGGAACTCCATAAAAAATTCCTTACCTTCAATATAGTACTCTGGACTAGTTTGGATTTGTAGAATTGAAAAATTTAAGGCCAGAAGATCTATCTTGATTTTGGTATATGACAAACTACAGAATTTCATTTGTTTACTCTTATATTGTGCCTCAATATCAGGAGACAATTCAAGTAGTAAATAAAACAATGAAAATAAGACACTATGGTTAGGGACAGAAATTACATATAAACTAGTATAAGTGATCAGAAACCGGTTCAAATCTATAACACAACAGAAGTGCAGCACACTTAAACCACTTTCAAATTGGCTGAAACCAGTTTAAAAGAAACCTGGATGGATTTAGGTTAAATTGGTTTCTTGAATTTCTGTCCTGAATCTCCTCCAGATTCAAGTTAACTCACAGTCCCCCAGCATCCCAGGATGCTTTGCACCTCTCCCACGAAGTCTCCCTCACCGGGTTGGGAGGCTAGCCTTGGCCCAAGCTGTCTGCTCCAACTGAGCAGCGTGGCATGCTCTAGCACCCCCCAGTTTCTGGCCTGGGCCACTAAAGGTATGTGGCTGCATTTCTAGAATCAAAAGTGAATGTCTGTTCACTTGCTTAATGGTTCAATCTACATAGCTTAGACTAACTTGCAAAGATTGTATCAATTCAGCCTTGGTCTTTTTGACTGTCTGTACTTAACCTAAAAAGTCATTCACTTAGCAAAATAGATGTTAACATTTAACCTGTACTTTAGCAATGCCAGTGTTTGGTGGAGCATTAGCACCACTGTCTGAGAGAGACATTTTTAAGCATCTGTCCCAACTCTCTGTTTTTTCCCATTGTTAATTAGCCTTCTGTGTAATCAATTGGTTTCTTGGATTGTTTCTTGCTTGCTGTGTAATATAGGAAAATGTATGTAAAATCAAAAACTAATTATTCTGAATGAGGATGTCAAATGTGGAAATGATCCCAACTGCACCGGATCAAATTTCGGCAAGATGATTTTAAACCCCTGATGAATATAATATGGAGAAAAACAACAGGCTTTTAAATTTGGCCACACTTCGAATGTTTTGTCATTTAAATAAAAAAAGAGAAATGTACCATTTGGAACCATTTCAAAAACCAGTCCCTCCGGTTCCAGAATACCATACTGTAGGACAGCAGATCAGTTTGTGGACTAGCAAATCAAGGCACTGTTATGTTTCTTAGCATAAAGCTTGACTAAATATCAAATGGTCCCACTACTCACCCAGGTCTACTATCTCCAGAAGGTCCTTCTCTTCAATTCCTGTCTCCCTCTTTCAGGGTTCTTCCACAATACACTGACTTTTTCAGGGAAATTTTTCATGCAAATTTGATAGCTGTACAGGACAGGATAGCCTAGCACAGGGCAGTATCTTGCTGATTATAACCTCACCAAGTACAGATTTTTCTTTCTTTAAACTAGTCATTTCGGCTTCCAGCTTCCATTATGCCACATGCTAATTTTGTGGGGAGATTTCCATGTACATTTTCATCACCTCCTTCGCTGACAACAAGCTTTTCTGACACCCATTTGCTTCTTTTGGGCTTGTATCACACTGTAATTGTTCCCTCAATACAGTTTGTCTCTTGAGGAGTGAATTTCTTTCAGCCCCATCATGGTCCTCAGGTTTAATCCTTTCACCATGTTCCTATGTAGGACCAGAACCCCATCGCTTTCCTATTTAGCGTTCTCTGGGGAACTATGTGAACCCCAGGCACATTATGTAATACTGTAACATACTTTCTCCTCCCTTTTACTCTCTTCCTTTCTTCCCCTTCATTTCTCACTCATTTGGATGATGGCACACCTTGCCAACCTAATCCTCCATCCAACATCTGAAGCATATCTTGGAGTGATCCTTTCCCGTTGTCTGCCATGCCATACATTAAACTTAGAAGATGTTCTCTATGCAGGAGTCCCAGTCTCCCTTTGAGGAAAGGCCATCCCACAGAATTGCACTCTCAAGATGTAAACTCAGTATTTTTTCCTCTATTTGTTCATCAATTCACAGCCACCAAACACAACTCCTAGACTGGACTTTATTTTTAATAGTGCCAAAGTTAACTTCTGAGACTCTCCAGCTGCTGCTGCTAGAAAAATTGCCTGGGTTGCAAGCCTGGCTAGGGAGCCATTCATACTTCTGATGCTCTTTGCCTAGAGTTCCCAGAATTTTGCCCCATGGAGAATTTCCCCTAGCCTCCTCAACTCAAGGTATTTCCTATTCTTGTCTTCCCTAATGAGTACTCCCACCAGTCCAGTAGGCCCTGCTTCTCCAGCTTAAGCCAGGCATAATTGAACTACTGTTTCTATGTCAGTGAAGTTTCCTGGAGCCCAAAGAACCAATCCTCTTGTTCTTGGGTTCTGCCTGACCTGACTCAACCAGTTGTGCCCCTAGGAATCTCAAACAAGCCTGCTCCTTGACAGGGTTCCCTAGTTCTTCCCAGTCCGTAATGACTCTCATCTATAGTATTCTTCCTATCCACTCCTGCCACTCTTCTCTCAGCTGTCATGCAGGTTTCTCCAAGAACCACTTACCAGCTTCTTAAATCCTCTCCTATTACTCTCTTATACCTTTATAGAGAACACCTGCCCATTTCCCAGATAAGCCTGATAATCATATAGGATTGGCTAGCTTCAAACTCTCAGCACATAAAGCGGGGGGAGGAAGGCGCACAGGGAGAGGGGTTTCTGCAAAACAAACTCCTGCCCTGCATTTTCATTTTATATAAGATGTAAACTTGGAGAAATGTTCTTGCAATATATTTAAAAGAAAACTATTATTACTATTTCTTAAGATTCTGCTACAGTTGAAAAGGGTTTGGCTGTTACTACTAACTGGTACTTTTCAAACAAACACAAAACTATGAACTTGACAACTAAATGTCAAAGATTCCTTTCCTCTGACTTGACTAAGACTTGGAGGAGGCCCACTCTGTTCAAGAACAACAGAGCAGCCTGATTGTGACAGCCCAGGTGCTGACCAAAGACACAAAGATTGTATCTCTCCTCAAAAGAAGTGCCAACAGTGAATGGGTCAGGACACAAGAATCTTTGTCATATCCTTTATAGACAACATGCCCCCAAATGCAAAGAAGGTTAAAAGGCTTATTTTTATTTAATCAAATGTCTTGATAGTTGTATAGACTCTCTAAAGGTTTATGATGACATTAGCTTATGCTAAAAGTAAAGGTCCCAAGTTACTGCAGTAAACTGCATTCTCAATAGCCTGCTTAGTATTTCATTTGTTTTTCCATTTTGAGTCATTTAAGAAGTCAGGGCCAGCCATAGGTTTTCTGAAGCTCTGTGCAAAATAAATCCTATACAGCCTCTTTCCGCTCACTTACAAGGCTTCCCGTGCCTATGTACTCATTGCACACAAACACACATCCATTTCCTTTGAGCTGGAGACTCAATCCTTCACCTGTCTGTGAAAGTTCCTCAGTTTCCAATAACCTCACTAAGGAGCCAAGGGAGCAGGAAGCAAAGTGTAAGCAAAACTTTCACAGGTGAGTAGATCAGGAAGAGGATTCAGTCTTTGCAAAGGATGATGGTACAAGACTTGAACTGGTCAAAGGACCTAAGGTGACAGTATAGCTGAAACTGGATGCGGGTAAGTGGGTGCTAGGTCCATAACAGTCAAACAGGTCTCTAAGATCACCATGATTTCATAGTTAGGCACCAATTAGTTTTGTTTCCATTAGGAATAGCTTCTGTTATTGTAGCAAAACCCCCAGTTTTTCTTTTTTTATTTATTTTAAAATGCATTCCCTCCCCTTCCCCAACCATTTCTGTTTTTTTCTCTCCCTTTCTATTCCCTATAGGTAAGTATAAGTCAGCTAAGATGTAGGATAAGCTTTAACATTTTATTTTAGGTAGTAAGTTTTATTTCTCTCCCCTCTACAAATAAGTGCCCTGATATTTTGATATAGATATCTACTATTTTATAAGTGATAATTATTACATTTGTATTGATTTTTTTACTGCTTTTAGATCGTGTGATTACTGTTTTAGGCCTATATATATAAGTTAGCATAAGTCATGTCAAGTTTCCATCTTGTAATGTTAAGCCTCCATCTTATCCCCATGCCCAGTTGTGTAACCTATGACTCATACTATCCCTCCTATGTAACTTGGTTCCTGAATGAATGGGGATGAATGAGGGTGCTTGGGAGACAATGGCAGTAGGTCTAAAAATAGCTCCTTCTGAATGACCAAACTATCAACACCAATACCTGGACCAACGACCCAGCCCTTGGAACCACCCTCAGCATTCAAGAAACAAAAGATGAGGCAACCCACCATGGTGCCAAGGCTGCACATGCTCAGTAAGAACATCTGGAGCCCTCTGGAACAGGACTGACCTTGCCTGGACAGGCCCTCCCATAGGAGATCAGAGGTAGTCTGCCCCATAAAAAGGGGTATTGAAGACTGACTCTTTGGGAAGCCCTCTCCATCTGGACCAGCACCATGCCACACCACCTATCCACCCAGAGGCCCTGCCAGCAACCCCTCTCTGGACAACACCTACTGGACAAAGACCCCTTTCCAGCCTGGATAGATAGCTATGACCCCCACCCCCTCTTCAACCAAGGACTTGGACTCTGTTTCTCTTCCCTACCTGGACTCCAACCCTTCCACTGAGTCTCTTTCTCCTGCTGCCAGTGTGTGTGTGTGTGTATGCACCAAATTGATTTGTGCATTTGTATATGTGCAATTGTGTCGCACCCTCCTGCCTAACAGTGCAATATTGGGATCGTGAGAGTTGGCCTGACCCCACAGGGCAACATTATGGGTGTACTACTCAGTAATTTTTGTCTGAAAAACTTTATTTTTAAGAATATCAAGTTAACAGTTTATTTTTCTCTGCAAAACATGTTTCTTTGGACTACTGCTATAATATGAAAAATAAATTCAAACAGACAGTTTGAGATCCAAGAATGTAACTACTTTAGCCTGACTATAAGGTGGTAAAAGTCACTCAAATCAGAAATCCCTAGTTCAGAAGAACCTTAGAATCATATAAAATATAAAAAGAAAATGACAGATTCCTGGATTTATCAGTCTTACAGGGGATGAAATGGGAGCATTATTTTTGCTGCCCCCAGCATCAGTGTCACATTATATACCCAGTGAGATCAATGGCAACACTTGCACTCTACTGAAAGTTCATACCTTGATTTAAGAACCTATTCTATAACCTGGGTCAGACCACAGTTCTTACATAATGTAACTTTCACTGAAGTTCACTGTACTAGCAATAATACAAAGTTAATGACCCTAGACAGCATGTGTTAATATTTCAGTAGTGCAATTCATTACGACTGTTCTTTGTATATGCTGTATTCTTTCAGGTTCATTATTGTTCCCTGTACGAACTGACAAACTTTACGCAAAGAATATTATGGCTAATGAAACTGAAAATCTTTCTTTTTTAAATTGTTAAATATATTATTTATCCAGTTCTGGCTCATTATGTTTTGCTGACTAAATAGTTACAGCATTTTCAAAACACAGATAGCAGAATGAAACTTCTTTTCAGTATTGCAGTGAGAGGGAGAAAGAGATTAGACAGAAGTGGAAAAAAAACGTATCTCCAATCTAGTATCTGAAACTTTGACCTCCCCCCTTGTTTTCCTGGACACATAGCACAAGCTCTTTTAATTCATCTTTTCACTGGGGACTGCAGGGTCTCTTGACACTGGATGATCATAGTGGTTACATTATCTATATAAGATAAAATATCCACATGTTTTATCAATTTCCCTACCCTTAATATTATCTGGATGTATTTTCTGTGTATAGTTGAATATAAATAGCGGTCTACCCAACTCAAGGAGGCAGCCGGCTAATTTTGCAAGGAGACCACAGGGCTAGATGTCATTTTTGATGGCTTATCATGGTGGGCCCTCTCCATGCCTCTGATTGGCTGAGGGGCCCTGGTGGTCCCACCCTACTGCTGATTGGAGAGGGCTGTCCATCGTATGGCCCTGCTCCTCACCACTGATTGGCAGAGGGCTGTCCATCATGTGGCCCCACCTCTTGCTGCTGTTTGGTGGAGAGTGGTAGGGCTGCACAATAGGCAGCCCTCTCAGCTATATGCGCTGACTTTTATTTTTGCTGGGAAGGGGGCAGAGGGGCTAAGAAAGGGGTGGGCAAAATGCAGCCCACAGGCCAGATGCGACCTGCCAAGCTAGTCTATCCAGCCCGCAGGGCCCCTAAAACATTTAGAAAATGAATATTTATCTGCCCTGGGCTGCCTGTCATGTGGCCCTTGATGGCTTGCCAAAACTCAGTAAGTGGACCTCCACCCAAAATAATTGCCTGCCCCTGGGTTAAGATGATGGATATGTGGAAAGTTTTATGCATTTCAGATAACAGCCCTCTTTCTGAGGGGGGCAAGGGCTCTTGGGCCCCCACATACTCAGCACCCCTGCTCTGCTCTCAGCCAATCAGTAGCAAAGGGTGGAGGCAGCAGCCATCTTGCCTACTCGCTTTCATGATGTCAACCCTGTTTGTGCCAGGCTGCGCAGCTAGGAGGACTGCTGGCTCCCACTGGAAAGCCAACACTTTAGTAAGGTTTGTTTGGGTTTTTTTTGGGGGGGGGGGTTGGGTTTTGTTGGTTTTTTTGTGGGGGGGGGTTGCAGATTTCAGAGAGATTGTCCAATTTTGTAATTTCCATGAAATCTGCACAATTGCAATTTGGGTATATAGTAGAACCTGTTCCTGGCATACTGATTACCATAGGGTGAAAATGATTACCATCATGTGAAACTTCCATTTTATGGAAGGTTACCAGTTCACTAGGCTTTAAGGATATTTTGTTTTTATAGAAGTAATGATGTGATAGTCTGTTTTCCTTCATAATTTGGAGTACAATTCAGTAGAACACCCCTCCTCTGAGTAATTCACATTCTGTCAAACAGATGTTTCAAAACAATCAATTATCCTAGTTAAGAGAAATCAATGTATTATCTACAGCCTGCAGCTGCTAATTGAACAATTGCATAATTAGCAAGTAAACCCTAAGCAGTAGAGAAAAGTATAGGGTCTCTTTAAAAGTAAATTTCAGTTTGAGTTATTTTGAGATTTTGCATGGGATCAATCATTTCAAAAAGAATACTAAAGAAAAGAGCATTGTGATATAAGATCAGAATCAGAATCAAAGTATTCAGAACATATTGTTTTTTCATTCTCTGTAGCCATGTAAGGCTAAGGAGTCACTAGAAGAACAGTTTTAGTTACAGTGGGTGCATCTATGCAAGTCGTTTACTGCGGAGTAGACTAATTAGCTCTGCAATAAACTTCTCACATCTACACATGCGGCCCTAGGAAACTAATTAACTCCACAGCAGGGTAGTACTTCTAAATACAAGTACTATCCTGCTATGGAGTTTTTTACTCTGCAGCAGCACACATGTAGATGCTGGTGTGTCTGTCTGGGGCACAAGGTGCATCAGCATGGGGGCTGCCTGCTGACTAGCCCCACACTGGAGCACCCTCGTGACCCAGCCAGCCCCTCTGCAGGATACCGAGCTGACCCCTTGGACTGTCTGCCAACTGGGGCTGCCCCAACCTGGCTCAACATGCTGTGGTCCCAGGTGCACATTCAAACGGTGTGCCTAGGAGCAATAAACTCTGGCACAATACGCACCAGAGCTTATTACTGCATGCTAATAGCACATGTAGTTGCCCAGTGACACAGAAGAAAATCCAGAAAAGTGTATTTTCTAAGTAGTTTCTTATTGGGAACGGGACAATATTAGAACTTCCAATCCAAGTCCCCTTCCATTTCAGAGGTCTCAGGGACTCAAGTAGAATCATTCCTCCAGGACTTGTTTTTATATATATATTATTGAATTCTCCTAAGGACACACTCTCTTCCTGTGATTTTTGAGCAAAATGGTGGGAATCATTCAAGAGCTGAACTCTTAAAAATTAATTAAGTTTGCCAAATATCTATCAGTTTAAGCCAAGATGTTATAAGGCTTCAGCACAACTGAATCCAAACCTGGATCTAGCTTTGCACCGAAGCCCATATCAGACTCTGCCTGAAAACTGAGCCAGGATCCAGATCAAAACATTGCCTGATCAGTCCAAAATCAGGAGCACTCCAAATTTCAGCCTACAGATAATTTATTTAAAGATACTTACAGCTGCTTGAAAGTCTGCCTGCACAATTTGTATTCTATTATAACATTTTCATCAGATGTGGCAGTAAATCACGTACAGTGCAGTTACGTGTGTACTCAGATGCACATGGACAATAATGACTCAACATAGTCTAGTTCTAAAAAGCATTTCCTAATGGAGATAATTGCTGCTGTAGTGTACCTATTGTACATGCTAATTAGTGGTCACTTTGCAATGTCACACCATGGAAAATGGAAATGCTCTGGAACCACTTAAGATATTTTTTGAATATCCTGGCTCCTATAAACAGGAGGTTATAGGAAAAGACAATAACTATGAAAAGCAAACTGATTTTGCAAATTTCAAATAATATGATTGGAAAAATGCACATGCACCTAAAAGCAACTCTTTGAGGTAGATCCAATAAAGGACTTGGACAGACTTTAAGCTGTAAGTCAGTGGAGGCTCTGCAGCTCAACTGTTTCAGTTTGACATCTCCCTAAGCAGCACTGTAATGTGCACATCCTTAGGTATTGGAAGATAGACAAATATATACTACAGAAAATAGTGACCACCAATATTCTGAATATAATCCTTGACTGAAAACTTAAATGGTTTCCAAACAATTGCTTCAGGGACAATATGCTGTAACCCTGACTGTCATCCTAAGAGGCAAAAGGTAGATGCTTTCTCCAGGCCCATTCAATCCGTTGCGTCTCTGTTAAGAAAGCCAACATTTATACCAATTAATAACAACTGGGGATATGTGAACATCTAATAATTAAAACATGGTCAGAGTTTATAACCCAACTGAAAGTCATCTAAACTCATACAATCCAATTTCTGTATAGAAAAGATGACCAATTAGGAAATCAGAACATAAAGAAGTTCTTAAGTTGATGGGAAAGAAAGCTCCAGCAACACAAAGGGAATTTAACAAAGTGCACTGAGTTGGCATGAAAATGTACTGATTTGCTGATTCCTATAGAACAGAAAAAGTAATTGGCTTGTCATGTTCTATTGTGGCATACCTCAGAAAACCATTCTCTTAACTTGGGGGAGGGGAGGAGGGGGGGAGATCACAAAATAAAGCAAGGTTTCCCAGAACCGATAAACACAGTCCCAAAACATCTGTTAAAAAAAAAAAAAAAAAAAAATCAGAGCCTGCTTTTTACAGATGTCTATTCTTCCGGCAAAACACCAAATTACACTTAGCTGGAAGCAAAACCCACACTAGACATTAGGGATCAAATTAAAGACTTAACTGAAATACTTCCTTTGGAAAAAAAAAGAAGAAAGGTTTGCTGTAAAAGAGAAGGAAACATGCTGAGTATAGCTTAGTTAGGACCCTTGAACAACAAGCCACAAATGAACAGTTTGTAAACTGTAGTATATCTCTAGACATAGCCCTGGCATGTGGGGGTTTTTTTAATCAATTCATATCCTGGATTCATTAGTTTGCATTGCTGTTACCTGAAGGTGATCATTGCTTACCCACACAGAGGAGTAAGATGGTTGAAGGTGCAGGGAGATGACAAAGGAGGCAAGGGTAGGTGAGGTGTTGATTCTACTAGCATTGAGTGACAATCATCACACATGAGCCAGCATAAATGAAAGAGTAATCAGAAAAAAATTGCTCAGAATGGTCATATCAGACCTTGCAAGCTAAACAGGGTCAATATGGGAGAGTCAGAACTTGTGTAGAAGACTTTAGAGAAAAATGCACTGCAAGGAATGGCTCTGGTGTTTCAGTAAGTGTTTATCTTACTTCCATCAATAATGAACCAATCATTTATAACTGAGCAAATGAGAGCTATGTTAAAGGAGGTGCTGTCTTTCAGATCTCATATCAAACTGAAGGCGTGGCCATTTTAAATTTATTAAAAATACTGTGGGACTTTTTGCTAGAGTACAGGTTATTAGCAAGTAGTATTGTGGTCATGGGCAACTGGTGTCACCTTAGTCAGGGGGACACATGCCCCCCCAGTGACCAGTCAGCAATGGGGGGGGGTCCCCCATGGCCAAACTCACCAACCAGGGGGGTGGGAAGTCCCCCCATGGCAATACTCACTGACCAGAAAGCAACTGCAGCACTCCCAGAAGCATCCATGGCGCTACATCCCGTGCTCCCACTCCTCAGCCAGCACTCACATAGGGGCACTGGTGCTCCCACCTGCTCTTCCTGCCCATCACCTAAGCAAGGAGCACAGCCTGTCGGAGGATGCACCTGCACCCCTTTGCACCCCCTACTCATTGCCACTGATTGTGGTAGTAATCTTCTCTTGGCTTTTATGTGGTTTGTCAGAGGAGAGTAAAAGAAATATGATGCTTTCATTGATTTCTGGTATAAAATATTTCAGAATCTGAAGCTGCACTGACACAAAGTGAGATGGTGCTTTTAATAGGTTCCAAGTCCATCTCAGACCTGTTCCTGGTTTATATATAGAACAGGGAGATGTGGACAATCTCAGCTGTATAACTAGTTAATGTATTTCTAAAACTGTTGCATGCCTTTTTAGTTTTGCATGCAGCCCACACAACAAATAATGATCCATATTATTCTTAAAATAAGTAAACCTGTCTACAAGTTTTATGCAGTAGAATATAACTCCTCCTCAAGAAATAATGACTAACATATATTGGTAACCCTGTTTTCTCTGCCCTTCATCTCAACCTGCTTTGTCTCACCCACTTCTCATTATCTTGTCTTTTTTTTACTTCAGTCTCCCTGGGGCATGAGCTGCTTTCTACAGATGTTTGTAGAGCACCTAGCACAATGGACACCCAATCCAACTAAACTTCAAGCACTATCACAATTATAATGTTATCTAATTATTTAATATATTGCTCTATATTTGGCTATGTATTTAGAGATTTTTCTAGAGGTTTTTTCTGGAGGTCTCTTTTAATCTAGAGATATTTCTTGAGAAATCTTGTATTGACAGGCAACTGATGGGGGAGACATGGGGGGGGGGCATGTGCCCCCCCTGAAATTAGCCCCTGACTTGGCACCACTCACGACAGGGCAAGATTTTGCTGCAAGAACCAGCAGCATGTTTGGGCACTAAGCCATGGCACAGACATATAGGAGTGGATATGGGGCTTTTGGCCTGCTCCTGGGCCCGCCCACAAATTGTGCGCCCCCAGACTCAGGAAGTACCAGTCACCCATGATTGTATGCATTTCTCTTGTTCAATTAATATGCCTCATGCCCTTTAAAGAAAAGGACCGGTTTTAGCGTGCATCATACAAACAAGGTTTACAAACAAGAGTGCTCATGGAAATTAGCTTACAGATTTGCCTTTTTTAGGCATTCAACCCAGAAGCCTGACTATGCAAATCATGGTTTTGTTTCCCGATCAGATGCAACTAAAATCACCTAAGCAACAGAGCTTGACTAGCGTGCCATGGGATACATGAAATTTTCAAAACATTTTGAATGGCAAAATTGAGAACACTTATAATTTGGTCATGGGTATTTCAACAATAACAAGGAATGCGATTCATTAAAATCGTTTGTTACAAATTATTCCCTTAGCTCTAAGTTCTTCTTTGAAACTAGCACTAAGAGGGAGATAAGATGAGTTTCAAAGGAAAATCTGTTATTTCCTTTAACTTTCTGGAAAGATTCCTGGTTTCTATATTGCTGGAAAAAATTAAATATATTTAAAAAGACAGAAGATGATTGCTGTTGATGTCAACAAAGATCTGTCATGCCTTATGGAAAAATAATGACTTCCACAAAGGAAAAGACCAAGGTAAGTCTTTTATACCCAATTTACTGATATATGACCTGGAAATGAGGTTTTTAGTCTCTAATCCTGGAAGGAAATAGGGAGGGAAAGCATTCAGCCTTCAGCATTAAGTCATCCTTAGGGATGTGTCTGTGGGTGTATATTAGTAAAACAGATTTAGGAGACAGACATGCTGATAGATGTCAAATGAGTAACACATCAATACACAGCTATTTTTAGTCTTTTTGTGTCTTCAAAAATGACTATATAAAAATAGTGATATGACAAGCCCCAGTGGGTGGGGCCACCTGTCCTTTAAATATGCTAAAAGTAGATCAGAGTTTCACATAGCTGAAAACACTAAACAAAAACTAGTAAGAATTAATTTAAACTACCCTATCTGATTTAAGTAATACCATGGCAAGTTCTTTATACTGCATTATGTAAACTTCTTTCCACTGATCTGACAAATCAGATTAAACAGCTCTAAGTACTCCCCAAGCTGAAACCGAGGTCATACACAAGGAGATTATTCTCTAAAAGTCAAATGAACATTCCATTACAATAAGTCGTAAGTAATATAGTGTGGGTGTGAATAAGGAAATGTGTTCACTAATGCTGGATTAAAATATTAATGTTGGTATAGATGCTCATTATAGGTTTCCAACACCTCTACTCTATTACAGCCCTATGAAAACACAGCAGCTTCAATCACCAGTACAAAACAAACTATGTCAGCCCAAAGAGGATGCCCCTGAAGGAGAGGATTCCTCTGGTGTCATGTAGCTATGACTGGCATTCTGTACCACCCATCTCTCCAAAACTTGTTGGCACAGGGGAAGTGGCCGAAGAATAGGAGGCAGGAAAAGCATCTTTAGGCCTGCAGCTTTCCACCACAAAAAGAGTTGCATTGGGTCATTGACAATGAGTATAAATTACAGCAGACTTCTAACTTGAGCTAGGTGTCCTGCCTAGAATAGGAGTCACAGGATCAAGGAACTAGGGGTGTGCAAAACAGGCCGTATTCAATTTGGATTTGGCCCAAATCGGGGACAGTTATTCAATTCATTGATTCAGATCACTGTCCCTAATTCCATTTAGCCGAATCCAAAGATTTGATGATGATTTGGAGAATCAGCAATTTGGCCATAAACACACTTAAATTTTTTTCTACATACCTCAAGGTACTGGGTGCGCCTCATGAATGCTGCAATGCTGGGGCAGATGGAGTGTCCCACAGGAGCACAGGGCCCTCCCCCCCCCCCCAAATGTGCTTGGCGGCAAACCCAGAAGCGGACCAGAAGTACTTCCAGTCCACTTCCAGGTCCAGTGGGAGGACACCATGACGGGCTGCCCCACGCCTCCCCAGCTCAGTGATCGGCTGCGGGGGGACCCCAGGTGCCCCCCTAGACTCAGGAGGCAACAGTTGCCAAGCCAGAGGGGTGCGGGGGAGCCCCCCTGCATGCTCCCCGGTGGACCCAGAAGTGGACCAGAACTGCTTCTGGTCCACTTCTGGGTCTGCTCCCAAGCACACTGGGGAGGCCTCCCACACTCCTGTGAGACACTCCATGCGCCCCACCATCTCAGCATTCACGAGCCACCTGCTTCCTTGGGGTATGTAGAAAAAACATTTAAAGCTGTGCTTATGTCTGAATCACCAAATCTTTCTGAATCAGTTCAGAGGGTTTCAATTCAATTCAGAGAGATTAAAGGGTCTCCTGAATTGATTCAGATTTGGAGATTCGGCCACCGAATCGGGCCAAATTTCCGCCAAATCTAATCAGGGACTGAAGCTTCGAACAGCCCTACAAGGAACATAATAGTAATTTGAAACCATCTTTGCTCTATCTCGAGGGTGTAGAGTATTTCATGCATGGATCTGAACATTTGGGACTATTTCCTGTTAATATATGCTGGCAAAGCAGCTAAGGAACTGATCTAAGCTAGATCCAAAGTACTACAAGTCCTAAGTTTAAAAAAACTGTCACAGTAACACAGCAAGTTTTTTGCAGCTCCATGAGTGACGATTCTCACTAGTAAAAATATAATAATTGATTTTTCACATCAGGGCCTCTGAGTCACCATAAGCAGCAGGTGTTGGTCTGGCAGAGACCTGTTTAACAGCATACCTCATAAGCAAGAAGGCGTGTGTTTTATAAGGCAGCTGGGTGTTTAAGGGGTAGCCAGTGGAGACCACAAAATGGAAAGGAGTTTATGATTTTGTGTACCTAAAACTTCAAGATGATATGAATCCTTCCTCACATCAACAGATAATGGGTGTGGACAAACAACGAAGTGTCCTCCTTGATTTTTATTGGAAATTGGCCAAGAGTATTAAGAAAGTCTACACACTTGGCAAGTCTGTAGTAAAGATTTTCAGGAAATGGTATTCTTGGGCATTGGGGAACCAATGGAGAGGGAACCCAGATGACGACTCTTATACAGTGCACCAGCACATTTTTATGTAGCATCAGAGAAGAAGACTGCTTTAGAGCAATGAATCCCAATCAACATGGTTTTAAGGAAAATAAATCATTTCAAATGACTTTCATAATCTTCTCAGATTAAAACAAGTCTTATTGCAAAATGATAACTGTATTACTGTAATATTCTTAGATTTATGTAAAGCGTTTAACTTAATGCCTCAGCATTCTGACTAAATGAGCCACAGCTATCCAAAAATCAATAGAGCACATATTAAAAAGGGTAAAATCTCCTAATTGATAATATTTCTAAGAAAATTTGTTAAAAGGGGAATTTCAGCTATTGGGCATGTTTGAAGCTGTTCCACAAGAGTTACTTTTCAGCCAGTGCTCATCAATATTTTTATCGTGGACCTACAAGATGATACAAAATTATGCAGATAAAGTTTACAGAAGGTAAAAAAAATTGATAGGGAAGAAAACAACAAATAGACATACCATAGAAAGCAATCTGAGTTGCTTGATAAACTAGGTATGATCAAAGAGCAGGTGTTTTAGTATACCCAAATGCAAGGCCACATATCTAGGAATGAAAAATGTAGGACATACTTACAATATGGAAATTCTACTTTATATGAAGTGACTCTGAAAAGGACTTAGGATGTCATCAAAGATCAGTAACTGAACACGAGCTCCCAGTGTGATGCTAAAGTAAAATGTACTAGTGTGATCCTTTGGTAAATTAACTGTGGAACATCAAGCAGTAAAAAAGGAAATGGCATTAACTCATCATACAACATTGCAGAAACCACTGCTGGAATTCAGTATGTAATCTGTGTGCCTGCATTTTAAAAATTTAAAGAGGGTTCATACAAAAGGTACAGCAATGACTTGAGATCTGGAAAACTTGCCTTACAGAGAGAAGCAGTCTTATTGAAGGTTGAGTCAGCTTTGATCATGGTCTATTATCAAAAATACAAGAAGATCTTAGGGTCTAAAGGACTTTCAAATCCAGTAGAAATGGGTATAATATGATCCACTGGCTAGAAGCTGAAATCTGTAAATTCAAGCTGGAAATTTGTAACAGTTAGGGGAATGGATCAGTGATCCTGATCATAAAGGAATGTGGAAAAATTCTCCCTCCCTTCAAGTCTTTATTTAAGGTCAGATGTCTTTCTAAAGGATATGCTCAATCACAAGTTGTTGAGTGTCGCAGGGCACCCCGGTGCCTGCTCCTAAGAAAGGAGAAACTGCCAGGGAGAGAGCCCTGGCAGAACCAAGTGAGCACAGCTGTGGGTTGCCGGAGCAACTAAGCGGAGCCAGATGCCTGCAAGGGGGCAGGGCCTGGCCCTTATAAAACCCAGGGCCAAAGCCAGGCTGGCGGTTCTCTGCCAGCAGCTGGAGAGGCAGGAGCTCCCTCGGCCGGGAGATGGGAAGGAGCCTAAGTAGCAAGTACAGCTCATGATAGCCCTGGAGGCTTGAGCTATGAGGAGGAGTTACGGCCAGGCGGCTTGCATTTGTGTCACAGCCTAGGGGCTTGTGGTTTTGCTTTGTGTTTGTGTTATTACACCTGGAGGCTTGGGTGAGGCTGTAGGGGTTGGAGGAGGCCTCAATCACAGGGACCCCAGGGAGTGTGGGGGGCCCTAGCGCCAGGAGGGCGCATCATTGTTCATAGCGCCAGGGAAGGCGCAGCTCGCACGCCACTGCCCGAGCAGCTGGCGGCGAGAAGCACGGCCAGTGGGTCGCGGGCGCAACCCGTAGGTTGCGGACGGGGACCGAGACCCTGGATTGCGTGTGGGGGGAACATAGCCCCCGGCCCCAGGAAAGGGGCGGTATTACTGAGTAGCCCAGTGTGGGCACGGCAAGCCCCAGAGAAGGGGGGAGCGCCATACTGAGCAGCCCTAGAAAGCGGGGCCATACTGAGTAGCTCAGTGTGGGCGCGGCGAGCCCCCAGAGAGGGGGAACGCCCTTGTACGTTATTGAGTAGCCCAGTGTGGGCGCGGCGAGCCCCCAGAGAGGGGGAACGCCCTTGTACGTTATTGAGTAGCCCAGTGTGGGCGTGGCGAGACCCAGAGAGGGGGAATGCCATTGTGTTTTATTGAGTAGCCCAGCGTGGGCGCGGCGAGCCCCCAGAGAGGGGGAACGCCCTGGTACATTATTGAGTAGCCCAGTGTGGGCGTGGCGAGCCCCAGAAAGGGGGAACGCCATTGTGCTTTGTTGAGTAGCCCAGTGTGGGCACACGGGCATAGCGAGCCCGGCCGCAGGCTAGTGCGGCAATCCCCCTCAGACCAAGGCAGGGCGCTGCGGTTGCCCCTGAGAAGACAGGGAGTAGCAGCGCGGGGAGCCAGAGTCAGGGAGGGTATCCGTGCGGTTGGCCCATAGGACCGGAGGCCCGCTAGAGAGTCCCTGAGCGGAACCACACCAGCAGGGCACGAGAGAGGGAGCCCAGAGTGGGCTAGACGGGAGTCCCAGCAAGAGGCTGGGCACGAGACAGGGAGCCCAGAGTGGGCCACATTAGAGAGGAGGCCCGGGAAGCGGGCGTATAGACCGAACAACGTCCTTTACATCTGCGAGGCTTGGGGCGTGGTATCAGGGGAGGTAGGAGCCACGCATAGCCCATAAGGCTGGAGCGCTTGGGTAGCGCCATTATACGGGGAGACCCACGAGGGGTCCAGGAGCTGACAGGCCCGAGGTAACACAAGGCAGCCTCCCTATTACATATATTCCAGCAAGACGTGGCAGGCGAGAATGGAGGGTGCCCTCGGGCCGGAATAGCGTGGTGAGAGGGCCTCAAGGAGATCACGGCCCTCCGTGAGGACCCCGCCGTGACATTGAGCTATAGTAAGAACCATTGGATGGAATCCATAGCCTGAACTTCGCAACATCCCAGACTAGATATTCATCATAATAAACTGATGAAAAACAACAAGTGCCATAGGAAATAAATAAATTCTGTATTCTCTTTCCCTCTTATAACCTGATACTGTTTTGCACCAGTCATAATGCTGCTGCTGTCAGCACAGACACCTCTGTAGATTAGTCATCTTTCTGGAAAGTTTCTGCAGTTCCAACTGGGATATTTAAAGAATACATTGGGGAAAAAAAATCTAAGATTTTCAGCCACATCCCTGTAAAATATATCATACCTAATTTAAGTGAAAGCTTCCATGCTTTGATTAATGATGAACAACTGCGATCCTGCAAATAATTATTAATGACTTCATCTGTATCTCTATAAGTAGTACCTAGCAATTCTCCAAATCAAAATAAAACCCTAATAATAGACACTTCTAGGAATTAATTAAGTTAATTTCAATTAATTCATTGTATAAGGTTGTCCTGAAAACCTATGTTGTACTGCTGAATGGGCTCATATCTCACTTGCATGTAAACATTTCAGTTGGCCTCATTGTCCAGATGGCTTCTTATATTATACAGATAAAAACTGTTTTAATTATCATACTGAGTAGAAATGGTGAGTCAAAGGATAAAGAAACGCAATGTTATTCATTAAACCCTCCCTTTTTAATTAATTCATGTTTATACACTGCTTTGAACAAGCAAAGCATAATTTGAGTGTTAGGTATTACTGTTGTTATCACCTATTCTTAAGGTTGTCACAGAAGAAAATCTTGTGGCATTTATGTCAGAACGCAGGAAATGAGATGGAGCCATTTTATGATGTAGACACCAGAAGAAGACCGCAACTTGGGTACCAAACTATTGCAATTCTAAAACATGGGCCAGTTTGATGGATTAGCATAAAAAAGCATTGTGCCAGTCCCTGAGGATCCTGGTCTGGGGGCAGTCTACCATCACTCGTTATAGTTACGCCTCTCTGCCTCTACTGACACTTCATAGTCTAGCATATATTTAGAATGAAGCCGCCCAACAAATGGTTATGACTGCTTTCTTTCCTGGCCACAGGATAAAATATGCAGCAGTAATATGCTGAAGAAGACAAGAGGCTTCTCGTTAAAATGTACCCTCCTTTTTGAGGGGATGGTTAGACAGAACTGTGGCTCTCAAAGTCTCCCATTTTATGAATACTGGTAACTCAGAAGTAATTTATTACTGGGGTCAATTATGAAAAGCAAATATTTGTCCTTGGCCTGGAGCAGAGGGCATGAGAGATCAGGGATCTTCAGGTTTTCCTATATTCAAAACCTCCTCCCCAATCCTACCTTACACTCTCCTTTCTTGAGTCAGTTTATGAAAACCTCTCACTCAGCTATATTAGGCTGATTTTCAGCCTCAAAGAGAAAGAATGAACATTGTCTGCAAAGTGCTCAGTCTGTTGGCTAAGCAGTGTTAAAAGTATCTCTAACCTGAACAGGAAGCCACTGCCAGTCAGTGAAAAGTCAGCTGGTCCAACCCAATTAAAGAGAAAAAAAGGAGGCCAAGAACATTCTTTGTAATGCAAAGCACAGAGACAAGGTAATTCCCCAGAAGCTGCATTTCTGAGAGCACTGTACACCAACGAGAGATGAGATTTCATTTAGACAAACAGGGTGAAGCTTTAATAAAGCAAAGTTGTTAAATGACTTCATGAAGTCCTGACAAGGCAAAGGTGGCAGGGTAGTACGCCATAAAGGTCCCTTTCTTTGACTACTATGCATTGCCTGAGAACTCAGCCTTTGCCTCCATGCAGGGAAAGGAGATCCTCATGCCTGGCAGTGCTGCTCTCCACCCATAAATCTCCTTGGGTTGGCTAAAACAGACTTCCTCATAACTAGGCCAGTCGTCATTGACTGATTAGGGCCAGATGGGGTCCCGCAAGCGCTGGTAAGGCCCTGTGACCAGAAGACATTGTATGTTTGCAAAGGGTTACATCTATGGGTCATTTATGAGAGCCTTTTATGCTACTTAGCTTTTTTTCCTGCATGAATGAATGTGCTCTAAAGCAACGTTTCTCAACCTGTGGTTCACAACCCAAAAGTGGGTCACAAGAATATTTCAAAGGGTCGCAAACAAGTGCCAGAAAAACACGCGAAAAAGGTTTAGCCCTGAACAGGAGGGTGGCAGGTCCCAAGACCCAGCCCTGAGAAACCAGCCTGTTACAGTTACCATCCAGTGAAGTAGGTTGTTGCCTATGAAAGCTCATGCCTTTGTGCAGAGATGCCAAGTATGTGGGATCCCAAGGGCCCTGGCCCCACTCAGGAAGAGGGCTGTCACCTGAAATGCATAAATCCCACATGTCCATCATCTTAGTGCCCCCTCCCCCCCAGGAAAAATAATAGTCAGTGCCTATGCCTTTCTGAACTAATTAGTCTCATGTAGAGGACTGACCTGTCTTCTGTGTGACTTCAGACTAACACAGCTAGCCATCTCTCTGCTTATGAGCAAAAATGAGGTACAGAGAGATGAAGAGACTTGCCTGAGGTCACACAGGACAGCCAGGAGCAGAGCGCAGTTGTCTGAATTTCAGCTCAGTGCCCAACCACTTGATCACATTGTTGTTTCTCTATAATAAATGCTAGACGGTGAGGCCTGAAGTAGATTGTGATATTCCATCTCTCTAAATGGAGAGTGCATTAACATAATAGCTTTTATTATTAGAAGTTGTGCATATTTGGCAAGAGGTTTAATAATCCAAAACATATCATGAAATTGCTTTACCTCCCTTGTATATTTGTTCCCAGTGCTTGCATCAATTGCACAAAATATCACTCTTTACATGCTGCTTATTTCTTACTATATTAATATTCCTTCATTATCCAGTGTAACTTATTTTTCCAAAGCATCAATACCTAGACCAAAAACAAAATCATAAAATGTAGCCAATAAAAACTCTCTGGCAATTGAACAAAAATTGAGTGTTAAGAGTCTGTATTAAAATTAATATAGAGTAATTTAATTCCTGCAGAATAATAGGCTAATAACATTTTTTTGCTTTCAAAGTCTTGTAATTAGAATGGGTTCAAATGATGATTTTGATGAATCAGGTATTTTACAGATGAAAATATTAGTCTCATGAACCAAAAAGCAGTGAATAGCACAGTGCAATATTAATCTCAAGAAGAGACACTAAATTATACATTTTATTATCCTACACAGATTTATACTCCCATTATCTTTCACACCCACATAAGATAAAGAAAACGTAAATCTGCTTCTCCATGCAGAGGATTTCATAACACTGTATTAAAAAGGTAATCATTTTACTCATACGTTTTACAGTAATGTTTTCTTAACAACCAAAAGCACTTTCATTTAATATTAATAAGACATGTTTTGGCAGCGTGCGACAATGAAATCACCCAGCTTTTACACTTCTCATTTACGTACATGAGTTTTAAAGATTTATAATGTTGCCAGTTTGCTATAGCTGTAAGTGGTCAATATATCCTGTCTTTTAGAGTGCTACTACTGTAGATCATTATGGGATTCAAAAGCTTTCAGAATGGAAATGGATGCCCTGCACAGAGCTGCTAAGCTAAACTCTTTTTCCTTGCCCTTCATGTTTGTAAATAAAGATGAATCAAAGTGAAGTAACGCCCCCTTGTTGCAAAACAACTAAAACATTTTAATACATGTATCCTAACCCTCTTGGTTTAAATAGTAAAATTCTGTGGAGGAAAACATTCTTATTCCCACAGAGTCATCTTCTGACATGGATTAAAATATAATATTGTGATTTTGAAAAGAAAGAATTCTGTCTAAGCACATGGCACATTCATCACATTTGTCTTTTCCTGCCCCTTTAAATCCACCATCTCGTGTTAAAACTATAAGAAGAATTTCAGTGACAAAAAAAAATCTTACATACTTTCAGTTATTTGGCGCTTATCCAGATTGCCAACATTTATGAAGTAAAAGCAAACCTACAACCAAAATGTAAGGCACCTGCAGAATAAAGGAAGTGTAATCCTTATTAATCCTCCTTGTGGCATGCATTCCAGCGTGATGGCAAGTCTCACTTGTTCCAAGGACACAGAGAGCTATGCTAGAGGGAATTTGAAAGCTCTGAAAACCTCAAAAACAAGCCACTGGTTTCTCATATTGGGGCCAAGCAACAGCCCAGCAATCTTTCTTCAAAAACAAAAGGAGAAACACAGCAAGGTATCAATTCCAGCAAACATCCTGAGAGACTGCAATTGTCATCAGCAGTCCCTCAAGATCAGGGGCAGGCAATTATTTCGGGCAGAGAGCCGTTTACCCAGTTTTGGCAGGCTGTCGAGAGCTGCATGGGTAGCCCCGCCCCTTGACAGGTGTCCCGCCCCCTGGTCACTATCTTGGGACCAATGTCCCAATGTCTTGGGACCAATGTCCCAGGGCCAGCACCGGTGGAGCCCAAAGCGGGGCACAAGCTGGCAGGGGTCTGTGGAGCTGGGCTGGGCTGCACCAGCAGGGAGGGGGGAGCTGACCCAGCTCCATAGAGCCCCTGCCAGCTGGGACCCTGCATTCCTGCCACCCTGCTCTGGGCCCCACCAGCACTGGCCCCGGGACACTGGTGTGGGCACTGTGCTCCTGCTGGCTCCCCACCCACTCACTCCCAGTGGCCCCCAGCCCTGCAGTACAGGTGGGGGGCAGCGCACAGCCCCAACCCCCTGCTCACTAGCAGGGAAGAAACTGCTGCTGAGTGCGGGGAAAAGTTGCCCCTCACCTGCCCCATGGTTGGTGCTCCCTGCTGCAGGCACTCACAGCCCACACGGAGTTGTCTGGAGCATGCACAGGCAGCCCCACGTGGGCTGCAAGTGGCTACAGCGCGGGGTGCTGGCCACGGGGCAAGCAAGGGACTTTTCCCTGTGCTCAGCACCAGCTTGTAACCCTGTCCCGCTGCCAGCCTGGGCCCCATGCCAGCGCCGGGCTCATCCATTGGTGGCAAGAGCTGCAGCCCCCCCACATGCTGCACTGGGCAGCGTTGGCTGCTGCTGCCCACCCGGAGCTCACACGCTGGGCAGCCCAGAGGCAGCGGTGGCAAACACTGCCCAGTGCAGCAAGCGGTGGGGCCGCAGCTGCTGTCGCCACGCACAGTCCCAAAGGGTGAGCCTGGAGCTGGCACGGGGCCCAGGCTGGCAGTGGGGCCAGGTTACAAGGTGGTGCTGAGCACAGGGGGAAAAGCGGGGGCAGAAAAGCGGCCCATCCCCATCCCATGCCTGGCGCCCGATGCTGCAGCCGCTCGTAGCCTGCCTGGGGCTGCCTGTGCCTGCTCCAGACAGCACTGCACAGGCTGCGAGCAGTTGCAGCAGTGAGCGTCACGCATGGGGTGGGGTAGGAACTGCTTTCCTCCGCACTGGGAAGGAGCAGGGAAGGAGCTCAGGGAAAAGCTGAGCGTGGGGGATGAAAAGAAACCCCTCACCTGTCCCGTGGTCGACACTCCCTGCTGCATGCAGCCCACATGGGGCTGTCCGGAGCAGGCACAGGCAGTCCCACACGGGCTGCAAGTGGCTGCAGTGCAAGGCGCTGGCCATGGGGCAGGCGAGGGGCTACTTCCCCCCACCCCCCCCACACTCCTTCCCTGCCCGGGGTCCCCCTCTGCCCTTTTCCCCCCGCCTTACCTGAGGTTCCAGCATGGGGAAGCCACATTTACTGCTGATTTACTGCTGGAGATGATCCCTTTTAGCAGGGTCTTTCAAGCACTCGATATTGAACTTTTTCCTTGGCTGCTTCTTCTGTTTACATTGTTTTGGGACAATAAAGATGGACATGATGGAATATATCAAAAGATTATATGTCCAGCAGTTGTCTATGTTGGTCATAGCTCTGGTATTATAAATATCGCAATAGTCCTGGACGTATACTATGACTTACTCCATCAGGTTCTGAACAGGGGTGCATTCATGATGTCTTTTACTTGTTGGTACTTAGCTCCTCTTCTCTGGGGACAGATGATAGAACTTGGTAGAGTTTAGAATAGAATGGTTTTGCTCTGTTATCTGAAGGTGGTATGCAGTGATGACTTCTCAGCAGAATCTTCCATGTTGTCTTTTGGTCAGTTGAAGACAAAGGGTTGGCATAATGCCAACCAGACATCCTGGCATCTGAGTAAACAATCTTGATCTTGATAGCAAAACCAGGGCTGTAGATAAGCCTCTTTTTTTATTTTTCCTTCCCAAAGAAAGGTATAGCCACCACCATGTTCTGAGAGACACCCCCTCCTATGTGTCTGGTTTCACTAAGTACAGTAATAGCAATATCCAATCATGCAAGTTCTCTGGCCAAGAATGCTGTCCTTCACTTTGGTCCATCACCATTAGCTTTATCCATCAGAGAGAAGATGTTCCACGTTACAAACTTGATTACAATGGTGAAACCTTGTTCATACATGAGTGACATATCACTGCCTGGGAAGGATTCTGATTCAGAATAACAGAAACCAGGCTCACAGCAGCAACTGCAAGAAAAGCAAATGAGTCTAAGCTTCATATGTGAAACAACCATACATAAATCCTGAAAAAAAACCTGAACAAAATAGAAGACACCTGTCTCCTCTTAACCAAAATTTTGTTAATTACCAGGGTTTATTTTTCTCAGAAACACAAAGTCAAAGATGCAAACATCCATTACAATGTAATGTGGGAAATAGCCATAGGCCAGATTCTTGACTTTGTTGTACCTTGTAGAGTCATGCACAAGTGTCATAAAGGAATGTAAAAGCATCACCAAACCAGATACCCACTTCACAGAGACATGAATGATTATAGATAGGAACTACCAGAATTGTGATTTTTCTGGATTTTGAAGTCCAGCATCTGTCACCCCTGCTCCTCACCACTGACTGGCTGCAAGGGCTGCCTGTCATGTGGTGCCTCCCCTCTCTACCAATCAGCAGCATGTGGGGCTACATAACAGGCAGCCCTTGCAGCCAATCAGCAGTAAAAGGTAGGGCCAGCAGGGCCCTTCAACCTATCACAAGCATGGGGAGGGGGGGCACTGCACTCTGCCTCTGAAATGGCTACTGATCCTGTGTTCTGCTCATGAAATCAGGGGGCAGTTGTCCTGAATTTGGTGGATTTTAATTATAGAACGTGGTACACTAGTGTACGGACCTCCTTGATCATCAATCCCAGTGCCCTGCTACTACAGATGGCCACCTCAGGTGTGCAAGGAAATAAAGAACTGACCTATGTCTTCTCCAGTGGTAATGGTCTGGGTCTCTCTAAACTTGTTTTTTTTTTGGGGGGGGGGGGGGGGGGGTTAAAGAAGCAGGTGAACGTAAATGAGAGACAGTGAAGCTAGCGAGTAAAGGTTGGACTGAATGTTTATCTCCATGAAACAGGTAGGGGTGCTTGAGTTGTGGTATAGTTTGTACCACTATTGAGAATGAGAAGAACAATATAAAAAATTAAATACAACTACAGATTTTGGCTATCCAAATATAGATTTTTTAATCTATCCTGTATGAAGCAGAGGAAAATCTTGCATCCACTAGGTAAAGTAAGACATTAAGGGTTTGAACCTGTAGCTCTTGATGATGGGAAGCCATTGAGGAGCTCACAATAGGAGCCTCCACTTTGGCATGGCATTAAATTCAGTACAGTTAGTCTTGTTTTACTCTTATAAGCAAGATTGGAATGGGCTAAGCTATGTGGAAACATACACAATAGGTAACAAATGAGATGAGATGAAAATTTAAAAAAGAAACAGTTTTCTTTAGTTCCTCTCTTTTTTCCCTCCTAAAAAAGAGCATCCCCACAAATGAAAGTCAAATTTAAAAAAAAGATGCATCTTAACCAGTGCTCCAAAAAAAACCAGAAAATGCAGTGGGAAAAGGATGTTCGGGGGGGGGGGGGGCTTTCCACCAATAACTGCTACACCTCAGACATTTAAATCTGGGGACAGTTTTACTCAGACTGCCAGCTAATCACTTCTACCATAGTATTACATGAAGAGTAAGGTAGCATCTTGGATAGCTAGGACCCTAGACACACACAGCTTCATACATCAAACTTTGTACACTGAATTGCTCACAGAAATGAATGGAAAACCAATTATCCATCAGAGAACAGGTACAATAGTGTCCCAGGGGGGCACAAACAGAGGTCCCGGGACACCATCCCATGGCGGGACACAAGGTGGGGGTGAGCTGCTGGAAAGAAGAAACAAAAATACCTAAGGTGGGGGCTCACTTACCTTCCATAGGAAAAGCCGCACCGTGCTGCACCAAGAAGAGCCGCTGGCACAGTTCATCAGCTGCTTTTATTTGTAGCTGGGAGAGGCGCCAGTGGATGACATCATCAGAAACCACTGTCTGGCTGATTTAAAAGCCAGGGAACAGGGTGGGCAGCAGCTAAGACAGAGACAGGAGGTGAGGCTGCTCCCTGGGCTACTCGACAGGATCACCAGATCCATAAGGGACCAGACGAGGACTCTCAGGAAGGATCCCGGCCCCCTTAAAGGGCTACACACCCGGCACATCAGGAAAGCCAGACCAAGGAGGATGGTGTTGAGGGATCCTGATGACCGCAGATGCCGGATCCGTGAGTGGGGTGGGCTGAGGTCCAAACCCCTTCTGTTGTTTTCCTTTTCTCTTTTTTTTTCTGCTTTATGTTGTCATCTTGAAGGGCACCCAGAGCCCAAACCAGGGAAGGTATTCCCAATCGACCCGAAGGGTCAAGAAGAGGAGCGGAGGCAGCTCTGTGGAGTGTGACGTCTAAAAAATAAGGTCAAGAGCAGACATTGAGACAGGACCGGTCTCACACCTTGTAAACACCCGGGGCAAAGAGAGACACCAAGGGACGGGCAAGAGGGGACAAGAGCAGGAGGGAACATCAAAGAGACAGGCCGGCAATCCATTACCTGGTCATCCTGAGGGCTGGCATATGGTGGTGGTATAGGGGACGTGGAGCCCCAAGAACACCCGCAAAGGGCAGCACCCAGTCCATGGGATCCCACAAGGGCGAATCCCACTACTGAAGGGAAAACCAAGTCATGGCAGGCAAGTGTCGAAGCCTCCCTTGGGGGTGAAGGCAGCCCAATACCCTAGTCCCAGGGACATGCCCCATGGTCTGAACTAGGCATGTGCTTTAGGGCTGCCAGAGAGCGCCTATACCAAACCAGATGGGTGCAAACAGACTCCTAAAAGATTCCCATTTGGTGTAGAGTGATCCATAGAAGTTTTATGTTATGATAGGAATTATTTTTTTAATTATAATAATTTTAATGTGCCTTTCAATGTCACTAAAAGGACACACTAAATAGGTTTCTTTCAATAACACCCATTAAATTCACCAATTGCACATTAACTGAAATGTAACTAATAGAAATTAACTGCATCATGGTTATACATGTCATTTTATTGACTTGCATTACACATTTTTACATGAACTAACATTTTCACGCAAGAGAGAAAGGTTTAATGAATTGAAAAACCATGTACTTGAAGCAGTAATAATACACCTTGGAGAACAGTCTCCTCTTGATGCCTGCCAAGGTTTGCATACAAAGCAGTACTCATCAAAATGGGTATACACCTCTGTTTTTCAAGGAAGAAATGAAATTCTCAGGGCTGAATCTTCAATTAAAGTTGAACTGCATCCAGCACAACTGAGGGAAAAGGGAGCATGCCAAGCTCACCTTTTATCCATTGCCACCAATTTCATGCTCTAAGTTGTACTAGTTGCTAACAGCCTCCAACAGGTAGCTCAAGCAACTGAGCACAGCAGTATGCCAGTCATCCTGTTTCAATACCCAGCCTCTGACCTGACTCCCTTTTCTGGCTCCTCACCACCTGGGGATAGTGAAGTTAAAGAAATCCCCAGCCAGCTAGTTAAGGCAGCTTTCACCTAATCTGGCCTCAAAGTGAATCAACACAGGCAGAACATGGCTCATAATATTTCATATGCATGGAATCAGAGTGTGATCTCAGTGACACTAGTATAGATTCAGGGAAATCCCAATCTTCCTTAGAGCTGCGGGTCAGAAAACATGACTGTGCTGTTCTGCCCAAAGCTAAGCACAGCTAGTGCCTAAATAATCAAATATTAACACCATCACTGTGCACAAAATCCTCAGTGTCCGTAATCAGTGCAGCTCCTCTGAAATCAACTGAACCATGCTCACTCACATTAGCGAAGGGGTTGTTCTTATATGATTATGTAACAGTAGGCTCCTATTGACTGATGGAAAGGGCACTGAATGAGTAGGCAAACTAGGTAGATTTACCAAAAAAATAGCAAACAATATTCCTTTGTGGCATATCCTGTTTAGACTGCACAGGAGCTAACACATCAAATTAAACTGTTTCTTTCAAAAAAAAAAAAAATAAATAATGCAACAAATGGGATATCTTAGAAAACTAAAAAAAATTCACAAAGATTTGTTCCCATTTTTGGAACCAACATGCTAAAAACGATATTTATATTAAATAAAACCCTGAAACTGAAGTGAGCTTGTGAATTGTAGGGGAAGTGACACAACAAAAAGATCAACTTTATAAAGAACATACTGCCCCATGCAAAAAGATCACAGAAGAATGTGCATTAGCTACCAGCAGGATGAAAGAGGATGCTCTTATATTAAAGATATTGGCAATCTGAACTCATACAGTAAATTGAAATCTGAGAAGCAGAAGTTCCTACCTTAGTTTTATGGATTGAAATGTGCATTTAAAGTATTCAGGCTTCAAAAGACCGTGTAGACTATATTCACATATAGAACTGAGGTATTAAGAATACTTGTCAGCAGATGCAACCACTGGATCCCAGAGTTTCAGGCAAAATTTTCATACAGACATAACATCTTATCTGGCTCTCCAAAAGCAGCAACTAGATGATTTTTAATCCAATAGTTGAATTTTTAGATATATTTAATTTATTAATAAAATATAATTTATAGGAGATTTAAAATGATGTCATTATAGTTGATCTAAGAGCATTCACAACATATAATCAGGACTCAAAGGCAGATTTTGATGTCTGCTGCAGAACAGGAAAGAAAAAAAAAAAACATTGAACCAGAAACATTTATAAAGCTCTCACCAGAGCAATTCACTTGTTTTAATTAGCTCAAATACTGCTGTGTCATTTCTTCCATTATCTCCTAGAAAATACACCTTCAGAATGTATACATAAAGAAAGGCACTTATTAATTTACCATACATTTAACACACACAATAATCCACATTATTAGCGTTGCAAAAATCAAGCTGTCAAAAAGTCCCCGTGAGGTCGGGGGCAGCTCTGGCTCCTTGCTCCTACGCTACAGGAAGCCTAGGAACAGCTGCCTCCCCAGTGCAGGTAACTCTTCCCACTGCCCCAGCCCCCGCAAGAACAGCTAGTTCATCCACATGGGTGAACCACCAGGGAGGCATAAAGCATGCCTTTCTCCTCCTGCCAACGGCTGTGAGCTGTGATTTCACAGCCCTGGTTGATGCCCTTAGACCCCAGGGGTTTATAGCTGTGGCTATAAACACAGCCCCAGTTCACCTGCACATGGCCACCTCCCCTTCCCTCTCCACCCCACCAGCTGGCCAGGTCCTATCAGCCACTGCTGCAGCCTCCAGTCCCAGAGCAACAAGGCAAGCTGCAAGCACAGCCCCATTTCTCTCACAGTGGGGGCAACATGGGCAGGAAAAGGGAGCATGCCTCTTCCCTAGCCAGAAGCTGCCAGAAGCTGCTGCCCAGGCAGGTAGCATCAGCTGGAGGCAGCCTGACTGCCATGTGGGCAGGGAGAGCAAATGAGCTGAGACAACTTTCTTGCTCTCCAGCCAGGAAGCTTGAATGCTTCAAATATCCCCGAAATTTGTAGCACTAGAATTGAACATCCATCCATAGCATTAAACTATATACTCTTTGGGCCAGGGATTGTATTTTTCTTCTGTCCTTATAGCACCTTGCCTATGAATAGTTGTCCAAAATAGGGCCCTGGATACTGCAAGGCACATCAATAAAATTTATTGCAATTGCAATGGATACCATTATACAGAGCCCCAGTGACTTCAACAGGGCCCCAAACTGATATAATAGCTCCACCATGTACATCCAATTGCAGAAGCAGGACTACACACAGAAAGATAACTTATATGCATTGTATTTTCTCCATCATAGCAAATTGAAGCCTGTACAGATTTTTAGATTGCACTAATTTAGGTGCATAGTTTGTGAAGTAGATCTCCTGAACCTTATAAGTAGAATATTATACATATAATGAAGAAATTGTCATAATAAATTATTTTTTTACCAAACAACATATAAAACAAATATACTGATGCTGTCACAAGTTTCTGTATAACTGTGTATTGATAATGTGTCACTTAACACACTGTTTTAGGCATTTAATTTGTAGTCAGATTAGTAACTGAAAGGTATCTAATTTAGCCCTGGAACATGCTTGAGTCTTAACAGCCTATTCTTGTTCAATTGAAGGCAAATGAATCCAATGTGAGCAGGATTAGTCACATGAAATCCTATTCAATGAGTCTGAATTTACAAACCTTTACAGTTTAACAACAATGCTGTGGAGTAGGAAAGTCAACAGAGGTGAGGGACAAGCTTGTATTGCCCTCCTGATGCTAATAGGAGTTGAAGGAAGATAAGTCACTCACCACTACATTAATGCCTACTGCCCTTATAGTCATTGGCTGGCATTGGTGAGTGGCCTCAGATAACTCTTTATAGCATATCCCTTATGACTGGTAGAAGAGAAAAAATCCATTGAAAAGGAGAAAATATTTGACTGAAAAATTATCAACCAACTCTAAGTAGTATGTTTCCATCAGAAGACTTAAAATGTAAATGCATTCTTTTGTTATCTACCCTACAAGACCAATACTCTCTCAAGTAAATAAACCTGTGAGATTTTGAAGGAGAAAGAAAGCCCCTGATAACAGCAGTTCTATTGAGTCACAAAGGAATAGGAATTCCATTTGTAGGAATAAGCTGAATAGCTTCAAGTATAATAAAAATCTTTGAAGTAATTCTCCTTTTCATTTTGTATATGACTTGAAACCAAATTGGAGCCATGCAAAATGTAAAAGTTGGCTTCCATGACATCCTTACATCAGTTTTCAAGGGTTGTTTTGGAATAAGAAAAATATCAAGATTAATTTCTTAAATTACCTGAAAATATCATTCCCTGCTTTTTGTCTTAAAAAACAGACTTTATATACATATATTAAAAACATACCAGATATAAATGAGAAACATTTTTCCTCGGGTTTGAAAAAAATCTGAATCAGGGCCACAAAGGAAAAAGTCTTAAAATTTATGAAAAAAATATATAATTAAATCTTTCTTACTTTATGTCCTTTCCTATAAAATGCAATACTATTTTAATTATAAGAGATATAGTGATATTTTATATATCATGAAATTATATATTTAAGGGTTTTTCCCCAATGGCATAAGAAAGTCCTCGACAACTGATACAGCAGTACAATGGAAGCCTAAAACTTTAACTTGTGTAAGGCTCCTGCAAGTAACCATAGATCCTCTGGATCATGGTGTTTGTGTAAGAGGTCTAGTCAGGTGTCTGATGAATCCATTTGTGGCTGACAAGCACAATTTGAGAGAGACACAGCTTGTTACAAGTTTCAAGATCCATGTGTTGTCTGAGTTGTAGCCCAAGTTTACAACATGTGCTTCCCTCTTTCTTGCTTTGCTTCCATCCTCTGGATCAAAGCTGCTTCATGTTGACCTGCACCCAGTGCAGGTTGTTCCCTCCAGATCAGACAAGATTCTGCGCACTCATCCCAGTTTTCTACACTGATGTTGAACAACTTCATATCATTTTTACACACATTGTGGTACCACCAAAGTGGGCAACCCAACTTTCTAGAGCCATCGTGAATCTCGCTATACAAAATATATTGGGAATATGGTCTCCTTCCATTCTCCTGACATGGCCAATCCATCACAACCTCCTCTTCTTGACAGTAGTTTCTAAGTGTGTCAGTCCTGCGCACTCCAGTACCTCTGTGTTTGGTATTGTCTTCCCACTTTATTTTAAGGATCTTATACAGACATCTCATGTGGAAGCTGTTCAGTCTCTTGATAGACCTAGCATATGTAGTCAACATTTCTGAATCATAAGGCTCCAACACAGATTCATATCAGTTAAAAAAATTAAAAGAAAAATTATTTTTAAAACATTGGTCATACTGTCCCCGCTGAGGTTGGTTTTATTATTTTCATTTTATTGTTGAAAATAACTTTTTAAATACAAACAGCTTTCTGTGAGTATGAAGACCCCAAACCTACAAACACACACCTGGCTAATCCAGATTTAGTGCAACTATAAATGTACACAGAGTTAGTAGCATGTGTATAATAAGAGGGATCTTAGAGTCCCTGTTACTTTAAGGTGGGAACGGCAGCAGTTGGAGCACAAACAGCTAAGCAGGGGCCAGCTGTAAAATGGATGGCAGCAATGAAATGTTGCTGCCTAGGCAGGAACCTGTGCCTCCAGGTAAAGGGCACACTTGCAGCCAGTCTGAGACTAGCAGCTAAAAGAACAAACTAGCAAATAGCAGAGTGCTAGCCAGGGGTCAGCATCAAAGCAGCAGCAAGGGAAAGCAGGCAGGTCACCAGGCTCAGAACGGGTCCCCCAGTGTATAGCTGCTGAGTTACCTAACTGGAAGGGGGCAGGGCTTAGGCAGCATATAAACCCAGGGTCTGAGCCAGGGCAGTCAGTCTAGCCCTGCAAGTTGCAGAGAAAAGAGCTCCTGACCTGAATGCTGCAAGGAGAGCCTGGCTGACAGGCTGAAGAGCTGCATTGGGGAATAGCAAACAAGGTCCTGATGGTTTACAGGGGAATACAGCCCAGAATAGGAGGAAACCTGGTTGTACAGCCTACAAGCTGGAAGTTAAGTTTGAACCCATTGTGGAGCTAGTTTATGTTATAGCCAGGCAGCTTACCATTTGGTTATGCTGGTGGCTTGGGTTTGGACTACAGGGTAGTGGGGTTCCCAGCAGTACCTGGGAGCAGGGCAGAGACAAAGCACAAGAGCCCAGAGCACAGAGTAGGGTGAAGAGAGGGCCAGGGGGCCCAGACAGAGGGATCCAAAATGGGCTCAGCATCCAGAGCAGGGCAGATGTGGCCAGAGGGACTGAAGCCCAGAACAGGGCAGAAATGGGGGCCAGGGGACCCAGACAGAGGGAGCCAAAGCAAGCTCATTGCCCAAGCCAGGGTGGAGACAGGGCCAGGAATCCCAGGACTAAAAATAATCAAGACAAAAGCTGGAGCCCAGAAGCCAAGTCCAGTAGAGTGGGCCTAGGCTAAAAGGCCAAACTACAGAAAAGGGGCAGAGGCCAGGAAGGCTGAGGCCCTGACAAGGGAGTGATTGTACAGTAACACCTATGAGGCATTGGCATGGCTGTAGGGGAGGATGGAGGCCATGAATAGCCCTTAAGGTTACAGGTACCCTGGGGAGCATGGACCAGTCAGGAGGGCCCATTTAACCTGAGGGGGGCAAAACTGAGATCAGTGGGGCCTGGGATGGACCTGCTAGTTATCAGAAGAACTGGGGCTCACTCTAGAACCCTTAGGCAGCCTCCCTTTCAATCATCCAATAAATACATCAATGCGTGGCAGAAGAGTGAGAAGGTGAGGGCAACCTAAAGCTGGAGCAGGGCAAGGGTTGCATGGTTGCCAGGGAGTGTCAATGGTTACCCCTGGAACCAAACTTGCTAGAGTATGTGAGCAGGATCTGAATCTTAATGCAACATCCAATGTTTATGTAGAAAACAGGTCAGGGTGGCTTACATACAACTGAAATTTTGCCCTGGAAGGTAAATTAGCTTGGTGGAGGTTCCTCATTAATTATCTCTTAGTATCTGCTGACTAAATTCATTCTATTTGCAAATACATTGGTTTAGTTTGCTTTGGGTTTGTTTGTTTTTGGTTTTTGGTTTTTTTTTTTACATACACAGGTTTTTTACATGCACCCTAGGCTTAAGCCAAATTGGTTGCTTTTCATTTCAGTCGTCATCATCAGGAATTGAACACTCTGCTGAACAATTCTTCCTCATTTACACCTTTACAAACCCATTGAACTTTGATTCTGCATTCTGCACCTCTTTACACCAACCCTGATGTCACCATGGCTCTACTAGCACCAAACTCCCCAAGTATTTTTGGGCATAGGGTGCCCCAGTGGAGCACAGCCTTCACAGCACTTACAGGATATGAAAGCCTTGTTCTGGAATTTTCTCTCTTCCCCCCGACTCCACCAGAATTATACCACTGTTTGTCACACTTGCAAGAGTTCAAATGAGGTGGACAGGACTTGCCTAATTTTATATAACTCTCTAGGTAAGACAATTTGTCTAAAGAGAGGACACAGTGGGCTTCTGAGCTCTTGTGATAGACAATGACACTTTTCTTTAAATAATCCTTGCAGTACTGCCATCAAACATTGAGAATTAAGTACATTAAGCTTTTGCACTGATCACATTCAGTTAAGTAGGTATTAGCAAACAGGCAAACATCACAAAGTAGGTGTTCAGCCCATATTGGTGCAGGTACCCCTGGTAGAACTCGTGTTATATCAAGAATGCAACTTGTTTACCATTTCTAAATTTGCTGCATTTCACTTAGTCAATTAGATTGGAAAGCAATGTGTTTTATGTTGTTTTGTTTTTATTTAGTTTTTGTTACTGTCACATGAAGCATTTTTTCTGGCCAGCTAAAACTGAAGCTGAATTTGCTAAATAATTACTATTTCCTTGTTTGCATTCCTTGGTTGCAAGGTCTTTAAGTATAACTATAATCTCGCTCTTTTACTGAGTGAAGAAGAAATACGAAATCCATTCCAGAGCACTATTACATCATTGCTACACTGTATTTTTTTCAGCCCAGAAGAGCAATATGTGACATTTCCTCTGACTAGGCACAAGTTATATTCAGGAACCAGACAGGAATACTTGTTGGACAAAAGCTAGGAGGCACAAATATCATCCTGTCATGATCCTTGTGCTTGTGAACAGAAGCCTCCATCTTATTCTTGAGAAGCAAGCTCTCTCTTGTCCTTGTATGTATTTAAACATTATAAGAACCACATCAACTGATACAGTCCTGCTTTTAAAGACAAAACATTAAGAAAGTTAATGTTCAAACCATGTGCCTCGTGTTCTCATTTATACTGGTGAAAATGCAGGGTAAGTTCATTGACTTCAAAGGCATTATTTTTGGAAATACAAAGGCACCACAGTGAACAGAGTTTAGCAGCATAGTACTGTAATGATGAATAAGAACCTTTATAGCGTTCAGCTTCCTTGACTACATGGCAATGTCTACGTGATGTATGCAATTGTCAGTGGGCAACTATGACAGACAATGGCTGGCACAATATAGAAACACTTATTTCCAGTAAGGATAAAAAACAAATTCTAATTCTAGAATGAGAAATCCCTGCAGGAGGATATTTCTGTGAATGCATCTTATGTTAAATGGGGGTTTACCATATTTTTTCCCTTATTTCTGGTAGTAACTGAGTTAGTGCTATGGATTTTTACAGACAGACACCAACCAAATGGCCCTGTTCCAAGGCCCACTGAAGATTTCTGAGAAATATAATCTGATTCTGAAAAAGAATCACTAAAAAAAATAAAGAGAAAAGTAAGAAACATAAATAAAAAGACTCCGATTTCTATTACAATGAGAAAAATTCCAAATAATTCCCTAACTTGCTACGTGAATGGAGTTCTCAGTTTTACACCAACAAAAGCTATAGAAATTACTTGAATTTAACACAGTATAAATGAGATCAGAATCTGACCCGCTGTACCCAATGAAATGAAAGGTCTGCAGGACTTGTTAAATGCTGTCCTTGTGCACAATGGCACGTCTGTTTTACTTTAAAGCTTCTTAAATATATTTTCAAAAAGTGATTGTGTAGTCTGTTCTAAATGATTTATGATGATGATTTATAGCTCTTTATTATTTAAGTAATTGGAGCGTTATTTTCAAGGTTCTGTAAATCCATATGCAAAATACCTCAGCGGGTTCCTGCTACACCTGGGTCTCCTCACTTGATTGCAAAACATGAAAGGGCAGCAGAACATTAAATAATTAAAGCAAAATGGCAGTCATTAGATGAAGCAGCCACATAAATATTCAGAACATATACCACAACCACAAGGGCATTTGGCTTCATCCACCACGTAATGATCAAATATACACAACCTTTGCTACTGAGCAATGAATTCAGCTGTCTGCTTTCACCAGCTGAATCTGTACTTGAAAATCTAGTTTGAAAATCTATTCTTTAATGGAAAATTGCAACAAAAATAGTTAATACAAAATACCAAACCCAGATTTTAAATGTGGATGCTGTTTCAATAGGGTGTCCAAAGCTGGGGAGTTTGTGTGCCACATGTAAGCAATACTCAGCATAACAGATGTTAACAAAGTCAGGTTCAGATGGAGGTTTCCCTTACCCAGTCTTAAGAATTTGGTGTAAAGTGGCTGCACAGTAGTCCTGTTGCCACTACTACAGATCATGGGCTGAAAGAGCAAATAAGGCTCTTGTGAACTCCTACTTTTGTGGTGGACATGGGCATGTGCACTTGTATAGGGATGGATCCGCTGGCCATTTTCCCATTATACCCAATGCCACTAGACACTACAGGCTTTATGTACATGTGCTTGGTGGTGGGAGGATGGCATTTTAATTAGAGCAGTTCCCAGACAGCTGCTCTAATTAAAACATTTCACCATCACGTGTATTAAGCCCCGCACATTTAAAAATGGCTGTGGGATGCTTCATCTAAACCTCATTTGATAAGGTTTAGATAAAGTGCCCCCACAGCCATTGTAAAACTCATAGGGACTTAATATGCATGTTGGTGGGGTGACACTGGAGCATTCTAATTAGAACACAGAGCAGACTTGATTAATCTGTGTTCTAATTAGAATTCAAACAAGCACACCTAACTTCATGGTATGCAAGGGACAGGATGCTCCCTGCAGTATGGCCTCTCTACAGCAAGAGAATGTCAGACTTCTACTTCATTTAGAACTTCCCCAGCTCATAGAATAGAAAAGAGCATTTGGGACACCTATACAAGTGCTCGATGCCCGCTCCAATGCGTCCTAATTAGAACACATTGGAACAGACTCAATCAATCATATGCATTCAGCGTCCCCATGCTTCAAAATGGGAGTGGGGGTGCTTTAACTAAAGTTCATTCAATGAGCTTTAACAATTAACATGTTAATCACACCAGAGGTATAACTTGTGCTAGGGGCCTAAATATGAGTCCATCATAAGTACCTTATTTTAAATTTTTAAAAGATTTACTCAAAAAGAATATATCCATGTGGGTAACACCTACCAGCAAAACCATCACAAACATTTTAAACAGTTCAATGATAGCTTTGTTAGTTTTCACCATGATGTAACAAGTGTTACTGCAAAATGTATCAAGATTGCAAGTTATTTTTAAGCTGCTTAAGATCTGTAAGCAGCCTACAGGCTATAGCAACAGAAATTGCTTAAAACAGTTATAAAAGGTGCTGAGACACTTAACTGCAACTAAAGACCTTTTTCTGTTAATGCTACGATTCACACAGAAGAAATACTCCAGATTCACCCACCAGTCAGCTAGCAATTAATTATGAATCAGTTTCAAACCTGGGATTCTATGGGGGAGGAGATTTCACATCCAATACTAGATTTTCAGTTGTGTGTTTTAGAGACTAACACACATTAACAATCAGGGCCATCCCTGGGGGGCGCAAATTGGGGTGACTGCCCTGGGCCCTGCGCTTTGGGGGACCCAGCAGAGCAGGGTGGAGCAGCCGTGGCAACTCCATGCTGCCGCCGGCTTCATGTCTGGCCGCTCAGCACCCCCCAGCGCCGAATCTGCCAACAGCTTCCATGCGTCCGGGGGCGGGGCCCCACACAGGCTGATTTGCCCTGGTCCCCGCACTCTGCTCAGATCATCTCTGTTAGCAATACTTGTCCAGGAAAGTTAAAAGGCCACATCCTTGCTATTCCTGAAACAACATCACACCTGCCTTTGAAATCTGGGGGTATGCCCACTCCTTTCTTTTGCTAGCTAATCAGCTGACATACAACGGTCAAGCACATTTCAGACTTTAGGGTAACAGGATGCTTTTCACCAGAAAATCTATGCTCTGTAACATTCTCTGCATCACCTAAGTTTGTTAACCTTCAGGTCATGATGTAAACGGCATCTTTTACCCAGGCTGTGGTTTGTAAGGGGTTAGGATAGAAGGCAGCACATCTCCATATCCAACGTACCTGATGGCAGTTGAGTCCTCTTCTCCAGCTAGTTAGCAATTAATCTTGAGGTCTCACTCCCAACCCCTGTTAGAATGTATGAGATTTTAACATACTACTTTTTATTATATATATGAACCCACAGCTTTAGGCTATAGGTATTTCATTTCATAATTAATTAATTAATTAATTAAATAGTAGGAGTGTGCGAAACAGGTCTTATTTGATTCAGCTTCAGATTCGGCCCGAATCAGGAACAGTGATTCGATTTTGATTCAGATCACTGTCCTGATTCAATTCGGCCAAATCCGAATCCGCATCTGAAGACTCAATGCTGATTCAGAGAATCAGCAATTCAGTCATAGACACAGCTTTATATGTTTTTTCTACATATCACAAGGTACCAGACATGGCTCGTGAATGCTGAGATGCTGGGGCAGATGAAGCATCCACCAGGAGCATGGTGGAGGGCCCCCACGTGCTCAGCGGCAAACCTAGAAATAAACCAGAAGTACTTCGGGTCCACTTCCAGGTTTGCTGGGGTGCACGCTGGGGTGCCCCCCCATACCCCCCAGCTTGGAGATCAGCCACGAAGGGACCCCAGGTGCCCCCCAAGACCCAAGAGACACCAGTCACAAAGCTAGGGAGGGTACGGGGGGACATGAATGCTCCCCAGCGGACCCAGAAGTGGACCAGAAGTGCTTCTGGTCCACTTCCAAGCACACTGGGGCCCCACCCCCACCATGCTCCTGTGGGACGTTCCATTCACCGCAACATCGCAACATTCACAAGCCGCCTGGTACCTTAAGGTATGTAGACAAAACATTCAAAGCTATGTCCATGTCCAAATCATCAAATATTTCTGAATCTCTCCGAATTGATTCAGAGGGTTCCAATTCAATTTGGAGAGATTAAAGGATCTCTTGATTTGATTTGGATTTGGAGATTTGGCCACTGAATTGGGCCAAATCTCCACCAAATCGAATCAGCAACCGAAGCTTCACACAGCCCTAATAAATAGAATGAAGAAAAGCAAGCGATACTCTTTCAATCAATTTCTTCCATTAAAAGATTTAAAAAGTCCAAAACCTAAAAAAAGCAGCAAGAAACCCTATTTTCCCTTAAAATAATAAATGACTTTTAAAGGGCTTTTAACAGCTGATTTATCTTAGGCCTCCTACATTCGTCTGTTTGCCTTGATCATTACATTTTAAGGAAAAGCTGTTCCACTGTTTAATTTGTGGGCTGCTGTTTCTTTAGACTTGATTGGTTTTGTCAAATCCATTTTATCTATAAATCTCTCCATAAGGCTCTGCACCTTTCATTATTTTATTGTGTCTGCTATTCTTATCCACAAAGTCCGTACCAGAACAATGATCCTGTTCGTCTCATTTAAAGAGTTGCACCACATGTTAATATAATAGCTCCAAACTACTTATAAGACTCAGCATTTCAGATAAAGCCTGTTGCATGGGTATGTCCATAGCAGCATCTGCTTCAAGTGCTCTGGTTATATTGGGCAGTTGAAGACAGACTCTTGGTTCTGGCTATATATTTGGTATTACTGATGTCATCTATTTACTTCCATATGCAGTCTTATGCAACCCAATCACTTCCCAAAGTCATGCTGTCAAATGCAGCAGGCAAGATGAACAGCTGATTTAAAATACACATTTTCCCCCTCCTTTTTTGCTAGAACAGATTATCTCCATAGGCAATTATTACTAGTGTTTTGTTGTGGTAAAAAGAAATAATACAGGATTCATGAGAGGCACTGAGCCTGGGAAATGGAGGCAGAAAAGTAGAATGACATGGTCTACCATAGCACTTGCAAGACTCTCTTTCCAGTGACATACTACCAAGAACTAAGTTAAAAAAAATCCAACTTTCAGTAGTTTTTACTTTTAGAAGGTAAAAGTGCCCTAGCATCACTCTGAAGAGCACTCTGTTTTAAAAGGGCTTTTTATTGCTTTGTTTCCTGTTTTTCAGTTCTGTCCTTGAAATAAGAAATACAAGTGTTGTCAGCATGTATTTCATCTCAAACATGCCAATGATTTTACTCATGGTGAGCACTCTGAAAAGCTATTTTTTAACTGCAGTGCAAGGATAGTCTCAGCACAGAACTAGAAGACAATTTTTATTCACTTATTGGCTCTGTCACAGACTTCCTATGCCATTAGACCAGGTATTTAGCTGCAATCGAAGTACTCCTGTGACTAACTCTTACTCAGTGAGAGGTCTGCAGAACAGGACCCAATAAGAATGTGTATTAAAGCTAGATTATAGTATCTATATCTGCCGCTCATTAGAAACTAAGTTCACTTTTATCCAAAATACAGGGAACAACATCTGATATGCAAGAGTCTGGCACAGAATTAAGTTGTATCTAAAGTACATTTCTAAACTGCCCCTCTTACAGAGGCATCACAAATAAATTGGCCCCTTTTTTTCTTAAGAACTGGCAAATGTTCAAGTTCAATGTTCTTTTGTCCTAGGCCTGAAGCTTCCAGCTCATAGAAAATGCCTGCCTACAATGAAATATCCAATGCTGAATGAGAAGGCCAGACTCTGGGAAGAGAACTGGCACTTTCCTTAACAAAAGAAGTGTGCAGCTCTATCAGACACTGCTCAGACTTCCAGAAACTCCTACATAGATTTCATAGACATTAGGGCTGGAAGGGACCTTGGAAGATCATCGAGTCCAGCCCCCCCGCCCAAAGGGCAGGACGTCAGCTGGGGTCATAGGATCCCAACAAGATAAGCATCCAGTTTCATCTTGAAGGTGTTCAATGAAGGCGCTTGAACAACCTCCGGCGGCAGGCTGTTCCAGACCTTGGGGGCTCGGACAGTAAAGAAATTCTTCCTTATGTCCAGCCTGAAACGATCTTGTAGTAGTTTGTGACCATTCGTCCTCGTCATCCCTTGGGGCGCTCTGGTGAACAAACGTTCCCCTAGATACTGGTGATCACCCCTGATAAACTTGTAGGTGGCCATCAGATCACCCCTGAGCCTGCGTTTTTCCAGGCTAAAGAGCCCCAGGGCTCTCAGCCTGTCATCGTAGGGTCTGCTTCCCTGACCCCTGATCATGCGCGTGGCTCTTCTCTGGACTCTCTCAAGCTTCTCCACATCCTTTTTGAATTGTGGAGCCCAAAACTGGACGCAGTACTCCAGCTGCGGCCTCACTAAGTTCCAAGTACAGGGGGAGAATGACGTCCCGGGATTTGCTTGAGAAGCATCTATGGATGCAAGCCAGCGTTTTGGTCGCTTTACTAGCCGCAGCATCGCATTGCAGGCTCATGTTCATCTTGTGGTCAATGATGACCCCCAAGTCTCTTTCTTCCATAGTGCTAACCAACATAGCACTGCCGAGCCTATAAGGATGCTGCGGGTTTTTTTTCCCCAAGGTGGAGATCCTTGCATTTATCGGCGTTGAACACCATCAGATTCTCATCCGCCCACTTGCTGAGCCTGTCCAGGTCAGCCTGGATCACCCGCCTGTCTTCTGGCGTGGATGCTTTGCCCCAAAGTTTGGTGTCATCGGCGAACTTGGCCAGTCCGCTTCTGACTCCAGTGTCCACATCATTAATGAAGATGTTGAACAGTATGGGTCCAAGGACAGAGCCCTGGGGGACCCCACTGGTCACAGGACACCACGATGAGTGACTTCCATCAATTACTACCCTCTGGGTCCGACCCCGGAGCCAATTTTCCAGCCAGTGGATCGTGGAGGACCCAAGGCAACAATTGGCCAGTTTCTCCAAGAGACGATCATGGGACACCAGATTGAAGGCTTTTTTGAAGTCAAGATATATGACATCAATCTCATCTCCCTTGTCCAGGTGATAGGTCACCTGGTCGTAGAAGGAAATGAGATTGGTCAAGCAAGACCTACCCGCAACAAACCCATGCTGGCTATCCCTTAAGATGTTGGCGTCGGCCAGTCCATTAAGGATGGCCTCCTTAATAAACTTTTCTAAGATCTTCCCCGGGATAGAAGTCAGGCTGATGGGCCTATAGTTAGCCGGATCCACTTTCCTCCCTTTCTTGAAGATAGGCACCACGTTGGCCTTCTTCCAGTCTTCGGGCACTACACCAGAGCACCAAGAGTTTTCAAAGATCCGCGCTAGAGGCTGGGCTATGATGCTCCTTGAGTACCCTGGGGTGAAGATTGTCAGGGCCGGCTGACTTGAAGGTATCCAGCTTCTCAAGATGTTCCTTCACAAAGTCAGCATTAATGGAGGGCAGGGGATCACCCTCACCTGGACTTCCCGGCCCTGTAGCAGGCACAGGCGTCCCATGGGGCTGATGAAAGGCCGACGCAAAGTACCTATTTAATAGGTTGGCTTTTTCCTGGGCGTCAGTTGTCAGTTGCCCCATCTGGTTCAGCAGGGGTCCAACATTGCCCCTGCTTTTCCTCCGGCTCCCCACATATCTGAAAAAGGACTTTTTATTGTCCTTGATGCTCAAAGCTAGCTGGAGTTCAGTTCCAGCCTTGGCTTTCCTGGTCTGCTCCCTACAGGACTGGACCAGTGCAGAATAATCCTCCTTGGAGGTGACTCCCATCCTCCATCCTTTGTAGGCCTTCCTTTTTAGCCTCAGGAGGTCTGCTAGGTCCCTGGAGAGCCAGGGGGGCTGCTGTGCCCTCTTGCTGCCTTTCCTCCGAGATGGAATAGACTGAGTTTGTGCATTGAGGATCGCTCCCTTGAGGAGCAACCACTCTTCTTGAACTCCCCTCTCCCTGCGGTCACAGTCCCTTAGGGCCTCACTGACAAGCCTCCTGAGCTTGTCAAAGTCGGCTTTCCTGAAGTCAAGGACTTGCGTGTTGCTGACCGACTTGCCAGCTTTTTGGCGGATGGTGAAATGAGATAGTAACAGTCCTTCCCATAAGAACTTGACACACCCACTCTCATACTAATCTCACAATATTCTGGCAAGCTGTTTTATGTGACTTCACAAGAATGAGCATCATGTGAAAAACAATGGCACTGCCTGTGTTTTTAGACGACATCAAAAAATATAGTTACTACGTTGGCAACAGTATGTGGTACAACATGCTTGGAAATTGTTCTGGATACAAACAGAGCTACATTTTTCACGCTAGCGTGGAAAATGACATGAAGTTATGTAATATGAATGATACTCCAGAGAATAAATTCCTTTCTGGTCATCTGTATTACAGTAATGGCTCAGTATCAGGATAATGCATGCCGCATCTTACTACAGCAGTAAAAAGAAAGGAAGTGGCAGCATATGATTTTTTTTTAAGCATAAAACAATGCCTTCTGACAGGCATTGTTAGCAGCAACAACAGCCTGGTTCAAGTACGGAGGGGCTCTGACTAAAATAAACAACACCTGTTTGAAGTTTCTGTCAGACACCTGGGGAAAATAAATTCATTCTCTGGGCACCCCTCACAGCAATACTTCCCCAGTCATAAATACTTAATCTATATTTAAAAAAAAGGAAAAATGTTCCTAAGAGACAAAGGAGCACAGCATTAACTTGGGAGAACATAGGACCAATAAATGAACATGTCAGACACCTACCTCCACAATATCTTTACCAGCAGTCCTTCAACTCAAATCCCCACTTACAATTGGGAGCAGTGAAGAAGTAAATATCCTCTTAAATATATCTTTCTTCCCTTTCCTGCTTTTCCACACTACTGGCTGCTATGAGAGCCCCAGAGTCTGGGTAGACTTGGGTAGACTTAGGTAGACCTGTCTATAAATCTTAGTAAAAGAGCTAGCGGATCTGGTGCAGAGGCTCCACAAAAAGGTGTTTAAGTCCTGGGTAAGAACACCCTCACCTACAGTCACTCGGCTCTGCTGCTGCCCTCCATGTCTTCAGCGAAAAGCCAACTCAGCACTGTCTCTCACCGTGAAGCTGTAATTTGCATGGTCACAAAGTCACGTCTAAGCAAAGTCTTCAAAAAAGTAATCACAGGCCCACAGAACGCTTGAACAGGATCTTCAGCACTAGAAAGGAGCCCCTCTCTCCTTTCCTTCTCCTTTCAGTATTGCTACCCCACTGATTCAAACTTTAACTTTGCAAAGTATCAGCTGAGGGGTCTCTGAATAAAAACCTTATGTAAATGTAACTTTTTTTTTATAGCTGGTCTTTCTCATAGAAATCATCTATCATCTCATAGAATCATAGAAAATTAGGGTGAGAGGGGACCTCAGGAGGCCGTCTAGTCCAACCCCTGGCTCAAAGCAGGACCATACTCAACTAGATCATCCCAGCCAAGGTTTTGTCTTCTCAGGTGTTAACAACCTCCAAAGATGGAGAGTCCCAGTCTCTCCGGGTAACATGTTCCAGTGCTTTACTACCCTCATAGTGAGAAAGTTTTTTTCCTAATATCCAACCTAAACTTCCCTTACTGCAACTTGAGACCATTGCTCCTTGTTCTGTCATCTGCCACAAGTGAGAACAGTCCAGCTCCATCCTCTTTGGAACCACCTTCAGGTAGCTGAAGGCTGCTATTAAATCCCTCCTCAGTCTTCTCTTCTCCAGAATAAATTAGACCAGTTCCCTCAGCCTCTCTTCAGAAGTCATGTGCCCTAGCTTCCTAACCATTTGTGTTGCTCTCCACTGGATGCTCTCCAATTTGTCCACATCCTTTCTTTAGTGGGGGGCCTAAAGCTGGACACAGTACTCCAGATGTGGCCTCACCAGTGGCAAACAGAGGAGAATAATCACTTCCCTCACTCTGCTGGCAAAGCTCCAACTAATGCCATTAGCCCTCCTGGCAACAAGGGCACACTGTTGGTTCATATTCAGCTTATTTTCCACTATAACCCACAGGCCCTTTTCTGTAGAGCTGTTGCTTAGCCAGTCAGTCCCCAGCCTGCACTGGTGTATGGGACTGTTCTGTCCTAAGTGCCGGACTTTGCACTTCTCCTTATTGAACTGTGGCAGGGACGCCGCCACAGACCAAGACCTACCTCTCAGCCAAGAGTGGAGAGGGACACAGAGATGGCAGGACAACACCAAAGATCAAAGGCACGGCGGGAGAGAGGCTGCTGCAGGAAGGCAAACTGCGCCAAGACCGGAGGGAGGAGAGCAGATGCTGCCACAGCAGGCTGCGGGAGAGCCGGCACATTTGGCCACACTGGCGTGGGCATGCTTTATGGCTGCTTACTGATGCCAATTTTCCAGCTGGCCCTTGGAGGGGGGGAATAAAAACCCCACTGGCCAACATTTGGTGAGGACCAGAAGTGAGGCCTTGGAAAGCCCAGAGTGGGTGGGAGCGAACGACTGCCCCAGTAGTGGAAGGCCCCGATAAATCTGGCTCAGTGGAGCCTGAATTCTTACCTTTGACAAGACCGTGGATCCCGGATGTAGCTGGTGTAGATTGGGACAGTGGTAAGCCTTGGCAGAGAAAAAGAAGAAAAGAGTCTGAAACTGTAAGTAGCTGTTGGGAGGAAAGGGAAAGCACCTGGGAATAAGGCATCCTGGGGCAAATAGGTAAGCAAAACAGGCTGACGTGAGGCCTGAACCAGGACAGTACGCCGTTCAAACAGGACTGTGACTAGATAAGGGCTATGGCCCCTACCATGTCTGGTGAACTTTGTCACAGCCTCAATCAAGGACCAACATTTTTGGTTGATGTAAGGTGTGGTGTAGGGGAGGCGGAGACCCAAAATGGAAGTCCAGGCAAGAGAGCCGAAGGAAAGAACCAGGAGAGGCAGGATTCGAAAACACCCTCCCAACAATAACTGGTAACAACAAGACGTGGCAGGTGAGAATACCTGAGGACCTTTTGAGGTATCTTACTGGAAGGCAAACTATCGACTCAAAAGAAAGTAGCTGTGTCCAAACGGCCAGAAAGGGCGAAGTGCTCAAGTGAACGTCACGGACCATTGCATTAACCTCATGAGATTTTCTTTGGTCCAATCCTCCAATTTGTTGAGGTCTCTCTGAATCCTAGCCCTACCCTCCACCATATCTACTACTCCCCACAGCTTGGTGTCATCTGCTGAGGGTGAACTCCATCCCATCTTCTAGGTCATTGATAAAGAAGATATTGAACAAAACCAGCCCCAGGACCAACCCCTGGGGCACTCCTCTTGATACTGTCTGCCAACTAGACATTGAGACATTGATTACTACCCTCTAAGCCTAATAATCCAGCCAGTTTTCTATCCACCTTACAGTCTATTCATCCAATTCATACTTCCTTAGCTTGCTAGCAAGAACATTGTTGGAGACCATATCAAAAGCCTTGCTAAAGTCAAGGTATATCACGTCCTGCATCTACAGAACCATATAAGTCCATAGAAGGTAATCAAGTAGGTCAGGCATAACTTGCCCTTGGTGAATCCATGCTGACTGTTCCTAATCATCTTCTCCTCATTCCAAGTGCTTAGAAATGGATTCCTTGAGGACCTGGCTCCATGATTTTTCTGGGGACTGAGGTGAGGCTGACCAGTCTGCAGTGCTACAGATTTCCATTCTTAAAGATGGGAACTATGTTTGCCCTTTTCCAATCATCCAGGACCTCTCCAGTCACCATGAGTTTTCAAAGACAATGGCCAGTGGTTCTGCAATCACATTGGCCAACTCCCTCAGTACCCCTGCATGCATTGTGTCCGGCCCCATGGACTTGTACGCATCCAGCTTTTCTAAACAGTCCCTAACCTGTTCTTTTGCCACTGTTGGCTGGTCACCTCATCCTCAAACCGTGCTGTCAGATAAAGTAGTCTGAGAGCTGACCTTGCCTGTGAAGACTGAGGTAAAAAGACAAAGAGTACTTCAGCCTTTTCCACATTGTGACCACCTGGCCTCGAACAGTCATTCGCGTGCGGCCTTGGCCCTGACGGTCAGCAATGGACGCCCTGAGGTTTCTTGTAATCCGTGAGGTAGATGCTTATCACCTAGGTGGCCGCCCCCAGACTCTCCTACCACGACTTTGACTGTAATTTCGGCGTGGGGGGCAAACTGTGAGGGGTTCCTCAATGGCAGGTAGTCCACTAGGTGGCCATCTGTGGTGCTCCACCTCCCCTACACCCCAGCCTCATGCCCACCTTCGATGAGTCACTGAATCTTGTCGGCCACTCCTCCAATGCTGTTGTGCTCTGGACCTCAATGTTTTCCTGAGCCTTGCGACCCCAGCACTTTCTCTTGTGGTGGCTCAACTGATTCACTATATGGCCTAAGCTGGGCCTGCTCCTGCCTTAAGCTGCCTCAAGCCGATACCTGAAAAGATCAAAAAGGAACAAAAAAAAAAAAAAGAGGAGGAGGGATGGAAAGGAGCCACACTGCCAGCGCCTCTATTCTGCGCTCTCTCCCTTTAACCGGGACTGCCTTTCTGGCTAGGGGACTACCCCCCCCACACAACCACACAAAAATCACGCCACACAACCCCTCCAAAAGGGGGCAAAGAAAAAAAATTAAACAAAATTACAAGTTGGGGAGGGTCCGTCTAGTTTCTTTCCCCAGCCCTACTGCTAGGATACAGAGGCACCTCCTCGTCACTCTCTCTAAATATCTCTACATCCTCATCCCTGCTAGTCAATATGTCGCTCCTGGTACCTGGGACCTCACTGGGAGATGACCCATCGTCTGGCCAGGGGTGGCCATGGCTCCTCTCCCCAGGTTGTTACTCCCCTCACACCATCGAATGCAGCTTATGGAGTCACTTTCCTCCGACACTGCCTGAGGTGTTCTGCTTCCATCACCCTGCGGTCCTTTCTGAACTGGTCAGCCACTGCTTGTGCTGTGAGCCGCTGCCAAGTCTACTGCTGCCCTTCTAGGCTTCCTCTTTTGGTGCTCACATCAGGCTTTGCCAGTGTAGAGAGCCTCCTCTGGCTCTTCTGCTCCCTGGACACACCAGCCTTTGCCAGTGCAGAGAGCCTCCTCTGGCTCCCCTGCTTCCCTGACACCCCAGTTGTTGCTGGTACAGAGAGCCTCTGCTGGCTCTCTCTCTTCCTAATTACTTCTGCCCTCATCGGCGCTGAGAGTCTTCCCTGACTCTCTCTCCCTCTCTCCTCCTCTGTCTTCGCCGGTGGTCCTTTTAATCTCTGCCAGCTGGTGATTGCCGATGACGTCACCAGCCAGCTTCAGCTAGATAAAAACGCGGCTTATGACCCATGCGGGTTCCCTCCTTCATTCCAGCTGCACCGCGGATACTGCTGCAGGTAAGTGTTTTTCTTGTGTTGTTATTTTTTTTTTCTTTTGTACATGGTCCTCACCCTAGGGGTCCCCTGTGTGTAGTCTGGGGCTCTACCAGCTGATTCTCCCTGTGACACACATCATATGTCACTAGGTTGCCTCCCCCATTCAGTAAGGGATCCACACTTTCCCTGATCTTCCTTTTGTTGCTGACACACTTATAGAAACCCTTCTTGTTACCCTTCACATCCCTTGCTAGCTGCAACTCTAATTGTGGTTTGGACTTCCTGATTTCATCCCTGTATGCCCAAGCAATATTCTTATACTCCTCCCTAGTTGTTTGAGGGAGTAAGTACTAGAAGTAAGTTCTGTTTCCAGGGAGTGTCTATCTAATTGGAGTTCTCAAGGGAAAAATATATGAAGATGTTCACCACAAGATACTGGCAGAAAACTTTATACAACCTCTTTGTCTTCATTTCTTGTTCATCAGCCAATGGTATCAGTGAACTCTCTGTCCTCTGCAAAAGAAATTCCCAATATTTTGGCACCTAAGTACACTCCAAAGCTTGTGACCCTGTCAGTCCAAAACTGTCCACAGCTAGTAAATGTCTTTGGGGCTCGTAACGCTGCTCAGAAGTGCTCTGACCCCATTTGAGGTTTAGAAGCCACTACTCTCAAGCTTCAGGCCATAGCATGCACATTTTCTGGTATAAGCAAATTCTTTCCCTGTTTAATTTGCTATTTTGGGATAAGATCCCCTGTGGAGTTTTATAAATAAAATCTAGACAATGCTTCCTCTCTTCTGACTCAAGTTAAAATCAGTGAGGTAACATTTTGGTGAGGTACAAATGACTTAGTATAGTAAATAGCACTCTCCTTTTTCTATGTTCCAGGACAAAAGGTCTATTCTTATTTCCTTTTATGCTCTCATCTTATGGAATTTAGAGTTAAATATATATGAACATCCATAAAAATGCTGATCAGCCTACTTAAGAGTGAATTTGCTGATAAGACAATTAGCTTCTTATATCTTAACAATGTGTATTCTATAGTTTTTGAAAAATATCCCTTCAAAGTCTGCAATATTTAGGCAATGTTCCCTCTTCAAGCCCAGTTATTGCTTCCATATGTTTTATGTTTTTGCTACTATCCTAAAAAACATTAGTTGTTTTGTCAAAAATTGCCCTCCAGTGTGCTTCCCAATCTTTTATTGAAGCAGCTGGTCACAAGCCTGCCAGAGCAACAGTATATATAGGTAGTTAGGTAAGTTTTATGCATTTGTACATAGTAAAAATGGTTACCAACTAGCAACAAAGGCAAGTTCCTAATCCAGAAATATAGTGCAATGCAATGTGGCTGCCAAGTGAAAATTTAACTAAAATTGCAGACAGGACCTGGGAGAACCTATTTGGATAGAAAGAAAAAGAATGAAAATGTTTAGCCATTTGGGGAAAATAGACTTGGTAACTCAGTGAGGGACTGTGCCTCTAACATTGACAGCCTGAAACAGTATAAGATTCCTAACATCAGACATGAGAAAAAGGTGGTAGTAGTTTCAGTGAGTGAAAGGGAGCTAAAACCTATAATTTGACACACAGCCCAACAGCTCCTGTTATACTAGAAGGTCAATCATTTGCTGAGATTGTGGAAATTCTACATAATCAATTATCTCCAAAGCTACCAGTGGTTTCAGAATGTTTTCTCTTGAGCAGACAAAATCAAAAAGAAAAAATAATTTTATTCACATTTGTGGAGTGGCTGAATTAAGAAAGTTAACAGAGCACTTGCAATTAGGAGAAAGATTAAATGATGCAATAAGAAAACTGGTTAGTATTTGATATGCAAAAAAAAGTAATCCAATAACCATAATTGACTGAAGTTGATTTGATCCTCAAACATGTAGGAGAACTTGCTGCTTCAGTGGAGACCGCTACTAAAGATGACAGACTTAAGAGAATTATGAAATCTATGCAACAAATAAAAGCAGGGACAACACAACCTGAAGGCCACTTTAAGATTGTGTTTTCATTTTGAGGAACAGTCTTGCATGCTAGTAGTTGTCTATTTTCAAGGACACATTCTGTAAAAAGTGCAAGAAATTGGGACACAGACAAAAGATATATGTGGTAGCGAGGAGCCCCCACAGGTACCAAGGGGGCTAGGGGTAACCCTGAGCACCCCCGCAGTAAATAAACAGGCCCCCCACACCCTGGTAGACTTACCTCCGGGAGCGGGACCTGAGACAGAGACAGAGCCATGGCCACAGCCGCAGCCACGCGAACCGGCGTTATGCCAGCTCTTCAAACAGCTGATCCATGGGCGGGGCGGCGCCCAGCTGATTGCGGTAGCTGATGCCACTGCCATGGGAAACTTAAAAGCCCAGCCAGAAACCAGCAAGAGAGGAAGGTGGGGAGGAAGTGTGAGCCTGCGAGGAGCATGCAGGTCAGGAGGCCCCAGCAGCTCCACAGGGTATTGAGAACAGCCAAGAACACTGCCCCACTACTAAGGTGGGGGGGGGCAGTGTCAGGCATTAGGCTGGGGACAGACTATCCCCAGCCCAGCAACCTTAAGAGTTTATTGGGAGTGTCCCTCTCCCGTGGAGGGAGAGAAGGATGCTGAGCTTGGGATCAGGGTCTGTGGCTCCAGCAAAAATAACATCTGGGTGACCAGCCAGTGGTCTGAAGCAGACGCCAGACCACCAGAGCAAAGGGGCTCACAGAGATCAGCGGAGCAACTGGCGGAACATCCAAATGGTTGGCAAGTGGACGGGGTGTAGGGGAGGTGGAGCCCCAAAGAACACCACGGCATGAATGTGAGTGCCTCCGTCATCGAGTCACCCGGGAAGAGGAATACCACTGAATGCCTCCTTTCATCCAGTAATGGCAAGTCGTGGCAGGCAAGTTGGGGGGCGCCCCGGTACTCACAGCACCCACTAGAGATGCCACAATATACAAAGACACCACCTTATGAATGCAAGGTACAAAAAAAGAAAAGTAAGACTGTCACCTTACCAAGACAATACCAGAGGATTTCAGATTAATCAGTTTGCATGCAACAACATGGAGCACACAAAAAATATTGTAGCACCTCAAAAACTATTTATCGGAATCTCTGGATTCCTTAACAAATAGAAGAAATACGACTTAACATGGAGCAGATGCAAGAGCTGCTGTTTTTCATAATTTCACTGCAGTATTATCAGAATCTCAGTGCTTTTAAAAATAAACATACGAGGAATCTTTGGCCCCCTAAATATTGTTACTAGGGCTGTGCAAAGCGGGCCCTATTCAATTCGGATTTGGATTACTGTCCCTGATTTGATTCAGCCGAATCCAAATCTGAAGATTTGATGCTGATTTGGAGAATCAGCGATTCAGACACAGACACAGCTTTAAAAGTTTTTTCTACATACCTTGAGGTACCAGCATGGCTTGCGAACACTGCAATGCTGGGCCGTATGGAGTACGGGGGGGCCCTCCACATGGTCAGTGGCAAACCTGGGAGTGGACCAGAAGTACTTCCAGTGCACTTCCAGGTCCACCAGGGAGTGTGCGGAGGGCCCCCCTATATCCCCCCTCCGGCTCAGCAATCATGCCCCCCAACCCAGAAAGCACCAGTAGCCGAGCTGAAGGGACATGCCCCTCCCCCCCCCCCCCGCCTGCACACTCCCCGGCAGACCCAGAAGTGGACTGGATGTGCTTCTGGTCCACTTCCAGGTCTGCTGCCGAGCACACTGGGGAGCCCCCTGCGCTTCTGTGAGACACTCCATGTACCCCAGCATTGCAGCATTCATGAGCCACCTGCTACCTAGAGGTATGTAGAAAAAAACATGTAAAGCTGTGTCTATGTCCAAATCACTGAATCTTTCCAAATCAATTCACAAGGTTCTGATTCAATTAGGAGAGATTAAAGGGTCCTCTGATTTGATTCAGATTTGGAGATTCGGCCACTGAATCAGGCCAGATCAAATCAGGGACCAAAGCTTCACACAGCCCTAATTGTTATGAAGAAGGTAATATTAAGTATATGATGTTTGCAGTAATCTCTGTTATAAAGCAAGAGGGTCTTGTATTACTTGGTAAAAAATAGCTGAGAAAAATACAACTGGATGGGAAATCAAAATGTATCTACAAGCTTAAAAAATTATGAACTTCAGCCCAAAACAATCATTAAATGAACATTTGGGCAAGATGACTGATGTCTTTCAGGAAAGTATCAGAACTTTAGCACATGTGAAAGCAGAAGATAGGGTAGGGTGGCACCTTAGAAACTAACAGAGAGGCCTAAGATTTCACAGGCAATAACTTACTTTGTCAGATGCTAACAACGAAGTAGGTTGTTGTTTGCAAAGGCTCATATCTCCAAACAGTAGCCTCTTCTACCTTCTGCCCAAATTTCAGACTAATACAGCTAACTATCTCTCTGCATAGAAAAGAAAGCAAAAGTCTTCTCTAGTAGTTTTGTTTGGTGGCCGGGAATTGATAAAAATAGTTAAAGTATGCTGAGGTTGCAAGTAAACACCATACATGACTAAATATGTTACATTCTTAGGAGTAGCAAGCCACCGCACAGCCTGACACAGAATTGAACATTTTAAGAGGCATATGTTTTTTAATGCAGTAGACAAGTTAAATGGCCTGAAGTATTCAATATAAATTGAACTAGCTCAGTCCAGATGGTGGAAATGCTACAGCTCTTGTTCGCAAGAAGAGAGCTCCTGAATAGAGTTCCAGATGCTTGTTAAAATAAATGGTATCAAACATGACTGTTCAGCTCCTCACCATCTTGCAACAACTGGATTAATGGGAAAATTTATTTGAACATTCAGACCAGCAATTCGTTATATAACCACAGGTAGAGGTAACTCACAACCAAATACTGTTAATTTTCTATTGGTCTGTAGAGATGTAGTGAAACCCAGATGTACAGAGGGAGATGTGAAAGAGAGAGTGATTAAATACCCATAAATAGGTCACAACCAACTATACAGTTTTTACTTGGGAAAATTGTCTTAATAACAGGCTACCAAGATAAGGGAGGGAAAACTGGAGTGATGATGTCATAGACAAATCATCTGCATCTAGACCTCCCCTCCACCAACTGAGGAGTAGTTCAGATTCAGTTTCTAGAACTGAAATTCCTTACTAAATTTTGTGTGTTTGTGCACACATTTCAGAGGGGGACAAATTAAAATTAAAACAATAGAAATAACTTTTACATTTCACTATTTTAAGCCAATCCTATGATCTTGGGCATTCCAACTTTTGACTTCCAAATGCTTGCGGTCAGCTGTAGTGTACTTGGCACTTTTAATCATCAGAATACTATTAATAAGTACAAGAGTTTGCACTATGCATTCACAAAACATAAATAAGATGGTAAGATGCTAAAGGGAAACCAGGAAGACACAGAAGAAGTTTAAAGAACAAATAGCTAATGATATTAAAAAGTTTTCTGTTTAAAAACACAAGAAGCAAGAAGCCTGTGGAAAGTGGGAAGTCCACAATCAAAAATGATAAGAGGATTGCAGAAAAGCTAACTGACTTTTTTGTGCATCTGTTTTTGCTCAAGAAAGTAACGGCTACCTTGGGGATTTACTCTGTGGGTAGTAAAATTGAGGCACTGTCAAAGATAGAGGTATAAAAAAAGAAGTGTTAAACTAAGTGAAGAAATCAAACCTGACAAATTAACTTGCAATAAATTCCCCAAACCAGTTTGTACTTTGTGGTAGTTTTATAGAAATGATCAAAGAACAAAAAGTAACAAAAATAAAATTTGTTATTAAAAACTGCTACTGTACCAGAGGACAGAATGGTATTCAACTTTGTAGTCATGTTTTTAAAAGATTCTAGTCAGCGTGATCCCTGGAATTGTAGAACAAAGGTTCACTACCAGAAAAATCACTGAGATGATTAAATATAAGAAAAAAAAGCACCCAGATGTGTAATAACAAAAAGGACAAATCAGCAGAGCTTCTGTTGAAGTAAATCATGTCTCCTTAATCTCTAAGAATTGTACGTGGTTTAACAAAATAGAAGATAACAGAGAAATGGTTCGTATAATTTATTTTGACTTTCAAAAGGTTTTTGATAGTGTTCAACACAAGGTTATTAAGGATGCTTAGTTACCACTAAGTCAGTGGGGAAGTTCTGTCAAGGATTCAAAGCTGATTAAGTTATAGGAACCAGAGATGGTTAACTCTCTGGCTACAAGAGGTCAAAAGGGAATGAGTTGGAGCACCATACTGTGATAGATATGCCATTATGTTTCTGGAAGAGCTAAATAGTAAGATGTCAACATTTGTTGATAACATCAAATTATTTAGGTTAGACATTATTAGGAAGGATTATGAGGAACTTCAGGAGCATGTAATAGAACTAGGTAATAAAATGTCAGATTAAATTCAATTTAGGCAAGGACAGAACAAAGAAAATGTAAATCACTTGGACATGCTGGATTCTAAATTAGTTCCAAAGAAAATTGCATGATTCTATATTTGAAAAATAGTACAGCAATAATATAATTGAAGGCAATGGCACAGAATAAGCACAAGGGGAAGTGTTCCTGTGCAGTTGCACGTTCAGTTTACATTTTTGCATTTCCTGATTTCAGAATATACACTGACCTGATTGTGCAAGCTGTTTCAGTTGGGTGCACCCCCATTAGATCAAGAGTACTTGGGACTGGGGTAGTCACAAAGGTCACTTAGCAGCATTCTGGCCCATACCTCCAAACTTAAAGCCATGTCATTTGTTATAACTTACTGTAACATTTTTCCTAAGAAGAAAAGAAAAAGAGAAATCCCAGTTATATTAAGGTTGTAGAGCTTAATGAGCTCCCTCTCCCTTTAGCAAACCAATACATTTAATTAAAAATGTCCTTTATGGTCTCTCAGAATTAAACAGAGAACTGACTACTGCCTAGATAAAGCTTTCAGTGCACAATCAGTTTCTGAATCAAAAACTTTTTGCTTAGAAAACTTTCTACATTTGAAATGTTCCCTGTAGACAATACCCATTATGCTACCTACCTTTAATACTTCATAGAGTCATAGGATTCGACCTCTGGAAAACAAGCTAATAAAAAAGCAAGCTAATAAACATTTCTGATATACATAGTTTTAATTCTTTACAAGGAAGGACAAGGCCTAGTCCTTAATGAAGACTGCAAATGCAAAGACTAAATGCAAAGTGGCATGAACAGAAACCCATCTTACAGGGTTACTTTGAAATAGGAAAACAACATCCTTTTTCAGTTTCCCCAGTTTATAAACACCGTTGAAACAGAGATCAAACATGGAAAAATTTCACATTAAGGACAATATTATTTAATTACAAGTTCCTCCAGAAAACCATGAGGAAATTCTACAGATAATGGCAGGCACAATCTAGCTGGAAAATTTCAGAAAGCTGTCTCTCATAATGAAAATCCTGAAATAATCTTAAATATTGCTGATGCTATCAGGCATCTGCTATAATACCAGGTTGAAAGCCTTATTCTCCATTACACAAAGGACAGTTTACAAACTTAATCTGACTCTAAATTCTGAGAGAGCCTTTAGCAGTAGCCAATTTTAAACACCTATGTAATAGAATAATAAAAACACATCTCTGAATTAGACAAACTTGAAATTACTCAGTTATTAAATGAATAGGTGTTTACAGCTTATGATATTTTATGCAGAAAAAACGTTGCTAAACTACACTATGTCATGCCTGCAAACCACGATAATCTAGGTAGGAGTTCATGGTCAGTAGTACAGCAACATATTACTTTAATGGTATGTGGCTATATCTATATATATTTTTAATATGGGCAAATGTTGAAGGATTTCAAAATTAATTTTAGCTAAACATGAATAATGAAACAGTATAAGATAGTTTTTAAAGCATCAGACAGTTGCTTAAGCATTCTCTTTGAATTCTCTTTTACAATTGTTGGAATATGGGACTCCTTTAAATTGTTCTCCACCTGTCATTTATTATATCAAAATTGTTTGTCACGAGCCTAACAGCTGCAAAGCTTTGCCACTCTCGGCCTCATTGCCCCAACTTTCATATATTTTTTTTTATATTCAGTACATTTAAACTGTTAATATAAAATAAAATACTATAAGGATAAATATCAAAGAAGTGATACAGAATATTCAACTATAAGGCAGTCAAATTTCAGAATGCATGGTGTTTACACTGAGATAATTACAGCAGTACATTCATCAATCAAAACACAAACTTTGTGTGAGAAAATTATAGACACTGTACCTACACTGATCTACTGAGTCATTTTAGATGTTTTCTGTGGGTAATATCCTGAGCCCCAGAAGTCCATAGAAGAAAATGTTTTTCAATTTTTAAGTAGAACAGGAAGATGGTGCACAAGGATTCACACCATCAATGCCCATGACACATTCATTTCTCTCTTGCTGACCTGATTCATCAACAGACAACACAGGACAGGAGAGGAAGTGAGCAAAAATAATAGCAATACTATTAAGTGCTGATCTACGAAAGAACAGAGCCAGAAAGAGAAAAGGACTTGGGCATGGCTAGACTAGAAGAAATGGTTGCCTGCTTGAGAAAAGCAACAAATACAAAATCACAGATAAAAAAAGTTCATAAAGGTAGGGAGAGCCTCTGCTGTTCATAAAATATGGTCCAGGGGTGCTGAATGGGAGCTAGGATCTCTTGATTTAAGAAAGCAAGGGACTACAACATATTAGATTTCCAGGTAGGCAGTAGGTACTCTGCATATTTGCAGCATGGAGCCAAATTCAGATACTGGGAAAACCTGGTATCAAAAAAAAGTGCTCAGAAAAAAACAGGACAGCACACATGGCAGCAGCATATGCCACCCAAAACCAGAGCCTGGATGGCCAGAACCATACTCTGGCTGTCGGCCAGGCTCTGTGCACCCGGGTCACTGCTGTTGGAGCCCCAGGAGGCCTCCAGGACCCCAGGAAGGCTTCTGGGGCCAGCCCAGGTGCTGGCCTCAACCTCCCCTACTGCACCCAGAGCATTTTTCCCCACGTTAACCCCACAAGCAGGGGCATGTGGTTGCTGTGGGGAAAAAAGCAGGGGCACAAATTCATGCCGCTGCTTTCTGCCCGGCACACATGGGTTTTAGAACCAAGAAAACATCCTGAGAGGGGCAAAAGACATGCTGTTGTCAAGGCAACCGAGGGGGAGAAGAGGTACAGATCACCCGTAAAACCTCAGGCAACAATGAAACCTGTAGGATCTCCTCCCACCTCCCAAGAACGGCAGACCCCCAGAAAACTTGTAAACACTTGGCTGTAGGGAGACACACTGTCCTCAGGGCTATACAGACTTATGCAAGTTTTCTGTTGTGTCTTAACTTAACCTAAGTAGTATGTTGTTGCGTCTTTCTTAGCTTAGGCCAAGTTTTCTGTTGTTTCTCTGTCCTATGCTTGAAATTGATAATTGCTGAACCCAATAAAAGCTCTCTTCAGAGAATGGACTATTTTTGTCCCAGCCATTTTCATGATTTCAGTGCCACCACCTAAAGTCTAGCACTAAGTTTAGGTAACAGAAGTCAGCTGGCTCTCTTGTACATTTGTACTCTCTTGGGCTCATCACCCTCTGTAACTCTTAAATCAGTCCAGGGACAGACTGACTACACCATGGAGGGAAGTGTTAGGGCCAGTGTTAATCTGAAGGATCAGACTGAAATGAGGGCCCATTATCCCCCTCTAGCTCTATTCAAAATCAATTCCCTGGAATGCATGAACCAGCCTAGGGCTATAATACCCTGAGCTACTGAATCCCTTATCCCCTCTGAGCCCTGATCCTGAAGCCAAGCTTCTAGGGAGAAAGGCCAGAGCCAACATGGAGGCAGAGATGACATTGGGATCTCACGCATCCTAGAAATTCAGTGTCTGAGGATGGGACCCCCAGGACCTTTGCTAAGAAGAGGAAAGCTCCTAATCTGACAATGAGGTATGGTGCAGAGGAATTTGGTTTCTGTGATGGGATCTTCATCAAATTAATTTTTCCCTCCAAAGTTCCCTTCTGAGGGCTTTGTAGGAAGCTGGGGTCAACTCGGCCATGCATTTAAAGAACTTACCTTTATCCTTCAAGTTTTCAACATGAATGTACAAGTCTTGAATGTACAATGCTTATGTAAGAGAATAATTTGTTTCCTTAATCAAGTTAAAACCGGCCAAAAACCGAAAAGATTGCACTAAATATTTAAAATCTTTTCCTACTCACTCTTAAGTAAATAAAACAAATTCTCTCTCTACCTACCCACAAGAAACCACAAAATAAAAAATGAATTCTGTACAAATTGTTATTCATGGCTGTCAAGCAAATATTACATGCGGAGTAGAAGAATTATGGTTATGACAATATAACACTCAGGTGAAGACCAGTTCCTTGAAAATTTATTTACATGCTGTGTTTAGTAGCCCTGCTGATGTAGAATCAGTTAGTAAGAAATTAACTCCCTGAATGCTGGTTGTAATGGAATCAGGTTGGAAGAAAGTGCCTATATTTCAAAGGTTACCATCCTTCTGTCATGTACAAATAACCAGGATTATTCACAGTGTAAAAAAATAAATGGTTAGCTGTTTACAGGATCAGAGCCTAACACCCCCTCTGCACATTACATTTATGCTATAATAAATGTGTTAATCATGGAATAAATAGCAAGGGTGTTACACATGCACCCAATTTAAGGCACCATAAAATGAACAGCTTCCCATGTAGTCTAGCAGATAGGATTCTGGGTTTTTGACCCAGGCAGCCTGGATCTGACTCCCAATATGGAAAGTTTCAATTTTTTTATGGTCCTCCTTTGAGAAAGGGGTTGAGCTAGATGAACTCTGAGGTCCCTTCCAACCCTAATTTTCTATGCTTTAATGACAAGTCATTCATAAAAATGTTCTACATATAATGTAGGACATTTTAATGTTTGTATGGCACCTTAAATTGAACATGCGGCAGGTCCAGCCCCAGTGCTGACAATCAGCTGATTGTCAGCCTCCACCCTGGACCTGCAGGCACTCAGCTTTTATTTTGCTGGTACAGGGGGAGCTTGGGATCAAAGAAGAGTTGAGACTGGGATCAGATCCCCAATCTCAAAAACACACCTCCTGCCATACACATGTGGCATGAGAGGAGGAACGATCATTGGGACTGGGGATTAGATCCTATGATACCTTTAAATAAATGTATGCCAGGAGCCATAGTGTCTCATATCTTTTTCTAGTGGCTGGCCCATCTAGTGGATGGAGTTACTCCTTCATTTTAAGTGGTAACAGTGTGACCTTTCCATGCTCAATATCGTGAATGAGATCAATCCTAGATGACAACTAATGGTAGTCATTGTTACAGAAGCAACCAAAGAATAGGGAGCAAAGACAAAAAAAAATAGATTTAGATTTCTGTCACATAGTTGTAATGATGAATCAAAGGAGTTACTTCCAGAAATACACGGTTTAAGTGGTGGAAGAATTTGACTGCTGCTTCCACTTTCACTTAACATCTTACCACTAACTAATAAATGACAGTTTTTCCTTAACTTTTCCAAAAGTGCTACAGCTAGCAAACAAGTTATATTACCTTGATGAAAATCTCCAGCAGCATACCATTGGTACAGCTGTCACTGAGATTACTGGTAAGCACTTTAATGAATATTATAATGCTTCTACAGAGCCCTACACATGAAGAATAACTATTCATTTGCAGAACCACTGAAACAATAAATGCATTATATGCAACTGGAAAATATCTTGTTTAAAAACTATCAACTTGAACAAGAAAAAAAGTATTAGCAATTCAAAAACAAGTTGAGTAACACTATATATAAAATTCTAATTTATTCTGACAAATGTTAGGTTAGAAAAAAAAAGCCCACAAAGGAATTGTAAACTAATAAAGAAAGAAATTACATTTGTACATGACAGAAGGATAGTAACCTTTGAAATATAGGCACTTTCTTCCAACCTGTAGAATAAAACTAGTTTCCTTTGGTGAGTCAAATAATAGTGAAAAGTAGTATAACAGAGCAAAGAAGCATTCTCAAGTGAGCCTTACTCAAGGAATCAGGATTTATAGGTTGCATTTCTGCCTTCACACAAGCTCACTCATTTCTTCAGTTTGTCTAATATTAAAACCAGAATAATATCTACCTAGCTCACCAAGGTGTTGTGAGGTTTGCCTAGGTTCTTATTGAGTACTTTGCCATCCATAGATAAAAGGGGCTATAAAAATGCCAGTAATTATTTTTCCACTGGTACTACTGCTCTGTTTTGGAGTTGATATGAATAAATGGACAAGGAATCAAGGTATCCCACAAACTGCAATAAGACTCTTACGTACAATCCCAAACGACTGGTGCCTCCCGAGACTGGGGGGGCACCATTTGTAGGCAGCAGCGTCACCAGCAAGCAGTGACCACCTGCAGACGCTGCTGGTGGCATCAGCAGCGTTGGGGGGGGTCGCGAGCAGCGAGCAGAGACTGCCCACAGATGCCGACGGTGGTGTTGGCAGCAAGGCGGCAGGGTAGCGAGAGGTAAGTGGGGACCACCCGCAGATGCCACAGTGGCTGTAAGCAGCACGTGGTAACCGCCAATGTTGGCAGCAAGAGGTGGGTGGCAAGAGGCGACCACCTACAGAAACAGCAGCGGCAGCCAATCTCAGGGGGGGCACATGCCTCCTGCCCCCCCTATGAGTCGCCTATGCCTACAATAGAAAATTGTAATGAACTCCAATATCTTACTCTCACTGGTAGTTATAACTGCCTTAGAAAGGAGAACGTTTATTACAAGACTCTCCCCTTACGGTGACACTATATTGTTAGTTTATATTGTACTTATAGTAACTGAAATACAAAAATCATCCTCAAATAAATCCCAAACTTTTGCTTACTGTACCAGGTGGGCAGAGTGGGTGGATGATGGCTGGGAGCTGGAGCTGAAACCAGAGTCCCCCATGCTGGGGCAGAAGCATCTGGCTGCAGCTTCCCCCCTGCCCACAGCAGCACTGCAGGAGCAGGAGATGGAGCCACCACTGAAAGTGAAGGAAACTGCTGCATCAGGAGCAGCCATGATGGTAAGCTGTGCACGCTGGCCAGGATCAGACCAGTGGGTGTGGGTGGGAGTGCAGAGTGGGCTGCTCCGGGTGGAAGCAGGCAGGGCTCAGCTCCATATGGAGCCCCGTGGGGGCAGCTATGGACCACACCACCTGGGCAAGCTGTGCTGTACACACTCTCTCCCTTCCCCCCTGCCCCAGCCATCTCCCAGGACCTAGCACCCAGGCAGTCTTGTGCCCCCCCCATGGCAGGGGCGTGCAGGAAGCAAATCACCCGTCCTGCTCCCAAACATCCCCCTGGATGGGGGGTGTACCTCCCATCCTACATAGGGAGTTTTAGTGAATTGTTGCTGACTGGGAGTTACCAGGAAGCTATGAGTTTCCAAATTGGGAGCTATAAACAAGTGGACATCCTCTTCACCCCACAAGGGGACTTACACTGGTGTCCACATAGTTCCACCTGGTCACACGTGGGGAGCAGGTTGGGTTAAGCAGGGAGTTAACCAGTTGTGGAGTAGAAGCTTTGCAATCTATCAGTGGGAGACTACATTTTTCAGTATTTATAGAACAAATAAATGAGCTATTAAATCATCTTACCCTTTTGCATATACACTGTTTTTTAAAACCTCTTTACTGAAACTTCCTATAACTATGGTCTTTTCTAGGAAGATGGTATTTTACCATGCCCTACAGCATAGGTAATATTGTCTCAGAATGTAGCACAAGTGCCTACAGACTCTGGTCAACAAGAATGAAAAATACATTAACTCCATGAAAAGCTATGAGCACTACAAGAGCCTATTTTGGGAGTGATTCATAGGGATACCAAGGATGACAGATGTTATATAAACCACAGAACATTAGGTAAGTAGAATATATTAAATAAAGAACTTGTAAAACTTTGTTGTACATTAAAGTTCACAGCTGGTTCAACATGGGACTTGGGAACCTATAGGCACTGCAGCACTTAATTTGTAAGTATATGACCCTTGAGGTAGAATCCAGAACCCTGCATTAAGCAGCAAGGCTGCCTATGTACTGAATGAGGATAGCTCATTCATTTGGAAGCCAGCTCCACTTCTGTCTCCACTGAAAATATTCAAGGGCAAAAGAGAATGCTTGGGCTTACTGTAAGGAAGATAGACAGATGGTTCCCTTGGACTTTTAAAAAAATGTATACTAACAAAAAACAACAATGAACATTATTTTAATATAAATTGAAAAGTGTAATTCTGTACTTGTAAATTAATTCAACTCAAACCTCTAAGGGAAATTTGCAAAGATATACTCAATAGCAATCTTTTCATTGATGAGTGGAAAGGATCAGCACCTGAAGAAAGCCAAAAACATACATAAGTAAGAGGCCTATTGTATTTAACCCTATTAATATTTAGTGAGTACTTAACTAACTTAACTAATATGTTACTTTTGTATGCTGCTTATACTTTAAGGGCTGTTACCACTCCTTCCTGATGTCATGTATATTCTTTAACCCACATCCTGCCAGGACCCGAGTAGTTTAGCACATCTGAAAAATCTGGACCTTTGAATATTCTTTAAGCCATCACCCGTGCGTTTGCATTGTATTGACTCTTTGTGACTACTCTTACTTGGCTACTGCCATGCACATATGTTTTCTCTCTCATCCTGGAATCAGACTACACAAGCATTAATAAATAAAAATACCATAGAAAAATGTTACCAGACTGAAATGTTTGGGGAGGTATATTAATGTTTTAGAAACTCCCAAGACCTTGAATGAAATTTTTCTTGGAAAAAGAAAAAAAATGTAGGGGAAGGGGAACTAAGGAAAAATATGAACAAGAAGTATCATTCTAGCACATGACACTGGAGGACAGGAGTCAGAACACCTGATTTCTAGTCCCAATGTACCACTGATTCAGGCCCTGATTTTGCAGCGCCGTACACATATTAAAGATCACTGTTTTAAGAATGAGCATAACAATGAGGCCTGAGTGCTTCATCTGAGTTAAATGGAATGTGTTGTATATGATTTTCCAGTTTGGGAAGGGGACAGGGAGTAACATCTTTTACAAATGTTTTTATATTATAACATATCTTATTACAATATAAAATTGAACCAACCTTCATAGAATCATAAAAGTAGGGTTGGAAGGGACCTTGTAGATCTTCAAGTCTGACCCCCTGCCTGGGCAGGAGGAAAACTGGGCTCAAATGACCCCAGCCAGGTAGGCATCGAGCTGCTTCTTAAAGACCCCCAGGGTAGGAGCCAGTACCACGTCCCTTGGAAGTTGGTTCCAGATCCTAGCCGCCCTAACTGTGAAGTAGTTCTTACAGATGTCTAATCTAAACCTATTATCCAACAACTTGTGGCCGTTATTCCTTGTTATCCCAGGGGGTGCTAGGGGAAACAAGGTCTCCCCCAAACCCTTCTGGTCCCCCCTAGTGAGTTTAAGCACTGAAATACATTTTGCAATTCATATTAAAATAATTTTCAGTTTTATTTAGTTTATTATAAAGCAAAGAGAATGTCTTCTAGGTTGTACATCAATTTTAGTTTAAGTTAAACCAAGGGATTTCCTCCCTCTGAAGGCAAAAGAATCCTTGTAATGTGCCTCAATCTTCTGTATTTTAGATCAACATTGTCATATCAATTTTCTTCAGTGCTAAGTTACATTTGCACATCTTTCTATGACCAGAAATGTTAATTAACATTAGATTTTTCTGACCTAAAGCCTATCATTTGCATCAAGGTGAGAATTTTTTTTTTCCGGTGGGGGAAATGGACAGAATGACGCAAAAGCTACTTGAAAGATGAACAAAGCTTATTAGTTTCTCACACTTTGTGTGGATCTGCTAAATTGATTCTAGCTGTGAAACTGAAGGAGTGTAGAATCTGTTCAAAATCTCTATTACATGGAGACTTGGTACAAGAGGAAGTGTGAATCAACAGTGTGCTGCAGCTTAATGTATTTATCATTTTTCTCTCTTAGCTAAAGCATAAAAATCCAGCTCGTCAGAGAGAATATAAACATTAACTCAATACCATTTTGTTTGATTTTAGATTTTATATGATTATCCTAGTATCCAAGTCTCTCTCAGGAATTGGAAAGACAGTGCAATCTTATTTCTTCCTTCCCAACTAGCAGTAGGAAGAAACAACAACCACTTTACGTTTATTGTGTTCATGAAGGAAAGCTAATTCAAAGAGATGAACTGATGACCCAGGTCTAACTGAAGTCAATAGGAGCTGAGTCAGACCAACAAGTCTATTAAGAAAGTGTTTTAGACAGAAACACCAAGTGTTTGAGAAGGGAGAAGGGGCATGTCAATCCAGCTTCTTAGGCCTCTGATGCTTATAATGACTACCCTAATGGCCAACACCCCAGGGACCTCCAAGGCATCCAAGGGTGTGTGTGCGCTACACTTAAATCTTTTGATATCTCATTCTCATATTTCATTCTGTAAAAGCAACAATTTCCAGTCCCCTCACAATAGTAAAATTCATATAGAAATGCTTCACCAGTCCATGTGATGGGTTATTAGTTTATGTCCTTCCTTGCTAACTACTGTACCCATGAAAAACAGCCACAACGCTTCTGCTAGTGCCAGATAAATCACCAGATTAAGTTCCTATTTTATTACAGATAACATAAATGTGGCAAATTAGTAGCATAATATTTGACAGCAATACTCCAAACATGTACATTATGTAACAGTGCTTCCTGCACTGACCAGGGTAATTAGTAGCATTTTTTACAGCTACTATCAATTACATGGATGTCTGGGGGCATAGTCTGTCTAATCCCAGGAAGAACTGGTATCTTCTGTTAATCAGACTTCTTAATGGGATGAAAGCCAGGATATCCTAAGAAGATTCTGTGCTCTTATTTTAGTCTTATAATTACATTAAGTTATATATAGCTGCATCAAGTGGAGTGTTTAACTTGAGCATTTTATGCTTTAGTAATTCATTTAATTATTTGCTCCAGAGTACAAGTAGCATAATACCATATTGATGTATCTGCAGGCATCAAGCTAAGACTGGAACCCCAAGAGCCTGACTTAAATCAATAAAAACAAGAGGAAATAATGGCAATGTTTCCATTCCAGATTTACTTTACCCCACTGTGCGTACTGTAGGTGGGTTAAGCCTCTTGGAGAACTTTTTGCTTTATTCTGCTGTTAATGCAGCTTGTAATTCACATTTTCACACACTTCTAAAAACAATAGAGCCACATAACGATGTACTTTCATTTCAAATGTATCTACTACCTCTTCTCCCATCCGGATAATAATGCAATATTGAATGAGAGTTATTCAGGTCACATTACATTTCTGCAAGGTCACTGCAATCCCAGAAAAGAGGTGAGAATGAATCAGTAAAAGGGATGGAAATGGCATAAACAAGAAACTTCATGGACAATTCCTTTCATATAAATATATAAATAGGTGTCACCACTCTACTACATACACAGCACAGCACCTCAGTAACTATGACTAACCAGCCTGGTGGGGGGCTCCTCATATACAAGAGAAGAGGAGTTCACAGGTAGCCAATTAATCCAGCTTTCTGGCCACTTTAGATTGCTGGGAAAGGGACCCGAATGTGGCCCAGGGTGTCTAGGAACTAAGGAGGAGCAAACATTTATTATAAATATTTGAAATGACACAAAATGTTGGCTCTGTTCAGCAAGCTGAGGATTTCTGAGCATTAATGAAAAAATATCCATTTGACAAATATTAGCAAATGCACGTGATAAAATGTGATGAGGGGGAGATTTCTACATCTCATAAAAACAATCCACCAATGCAAATGGATGATTTACAGTCTCATCATGTCACACGCCCATTTTGAAGCGATTCCTCACTTGATGCTAGCTAGGAACTATTGTTCTCCATCTGGAAAGCCCCTTCTTGCTGAAGTTCCACAAATCAAAAGAAACAAAAATAAGAGAATTGCCCTTTTTCTTTTTCCTGCCTCCCTGCTTGTAGTTATAAGTGTGCTGCCTATTCTCAATTGCTGCTGTTGCTGAGTAAGTTCAGGTTCTACATATTAGGCATGGCTACACAAGATGTTTACTACGGAGCTGACTAATTAATTAGCTCCACAGTAAAGTCTTAGCATCTATATATGCGACCCTATTAGGCCGCAGGAAACTAATAAATGCTGCCATAGGACAGTACTTGTAAACATAAGTACTATTCTACAGCGACATTATTGACTGTGCCACAACACATGTGTAGAAACTGATGGGGCTGGTTGGGACATGAGGATGTTTCAGTGCAGAGGCTGCTTGCTGGCTAGCCCCACACTGGAGCACCCTCATGCCCCAGCCAGCCCCTCCACAGCACGTTGAGCCAGGTCAGAGAAGCTCCCGGCTGACAGGCTGACCCCCAGGGGTCCCTGCCAGCCAGGGCTGCTCTGACCCAGCTAAACATGCTGCAGTTCCAGGCACACATGTAAACAAGGTGCCTGGGAGCAATAAACTCCAGTGCAACTGCGCCAGCGTTTACTGCTTTACATGAATAGCATTTGTAGATAACACCCATCTTCAAAGCACTTATGTTTGCAGCTAGTGCTATTTTCATCCCTTACCCAGTCAAAGCTGCCATTGTTCTTCTGATATCACCATCACATTATGGGTAAGTGAATATCCACAATAAATACAAATATCAGATTCTCCCACAGCCTGTGGATGTGATCCCGCTTGTGTCCTCACTAACTTGGCCATGATAGCTCATATTTCAGCCTTGTCATCTGCAATGCAAATTTTACCAAATATACACATTCCAAAAATAGCAACTCCCTGGAATTCAAAGAGATAAAAATGGGTATAACTGATCAAGTTCTTTTACATGGGAGTTGGATTTGGTCTATAATACACTTGTGAAAATTGAAGAACTCACCACTTCTGACCTGGCAGTGCATGTGTAGATTGAAAAACTGAGTGAGGGTTCTAGAAAAGGAATAAAAAAAGAAAACTGGAGAAGTTGAAGCAAAGGAAGTGCAGCAAATAGAGATGCTCATGAAAAAGCAGTTCTGTTGCTGGGAGGGAATTAGGCCTGAGTGGTGAGGCTGAGGACTGAGCTATCTGCATACATTATCCTCCAACAGTGCTGCTGGAATTCTGCACCCATTCAATATTAAATTTGTACAAAAAGACCCCAGCCGTACCACTCCAATGTAGTCAGGATGCAAAGGAGCCAAACAGGATTAAAGACATAGAACTCCCAATAGTTTCTTGCAGATCAGTGTGAATTTTGGAAGATGAACAGATTTCAAGAGAATTAATTTTGAAGGTAGAAGAGCCTTCTAGTAGATGGACCCAAAAGAAACTCCACAAGTAGGACACTATCTCTGCAGTCCTTCTCTGAGTCTTCTCACAAGAAGGACAACTGGAATGATCATTTTTATATTTAGTTACTGTGTGATACCCCATCAAATCCACATAATGCATTCTTCTTCTTTTATTGTTATTGTTGCTTAGTTTGTGAATGTTCTACAGAAAACAATGTAGCTGGTTCTCTTTGTAAAACAATTTCAGGAGAGATTGATCTGAAAACCAAAATGCCAGATACAAACACTACCAAATTCTGGGAAAAGTTCACATCCAAATTCAAATCTCAATTTTGCAGCTGATTCCCCCTCCTTCCCCTCACTTGTGAGATGCATTTTTACTTCTAGTTGCTAAGCAGCATTACAATAGTAATGATGTGGGCTGGCAATCGTTCCTATGATTTTATATATGATCTAAGCAGGAAAATATGTGCGTAGTTTGATGCTAATGGAAAATGACCTTACAAAGAGATTCCATCTATCCATACAGTATAATCAGTTGATTGATGCTCAGTAGGTAATAAAAAGTGGAATGTTCAATAGGTATCTGTTGGCATTTCAGAGTGGAGGAGGATATATATTACACATGATGTCGCCTGAACACTTTTCCACTAGTGCATCAAAAAGTTTTTGAAGAACTTTTTTCACTTAAAGTTTTCAATGTTACTAAATGTTTAAGACAAATTAAAAAGAAAATAAATGGAGCCAGGCTTTCACCCTTAAGTCAATGATAAAAATCCCATTGACTTCAGCAGGACTATGATTTCACCCTGAGTTTCACATACAGGAATATTTAAATAAAAATCCACCATTGTAGCTGCTTCATTTTTCTCCAGTTGTGGTGGGTGATAGAAATCTTCTGCAGGTTATGCAAAACCATTTTCATATACAAGCTATCATCCAAACACACATATAGGACATCTATGCATGTGCCCTGGGGTGGAGGGTGGGGGGCACTTTAATTAGAGTACCTCTGAGAGCACCCACAGTGTGGTGTGTATTCAGCGTCCTGTACTTCAAAATGGCGGCGGGGGTGCTTTAATTATGTTTGCCCCCACCATCATTTTGAAAAGCGGGGACACTAAATACATGTGATGTGACAGCTTTTGGAGCACGCAAAACAGTATATTCCAGCAGACACAACTGAGTCTGCTCTGACATGAGCTAATTACCACGTCAGAGCAGAAGTCTGTCATGTGTATAGGTGCCCATAGGGCCTCATTTCAAACCCACTGAAGCTAATGGGAATTTTCATATTTACTTCAATGTGCTTTAGATTTGAGTCTCAGCAAACAGCAAAGGATTCAACTTATCCACCGCAATTCAGTATTAGATCTGACCTCTAAGCAGCTGTATTAATTATGGTTTTTATGTAGATGGACTTGGGAAAACAGGAAGCTACACAGACTTGAAACACTGAGGGACAAACATATCCATGATGTTCCCTGGAGTTACACCAGGAAAGAACTCAGTTCCTAGAAGTTACAAACAGAATCTTCTTCTCCCTATGATTGCCTAGCAAGTATTCTTTAGAGAGCCAAGACTAGATCAACAAAAGGATTTATACATCATAACTCGGAGCATTCCAGTGCCTAACTCCTGGAACCCACATCACTTTCTGAAATCCACAGCCCCTAGTAAGCACCTCCATTCCTATATTAAGCACAGAGAAAGTTATGTACATAGGAATGGGAGTCACCAAAGCCTACAAGATTTATTTAATGTACAGAATGAATCTAAGAATAGGTAAAACCAGAATGGTCAACAGAAAGCCACCTTGCTGAGCCACTATGAAGCATAAAAAAAAAAGACCGACCATCAAGGAGTCAGGCGTGTTACCCAAAACTGAGAAAAGGCACAACCCTCTATCAGGACCCCTTGTGTACTTAGACATCTAAGTCAATGCTTCTCATAAAATATAGGGGAGGGGGTGCCACCATTATCCTTCTAAACCCAGTAGCTAGTGGTTGCAACACTTACCTGGGCTGAAGGAAAACCCTTGTTCAAATCTTCCTCTGCCTCAAGGGACTCAAATCCACACCTCTTACATTCTACAAGAGTGCCCTAAAACCCAATGCAAGCTCTCTCAAATCTTCTCTATTGAAGCTGTTCAACCTGGCATGAAATAATGAAATATTCATTGGGTTAGACAGATCAGTGACTCCCTACGGTAGTGGGTAAGATGGAAAAGTAGAAGCATTAAGTCCAATTCCCACTCCAAAGAATCTTTGAGTATTTTATATCAAGTGGAGCAGTTTCAATAGTAGAAACAGACTAAACTTAGAGCACCCTATATCCTGGTACATTCCTGGGGAGGTAGGAGAAGTGGGTTCAGGTCATCTCAGGCAGTGGATGGATTTGAACCTGGGTTTTCTACAGCCCAAATGAGTGCTCTAACCACTAGATCAGGGGTCGCTAATGCTCAGCACGTGTGCTGGGTATGGCACATGAGGCCATTTTCCTCGGCACACGTTTGGGTCGGGGAGGCAGCAGCTGTTTGCAGCCTCCCAGCTGTAGCTGGCCCCAGCTCTGGGTAGCTCAGGGGTGGGCAAAATATGGCCCATGGGCTGGATCCAGCCTGCAAGGCCATTTTATCTGGCCTGTGGGGCCCCTAAAAAATTTAGAAAATTAATATTTATCTGTCTTTGGTTCCTGTAAGAAATGACAGGAACCAGGGGCAGTAGGACCCAGGAGAAGTCTGGTGGGCTCCCGCAACAGCAGGGCCCACCTGGCCCTGCCCCCACAGCTGGAAGTCCCAGCAGGGACCTTGTGGCTGCACTGCATCGGAAACTCGGGTAAGAGGGGGAGGGCAGGGGAGGACCCTTGGCAGGGAAGGAGCCTGGGGAAAAGCAGCCCCTCCCCCACCCCGTTGCCAGCACTCCCTGCTGCAGCCACTCGCAGCCCACACGGGGCTGTCCAGAGCAGGCACAGCCAGCCACAAGCGGGCTGTGAGCAGCTCCAGTGCAGGGTACCAGCCACAGGGTGAGCGAAGGGCCACTTTTCCGACACTCAGCATCAGTTTGTAACCCACCCCCACTGCCAGCCTGGGCCCTGCACCAGGTCCGGGCTCACCTGTCAGGACTGCATACGACGGCAGCAGCTACGGCCCCCCGCTTGCCACACCAGTGTTTGCTGATGCTGCCCACCCAGAGCTCGCATGCTGGGCACCACAGAGGCGGCGGTGGCAAACACTGCCCGGCATGGCAAGCGGCAGGGGCCGCAGCTGCTACCACCATGGGTGAACCTGGACCTGGTGTGGTGCCCAGGGTGCCAGCAGGGGGGTGTTACAATCTGGTGCTGAGCGTGGGAAAAGCCACCCCTCCCCCACCTTGTGGCCAGCGCCCTGCACTGCAGCCACTCGCAGCCGTGTGGGGCTGCCTGTGCCAGCTCAGGACAGCCCCGCGTGGTCTATGAGCGGCAGCAACACGGAGTGCCAGCCATGGGGTGGGGAGGGGCCACTTTTCCCCGTGCTCAGCACCAGCTCGTTCCCTGCTGGGGAGCAGGGGGTCGGGGCTGCATGCTGCCCCCCACCTGTACCATGGGCCTGGGGGGGCACTGGGAGTGAGCGGGTGCATGGGGCCCAAACCGGTGTCCCGGGGCCAGCACCGACAGGGCTCAGAGCAGCATGGCAGAAGTACAGGGGTCCTGGCCTGCAGGGGCTCTATGGAACCAGGCCAGCTCCCCCTCTCCCTGCTGGTGCAACCCAACCCAGCTCCACAGACCCCTCCAGCCTGCGCCCCAGTCTGGGCCCCACTGGTGCTGGCCCTGAGACATTAGTCCCAAGATAGTGACCAGGGGGGGGGGCACCGGTCAAGGTGCAGGGCTACCCATGCAGCCCAAGACAGCTTACCAAAACTGGGTAAGCAACCCTCCACCCAAAATAATTACTGCCCCTGGGGTTGCTGCTCCCAGCAGGGAGCCTGGGCTACTCCCAGTAGGCAGCTGGGCCATTGCAAGCCCTGCTGGGAGCAGCCCGGGCTCTGTGGCTATCAGCAGCTACCCAGAGCCAGGGCTGGCTGCAGCCAGGAGGCTACAAACAGCTGCTGCCTCCCAGCCCTGGCCCCAACGGATGCAGTGCCAGCACTGCTGCCTTCCCGGAGCCCGGGGCTGGGGCAGGAGGGCAGCAGCTGTTTATAGCCTCCTAGATGCAGCCAGCCCCGGCTCTGGGTAGCTGCTGATAGCCACAGAGCCCAGGCTGCTCCCATGGAAGCCCTGCTGCAAGCACCCCGGGCTCTGTGGCTATCACAAACTACCCAGAACCTGGGCCAGCTGAAAACATCTGCTGCCTCTCCATCCCGACCCCAGCTGCTTCCCAGCCCCAGACCCGGCCCCAGGCTCCAGGGAGTCAGCGCATATCGGCAATGCTCCCTGCAGTGCTGCCCTCACCACTTCTGCAAAGCAGCTCTGGAACCCAGCGTGGCAGGGCACAGCAGGGGACACAGAAAGCTGCCTGTTGCCAGCTCCCCACTGCCCTGGCCACAATTCCCCTGCAGGCAGGGGCAGCAGTGAGAGGCACCACCCTGTGCTGCTGCCCACACTGCTCCCGTGCACACAGGGGAAGTGTGGCAGGGCAGTGAGGAGCTTGGAGCAGGCAGCTTTCTGCGCACCCTGCTGTGCCCTGCCATGCCAGGTTCCAGCGCTGCTTTGCAGAAGCGGTGAGGGCAGCACAGCAGGGAGCACTGCCGGTATGTGCTGCCTCCCCAGAGCCTTGGAGCGGGGTCTGGGGCTGGGAGGCGGCTGGGGCCGGGGCTGGTGCCGGGGCAGAGAGGCAGCAGATATTCGCAGCCAGCCCAGGTTCTGGGTAGCTGTTGACAGCCACAGAACCTGGACTGGGGGGCAGGGGTGCTGGGTGGGGGGCAAGGGGCAGCAGGGCTGGGGGGCAGGGGCTTTGGGTGGGAGGCAAAGGGCACAAGCAAGGCATCCTGCCATGTACCCCCTGCCCTCATTTTGTTTTTCTGGCATGCCAGCACTCCGGCACCTTCCAAGGTAGGCATTGTGGGGGTTTTTGGCACTCCAGCCAAAATACGTTGCCTACCCCTGCACTAGATTTTGGATATAGAAATGGGCTTCTGTGTCTTCTTGCATCAGACCTGCTCTAACAATGCCTGCTGGATCAGACCTCTATAGTCAGATAGACAGGAACATGCTTACTTTGTGAATCCAGTGGAGTTTACGTAGAAGTCTTATATAAATCTTGTTTAAAAGAACTTCACTGACTGAAGTGGAGCTGGTCCAGAATAATACTGATATAATTGGGTACAGAAAAACACTTCATGTTTCTTAAGCTCCAGCTCTAATGCAAAAAAAAGTAGTAATGGGAACAAAAGATACATGCAAAACCTAGCAGTCTACTCTTCCCTGAACAGTGGATCAAAGTAAATTTTTGTGGATTTCTTGCTCAGTATAGAAACTTGTTCCATTGGCTTGCATATGCAGGAGGAGAACATAACATTTTAAGTAGTTTCACTGGAGTGGACTGCTGGTGTGTTGTGCTTTATGGAGAGTCCATCTGCTGTTTCTAAAATACTTCTGTAGAAATCAAAAGCAAGAATAATATCTGAGCAGGATTCAAAGAAAAGGAAAACATCATGTACACATCATGTGGGCCCAGTATATACTCCAAAGTCAAGTTTGTGCTAGTTCTCATTAAAGCAACCTTAATCATTTAGTACAATAAATAAAAATCATTCCAAATGTCCACAGTCGCTAATCATAGGCACTCATTAGAAAACATTTGTATAGTGTGTGCAGTGGTGTGTCCACCTACTGCTCTTCTGGGTGTGGAAGTCCTAAGGAGCTACAGTTGTACTGGCCAGCAGACAGAACCCACAGAGCACATCTGTACAGCATGGTGCTTAACTACTGTACGTTGAGACTTCCTGCACAATGTTGCACAAAGTAAAGGGTGGCTAGAGAGGTGAAGCAACAGGGTCTACATCTTTGCAACTCCACTAGATTGGATCACAGGATCTAAGAATAGGATCCTGTGCATTGATCCTATTCTTAGATCCATTCTTCCATTCTGTACCTTAAAGTATGGAACAGAAGTTGCCTACCCACATCCCAGTTTACTCAAAACTAAAAGAGAGACCACTCTGAAGCTACAGAAATTTGTTTCTGAGGTAGAAGTTCCCATGGAGCCTATAGCAGGTGATGATATAATTAAAGATGGCACCCTAAAGACCAAATAAAATTAAGGTTTCTCAAATAACCATAATTCTGAAACTTAACTTTTGCATAGCTGACTTTGCAATCTTGTGTGTGTTATTTATTGATATGACAGATAAGGGTGTTGTGACAATTTGAAAAGTGATAGGTAATGACTAATATACAATATACACAGTATACCTACGATACACTCCATTATGTATACTACCCACTAAATCTTAAATAAACCTGGCAGAATATCTTGAAACTCAAATGAATCTCCCAAAATACTCACCTAATTCAACTTAGTATTTACAGCAGTTGCACATAAGTTGCAAAATGGAAATAAAAAATCAATTCTGATAAATATCTATCAATACAAGCTATACACTGAGATGACTAATGGAATCAAGCATTTCTTCCACATTTGCTCTTAGTATTAAAAATGCTCCGCACCAAATATTTTCATTCCATGATCAAGCAAAAGTTCTTATTGTCTTACTTGGAGTTACAGATGTATATCAGAATACAGGTCTATAAAAAATAGAACACCTCAGTTCTCTGTACACAGTTAAGGTCATTTTCTGCTTTAGGCTTTGTCCTTGTAACCACACTGAAGTCTTTAAAATTGAATGTGTCCAGTTCCCACATCAATACAGATGTAAAGATCTTGATCAATAATTAATGTTACTGGCCTAACTGGTCTCAGATAAATCCAAACCCCATTGATTTTGTTAGGAGTTATAAATGTGTACAAGTATATAATTGTGTCCATCTACCACACTTCTGGGTGTGGAGGTCCTAAGGAGCTGCAGTTGTACTGACCAGCAGACAGAACCTACTGAGCACATCTGTGCAGCATGGTGCTTTACTACTGTATGTGAAGACTTCTTGCACAATGTTGTACAAGGTAAAGGGTGGTTAGAGAGGTGAAGCAAGGGGATCTACATCTTTGTGGCTCTAATAACCATAGCTTTCACAGAGTTCACTAACAGGAGTTACGACAGCCTCATGGCATGTAGACCTACTTCTAGTCACTAACCTGGAAACAGTGTGTAATTGAGGAGAGGCAATTAGGGCCCAGGTACCTCCTTGCCTCACAGGAGTCGCACTGATGATACTCCAGCTCAAGGCTAGGCCAAACTGAGCACACCGTTGGGCAGTTATCATACTGCCCCCTTCGGGGCCACGCACACACACACCACCTCCCTCTCACTGGGGCCCCTACCAGCTCTTACCCAGTCTCTTGCATACTGCCTATGCAGGCCACATTCACTCCGCCCGACTCAAAAGATCCTCGGGTTTTGCTCTCTACCCCTCGGTCAGCCCTGGCACAGTCTTTGGGCCTCTCTCACCTGAACAGGACTGAGCGATTGATCAACTATGGGCCTACTTCACCGCTGGACCCTCACCAGACTACTACTCCCCTCTCTCGGGTCATAACTCCACCCCTTACACTGGGGCCTGGTGTCTTCCACCCCAACAGGTTCAGGTGCTTCTCTCCCTTAAGTGTGCCTGACCTTCACTCGGCCCTTTCCTTAGAGCCCAGGTTCCTCCACCCCTTGGGCTCAGATGCTCCTCTTTGAGCATGCTTAGCCCGCCTCCAGGGTCCAACACCCCATGGGACTCAGGCACTTCTCCTAAGTTTACCTGTCTCCCCCCCTTCTTCACAACTCTCTATTTAACCCACCCACCTCTGTAACCTATCCCAGCAGGGTACGGTTTCAGGTCACGTCCAGGAGCAATGAGGCCTCCTCATTCCCCACAGCTTCTCCCTTACCTCCAAGTTGTTCCTGGAGCCGGAGCTCAGCAGGGAGATGTTTCTTCCTTGCTGGCTGGTCTCAAACTGCTCTCTACTCTCTCAGAGCTGGGCCCTAAAGTGGCTGCCCTCATCAGTCACCTGGCAGCTCCCTTCTCCAGCCCTTAAGGTGACTGTAACAGGGTCTCTGGCTGGAGACCTGTTACTTGGATGAACACCTGGACACCGTTAGTGACGACACCCAGTCAGGTGGGGAGAATTCTCCACCTAGCTCAGGATTGGCCAACAGACTAAAGATCCCAGAAACAGAAGCAGAGGCAAGACCTGGGGAGAATGCCTTTGGGGATTGGAAGACCGGCAGAATGGCAGGGAATGGATACTTACCCAAACACGTAGCCTCAGCAGTGAGTTCAGAGGAGCCGAGACTCCGTGATGTGGTCTGGTGGGAACCCTGTGACCAAAGGAGGGTCTCAGCTTGGGAGAGACCAGTGCTGGCTGCGAGCAACAGCTGGAGATGCTCCCAACTCCAAGCAGTGGAGCAGGAAACAGGGCGTGATGAGCTCAGCCACTTACGGGTCAATTACTGGCAGGAAGCGGCAATGCAAGGTGAAAAGAGACAAAAGGTGGGGAGAATTCCTGAGAACAAGGGAGGCTGAGCCCAGACTGTACCGGCCAGCCCAGCAAACTTGGAAGGATACCTGAGGAAAGGGGCTGCCCTGGCAGAGATGCCAGCGACAGGGCAAAGATACAGTAACCGCGCCTCACTAATGAGTTAATTAGCGACGCAGAGTGCCAGTGGCTACTTACCTTGAGGTTCTTGGGAGCAGGGATCATCCCTGGAGCTCATGACCAGTTTTGCAAGAAGGTTAATGAGGCTGTTGCCTGCAACTCAAGCTGCTGTAAAAGAAAAGGGAATTAAAAATCAGTGGAGTGACTTGACGTGTGTGGGGAAGTTATTCCACGAATACCGACAGTAACACTATACCAATCTCCTTCCTCCCCACATAAGATCAAATTTGTGGCAGGTGAGTACAAGAGGAAATGGGCGGTATTGCACAATTCCAGCAACAGTGACAGACACCCAAAAGGGTGCTCTGTCAGCTTCACTGAATGTGTTTTATTTTAAAACGCACCACTGCCATTTTTAAAGCAGAGACACGGTAGGCCGCTGATACACGTGACACAGAAGGCTGCGGGAGCACTTCAATTTCTGTGCTCCAGCACACCTGATTAATCGAATCTGCTCCAATGTGAATTTCCAGCATGTCTCAGCAGGCTCTGCGCACATGTATAGGAGGCCCTATGTGCTTCTGCCCAGGACACAGACCTGCTCTGCTGTGCTTCTGCTGAGAAGTGGTCCTTCCCTACACAACTCCACCAAGAGCCACTAGTGTATAACAAGCTATATATTCAGTCACTGAGGCAGAATTGAGTCCTATAGGTACACAGTGAAGAAATACTAACCCAAGTAAAAAACTTATTGTTACAAATCAACTAAGGTATATACTGGGCGCAATTACACAAGACACTTAATGCGAAGCAACCTAACAACACTGCACAGTAGCATACCAGGCAAAAACCATGCCAATATGCTACTGCGTAATAGCATTAGGTTACTGCGCAGTAAGCATCACAAAAAAATGTGCACCAGCACTACTGCGCAGTAACTGTAGTTACTGTGCATTTAGTTAGTACTTCATTAAGCAAGTAACTGCTGTGCATTAATAAATGTGTAGATGCATTCACAGATTCTCAATTTCAAAACTTGGATTTGTATAAAACTGTGACAGGATAGCACCCAAGGGCTGCTGCAATCCTGCCTGTCTCCTGCTCCAGCCTCCCAGGGAGCTCCAACCTACCCTGCTTCCTCATCTGCCACACCTCAATGTTAAAAGGTAATAAGGGGAAGCTGCCCCCAGAGGCTGGTGAGCCTAGGGTGCTCTCTCTCTCTCTGCTCATTTCCTCAGGCCCTCCTTGCTTTAAGGGCTAAATTCATGGCCTCTTTCTGACCCTACAGCCACACCCATGCCTCACAGATGTTACTCTGTCCACAGTTCTGTCCTTTTGTATAGGCCTCAGCCCTCTTGGCTTTGGCCCCCCTTTTCTCGGGCTTCAGGCTTTCAGCCTTGTCCCACTGGTTTGGACCCAGCTCTCTCAGCCTCAGCCCTTTCTGTATCTCTGGGTCCCTTTGTCCCCCCATGCTTCGCCTATGCCTCTGGGTCCCTGATCCCAGGCTAAGCTGTCTGTTATTGAGTGACCATCAGGCACCCCTCCATAGCCTTCATACCTCCCCTATTAGCCATTTCCGGTCCGCCAGTCTCAAGCTTAAATCATAACATAAGCACAAGCCACAGCTTCACAACTAAAGTGGGTTGTGGCCTCACTAAAGCCATATGCTCCCCTTAGCTCTCTCCTGGCAGCTCCAGGGAACAGCTCAGGTGCCTGCCAGTATCTGCTGCAGGCATCTCACTCAGGAGCTCCCCCCTCTGCAGCATGCCAGGCCAAACATCCTGCTCTGTCTCAGGTCCTGGGCTTGTATGCCTAGAAGCCTTGCCCCCTTTCTGCCATATGCCTTCCCCAGCCCCACACAGGGCTTTTCCCTGTTAATTAAGAGCTAGCCTGTCCTCCTGCAGCTGCAGTCCCACACAGCTCGCTTAACCTGCTGCATCCTCTTAAAGCAGGAGTGGGCAAAATAAGACTTATGGGATGGATCCAGCCCACGAACGGACTTTGTCCAGCCTGCAGCAGGTCCCTTGGTCCCACCTAGCCCGGGTGCCATCCTGCCCGTGGCATGTCCTGCCACCATCTAAGCATGCAGTGGGGCTGGGGCAGCTCCACAGCTCCACTGCCTTTCTAGGTAGCCCAAGTGGCAGCAGCTCCTTCTGGTTGTTGCTGCTGCTGGCCCCAGCCCTGTGGTACTGGCAGGGACTGTGCTCACAGTACCAACCTGGCCCACCCCGCACCTACTCTGGACTCGGCCCGGCAGAGCAAACCAGGCCAGATCAGCTGGAACCCATGTGCACAGCCCCACCCCAGGCTGCCCCACGCCTGCTCCGGACTCGCTTGCCCACACTCTGCAGCGGCAGCAGTGGCACCTGGGAAGAAGCTGCTGCTCTGCATGGGGGAAAACCCTCCCCTTCACTGCTGCTGGACTCTTCCTGCTGCAGCAACCTGGATCCCACACCTGGGCTGTCCTGCAGCTCCTCTGTACTGCCCCCACTGCCCTACTGGGCAGGCCAGAGGCAGCAGCAGTGGCAGCAGCAGAGAGGAGCAGCAGGGCAGATCGGGCATGGACTTTGGGCAGCTGCACCAAGAAGGGCCAGGCATCATCGAGGTTGAGGGGCCACTTTTCCCCCAGGCCCAGCAACAGCTTCTGCCTGGTCGCTGCCACTGCTCATCATGGACAGGCAGTCCAGAACAGGCAAGGGGCAGGCCGGGGCAGGGCTGTGCATGAGGGTTCCAGCCGGTCCGGAGCTGGTCCGCTCCACCAGCCGAGTCCAGAGCAGGCTCGGGGCAGGCTGGGGTTGAGGCTGTGCATGCAGGTCCCCACCAGTACCCTGGCTGGGGCCAGTAGCAGTGGCAGCCAGGAGCCACCACCACCACCTGACCTGCCTCATAAGGCAGGATGAGCTGGGGGCTGGGATGGGGCTGTGCGTTGTTGGCACATGGGCTCCCTGCTGCTGTGAGGATGGGGGGGGGGTGCTGACCGGCTTGCAACAGCTCCCCAGAACTACCTACATGGCCCACAGGCCCAAATAATTGCTCACCCCATCTTAAAGGGACAGGAGCCCCCTGGCTCCCTGCTACAGTCCCCTCTCCTCCTCTTCCATTATACCTAAGTAATAGGGTTTAGGCCCCCAGTTACAGGAACATATCTCCATTCTTTCTGCATAGCACCTACTGGCCATTTTCAGAGCAAGACATGAAAATTGTTCTTAGCAAACCCCAAACTAAAATTAATTAGGTTTTGTAACAATCTTCAGACAAGACAGATTTGCTGAGACTCATTAGGGTTTGAGATATTTTCCCCAGTTGCAGGCAAGTCTGAACTATAGATGTGATTTTCATGCAAACCCAGGTGAAGTGCTGTGCTTGTCTTTTACATGCAGTGAAAGAGGAACATAGAAAGTGAAATCCTGCATATATCAAGCCTGAAGAAAATGTCTGATGAAGCCATGAAAAGCAAAAAATTGCTGAACTTCATATAAATCCAACTACTTTTGGAGCTCTTTACAACATTCAAAATTAATGCAGCTGGATCAATCCACTGGATCAGTTTTTAATATTTTTAATGTTGTTACCAAAAAATAAAAATTGATTGCTGTCATGCATTAGCAGTTTCTAAGTATTTTAACAGTTAAATGATGAGACAGATATAGGATGCAATAGTATTTGTTATCATTAATAATATTAATGTAAATTTCACTGAACATTTTTCTAGTGATCCTCAATTAGAGTAAAGATGAATAAAAGAGCATATTTAATTAACTATAAGTTTTTCTATGGTCAAAAGTATTTATCATTACCAGCCTCAATCAAACAATTTATGAAATTTTTGTCAACTTTTACAAGTAGAAGATGATATAATGACTACCCTACTATTTATTTGCTTCCACTTTTAAAATAAGAGGTAAAAATAGCTGAGCTGGAAAGCATGCTGAGTCTTTTGAAGATAGCCACTAGAGATTATCTTTTAATTTGTATGTGTGCAGTGCTTAACACAAAAGGGGTGCTGATCCCTGACTGGGATTTCAGGGTACTATCATATTACAAATAATAATAATAATAATGTTAATATCCAAACAGCTGACAGTAATGTGAGCTGCAATGTGGGTAACTCACATTTATCTGCAGAGCTGCAAATATCCCTTCAAGCAAAAACAATTTATCCTCTTGGAACAAAGCACACATATTGTTAGACAGCTAATACCCCACTTGACAAATTACAAAACAAAGAATAAGAAGTACATATTTATTCTAAATCTTATATTGCTGGCATGGCTTATATGGCAGCACTTAAAACCTCAGCCGACTAGAAGTCTAGTAGTTTAACTTCCTCACACATATTTGAGCTTTCTACTCAATGCTGGTTTGTAATAGAAAGTTAAATCTCCCAAGACACTTCAGAGTTAATAGCATAAACATCCTAACAAATTTACTTCCTCAAGGAGAAAAAAAATGAAAGCTATGTGCAAACAACATAATAGCTGCTCCATTTACTTACTGCCAGTATCTATCTTGCTACTTTGTAAAGCATTTTGAGGAAACCTTGGATATGAAGGGGATTACATAAACTCCTATTTGATTTTATTGTGCATAGCTTGTTTGCCATCTAGCGGAGAGGAGAGATAAAATACATCAAGAAAGATCTATGCTTCTGGGGATGCTAGTTTAACAGGGTGGAATTGCCAACAGAACAGCATGTGCAGTAGTCGAGACAGCAGCCACAAGTCTGACCTGCCACCATGTGTCAGGCCCAGGCAAGTGAAACATTTGAAGAATGTTTTATGCAAGTCCATACAGTACTGGTATCTTGTAGGTAAATGCACTCTCATTTTCTTCCTGTCTGAAAAACATGGAGAACTCAGCAACTTTTCATGTTTCCTTTACTTAATCTTCATAATCCAGTATATGGGAGAACACTGAGGCATCACCAATAAAGTGCCCAAAAGCTGAGTGAAACAGACTAAAGAGTCTCTGGACCAAAAAAGAAAAATTACGATTTCTGAGCTACAAAGTCACAGAAGCACCACCCCATTTAAAAGATATGTGGGAAGAAATACTAAAAATATTCAAAACATACTGTTCAAAAGCTTAGAAAAAGAAAAAATTGTTTAAAAAAAGTAGTTTAGATGAAAAAATCAAAAACAATCAAATTGATAGTGTCTCTTCAACTTCTAATTTGAAGAATTCTATACTGGTAATAGCTATTGGCTATCACTTCATATTATGAATTAACATGATTTGCACATTTTTTTTCTTAATTGAGCTAAATCTCTACTAATGACCATAGAGAATGATATAGGCCGCAGCTGTCTCTGTCATGCATATGCAATAGGTGCTTAGCAGCTATTTATGTAATTACTAACAGTCAAATTTAGCTGTGTAAAGGACATGTGAAAGATTTAATGATGATCTGAAATTAATGGATCATTACAGAATGTGTAAATAGTTTTTCAAATGTATATTCATATATACAATTGGCATAGGGTGCTTTCAGAAAATAGGCATCAAACTTAACGAGTTTATAGGAACTCCATAAATATCTCCAGCAGAGTAGAATCAAATTATTTTTGAAGACATGGATACTAGCATTGGCTCATTACGCTGCCAAAACCATGGCATGCTGAGAGAGGCATAAGGAAGCTTTCACAGCTGCTCTTGCAACATCTGTGACAAAGTATCTCTACAGCCAGCCTGTTGAAATTTACCAAGTTCAGGGGGACTTCTCTAAATATATATACAGTAATACAAAAAGGGTCTGGCCATGTCAGGAAGTAAATGGTAGAGTTAATTACAGTTCATTCCCTTGATCCAGATCCTACAACTGTATGCGAAAGACACTTTTGCACATGTAAAAGGCTAGAGGGCATGAAGAGAGGCAGGAGCAAAGGGTTAGGGGAAAGTTTATTTCTATATAAGGTAGAGTGTTGGAATTCTAATACCAGGATATGCATCAAGCTTGGAAGAGTCCTGCTGTTGAGGAGCAAGTTGGTTAGGAAAGTAGTAGAAAGCTGAGAAGACAATCAAGCCGCAAACCAAGTGAGAAACGATAACGTCTCTTAATATACTGTAATGAGCTTCCTTCCCCCGTCAGCTGAGTTGCAGTGGTTTCAGTTTAAAGGATAGGCTGAAGGAAAAGGACTGAAACTATTCTTTTGCTTAGGGATGGTACTTATTAAATTTAGGGGAAGCAGGTGCTCCTTTCTTCAGGATCTAGGAGCACTAAACTTTGTTAGACCAGTGATGTTTCAGCTTTTGACCCCACAGGCCTGATGGGAAGTGCAAGGCCAGTCCCCAGGCTGGACTGAGTCCCACAAGCCAGGATCAGGCCCCACATACCGAGATAGGACCAGGTCCTGGGGCCTGGTGTCACCTCTGCCTAGCCCCAGATGCCTGGATAAGACTGGGCCCTGGAGCCCAGCACTTCCAGCATGTGCCAGGATTGGACCCTGGGGCCTGGTGCTGCCACTGGATGCTGAGATTGGCTCCTGGAAGCCCACACTGCCTCCATCTGGCCCCACACACCAGGATCAAGCATCTGATCTAGTGCACAAGGCCCAGGCTCCCCCCAGAACCCAAAATTTGACAGAAGGAGAATGGTGCCACTACTGGCCCACCGTCAAATTTCTGGATCCGTGGGGAGCCCCACAGGCCAGACATGGCCTACGGGCCAGGGGCTGGGCACCCTTGTGTTAGACTTTTAGAAAAAATGGTCTGGTCTTATTCCTTCTGAAACCCCAATGTTACAACATGATTTTACACCGTGTTTATAAATATTGTATAAAGATTCCAAATAAGAAAATGATTTTTATAAAACAATCTCTGACTCTGGATTCTTTAATCTAGCTGATATTTGGGGCCTGATTTTCAGCAGGCCAGAGAACCTATAACTCCAACTTAAATCAGTAGGAGCTGCGAGCTTTCAACATTTCTAAAAATCAGGCCAAAGGTATGTGAATGTGGGCACTCACAAACTGTTACTCAAAATCAGAAGCCACTTTTGAAAAATATTCCTTAAATGAACAAGGGAATGGAACTGCCTGTTCTCATATTTGTATAAAGGGAATAGTCATAAAGGCAGTGGTTCTCAATCTTCTCAGCCCCAACATATCCCTTGTTAGAATTAAGGCACCTCTCAAAAAATGCCAGCTCTTAGTTTTCATTTGTTTTTTGACTACAGAAAAATAATAAAGCAATTCTTCTGTTGCATGGAACTCAGAAAGACCATAACAGGTCAGAATGCTTTTAACACTATGGCTTCCCATTTGAAATCTCTTAGTTTTCCTTATAAATCGTTTGCACATCTAACCATGCTACTATTGCATAGCAAGCTACAGCACCTTTGAAAGGCTCTCCAGGCAACCTGGTGGAGAATCACTGCATTAAGGACTTGATTCTGCAAGTAGGGAACATTTTGCCCTGATCTAACAAAAAGCACTTCTGTCCATGACTAATATTAAGTCCCACGTGACAACTCACAAAAAGTACCTTGCAAACAGTACTTATTCTTACTTAATTTGGTGCAAATCAGGATTAACTCCAATTCATAGAACCATAGAAAATTAGGGTTAAAAGAGACCTCAGGAGATCATCTAGTCCAACCCCCTGCTCAAAGCAGGATCATCCCCCTCTATATCATCCCTGGCAGGGCTTTGCCTACCCAGGTCTTAAAAATTTCTAAGGAGAGAGATTTCACAACCTCTCTGGGTAGCCTGTTCCAGTGCTTTACTACCCTCCTAGTAACAAAGATTTTCCTAATATCTAACCTAAACTCCCCTTGCTGTAACTTGTCAAAGGGCATCACTGACGTAAAACTAGGGTGAAATCTAAAGGCCAACATTATTGCTATAACAAAGCTCTACTGTCAAGTTCAGCTGATGATTTCTGAAAAGACCCTGCTGTGTAAATTTGGGATTTTCTGACACATAGCCTGTAAATATATAATTAAAGCAGGCTGTCAGATTTCAGGAAAGGGTTTTTATGTTGTTCCCTAAAACACAAGGACGGTTAACTTACTCAGAACAATGCTTCAGTGTATTATAAAGGCCACAGGTATTTATAGTACCTCAAAAATAGAACAGAAGGATATTGTCAACTTTTCAAATGTTGTATATACAAATAATGTTCGTAAGACCTGAGATAAAGTTTTCCTCACCGCTGTGCATGAAAAGGAAAATAGCATGTAAGAACTGTTAACACCTAATATTAAAAATATATTTTTCCAATAGAAAGTAACATAAAACATGTTGGTTTTGTAAGTTGTTACTATACTCTCAACAAGATTCTAAATACCTGGAATAAACATGGTTTAGTGTTTCTGTTGCTAAGATTGTACAACTTTAATCGAGAGAACATTTCAACTATCCAAAATATTTATTACCATTTCTTCTTACTTTGTGCATTAATGGATTAACAGAAATATTGTTATCCAATTTAAGAGTTCTCCCCTACCAGCTATTTTTCCCATGTAGGTATTCCTTACCTTTAAAAAGGTTTTGATCCTTTTTGACCACTCTGTAAATGGTGTTGTTTATTTTGTTAAAGCACTACCTTCATTCCTCTTATTTTTATCATTCTGAAAATATTTTTTAAAAAGAAAGTACATTAGATTTTTATCTTCTTCAAAGATTATAAATTCAAGCAGAAAAAACCCAAACAAACGATTATATGAAGACTACAGACACTACTGTGATGATCGCAATGCAAGACCAGTGTAAAAGACCAACTTCAATAAGGTCTCTAAAAATGTAGCAGGGACTTTGTAGAAATGAATATACTGAATAAACATCTAAAGTTTTGAGCCATGGTGCCCAAAGCTAGCACTTTGCTCTCTGTGGCATTCATTGACATTTTTAATCACTGAACTACAATGCAATCTAGTGGTGAATGTAAGAACAGAATAGCCAAAGGGAATGCTTTACTATTTGACTGCATTTCATCTGGATAGCAGTGCCTTCATTATTCAACAGACTTATTGAGGTTGCACTTGGAATCATAACATTTTAAAAGCCCATGCCACATGTAAATATAAAAACACATTTTCTTATTCTAATTCTGCCCGCATAAATTATCCTTGTAGTTCCTATTGGCCATAGTATACTGTATTGAACATCCTAAACTTCTGTATAGTGTGGCTGTCAGATGTGGATTGCTATCTTTTATGCTAAAAGTAGTTGCACTTCAGGCTTTAAAACCCCTTGCACTGTCAGAGTAGCGTAAATGGACTTTAGCATAAATTAGTACTGCTAAATGTAAATACCAGGGCTCTATCATACCAACCAGTCAGCTAAAGGTTCACACTGGCCCCACAATTCATAAGGACAGCATGGCAAGACTATTCTACACTCCTTTATGTGATGTAGCACATTTCCTGAAATGTACCTGTTGACCAGTATGAGGGAAGGAACCCATGGCCTCTTCTCCTCTACAGCTTTCTTTGGATGTCTTGCTCTCAAAGATTGGCGGCTTGTGATTTCTTACCGTGGAGAGATGCTAAGTAGGGTGTCTTTTAATTGTTTAAGCTACCTTGATGATCAATAGAGTATCTGGGCAGAATTTGATTCTCCAGTTGTAAAATAGTTTGGAATCTAGATAAAAGATATTAAGAGAGACAGAAACAAGCATCCTGATTCTTTATTCCTTATTTGCACAAATAGCCTTATTAAGTTCAATTGGACTAAGAACCACTCAGTATGGATAGAAACTGCTGGACTGGATCTCAGGTTATTAATTATCAGGTGATTCCTATAGTAATCAATTTACTTTCCCATCAGTCATACAGTAAATAACAGTGTTTTTTTAATAGGGGAGGGTATGTCCCAAACGCCTTCCTCTGTTCCTGTCGACTTTAGTTGCATTCAAGATAGTGTCATCGCAGCTATTTTTTTCCCAAGCCGGAAGAGCATAGGTTTAAAAGCACAAACACCTTGCCATGCTTGAACACAATTCATTTTACAACTACTGAAACCTGATAACAGCTTCCTCCCGGGTTAGAGTCCAACATTTGCATTTCTGTTCTAAGTCCAGTTTTCATTGCATGCCTTCTGCGATCTCTCACAACAAACTGAAAGAGAAAAAAGGCAACTTAGGAGAGGGAAACCCAACACTTACGGAGGTAGAAATTAGAAACCTTTTAACAAGTTTACCTTCATTCAAATAAGACCTTAGATTTGAAGACAAATATTCTCTAAATAGGAAGACTTTTTTCTGAATGCCAATAGTGACTGAGGAGAGGCTTATAATGGGTCGGACGGAGCGTGTAGCCTGAGTAAGCATTGGAGGCCTAAAGAAAGATTTTCAAAATCAAGAAAGGTACTCTCAATTCACATTGCCCCTAATTCAGGGGGGAGCAAAATGTGGCCCGGGGGCTGGATGTGGTCTGAGGGGGCCCCTAAAAAATTTAGAAAATTAATATTAATCTGCCCTGGGCTGCCTGTCTTGCAGCCCTCAATGGCTTGCCAAAACTCAGTAAGCGGCCCTCTGCCCCAAATCATTGCCCGCCCCTGTTTGGAAGGAGTCCTGAATTTAAAGCAGGATGGTGAGTTTTGCCACTGTGGTAATGCATCCGTCAGAAGAAAGGAAAAGAAAGAAATGCAAACTGCTAAGAGACATTCTGTTATAGAAGTGACGGGATCTGATGCGTGAGCCCAAAAATTACACCATCAGTTATGCCACATGTGTACTGCAGGACCTGTGATTTTGGGAATCAGATATCAGACTCCAGTTGCACCCTACTTGCCATGATCCTGGGCTTGGTCTGCAACAGCAAAGGTGCCTTATGATCAGTTGTCAGCTGGTTCTGGGAACCCAAAGGACTAGCTGGAGCCCCTGGAGCCAGATGACAATCAGCTGATGGTTACCTAGCAGAGACTGCACTGAGGTCTGTGCTTCAGTGTGGTCCCAATCCTGCCAGGGCTCGTCAGCTGGCAACGACTGCACCGGGGGCCATTTGGACCCAAGTTCATTTTAAGACACAATGAAACCAGCCACAAAATGATTACAGTGCAACATCTGCCAGAGTCCTCATGGCCAGCTCTTCCAGCGGCGTCCGGCAGCACAGCTCCGGGACGACTATGCTCACGGACACCAGCCAGGGACCTGCCCCATGGACTAGATCGGCGGTTCCCAACCTTTTTTTCCACACCCCACTGGTGGGAGCGGAGCGTGGCAGTGGTCCAGGGGCAAGGGAGCTCCTGGCACACAGTACGGCTCCCCTTTTCTGTGTGGCACTGCCAGCATTGCCCCGTGAGCCTCATTCGGGTCGCAACCTGGGGTTGGGAACCACTGGACTAGATAAAGCAAAAGGGCTGCTAGTTATGGCACCTACATTATTACTACCTAGCCTGGCTCACAGCTCACGTGGACTCGTTCCTTTCATAGTTGTTGTTAGGAGCTGGAAGGGACCTTACAAGATCATCAGGTCCAGCCCGCCAAGTAGGCATGATCGGCCGCGGGGGAACCCCCTCCCTGCACAGCAAGACTGGCTGTGATCATCCCCTTCCTGGACAGTGAGAGTGGCTACGGGGACCCCCCCCCCCCTCCATAGTGCAATCAACTGCAGGGGAACCCCCCCGGATCGGCTGCAGGGGGAGCCCCCTCCCTGCACAGCAAGACTGCCTGTGATCATCCCCTTCCTGGGCGGTAAGAGTGGCTACGGGGACCACCCCCCATAGCGCAATCGACTGCAGGGGAACCCCCCTGGATCGGCTGCAGGGGGAGCCCCCGATTGCTGACCCCCCGAGGCACCAGTTGCCCCTATGGCCATCATAGAGGACATTCCAGTTTTCTGCTACTCTGTCCTCTATTGAAACGAAACCCAACGCCTTTATATCCTCCGTTTTTCTGTTCAGAGTGTCTTGATGCTCGGGCAGCCATCATAGACGGCAGTCCCGTTGTCCTCTGTCCTCTATGGCTATGAAACCGGATGCCTTTATTTCTTGAAGAGAAAAACAGAGGCCATTAAGGCGTCCGGTTTTGTATTGATAGAGAACAGAAGACAACCAGACTGTGCTTGGGGTGTTTATTTCTTGAAGAGAAAAACAGAGGACATAAACAGCCCAAGCACAGTCCGGTTGTCGTCTATCGATACGAAACCAGATGCCTTTATGTCTTCTGTTTTTCTCTTCAAGAAATAAGCACCTCAAGCACAGTCCGGTTGTCCTCTGTTCTCTATCAATACAAAACCGGGCACCTTTATATCCTCTGTTTTTCTCTTCAAGGGAAAAACAGGCCATAACGGCGTCAGGTTTCGTATCCAGAGGACAAGGGGACTGTCCTCTACGATGGCCGCCCGAGCATCAGGACATGTTGAGGAGAAAAACAGAGGCCATAAAGGCGCCGGGTTTCGTTATCCACAGAGGACAACGGCATCGAGCCGCTTTCCGACGATCGCCGCAGGGGTGGGCTGCTCCAGACCCTCCAGTTGTCAAGAAGTTTCTCCTCCCTTGCTGTGCACACACCGACTCCGACCTGCCGAGCCGGCCGTTACCAGAGCACGGGCCCGCCCCTGAGGCCCGGCCCTGGCAGGCCTGTGGAGGCGGCGGCGGGGACTGCCCGCGGCCCACGGCTGACGGGACGCCCCGCCCGACCCGCCCCGCGAGGCGCCGAGCGCAGGCCCCGCCCCGGGGCGGTCCGTCCGTCCGTCCGTCTGTCGGTGGGGCCGGGCCGGCCGGTTTCACAAGTTTGACAGTTCGGGCGAGGGCAGCAGCGCGGGGCCGGCAGCGCCGCCGCCATGTCCCGGGCGCCCGAGGAGGTGAGCCGCCTCACCGAGAGCACCTACAAGGTGAGTTTGCCCCGTGTAGACAGCCCCTCCGCCGGCCGCGCTGGGGCAGCCCCGGGACCGCGGCTCGCACGAGCAGAGAGCGGCTGGCAGCTCCCCCAACCCCCCCCGGAGCCAGGGAGTGTTAGTCCTGGTCCTGCCCGGCGAGACGAGGAGAGGCTGTTTTTTTCCACGGGTTTGAAAACTTTTCCTGGATGTTTATTCATCGTGGACCCCCCACCGCAGGCAGCGAGCGCGTGCCGGGCTCTTCGGGGAGATGCGGTGTCTTTTACTCGTGAGGGGGAAAGTCCTTAGGAAGCTTTCGGGCGCCTGAAGTATTTTTAATTCATTTTTGTTTTGTTACTCTTACCACTGGCAAGTCACCCAGGTGATTTGGTGTCGTGTTGTCTCGGCTTTAAAAAAAAAAAAAAAAACCAAGAAGTAATTTGGACAAAGTATGGACTCCTGGGAGGAGTATCGGGTTATTTGTGTGTAAATAGAGACAGGACGAGCTAGATAAATTGCAGAAGAGCGAGCGTCTGACACAGCGTCTTGTGTATATGACCTAACAGTTCCTATCAGGGTCAAATCAGCAAACCCTTTAGTCAGACAAGAAGTCCTATTGCTAATAGGGTTACTGCCTTTGAGTCAGGGTTTGCAGGAGGGACGTGCGGATGAGTATTGGTCGGGTGGTTGGTTGTAGCCATGTTGGTCTAAGGACAGAGGCAGGCGAGGATCCTCGGGGTAGGTGAGATATCTTTTATTAAACCGACTGAGTAGGTCTGCAGAGTCGGTCTAATACAAGATCTCCCATCTTCCCCAAGAGCTGTGCCTGCAAAGGTTATTTGTGATATTTTCCTGACGGTACTGCAAAAAACAGCAGTGACTGTTCAGCTCCCCAACTTCACACACATCTTGGAAATCAAGCGTGAAAAGAAGGAAAGAAAATAAAAACCCTTTAACAGTGATCAGACAACATGTAAATATATTTTAGTGGCCTTCCACTAATATCATCCCTCTAAATACAATTTTTAAAATCTGCTCAGTTTTTAAAAAACTATTGTTGTTTGTGTGCACGTGTATGTCGCGTTAACAGATACTCTTGTAAAGCGGTGACCAGGATTGACGCCACCAGCAAAAGCCAGACAATACAAAGTTAACATTGATCCTGTGATAAAATGTCTTGTACTTCGGTATCTTGAGAGGTTTAGTATGTTTGTGGCATCTTATCCTATTAGGTCTAACAGGCCTGGGAATGAGTTCCTGCTGTGCCATCACTGTGATTAAGGGTTGAAACTTATCTAGACATGGTGCCTAAGAGCTGTTTGAATATACTGAGTATTGTGATTTGTTTGGGGTCATTTGTTTAAGTCTGCGTGTGTCTGCAGTGCAGACTGCAGTATGCAGGTACCCAAGTTAGCTTTAAATAAAAGAGTGGTGGTACTGGGATTTTGGAGCTCCACACAGGTGAAGTTACTTCTGAGTAAGACAGGGAATGTTAATTTGTGGGGCCCCATGCACTCCAGGCTAGAGAGCAATTGGTACCCGAGCAGTAGATGCTCTCTCTCACTATGCTGCTGTGACAGGTCACAAGTGAGCACGGCAGTGAAGTACTAGTCTCAGTGACTTCACTGAAGTTAACAGTTACAGTATTTGTATTCCCCAATCTGTAAAAAGAAATGCTGCTTCTGGAGGAGCCAATTTAGTGTAGCATAATGATGGGTTAAAACTGACATGGGACTTGAAAGCTTACTACTGGTCCTCTGTCTTAAAAGATATGCAACTTGGGGGCAACTTGGAAAATAGAAAGGGAGGAGCAATGTTTCCTTTACTCAGCTGCTTCCTTCTCCACCCTCCCTGCAGTTTAACATCGGTATCTATGTGCTGGATGTCCTTAACTATATATTTATTCACATTGTGTGAAGGTTTTAAATATACTTATGCAAAATAAACACCCCAAAACAATTCCATTAACATTATTACTACAATACCACCCTAAAATAAAAAAGCTCAAAAAACTCTGGGACTAAGTACAGATAGTCCAAAAGCCTGAGGCTGAATCAATTCAATCTTTACAGGTTAATCTAAGTTGTGTTTATTGGACTGATAAACAAGTGAAAGGATATTCACTTTTGATTCCGGAAATTCAGCCACGTGTCTGCAGTGACCCAGGCCAAAACCTGGAGGGCGTGGGGAGGCACAAAGCATGCTGGGGTGCTGAATTAACTTGAATCTGGAGGAGATCTGGGACAGAAGTTCAATAAACCAATCTGACCTATATCCATTAAGTCTGATACTGCATCCATCCAAATTTATCTTAAACCAGTTTCTGCCCTTTTGAAAGCGGTTTATGTGCACTGAACTTCTGTTGTGTTACATATTTAAACTGGTTTATGTGTAATTTCTGTCCCTAGCCCTAGAATTAAGATTTAACCTTGCTCTCTTGTCCTTTAGGTATTACATGGGTTTTGAGTACATGATACATTGGCATGTGCAGAATGCAACGTAAGGGTGTGAAAGCTCATGACTCAAGGGAGATACCCTAAGAGGAAGGCTGTAACTGTCAGCAATTCTGTAGCTAACTTACTGGTATGACATTACCCCACCCTTGGAATTCACCGGTGATGCTGCATCCACAAATCAGTAGGTTTTGCAATGAGAGTAGGCAGCATTGTGTGAAACCAGATAGACTGTCACTTGTTGGAACACCAAAACAGTTAATGTGACTCCATACGAGCAATACTATAGGGGGGAAAATGGTAAATATATTATCTGATCATGTTTTACAAAATTAAAATTTAAGTAAATCAAAAGCCCCAGATAGTTGAATTATGCTCCTGTCATTCCAGTTCTGCGTTGTAGTGGTTTCACAAATTATTCACACTTTGCTCTTGTAGTTTGAAGTTTTCAGAAATCTTGATAAGAATGCTAACCCTATAACAGGGGTCAGCAACATTTTTGGGCAGAGGGCCAAAAACACCCACAACCTTGACTTGTAAGATGTTGGCGTGCCAGGGGCAGATGGCAGGCGAGCTGCAAGAGGCCCGATCTTTCTTGTGGCAGCACGGCCCCCGCCCCTTCCCTGGTGTCTGCTCAGAGGCACGCACACTAAGCACAGTGCCTTCATGTACCACACTCTGGCATATGTCCTGGGGGTTGCCTACCCCTGCCCTGTGAGGTGTCACTATTACATATACTAGATTCAAAACTAAATGCTGTCCTAAAATCTATTGCAGTCATTCTAAATGAATATTTTTAAAGTTTTTTTTTAAATATCCTGAATATTACATGTACTACTAGGTTCTGTTTGGTAAACAGCCATACACTGGAGTTATTTTTGGTTGATCCTAATGCTGCAATATAAAAATAATGTATACTTAAATATGCTTAATTAAAATAGCTGGTTTTATATTTCCTATTTAAAAATGCCGTAGGATTAGGTTAATTGCCGGCCATGTTCACTTTTAAAACAAAGTAAAATTGCCCTCAGATTCAGAAGTGTGTAACAGTAAAATAATTGTTTTACATTACTGAAATATATACATTGAGCTCTCATAGCAGGAACCAAATTTTACCTTACTATAAAACAATGCATGTTTTTTCCCATTGTTGGCATTGTGTCTACTTAAAACTTCACTTGGATCTAGAATTTCCTCATGGATCATAGGATCATAATCTGAAAATGTTTACTGTTGAAACACACTGACGAATGAAATGTTTCTCCTTTAAACAGTAAAAGGTCGGCAAGCTGTCAGATAATTAGTCACAAGAGCTAATCTGATTTGAATAAACACTAGTAGGTTTCTGGTTTTCCACTTTGTTAAACCTGTTTTACACCAATGTAACTCTCTTAATACTTGTGGAGGTGCATCAGCATAAAATGGGTTTAGGGCTTGATCTTCTATCCATCGAAGCCAATAGTAGACTCTCCAAAGCTAAAGAAACAATAGTATGATCATGCAAAAACTAGCACAGAAAAATATTTTTTTATATAGGGCTCTCCCTATTTAAATAATGTCACCTAAAGAAATGTCAGGAAGACTTTTTTAACATAATGCTGAATACCATAAAAATTTTATTAAGTGCAATTTTTGTCCTTCTGAATACAAACCAATATGTGTGATCAGTTTAATATGAAGTTATTAAAAACTGTACTAAGGAATAATTGACTTTTGCCCAAATAAATATCAGTAAGCAAAGTAATATGAATAGTATTAATTTGAAAAGGTAAAAGTTTAACACAGAAAAACACATATACGGTATATTTAGATGTGGATCAGTAATCTATCAATTATTTTTGAATGGAGTGTTTGCAGGATGTAAAGCAGCAGGGTTTCTGTGTGTTGTTTAGCTGTGTCCATACCTGCTGAGCTATTGTTCTGAAGAGGTGTGTTTTGGGAATAAAAAAAAGCAGAGAATTTACAGGGAAGAAGTCCAACAATGGCCCTAATTTGTGTATAAGGTTAAAATTGCTTATACTGTAATAGAAGCAGGAACTGCAGAGTGTACACACAGAGAGAACAAGTGGGAGTACAAGATTCATTGCTTTTTAATTCCAGTTTCTTGCTTCCAGCCTAATCTGTTCCCAATGATCGTACTTAAAAGTTGAAGACACTAAACATTTCACATTTCAATAGACTCTTATGTGACAGTTTAATTGCTTCATGAATGACCAAATTATGTTTCTCTTAAACTCTGTCAGGCAGGTTGCTTTGGCTTTTTAAAGTATTTTACATAAAAAGATCATTCTTGTCTGTTTTCCCATTTTCCATTCAACCAAATAATCAGAAAGCTATATGATCCGATATACTGTTCTCTTCTAGTTGTGTATTTTATTTATGAGGCAGTGTGATACCAGAGTATAGGACACTGGGCAGACAGGGAAGCTATATTATGCTCCGGGCTCTAGCACTGATGTGCTGTGTGATTACGGGCAAGTCATTTCATTTGTCTGTGCCTTTGTTTCCTTTCCAACTCTGTTTGCCATGCCTATTTAGATTAAACTCTTCAAAGCAGGGGTTGTTTCTTATTATATGTTTTGAACTGTGTTTTTTTAAGAAGATGGAGCCTTGGTCTTTTTCAAAGCCAATAGTGGTTCTCTTGGTTTTTAAGAGAGATTTTTTCTGAGATTACTTTGCTTGTGCTTGTTCTAATTAAAATCAAAACAAAGTCTGTTAAAATTAGAACAAAGTTGTAACTAACTTTTAAATAAAACTCTAATGAAAAGTTGCAACTGACTTTTGTCACATTCATTTTCACATTTCTTTAGATTAACAATATGGGACATTTATAAATTAATGAGTTGCCATTATGGCATAGTCTAAAAAATTAAAGCTTGTATCTTTTTTCCTCTAGCAGGGATGTAGCCTGAGCCAGATTCAGCCTGGAAAGGGCCAATTCAGCATGGGGGATTCAGTGGCACAGAACTGTGCCATGTCACTCGTCCCCTCTGCAGCATTCCCCTCTGCTGCATCTGCGCTTCCCTCACTGCAGAAGGGCCAGGTATCTGCAACAATGTTGAGTGCAGACAGTTAAATTCCCAAGTCTGGCAAAAACCTGAGGAAAACGGATGACCTACTGTACCTTGAAGGTCAGCTATTTGTTGATTTAGAAAAGCAAACTCCCAAGAAGTGGGCTTTCCAAGGGGGATACTTGGACCTCCAGATCTAAAAACTGTGCATAGTACCTCTGCTAACAGTCATCTTCTGTGGCATTGCATGGGGTGGGAGACTTCCAGAAACTTCTAAGTCTCATGGAGAAAATATCTATGAATTGCTTGTGTTACAGCACTGCCACATAAATTCTCTCATTCACTTTCTCACTAGCCTTACTGGGCAGATATGGTGTAGTAAAAATCTTCTTGATAACTTTCTGTATGTTAGTGGACCCACTATACTCCCAGTCTTGTCTATCTACCAACATCTGTAGGTAAATCAATAAAATCTGAAGTCTGCTGATGGAAGAAGCCAAAAGCCATCTTTTTTTTTTTTTTTTTTTCTCCTATCCATCCAGAAGGACAGACAGTGAAGCTAGTTCAGTCTTTCAATTTGAAAGCCAAGTTGAAAGGTGTCAAGGCAGTTCTAAAGTAATGGCACTATAGTTGTCGGATCACAAATTTTTCAATATTATTGCCTGGAAATTGAAGGTTAGATGCCTAGAAAAAGTTTGAAATTTAACAATATTAAATGTAGATCTCTTGATTATGTGTTACTTGCTCAAGGGAAGAAGTTTCATGGTCCCATTAAAAAGAAGGCAATGGCAAGTCAATATTGTCATCTTATATTAATTGGTAATAAGAGATTTGGACCTAGTCTGTGCAAAATATTCTATCATTGCATGTGTGCACACATGCATGTATGTGTGTCTGTTAAATAAAATTATTTCACATTACTGGAAAGGGGAAAGGAAAGACAATATCTATTTGTCTCGTTGCTTCTAATCTGTACTAATGTGGTGGCTTGCTGATAGATATTGCTTAAACTTGCAGCCGGATAAAGTTGAAAGCATTTATCAAGCAACTGATCAAATGTTTTTACTTTCTTGATGTATGTATATATAAAATATGTATAATTTCTTCTGTTTGGTACCAGTATTACTGGTAAAAGATTTCAGGTATTTGTGTGTGTTTGTGTCTTACCAATAGAAGGTACCTGTTTTGAACACCTTGATCTTCAACTATTTGAACAATATATAAAAGTCCAGTGCTTCAGGCCATAAAGATAGCGAATGAACAAGGGAGTTTGCATACTTACAGATATTTAATGATCCTGGGTTTTTTTCTTTTTTTTGTTAGTACTTTACAATGCAGTGTTGAGGGCTGCAATTTACTGTGTAGTTTCTAGAGCATATTAGAAGGTCTTGTCTTTGTTGTTATTCTTAGTCCTTCAGAATCTTTAAACCCTTTGTAAAATAGCTTGCTTATGAAAAGATATTTATTCTCCTTGTATTTATAGTAACATGTATAGAAATATGATTGTCGTAACATAGGTCATTTTTAAGTAGAAGAGAACTAGACTTACTCTGGTAGCAAGCATATAGAAATTGAAGTCAAAATACTTCATTAGTAAAATACTCTGATGCTCACAGCTGCTGTTCAACCTAACTCAAAGAACTTCTGGAAAAAATGAAGCTTTACAGTAAGATGCACAAACTTTTCAAATTGTTCAATTTTAAAATGACACAATTTCTTCAGCGATACAGTTTCAGTAAATGTCACTGTTCTTTGCCAATGACATTTGAGATTTAACACTGCAGTAGCACAGTAAGAGATTGCACTGTATGTAAAACTGTTAAATTTATAATTTAAAACATTTATAATTCTAAGCATTGCAAAAACCTTTACCAGTGGCTCACTGTTATATTTTTATTTTTTACACAAAGGAGAAGAAATAGGAGGTGTACTGTTGTAGCTAGTCTTTAAAATGACCCCTCTGAGGGTAACATAAATAGATCCTATGCTACTTGCTCAGGCATAACTCTCAATTTGCATCAGTGGAAGTTTAGCGTGAAATCTCTTTCTCCTTTTTAAATATAAGTGATGTCACTATGAATTACAGCAAAACCATAACGAAATAAATTCCTAGGCCTATCACTGAAGCAACTATCCACTAAAGCCAACTTCTTTAAGTGATTAAATGCCTCAATTTTGATATCCAATTCTGAGTCCCATTAATCAACCTTATTTTCAGGGAACTGCCACTGCATTTTCTAAAATTCAGCCCTCTAAGACGTCTCAAGTTAGACACTGAAAACCCATACCATAATTTTACTTTGGTTCACTTCTAAATGAGGTGGAGTTTTTTGTTTTTGTGGGGTTTTTAATGGTATTGCTATTTTCTTGCATTATATAGCTACTTTTCACAATCCTTGCCACTTCATCTGTTTACAGACTTTGCTGGTTGTAAGGGCAGTTGTGTTGTGTGTTGCGGGATTTCAAATGTTGTTTGCTGTAGCTAAAATAAGTGTATTAGCAACCAAGAGTGGCAGATACAGCTTTCCCCCCCGCCCCTCTTTCCTTGAATGAGGTTGGTAGCTTTCATTTTCTCTTTATTTTCTTGTTTGAGCAATTATTTGTTCAAGCACATTATTTGCTATCAAACGCACTGAATTTTCAAGTTAAAGCATTGCCTGAACTACTCTCTCTAAATGCCAGGCAGTGATGCACAAAAATGACCAAGCCCATTACTTTATTCTTAATTGGAAAGTGTTAAGTCCTCCTAAGAAAGTGTTAAGTTCACCCAAAGAACCTTGTCTACCTTAAGTCCTCCTAAGCACCTGCCTAGTCCAAAAACTGAAACTTTTTAGTTTTTAAAATTTTTTTTGAAGGAGAATCCAAATTCTGAACAAGAGCCTGCATTCTCTCACTTTGATATGAAATATGCAGGTAGCACTGGAGAAAAGGGAACTCTTCATTCCTAACTCTCCCTACTCCTTCCTCATCCTTTATTAAAAATGGATCTGTATGACTCCTGGTCTTAAATATATACAATGATTATTTCTGAGGCTGAAGATGACCTTGAGATGCATCAGGTTTTCAGCAGGTAGTATTCCACTGAAATAGGATGTGTTCTACCCACACAGGGCAGAGGATAATTTTCCTTTCACCTCCTTTCCCCTTCATCCCACCCCACCTCTCCCCTAAACACACACATTAATCCCATGCTCACCTTCAAAGAAATCCATTACAGCGTTCAGACATCCACAAGGCAGCTTTTCAACATCAGTATCATACATCTGAAATACCAGTATCGCTTTCTTTTTTTTATAACCTGACTTTTCTTTTCATTAGAATGTTATGGAACAGTTCAACCCGGGGCTAAGGAACTTAATAAACCTGGGGAAAAATTATGAAAAAGCTGTCAGTGGTAAGTCTTCCTTAAGTTACATTCTTACATGTATTTGGAAATGAAAGTTTTATTTAAATGCATATCTCATTTCAAGGTACTAGAGGCTATATACTAGCCTAAACTTGCTTGCGCAATTTTGGTCAAAGCACAAGCTGCATGAGTAAGACCTGTCTTTTTTTAAATTACATTTTTAATTTGAGAGCATTTTTATTTTTAAGCCTGGCTAAAATCAGAATTAGCAAATAAAAATGTTGGGTCCAGGAAGTTTAATGCCTGATGGAGACAAAAGAAGTTTCCTTGTATATTACAGGATGTCTGTTGCACTGTGTCCCTTCTACAAACTGCACCACCGGACACAAGCAACAGCAATAATGTTCAGGTTTTGTTTGAAAAGATTTTCATGCCAGCTTGAAAGAGCCCTGTTCTGTGCATTGTTTGTTGTTCACTCATACTTGAAAAGTCAGTCTTGAACCTCTTCTGCCAAATTTTCTATATTTGTGTTCATAAAATATCACTCTGTAACCATGGTATACTGTGTACATGTTCTGTACAGCAAGCAATGGGGAAGTAGGCACGTATTAAGTTCCAGAAAATGGGCTCTTAAGAGCAAACTGTATCCTGTATGTACACTTGATTTTATATGAATAAATGTTTAATTGCAACTGATGATAAGGAACTGGCATCTTTATGGAAGCTTAGAAGAGAAGACTGATATGCTTTTAGATGAACATGAAGTGGTTTAAATGAGGCTGTCACAAACAGTAAATAATCTGCTGCTCAGCAGGTGAATGTATGCCAGATCTTATCAACAGTCAGAATTGACTGACAAGGAATATGAAACCCTTTAAATCTGACACACGGGAGCTGTCATATACTCTCTAGGTACTTTGGGACTAACAAAGCAAATCTCTTGCTTTTCACCTTTCTAACAAGGGTTCCCATGAAAATAAATCCACCTGTTCAAGCACAGAAAAATCTTACATTAAAAAGAGAGATTTTTTTAATGTATGTACTGAAAGAATTTAACATAAGGGAAAATTCTGCTTCAGTCTGCCCCAAATCACTCAGTTGTATTTGGACAGAGTGTAGACAATCAGGGCCCTGGTACATGTTACATTTAAAATGTGATTAAGGTGATTAATCACACTGATAAATGTCTTGGCTTCTGTTTAGAGTTGATGTCCTGTTTAGAGTAGATGTCATTCTTCCAGGCGTTAAAGGCTCTCCTTTTACTGTCAATGAAAGCTTGAATTTCTGTATCATTCTCATCAAATCAGATGTCCTGGTGTTTATTTGTGCAGAAGCCTAGATATTCTTCACATTCCTCTTGGATGCCTTTTTGAGGCTCTCCTTTTGATCAGTGATGCCAAGATCATCAGGAAGAAGGTCAGAGTTGCTCACTGAAGCACTCCTGAAGATGACTGCTTTTAGCAAGGTCTTTCAAGTACTCTGTATTGAACCTCTTCCTTGGTCGCTTCTTTTATGTCATTTTGGGGCTATATGAATGGGCAGAGTGTAACTTTGCTTTGGTGGAATAAGAAGTTTATGATGATGAAATCACATCTCAAATGCTTGCTCAGGAGAAGAATTCCATTTTAACTGACTTTCCCCACCCCTTCCTGTTCCTTTCCATTGTACAAAATGCTGGTCCACTGTAGCATTGAAATCGCCAAGAAGAATGATCTCATCTTAGCTGGGGATGGTCCTGCTTTGAGCAGGGGTTGGACTAGATGACCTCCTGAAGTCCCTTCCAACCCTAACTTTCTGTGATTCTGTGATCTTCTTTTGGGACAGATTATAGGACTTGGTTGAATAGAATAGAATTTTGGGGTTTTGTCATCTTCATCAAGGGTCAGGGTATATGCACTAATGACTGCTGCATGTTGTCTGTTCATCATTTGAAGGCAACGAGTCATGACATACTCATTGATGCCAACCAGACATTCTGACTTCTGTGTAACAGTCTTGGTCTTGATAGCAAAACCTGTGGATATGTCTGTCTTGCTTTTCTTTCCCCCCTACCCTCTCCCCCACCCAAAAAAAAAAAATTATGGCCACTGCCAGCCTCTGTGAGCTGGTCTCTTCCTGCACATCTGGTCTCCTTAAGTACAGAAATCAAATCATTCAAGATCTGTGTCCATAAGTGGTATCCTTCACACTAGTTGGTTGCTGTTAGGACTGTCCATGATGGTGCAGACATTCCAAGTTGTAAACTTCATTATTTGATTTGGATAGTAGATGGAATGATCCCACTGGATGCAACTTTCCAGTCAGCTGACATGAGACAGACTGTTTAGGGCACCTTTTCTAGCCCCCTCCCAATATGGGGTGAGTAGATTGGACTCTAAATAGGCCTGTTCAGTCATGATTGCATCTGCCAAGTTGCACCTGTCTCAGTTCCAAGCACAACATGACTATCATACAATCATCACTTGTGTCGGTCCATGACTAGGTGCTTCCAGTTATCACTAGCACCTGCCCTTGTGGCCACATGCCCATTGCTATAGGATTTGCCATTGAAGGAAGATGCCTGTGTGTGTCATTTTCTAAAGTGGGGATGCCATTGTACATCAGCAATCGCATGATACTTTGCTGGGAGAAACCTTAATCTGATGGAAACCTAGACAGCTTGAAGTTTCTATTACACTGCAGCCTTCATCCACCTTTACACCCATTATGAAGTATTCTTTCTTCATCTGCCTGTTCCACCATTGAGGACAATTTTTTTTTTTTAATCACTATTAGTTTGCCACCATGGGTCATCTTACCAGGAGTGTGACACTCCAAGCAGCTTTTCTGTGAAGGTCATTGGTAACACGTCACCTCCACCATGTCCAGATTGCAATTCTTGGGAGGCTTTATCACCAGCTTAGTCATTTATAAACATACCTATTTGTCCCACAATACACTAGGGATCCAGTGGGTCAGAGCAAATTCAATTAATAAAGTCTACTCTGCATGCAAGCTGGTGTGCACTGCACTGCTCCACATGCGGTTGCACAAGTGGCGAAATGTGGATCAGTGCACAGAAAATGGTGGTGGTGCACTTTTGAACTAAAACACATCAGAGATGTTTTAGTTCAGAAGTGCACCGCCACCATTTTCTCAGCACTGATGCGCGTTTTGACACTTGTGCAACTGCATGTGCCGCAGTGCTAGGCACTTTTTTAAAAGCACCCAGCACTGTGGAACAAGCGTGTGTAAAAAAAAAAAAAAAAAAAAAAAAAAAAAAAATGCCTTTTAGTGCTACGTTAATCCCAAGACCCAGAGGAAAATTCAAGAGTGAAAGAACAAGTGCTGGAACGACAAAGCAAAAGAGATTCAAAAGTCTGCTGACAGCCATGATATGTATAGATTCTTTAGCACAGCCATAGTTATCTATGGGCCAAGCATACGAGAAGCCATACCTCTAAGGTGTTGTCTTTGGAAAACTCTCTACATCAACTAAAAAACCAGAAGAATGAATCCTAGTGTTCTGGCTCAAGCAAACACCACCAGCATTGAAGCCATGTTTATACAGCACCAGTTCCATTGGCCAGGACATGTCATAAGGATGCCTCACAACCAACTCCCAAAACAGGTCTTGTACTCCCAACTCAGGGATGGTCACTGCTCTAGAAATGGGCAAATGAAGAGATTCTAGGACACCTTGAAGGCCGTTTTGAAAAAAATGCAATATTAACATCAATACTTGTGAGAATCAAGCACTGAATCGTCCCTAGTGTTGCCATGATGTATGACAAAGCGCTGATCAGTTTGAGCAAATTTACCTCGCTATGGAAGTGGATAGACAGGAGAAACAAAGGGAAAAGGCTGTGTCCCAACATCACTAAGATCTTTTCTTGTAACTATTTGCTACGTCAACAGTCAAACGTGCATCTCAGTTAGGCTGTCTTTTTGTCATCTGTGGACTCGCCAGTGACATCCCTATTTACTGGAAGACTATCATCCTCATGTTGGGGGACTGCCAATGATGTTAATAGCACCATAAATTGGAACCTGGCCACAAGTTGTTATCAAGCCAACTTATGGTGTGATAATATAGCAAACAGGCCAAAAGATATTCCGTATATAACGTGGAACATCTTTGTGGCTTGTTTCTATTGCACCTTTAAATTGAAGGTGTGTCATTTTAGGGATGACCCATGACAGATCCCCACACTTAGTTGAGTGTAGGGATCCAACATGAGGCAACCCCAGGGTCCTGAACACAGCCATCCCCTATGTGATCAGAGGGATTGGGCCAGGGACAGCATCATGTCCTGGACCCAGTGACTGTCTGATCTTTGAAGGCAGATGATGGAGGGGGAGGGAGGTCATGAGCCTGACATCAGGGAATGTCTTCCCGATCTCGGACTCACTGTGTCCTAGACCTTTTAAAAAGTGGGCATACAGCTGGGAGCCCCAGCTGGACAACTGCTTTTTTAATTTCCCAGGGTGCCTGTGGAAGTGGTACCTGTGGGGCTGGAAGCTCCCTGCTCCCCAGCTGCAGGTGCCACTTCCAGGGAGTTTTTATCATCCCAGCTGTCCATGACCACACAGAGAGCTTTTGAATAGTGCTACTGATGCAGCTTCCATGCCAGGGACTTTAAACCCTCTACCCAGCAGCTCTGGCTTGGCTGCCTGGCATGGAAGATCAAAGGCCCTGGGTGCTTTAAAGTCCCCAGTGGAGGAAGTATTTTGGCTCCCTCCCCCCTGCCTGGAGCCTCTGACTTCCCCCATCTGCGGCAGCCTAGCCAGAGCTCTGGGGCGCAGGGTTTTAATAATTAAATCGGCTGATTGTCAGCCTGGTGAGGACAGCCTTAGTCTCAAACCAGACTTGAGGATGTCCCAGGCAGAGTCAACAATCAGTTGATTGTCAGCCTAGCACGAGACCACACTGAAGCCAGTTTGAGTCCCCAGTGGGTCCCAGGGGCCAGCTGTCAAGCAGTAGATTGTTGGCTGGGCTGGGCTGGATCTTCACGCACTCCTCTTTCAACTTGCTGGTGCAGAGGGAGCCTGGCGTTATGATCAGGATATCAGTATACAGTAGTTGCATTTCTTCACAAAGTTTAAGCACCAAAAATCTATGGAGCATGGCACAGAAAAGAGTAAGACATGTATAATGCAACAGGGAACTGAACTCAGGTAGTTCCTCCTCTTCCTGAGGAAGTCAGAAGCCTGTACCTCAGGCTGCTTTTGTGATGTATTTCCCCAGTGATGAACTGTGGGGAAGCAAATGATCTTTCCTTTACCAACAAAACTACTACCTATAACAGGCTGGTTCCCTTCCTTTTTGTTTTCCCTCCCCCTTTCCTACCCAGTGTGTCCAGCAATAGCATCATGAAGGTCCAAGGAGAAGGCCTGCTTAGATTGTACTTTGGGGTAAAAGTTATCCTAGGAATTATCACAGAAAGGTAAGACTAGAAGGGATCTCACAAGGTCATCTAGTTCAGTCCCCTACTGAAGGCAGGATCGTTCCTGACTAAGCCGGCCCTGCCATGTATCCAGCCTGCTCTTGAAAATGTCCAGAAATTGAGATTCCAGAACTTCGCTAGGTAGCCTGTTTCAATGCTTGACCATGCTCATGGACAGACAGCTCCTCCTGATCTCCAACCTAAGTTCCCTGTTACAGCTTTAAATCCATTGTCCCATGTCCTGTCCCTTATGGCCACACAGAAAAGCCCATCTCCATTCTCTCTATAACTACCCTTTAGATATTTGAAGACCTGTTATCGTGTGTCATCGTCGTCCGTCCGTTCCCCCCAGTCTTCTTTTCAGATTAAATAATCCTAGTTCTTTAGAGGCAAATTCCTTCAAAGCATATTAATCACCACCATTTGTAAGAATAGCTTATTGATTTCTGCCATTACTCCACACTCTCATGAAATACAGGTGCGTTTCAGATACCTTGCAGATGGAGCAAAGCTAGATTTGCATGGTATAAAATGGCTTGTACACGTGCACTGCAGTTGCTTGCTGTTGGCCCCTCACTAGTTTGGATGTTGATGCTTCCATTTACATTCCAGCAAAACTGCATTAGATTTAAACAGTGGGGGCCAGATACAAAGGAGGAAATCATTAACAGGGAATAATTGAAACCACCACTACTTCAAAATGTTAAGAGTTTAATGTCTCCTGAAATACCAGAAACCAAGCTACCTTTGTACTCAGCCAGGACGTAATAAATGTGAACAAACATGTAAGGTTGCCTTGATTTCAAAGCAGTTAAAATCTTGTCACGTGTCTTTTCTGGGAACTCCTGTTCTTGTGCACAGTCCTTGTGTCCTACAGTATGAATAGCTTGCTGCTGTTCGAAGCTTTAAACTTGTTGCTTAACACATGCTATTTCATAAAGCGTGCAGGAGGTAGTTTGTTCTGCTCCTGTAATTCAGTGACCAGAAAAGGCTGAGGAAAATTGATTGACAAAACTTCAGAAAAATCAATAACATCAATAACAGCCCTTTAGCTGAATTAAAACTCTTTGAATTAATTTCTTTCTTAATAGATATTAAGAGGAAGAAATTTTACAGCATGCCAACTTTCAGGTTACAGAAACAGTGTGTCTTGTTCTGGGAATCTACACTTCTGGCAACAAATTGTGTAGGCGAAGTTAAATATGAAAAGAGGATTACCATTTTTAAGCTCTAATTTGAAGGATAAACTATCATAAAAGGCAAAGAAATAAAGCCATTTTGTTACCTATTTTGGGACAGTACTATAACAGATGTTCAAATAGGCTGCCACTTCACATGCACATGCTCAATCTCCTCCAGGAAATAATGGATTTGCAGTGTGTCCTATTTTTAAAAAGACCTAATTGGCAACTAAGAGCTATGTGAAATTAATGGGAGAGGGGTGGGGGGTTGTCCAGTTTCTGGTGATTTTGTATTTCAAACTAGGTTTAACATGTTCTCATGTACAAAAGAACATCTAGATGAGTGGTTCTCAACCTTTCTAGATCCAACACACCCCTCATTAGACTTGATGCACCCCTTGGAAAATGCCAGCTCTTAGTTTTCACTTGTTTTTTGACTAGGGAAAAATAATACAGCATTCTTTTCTGTCGCAAAGAACTCAGAAAGATCAGAAAAGGTCAGAATGTTTTTACCACTATGGATTCCTATTTGAAACCTCTGGGTTTATCTTACAAATCATGTTGGCAAACCTAACAATGCTGCAACACCCTTGAAAGACTCTCAAGGCATCCCAGCATGCTGTGGCACCCTGGTTGAGACTCATTGATCTCAACGCATAAAAGTAGGCTTTTTTGTGAGGAGACAGATTGATTCCTGAATGAGAAAATTTATGATTGACAAACAGATATATGCAGACAGTACTCAATGCAAATCTTGGTTGGATCTGCCCAAGAAAGTAGAAACCTTATCTTAAACTACAGACTTTACAATGTTTATATTCAAGCAGCTTACTTATAGCCTCAGGAGCATTAGCTGCACCCGTTGAAAATTAAAATAAGAATGCCAAATCTGATTATCTAGTATAAGTCTCTTTAAATTGAAAATCACCTTTCAGGAATTTAATCTTTCAAGTCCCACAATTTGAGAGTTCCAGAATCCTTTACCAGTCAAAGTAGAAAAATCAGTTGCTACAAGGTTCTGGAATTATATTTGGTAGCCTAATAATTATTCTGTCTGCAGAAAACACTCATACTGTCATCTTCTAAATCTTATTTAAAAGTCATATATGACCTGGAAATACATGGGATATTAATTTCCGGGGGTACCATCTGTCATCTGTATAAGTATTAAAAAGGATAAGATGTAAGGTTTAGCAGAATGTATGTACAATTGACAAATGTAGTTAGCACAATTGAAAGTTATGGGTGTCATGCTATTGCTTTTTAATAGCCCCAAAATCTGTGATTTCAGAAAACTGTATATGCAAAATGAAGACTTTTCCATGAGGATCCTACTTGGAGAATTAGTTGAAAAGAGAGCTTTTGTAATTTGCTCTCTCAGCATACCTGTGTTTCATTATCTGTATGTTAAAATGTACAGCCTTATTCCTGTAGTATCTCTCTAGGAAAAAAATGAAATATTTAGGACAGATGGGTTTAGTTCATCCAAATCTGAGAAAGTATGTCATTAGCGGGTTGCTTCAGCTGTACTGACTAGCCTCGGAATGGTAAATATTTTTCCACTGGTTGCAGGTATTCATAAGACTATTTTTAGATATCTCTCTTAGTACTTTTTTTGTTTGCTTGTTTTTAATAACATTTTAGAGACCCTCTTGCTTTTTACAGTCACCTCTTTGGATATTTTGGTGTTGCTATTTTTGTTTTGTCATAGCTGCCTAATTGCCTGTGAATTATTTTGTCATAACTTCCTGTTTAAGGTAATTGCATTTTACTCCAAGGGCTGTACCACCATGCCCAGATGCCAACCCTGAGTAGCGAGGGTCCATAAAGGGAGCTCTGTGAGAGTCTAAGAAGAAGAGAAAATTCTTCTCCCTTGTCCCAGAGGGTAGTGGAAGCACGAGTAGCAGGGTCATAGCCACCATCACATTTTGACATCCTGCCTCCATCTGCATTATCTCTGGGACTGTTTGTAACCGGGGTGTGAAGCAGGATTTGCTCCATTAAGACCATTCATTCCATTTTCAAGTTATGGCAACATATTGGGAATAATCAATTTTAAAAAGTTCTCCTTGGTCACCTTGTTTACTGATTAAGCTGATCCTTTTTGTGTTCCTGTGTGAACTGGTGTGACCAGCTGTGATAGTCATCAAAATGAGCACTTTGTCATGCTTGAGCTTTTGTGCAGAGTCCTAAAATGACAGGCATGTATGAATCTATGGAGCCAGTACCAGTTTAAATTCAGTTATTCAGCTATTTTCCCTTCCCTCTGACTAGAAGTTTTTCTGAAAGGATTTTGAAAAGTTATAGAAAGAGGCTTTCAAGTTATCTTATTTCATTCTTTCACTATACAGATGTGATTATTCTAGTAAAGTTTGATCCAGACATGTGGGCAAATGAAAGAAACAGGGATGAATTTAACCGGTAGGCTGAGACTTGGACACAGAAAAAAGGGGCATGTTATTCCCAATGCTTTTCATGTACCAGGCATTTAAGTGGGTACAGTGTCAGAATACAGAACTCCCACTTTATAATCTGTATGTCAGGGTAGATCCTTCCACCTTCTCCTACAGTTCAGGTCACTTCTGAAATGTCTCCCTCTCACCCTGTTCGCCCAATAAAGGGAACCGGGTCCATTGTGAAATCCTGAATATGACTTTCTTTTAGGAATGGACCTTTTAACCTTTGTCCACACTAGCAACAAATTACATGTTCCTGTATTCTCCAAACAGATTTCTCATTCCTGTTTCTTTTTAACATGCCTGCACCTCACCAATTCTGCAAGAAAAATGAAAAACCTCACAAGCACGAGGCCAACAGGGAGCCTGTTCCTTTCCGATTCCACCAAGTTGGTAGGCAGGGTAGCCCAAATGAGGTCCCAGGGAAACCTTGAACTGGGGACGGAGTGTGCAGATGAGTTGAGTCAACTGTTGCCCCTGGCTGCTTCAAGGCAAGGAGCAAAACCCTTTTTTCTTTCATTTGCATGTATTCTTTATCTGCCCAAATATGCTTTCCTCTCTGACTAGTGCCTTCACACTTACTTGGATTTGGGGGTGGATTTAGGGTCCACTGCTGCCAGTCCCTTCTAATATTCCCCCCCACTGAGCTAAGCCAGCCATTTTAGATTTTGCATTGTGATTTGTCACAATCTTGCTGACCTTCTGTCCAATTATAACAAATACACAATATGTCTATAAAAATCCATATACTAAAGAGTGTTTATCATGTTTACAAAAGTGTGTTGGTAGAATCAGTTTCCACATATCCTGCAGCATTCCCTTGGTAAAATATTGAAATACTTGCTTTTATCTCTGGTTTAAAATTCACTGCCTTTTGTACAGTATGCTCCAAAGGCTGGTGGTTAGTATCCTGCGGTTTGGGAGCTCCACATTCATGTCCCTTCTCTGACTTGATTTTCATTCCAGTTTATCCCAGCCAGATTAGAAATGTGAACCTGAATCACTCGCAGGCTAGTACTTTTACCAGACTGTTGTAGAGTGTTGAGACCTGTTTCTCTGCATACCTCAGCTCCAACAATTGTCCCAATGCAAGTGTTGCAGAAACTGAATATTTCAACCAGTTTTGTTTTCAATGAGTACAAATTTTGCATTATTTTTCCCTGTAGCTATGATACTTGCTGGAAGAGCATATTATGATGGCCTTGCAAAGATTGGAGATATAGCAACTGAATCTCCTGTTTCTAAAGAATTAGGTAAGTAAAACTGTAAAGCGTATTTTATTAAATTTCCGCATAAGGTGTTTCTAATTTTTGCTTTTCAGATGATTATTCACAAAACTAATTAGACTTTCACAGAAAAGGGGTGGGCTGAAAAGAGTTTTGGGGCTGACTGTGTGCTAAGTGAACCCCTTAGTAAACTCTGTTATGCTGAAGGGAAATTTTTAGATGATTGCTCTGCACAGGATGGAGTATTTCATACCATTAGCTTTGATATACAGTATGTTCAGCATACATTCTCAGAATCGTACTGGTCAGGCTCACAATAAGGCTCTGAAGAGCAAAATGTGTTTTTTAGAACACCGGATTTTTACCAAGTGTCGATTTCTATTTGGGAGTAAACTCCCATCTCCACCTCCTGGCCTTCACATATCCATTTCAGATTTCATAAATTAAACAATTCTGCTTTTCACAGTACATATTAGTAGCATAAGTATGCACTTAAATTTGCTGCCTCTCTCCTTCCTTTTAAATAGGAAATAAAAAATTATATTCCTTATTTGTTCACTCTTGCTGTCTGGAAGCACAGGCACTCTTGAAATAGAGCTTCTTGTTAAAAATATTTTTTGGTAGGGCTGTCTCTGGGAGGTCAGTGGGGTGACCAAATCCCAGGACTTTATAAAATATGATTCGCAGAGAATTCATGTGATCATCCATGCAAAAATGTGTTTTCCTTGCAAGGTGGCTTCTAGCTGTTCTACTTTGTCTGATGGGATATTTTATATAGAAGCAACTAGGTAATTAAAGAAACAACTGAAAAATGTTTAGAAGCAGGAGGAATTGAGTCAGAGAGAGCAGAGAATTCAAGTATTGCCAAGAAGGAAAAAGGAACTCATTTCCCAACCAGTAGATTGAAAGCAGTTCATTGAAATACCCGTGAGTGTCCACAGCACTCAGTCCTGGACCAGGCCAGTGGGGTGGGTACCTCCTGCAGAGCAGATTCCAGATTGGCTGGGATGGGCATCATGTGCAGCATGAGTCCCAGAGTAGGCACCACATGTAGGGATCATGAGCTGGCTGGAGCGGGCACTGCATGTGGTACACATCCTGAGCCCTGCACTTGGAGCCACTCCAGAAACATGTGGGTCAACTCAGACCAAAGGGACTGGATGAGCAGGTCCACAGGACAGATATGGCCTGAGGGTTGGATCTTTGATATCCTTGCTGTATATAAATGAAAAATATTATATTTCATTTTCATTTCAGACACAAAAGTTAAGAAATTTTAGGAAATAAATGATTGGAATAAAGTATATTAGCATATGTTGTTTAATTGCAACATTTCATACCATTATATAGCTGGAAATCTAATCCCCATGTTAAAATCTGCATTAGAAATTTCAGTTACATTCTTCAGTAAGGTTATTCAGTTTTACAAGAGGATTAACTATACTCTATTTAAAGGTCAGTCTTTTGAAAGAGCAACATCAAACTTTCAAAGAAGGATTAAAATCTGTGACAATACTCTGTAACAATATACAAGTAAATTAAGTTTCCTAACTCCCTGTTACTTCAGGCACATTTCCAAACAACCTTATGTTTTAGTACCATACCCTGTCTATTTTCACCTTTAGGAAGCAATGAAGTTATAACATTCAATCTACAAAAACACAGCTGTTATGGAAATATTTGGGGTTGTGTCTTCAACAAGAATTATGACGCCACTGCAGAATCCAGCAAAAAGAAACTAGTTTGTTGCGGGGGGGGATCCCTCAGTTACTTTGTCAAGTTTTCTGTTCTTTTATACATTTAATAGTATCTCTTGTTTTAACTATACTGTAATGAAAGCCTTTCCCTAAATTACTACATATTAAAACAGAGTGAGAGGTAATGATTTTTTTTTCTCCTTAATATCTGTGGAAAAAGATGGCAAGAGTTGAGTTATTCTGGGGGATTGGATTTCTTGTGCCTGCCTGTATTTTCATGACTTATTCTAACGCTGCCATTGTGTGTGACTTTTTACATTTTGCTAACAAATGGTGGGAGTGGTACAACAGCAAACAGCGTAAAGCAAATAGTTCATAACAATCATTCTCTTTCTTTCCTTTTCAAGTAACTTACATAAAGTATACTTTCTGTTTTGGGCTACAGACCATAACAAGAATTCAATATTGTATAAATCCTTTGCAGTTGTATAAAAATAAATGGAAAAATTATAGTAACTAGTAACAAAATTTAGTCCTGCCTTTTTGCTTTTCTGTGCCTTTGCTAACCATTTCTTTGACCTTCAAAGAATTGGTCAAAAGGCACAGAAACTTTATATTTACAGAAAGTCATGTAGTTGGAGGCTTGCCCTCTTTTCAAAGTTATTATGTCGCTGGGTAATCTGGAGCTAACTACTAAAAATAACTCTGTTTATTGCCCTTTCTTTAGTAGAGGAAAGTCGTGCCCCCCCCGCCCCCCCCCCAGCTTAGTTTGGGCTAGCCTCACTGACAATGGTCATTACTCCATTCATTAATCCTTTCCACCCAGTAATTATGAAATGTCCTGAAAATAGATTTTTTTAAATGTGCATTCTGGCCTTCATTAGGATCAAAGCCTTAATGCTATGCTTTGCTCTACGTTATGCTGAGGCTGTTGCTGTAGAATTTATTTTTTCATTGAGAAAGTCTTGGATTTCTTCCAGGATGGTCTCTGATAAAGTACTTCATGTAGAAGTACAAAAGGTCAGAGAACACTGGAAGAAGCACTGTCATATTTTTAGGAGCCTGTGAAAAATCGTTCTCACATTTTTAAAGAGGCTGTCTAAACAGCAGTGAAGCAGCTCTCAAGCCATTAGAGACAAAGGCATATACTTCTAAAGCTAAGTAAGAGGTCCTTGTGCTTTATCTTGGTTTAAATGTTAAGTCTGTCTGTGACACTTACTCTTACTCTTGCTGAGCTAAGTCAGCAACACTTATGTACATTCTGTGACTTCACTGGTATTATTCTTGGGCCAGACTCACCTTAGTGTAACAGAGAGAACTGTATTTCTTAAGTGAGTTTCCTTGTAGATTTGCCAATAGGCTCTATTCTTGACCAGCAGCAACCTCACCAGATCACTTCTGTTACCTTCCTCAGCAAGGGGAAGTCATGTCAGTTTTAATCAGCTGTGATCCTATACAGAGTGTGTGTGTGTGGTGGTAGGGGGTTGAGGGTTATGTACTAATTTCCCACAATGTATTTCAGTTGATTTTAGTGCTTTATTTTTATTTTAGGAACCCAGCATGACTCTTCTCCATATGTGAGTGCCCTCACTAGTATACTAGTCATGCTCTCTACTGAACTCTCCTCTTGGACCCATGAATCATGCATTCCTTTCTATACAGCACCACAGTTTCAACAGGTAGGGTGGGGATTGCCCCCTCCCCACCACCCACTCTGTGGCTTTGTGGTTAGGGCACTCTCCCAAGAGGTAGATGTGGGTTGAGCTTTCTCAGGTGATAGGGGCCTGCAATCCAGGTGTTCCATTTCTGAGCAAATACTCTAACCAATCAGCTGTTACATCAGAGGCAAACAGTGTTCCCACCACTATGGACTGCGCCTTAGAAATGAAGCAGCTGTGGGTAACATTTGTGAGGAACCCAATCCTGTCAGTGTGGGTTAGTGGGCTCTGTGCATACAGACAGGACTGGGCCACCTGAAATCCAGAAATTACACTAAGTTCATTTAGGGCTTAGGCAGGAGATGGGCACCTAATCTCAGGCTAGGTATTTCTGCACATACACAGAAGCATAACTGCCAGCCCCTGGGAAACTTCCAAGCCAAACAGATAGGCACCTTGGCAGTTTAGGTGTTTCTGGGCTTAAGCAGCCACTGAATAGGAGTTTTTTGGATCTCCATTCTGGATTTAGGTAGACTTAAGTGCCTAAATCTTATTTTATAAGCACATAACTTTTTGGATCTGCCCCCCATTCACCTAAAATCTTGGCCAAAGTTTCTAAAATCTGTTATTAATCTCCCAGTAATATACTTTCAAGATCTCAAGTTGTTCAAAGAAGAAGTTGTAGACCTAGTGGCAACCATATGTGTAAACATTTATTTACTAAGCGGGGGGGGGGGTGTGGAGCGTGCAATAGGAGGATTACAGAAAAGGAAGTAAGATCACCTGTTCCTCCCCACCCCTTCTTGCAACCTGTGGAATATCAGAAGCTTCTCTTCACAGCTAGGGACAGAAGTTGCACTTTCACTTGTTTAAGTGATCAGAAACTGGTTTAAATTTGCAACAGAACATAAGTTCAGTGCACGTAAACCAGTTTCAAAGTGGCCAAAACTGATTTGAGATAAACCTGGTTGAGCTCCAACCGTTTTTTGCAACTTCTGTCCCAGACCCCTTCCAGGCTTAATATAAACCAGAGTCCCTCAGCACCCCAGCATGCTCTCTGGGCTGTGCTGTGCTCTCTGCTCCAGCAGAGCAGGCCTGGCCCCATCCCTCTGCTCCCCAGCCAGAGCAGGGACAGGCAGGGATGGGGACCGGGCCAGACAGCGGCCCTGGAAGGGAGCAGGGAAGAAGTTTATTCCCACCCTCCCTCCCCTGTCCCAGCAGCATGGGCCTGCCAGTCATTTCTCCACTCACTGCTGAAACAGCAGGGGTGTGGCCAGCCCCAGCTGTAGCCTGTAGTGAACTGGCCAGGGAAGGGCCCCCCCACCTTGTCTGGACCTGAGCTGGAGTCCGCCTGGCTCCCCTTGCTGCTGCAGTGGTAGGGGCAGGAGCATGGCCAGACACTGGCCAGCATGGCCCCCTGAGGCAGAGGGGCCAGGGTGGGGTGTTATTCCCCCCTCTGCCCCCAGGGACCACTGTGGGGTCTGCCAGACCCGGCCACTGCCTCCACCAATCACTCCCTGCTCAGCCCAAGTGGCAGGATAAGCCCCCTCTGCCAGATGCTGGAGGGAAGGCAGAATAACCCCCGTCCCTGCCCCATCTCCTAAGGGGCCCTGCCAACTGGCCTCTGGCCACAGCCCCACCCCTGCTGCTGGAGCAGTGATAGGGATAGCAACCCTCACTAGGGCAGCTATGGCCACCCCTCCGAGCTTCAGTGCTACCCCTCACTCAGCTCAGTTCGTGGCAGCTCTGACTGCCCCACTCCTTCCTGCAGCATGGCCCCCCTTGCTGCCCCTGTCATGGTCGTTCCCCCTCGCCACTCCAACAGCAGGGGTGGGGGTGTGGCCAGAGGCTGGCTGGCAGGGCCTCTTAGGCAAAGGGGCATGGAGAGGAGTTATTTCCCCCCTCCGGTGTCTGGTGAAGGGGGCATGAGGGGGCTTATCCCACTGCTTGCCCCACACAGGGAGTGATCAGCAGTTGAGTCTGGCAGACCCCACTGTGGTCCCCTGGGGGTGGAGGGAGGAATAAGCCCCCTCTGCCTCAGGGGGCCATGCAGTCGGTGTCTGCCCATGCCCCCCACTCCTGCCACTGCAGCAGCAAGGGGGGAGTGCAAGGCAGACCCCAGCTTGGGTCCAGACAAGGAGCAGGGAATTAAACCCACACCCTAGCCAGTTCACTTGAGGCTGCTTCCGGGTCTGCCCACACCCCCACTTCCCCTCCCCAGCACAGCTTTCCTGAAGCCAAGGGCTGCTCTAGCACCCCCCAGCTTCTGGCCTAAGTCACTGGAGGATGGGCCTGCATTTCTGGAGTTAACAGTGAATGTCTATTCAGTTGCAAATTCAATCAATCTAGGCAGGTTAAACTAACCTGCAAAGATTGAATCAGTTCGGGCTCTGGCTTCTTGAATGTCTATCCCTAGCCCACAAGTGCAAGCAGAGGTGACACGAGCAGGCTGTGGGGCCCGGGGCACATCAGCCTATGTGGGGCCCTGCCCCTGCCCCAATCCCGCGGGCCCCAGACCCAAAAAAGCTGCTCCTGGTTTGGAGGGGGGAGTGAGCAGCTGGGCACGGAGCTGTTGCTCCGCCCAGCTCCACACCACCGCTGCTCTGCCCAGTTCCACAGGGCCCCCCAAAGCATGGGGTCCGGGGCAATCGCCCTGATTCACAACCCCTCGCCCCTCCTCCCCCAGGACAGCCCTGAGTGAAGGAGTGCTGGACCAGAGGATTCACATAGCCAAAGATCCATGATCCTGTTCCACCATTTTTCCTTATTCCTGCTGTGGATGCTGTAGCAGAAGAAGCCCCATCTGGAATTGCAAACAGATTCTGTAAGGACTTCCTTACCAATGTAGTCAAACCAGGTGAGTTCCCTTCACTCAGGGTATTGCTGGCACAAGAAAGTTTTGTTACAGGGCTTCTCCCCAGCTGAATGTATGGTGCTTGTTGCTGTAAATATTACTGTTTGTATTAAAACAAAACCTTAGAAAAGTGCTTCCTTCTGAACTTGCCTGCTAGCATCTGAATTCAAGGTTTTCTTTTTGCTATACAACAGTGATGGCATCATTAACACCTGAAAGGTTGGTATGCCATCAGATGCTGTAGAAGTAAAATAGAATTGTAGACTTAAGTCCTGCCAATTAAGACTCTTGAGATCACGTTTCAAATTTAGTTATAAAATAGGTTTTGAAAATTGGCATACTATAATGTAACATTATTTCAAATTTGTGAAAAAATAGATATTAAAACACTGTTGAACCATTTTATCACTGAACCCAAGCCTACTGGGTGACCTGGAGTACGCATTCTACCAATAGGAAAAAAGAATGGAATCACAAATTGAATCAACCGATATCTCCCTGCCTTAATAAGAAAACAGCTGTGAATTTGCGGAAGTGGTACACTTGACTCCCTGGAATGATCCAGTAGACTGGACATGATAATAGAGGCTATAACCAGAAATTTAATGAGACTTAAAAAGGCTATAGTCAGATATATGGGGGTCAGGGAAGAAAACAGGAGAGGGAGGGAAAATGCACAGATGATGAAGAAGAAAAGATACAAGTTAGATGAAATATCCAGAAGTCCGACAGAACAACTTTTTTTTTTCCCCTTAGGGTGAGAGAAAGTTTCAGTTTCAGAAGGGGAAAAAATAGGCCAAAGGTACTGAAACTTTGTGCTCAATTTCAGCAGTTTTCAAGTAAACTGGATGGTCTCTCATTCATCTTCATCTCCGCACAAAAGAGGCAATGCGTAACAACTGCGATATAGTGCTCACTGTATTTTTATGGTATGATTGCCAAACTCTTAAAAGTAATTATTTGGGACCACACCCTGCAGTTCTTGTGGATTTAATTTGAGGGAGGACTGCTGGGTATAATCTTGTATCTATAAAAGCACTATACTTCCATGAGGGAATAAAACAATCTAAAAAAGTGATGTCTTAAAATCAAAATTGCTCCAAATCTTCAAACTCTGACTTTACAAGTACCTATTGCAGAAGGTAGAGAGAGGGACTCAAAACCTGGTTGGTTTTTAAACAGGCAGTGATGAATCTGTACCCTTCTATTTCTTTTTAATTAGGTTACAAAACACTACAGCTGTTTCTTTGATGGCATATTTAATAAGATAACAAAGTTATCTCTTATAGAACTGGTGTGTGCTAGGATTTAATGTGGGGTTTTTTTAAATAAACATTAGTATTATGATTCAGACTTTAGTATTGTAAATATTTGGGATGTTTCCAAGATAAGGAATATTGGTTGGCTTCTGTGAGGCATCACTTGAGCAGATACTTTTATATAGTAATATCTGATAATGTTAATGTAAATATAAGCAGATACTGTTGGAACATACACTTTCTAAAACACTGAAAATGGTTTGCATGTCTTCTATAAAATAAAACTGCTTTCAGAATATAATTGTACAAAGCACTTTCAAAAGCAGTAAAGAATCTGGAATTCTGACACCAAAGTGTATGCTTTTTATACTTGTGATTCAAATGAATCTAATTCCATAGTTCTTGGTCTCAGTATCCCACTTGTAATCCTTCAGACTGGTGTTGTTTACATTTTAGCCATAGTCTGCCATTGTTTCATGAACAGAAGTCCCATTGACCCGATGGAAGTTTTATATAAAAAATGATGGAAAGATATGGAATATCTATACTAAGAATAAAAGCAAGTATCATAAGGATTGGGCTTTTATTTTTAAGACAGCTACAATAATTTGTATAGTGACTTAAAAGATTAGAAGATAATTGAAAGAATAATTACAAGATCCCTTTAAAATATTGTGTGTGTACACATGATATTTTTTTAAGGAATTTTGTAATTATTCTTCAATTATCTTCTAATTTAGTCAATTTATTCAATTTCTGTCCTATACTGTTATGATTAGTGTAAGGAAAGGAAAATTGTGAAAAAAAGAGTTTTGAGGAGGCCACTCAGCATAGAAACTCCACTAGTTGCTGATAGCAGACAAGTTTCAAATACAGACTTTGTAAGAACCAAGGTAATTGTTTGCTAGGATAGGAAAGGAGGAGACGTAACCTTGTAGGAAGCTATTGCTAGATGTAATGGCCATTTGGATCAGTGTTACTTCAATTCTGTTTATGACCTTGGGTATAAGACTAGTAGGTAAATGGGAAGAAGGAGGTTTTCTAAAAAACCTCTTCAGTTTTCAAAACCCAAGAGGTTTTTTTTTCTTCCCTCTTTAATGCCCTAATTTATTAAAAGCCATCGATTATCAACATATCAAATGGCCAGTAGCATATATACTTAGGAAGGTGGACAAACCAGTGGGAGGAATCAAAGTCTGAGTCAAATTGGAATACAAAAATTTCTGAAGCCTTATGAGATCTTATGTGTTGTGCACTAGGCATGAAACTTTGGTTACAACCTCCTCCCTGTCCTACATATTCAAACAGCCCTGTTGGAATCCTGCAAAATAGCACTCCCAGTAATTACTTCCCTGTCAGGCAATTACTTCCTTGTTTCTTGGGAAGACCCATAGTGGTATATGGGTTGAAACAGAGAAAAACAGAATACAGATGGCAAAATTGGGCTCATAAAAGTAGACTGAGGGACTGTATTCTCTTACAACCTGAAATTTTCTCATCGCTGACCGAGGGATGCAAGGAGCTCCTGCCTCCCCTTTCCCATCCACACACTTACACCTGCTGTCATTCTTCATATTTCCCTGTAAAGGAAATCTGACTCTTACCCAGTGAAAAGTGTAATTCAGACAGCTGTATGAAAACTGGTAGCTATTTCTTTTGCCTTTAGGAGAAAGTAAAGCAAAGTTTCTCAATAACATTAGTAGCAATTTTTACCCCAAGGACCTGGGCCTCAAAATATATACTGTGTATGATGACCCATTACATGGAAAACAATCTGGAGGTTATGGTAAAGTATGCGTGCAGCTTACCCTATTATACTATTTTTTCTTATCAATTTAAATTTATAAGACAAAGTTTTCCTTTTCTTGATAACCCTATGTTGATTATTTCTAGTGAAGTAGCAGCTAATTCATAAAAGATGGGGGAAGGAAGTTAAATAAAGGATCTTAGGTCCCTTATGAGTTATTGTCTCCATCAAAGAAATGTAATTTTTAGAAGAAAGTGAAAAGTGACAAAAATAAATCATGTTTCTTGGGACAATTGGCCACCCACAGCTAATATTAACTGATTAAGCAGGCTTGTTTAAAGCTTTTGTAGTGAATAGTATGGTTCATAGGAGTCAAGTGTGTGTGTGTAATATTTATAATTATGCATTCAGGATTGTTTGCAGTACATCATAAATGTAACAAGGGCAAATATTATCATGATGGGGAAATGTGCACTGTATCAGAAATCTAACTAAAGGACATTTGAAGACAGTTGGAGTTTTGTTATCAATTAAGTGACTAAATGTTTTTTAATCTTTTGGCTCTGGGAGTTAGTTCATGACCACCAAATTCTGAAACATACTCTACCTCTTCATTTAGCTCTGCAAGTTAAGTTTAAATATCCCATATGATTGTGGGCTTATTCTTCTTATTTTAGTCATGAACTATTAGAATTATCTAGAAACAGAGGCTTGTAACCCTTATTACTATAACCTAGCAACTAAAGTTAAAGAAATAGGAAAATTATAAGTAATGCTTTTGCTTATACGTTTTTCATTTCATAGATGCACTAATTTTGTATTACAGAAATGGCTGTACCACTTAGTCACATAACTGTTGCCGTAAACTAAGTCCTACTTTGCCATGCTGGTTTGCAAAGTAGAGAGAGGGTAGAAGGAACCCTCTTTTCATGCCAAACAGCAGAACAGAATCTCTCCATTAGTATGTCTGCAAACAGTAGGAGAGACTGGTCCTACTATTTTAGAGGAAGTACTGGGCTGTCACTCAGCAAGGGGTGATATGTAAAGGTTGCATGCACTCCTGTCCAAAGGAACAGCAAAGTTCACTCCAGTCCATGCACGCCGGATCCTGCATTTATTCCAAAAAAGTTTTGATTTCAAAAGGCTTTACCATTTATTACCAAACCTTTGTTACACTGTTTAGATAAAACAGCTTAATTGTAAACCAATGTACCCCAATTGCTAGCTAGATTAAAAAAGGGTGTTCAGAATTTTAACTGATAATGTGCTTAGTAATAGGGTATTTTTCAAATCACTTATATGGATGATTAATTTAACTTTTGCCTTGTTTATAGTGGCTTTCCTGTAACTATTGAGACCTTTGATTGCCCTAATAAACCAATTAAGAACTTGTGCTTTTTTTAAACAGCAGTTTCCTGAAACGACAATATCTTGTGCTCATCTTGTTCCAATAATCAGATATTTTGTGTCATAAAAATAAGTGTAATGTTAAGTAAAGTTGTAACAAACAGACAAATGAGTAACATTGTAATTAGAAACATGAGCTGGGGACGTGGGGGGGGGAGGAAGGATTTTTTTCTTTTAATTCAGACATGGTAGGTAGAAATATTTTGTTACAAAGCAAATGTGTTCAAGCATAATAAGGAAAAAACAATTACCTTTTTACCAAAAAAAAATTATTTTGTTTTTTGTCAAACCGCAGTGAATATCCTCTTCTCCCCCACCCACCCACCCCCGGAAATTTTTATTATACTAAAGTCAATCAGACTTCTCCCACAGTTTCCTACTGAAAGTTTCTATGCAAGTGGTTAGTTATTCTCAACTAGGCCATGGCATCTTGGGGTGCCTTGAGATCCTTTCAGAGTGCCACAGAATGCCACTCAATGTTAGCACTGTTGGGTTTACAGGTGTGATTTGCAAGATAATCCCAAAGATTTCAACTAGAAATCCACAGTTGCAGTCTTTCTGACTTTTTTGCAAAAGGAGTGAAAATCTAAAAGCTGGCACCAAGGGGTGCCTTGAGTCTATCCAGGGGATGCCTTGAGTTTAAAAAGGTTGAGAATCACTGGGTTACAGCATTAGACTGGGACTTGAGAAATCTGGGTTCAGTGCCCTATTCTGCCATATATTTTTTCTGTTATTGAGTATGTCACCTACTTCCTGTGCCCCATCTGTAAGATGGGAAGAATGGCACTTACCTATTTACAGGGTTATTAAGTATAAGCACTTTAACTTTAGAGCTGGAATGTCTCAATTTGTACTGGGGCCAATATCTATGTACATTTGGTTTCTGTGGGTCCTGGACTGGGACTCATGTCTTTAACTAGCTATTCCTATTTCTGACCCGTTAGAGTGATATTATAACTGTTATAGTAAGCCATGTCTTCTTGACAGCCAAGCTCATTTATACCACTTATGTGCACTTTATCAGCTATGACTATTTTTTCAGTTTTGGCATAAAACCTCTCAGTGACCAAATCACTATAAATCAGAGGGTTCATTTTATTGTTGAAGTCTTGGTCTAGTGCTTGACTTTTATTACTTATTTCTACGATTAAGCAGCCTATGTATGGTGCTGCCCATATTGCATGTCTTTATTTCTTGCCATAAATTTTCTGACCTTGCCACCACTGGATGATTGAAAGAAAAATCAATTTTGGCTCTTAATTGTATTTTTGCAGCTCCCTCCTCCTATTCAGTTCAAGTGAGTTTTTAAATTTAACTATTATTCTTTGTTTTGGTTTGCTGCTTTGGAAATGCTGAAAATGTGTATTTGAAGTAGAATTACTGATAACTTTTTAGTTTTTTAAAATTGTAGGATAGCTGGTGAGAGTTGCTTCTCTATGAAATCCAAATGACATTTCCTCTATTTGTTGTTTCTTTTCGTCCTTGTTATCTAGACTGTGCTGTTAAACAGCACTTGTGCTAAAGATGCCTGAATCATAGGGAAATTTCAGTTGCTGCTGATAGATTCTGTAGTCTTTCAAAACAAATTGGGATTGCCTTAATTTGCTGTTACTGTAAATTCAAATTTATTGTACTCTATAGAAGTAAAGTCAGACAAGCAAACAATACTCTGAAAGGGATGTCTTTTTTTCTTTTTCATTTTCATGTCTAAATGTTAAGAATCTAATGGACTCTCTTCTGTCTTAACACCTGTAGCAGTCACATTTCAATTGCACATAATCCTGCAAATGTAACAAGCAACTCCCACAGATCTGATTCAGAATAATAATAATAATAATAATAATAATAAAACTAGCTTGTGCTAGTTGGTTACTTAAATTTTCCACTGTATTCTAGCTCTTCTTGAAAATGTCCCACCTTCTAACTCTTAATGTAAGGCAACAGCTTAAGCTGTTTACCGAAAACATTGGTTTCTAAGTTGCAAAAAAGCAAGTCAGAAGACTGCTCTTTTGTTTTGTTTTTTTTCACCTTTTCTTTTCTGATTAATAAGCAAGACAGCCATTTGAGCCTTAACTTAAAGATCTGGGAGTGCTTTTTTCCTCTCCACCAACTCAAGTACATGACTTGGATATCGTGTTCTCATTACTGAGAAACCTAAGCAGAAAAAGGAAAGCTTGCTTACATAATCTGGGCTAAACTCAGCCCTGGTTTAAGCTAATGCTGTTTCATTGACTTAACTGGAGTCATGCCTGCTTGCACCAGGGCAAAAATTGACCCTTTCAACTGGAATCCTATTTCACCAGCCTTAGAAAGCTAACACCTAGAGCTTTTTCTTCATTAGCTCATTAAATCTAGAGGGAAAGGTTCCAGGTCATCCTCTCACATCTCTTGCCCTATGCAGGATTGTCCCCCTGTTTGTATAGTTCACAAAAGTTTCCCTATTTGGAATGGACTTGTTGCCATATGCCTTGCTGTCCACGTGCAACCAACCACTGGATTTTTCTAGTGCCTCATCCTGTTGAAGTTTTGGAAAATCATAGTTGTGCTACTGTAGTGATGGATACTATGTAGGGACTGGCCCTACAAAGCATTAAAATACATATAAACTGGATTGTTCCTTGAATTGAAGTGGAAGAAGAATGTTTAATGTTGACTTAAAAAGATTCAGAAAGCTATCATGAAAATGCAATGTAAAGTGGGGCTTAAAGAACACCTTTTTCAACATAAAATGTTTTGAAACTTGACTTTAAAGAAGCTGAACAGGAAGCTCTAAACTGCTTTTTTACTCGATGTTAAAACAGCTACATGTGTACACTTGCATGTTATCTAGTAAAGCCGAGAATGTTTTCATTTTTAACCAAGGTGTGGTAAATAATTATGTAATTAGTTTAATAATGTGCTTGCTCATGTCATCTACTTACCAGTCACCATTTCGGTTGTCCATTTGTAAGTTCTAAAGTTTTGCTATCAATAACTGAAAAAAAAAATTAAAAAGGGACCATATTTAAAAGTGGATTATGCAGGAGTAATAACGTAGTTCTTAATTTAGAATTAATTAGCCTGTTGCTTGGCCCCAATGTTACATTTCCGGTCAGTGGCTGCATGGGTGTATATTCCATCTCTTTCAGACAAGTAGCATTGTCCATACTGTTTAGATACCCTATCTTATTAACCTGGGTTACCTCTGAACTCTTTGGAGGTGGAGCTTTACTTTTTCTAATATTTCAGTAAACCCTTATCAGAACTGACCTGTTACTGTACTGTATCAACTCTCAGCTTTACTCTGAAATAGCTATTGAGAGGGCCTTTCTAAATCCTGCCTTACAGACACCTGTAGAAATTCAGGCTGGTGTTAAAAGATGGTACCTTTTCCTTCTGGTTCTTTTACTCTAATCAGTAGTTCTGAAGAGGAAACAAGCTGAGTTTTATTTAGAAATATACTGGGGCTGGAGGAAAATGTAACACCTTTTTTTGCTCTTCCATGTTCATTATTCTGTATGTAATAAACTGAAGAAAGTTTATTAAACTACTTACAAGACAAGTTCAGGCAACTAAATCTGAGCACCTTCTTTAGCACTACCTATATTCTGAAGCAAACTGTCTTGGCCCTAGAGACAGATTTTGCTATAACCATCAAGTCAGCCTCTCTGTGTGTTGTCCTGCATTTGTTGTCAGGGTGGTTAATTTACCGATTATGCAAACTGCATATGCAAATTGCATATGTAATATTGCTTGGCACTCTCTCCTCTGATTCATTACATTTTCTAGTAACCATACCAACATGTCCACATGCCTACTACACACCCTCTGACTGTCCCAAGCAGAATATCTCGCACCTGTAATCATAGATGTGACAACATCCCTTCAGGGCAAAAAGTAGGTACTAAAAACATCTGTGGTGGGTGTGTGCTAGCCTGGCACTTTCATGATATGCCCAGGGTTTAGAGCAGTAGTGAAAACACCAAGGAAGGTTAATCTCATAGTGTGACAGACTATAAACAGAATAGCTATAGTGTATGTTTTAGCATCCCATTTCTCTGGTATCTGCAGTATGTTCTTTACTGTATGTAGAACATGCTCCTGATTGCGGCCAGTGCTCTGTCTGCAGAATGTAAATGCAGGATTACATGGTCATATAATGTTGAGCTTGGTATATCGAAAATCACAGGCAGGGGGGCCATTCCCTCTTGACTAATTCCTGCCAATCATAAGCTTTCCCACAGATTTGTACGTGAGTGCATAGCTTGCCAAATATTTGGCAGTCTTTGTTTTTCCTTCTCAGCACTATTCTGCTAATGCATAAAGAAATAAGTGAGTGACTTTATTTGCATTTGAGCCCTAGTTATATCAATTATACTTGTATGCTATTGAAGCGTCTCTTGCAGATGAGTGGAAACTAGATAATACTAAACCTAAATAAGGTTACAGAAGGTAGGCAACTGACAATTAAGCATGTGCACAAAATAATAAGATTTGATTAATATTCTCAGCTCCACACAAGACGCAAAATACTTACAGTCCTTGGCAAAAGAGCATATAGTTGGATCATAAAAGCTATTATTAAATGGATGCCAATGCAAAATAAGTTTTTAATTTTGATATTTTTTTAATTCTTTACATTTTGGAGTTGGATGTTTCTGGCAATGCTGAGAATGAGGAACTGGTAAACTGTACAGACAGCCCCAATGTCAAAATTGAATTGGAGCACCCAGATTTGCTCTATTACAGAGCTATTTTATAACTTCCCTATTATGCTTTTAATTTCTTCAGTGCTGATAACTTGCACCGAGCTTCATATCCTGCTGTCTGTGTGTTGCTTGTGCTGGTCTTATTACAAAAGCAGCTCAGATGTGTGATCTTCCATTACTAATCTGCCTAAAGAACCACAGAGCTTCATCCAGGCGTGCTCAGGCTTGTGACTTGTGTTGTAACTTACTTTCTTTTGTGCCTGATTTGTATAAGGATTGCTAGCTGCTTATTTGTTTAACTACGTTGGTGCTCAAACATGCAAAGCCACTGCATGTGACATTTCCAGGGCCTTTACTGAATGTCAGTCTTTTATATACATTTATTTGATATATATATATTAATATGCAGTGTCTTCCTATATTTTGGCCAAAAATATGCCTGTAGCAGTCTTTTAAAGTTATAAGTAATGTTGTGACAAGTGGAAAAACAAGTTTGACATTTTTCATTTATTATTTATAATGTACCTGCTTTGTGTATGTTTTCTTTTTCACATTAAAATTATTTACTGCAGCCTTTAATTTATCACTTATTTGAAATGAGATAAATTTTTAATGTTAATTTACATCTGTTTCATGTAACAGTAGGTAAGAAAATTCTGATCTTCTAATCCTTTTTTTTAATATACACTGTGGAACTTACTATAGGTCTGATTTTTGCAGCCCTTGCTCAGTGGGAAGTCTGTTGAGAATTTTGCCTGAATAAGAATTGGGAGATCAAAACAAAGTGGAGAAAAATTCAGAGAAACAGCTAAAACGCTGATAAAAATGGTATTTAAATCTACATTTTTTAAAAAGGTGTTACGTTAACCAATATTTTTCATATTCCTTTTTAAAAAATGGTTTTGGGGTTGTTCTTTCTTGAATAATTTGAAAATTTACTAAAGTTTTTGTTATAAATATTTTATGTATTTTTGTTTTTTTGGAAATGGTTGTGTGGCAGTGTCTAGGTTGTAAATTGTTCATATGTTGTTGTATGGAAAGCATGTGGGGCATGCATGTTCATCTCCTTTATTTAAACCACCTGTCTTGGTGATAATGAAATGAATCGGACTAATCCATAAAATGTATATTCACTATTTGTCTTCAGCATTCATTTTCATCTGTACCTTAAGTAAAATAGTCTGATTGATATATTAAATTCAGTTACAACTCATTTTTATAAGATGAAAAGAGCAGAAAGATGTACAATCTTAGATGATCATAGAATATTAAATTTGGAAAATCAAATATTAAAAAATTAAGAAAAGGTCAAATTTAGCTCTTGTGCTTATTATGCATTTTGATAGTTGTCACGCGATCGCATTCATGTGGTCTTTCACGTGCTTATGGAATCCTTTCGCTAGGACCTCCCCAATCACTACCAGACCTCTTCCCCATGAACTAAAGGAGTATCAAATTTACTTTAATCCAAGACTATGCTTTTTACCCTGTTCAACACAGGGGAGGGGAAAAGGACCCTTGCCATGGATTTAAGTAGAAGTGTGGGGATGGGGGGGGAGGAGGGATGCAGCTGTTGTAGGTCCAACTGGCCCTGACCCAGGCTCAAGCTCAGAGCCAATACCATGCTTGCTGCCTCCCCCTTTCAGTCCCCCCCCCACCTCCCTGCTCCCTACCACCTCTGTATCCCATCCTTCCTCCCCCCACCCCCCGCTTACTGTAATTTGGGATTCTGACTCCACTCCAGCCTAGAGTACAGAGCACAAACTGGCTTCAGTCCCACCTGGCCATGCTCCCTGGGTTGGAGCCAGAGCTGGGGCAGGAGCTGCAGCCACCACAACCACTGCTGCATGACCAGGGAGGAGCCAGATCCAAAATGTACTCCATGTCTCAGGCCAGTGCAGAACAAGAACTGAAGCCCCTCCAACTAAGGATAAGTGGTAAGCACAGCGGGGGCATGGGGGCAAGTAGTGGAGGGGAACACAGGACCACTTTACCTGGTAGGGTGTCTGTAGTTTTTTTCCCCATCTCTCCTCATTTACCCTCTTGATACATCTTAGGTTATATTGTGATACAGAAAGGCAAGACAAAATTGTCCCAAGATGTTTAACATTCAGGACTTGTTTTCACTGAAAAGGCAATTTATAACTTGTATGCTGCCTCAAACTCAAGTCCTGTTCATGCACACACACTGTTACTATGAATGTGGTGGTGCTTTCAGCTCAAGTTGACTGGTACAGGCTAATGCTCAAGTGAGCACAACTTGTCTGATGTTAACATGACCACGCTGTGTTTTAGATGTAGACTATCTTCCACAATCTACTGGGAAAGAATTAATAAAGCAGCTTGTGTTCCTGCAGAGCTGTAAAGCATGCTCCTTTCTAGAAGTCCTAGAACCACACTAGTTAATGAAGTGCCACTGGGAGGAAAAACAGCTCTAGCATATTTTGCAGTGTGGGCACCTCTTACTGGATCTAAGCTAAATTGAAGGCGCAGACAGAAATGCAGCTCCCTAGTCCAACTCATGATCCTTTGCCGAAAGAGTCAGGAGTTAAACTGATCCTTCTGAACCAACAGATGTTAGCTGTTGGGTTGGAAGAGTGGAGGATTGGCTCCAATTTGGAGCCAATCCAGGGAGAGAGACTGCATCTCTGCAGTTTCTCCCCTAGCTCCACTTGCAGCTCTGGTGCTGTGTCTGGATAGGAAGGTGGGGAGAAGGCAGGGAAGGGAGCTCATTCTGGGTTCCCCAGCTGTGTCAGAGTGCGGTTGGGTGGATTAGAGGAGGTGGGGGGGCCCTCCAGTCTACCCATCCCACCTGCCAACACTGCTGCCTGGGCAACCCCCAGAACAAGCTCCCTCTCTGTTCCCTTTTCCCCCCCATCCCATTCTGAAAACAGTGCATGGAGCAGGGCAGCTCAGCCTTGCTCCTGGTGCATGCAGGCACAAGTTACTGAGGGCAGTAACACAAGATGCTGAGGGCGCTCTGCTTTGGAGTGCCTTCTTCTGAATCTCATGTAGTGAAGGTTCGGATTTTCGCAGGATCAGGCCCTTTTAAAGCACTCTGCAGCTGTGCACTTGTGTTTGCTGACAGCTGTAGAGTGCTTTCAGGGGTCAGATCAGGCAAAAATTGTCACTTTTGTCTGTGCCTTGAGAGAAGTAACTTGAGTGCAGGATACTTCAGTTAACTGTAGTTCAGACCTTCCTTTTTTCTGGTCTCTTTCAGTATCCTAAAGGTTTGCAAGTTCCACAAGATTCTTCAGAAGAGCAACACAGATGTTGGTTACACTGATTCAAAGAAATTATGTGATTAGAAAAACACAAACTGGACTTTTTCTTTTTGGTTTGCTTAGGTTTTTGTTTTTTTAAATAAGAGTTTGGTCAATTAGTTATAGAAAAGTAATTAGTTATAGAAAAGTTCATGCAAAAGTGAATAGATTACTTTAGTTTTGTACTAAAATGCATTTTCATTTGAGAAAAATACCTGATGTGGAAAGACCAGCTTTTTACTCACCTACATCAGAGGAGGGTCTGTCTCAGCTTCTGCATCAAATTCAGTGAGACTTCATTTAAAGTGGTCCAAAAGGGTTGACATACTAGGAAACAGTTTTACTTAATGAAGAAACACATAGCTGATTTAAAATATTTAAAAACTGGGAAGGTTATGAACCTGAGATGAGAATAAATTTAGACTTGTAAAAAAAGAAAACAGTTAAAAAAACAATTTGACAATACCTGTTTTAAAACACAACAGTTCATATAACTTGAGTGTGTATACAGAGAAGTAGTTTTTCTTTTAGAACAGTTCAGTAAAAAGATTTCCACTGCTAAGGAATGCAATCAGAATTGTAAGCCTATCTGTTCATTTAAACCAATAGTTGCAGCAAGCTTTTTTTATACTCCTACTTTTACTAGGTTTCTAAGAAAAAAAAAAAAATTATGCTGTGATAGCATAGTTTTTTTTCAATTGTTGGCATAGAATGCTTTGAGCAGCAAGACATTGTGCGGCTCCATTTCATTTAGTTTATTCCCATTAGCAGTTATGCTGAATTTATGAAAAGACTGACTTCTGAAAGTGTGGTGTGGACATAACTCCTTGTATCAGTCTGTACATGCAAGCGCCAGTCCAGCAAATCATGTAAGCATGTACTTAACATTACTGGTGTAAATGCTCCCATTGGTATCAGTGAGACAAGTTGCATATTTAACTTTTAATCATTTGCTTAATAAAGCTGTATAGTAAGGACTGAATGTGATATATATTTTTAAATATCCAAGGTTGGGGGGGGGGGGGCTTGTTGGGGGAGAGGAGTTGGTTTTTGTTTGTTGGTCAAATACTGTTGTTATAAATGTAAACTATGGCCCTTATTCTACAAAAGAGCCTGCTAACATGGATGCCATCACCTCAGTAGAACTCCCCTTGGACACATGAGATTGTATGGGTTGATCCAGTTTCAGGATTAGGGGTTTTGGCTTCTAATTTTATTTTCCAGTTCCTTTCCTGGCATCACTACTCTGTAGAAAGAAAAATTACTTTTTTAAGATTTATTGGACACCAAAAACTCTTTTAAATCCAACTCTTTCAAGCACCTCTATAATTTCAGTGGTATTTGTCTCAACTGCCTTCCCTACTTGCCTTTTCTCTTTATAAATAGAAACTTTTCTGTCTGCTTCTTAACTGAAAAACAGAAGCTATTTCCTTTGCCATTCTTGGAAAATATTTTACTGTGTGCCAGTATTTGAATGTAAAGAAAGTTGCCAGTTTCAACGTGTATAGTTTTGAAAAGCAAATATCACAAATTTTAAAATACTGAAACTGAAAGCATTTTTAAAAATCTGAAAAGCCCCGGTCCTGTTAAAATGTATGTCTTTAAGTTTGCAGTGGGCGTGTCTACACATTCACTAATATGCCTTAGATACTGTACATTTAGTTTAGTACTTGCTTAATAAAGTACTAAGTGCGCAGTAACTAGAGTTACTGCACAGTAGCATTGGTGCACAGTTATTTTGTGATGCTTACTGCACATTAGCCTAACAACACTGCGCAGTAGGCTTTTAGCACGGTTTTTAACTGCCAGGCTCCTGCACAGTGGTATTAGGTTAATGTGCAGTATATGTCCCATGTAGACGCGCCCAGTGTGAGGTAGATCCGTTGACTTCAGTGGAACTTACTTACAGGATGCTATATTAAGCGTGCGCATGACTTCTGTATTTCTTGTAGCTTGCCCACCAACACCAGGCTGTTCAGCTTCTAGTCAATACCATTGTAAGTTTTCAACGCCTATAAAAAAGCAGTAATATATAAGCTCACGGCCGTTTGGGTTTTTGCCATTATAAAATCTGTTTTCACTGGAAAGTTTTCTGGCTGATTTTCAGGTCATGGTAATATTTCTGATGCCTTAGTCTTTATAGAAGCTGCTTTTTACAAAACCTGCATTTTTAATGATAATACCCCTTTTAAAATACTTCAGTATGAAATCCTTAGTCATTTTGTTTCCAGTTTAACGCCTTTGCTCTGGTTGGGTGTGTGAATATCCGAAGAGCAGGCCTATCCATCTGATACTGATACTTTTTTAAATGTTGATCTGGTATCCATACCAAAATTCAAATGTTGTTTTTATGATTGTATCAATAACCTATGTCCCTTTGCAACCTATTGATTTCACACTTTTTTTTTTACCTTTTGTAGTCACCTTCATCAAATGGCACTGAATAATCATATATCTATGCTGTTTCTGAAAATGAAGCATACAGACAATACTCTTTACTTATTATTTTAAGTGCATTTGTGCAGTGAGAAGGACAGACTGTGTTTATATGCACATTAGATGTTAATTCCATAAATATGATATGCAATTAAAGCCATGTCTGGGTTGGTTGTATTGGAACTCAAATACAGCCTTTGGAAACAGTTTATCATGCTGCTTTATCTTCCCTTCCCATTTTACTGATATACATTGAATGTCCCTGAAGTTAAACTCAACCTCTTTAGCATTCTTTAAAGAATGCTGTACATTGAACTTTCCTCATACCATAAATCTTTCCTATAAAAGGGACACAAACTTAACACATCGTAGGCTTTAAAAACGCCTTCTTTGTAATATGTACATAGTTACACTGTGCTTAGTTCCTTTAATGCTACCTACTGCGTCTACATTTTGAGAACTAATGCCTTCAAGGAACTTTACTTTTCAGCATTCTTTGATCATAACATTCCTCTGGTTGAACAAAGGGTAACTTTGTACAAGGGAGACATTTTTTATATAAACAGGACCTAAAATAGTCTGGAACTATGTTGTCTCCAACTGTAGCAATTAAGACTCTCCTTCACATTCCTAATGAATTTGTGTAAATGTTTCATATCCAAGATATTAGATTATTATACCTGTTCTAAATGCAAAATGTGAGACAAAGAAGGTAATTCTGAGTGAGGTAATTTAAAGTACCTCCCTATGTATGGGGAAATGTTACTGAAGTGACTTGACTTGTTAAAAAATTATCCATCCATAATAGAAACAATAGTTAGGTGATCTTTTGTTAGTACATGGCATATTTAATTGTATTATTATTAATAATTCTAGTATAGACATTTTACTTATTCAGAGCTTGGTCAAGTGTATGCTAAGGTTTGCTTAACACATACTTGTTTCAGGTTGGAATTTCGAAGATTAAACTTTCTATTTTTGTCTTTAAACTGAACGATGCAAATTAAAATGTCAAACAGTGTTACATCAATGTGTGTGTTCACACTAAGGGATTACACTGATTTAGCTGGTACAGTAGTTGTGTGTAAACCAGCCATAACAATGAGTATGTTGGTCACAAGTTCTTAAGGGGAGGTTTGATCTTTCTCCTGGGCATTGCTTTTAAAATGTAGGTAAATGTTCACTTAGTCTGAAGACTTTATAAAAATGACATTACTTTACTTACTATCCCATGCACCTCCTGTTTCCAGGAGGAATGTGGGGAGAGTGGTCAGACCAGGAAGGGCTACAGCTGGAGCCAGCTCTGTCTGCTTCAGGATTATCAGAGAGCTAATAAAGCAGGCACGCACACATGCTGCATCTGGGGCAGTTCTGTCTACCTGCTCCTCCTACGGCAGCAACACCTGCGTTGCGGCACCCCTGAGCAGATATTGAGGCACCCCAGCTGAGAATCACTGGCACAGAGACGTTACTTAGCCTCCAAATATTTTCCAGACATTGAGATTTTATACCTGGAATGCATTACCAAATTATTAAAATGCTTTTCATTCAAAGAAGCAAAGCATAATAGACAAAAGTAGCATGATCAGTAGTGACATTTTCTTTGTGTAACATGATTCTTTGTATTGATTTCTTTGTGTAATGTGATTCTGTAGGATGAATCATATTTATGGTCAATCTTATGCAAATTGGAGTTAATATTTATGTTAACGTTACATAAGTTATATTACCCAATGATTAATGAATATATAGGTTGTGTTTGTTAATAAGTGATAATGGGGTAAGATTTGGTGACTGTGTGTCATGAATATGCTGTATGTCTTAAAGCAGATCTGAACAGCTTTAATTCATGGCAGAATGTTTTTCTGTTTGCACATCTTGCAAGACAAATATGTGTTTATGCATTCATGTTTAGGCACTCTGTGATTCTTGCGCCTTTTATGATTTGACCAAAATCTGAAGGTTGTTATAAATCCAGAATGACTACTTTGTCTTTACTGGAGTCACACCAGACTTGCAGCAGTGTCAGTGAGATCAGTATAAGTGACAATGACCTTGACATTTATTTCTTTCCTTAAATGTCTGAGAACTATTTCATGCGTACTAAACTCATCTTGCTTTGGAACAATCTTACCCAAAAACAGAAGGCTAGAATATGGCAGAATGTGACTCTTAGGTTATTTTAATCTGATGATGAAGTGATCATGCATTAAATTCTTTTAGAGGTATTTAAAGGCCCTATTTAACAATAGGAGGCAACATTCTGTAGTCAGGAAGAGCATTCCAGATTTACACTCGGGAACAAAATTTGTCCTATAACTTAAATGTTTTGGATCACAATGTACTTACTGTGGGCTCCTTCTCAAAATGTTGACTCAAAACACCAGAGAGGAAATGAGATGGGTGAGCCAGTACATACAGTGCCTTTCGATTATGGAGAGCAATAAGGAGTTTCTAGCATAAAACAGACTTTATTTCTGATATGCAGAATACAGGGATTCTCTGTAGCTGGGAGAGTAAAAAATCTTATACAAGAAATAGACACTGCTGTCTAATAATCATTAAAAAAAATACTGGGGCATGTCTGTAACGATTACAAACATGAAGAAAATAAATTTGTAAACTAAACAAGTACAAACTTTTAAAATAACATGCAGTTTTTAAAGTACTTTTCACTTTTGAGACATGGTTTGGCAGTAAACATGGTTGTAATACGAGTGAAAAAACGTGTTTCTAACCAAGTAGTCAGACTCTGAAGCCTTGAAGGCTGCAGTCAGTGTGAGCACTGTTTGAGACAAGAATAACAACCCTGAACGTCAGGTTTTCCACTTTTGACGCACCATGTGAATGGGTTGTTTGATGGAGCGTTTACATTGTGGTGGCAGGGTAAACCAGAGGAAGGGAGTGTAAAAGGATGATGAGAGTTGAGTCAATACATGTTGGATAGCTGTCGGTGTTGGGAGCTCCAAGGTCTACTGCAATAATCTTTACAATGCTGCCAACCATTAGCTAAGTACACTGCACTGGCATAAAACATACTTTATGAAGGAGTGGAAGTTCTTTATAAAATAAAATATTTTTTTTTCTGGGTGAGGGTCTAAATATTATTCCATATTTACTCTGTCAGTTTTTCTCTTTCATCATTTACCATATAACCATATAACTTTTCATGTGTATGATTTTAAACATTTGGTAAAAGTATCCTTAAATTTTGAATTTTTTGGTTTTCTATAAATAGTAATATTTTCTCCTTCTGAATTACTAATAAATGTCTACAGGCCTTCTCAGTTCTACAAATTTCTTTTGTTTGGAAATATCAAGCTAACCTTTAAGAAGTTCTACACTCGAGTTATTAATCCAGACACTACAGAGAGTACATCCACTGGTACACCCTTAACATAGCAGGCTATGTACTCATGCCATCGGCTGTACAAATGTTTTATGTAACTAAACTGTATTTACTTTTCTATTGCATATGAAATAATCAGTTACTATAGTAACTCTCACCTTGAGTTGCATTTCCCCTTGCATGCTGTATTAACCAGAAACACAGAATACTAAAGAAACAATAGCAGTATTATGTAACGTAGAAGGAAATGGTTGGAAAAGCACATGCTTAGAAATCCCCTTTAACCATAACCCAGCCCTCAATCATCCCTCTCTCAAGATCTGGGCACACAGGGAAATCTCTTGCATTGTCTTCTTTCCTTCTGCTTGGATGGAAATTCAGCTGTCAACATGGCAATCTTATACTCCCACCTCTTCCAAATGTCATGGACCACTTCCCTTGGTGCAAGAGATTTAAGAAAGACAGAGTAACTTAAGTAAAATAAATACCATATTTACTCAAATATACAATGAGGTCCCCGTCTGTCCCCCTCCATCAGTACTGGAAGGGGAAAAAAGCCCTTCATCTTGTATTCGCATACAAAGTGGAGAGGGGAGCAGGCAGCTGCTTTGGCTCTGACTCTGGCCCTGAGCCCAGGTCAGGGCCAGTGAAACCCACAGCAGCCTCCTGCCCCTGCCTCTGCTTTTCTGCAGCTTCTGCCTCTCACCTGTTCCCCCCCTTACTCAAGCAAAGCTCAGCTCCAGGTCAGGTTGGGGGTCTCTCCCAGCATGAAGCCCAAGAAAAGTCCTTCCCCTGCCTGGTCAATCAGTAATGCCAACCCTGCTGTATTGCTTGCCTGGCCAGTCAAGGGCAGATCTTCTATGTGCTGTGCTCTGGGACTGAGCAGCCTGGGCAGTCTGGTGTGGGGAGGGGGAAAGAGGGAGAGACTGGGGAGCTGGGCGGGGGGGAGAGGCAGAGATTGGGGAGCAATGGGGGAAGAGGCAGAGTTTTGGGGGGAAGAGTTAGAGACTGGGAGAATGAGGGGAGGGGCAGAGGCTGGGGGGAGCTGGGATTGAGGGGGTGCAGGTGATGGGGCAGGAAGGCTGCAAGGGAAAGAAGTGGGTGGGGCAGAGGGCAAGGGAAGCAGTGGCTGGGGGTGGTCAGCCACTGCTTTCCCTACTGTAACCGGCGGGGATTCAAGATAACCCTTCAGTACTTAGATTCTATACCAGGAAAATTATTAAAAAATTATAAATTTTCTATATACAGAGTCTAATTAATGGGATGTTGTCTTGTATTTGGGGTCATTTTACATTTGAGCAAATATGGTGGTCAGAAGAAAAAAGAGGGGGACTAAGGCTAATTGTCATATGTTCACACAATTAAACTAGCTACCTACCTAGCTTGATGCCTCTGAATCACTTAAATCTATTGAAAAGAAAAGGGTTTTATTGTTGGGCGTGGGGTTGTGCTGTAGGGGTAAGGGTGATTATTTTTTTTCCCCCTTCAAAAGCTTTGTGTGTTGCTCTGCTATACTTAGAGATGTATGAAGAGAGTTGTGGAGCAACATATATAATGGGTGGTAAGACTAAATATTTTCAAAGGAGAGAAGCATAGTGCAGTATAAAAAAAAAAACAAAAAAATCAACAAGGTGGAGAATGGGTGTGATCCTGCACCAGTGAAATCAAAAGGAGTTTTTCCATTAAGTTGAGAGGTACAAGATCAGAATCTTTGTGGGTGATGTATACTTTAATGAGCTGTAAGCTTACCTAACAGACCTTAAGAGCTGTTTATGTTTTGAATTGTCCCAATGTTCAACTATGGAATAAATAAGACTTATGATCAAACATAGTCCCTAGTTGTTGTGCACTGTTCCTTTATCTAGCAAGAAGAGGTTACTACCAAGGCAATGTGCTCAGCCCTTGGGAGAGGAGAACACTAAACTTCATCTGTTTTGGCCTAGCAATCCAAGTGGCATTGGCAGGTTCTATATTGTTCTTGAATAGTAATAATTTCATAGATTTCATAGACATTAGGGCTGGAAGGGACCTCGGAAGATCATGGAGTCCAGCCCCCCGCCCAAAGGGCAGGAAATCAGCTGGGGTCATAGGGTCCCAGCAAGTTAACCATCCAATTTACTCTTGAAGGTGTTCAGTGTAGGTGCCTGAACCACCTCTGATGGCAGGCTATTCCAGACCTTGGGGACTCAGGCAGTAAAGAAATTCTTCCTTATATCCAGCCTGAAACGGTCTTGCAGTAGTTTATAACCGTTTGACCTCGTCATCCCTCAATAAATCATTGATTATTTTTTCTGCCATATATGTACATTACCTGATAAATCTGTGGCTACATGTAATTTATTCAGTTCAGAATAAGACTGTTTTGAACAATTTCAGGAAGAAACCCTTTTTAAATCTTATTCCACATTATCTCTGTTACTTGTACGAGTATTGCTGCCTTTCTCCTCCTCAACCTCTTTTTCTACATTGACAAAATATCAAACATCTGTAAATAAATAAGAAAAACACTGGGTTTCTTTATCGACAGGGCAAGTTCTTGTAGAGATCTCAAGCGCGCACAAGAAACTGAATGACAGTCTAGATGAAAGTGTAAGTAAATATTTCATTAACTTTTTTGAAATTGTACAAGAATATTTCTTAACTTTGTAAATAACCATAATATAATTTGCTTGTTTTTAAAGTTCAAAAAATTTCATAAAGAAATTATTACTGAACTAGAGAAGAAAACAGAGCTGGATGTAAAATATATGAATGTAAGTACATTGAACCTTAATACCACAATAGATCAATTTCATTTCTTTACATTGTCCCTTGCTTTAACATCTGTTTCTGCAGCACGACTATATAATATTCACTCTTAAAGTGTGTTAAAAGACATTCCTCTTATCTTAGAAATTATTTAGTATCATTTAGTCTCAAAATATATTAAAATATGATCTGAATACTAAATTTGAAAAATATATAACATTATTTTGTATAAATGGAAAACTTGTTTTAGCTGGAGAATAGTGTTTTGAATAGAGCTGCTAATATGAAGAAAAGCCTTTGACAAATATGTTGATTCAGTATTAATCAAGATTTATCATTCAAGGCATTTCTTAGCCACTTGCATAGTTCTTTGATAGTTGCATTAGAGCATGAATTGTAAGATGTTTAAATTCTTTGATTGCAGGCAACTTTAAAGAGATACCAAACAGAACACAAAAGCAGGTTAGATTCACTGGAGAAGTCACAGGCTGAGCTGAAAAAAATCAAAAGGAAAAGTCAAGGTGGAAGGAATGCAATGAAATACGAGTATAAAGAAATTGAGGTTTGTGTACCATATCCCCATGGATTGTTTGCTGCTCTTATGGAAGTCTCTTAACAAGATCAGTCATTGTTATAAAATATTATAATCAGAGTTTTCTTCTGAATCTAGTTTCTCCTGACTTCTTCTCTTTTCTTTCTTTCTAAGAAAAGAAAAAAAAACCTGCCCACCATTTTCTGTGCTTGCATTGTAATTATTTGTCTAGATGCATTCTTCTACTTAGCTGTTTGGCAACAGTAAGACAATACGACTTCAAACAGGTTACATTGCTTTATTGATTCCCCAAGGCTGTTTTGTTTTAAATACACTGTTAGCAAATGAACTCACACAATGAAAATTACCGTTTAGGGCCTAGTTCTACAGAACTTTTATTTTTCTGGTATACCACACAGAAATGAAGAAATGTTTATAAATAATTTTTTTCTAGAGTCTGTGTCAAATTCTGACTGCAGGGATTCCTGACTGTGGTCGAATTGCTCAGTCAAAAGCTAAGTGTTAACCTTTGCACAGGCACTGGTGAACAGGCAGCAGTTGTTGGCTGCTCAGCCAAAAGCTACTGCCAATTCCACAGCAGCTGTGAAAGGGTTAATACGCTATTTCTGACCCTGAGGGGTGAACTCTGCCCCCTCTGTCCATGAGTCTGGCAGGGGGAGTAGTATGGAAGTCATTTTACAGCATCTCTGTGCTTCTATTCTTTCATTACAGCAAAGAATACCAGCATTCCCACTTAAGACATGCACCCCTACTCTAGAGAGATGATTTTTTTTTTGGGGGGGGTGGGGAGAAGGTAGTTTGGGACATGAATAAATATGGTATATAGGTAGTCTCACTGATTGCACTGCACTTGTAGGATTGAACCTTTAAAAATGGGGGAAAAAGCTGCATCTTCAATCGGATGTGGCTGTAAATAGTATGTTTTGGTCATCTAACCACAAGATTTTTTTTATGATAATCAAGCAGGACAGCTAAATAATATCACCAGTGCCTACAATTAATAGAGGCAAACTCAGTATTCTAATACTGAATTCACCTCTGTTCCTCAGCAAGGCTCAGACAAAGTAAAGAGGTGGGGTGCGAGGAGGCCAAACAGTTTATAATTCCTTTCAACCTTCTGTTATACTGGGAAAAGAATGGGGACAGCTTTATGGGTTAATCTACATTAGGAAGTTGCTGCTCTAAATGAGGGCATGCATTTGCAGTGTATTAGCTACTTCTCACTAATTCTGTGTGGCTTTTCTTAGTGGGTGCATCTATACGAGACACTTTACTGCACAGTAGCCTAATCTACTGTGCAGTAAAGCATCGCTATCTACACGTGCAGGGCATTTACTGCACAGTAAATTAGGCTACTGTATAGTTAGCTAGTACCTGTAAATATAGATATTAGGTTTACTGCAGGGTAACACTCATGTAGACACTGACTGGGAGCAAATTTGCTCCCAGTCAGCCTAGGAAGCAGGGGGCCAAGGGGACAGGGAGTTCTCTGTTCCCAGTCCTGGTGCTGCTCAGCTCCCAGCTCCCCTCAGGAGCCAGGAGTTGATCAGCACTGGGACTAGGGAGCTTTCTAACTCCTGTCCTGGATACCAGTGCAGAGCTGGCTGCTCTGGAGGGTGAGTGGGGACTAGGTTCCAAGCAGCCAGCTCCACGCAAAGCAGGGCAGCTGCCAGAGAGACCCGTGCCCTGCCCCCCCACCCACCCAGCAGGAGGCTTGCCAGCAACTGCCCCACACCTGAGATGGCTCCCAGCAAACCTCAGGGGGCTCACTGGCAGCTGTGTCCTGATTAGGCATGTGGCCAACAGAGCTCTGCCCACTGCAGGTGCAGCTGTCTTTTCACCTGATGCACATCAGGTCCCCTCCGGATGTGTGTGGGGCCAGGAGACAGTTACCATTGCAGCCAGTAGAGCTCTCCTGGTCCCATGCCCCTTGCTAACACCTGGGGGAGCCTGGAGCTCCCCCTGGCTACTGCAGGGTGGCAGGGCAGGGCAGGAGCAAATCTGCTCCCAATGGAGAGCATGTATAGACATGCGTCTGAGGAAGGCTTACTGCGCAGTATTTTACTGCACAGTAAGCCTAATGCTAATTAATAGCACACGTAGACACACCCAGTGTGCACTTAAGTACCCTTGCATGTGAGCAAACTTACTCCTTTGTCAAAATTTAGTAAAAGAGTTTTAGCTCTTCTATTTGGTTGTTAAACAGTAGTCGTCTTGAGCTAATGATGGGTGAAGTTATACTTCTATATAGTTTATGTATCAGTTGAATTTTTAAAAGTGTTTTAGGATTCTTTTTTCTGAAAAGTGCTACACAGACTATAGCATACTATCATTATTGTCTTTCCTACTGATTTTGTAAACAGCATTGCCACCTTGAGGAAAAATCAAAAATGGTTAACACTCTGGAGATGGGAGTTACATTTTAGTGTTACTTCAAACAATGAAAAGTGGAGTTCAGATTATGAATTGTGTAAGATGGTTTGGACAGGGATAGTTTCATAGTTGTTAGGGACTGGAAGGGACCTTTCAGATCATTGGGTCCAGCCCTCCTGCAGTTGGGCAGGAAAGACTGCTGGGATCAGATGACCCCAGCAAGATGGGCATTGAGACGCTTTTTTAAGACCACCAGGGTGGATGACTGTACCCCCTCTGGGGGGAGCCTGTTCCAAATGCTCAGTACTTGACTTATAAAGTAATTTTTCCTTATGTCTAGCCTGAAGCGATCCTCAATCAGCTTGTTTCCATTATTTCTTGTCCCCCCCCTGGGGGACCTTGGTGAACAGATGCTCTCCCAGGCCCTGATGTACGCACCTGATATACTTATAGGCTGCCACCAAGTCCCCTTTGAGTCTTCTCTTTTCCAGGCTGAACAGTCCCAAGTCTTTCAGCCTCTCTTCATATGACCTGATCTCTAGGCCTCTGATCATGCACATGCCCCTCCTTTGGACCCTTGAGCTTCTCCACATTCTTCCTGAAGTGCAGTGCCCAGAACTGGACACAGAACTCCAGCTGCAGTCACCAAGTCTGAGTAGAGAGGGAGGATGACATCTTTAACCTTGCTTAAGATGCCATGGTAGATGCATGCCAGTGCTTGATTAGGTCTGCCAGCTATAGCATTGCATTGGTGGCTCATGTTCATTTTGTTGTCTATCATGACACCCAGGTATTGTTCAGACGTGGTGCTAACAAGCGTAGCACTGCTGAGCCTGTAAGTGCGTGGTGGATTATTTCTCCCCAGATGAAGCACTTTTACATTTCTCCGTAGCAAACGACATCTGGTTGAGGTCTGCCCAACTTGCAAGCCTGTCCAGGTCGGCCTGTATTGCCAGCCTGTCTTCGAGTGTGACTACACTCCCCCATAGTTTGGTGTTGTCAGCGAACTTTGCTAGTTCTCTTTTAATACCCAAATACAAATCGTTGATGAACATGTTAAAAAGCACTGGTCCAAGTACTGAACCCTGAGGGATGCCACTGGTCACAGTTCCATCAATCAATACTCTCTGGGTCCTACCATGGAGCCAGTTACCTAGCCACTGGACCATAAAGTACTTGAAGTTGCATTTTCCCAATTTTTTCATGGCGACTTTGTCAGAGACCAGGTCAAAGGCCTTTTTGAAGTCCAGGTACATGACATCAACTTCATTTTCCCCATCCGGGTGGCGAGTAACCTGATCATAGAAGGAAATGAGGTTGGTCTGGCATGACCTGCCCATAACAAAGCCATGTTAGCTGTCCTTCAGAATACTGCCTTCTGCTAGCCTTCTGTAAGAGATTCTTTCATCATTTTCTCCAGGATTTTACCAGGGCCTGAGGTCAAACTGACTGGTCTGTAATTTCCCAGGTCCTCCTTTCTCCCTTTCTTTAAAGATAGGCATCACATTGGCCTTCTTCTAATCTTCTGAGACTTCTCCCGAGCACCATGAGTCTTCAAATAACTTTGCCATATATAGCGCGATGACATCGGGCAGTTCTTTTAGCACCCTCGGGAGTAGTTCACCTGGTCCTGCTGACTTGTAGATATTTAGCCTTTGTAGATGCTTCCCCACAAGATCTATGCCAACTATGGGGGGGTGGTCACACCCACCATTATCATCCTGTATCCTGTCAAGCAGGCTGGTGGAGCTAAGAGCCTTGGACTGGTGGGATGATCCTGGCTCAGGCAGGGGGCTGGACTACATTACCTCCGGAGTTCCCTTTCAGCCAGAATTCTCTATGATTCTGTGATATTGTATTCCTTGTGATTTGTCTGTATGTCTTCCATTTCATGTGTTATCTTTTATCATGTATTTTCAGTTCCCGTTTTTCTCTTAAAATCATTTAGGTTTTAATCAAGTGTAAATATAATGTTCAGCTGCTGTTGCTAATCATCTGTCTGTTAACCTAAGATAAGTACAGGAAAGATTGTCTTGTGCTTAACCTACTCCACTAACGATTCAGATAGAAGTTTCTCAACCTTACACAAATTTCTTTGACCTTGGTCAAATCCTATTGACTCAGTTCTCCATCTTTAAAAATAAGGCATAAATATTTTCATGCTTTAAAATTATTTTGAAGGTAAATTTGATTACTGAAACCAGTTGATCAGCTAATGTCTGAGTTGTTTGGCATCAGGAGAATAAGCACTCATCTAAAATGTAAAAGATTTAAAGCAAAAACTTATTGTGCCATTTTAGGAATGATGTGAGACAAAAATCAGCAGTGTAAATAAACAAGTTCAGTCAAGTCAGAAGTCAAACTTGTAGCCTGCACACAGTTCATATTATAATTGTGTATTTATTTAGTATTTGGAAACAGTCACTTCTCGACAGAGTGATATTCAAAGATTTATTGCTGAAGGTTGCAGAGAAGCTCTTCTTGAAGAAAAAAGAAGATTCTGCTTTTTGGTTGACAAGCATTGCAGTTTTACTCAGCACATGAACTATTATCATATACAGGTCAGTGTTGCTCTGAAGTGCAGAGGTAGAAATGGGGGTCTCATCAGAACAGAGACATTTTCAATAGGTTATTTTATGTTTGTTTAAGCAAAGAAGTAATTGCTTACTTTTGAAACCAAGGAATGAAAGACTTGTGCCAATTCACTTGTATTCCCAATATCACAAATAACTTATACTAAACATTATTTCTATCACATGGCTTAGTGTTAAATTGATATATTTAGTTTATATACTAGCTAAATATTAACGCTTCAATGTTAAAAGACTTCATAGAGGTTGCACTGGTGTGATACAACTGAAGTTAGAATGTAGTCCATTGCAATTCAAATGTTGCTTTAACTAAAAAATATGCATGTTTTATAACTTCATTTTTATTGGTTGCAGTGTACAGATTTACTTAACTCCAAGTTGCCTGTGTGGCAGGAAACCTGTAGTGATGCCACAAAAGTGCCAGAGAAAGTTATCAATATGATAGAAGAGATAAAGACACCTGGTTCCACTCCAATATCAGGAACTCCCCAACCTTCACCAATGATAGAAAGAAATACTGTGGTATGCATTTCCTCATTAATTGCAAGTAAAGACTGACTTCCCTGATTTTGTATGTGTATAAACTTTACGATTTGAGTCTTGAGACTCTGGAATTACATATGGCAAAATAACTCGGTAACAAGCTGGACCCTCAGTTCTGTAACTATCCATTAGACAGATGCATGGACCCATACAAAGCCTTATTGACATTAGCAGGGATCCTGGTTTCCTCTGTTTAAAAATCACAAATTCTCTGATAAAAATGCAGGTTCTCTGATTTAAAAACCCCAAAATCTGCAGTTAAAATGAGACGTGTGTATATCAATTGAACACAATGTTTTACTGATGAATTTACAATTTTAAAGCAATTTGGAAGCCTACCAGTACCTCAATCGCTATAGTAAAATAAATTCTAAGTACCTGTAAATTTTGTTATTTGATGATTTGGGGTTTTTTATCATGAAAAATCAGAGCTCCCCCTACCCCCTTAGCTCATTAGGATGCAGTTCCAGGCCCCTCACTTCCAAGCCACAGCCCCCCACCACTGTTGGTGCTCCTTACTCCCCAGCCACAGGTCTCCCCACCCCGTATCCCTGCTGGAGGCAGCCCCCTGCTGCCAGGGCTACAGCCCCTTTCCCCCCAGCTGCAGTGCCCAAGCCCCAGCTGCCGCCTGCGGGAGGCAGCAGCTACTGCGGCAGAGCAGAGCATGGAGCCCAGCTCCCCACTCCCCCATGGGCGGCACAGCCGAAGCAGAGGCAACTGTGGGTTCAGGCTCCCCATCTTGCTGCCCCCACTCTGGGGCCTCCGCGGCCCAGCCAGCGGGACCCAACACGGCAAGGCAGATCAGGGCCAGGCGGGAAAGCTACATTCTGTTGCAAGCCCCATGCCACCCTGGCGAGGTGCCCCCCAGATCTGTGCGCGGGGTGGGGGCAGGCTACCTGCTGTGGGCTTGGGGCTCCACACCCTACTGTCCTCCCCCTGGGGCCTCCGTGGCCCAGTGGGCAGGACCTGATATGGCAGGGCAGAGTGGGACCAGGCAGGGAAGCTCCTTTACACTGTGAGCCCTGTGTTGCCCTGGTGAGGCACCCCTTGCCTGCCTGGCAGCAGCGGAGGTGGTGGTGCAGATTTGTGCCCTTTGCTGCTGCCAGGCAGCTCATCTGGGGGACAGCGGGGAGGGAGGGGGCTGGCTCCCCACTGCTGCTGCGGGCACTCCCAGAGGGGCAATTCAGTGCTGCAAATAATCCAAGATGTCCATGTCATTTCATTAATCTGTTAATACTATATTAAAATTTTGCATCTCTAGATTGGAAAAAATTATTATCCTCTTCATGAAAATGCAGCAAAAGTGCCTCCTGCTCCCACAAATAGAGCATATACTAGTCCTTTAGTTGATATGTTTAACAATCCAGCAGCAGTTCAAAAGGCACCTTCAGAAAGACTAAATAATTCAACAGGTGAGTTTTTCCTTATCTTCATGCTGAAAGTGGGTTTCATTTTTTATCTCAGTATGGATATACAAGCAGTACAAATGGTATGCGTTGTTGTCTATCAAACATTTGTGCATTTCTTCTGACTTCCAAAATAGTCACCAGTCCAATGTTTTCGACTACATGGCATTCTAACAGGCATTGAGAAATGTCTACTGGAGGGACGTTTGGGGTTTTTTTCCTAGATGTTAATGTCTTGCAAAGCCTCATCTAAACATTCAGTTTCTCCTGGGAGAGCAGATGTTTGTACAGGTATTCACTGGACTGTGCTGCTCCAACTGGGAGTAAAAAAATGGCCCCTTCATAATCCACACATTGTGTTGCAGAGAAACACAGACCAACCATGGACAGTCTGGGTCTGCAAATCAGGGTTGCCCTGTGCCCTGCAGGTATCTGTTGCCAGGCAGACTAAGGGAGCCTGCAGAATATGCTGAGCTGTGTGCACAAGCCTCCCTCTTCTCCTCCCCTGATTTCAGCGTCAGCATTGCAAGCTCTTCATTCTTCAGGGCATCACCATTTGAAGTCTGTACATGCAACTCTGAATAAGCTTTTGTACCAGGAGAACAAACCTAGGAGAATTCTCCCACATTATCTGAATGCATGCGTGCAGCCTTACTGAAATAGGGAACTATCTAATAGGAAAATGTAAAATCCCGACCATGAAAGTTTTATACTAAACACACAAGTCTCTTAATTCTTTTAATCTCTGTTCATACCGTTTTGATTAATATGGCCCAGCAAGTTAAATAGGTTGGGGACTGAACATGTATCCAATCCTCCATGTCAGTTGTTCACTTGCATCCTCTTATCCTGCACTAAGGAAAAGCTGAATCATGGTAACTTAGCCATGTTTCTTTAAGGACTAAGGTGCTTCAGTTTAGCTTTCACTTACTAAAGAATAAGGAGGACACCTACTATGTTAGCTTCTCTGAAATAAGTCCATCTCTTTTTATTTCACTGTAACTTGTTCTTTTGTTCATACCTTGAATGATCACTTTAGAACATGCAAGCAGAAAACTGAATGACTATTACATTCTTTTTAAAAAAATTACAAAAGGACAGAAGTTGAAATGGACATGAATTTCCCTTCCTTTTGATCAAATGGTAAATCCCATTAAAAATAGGATTTGTTGTTGTAGTGTTTGAACAGGGGTGACCAGTTATCTAGGCTGGAAGACCACTTAAGCTGTTGAGGTCTGCATGTACACATGCATGCATGTGAGTATTCCTCGGCCCTGGCCCTGGCTCTGGCCCCAGCCTGCCCCCCTCACCTGCAACTCCCACTGATATCTACTAATTGAGTGCTTGGCACATCTAAGAATCCAACTATTTATGTCTCCAGTCTCTGAACACAGTTAAAATTTTCTGGGACTGGAAAATATAGTACAGGTTTCTCTCACTTTATGTGGGTTCTGTATATGTGAATTCATTCTTATGTGATGACCCTTTTTATACCAAAAATTCATTATATGTGAGGGAAATTCACTCTAATGCGATAGGCATGGTGGAAGCCCGGAGTCAGCTGCTTTCTGCTGTGGATTGTAGGAGTGATATGCACCAGAATATAGTCTCTTGTGTGGATCCGTGCTCCTCATTCATTGTCTGCGACATGTATTTCTGTAGTGGTCATCCCCATTATGATAGTGCCCTGTGCTTGTGTGTACTGTCTGCTGTTGGCAAGTATCAAAATTGTCTTGTAAAAGTGGTAGAAATGGGTCTGGGGGTCAGTACAGCTGAGGTCTTGGAACGTATCCCTATTTGTTACGTTGTAAAGTGGGTTCCCTTTATGCAAATTTGACTTACGCACCCTCTTCCGGGAATGCGTGTACAGCATAAAGTGAGAGAAACCTGTAAAAGGAAAATCTTTCATGCATATGTACTTTAGCAACATCTAGCCACTAGATAAAACCAGCAGTGGCCATTAAAAGCCTGTAAAACTCTTACATCTACTGGTTTAATGTTGTAATAGTCAAAGTATTTCTTATATTAACCACCATAATATTGCAATAATGTCAAATACTTGCAAATGGCACCTGTGAAGATTGTAATTGGAAATCCCTGTGCCAGAACAACAGATAGTAGGAAAATTCATTTTATTTTGGTTCTGCTTTACTGTAGTTTTATTGGGCAGCTTTTACCTTTGTTACCTTGCGGTTAACATCACAATGATTTTTTTTTTTTTTAAATAGATAATTCAGATGATGCTAATTTATGCCGTTCAACCTCGGTTGCCACAGGACTGAATATAATGAAAAGACCAAAAGTAAAAACAATCTTTCCGCATACAGCTGGAAGCAACAAGACCTTACTTAGCTTTGCACAAGGAGACATCATCACACTTCTTGTAGCTGAAGAAAAAGATGGCTGGCTTTATGGGGAACATGACTTGACTAAAGTGTACGTCAATATATTGCCAAGTTTTGAGATAAGGAACAAATGTATCTTACCAGTTTTGTGAGGTTTTTTTGCTGGAGGTCACTGCTTTTGGACTGTGGGGAAGACTCCTCAGTGGTCAGGAAAATGATGCTGTTGAGACATATATTCGCAATACATAAACAAAATCCATTTAATACTATCAGTTACTATCAAGAGCCAAAACAAGTGGCTAAGATACTATCCAGATTTTACTGTGATGAGCTTAAGGTTACACCATACCAAACTTTAAAAATATATTTAAGTGAAAACATTAACTTGTTCTTTTCTTTCATCCTATTTACAGAAAAGGTTGGTTTCCATCATCATACACAAAGCCACTGGAAGAACCAGCTGAAAACAGACTACCTGCCCCAGTGCCAAGGTAATGATGTCAGTTTGAAGAAAGATTTGCACTGTTTTAAACTGTTTAAACTTTACAAAAATTCTCTCTCCATATTTTTAGAATTTTCTTGGTGTTTGTCATTCAGGAATATGTTTTTCTTGATTATGTGACCATTCTCCCCCACCCAAAGACTCCCACATTTAAGGTTAAGCACACATGTTCTTTGCCAGATTAGGGTCCAGAAAGCAATATTAATTGTTTTAATTAATCTAATATTTGCCTTTTTTCCTTGTAGCCCTGTACCAATCAGAAGTATCAGTTCTGTAAATCTAGCAGACAAAGGTGGTGTTGTCCTCCCCCCACCAGACTATCTAGGACCCTTGAAAATAGGTGCAATTTCAGATAAGAGACTGGATTCTTCTAAGGATACAATTGTGAAAGTACCAGTAGAAAGACCAGACAACACAACTCCTGTAAGTAAAACTGCATCATGACTTTTAATCAGATATTACGAGTCCAAATGTTCCTTTCCAGCCCCTGGCCACTCAAAAGTTAGACAGCCCTGATTTAAATAATCTTAAAACAATTCAGAACATGGAGCAAAATGTGGCATTCCACAAGACCTGTGCAGCTCCAAAGAAGTTAACAGTAGTACGTAAAAATGGGGGGAAAAGTCTGCAAAGAACCTTCTGCTGGCAGAAGAATAGATGGACATATATGCAAGTCTATACCCTCAAGAACACAACTGAATTAAATACATGTAAAATAATATAAATATTCTGATTAATCCATTAAATCAATGTTCAAACAATGATGTGTGTTGAAAATTGCTAATACACTAAGGACCTGAGTATTATATTGAAGTATATCTTGGATCAGTAAATAACCTGCTTAGAATGATCAAAGGATGCAATAAAATACAAATGAAAGTACATGGTCTCTGATATATTGACAAACCTTGTTGATATAGAAAACAAGTAGTAGCCTTTATCAAATAAACTGCCTTTCTATTTCTCAGTTTCCTTTTTTATGATAAATTTTAGAATATAATTGGAGGTATGTAGAGGGGGTAGATGCACTTAGATTAGGCAGAGTCTATTCTCTAAACATTTGGTAAAGAAAAAAAGGGAGCATTTACACATGAAGTAAAGAAATAAATTTGTCTGAATTTTCTCTGGGGAATAAGTAACTTTGTTTTGGAAAAATCATTTGTTATAACTTCAAAATTTAAACGGGCACTTTTTTTAATGAAATACACAACCCATAGTAAAAGATGCAACTGCACAAATAAAGCCAATTACCTAAAAAACTGCTAGGAGTTCAGCTACTTGAGGCTTCTGGTAATGCCCTCTCTTTGTATTTGGATTCCTAAATCCACTGTACAGTAGTGGGCTTCTGTTGATCCTCTGCTGTCTGACTTAAGATATTCCACAGCATCCACACACAGCAGAATTCCTTTTACAGCCAAACTTATATCACTTGCAGATGCAGAAACTTAGATTCCCTGCCAAAGAAGTTTTGAGAGAGGGGAAAAAAACCCTGTGTTCTTTATTAAAAGAAAATGTATGACTGTCAGACTACACAAAACAGCAAATGCTACAGCTGAGATCAAACTCAGTACAGAGGAGGAGGAGAAGGAGCAGTTGCTTGGCAGGGTCTTCTCCCTGTGGGAATCCTGTGTTAAGAAATTCCCAACTTCCTCTCTTTGGTCTGAAAAAGTGCTTTTTGTTTTTGAGACAGTTGAACTTCAAACCAAACCCCAAACAGCAACCACAACAACAACAAAAATATTCCTGCAGCAGTTAACTGGTCATTGTTGGAACATAGTGACATTTGCTGCTGGTTTTGTTTCTGATATCATTTATGTTTTATGTAATTACCAAAGGTGCCTAGAGTCTGAAATAAACATCTTTTTCTGATAAGATTTAGATTTGTAAGTTTAAGAATATCAAATGGTCTCCGAGAACAATGAATCTACTGAACCTGGTGTGTGGCATGCCAATAACAAAACTGTATCAAATATTATATAACATATTGCATACCTACTTAAGACTCTCCTGCTTATTTATTAATTTTCAAGAATTATTTTGTTGTATGGATATAGAGTCGAAGATGGATTCTGGTATCTTACCAGAACTATAGTCTCAAAAGAGAAACAGTAATTCAGCTACCCTATAAGCAGTACTCTGGTTATATAGTCACTTCTGTTAGGTTTCAATCCATTCAATGCTCATATTTCAGAAATATTTTCTGTAACTTAAAATAACAACACTGTCTTTTTTTTTTTTTTTTCCTGGCCTTCCCACATACTACTTTTAGTGCAGCATATTACTTTTTGAGGTGCATGCCTGTTCCTTGGGAAAGGAGGAAGCAATTACCATTGCAACACTTGCTAGAACTCCTATCATAAATACCTTCTGTATTAATGTTTCTCAATGGCCATATTGCACTTATAAACTCTGTAGGCAACTGGGCTATCACTTTATTTGATTCTGAAAGTATTATACTGCTAAAGAACTGGTAACCATGTTTTGTTACTACCCTACCAGATGTTTTCTATACTTGGAACAGATGTGACTAGTTGCTATTTTTCAAGGCAGAAGGGTCTTTTAAATTCCCCATTAGGAGCCTTTTAATTGATGAAGAGTACATTCAGATAGTTCAGTGAAGGCTCTTTGTAAACCATTTCCAAAATTATTTTTGAAGCCACAATTCATGAAGGGTTTTACTCATTACTGACAATCTGCTGCAAAGAACTGCATAACCCTACTATGATGTAGCATTTCTAGGGCAATGTATTTCTATAGAAATATACTTTCACACTATGAAATGGATTGCTGAGAAATAAGATTTATATTCTAGCCTTTGGACAGTTTGTTGATTTAAGGATCGAGGCGCTTCCAAAACAATTATGTGAACCAAGCACCTATATTTTGTCAGCTGCAATTTTCTTTTTTGGATAAAAATGTGTCTTAAGGGTTACATAATGTCAGCATTATATATTGGTTCATTTTATTCTGTGGCTAACTGATGTTCAGATCACCTTTTAGATCAACATGTCCTTTTGCTGTAATTACGTTGGCAATGGTTTAAAGATTTATTAGCCCGGTAAAAGTTGCTAAGCAAGCAGTACAGTGAGTTCTCTGCAGCGAGACAGGCAAAAATGTGACTTACTGTAGAACTGTTAAATGAGTGCATCAGTTTTGTCTCAGTCTCATTGTACTATTGTATTTTATATGGTCAATTTAGCTCCAGTGACTTCTAAACAACATTTACTCCAGGTTTTGTTAAGATGAGCAAGTGTAACAATAGTAACCCCCATGCTTCTGTTGTGCATAAAAAAAAAAAAAAACAGAAAAAAGAAAATCCCTTCTAAAATTTTAGCCAGTTTTCTTAGGAGTAGGGTGAGCTTATGGCTTTTTTAAAAGGGAAGACTGGAAAACCCTGTGGATCCTAAATGTCCACCAGGAAAGAGAATTCAACAGATCCTGCAGCATCTGAGGGGTCATGATTCATCGCTCTTGTCTGGGCCCCTCCCAACCTCTGCCGGCAGAACTTCCTCTGTGGCCATATGCTGCTCCCTATCTTGGCTACAACAGAGAAGGGAGCTGTAGAGAAGAGTTGCTGCCAGTGAGACCAAAATGTAAGCATAGCAAGGAAACTGTAGCTGCTCCATAGTTCTGTTACCCCCCTTATCTACTTCAGCTCCTTTAAAGAACCTAAAGAATTTGAAGCAAGTGCAGTTTACACAGGAATCTACCTAGGAGCACGATGTAGAGCTGCTCCCTGCCCCACCCACTTCTGTGCAAGTCTCTCCTCCTCTCCCTGCTTCCTCGAAGGCCGTGGAAACCAACTCAATGTGACAGGAAGCTGTCTGTAAAATTTTGAAATATTTTGTTCCATGTGAACACTACAACAGTATGCAACATGTAATGAAGCATAGTATGATTCACTGGAATATCTGACCTCTAAAAAGTGGATCGCCTAGGCTAGGTACAGAAATTACACTTAACAGGCATTAAGCACACAGAAAGGGACTTGTGGCTGTAACAGAACAGACGCTCACAGCCCATAAAGCACTTAAAAAATAGCAGATCTCACTTTAACTAACGTCTGTACCACATCCAATCCTGACTTAAGGTAGGTGACATTCCTCCAGCATCCCAGGGGCCCCTTGCTGGGCAGCTTGCTAGCCTTGGTCAATGCTAATCTGCTCTGGCTCAGCCACACCCCTGGGCTGTCATAGAGAAGAGACAGAAAAGCCTCCGTCTTCTCCCTGTGTGGCCAGGTAGGGAGTGGGGGGAACAGAGCCCCTTCCCCAACCCCACCGCAAGTACCCCTCCCGCAGCTTGCTGGCTGGGGTCCCAGGAGGAGAGGGGGAGGCACACTGGACCAATGCAGCAGGGAGACTCCCTTCCCTCACCTGCAGTTCCTGGCATGGCAAAAAGCTGAGCCACACAGCCCTGTGCTGCAGCTGTCAAGAAACAGGGAGGGGGCTAGAAGGGAGTCCCCCTGCAGCTGGACCTAGCCCAGCCACCTGTGACCCCAGCCAGCAAGCTGTGGGAAAGAGACCTCGCAGCAGGCAGGGCTCCCTAAGCAGCCCCCCCCCCCCCCCCCCCCCGAGCTGCAGGATGGGGCTGCCTGGCCCAGCTTTTTGCCATGCCTGGAAATGTGGCCTGGGGGGGAAGGGAGCCCCGCCCCCCCCCACAGCTTATTGGCTGGTGTCTCAGGGGGGCCGGGCTGGCTTAGGGTACATTCAGCACCCCCCTGCCCCTTGATACCTGCAGCCAGAAGCTGCAGCATAGGGCTGCCTGGCCGTGGCCCCTCATCCCCACAAGCTCCCAGCCAGCAAGGTGGGGGGGTGGTCCTCCCCTCCCCTCCCCTTACTCCCTAGCCACCCATGCTGATAGCTGCCTGCTGGCAGAGGGGTAGGGCTGAGGGAAGGAGCCACTCCAGTAGCCTGCAGGAACCCCCCAACTTGGTGGCCTTGACCAGTGCAGGCAGGCTGTAAGACCCTCCACCCAATGTCAGCCATCTGTTGGGTTCACTCCCTCTCTGTCCTACAGCACTTCAAGTAAAGCACGATAGTTAAGCGTGCTTGCGCCAGGGGCTTTTTCAACATCTGTATCCAGCCTTAATGGCTTAGCCCCTGGGTTTCTTCATCTGTGTTCTTGGTTTAAATCTGATGGAATTAGTTGTCCAACCTTCATTAATTTAAAAAAAAAATCCCTGGGAACATATACTAATCTTTTTAAATGAAATGTTCAGCAGCCCACATTTTTAAAAATACTTGATAGTTCACAGGTAAAGATTTGTTTTTCCTTGCTTGTTGTGTTTTATCAGAAACAGCATGCAACTCGAACTCCAGTTTACAAGTTATGGAAGCATGTATCTAACCCTAAATACATGCTTTCTGTGGGATTACTCAGGTGCACTGTTAGTCATGTGCTTCAGCCTCTTGTTGAACTGAGGCCTACATCAGTATGGATTTCAGAATACCATTGGACCCAACTAAAATTATGGAAGTTAGAGCCTTAATGTATGTAAAGCACAAAGGGTTCATACACATTTTAAGTGATATACTTTTTATTCTGAAAGTTGTACACTGCAAACATCTAAACCTAATAATTCCCTCTACTGGGTGTTTCAGTGTAGACCAAATGAAGAGTCACACATTTACCTAGTTGCTGATCATGTATTCCTGTAGCTATATGTATATTCAAATTTAACAGTAAATTTTCATTCCTTTTGAGCTGCCACTTTTGTTTTCCTTTTGATGCCTGTTAGAGTAATTATGCAGGGTTAGAGTTATTCTGCAGTGTAATGTAATGAATTATTTTAATGTACTGATTTATACAGTTGATGTAGTCCCTGATTTTTCTCATCTGTACTAATATAGTGGAAACTATATTTAATAGCCACCAAACTGTTGAATAGGCATCTGAAAAATATTACTTTTGATGAAAGTTTTCCTGTATCTCAACTGGAAAATTGACTATGGCAATAACATTATGGTGGTGTAATACTGCCATCTTCTGGATTATCTGAACAACTTCACAAAACTGAAAAGTATCAGTTTCATTCAGAAAATAATACACAGTAATTATTTTTTCTACAGAAAGAATGTAATGTATCTGATTTAACTGTACTGTTGTAAATGTACTGAAATGCTAAAGATGGATAATCAAATTATTTCCTGCATGTATATCATCCTCTTCTTATATACAGTGGAGAAAGGACACATCCATGTGATGTTGTTAACTCTGCCTTTGATTGGTAAGGTGTAGTTACAAACACATTTCATACCTTGTATTCCTGCAATTGGGAGTGCAGTTGGGCTGGTATGACAGAAATGAGAACCAGGTCCCTCCTATTTTTCATTCCAAATATGCCATTAAATTTGGCTGCTATTTTCATTCTTTCACTTGGATTCATGATATGTTAGGACAAAATCCAGCAACACCCTCTTTGTAATGTAACATCAACAGCTGGCCTTTCTAATTGCATTGTTGCAGCTGAACAGGTTTATTAGATGCAGCCATTTATGCATCAGCATGATAACCAGAATTTAAACTCTGTTCATGTTAATGACTACTGTAAGTAAATGGGGCTTTTACATTTTCAGGAGTGATTTAAAAATTCCAACATAATCTGCAGCATGCTGTAAATCAGTCTAATCCAGTGTTCTCTCTCTCATTTTAGACTCTACTTTTACTTTTTATGTGGCATCTGGTTGCAAACAATTTTTATAATTCATTATCTGACTTCTAAATGCCCAATTAGCACTTACATAAAGATAATCCTTGCAGATCTTGAACCTGATGACAACAACAGAAGGGTTATCTCTATTTTGCAAGTCTCCTCATTCTCCGTTTGTGCTATATGTATTCACCTGTAAACTCTATACTCAAGTCCTTTCCTTCTTTTTACAGAAACCTGACATAAATGGCATTACAAAACCACCTTTCCTAAGGTATGGGTTGTTTTAAATTAAACTCCCCTAAGATATAACACTATACTAAAGTTGGCTTTATTTGTATTGGTAAAAATATGAATCTATTTTGCATTTCATAATGCCTCCTGCTAAACGTGCTAATAAAACAGCACTACTCAAATTCATCACGCTTAAGTTTTCCTAAGCATGGTGGCTGGTGATTGTCAGTGATAAAATAAAGGAAAGTCAGCCTATTCAGAATTTCCATTTATGTGAAAAAAAGCAGGATCAGGCTTTTAAACTGGGGTTAAACTGAAGAAAAATGAAATGCAGTAAAGGAAAATTAAGTCATGTTCTCCAACTAGCTAGTTTTATCTAAATTTCAGAATGGGGAAATGAAAGCTGTGTCAGACTATTTGGATGAAAAAGTATATGTTAGAGTCCTTATCCTGAACCTATAAAGTGTTTGGGGATTCTTTTTAGTCTAGTTAAACTAAGACAGGATAAACTGCATAGTGTTTTGTAATCTAAAACTATGACTTATTCCTCAAACAAGTATCAAGGAGATTACACATCGTACTCGGTGATTATTGTACAGCTCACTTGTAAGATTTTACTGTGGCATTCAGTTCCATGTGTATTTTGGCTAAATAGAAATGTCATTACTAAGAAGTCAATCTTAGAGAGAAAATACATATCATTCCTTGAAAAAGGTGTTAAGACCTCCATTCAGTAAAACATGTTAAGGATTGACTTAAATCCACCCCTCTTCAGCAAAGCACATAAGCACCGACACATTGCTTTACTGTGCTGTCACTTGAGTTACTTTAGTCATGCTATTTCTCTGTTTATTGCCATTGAGCTTGTAGTAATTTGTATTTTTTTTCTCTTTACAGTGGAGAAAATCCTTTTGCCACAGTGAAACTCCGACCAACAGTAACAAATGACAGATCAGCACCAATAATTCGATGAATGTAACATTTAAATATTTTTACTCTTTCTAAACAGCATTTTTGGCAATATGAGTTATAAAGGCTATCTGAAGTTGCTTTTAAACTTTATTTAAATGTAATTACTGTAAAGTAGGAAAATATTGGAATAGATTTCTGATTTTAAAAATTCACCTGCTTCCTAAATGCGTAATTGCTCTGGGTTAAAATGTGTGAGAATTTTCGCTTGATTTTACAGTATGCCCTCATCAGAGAGACAATTGTGAAATATAGGGGAAAGTGGCCATTGTAGTTAACAGCATAATTTATCATTTATATTATTTCCCCATGAACTGCTACCTTGGATAAGTTCTAGTATTTAAGTTTTCGTATAATATTTACTGACTAGACAAAAGAAAAAATGATTTTTAATAGGAAATAATACAATAACTGCCTTAATACTGAAAAATATAAGTTTGCTTGTATAAAATGATTATGTATTTCATTATTTTGTTTAAGATAAAGATGTTCTAGGTTAAATAAATAAATAAATAAATAAATATTTATCCTATAAATGAGATTAGATGCCTCATGCTTTGCCTGATATTCATACATCAAATAGCATTTTAAATATGTGTAACACAAAATTATTATAAAAGGTCTGATTTTTTTTTTTTTCCTTTTCTTCAGTAATGTTCTACTTTACTTTAAAACTAATACTCTTTCAATGAAAGAATATTCTCCTGCAGGACTATAATAATTTTAAAGGGACTATCAACCTAAATTGGTCAAGTTATAATTTTTATATAAATATTACTGCCACAAAACTTAAAATGCTACCATGATTTTTCAAATTCTAATGCAAGTAGTTGCCTTTTCAACAATTTTCCTATGCCTGAAACACTGCAGCCCTCCATATCCAAAAGTTAAAATACACTGTTTACAGAATAACAAGAGAAGTGCAGAAATATGCTAGAGTTTTAAATGTACTTGCATGTCCAATATCACCAAAATGTTTACTAACAAACAGCATGTAGGTGGTATCCCTTTAAATCACAGAAATGGAAAACATTTGGGTTCTTTTACCCATCCATCTGTTATCCGGGATCTGCAGGATTGTTGTTCCCTCCATTGTATTTTTACAGTTGCACTTAACCATGTTCTGCGTGTGGCAGTGTGAGTGTAGAACTGAGCCACCAAGCTGAATTTTACTTGTGGCAGCAGTAATGACTTACGACTTCAAATCCTCAACTAGCTCAGGCTCTGATCTCCTAAGATAGGCAGAGTTTGGGTAAGGAAATGTCTAGAAAAATGTATGGTGCTGCCAAGTTTTCCCCCTCTGCATCTCTGCTTACCCAACTCCAGCAAAGTTGTTTTGAGCACCATTGTACTGTTGAGAGTAACATTTTCCGCATTGTATGCAAAACACAGGCTTTGGCCCCTTCTGCTCACTAAGGACCCCATTCCACATGTTATGAGTAGCTGCATCTGTACCAGGATCCTGACCCTAATTTGAATACTACATTCTGCCTCTTGCACAGTTTAAACTTTTTCACCCCTTTTCTAAAACTGTATGGTCATTACTAGCTATGTAAATAACTGAATTTCTAAACTAACTAGTTCTAGTATCTAGTTTGTAAAAAAACAAAAACAAAAAATTCTGCAGTCCTTCAGCATTAGTCTAGCGGGGGTGGATGGATGCATATCTGCACTATATGAGCATAAAAGAATGGATATGGACTCTACTTTTGAAAAGGTCAAATGCAATGATCTGGAGACAGATTTCTGTGATTAGTGTAACCGGCACAAACAAAACACAGACAATCCTGTATTGAAATGGATTGGTGGTTACTTCAGTGAGTGATTTTTATTTTTTTTTTGTCTGACAACAGCCAACACACTGAATTATAGACATTAAGGTTCCATGATGTATTGAAGTGGGCAATATTAGATCTCACAAGAATGACCTCCTGCCCATGTGATGACCAACTGATACCAGAGCAAATGGTTCTCAAAATTCCCTTAAGGAGATGTTTGGAAAGTATATAAAAAGGGCAAGGCTACTCATTAATAACCATTTTCTAGGCTGAAGGAAAACAGCACTACGCTCTTGCCCAGTAAGGACAATGTATTTTAGAGCAAGGATGAGACTGCATCAGTTTAGGTGGGTGGTGCTTGGAAAGTTAGGCCCAACTCTTTTTGTTCCTCCTCCCCCGCCTCCCCCCATAAAGAAAGGAGCGGTAGCGCTAGCTTTAGGGTCTCAGTCAACATCCACTCTGCTTTTTCAAGTTAAATTCATGGCCCAGGCCATCTCTCTGCTCACCTTCAGTATCAGCTGTTTGATCTTGGGCAATAACTGTACTACCACAATTTCATTAAAAATACGTTAGAATTCCTGACACACCAAGTGTATTGTGTAAGTCAAATTCTGTTTTTCATGATAAGAACTTCTGTATTCCATGCAAGATGCTTAGCAAGTTAAGTAAAAGCAAAACAAACTTGATTGATCTTGGTTTTGATACTGAAATAACTAAACAAGAAGTAGTTTAATAAACATACTTTTTACATACAAAGTAAGTTAGTTATCTCAGTTATGACATAGTGGCTGATCAGCTTTCTTAATATTACACTCAGAAGAAATTGTTCAAATCTAAATTGAACAGTACTGGTAGTTTCAGTTCCTCTCACACTGATCTGGATGACACTTTCAGCTGCTGATTACTCCCTTACATTCTCTGTGATAGAAGAACCCGTTATAGAGGAGGCCTGTTGAAAATTAACAAGGATGTTATCTCTGGAGAGACAAATCCAGTTTGAGAACTGAAACTAAGCACCACCAAGATGCTTAATGGGATCTTATAGACTGGGCACTGAGTCCCATTGGGTAGAGTGGTTTTCTTTAATCTTCACTAATCTGTAGAGGAGCCTCTGGGACCTCATAAGCTTGGGCCCCTAATATAGCCCATGGCCTGTTGTGACCTATTTATAAAACTTTTTTAACAAGGTTATATTCATATATTGTCTCAAATAGTATATAATTAGAAATTATAATCCTGCTTCCATGATGATACCTTTGAGCTTTAGCAGATCTTAAATTAAAACTATCTGCATATAGGGTTGTTGATTTTAAAAAGCATCTTGAAAATTTTTTAATATGATTAAATTTAAAAAATCTGATTGAAATAATTCAGTCTTTTTTTAATTGTTGAGTTTTATCTCCCCTGGCTGTTTGTTTTTGCAACACTGCAAGATTTCTTCTAGCGCTCGTGTAGTCGTCTTTTTTTTAACTGTAGTCTCTTGGGACAATTAATCTGTTGTGTCAGACAGGGCACAGACAAATGTTTTCTGAGGTTGTTTTAATGTGTGGGCCACTCATGAGCATAGATCAGCTATTAGGATGCATCTGTTATATCTGAATGATGCTACAGCAATACAATTTAGCACAACTGCCTTAGCTTTGACCCTGAATGAAGCAGGGTCAAAGCTGGAGTGGATTTGCTACACTTATACTATTAGAGGATCATGCAGGCAGTTGCATCCTAACATCTTAATAGGTCATCCTTAGAATCATAAAATTAGGGTTGGAAGGGACCTCAGAAGATCTAGTCCACCCCCCTGCTCAAAGCAGGACTATCCCAAACTAGCTCATCCCAGTCAAAGCTTTGTCTAGCCCAGGTCTTAACTTCCAAGAATGCAGAGTAACCTGTTCCATTGCTTTACTACCTCCGCATGAGAGAATTTTTCCTAATATCAAACCTAAACCTCCCTTGCTGCAACTTGAGACCGCTGCTTCTTGTTGTGTCATCTGCCACCACTGAGAACAATCTAGCTCCATCCTCTGGCACCACCCCATTAAATCCCTTCAGTCTTCTCTTCTCCAGACTAAATAAGCCCCGTTCCCTCAGCCTCTCCTCACAAGTCCTGTGCCCCAGTCCCCTAGCCATTTTTATTGTCGTCCAATGCACTGTCTCCAATTTGTCCACATCCTTTCTGTAGTGGGGAGCCCAGAACTGGACACTACTCCAGATGTAACCTCACCAGTGCTGAATAGAGAAGAATAATCATTTTCCTCAGTCTGCTGGCAACACTCCTGATAAAGCAGCCCACTATGCTATTAGCCTTCTTAGCAACAGGGGCACCTGTTGGCTCATTCAGCTTGCTATCTGCTGTCACCCCAGGTCCTTTTCTGCAGAGCTGCTGCCCAGCCAGTCAGCCCCAGCCTGTACCAGTACATGGGATTGTTCCATCCCAAGTGCAGGACTTTGCACTTGTCCTTATTGACCCTCATGAGATTTCTTTTGGTCCAGTCTTCCAACTGGTTGAGGTTTCTCTCTGAATCCTAGCCCTACCCTCCAGTGTATCTACTACTACCCCTAGCTCAGTGTCATCTGCAAACTTGCTGAGGTGTGTCCCCATCTTTCAGGTCACTGATGAAGAAGATATTGAACAAAACTGGCCCCAGAACCAACCCCTGGGGCACTCCACTTAATGCTAGCTAGACAGAGCCATTGATTACTATTGCTTGAGCCTGAGGATCCAGTTTCCTATGCACCTTACAGTCCCTTCATCCAACCTATACTTCCTTAGCTTGCTGGCGAGAACATTGTGGGAGACCATATCAAAAGCCTTGCTCAAATTAAGGTGTATTATGTCTACTGCTTTACCTGCATCTCATCTTATAGTAGAAGGCAATCGGGTTGGTCAGGCATGATTTGCCCTTAGTGAATCCATATGGATTGTTCCTTGATGCCTGATAATCACTAAAGGAGATGGACAGATATAACAACTCAAGTTTCAACCTGAAGTTGGACCCCTTTGTATAATTAGCAACACTCAAGTACTCCACTCAGTACATTTCTGCTAAGAAAAAAAATGCATAAACTTAGTTAATATTCCTATACTGCTCTTCAGACTCCCTTGCTTCTGTTGTACTTATCTGAATTCCTAACATCACAGTTTAGTCGCATGGAATCCGTAGTTTAAGAGTCCTGGTATCACAGAGGTTACCCATGTTGTGCCTCTAGGGTCCCAAAATTGCTTTGCTTTTTACTACTTTACTCAATTGCTAATCATAGTTGTCAATCCCTAATGCCTAAGCCCATCTTGCCATTTTCCCCCTATTACACTGTTTCACATTATTCTTTTCTTGTGGGGGTGGGTATTGAAACAATGAAAGGTTTTAATCTGCTTTACCACCTTTGACTGGTGTTAATCTGTTTAGTTTCTTTAGCATTATAAGGAAGTGTAATAGGAGAGAAATAATACTGCCATTAACCACTGACTTGGGATCAGACGCTTCATAAAAGGTGCTATTTGTTTCCTGTTAAAGCACCTTGTACTTTCCCAACTTGTTCAATTTTCTGTGTTGTCCCAAATATTTCAGTCTAAATGCCATCACCCTTATAAAACCAATAAATATCCTAAGACAATATTGGGTCCAACATCCGATTTTCTAAAGTGATCAAATCCTAAAGCAAGATTTCACTGACCTATCCTCATGCCTGCAGTCAGTTTTGAAGACAGAAACTAGTGTGCATTTACTTTCATGAGGAAGAAAAAGCAGTGGCTATCATTACAATACTTGTCTCGCTGACTTGTCATTTTTCCTTAGTTAGTTTCTTAGCTGTAGCCTGCAGTTCAGCTAGCTCAGTGGAGGCCAGCCTTCTTAGCAGACAAAAATCAAGCCTTTCCAATCCCTTTTCCCTTTCAATCTGCTACTCTGCTGCCTGCCCCCCCCCCCCCCCAAACTGCCACATGCAGCAGGTTGGCCACCCTGATCTAGCTGCATCTCTAAAATATTTAAAATAGTAAAGTTCTCATTAGATGCATTGTTTTAAAATCAGTGCCATACTCCACTTACTATTATACTCCACTTATTATGGCCACTTATCAGTGCTATACTCCATTAAATCTGTGTATAAGAGAAGCCCTAGTTACCTCTAACCTGAGCATCCATTCTTCTTGATCTCTAGAAGCCTCATTCTGTAGCTTTTGGCAGCGCTTTAGTAACCATCCTTTTTTTCTTTTTCCAACTCCCTTTTTTTCCCACTTTTAATGAAGAAACTGATGGTCTTGGAAGAGTCCCATGACATAACTGGGGGGGAAAAATTTACTTTATTAAACTTCATTGCCCAGGTAAACTTGTGAATTATCATCTTAACCCAGTTTGTTTCTAAAACTGCGCTGGAAAAAGTAACATTTCAGGATTCGGGTAGTCCAAGCAAAAACACAAATAAACACAAAACTTGGACTAGTAAACAATGCAAAGACAACAAGACATTTTATTCTCATTCCAATTTTAAAATCTGGATTCTTGCTGGTAACCAGTCCCCCATTACTCTGTCTTCATGTAATTAAGTAGCATCACTATTTCAAATCTCAAAAATAAGTATTTGTTACTTAAGCTGCTAGTATTTCACAAGTATTTGTGTGTGTGTACCAGGAGAGTAGACTTTTAATCAGCCCTGGTTATTTAAGGATGATGCTAAGTAGCAAACTTTGGGTTTTCGTCTTCATTTGTTTAAAGGTATTTTGTTCAAGATGCACAGGCAAAACCAGCAGATAATGGTATAACTTCAAATATAAGATAAGATTTGGTTTAGCCACACATTGAAGATTGCAAAAAGAGAAGCTATTTTATTTAAGTTTCAAAAGGTGCCATTAACATGGAAACAAGGTGGGTTTTCATGTTTTGCAATACACATGCTTATAAAAGATTACATTTTAAATTACATGCAGGAAACTAATTTCTTCACACTTTACAAAACAGGTCTGAAGCATAATCAAATAAAGTGATTGTACATGACATTTACATTAGAAAGAGTACTCTAACAAGGCTGGCCTCCAGAAATAGATTCATCTTGATCCCTTAGCCAAAAGCAGCCCCACAATTCGGGCATCTTCTCTGCCTTAGTGCAAGACAGAACAGGATTCCAATTGGAAAGAATACGATGGCACAGAGGACGCCGAGACAGGTGAAGGTGTCCTCCAGTACACCAACTCTGTAAAAAAGCAGGGGAAAAGTTCGATTACAGACTCCATGGGTATACTAGCACAGGCAGGGATGTTGGTCATACCTCTGAAGTTTCCCAACATCTTGCATTATAAGACCCTGTGAACACTGCTTATACAACTTTGACACATTTTAATTACTTGAGGGGAAAGTTTACAATTCTGGGTTTCTGTTTCAGGCAAAGTTGTTCTAGAAAGGGTCAGCCATTTCCAAGAACCAAGGCTTCCTTTTCCACTCCCCCGCCCCCAACCTATATTCAATTTTAACAAACATTTTTTTGAAAGAGAATCTACCACCTCCATGTATTGGAACAGGATTTGAAATGTGGCATAGGTGGCCTTTGTATTACAGATGCACCAAGCAATAATTCTTCACCAAAAGCTGCAGTTTGCATATGTTCAAATACTTACCAGACCATAACGTGTATACCCTGAAAATCTTAACGCTACATACTCCAGCCAAGAACTGAACAAGCTACTCCCCTTTTGGACTGCTGTGCTTTGTCTGGGCCTTAGCCCAGCCTGCAGAAGCTGTCTTCTGTGCTCTCAGGACCATACTGCTGATTCCCAGAGTATGTAGAAATAGGCTCATTTAAATGAGAACAGCCAGATCTCTGGGGTATTGAAAAGGCATTAGCTCAGAACAAGAAACTGGAGAATGACTAGAAGCAGAAATAGCAATGTCCCCTTTATACTCGGATGTCTCAAGGTTTGGACATTTTCTTTGGAGATGGTCCAAATCTGCACCTCCTAGAAGAGTGGCCAGACTACCTGGCTCCAGGGCAGGGCACCTGACTGACTCTGCACACCCAGGACATATTTAGGCACTGCTCTGAAGACCAGAACCAAGGCTACCTAGGCCAATACCCTAATTTTTTTACTTTGTAGGTTGCAGAACTGGGTATTCTGGATTGACATGAGATACCACCAAGCAATCCAAATGGTGTGAATATTGACACTGAATCCTTATTTTTAATCAAAAGAATATTTGTAGGAGCTGGTATTTACTACCACTGCTTAAATTAACATGCGGCTTTCAGTTGAGATTCTACAAGGTAGAAGCTCAGGCTGCCTATGGAAGCTATATTTCCCACCCCCCAACATCTACTTCTCTCCTGCCTCCTCATTCTTTAATCCTGCTCCCTGCAAACATTTACATGGGTAATTTTATTTTCAGAGAGTCTAAAACTTCCAACAGCACATTGTTTTCTGAAAGTTAAAAACCGTTTACATGAGCTGTGCAGTGCTAAAGTGCTTTTTTCCCCCCCTCAGTTTCCAGCCAAGGGCTAGATCTGAACTGACACTGGCTGCCTGCAAGTCATGTCCCCATAAGCCACCCAGCTCACGTGAAGACTGGCACACTTGAAGTCAGCTGCTCCATGAACATAGAATGCAATCAATCTCATTCCCAAGTTAGGAAATGGGATGAGTCAACAGGGGGGGGGGGGGCGGGGGGGGAGCTGGGGAAGGCTATTTTGTTTCCCCAAAAAGGGTAAGAGGTGCTGAACAATTCAGGTATCTGCTCTATCACTACCATAGTTTGATTCCCAGATTGGGGTAAATGCACGCACGCACACTATGGCAGAATCTGTTGGCCAAATTCTCGACTCCATTTCCCTGGGAGCAGAGTCTTAGACTCCTTATTCAAATGTTCCCAGATTTATCTGCAGCATCTTGAGGCACAATATGTAGGACAAGGTTCACACAAACAGGTGGTATAAATAGAGATTTCGGAGTCCAAATAACGATCAAAAGGCACAATTTTTAAAACAAGTTCTGTTTAGAAGTGCAAGTTCCACTAATGTCAGACTGCATACCCCAATGTAGGACTGAAAAAGCTATCGCTATGTGCTTCTGATTGTAGGTATATTAAGATGATTATTTACTTATCAAGTTTGTTTCCAAGATTCTGAAGTTCTCGCACTAAGTTCATAAAGCTGCAGATGCACAAAAGGTTCACTTCTTTCTTAGCACAAGTAAGGGTAAAAGTTCTTAGGAGAAGGGAAACTATTTATTAGGGGTGCACCGATAGAGATTTCGGGGGCAATACTAATAGTCGACTTTTAAGGAGGCATATCAGCCGATACCGATCTGATTTCTGATACAGCTGTGTGCAGCTGGTAAGTCTGTTGTGGTGGAAGGGCAGGGGGGAGGGAAGGGGCATGGGGGTGGGGACAGATCAAACACACCTGTGGTGAGGGAGGAGAGAGGTTGGGGCTCGGCAGGGTGCCAGATGGAGCCACAGCTTGTCCGGGGGGGGGGGGGGGAAGAGGTGTACAGCTCCTGCCACTGTGCACACCCTGGAAGGACATGGGGAGGAGCATGTGCCCCTGGATCTGCATGGGGCAGGGCAGGGCAGGCTGCTGCTGCTGCAAGCTAGGGCCAGGGCTGCAGCAGACTCTTCCTGTTGCGGGCTGGGACTACAGCCACTGCAAAATTTGCCTTAGCCCTCCTATTGCCCCCCCTTCCCAGTCCCGCTGCCACTCACCCTGAGCATAGCCCTAGCCCAACCCACCTCCCCCCACACATGTGCCAGGAAGACCCCAGTGCAGCTGCAGCCCACCCTGCCTGCACCCCATGCAGATGTGGGGCCACATGCCTCTCCTCCCCGCCCCCCCCGTGCTCTCCCAGGGATGCATACAGCGGCAGGAGCTGCTTCCCCTCGGGACCAACCGTGGCTCCTTCCCATGCCCTGCTCCACCCCATTTCTCCGTCACTGCGGGGGCCTCGATCTACCCCCTCCCCCCCCCCGCCTCTGCTTCCACAGACTTACCAGCTGCATGCAGCTCTCCAAGCTGATGGGCTGTGCTCCTCGCTGCCTGCGTGCTGCCCTGCAGCTGCATGCATGCACAGACATTTATCAGCCAAAGTAAATTGGCCACATCGGGCCAATTTATGATACAGTCAGTTTTCTTTATCAGTGCCGATCACATATCGAACTATGCATCAGTGCACCTCTACTATGTATATTTGATCAGGAGACTAAAAGGAGTATAAAAAGCCAGCGTAATTAAAAATTCTAAAATGTGAAGATAGATAAGAATTGGCAATGCATATAAACATTTTAAATTTGTAAGTTTTACTAAAAGGATCTCTTTGAACTAACAGTGCCATTAGAGACATGCCATTGCCTACAATTTGTACTAATTTTCTTCTACCTTGGCCCTAGTTTTACAGGCCTTGCAACTCAAATCTGGTTAAAAGCATCTCCAGTACATTGCACATGATCATTTATTTATATGTAAGCATGAGGTTTCAATATTTTATTCCCATGATGTCAGCTGACAGGCAATAATGGGTCTTAAAGACTCTCTCTCTCTTTGTGAAATAAATTTTAAAAAGAAAAAAAATAAAAGACAAAACAAAACTATACTGGCTAAGCAAAACATGATCACGCAGCTGCCAGTCTGGCAGAAAGGCAAATGGTATTTACAAAGCAAAACAAATTAGCTATAAAATATTATCTTTGCAGTGCTGGGGATTTTCTTTTTGAAAAGGGGTTCAAACAATCACTGAAGAGTTGCACGTAGTTCCCCTTGGGGGAGATTTCCAAAAAGCACAAGGAACACATGGGAATCTCTAACTTGGCATTTACACTTCCAACCTGTGCCAGCGTTCCAAGGGAAGAAACAACAGCCTAACTAGGTGGTGCCCTTCTTGCTCACCCCTCAGGTGCCAATGCAGGAGGGGCGCTGGAATTGCCCCCACCTCCAGAGTCTGCATCCCAGTAGCACACCCATGGCAGGATTTCCAAACCAGTCCTTGGCAGCTGCTGCTGCCAACACTAAGAGTGATAGTGGAGTGGGAAGGAGCTCAGCCAGGGATTGTTTAGGAGTTCTTGGCACTGCCCCCCTTCCCCCACAAGTTTCACCCTGGATGCCAACTCTGCTTCTTACTCCACTGGGAAGAAATATGGGTTGATTTCTAACTGCATTGACTGAATGGATTGAAGTCATCCTCTTGGTTGCTTTGGTCCATCCTAGCACACCTCACACCAAAGTGCATACCACAACCTACTGTATTCCTCATCCAGATTCCTGAAGTGAGAAAGGTTGAGGATGTGGCCCAAAGTTGTAAAGCCCATCCAATGGCTTGTCCAGCTTCCAGTCACTGCATTTAAAGGACCTAAAACTAAGATTTGAAAGCTCTCATCCTGGGAAACTGAACCCGCTGGACAATTAATGTAACAGGCAAGAGCCCTCAAACCTACTTCACAAACTGTGGAACTTACTTTCCACTGGGATTTAATTGCCAGGAGCAGAAAAAAGCCAAGTAGTTGATCCGAGATAAGTACAGGTGAGTCTTACCACTAAAAGTTAAAGCCTGTATGTCCCAGGTGCAAACTAAACCTTGAGGATATTTAGACGGTACCACCCTGCAGTGGACAAACACTATGATCACTTTTTGGAGAGTGAGGTGTCCCTCACTCAAACCTGTCCCTAAATAGGTGATTTCCCACGTTTCCATAGATCACCACATTCAGAGTTGAAGTATAAAGACTGGGAAGTACAGCACAAGTAAAAATTCAACTGCCAAGACCTAGAAAGGAACTCTTGCAATCCCCTATCACCCCTTCAATAAACCCAGACTCCATCCTCCTCAGGAATAGGATCCACAGTGTCAGCTACTCCAAACTAGGAATCATTTAATCCGGTCTACCTCTACTCACGCTCAGCCCTTGGTACATCGTACTAGAAGACTTTACCTGGCTGCATGGATGGACAACAGAATCCGCCAAAGAACAGAATGCGGATGCCTTGCTCAAAATCCCTAAAAATCATCAAGAACACCTGGATGACTTCAGGACAAATGAACTAAATTTCACATTGAAGCTAGAAATACTCACGATCTAAAGAAGCAGATACCAAAGCCTCCCTGGCTCCACACACACTATAGAAAAGCCATTGTTACAGTTCACTGGTAGTCTATATATTTGGTAGGGAAATCATCACGAGGAAGGTTCCTGACCCCAAGAGACCTAGGTTTCCATTGCCAGATCTGGTAATGATGCCACATGACTCTGAACAGATCAGCCTCTCCTTCAGTTTCTCACAGCTTGCACTGAGCTTTTCACCCAGCAGTCTTGGAGAACTTGAGGGTGAAGCTTTGCTCAGGACATGGCTAGGTAATCACCAGTCTCATGCATGCAAATGTGCAATCAAGGATGCAGACTGCATGCTTCCCCTTTGAGGGGAAGGACCTCTAGCAGTGGTCAGAATTATGAATGCTATATTTTAAATACGTCCCTTGAACAGGCCCTAAAAAAACTATAAAAGCATCCCAGAACCCTTAGCAGTTTTCCACAACAACACAACCCTGCCTGCAGCGAGCCGCAGCTACCAGAAGAGCCATCACTGAAGACAACTGCATGCACATAAACTCCTGCTTCAGCCTACTATGCAGCTTGGCAGGCCTGGTTCTTTTAACTGCCAGCAAAACACTCCCTACCTGGGTCACAGATCTGCTGAGGGGGGGAAGAGGGGGAACAAATATTAGGATGCAAAGGGCTTGATTGGTTGTGGCCATGCGGTGTTTCAACTACTATTGTAGCTGAAAAGAAGCCACCACCCAGGAATAGAGAATGATTCATAGGTCTACATTTTTGAAGAATTAGGTAAAAATCACCAACACTTCATTACAAGAGCTGCAGATTAAGGAATTTAGTTGTGCACAGGCCTGGGATGTTAGAAAGCCACATGCATGCTTCACAAATCACAGGAACTTCTCTCCCACAGAAAGGCAGGAATCTGCCTGTGGCTATAACTGATATTGTTTTTGAGGCTGACCTGCTAGAAAAATCCAGAGGCTGAATCATGTAGAAGCATCAACATTTCCTATTCCTGGGTCTAGAACCAACTTGCCCTTAGAAATGCCTGGGACCTTCCTGCTGCTGCTTTTCCCAAGGCGTAAGAGTGCCAGGTCAGGTCTAGACACCATCACCAGGCTGTGCAAAGGAACACAGCCACGAAGTTCAATGCTTACACTCCAGACATGCTACACCATGGGAGGACTAGATGCATCTGCTAGTAAGGCAGCGCTGCACTTGCACCATAAGTACACCCATGGCACAGCTGGTGGCACTGGGCATGTGCCAAACAATACTCCATAATGTTTTTCACAGCTGTGTAAGCAGAGCAGACTGCCATACTTCACTGCTGCAGCATTCCCTCGCACGTGTGCAGGCAGTGTAAACATGCATTCAAGCATCTCCAACACTAAGTGGGCCTCCCTTACCTCACTGGTTTGGTGCAAGTGATCTTATATTAAAAATTAAATAATTACAGATATCCGTCATCTAATGATATATAATCAGCAAGAAAATTATTTGTTTCTAGCTCCTAGTAGAGGGATCTCAACCAGGGTGCCACGGTATCCTGGAGTGCCTCAAGATCCTTTCAAGGGTGATGCAGGGTGCCACACAATGTAAGCTGCATTAGGTTTGCAAACATGATTCACAAGACAAACACAGATATTTCAAATAAAATCCATAGCTATGATCTTTCTGAGTTCTTTGCAACAGAAAAACTGCTCTATTGTTTTTCTGTAGGACTTAAAGAGAGTTAAAATTAAAAGCTGGGCATTTTCCAAGGAAGCCTTGAGCCTATTCACAAGTCCCTCTGGTCTACTCAGGGGTGCCTCGAGTCTAGAAAGGTTGAGAATCACTGTCCTAGCATGTGCATACGTGTGCGCATATGATGCAACTGAGCATCCAAAACAAGACATCACATCTAAAACATACACCCCAAGACCTCTAATGCCCAGGATTTAGGAAGCAGTAAAAAACTGAACCATTTTATTAAACACGCTTAAATTATAATCTAAATTTAACAGTGCCACTTCAATAAAAGTGCATCCTCCCGGATTCTCCTGTACAAAAAAATAAATGCAAAAAGGGAATGAGGCTGGAGTGACCTTGAAATGCAACAGCAAACCACGCTTTGACAGCAAGGTGCTAATGCTCAACTGTTGTGATGTTTCCAAGAACAGAGCAAATCAGAGGCACCTATTGTAAATGCCAAAGATTGGAAGTGAGTGAAGAAGGGAATCTACAAGTGCAGAGTCTACAGGCAATTCTTCTAACCACTGCTATCTCAAAATATCTACCAAGTTTGTCTACTTGGTTTACCTAGCAGAAAAGCCACTGCTTTGCCCCTCGAAACTGAATTTCAACTTGGATGCATTTCAGATATAGGACAAACTATGTTGTATAATATCCTCAACATTTTGATGCTCAAGTTGTTCCGCGTCCATCTACAAAGCATTTCTGACACAGGATTAGAGTTTGTACTAGCAGTGATTATTTGAAGCATTTGTAATTTTATTTCCCCAAGTGAGAGTCCTTTGTTAGAACAGTCCAAGGACCTTAAAAGATATGATGCTTCTTTGAGCAACTGTCCACATGGATTCTACTTTTGGTGCAAGTATATGAACAAATCAGATTCTTTTAGCCAGCACTGTTGTAGCTGCACCTATGCCTGGGTGTCCTCTCATGAGCACACACATCAACACAGAGATCCAACCATCTGTTAGTCCCTTTTTGCTTCAGTAAATACTCAAGCAACAGGGGCAGAGAAGTTGGTTAGCCTCCAATAGGGGTCTCTCTCACCAAATTTATTTTTTTTGCCCAAAAAAGCGTTAGTGCAGTGTCAAGCTGCCACTATTTTAGGTAGACACTTACACAGCACAGGAAAGCACTAGAGGAGCAGCCGATAACCAGGGCTTCCACGCAGGCTGCTTTGAAACATCTAGTTCCTTCCCCCATGCTATTGACTGGGCCAAGCAAATGTCATCTGGGCTCCAGTCAATGGGTTACCCAGGAACTATGAGACCATCTTCCCTTTCAGTTGAAGAGTCTGTAAACTCTAGCACTGCTGCTTATTCTCTACTGTATGCTCTACTCTCTCTTCCAAGAAAGCAAGACAGACTACAGGCCTCCTTTGGGCAGCAGCCCTTTCTACTTATAATGGGACAGAAGAGGGCACTGAAAGCAAAGAGAGCTGCCAGATGATCCACCACCCCATTCTCATCTCTGATGTCCTCTTGACAGCAGGTTTCACACTACAGTGGAGAGTCTAGCCAAACCTTCTAAGGAGCTTTATTCATTTCCTCACCAGCCCCACTTCAACCTTGGGGAATTCCAGAATTGCTGGTTTTCATTCCTTTCTGAAAAAAAATGAACCCAAAAATTGCAAAACAATGTAGAAAATGCTGTTGCAATAAGAGGAGTGGAAAAGATGCCCTGAACTTCTAAGATAGGGCTTTTTATTCCCATTATTTTCCAAATCCAAGAAGGGAAAGTACTGGTATCCCATCCTGGGTCTTTGACATTTCAACAGGTTAATCCACCAATTCAAATCTGGAATGAATTTGAACTTCCATGAATTTCCTCATCATCAGATCATCAAGATTCAATGTTTATGGTTCTTCTTTTTAGATGATTTTCATCTTGCTATATCTGGCTCAGAGGAGAAATGTTAGGTTCCTAAGAAAGACAAGCTTCAGTCCATTACTCCCTCCTCAGTATATACAGCATTCACCAAGTGTTTGCAGACATGAGAGTTCTTCTACAGAGATAAAAATAAAATTAAAAATGCAGGGCTGGTCATACCCTTCTACCTGGGTGAACGGAGGAAGATCACTCTACTTGATTCAAGTAACTAATTTTTCATCACATGGAGTAAGACTGTTTCTCCTCTGGTGTAACCAACCCAAAACACCACATTCAGAAGCCATCAACGAGAGTGATCCCAGGAATGATCCCAGACTATAGTAAACCTCAACTAACCCACCAAATGTGTCTGGGATACAGGCTTGGAAATCTTCATGATGCAGTTTGCTAGACTTCCTTATCCAACACTTTTTTCAACAACTCGTATGTCTGTGCATCTGATGCCATAAGAACACACTGGTCAGCATTATAAATAGTCTCCTTAAACAAGTAGGCAGAACCAGATGTACAAAGGAATGCCCTTTTCCACACCTCTACCAATCAAAGCCTTAAGGTAACAGTTATCTACAAAAGACTCCATAGATGACATTTAAACACAAGGCATCTGACCACAAAGAAACCGGAGCCACAAAGCACTTCTAATGCAACTCCTGGAATGCCTAATTCAAGCCTACCAGCTACAAACACAACAATGCCTGTTAACAGGTGAAAAAACCCAGGTCACTGTGGTCCTGTCAGGCAAACAATTTTGGAGTGGGACCAGTCACTGACTCATGCCTCCTACCTTGCATCTTCCCTGCACACACAACTCACTAGCAAAGCAACCAAGCCAGATAGGTCTGGATACCCTGTGTACAGAAGATGTTTGCTTTTCAACACTGGGTCCTTCCTTGTGGCTGTTTAAGAACTATCTGCCCGTGTCCAGAAAAAGAAAAATGTCTAAGTTCTGCTCTGGAGGTGGCTCAAGCCCAGAATCACTTGGACAATGGGAGCAATGTTTGAGCCTTCCCTTGATCCCCATGATGCAGAGGGGCCCATGAAAGCCACTGCAAGATGAAGTACTGAGATGGACCCAGTATGAGCCTGAAAGAAATATCATCATGTGGTAAACTCTGACACTGCTGGGCAGCGGGGCCAGGGCTGTCTCAAGAAGGGCTAAATCCAACACCAGACTCAGCAACATTGCACCCAACTGCCTGAAAGCTGACTGCCACCCACAGAAAGACGCACATGGATGGACAGCATGTCCAAAGTTCAGGACATTCTGCTCCAGAGCAGGGAAGCTTCAATTAGATTGCCTTATAAGCAAAATGAGAGAGGTTTTCTATTTGGTCATCTCAACCCCAGCTGTTTCCCTTGACAAGACCCATTTTGACAACACTAGATTATTAACTAGCCCTGAAACAATCTGGACCATCAGCTCCAGAAGGGTCCAGCAGCAGCATCTGTATATATTATCCTGTTTTCTTACCATGCAGTGGCTAGATTTCTCAACACCCTAATTTTAGTTCAGTCACCTAAATTAGAAGACTAGAAAGAAAGATCTGCATAGAATACAAGCCTTTAACTTTTTGATCTGTTATGTCCAAGGTCCAGTATTGCCTTCCATCCATTAGAGCTTTCAATACTTTTCATTTACCTAAAGACATGAGACTACAAGGACAGCCTCAAATACTAAGAGATTTCCAGCTATTTAGGCAGAGCTGGACTATACCAGAAGCAGGGGGACAAAAAAAAAAAAAACAGAGAAGGCCAAATGTTCAAGTCTGGGAGCTGTAAATTAGATTCTCCAATCTCCAGTCAGGCACCTCATTATAACAAGTCTCATTTATGGAAGCACTGAGAACTCCCAAGAACTGCTAGTCGATGGCAATTGCTTCAGGGAATTTTGAAATCTAACAAAATAGGAAGGAATGGCCTGGCTATATAGCACATAGTGTCTGTGTCTCTCTGTGTGCAAAGACCTCTATTCCAGCCTAAAAAATATATATTAGGCCTGCATTTTCTAGATTGACTGCTCAACTGGAGTGCTTAAGTTTTCAGGGTTGAGCATATCTGCCTGCTAGAGGAGAAAAAAAGGTCAAGTCCCCTTTTAGCCAGCTCATGTCATACACTTAAGGTAATGAATTTAAGAGCAACATACCCTCTGCTTCGGATATACGATACATACTAAGTTTAAAGTGCTTGCATTTCCTGATTGTGTGATTTTAGCATTATATTAATAGTATTTTTTCCTCATTCACATGCATTCAGTATTCCTATCAGACATGCAGGCACTTATTACATAATAACTACTGAGAATAGCATTTTAAAACATTGTTTCCATATCCTTCCATCTATACATCCATTTCTCTTCACACTTTGAGACCTTTAGGCCATTCAAGGCTAGATCAAAGTAAGGAATACAAAACAGATACAATGATTAAACAAATACCTTGATAGATCTCAGGGGTTTAGGTTGCTGCAGCGTCCTTAGCCTGACGAAGGGTTTTTGAACCCGAAAGCTTGCTTAATAACTATTCTCCAACCATTTGAGTTGGTCTAATAAAAGATATCAAATTCACCCAAGGAACCTTGTCTGCCTTGATAGATCTCATGCATTCCTGTTCAGCCCTGAATGACTCCAAGCCTGAAAATGGATGGTTGCAGTTTAAGCTCTTGCAATTAACCCTCAGAGCCAGCTTGCAAGGGCTGATTCTACTGCTCAGCAAGCGTCTTTGCTGCATTAACCGAGTCTTGTTTTGAGCTTCCCCATCCCCGCCCTCTTCTCCCCCACCACCACCCCAGTTATTTGGAATACCTTTTTAGCACTGCAAACTGCACAATATTTTACTACTCGAAAAGCAGACATAGCCGTGCCCAATCTCTGACACAAAACTGGCAGCTCTGTCAGTGGCAGTATAAGACACCGGAAACGTCAAAGCATCCCAGTGCCGGGAACAGAAGAGAAGCATGGATGTGGCTCCCAGTTAGGTAGCTAAGCCAACTGCATTTGGCACTTTGCCACTGGGAAAGCAGAACGGGAGCATAGCACGCTGGGTGGCCTCCCCCACAACAAGCCTATTATTTCAGGGTCAGCTCTCATAACAGAGGCTCTTCTGTAGCAGTATGCTCACTACATAGCCACTATGTGGCTATTTCTTGGCACCTGTTGGTTCAATGTCACCATCTAATTATAGGTGAAGTGTGTCTATGCAGTCACTGCCTTGCCCTAGCCAGTTGCTCAATTTAGAAGGGGAAACTACTTCAGGAGGAATCACAGATTGCGAGGAATTTGCATTTGTTTTACGTGTACTACCTGAGCCACAAGAGCGGAGGGACTTACTGTACTCAAATCAGCAGATTTATTACTCTAACTAAAAGTAAATTTTGTCCTACAGCATAAGCAGCTTTAAGGTGATTTAAAAACTACACCACTTCCCAAATCTAAAAATATAAAAAGGGAAGGTTTATTTATACTACACACCGCATCTCAGATTTAGGCTGTGCTACAGCTGCTCACCCAGTGAAGAAAAGTCATTTTGTTTCAAATGCTTGTCAATAAGGATAAATAAACATTTAGATCAACATTATCTTGAAGGCAAGGCTCAGGATATCAGTATCTTAAGGACACACCAGCGGCCAGAGCTCCCGCAGCAAAGGATTCCAGGTACACATAAATTACTACCCTTTAAATAACAGCATAGTACTTTTATGCTGAAGGCTGAATTAAAATATTTGAGAATTTGTTGTTTACTACCTATCTCGATCAGCTTCTTCTTTACCCCTTAAAAAGCAGAGAGAGATGCACGAAGGCTGTGTTTGGTTCTTGCGGTCTTCATTAGAGAAGCAACAGCATAGCGATGTTCCCCTTGGGAAAACAGCTCCCACGGGAGCAGGGAGGGAACGTGACTTCTGCGCAGATTTCCCCATGAGTGAAAGCCAGGATTACCTGCACGCAGGCTGTTAGGGCAAGATTCTAGGACACGAATTGTTAAAAGAGGAATGAGTGCTATGGAAAAACCCAGGCACCGCAGCCCCTGAAGAGACAACTTCCGTGGCTTCAGGCCTCCCTGTTGAACTCCTTGGCCACTTTGCCACAATGTTAAATGAGTGGACCAAACACAATAGTCTGCGTAAAGAGGACTCAGGCTGCTTGGAACAGATCAATTCTTAGCATCTAATTTCTCATATGCTTCTGCACAGCCATCACATTAGTATGAGCTCTGGTTACTTATGCCATGAGCCAGATTCATACAAGGACCCAAGAGATAAAAAGCTCTTTTCCCCTCTGTACAAACTTGCCATTATACACCAGTACCTGGACAAGGGTCCCTCGGTTGGCTCAGGTATTCTAGTATCCAGAGAAGGAAATCATTTGCATTAAAGTCTGGGAGCCGAGCTCTAAATTAGTATTTTTTATAGATGCCTATTAAACAAGGCATTTGTGCAATTAACCAGGCCTGTCTGAAAGACTTTTATTAGCAAAATACCCAACTGTTTAATTTATTCCTCTTAAGCCAGATGGTCTCAGAAGAATACAAATCCCAGGGGAAAGTTCTGAACTGGCTGTGCTCAGCTGTCAGTTGTGACCCAACTGACTTTTACCACCTACTCATCTGTCTCTCTATCAAATCCTTCATATGCACTGTTATAAGAGAGGCACGGACCCACTCTAGCGTTCTTCCTGGATTACCACTCTAGTGTTCTTACTGATTGATTAACTACAATGGCTGGATTTGCTACATCAACTTTCTTTGGCTAGACTTTGTATAAACCTTCAGTATATTCCGTGTTCTAACTGTTGTGGCCAAAATGTAGCAAAGCACCACTGTTAACACACCACAGGGATGTATCAGGCTGTACAGTACAGCACAAACTGAAATGTATGCAATACAAATTGAAAAATGTGTGTTTTTTTGTCAGTCGGGTCTTGCTTTTGCTACAGTACAGTAGCTCCTATTGTTATATTAGCTGCCTCAGTAACAATCTTACATGGAAACCCAAAGGTGGTTTCACTCACAAGACAACTGCATGTTTATTATTGAGTATCAGGTGTTATTGGAAAAGTGAACTTCACCCATTTCCCTAAATGTGTCTAAAAACATTCAAAAAGAGCTAAATCCCCATTTAACTTATTGAATTTTCAACTCTGGTCTTTGAGCTAAATCTAAATACGTGCCATCTTTGTTGGGACAACAGGCCAATTTAGCTCCCAAGTACGGTCAGCAGTAGCAGTCTGGTTACAAGGCCCTCTGCTGCCGCAAGAGCTGGGGCTGCAGAGAGCAACTGGGGCTAGTATGAGAATTACAGCGCTGGTCCTTAAACCAGATTTTCACTGCTTTGGAAAGGCAAGAGGTACAGGATCCAGCCCAGGTTACAACAGAACGAGCATTAGCAAGCCTTAGACCATGAAAAACACTGTCACAATTTTTTAGATTTAACACATACAGGCAATGCAAACTGCTTTTCACACAAAGAAATATTCCCTGTTGTTTGCCCCACCCAAAAGTTGCAATACCAGAAAAATGAAAGTGAAACCAACTAAATAAGTCTCTTGATTTCGTTTTCCAACATAAATATTTAAAACAAAAAACCCACACGTGCCAAGAATCTACAGCTGTCAGGGCAAGCAATTCTTGGGCATAAACCAGTTTAAAAGCAGGATTAGTTAGAGTGCTCCTTAAACATCTTTTCATTTTGAAAAGGGATTCCTCAAAAAGCTTACTGCTCAATAAAGATCTGTCTGCTTTTCTACTTGCATAGGATTCTACAGATTGGGGTTAGATTAGAAAAGGAGAGAAAATAGGTGGTTGTATGTTTTTTGGGCCTGGGCCAACAGGGCTGGGGGCCTCTGGATGTATTACAAAACAAACAGGGAATGTATGTGTAGGCACTAGAATCAGCAGTGGCTCCGTGCTTTAAATGCACTGACCTGATGGAATTATGAATATCTGGCTGGCAAAAATGCTCTGCCATGCCTAGGCCAGAAGTAAAATGCACAAGAGAATCCCCTCCCACTTTGCACGGTGTCTGTATACCTTTACAGGGTGGGAGAATTTCCTATATCCTTATACAGAAACACACACACATCGACCACCATCAACCACTTCTAGATTCTAGCCACTTTAATTTTAGGCTGCCACGTTCTATGTTAACCTGTCATCCCAGGATAATTACTCATGAGAACAAGACATGTGCCAGTGAAGTAGAATATGATCCAGAAGGCAGACAAGGACTGCATGTACTTGATCTTCACAGGAACATTTTGAGTAGAGGTAATTTATTTCAATTTGCATAGGCAGTCTTTCCCGACAGCACCAAGGAAGTTACATCTCACAACTATATATGAAGACACAAATTCACAAGCTGGTAGTAGCACTCCTCAAAGTTCAAATTCCCCAAGGCTGCAAGCAAAAAGCTACAAATATGAATCATTATGTGGTTTATCTTGAGATGGCAGGCCCTTTCTGGTAATGCCACTTAAGGACAATGATGAAGGTGAGAGAGAAAAGCTGGCTTGGCACTTTTTTTTTTTTTTTTTTTTAAATAATCCATAAGTTTTTTGTAATATAATAGCCTGGTACCCTCTTAAGCATCCCACATTGTTCAACCCAGTGTACTATGTAAATAAATATATCATTCCACATATACTGTACATCTCCAGGCCAAGGAACTAAAAGCAGCATTACTGCAGAGTTTTTCAGAAGTCAGGCAGGAGGATTCAAAGCTCTGCTCCCAAGCTACAAAGAGGCAGGAAAGACCAAATAACAAAGTATTAGTCGTCTTAGCACAGGACTCCCTCCCCTGTGCTTCCTAAGTGGGTTATGTTTTATGTCTACCCCTTTTTTTGACCTGTGCTTCAGATACAAGATTATCAATTCCTTGGTTAGTCAAAGCAGATGCAGCCTGTCGTTTTCTTCATCCCTACCACAAACCATCTGATGCCAAACACAATAAGGTTTTGTCCAAGCACTATACTAGTGAACAACCACCACTGCAACATTGTTGACACTGCATAATGTCAACACTATCAGCCATATGGTTAAAAGGGGTCCCAGGGATTCATTTCCTGGGAATGCATTCCCAAAACAACCGACCTCCTGCGCAACACAGGCAACAAAATTAGCCAGTAAATCTTGCATCAACACTCTCTGCTTAAGCTAGAGCATCTTTTTAAAATGCTATCCAACCTGTGTTTTAAAGAGACTTCAGGGACAGAATCTACCATCTCCCTAGATAAGTCATATCAGTTATCCTTCTATTAAATACACATTCTAAAAGCCTCAATCCTTTCTATCCAACTTCCCAAAAGACAAGCTTTAACCCCCCTATCCCAGCAAGGCCAGAGGATGCCTCAGACCACATCATTCTGACACTGTGGCAAGACTCATTCATCACCCTGGAACTTAATACCATTCAGGGTATTCTGATGGATGCCACTCCTAAATGCCTATTTTCAGAGATGATCCGAGCAAGATGCAGGGTCCAGGGCAAATCAGCCTGTGCATGGCCCTGCGCCCAGACGCAAGGAAGCTAGTGGCAGATTCAGTGGTAGGGGGGCAGCAGATATGAAGACCGTGGCAGCACAGAGTTGCTGCACCACGCCACCTGGATCCATGGGGCCTCCCAAAGCATGGGGCCCAGGGTGATCGCCCCCCTCTAGGGATGGCCTTGCCTATTTTCAACTGCTTCAGAAACATTCAGCCCTGCAGAGTGCTAAGTACAATTCCTATTCACCCCAACTGTAAAATGAAGAACCGTAGCCCTTTTCACTGTACTACAATCAGAGCCTAAGACTGATCCAAAAAACCACACCATCCAGAAGCAAACTGATATCATTCCTCACTTAATACCCTCTTTCTGTTCTATTCTTTTGTAGCAGGAATGGATGGAATTAAACAAAAATATTACAAGTAAGAATATAAAGGGACATATAGCGTTGCATGCTCTCCATCATATTTTCTAGGATCTTATTTTTTACCACTGCTCTTGCTAGTTTCCAAAGGGCAGATTGTGAGAGAGTTTGTTTGTTTGTAATTAAAAAGGAAAAAGCTTGCATCCGTTTCCTCTGAATCTCATGTCCCATCTTGGATTCGCACCAACTCATGTCTGTTAATCTACTAATTCTTCTGCAGCAAGTAAACCTCCCCACTCTTCAAAATGTACTTCTCTTAGCAGGATAGATATTACAGCAATTCAGAAGTGCAAACCCATACTAAAAAAGAAAACTGCCCATTCTTGGGCATTGGTTCAGTAGTGACAGGGAATGAACATTTCAGGTTTTCTTAAGAGCTATGCAAGCTACACAAGATTTTGGCAGAATCAAAGAGGATTCAGCTTATGTTTTTATTTATTTTTACCAGTACCCAAGTACTAATGAGAGGAAACCATACATATGGAACAAACTTCTCCCCCTCCCCCAAATACTGGCCAAGACCTAGACAAATTTTTCTATTAAAATATTGCTCAGGCTGCAAAGAACATGATTTCCCCTCCATGACAAAAAATGGATTTATACTGACACAAGTCTATTTCTCTTACTAGCAGGCATATACTTCTGACAGGCTGAGTCAAAGCATCTGACTTAATTACTTAATTCAACTAATTCAGTTATAATATCCATTTAAAACTAAAATATCTCATTTTGAGGATAGAAGTATATAAATAGGACTGAATCTATTTAAAAAAAGCTGAGCAAATGAAAAGAATAACTGTACCTGCAGGCAGGACAGCCTCCAACTACTACAACAGAGGTGGTGGTAGCAGGCTGCTGAATGATGGTGTACGTATTGGGATAGTTATGCTGTGGTGGCCCTGGTGAAACACCATATCCTAGAAAAAAAAAAGAAATGCAAGTGAATTATTGAGTATGAAATCTTCACATATTTAAAACAAGAAACAAAAGGGGCAGCAAAAATTCCATCAGCCAACGATAACGTGGGAAACAAGGTCCATCTTTCCACAAAGGAAAGACACCAGACGCTAGAGAATCTGGTTAAAATGAACAAAAGGACTTGACATCTGGATGGGACTCAAAGAACTAGTGTGCAGCAAGACTGACTCCTGAAGTGTTTGGCTCAGGATTTGGGAGCTCATACACAACAGCTTGTATCAAAGGTTGAGCTAGAACACTTAAAACAGCATATCTCCTAGCAAAAGGACTTCACAAACCTGAATATGCAATGCAACTTCAGCCTAAACTGCACAGAAAGCTAATAATTAACTTCAAGCACTCAGCTTGAAGTCTTCAAAATGCTATCAGAAAAGAGGAAGAGGGGGAAAAAAGGAACACAGTTCAGCTGAAGAAGGGTCACAACTTTCAAGTCCGGCAGTTATTTATTAGCTATCTGTCCCACCAAGGCACACATACTAGTTGAGACAAAATGTGCCTCTCTGGTTTCTAGCCAGATACTTTCTAGCCATGTTAAATTGCAACTAATACAAACACAGGGGAGGCAGGACACAGCGAAAAGGAAATGGAGGAGCACAATGAGAAATGAAGTCGCCTGGAAAACCTAATCAGCCCAACTTGTATGCACACGTGTTTTTAATATATGTATTTAAAAACAAACAACTTTACAAAGTTACCGTGCATGCATTAGAAAAGCAATGACAAACTCTATACAACAATGTCGTCAACGTACTACCAAATTGGAGGGCACACCCAAGGCTCATTTAATACTCAGAAAAACTCAACTTCTGCTTTCTTCCCTGGCAAATTGCAGAAAAATATACTAACTTAGTGGGGGGGATAGAGGGCAGGAATCAGTGTCTGAGAATAAGTTGGGTGTTTTGAAGGCAAGTACACACTGAACTGCTATGTATCATCTTTAACCTCAACCTTTTAAGAGATTCAAGCACAAGCACCAAAAATCAAGTGGACCAAATCACAGTTCATAATGTCAAGCATGTACTTGAATCTTTACAGGATCAGAGCCCAAGTCTAAGCACATGATTTTTCCCTGTGAACCTAATCACTAATTTTGCAAATTGGGGGGGGGGGGGGGGGGGGGGGGAATGATCCAAGATGAAAAGCTGCCAATGATGTTGTCTAGTTTGTTTAACTAGATCAAAGTGCCACCAACCTCACAGCCAAGACAGTGGACACGCTCAGCCGCTGAGGATCCAACATGACTGCATTTACATTAGCGCAGACACGCAAGCAGAAGGCAATACGATGGAGGAGGCTTTGGAAAGAAGGAATCGAAATTCAAGCACTAGCGTGAGTCTCTGCACGCTGTCCCGACAACAGCACCCCACCTCACACCAACAGCAGGCTCCGGCTGTCTGCACAGCAACTCGGTGACTAAGGAGCATCTTCCAGAAAGCAAAGCACAACTGCAGCGAGATAACCTCAGCAGCAGTCTCAAGCAGCGGGGGATGGCAAGGGGCTGGGTATCACCTGTAACTTCACCACCGCTTGCTCTATCCTCCAGGCCAAGTATTCAACACGGGCACCCCAGCGACCCGCAGCCAGGGCACCGCGAGACCCTCTCCGGGGTGCCACGCAAGCGTGATGCACCACACAAACCCGAGGAACGCACAGCGCTGAGGCACTGGCAGGCTTTCCTGCCCAAGCGCAGAGAGGCTGGACCCAACTATGTGCAAGCCCCCAACAACTCCGAAACTAGAACCCTGCCGCAATCTCGGGAACCAAGGAGCGGCTCTGTTCTCTCCGCGATACAAAACCCGAGGGCTGGAGGCAGGCTGAGGGGCAGCCAGGCCGCGGGGCGCCGCTCTCCCGAGCCTCCAGCTCCCCCGCGCCCCGGCCCGGCCCGGCCCGGCCCACCACCCACCTGCCGCGGGGTAGGGGTAGGGCGGCGGCGGCTGGAAGCCGGGCTGCGCGCCGGGGATGGCCCCGTAGTTGCTCTGCCCGTAGTCGTGCGCGGCCGGGCTGTAGGCGGGGGGCCTGTCCTGCAGCAGCGGCTTGTTGTCCATGCTGGGACTGGGACGAGCCCGAGCCCGAGCCCGGCCCCGCTCAGCGCCCGACCTCCCGCCGCGGGCGGCGCATGCAGCGGAGCGACCCCCGCCCCGCTCGGCGGCAACGTGGTGCAGGAGGCGGCGGCAAAGGCGAAGGCGGCGGCGGCTGCTCGGGGCCGGTCACAAGACCCGGCTCATGTGACGCTGCTCCCGGCGGGGCAGGAAACCCCGCCTCACCGGGCCGGGCCCAGCCGCGCCGCCCACCTGTTACCGCGCGCGGCCCCGCTCCCAGCGCGGCCTGGGGTGGCCCTGGGGCTCGCCTCCACAGCGAGGAGGGGGTTGGTTCCCTCTGTGGTCATAGTGACAAAGCCAGGCCTGGGAGGTTTTAACAATGTCGCTTGTCCACAGGGTCCTCCCCTGAAGTGGCCAGCCGAAGGAAAAGCATTGCCAGCTGGGGAAGGAGGCATGGACCGGGGGGGATGGAGGGGCGCAGCTACTCCTCCTCACTTCACGTTGTCGGCCTTACGTTCTTGAACAACGCGACTGGACGCGAAACGGCGTTAAGCGAATCCAGTTGCGAATCCGGCACGTAGGCCGCCGCAGCCAAACCCCGTTACAAGTGAACATCGCAGGACTTGGAACCGGCGTGTTCTCCAAGAGATCAGCGGCGTAACCATCGCGCTAACCGGGACGATGTTAAGTGCGGAGTGCCTGTATTCGGGGCCGTCCCCATACACAGTGGTGTTAGGGTGATGCAGCCCTGAGGGGCCAGAAATTATGAGAGAGGGAAAAGGGTTTCTTAGGGCGAGATTGTTCATCGGACCCGCTGTGTAGTGGGGATAAAGTTAGACAGGCTTACATTTGAAAGCTTGTCTAAGTTTATCCTCAGCTATGTAGTTGGTCCAATAAAATGTATCGCCCTAAGAAAGCCTTGCCTGTCCCTGTATGCCAGCAGAAGCTGCGTGATTTTGGCAAGCTGCATGCGAGGGTAAAGTCAGTCTGCATGGACCCCGCTGCAGAACGGTCACATCAGAAGAAAAAGTGAGACCGTGATTTTGCAATAACTTGTGTGTGTGTGAACCCTGTAAGGGGAGCTAAAGGGGTTTATGGGAGACAGGAATGAGAGAAGCATTTTAAAGAGAGGAAATACTACAGCAAACAGGCAAAGGGAACCCAAGGAAGCAAGAAAAGATGTCTTCAGGATCTAAAAAGAAACATGGCGGGATGAGAAAAGAGAAAGCTGTCTGAACTGGTGATTTCATGGTGCATTGACTATTGCTAGTTTATAAATTCTTCTTTAGCTGTTGGATAGATTGGACCACATTTTAAACACCTCCTAGTATGTTTGAAACACTGGCCCTTCTTCTCAGAACTGTTTCCTCCTTCTCTGAAATGTATGAATCAGCAGCATTTTCTGCTTGACATATCCCTGCCTTGCCTGTCAGTCCAGGAACCAACCTGGCCTCTGTCACTGGTAACGAAGCACTCACAAACACTGAAGAATGCATCCTCACAAACTGCTGTACGGGGCAGGGAAGACGGATTCTCATTTTAGAAACAAAAAGCTAAAAAAACAAGCAAACAAACACTGCACAAACAGATTAAGTTATTTACCCCAAATCACATACCAAGTCTCTGAGACATCCAGGAATAGAGCTCAGATATTTGAAATCCAGTCTTGCTCTGGGACCATGAGAAAAGGAAAGGGAGGCAACAGGGGCCTCTACCCTTTTTCTCTCCTCCTCTAGACCTGCAATGTTCCCCTTATTAGGAGGGATGCAGGGAGCAACTAAATCCTACTCCTGGTGTAGAAGGTGCCATTGATGTATATTAATTGTGTGTGTTTTGTATAAGCTATACAAGCTTTCTGAAGTCTTGTTGAAACACAAATGCAACACAATCCTTTCTCACTAGGGATAAGGACACTTCCTTAAATGAATGTTAAATAGCAGAGAGAAATCCCCCTTCTACAGAAGTGAAATTGGGGAGGGATTGGAAGAGACAAGAAGAGGGAAGGAAAACTAACTAGATAGGGCTTACAAGACTCTTTAGGGGAAGTTTGTCTTTATCCTGGATTAAATTATTTACCTTGAAACTGCTGAATTGTAGGATGGGCTGCATCTCAACAAGGGATGATTTCCATGAGAAAAATGATGGATAAGATTTTAAATATCTTGATTGTGAAAGAAACTGAGCAAAGTTCTTCATCCTGGAAAGGAGAAGTGTAAAAACCCCTTACAGAGGATCCTGCACTGCAGGCTGAGGATTGTACAAGTTACAACCCCGGCGTCGCTGCAAGGGAGCAACTCCCTCTACTTGCACTTGTGGTAAGCTCCTCCTCTGCAAAGCCGTGCCGCTTACCCCAGGTGCTCCACTGAGAATCGCTCCCTACCCGTTCAGAGAGGGGAAATAGCTTCCTTCTAACCAGTGGCACAGACACAAGACCAGGGGAAGGAGGCACGTAGGGACAGCTGTACATGTTATCTCTCCCCCTCCAGACCTACAGAATCTCACTTATTAAAAGGGTATAATTTGTACCCATCTGATGTCACATGGATCTTCACATAGAGAATCAGAGGTAGAGAGGGTGATAATGCATTTGTTAACTGGTTGTAATGGATAAGTTACACACAGCCGTAGCTATGGCCACTGCCATCGCTGTTTTTATTTGGTTTCACCTTCTAAATGAAGCTCTATTGTGCAATCAGCTTGTGATCTTTTGGGCAATAACTCACACTAACGTCATGTGGATGTGGTTTCAGTATAAGAAAAACAAAGAATGTCCCTTCAAATCATACTTGACAAGGGCACACTGAACACAGTATATAAGTCTCTTCATTTACTTGAGCAGGAATTGAACTGATCCATGAGCTAAAGGAAAAAGCTTAATTGTCAATATTATCAGGCCCATAGCTGCCTTCAAGTTTCAAAGAGTGAAACTCTTAGCATGCAAGTCTAAATAATTCTGAACCCTTATATGGCACTTTATCGATACAAGCAGATCCCCACAGCACCTCTCTGGAGTTAGAGCAGAGCCAAAACTCAATTTGCTGTTGAACCCTTAGGCAGAGAAATTCATTTTTCAGGAACACAGGCATTCCAATCCATCGGCCTTGCAGAAAACAGCAGGAATGACATGCAAGGTCTTGGGTTGAGGGAACCAATGCAAAGAGCTCTGTGCTTAGCTAGGCTAAGATACTGCAAGGGGTGAAAAGGCCAGGAGTTTTTGACAGAAACCTCATGAATTTGGAGGAAGTCACCCAAAAGTGAAATATGCTGCAGAGCTGTTCCCTTTGTGATACTCACCAGGGGCTAAACTGACTTCAGTAGGACCCAAATTAAGCTTTAAGAGAGTAAGCCAAGCTCTCCTTGGATCTCTTGTATTAGGGCTCTCCAACTTCTAAGTGGCTGGGGGCTGAATGCCCCCCAGCCCACCCTAGCAGCAGCCACAACAGCAGGAGCCATGGCCCCCAGGGGCTGCATGTCCCCTCTGTACTCCACACCCCAGTGCTGCTGCACCCTGCGCCCAGGCATCTCCCCACTGTACCATGCTCCCAGGCACCCATTATGCTGCATCGCATGACCCCCATTGCTGCTCCCTATGCACCCCCCCGCTACACCACATGTCCCAACTGCTGTTCCCTGTACCCCACTGCTACACTACAGGCTCTCCATGCCTCCACTACATTGTGTGCCCCCGCTACATGATGTGTCCCTTTGTTGCTGCTTCTCATGCCCTCACACTGCACCACCTGTACTCCCTGCACCTCCCCACTGCAACAGGTGCCCCCCCCATGCTTCCTGCAATGCCTCTGCACTGGGTGCCCTCCCTGCTGCTGCTTCCTGTACCTCCCTGCTGCACAGTGCCCCCAACTCCCTCTTAGCTTCCCTACTGGAAGCTCTGCCACTGCATCATGCCACTCAAGCACCCTAGGCTGCAGGCTCCCCACCACTGAAGGCTGTGCTGTGCAGCACCACCCTGCTCTGGTAGGGAGGGAGGATGTATGGGCAGGGAGCTGGAGCTTCCAGCTGGTGCTGCAGCCAGAGCAATGAGGGGAGCAATGACCAGGTTGGAGCCCAGGGACCACAACTGAACACTTTGCAGGCCACAAGCAGCCCACGGCCACCAGTTGGACAGCCCTGCCCTATGTTATAATCAACCAAAGGGGAAGGTTCTACTTGAGAGTTCGCCCTAGAGTATGTGTCAAATCCAGTCCCACCCTGAAACAGTGGTCCAGAGGAGGGCCACCAAGATGGAGCATCTATGACAAGCAAACTCTAAATTACCCATAAAAATTAAAGCACTTGAACCTGATGATCAAGAATGCTCCAACCTCGGTTCTCCAGAGCACCAAGAAGTTCTCATCCAGAAAGAAGTAAAAATAAACTTGCAATATCTGACATGTATTGTCAGAAATCCAAAGTAAAAAATCCAAACCCTTTAAAAACTCTCAGACTTCCTTTATGCATTGCAAAGAATCAAGATAGCTCCAGTGTTTTTCTCCCTACACCCTTTTCCGATCATTTTTAGAATTTAGCTTTTCTTAAGGCTTAATAAGAAAATCCATATTCCAATAAAGGGGAGGAGGTGAGTCATTCCTTCTCTCTTGGGTCTCTCAAGCTTTTTCCCTATATTTTGCTTCATACCACAGAAGTAGAAATTTCAACGCTTTTAGGTGAAATCACTTCCTGACAGTTTGAGACTCGATAGCTTTCACTTCTGATTTAAGCCCAGAAAACTATTTGCTTGGGGACCGTTACTTTTTATACAGCTGGACTGAGCTTTTCCAGATATGAATAAAAGAGGAAATTTCCCACTTTAATGATGGCAAATGCCTAACTATATAGTAACCTTTTCTTGTCTGAGCAGTTAGCCCAAATTTGGGGTCCTGCTGGTTGTTTCTGTTATGAAATATTGATGATGGGGCTGTCTTTGATATGACCTTGCATATTTGCTAAGGAAGTATAAAGTCCTCTTTCCCTTAACATACATGGAACGAAAACACCGAGGAACAGTTTCCTAGGACACAGTCCAGGGGCCATTCTAGGCAGCATTTAACCCAAAATTTCTTTCATAGTTTTTAATTCTCAGAGTCCAGTGCTTCAGCAGCAGCATCTGATTCTTCCTTACTACCCTTTCTCTCTTGTTTCCTTGGTCTTTTTTCACCAACACACAAATGTACAGGAAACCATTCAGCTGTCACATGCCTTGCATGGGCCATTTTGGTCGGTGATACTTGCTCATGTTTTGGGTGACGGCTGCTATGGTTTCAATAGCCTTAACTGCTCGTATTTATCCCAAGTGAAGGCAGTTGCTAGACTCACCAGCTTTAACATTGTTTAACCCAACCCATATAAAAATATGCTTCAGGGCCCTTGTGCCAGATCCCAAGCACCAATATGACCTGTCCATACCACTCCATTGGTTCAAAGGGACTGTTAAACTGATTGCCCCAGTCACCTGAGGATGGGTCAACTTGGACAGCTTACCAATGCAACCCAAACTATTCAAAATGTAAGAATCTGTACGCATAGGCTAAGTTTTCTGAAGGCACCTAAGGGATTATATGATGGCTAAATATCCAAATCCTATAGGCATCCTTGAAAATCTGACCCCATATTTACTTGTTGCTCTTCCAACTAATGCTAATGATTTCTTTGCATCTTTTCCTTGGACAATGATTCTACCCCACAGCATGCTTATTGTCCTCGAAAACATTTCATTTTTTCCATTTTCCAGTTTTGATATCCAGCCACTTTCAGTTTTTCTTGTTTTATGTATAGCAACAAATATTACTAGATACTGACCATTAATGTTCTTTTTTGTGCCTAATTCTGATTTCTTTACAACTGTAGAGCTGATTTGAATGGAGCTACTCCTGATTTGAACCAGCATAAGTGAGACTAGAATGTGTGAATATCTAAAGCCCACATGATACATAGTTCATTAAAAAGTAAGTCTTATGTGTAAGTATCTACATTAATAGCTAAGGGAGGTTATACTTACCAAGGCTAAGCTGCAGAGAAGCTCCTTTTGTAACTTTTTCATAAATAAGCCAAATATATTTGAAACTTGGTAACAGGTCATCTCACAGATCAATGTACGGAAATTCGGTAGGGTTACTTAATCCTTATGAAAACCTGATGCAGAGAGAAATAACAACATGTGGATTAAAATTGCTAAACATAAACTAGGTCTTGCAACTGACTCAATGAAAAGCAGTAGAATATAACCAGGGAAATCAGGGCTTGGGCCAAAAGTTTTGGTAAAAAGATGAATCATTCACTCCTGATTAAGTATTTTATAATATATTTTATCAAAACTCAGAATAAGCTTTATAAAATAGATATTTAATCCTTTAATATGCCTGCATAAGCATTCAGTATTGTAAAGATAATGTCATATATGGCAGCTTTATCACTCCTAGTATGGCTATAAATCACTTTTCAGATTCAAAAGCTATTGATAATTCCTTCAAATAATGCCTCCAAATAATATCTGAACAGAGAAACAGTTATATGAGAATGGCTTTCAGTCCCAGATGTCTATAAATGACCATTCAATCCTGTATATTATCTATAAATGCAAGGCATCCAGTATGGGAATTCTACTATTCAGTAAGGTCCAGATTTCAGCCCTGGCATCCAAAGTTTCTGTTTTTCACTGACAGGTGCAGCTGGAGTTAACACCATCAAAGTATCCCCCAGGTTGCTAACCGCTGTGGGTTGAAATCTTCTCCAGGTCTGGTCAGTCCTTGATCTTTCTGCTGAAACAGTTAGTACTGTAGTTCACAGATTCACAGAAGTTTAGGGCTGGAAGGGACCTCATGAGATCATTGGGTCCAGCCCCCCTGCTATGGGCAGGAAAGACTGCTGGGGTCAAATAAGCCAGCAAGGTGCGCAGTCAGTCTCCTTTGGAAGATCTCCAGGGTAGGTGCCTGCACCACACCTGCTGGGAGTCTATTCCAAAGTCTGGTCACACCAACCGTGAAGTTTTTCCTTATATCCAATCTGAAACCTAGGAGTTTATGACGGTTGCTCCTGGTTTTCCTCTGGGGCACTTGGGTGAATAGTTGTTCACCGAGCTCCTGATATTTTTCCCTGATATATTTGTGAGCTGCCACCAAATCCCCCTGAAGTCTTCTCTTTTCTAGGCTGAACAGTCCCATATCTGTCAGCCTTTCCTCATATGGCTCATTCTTCAGGCCTCGAATCATACAAGTGGCTCTTCTCTGGACTCTCTCAAGCCTCTCCATATTCTTCGTGAAGTGTGGTGGCTAGAACTGAATGCGGTACTCCAGCTGCGGCCTCACCTATGCCAAGTATAGCAGGAGAGTAACTTCCTTAGTTTTGCTTGTGATACATCAGTTGACGCATGTCAGTGTATTGTTTGCTGTGCTAACTGTAGCATCACACTGGTGGCTCATATTCATTTTATGGTGAATTATGACCGCTAGGTCCCTTTCAGACATGGTGCGCTATAGCTAGTGTAGCACCACTGAGCCTGGTTGACTAGCATTTTTTCATTAAAATTTGAAAGTGTGACCAGATGCGCTTTTCACTGGAGAGCATAGAATAAGTGGTTATGGTTATATGGAAACAACTGTCAGATCACCTTTTGGACCAGATTTAAACCACTTTGAGCTCAAGAGGCAAGACATAAAAGGGTCCTCATCCAATCCCTCATAAAAAATGTAAAGCTCTAAAAACTTACTGATGAGATGGGTTGAGATCCTTACCTCACTCCAGTCCCTTTATGCTGCATAAAAGACCCAGAGCAGCATAAGGCTGCCCAAGTCACATTAGGTGCTTCTCTAACACAATGTTCAGAAAGGCACCTAGTTGCAACCTTGTGCTATGCCTTAGGCTCATCCAGCATGCTTCTCTCACAGGGAACACTCATTCTGATTTTTTAATTTTTGGGGGAAAAAAAACATTCACACTTGAAGTTAGATCAGACTTAGCTGTTGCCAGAATCAGTGGCCTGATTCTGATCATGCTTCTGCAATGGTAAATCAAGAGTAACTACTGAAGCCAGAGCAAACTGGATCCATTATGTTGCTCTTACACTGTTCTGACCGTGTCTTTTTCCTGGTTGAATTCCTCCCAGAGTCTCTTCTCAAATACTTTCTCTAGGTCTCAGACTTCTTCAGACTCTGTACCACTCCTTCCTGTCTACATCTCTGCCCTCATTTCCTGTATTCCCACCCCAATGCCTACACTCCTGTCTTGCCCCGATTTTGCACCATCTGCTGTCATCTTTGTGCCTTCTTCCTTGCTATCCCAATGTTTAGAACTTGATCCTGAAATTCACCCCTGTTCTCAGGTATAGCTCTCACCACCTCCCTCTCCTTTCACAGCCTCTTCTTTGCCTGCTCCCATTATTAATCCACCAAAGAAAGACACGCTTGTTTGGCTTTTTCATCTGCCATGCTCTAAGACAGGGCCACCATCTGCACCATCACACAGTGCATTGTGTGTCTGAACTCTATTATTTGTCTTGCTAAGCTACCACTGCACTGAAACACAGCGGCTGTCTTATAGCACAATGCAATAGTCTGAGGAAGTGAAGAAAGCTATATCCCATTTAAAGTTCAGGGATATGGGGGAAGAAGAGAACTAGCTAAAGTGGAATTTGTTCAGTGTATCAGAGAACACATTCCTAATTCTCTTTAAAAGAATTGTAGGATTTTTAAAAATCAAAGTAGTCAGACTTCATTTTTTTTCCTCATTGTCAAAGGATAGCACTATCAGCAGCATAGATTTCCTTTACATAAACATAGGCTATTGCATTTGTAGCAACTGAGAGAGGCAGCAAAAGCAGTGCAGTAGAGAACCATCATCTCCCTTCCAGAGACATTATCCATTCAATAGTTGCCCAGACCTATCCTTGTCATCTTTGTAATTTGAGAAGATCACAGCACCAAGTAGCATGGCTGCAGACCACATGATGCCATGATGCCGTCTTCTCCAGATTCCTTTATCCCTTTACAGCAATAGTTTTCAACTTCTTTTTCATTTGTGAAAAAAAAATTCAAATGCAGGTGTGGACCCCTTTGACTTGTAAGTGTGGGTATTCACATACTGCTTACAGGCAAGGACACCAAAGCATGTTTGGGCCTTCATTTAATTCTCTGTCCCTGTGTTTTGTACTAAGCCAAGACCACTGATGACACTTAATAAATCATAGTGAGGTTTTTCCTTAGGTTTCCTTTTAAACTCAATCCTGTTTCTCATTGCAATAGGGGAAGGTACTTTCTCAAAGCAATAATACCTCAAGTGTGAGCTTTAGTTAGGACATGAGATCAAGTGTAGGATTAGTTTACTAGTTCACCCTGTATTTTCCATTTTTGAATACTAGAGCTGCACAGAGCTGATATGGGAAAATCATCCCTTTTTACAAACTATCCTACATCTGCTTATTTTTTCTTTCTTTACCTGCTCTGAATTATTTGGATTTGGTGTTGGCTGCTCTTGGAGACAGGATACTGGACTGGGGGAGGGGATCACAACTGTGAACACAATTCCCCCATAAAGCAATGCAATGTCCAGTCATGCTTGCTATTAATTTTATTTGGATGTTTTTATGTCACTGTACTAAAAATATTAATCAAAGTAATCCTATAATATTGACACAATGTAATAATTACCCCGTACAGAGCATCATTTTTTAAGTATGTGCATGCTGGGATTAATGTATTGTGCAGAAAAGTGTGATGAAGAGACAGGAAGGAAGCAAGCACAGAGTTGAGAGCCACACACCTTCAGGGTATTCTGCCTAAGATCTCCTGTCTGATGTTGAACAGGTGTCTCCAGCTAGAAAACAGACATGATAACACTTAAAGTGGTAGTCAACTAAAATGCAAATAGTTTCTGAATGTTGCCGTATGTTAATCTATGAGACAGGCAGTGTTCTCTCCAAATTCATATTCAGGGCTTCACAGCAAACTACTCTGGTATTTTGATCCAGGGCTCTATTGAGGCTTTTTTTTTTTCAGTGATCTGCCACTGCCTGAGTTGGGCACCGCCTGCTAACATCTAACTCCAATAACCACTGCCAAGTCTGTCTGTAAGGGATATGTTTGAGAATTAGCTTAGAAGGTAAAGCATTTGCTTGGTACATGAGAGTGATGGCACTGATGGCCGTCTTCTCCAGATTCCTTTATCCCTTTACAGCAATAGTTTTCAACTTTTTTTTCATTTGTGAAAAAAAAATTCAAATGCAGGTGTGGACCCCTTTGACTTGTAAGTGTGGGTATTCACATACTTTGATTCATCATAACTGCCATTCGCGGACCCCTTAGACATAGTCTGTGGAGCCCAAGTTAAAAACCACTGCTCTGCTGGAAGATGCTTGGATACCGTGCTACAGCGTGGGGGTGGGACACGTGAGCGGGCCTTCCTGGGCATTTCTCAGCATGCCCTGCTGGGGCCGGTGACACCAGCCTGCTGCAATTCTCGCTCACCATGTCATTTATGTGGAGGGGTTTTGGTTGTAACTGTGTTGGTCTAAGGATATAGGCAGGCAAGCGTCTTTGGATAGATGTCATATCTTTTATTAAACCAGTTGTTTAGTTGGAAAAAAGTTCTTAGCAAGCTTTCCGGCACAATTGCCCTTCTCCAGGCATAGGGAGTCTCATGTGGTATCTTTTATTAGACCAACTGAGTAGTTGGGAAACGTTGTTAGCAAGCTTTCTGGCACAAACACCCTTCTTCCGGCACAGGGAGTCTGCTGGTCTGAGCAATGCAAGGAACGAGAGCAGCTAAAAGTGTGACCGGAAGTCACGGAGAATGTCAAGAGGTGGAAATTAGGAAAACAATGAGAAGGGAAGGGAGGAAAGGAAGGGGAAATAATGCCAAGGGTAAACCAGGCGGACTCTACTGTAATTAAGTTCTTCAAGGTAGAAAAGGCAAAAGGAAATAGCTGGCAACGAGGAAGACGAGGGGGAGGTGCGGAAGGGGGGACAAGAGAAGTGTAGACGGTAAGGGCAGGCACTGCGGTGTGTCTGGTGTCTGCAAGGCCGGGCGTCCTGACCCTCGCAAGCGCGGAGCGGGCCGGACTCTGCACCGCGGGCCGGGCCAGGAGGGCCGGACAGCTCCTCCCCGGGGGCCGCTCGCAGAACGCCATGTATCCGATTCCACCCCCTCCACTTCTCCCCAATCGCCGTGGCGCTTACATGCATTGAGGAGCGCACGCAGCCAATGGGCGAGCGGCTGTCAGGCACGCACTTCCTGCCGGAGCCCGATCCCCGGCTCAGCTGTGCGCGCAGTCGGTGCCGGGGGCGCGCCCGGGCGCGGAGCTGCAGGTAACGCGGTAACGCGGCGGCCCGGGGGGCGGGGGAGGAGCGGGGCTGCCTCTGCTGCCGGGGGGGCGGCCGCCCCTTGCCCCCGGGCATCGTCCTGCACTGGCTCCGCGTGCCCCCTGCCACCCTGGGGCAGCCCCTGCTCCGCACAGCCGCAGGGAGGACTGCGCAGGGATCCTGGTTTTCTCTGCTTTAAAAAAAAATCCCCCCTTTTTGCTTAAAAAAAAAAAAGTAAATTTACATTTTCCACAATTAAAATGAAACATTACTGTACATATATCTGTAGATGAGTGGTGTTTCATTTTAATCGCCGGAAAATGTGATTTTGGAGTTACTTTTTTTTTTTTTTTTTTTTTACCAAAAAGGGGGGAATTTTTTTTTAATTGGAGAAAACCAGGATCCCTGGTCATGAGCATGCAGAGGTGAGAGCCGGGCCCTCCCTTGTCTGCCCCGGGGGGCGAGGCGATGCTTTCCTTGTGGCCGCCCGGGAGAGCCAGGCGCTGATCCTGGCGCCGCGCTCAGCTCCCTTTCGCTTTCTAGAGGGAAGGAGCCTGGAAGAGAGGCCATCTGGAGCGTCTGATGACATCTGCAAGGCGAAGGCAGCGCAGCGCTACTGAGCTGTTGTCCTTCCTACCAGACAAATCTTGTCTGCATCATCAGCTGCGAAAGGAGAGATCTCTGTGCTGCTTGCACTGGAGTTTCCAGCATTTGGGATTCGGGGGACCCGGCCAACTCTGTGCCTAGCCAGAGTTAGTGAGGCTGAATAACCAGTGCAGGAGGGAGGCCTTGTTTCTACCCAGGAAGCAGCTCCCCTTCCATGACAGGCAAATGAATGCTCTTACGTTATGGAAAAAGCAATCGGGGCCTGTGGACAGCGGTAATATCTTTTATTAGACCAACAAGATTTTTGCAGAAAAAAAAATTCTTGAACATTTGCAGAACATTTTTTTGCAAAAATCTTGTTGGTCTAATAAAAGATATCATCTCTGTCCATGAGCCCTGATTGCTTTTTCCTCTAGGCCATTACGGCTACAACCTGCATACCTGACTTGCATACCATGTTATATAGTTTGCAGAGTGCTTTGAGATCCATTTGAATGAAAGGCCCTTAAGCAAGACCATTATGCTTAAGCCCTTTTCTGTTAGTACTATAAAAGCTGGCCAAGTATGTTTATCTGGAAGGAATGAAAGATTTATAAGTTTACCCTGAAACTGAAGAATTTCCATAGGGGCATAACACAGGGACAGTCTCATCACGTGTCCTGCCTCTAGAAACCACCAGTACCCGAAGAGAGAAACAGAGCTCTCTATGAAGAACCCAATGAATTTTTCAGTCTTGTAGAAAGGGGGGTCAGTATTTTCTTGACTGTTCTAGCAATCACGTTATACCATGTAGCTAGAAATTGTAAATATCTTTATGTAAGTATCTGCGCACATTTATGGTTAAAATTATCCAATTGTCCTAAAGAGTGGGAGGGGATTTGGACAACATTGAGTTTTTTTGTTGTTCAGAGTTACTGAAATGAATGTGTGCTGCAGGTGCGGGCACCATTGAAAATCTGGCAGTATTCCTCTTACTGCTGCAGTGCATGACATAGGCTGTGCAAATGCACAGTCCCATTTTCAAAAGTGGCTTCAGGTCCTATATGTATAAATTACCTTTAACACTTGTCTACTGTTCATTTGGATTTACACTTGTTGCCTTTCCATTTTTTCATTGCTTTATATAGAAAGAGTAAACAAGAATGGCTCATTTTCCCTTTTCGGGACTATCTGTTTAGATCTCAGTGTGGTCCTATCGAACTCTCCTTCCAGCTATAAGTAACATGATGATCTTTTGTATTCCCACTGCAAAGCTAAACTCTTTCATTGCAAAATCTGAACCCATTCCCTGGGCAAATCCCTGGGATTTGATTGCCATTCTGAACCTCTTCAATCTCTGAACCTCTGCAATCTCTGTTCTATCTTTCTTGATCATATTCTTGCAAAGAGAGGCCCATATGTGGATTAATGTCTGTACTGTATGAAGAAGTGTTTGTCCTCTTTGCATCTCATTTCTCTAATGGATGCTGTGCTCTTGGCAGATATCTTCATTGAGTCAGCCAGATCCTGAGTTGGCAAGCCAGTCAGTTGACCAGTTGAATAATGTTAGTTGTTTGCCTTTTATTTGACTGGTCAAATATTCTACAAAGCCAAGAAAGCCCTTGGGTAGGTAGTGGTCTACCTTTCTTATAGCATCGTGTTGTCATCGATTAGCAAGGACTGGAATGAGAGTTCCTTGCCCCCCGGTTCCGCAGAAGTCATGATCCATACACACGCACTTCATTTAGGTACCTCCTGTGCCCTGCTCCTCTCTCCTAAGCTCTTCCAGCCTCTTTTCCTTTCCCCACTTTAAGCCATCTGGGGATGCAATAGCTATGCTGTACTAGGGGAGGAGCCAAAACTAGCTAGCAGCAGGGCTTCTGGGATAAAAGCCAAAGAGGAGAAAAGTTCAGTTTTTAATACCATCCACAATTATACTTATCTAAAACTGTCACTTGTAATAAATTATTATAGCTTTTAGAATTTAATTTAATTGATTCATAACAGCTAATTTTTTTTGTAATAAGCATAGGTGTCTAACCTCTTGAAGATTAAAGTCTCTCTTTATTCTTCTAATAAATACTTGACCAGTATTTGATCAGTCAGTTGACCAAGTATATTTGACCAGTCAAATACTTAACCATAATCCAGGTTTATTCCTAGGCTCCAAACTCAGGGAATCCTACCGACGCACTTCAGAAATGGTGATTATTTTTGTTGTTGTGTTTACACTCACTTGGGTTAAATGTTTGCTATTTTCTTTTGTTAGGAAATGTGGTTTGTACTACAGTGTTTTTAAAACTAATTTTGAAAAGCTCCTTTCTTTGGGTTCCATTCTTCCAGTGCTTCACGCGTTATCACTTTCCACTTGCAATAAGTACTTACATTTACAATAACACTGTCCATGGTACCTGCTATTCAAAGATAGTATGTTCCTTACAAATAATAATTTAGGCTTGCACAAGCTTTTGTGAGATACAAATATAATTCTGTCTATAACACAAGCAGCACTCTAGGGGTGGTTGTGAAGCCCCTGAAGGCCATGTAGCTCCTATCCTGCTCTGGCTCTAGGGTCCCTGCCCTTCACTCCTGCCTGCCATGCCTTGCTGTTCTTAGTTAATTTTGGAAAGGGAAGTTGCCAAAGGGCCCTAAAGAAAGCCCTGCCCTGTTTTCCTGCCAGTGGATTCGTCTCAGACCCTAGCAGACCCAATCCAGTTTTCTCACTAGGTGAGCCCATGCATGCCCCAGGGCACCTGCTGCCTTGCAGGCTGTTCATGGCCTCTGACCACCCCTACAGTCCTGCCTATGCCTCACAGACGTTACTGATTAGTCACTTTCCCTGTATTGGGGCCTCAGCCTTCCTGGCCTCTGCTCCTTCCTCTCACTGGGCCTTCTAGCCCCTGCCCACTGTGTTGGATCTGACTTCTGAGCTTCAGCTCATCTTGCCTACTTTGTAGTTTGGGGCTGTCAGTCCTGGTCTCACCGTCTGGGGCTGTGGGCCACTTGGCCTGCTCTTGCCTCCCTAGGCTGTGGGTCCCTGGCCCTGGCCTCACCCCTGTAGGGCTTTGAGCCCCTGGACCTACATCTTGCCCCTCTCAGGCTCCTCGCCCACTTGGGCTGTGGGCATCGGGGCCTGGCTCTCATATCTAATTGCCTGCTCTCTTGCAGCCAGCTTGCTGTGGGCAGTGTTCCCTTGAATGATTGCAAGTGTTCCCCTTTTACTTCGTGTGCAGCTCTCCACCTAGGTAACAGTGCTTCCTTGCTGTGTCCTTCTTTGCAGTTAACCTCTGTTCAGCTGCCTGGACTGTGTCTGCTACAGCTTCTTCCCTTGAAGTAAAAGGAACCCTAGGCTGCCTGTTGCAATTCCCATTCTACCAAGTGGGAAACTGAAGTGTGGAGGAGAAATGACTTGCCTTTGTGCAGACAGAAGTCTATTAAGACATCTCCTAAATTTCCTTTTTGCATTTTTAAGTGTAAAATTATTCTTCTCTTAAATCCATAGTATTTTTTGGCCCTCATTGCTATAGTCTTTCTGAATGCCTTCAGCTCATGATCTGTTGGGATGAGCAGGCTACAACCAAAGAGGAAGGTCTGGAGCTCAAATGAAGATCTCCCAAGAAGATGGGGTAGATGTTGTCTTGGTTGTTGGGGTCGTTCTGTGCTGCTATCTCCTTCCCTCTGGCACATTTCCTTTTCTAATGGTCTTTGTCCCACCCACTCACTCCTGCAAAGTGCTTGGCACTCTCAGCTCTTAGTGACCTCTAGGAGTTGAAGTCCCCAATATCTCAGTGTCTAAGCCTCTGCATGCCCTCTTCTTTCCTCTCCCCCCATAGCATCATGGACTGAAATTCCAAGTGAACATGCTCTGCGCTTGTCTGATGCAGGCTTACTTTTCTCTGCCCTCTCAGTTACTTTCTGTTCACTGCCAGAGAGACGGGCTAGTGCCATTCCATTCTGGTTCACTGCTGATTACCAGCGAGAAGGCAAGCAGGCTACTTTCTTTAGGACTATGTTGTGAGCGCAACGCTGCCCTTAACAGACAATGAAGTAGTGTGTTGAATAGTTGAATGCTGGTTCTAGGCAGTGCTTCCTCATTGTTTTACATTTGATCCTTTTCCCTTCTTGGCCTCTGGCTACATGGGCTGCATATCACACAGTTTTAAAAAAAAGTTGAAAATACACCCGAGTAGCTGTCCCACATAATGAGTGATCCTGAACACTCCTCTGTTACTGTTTCACTGGTAGGAAGTGCACAGCATACCAAAAAAAAGGACTTGGTGCTGGTAAAATGTGCTAGTCTAATTGAATTCTGTGAGTATAGGCATAAATCCATATAGGACAACAGGTCACACCCAGAGGGGTTTGCTCAGAGTCACAAGACTATCACGGACTGAAAATAAGTCCCACAGTCAGCTTCCCCATTGAGTTTCCTCCTTCTGAGCTGACCTGGCCATCTAGGCCATTAAGCAAGAGGAGGCTGATGGAGTGGCCCCATGAATTTGTGGGGCCAGATATATAGTATGGTTGGGAAAAATGTGTCACTCTGAAGTGCGAAGGCCTGTGTTTAGCAAGGAAGCAGTAGCAGTGCAGTTCTTGTGGGCTCCTTTATCAATGTGCCAAGGCCCTTTGACTTCCCCCCTCAGCCGGACACTCTGGCTGCTATTTGTGTCAAAGAATGGATCCCTCTTCACTGACTATAAAGTTCTCCACTGGGATTTTCAAGGGAGCCAAAGGTAGTTAGGTACCAGCAGTCGCAAAGCCAATGGGATTTGGGTGCCTGACCACCATGGACTCCCTCAAAACATTTGAATTTGATGCACTTGGAGATAACCGAGGTTGTTCAGTTCAGAGTCCAGGTTTGAACCGTCCCAGAGTTCAGGACTGTTCAGACTGAAGTTGGGGCTCAAGCCCTCCTTTTATAAGGGTCCTCTATGCTAATGTCTTTCTTTGTCTTTCAGCCATGGCGATGCCGAGCTCCCTCCTGTGGGCAGTTGATATCTTTGGGAGGGTGTACACTCTTGCCACAACAGGCCAGTACTGGGAACTCTGCAAAGATGGGCAGCTGGAGTTCAAACGGGTCTCTGCTGTCAAACAGTGCTGTTGGGGAATAGCTTGTGATCACCAGGTCTACACCTATGTATTCTCAAGTGATGTTCCTATTAGGTACCAGGAGGAAACCTATGAAAATCAGGTGTGTAAATCACGAGCCTACCTGCAAAAACTGCCACGAATTTTTCAGGCAGGGTTAGCAGTAAGATCAGAATTCAGTTGTCCATGTTGATCGGTTTTCCAGTAATAAAGTTGTTTGCAATGCAGTGTGGTAAATATGAGAGAATTCAAAAAAGAAGCATAAGAAGTTGCTGTATTTGGTGTTCAGATTGAACGGGGCAGACAGGCAAGCTTCTGCTGGATCCCTGCCTTCTCTGTGTCCTACAAACCATCCTGAGCAGTCACTGATTTATTTATTTTTAATCCATACTTCAATCCTCTGAAGAACTGTTTTACAGCAAATAGCAGGCTGTTCTTTTAATGTTTTAATTCTCAGCAGAGGTTCACATTCCCAAATATCTCCCTGCCCCCCAGCAGGAAAACTTAATCTTTACATCACTTGCAAACAGGGTGCTCTTGAACACCAGCCACTGCAGGCAGAATCACCTGATCCCATCGCTGACCAAAAACTGATGCCATATCACTTCACAGCAACAAAGCCTATATAACTTTTTAGCAAATGTTATTCCTGTTGATTTAAATTCTGTAGGAGGCTATTTTCCTTTATATAGTTCTTAAAAAAATATAGAATGCTGTTACTTGTCACATCCTATCAGCTTCTCTATAAAAGGAGTATCAACATTTTCCTTTATAATTGCATTGTAAAGAAAAACAATTTAAAAAAATGAAAGAAACCAAAAACTCTCAGATACATGGTAAAAGTCATTTCAAAGCTGAAATTGAAAGATTATTTCCTGCATATTTCTTTTGTTTTCTGAGGGATGGATGGATAAATATAGATTACATTTGTATTTAAATATTGGAGGGTATTTAAATATTTTCCTGGGCTCATTTTTTATATATTGCTTAATTACACCCTCCTTTTTAGAATGTTCCTTTTCCCATGAAACACGTTATTGGTTAAAAAAGCATAACTTTTTATCTTCTTATTTCAACTGTGAATGTAAATGTGAAAGGAACATTTGGTTGTGTAAACATTTGGTTACAATTTAGTTTAAAACCATGAAAAATAGAAATTGGAGAACAGAAAAGGAAGTTTTTTGTGAAAACAAACAACAAAAGTCATAGCAACCCAACCATGAATAGTGGGGGAAGGGGAAAATAAATGTGTAGCGCAATTTAGCTTGGTGTCCAGCAGGTATAGATAATATTTTATATAAATATCAATACATTTTGATCTTTGTTCCATAAGATGCAATGCACCCATCAAAGGAATAGTGATAGCTATTTCATTGTGATTGAGAGCAACAGTGTTGTGTGATCTGCGGTATAAAGTTTTGTCAACATAGCAACTAAAAAACACATCCTAATGGCCCTAACGGTGTTAGCAAAAATCATAACATGACTGTGATGGTTTAGTCAGGATGATCCTGCCTTGAGCAGGGAGCTGGACTAGTTGGCCTTGTGAGGTCCCTTCCAGCCCTATGTTCCTTTGATCCTGTGCAATTATAGCAGTAAAAGATTTGTTTTGTTCAGGGAACAAGAAAGGGGTAGGATAGAAAACAACACTCTTTTGCTGGTGCAGAACAAGATAGATACACCACTGAAGACCTCTGAGGCTCTGTCTGCAATCTAACAAGGCAGCACAACCTTGAAGGCACTGCATATGTGACCTTTGTTCCTTTCTTCTCTTGGCAGCGTTGGAATCCAGTTGGTGGCTTCTGTGAGAAATTAATGCCCAGTGATCGCTGGCAATGGAGTGATGTGAGCGGGCTAAAACATCAGCAACTTGACAGTTTCACACTGCCCTCGCCACACTGGGAGTGGGAGTCTGACTGGTATGTGGATGAAAATATTGGAGGGGAACCAACAGAGAAAGGGGTAGGTGAACAATACCGGCGAGGGATCCATTCTGGGAATCCACATCCCATTAAAGTAAAAGGCATTTCTTATCCTCCCCTAGCTACTTTTTTTCTGGGAAGTAGCTGGCTTGCAGTATAGCACTGGTGGGGTCTTATAGAAGACTTTTAAAGCCAAAAGAAACCTCCGTTAACTTCAGTGGGTTTGGAGCTTGCCCTAAAATGCGAGCAGTTGGATGCCATTACTATTTACTGTAACATTTTTATTACAGCAAAAGTAAAGTGCTCACTGGTTTTCTATGTATGCAATAGGGTATTTGAAATGCAGTCTATATCTGTAGAGTCATTAACTGATACAGAATTAGGAAATCCACTGATCAAAGCTACATGCACAGTAATTTGTATTACATTTGTAGGAGAGATTCTTTTGTAGAAATGTTTTGAGTTGTTATTTAATGTGTTCCTCCACTTCTGATCTTTATGAAAGTAAACCTCTGTTCAAAGGGCTGGACATATGCAATAGACTTTCCAGCTACCTACACAAAGGATAAGAAATGGAATTCCTGTGTCCGACGCAGAAGATGGATCAGATACAGGAGATATAAGTCACGAGACACTTGGGCAAAGGTCTCTATCTTTTTTTTTTTTTTTAATGTACTTATTACCTTAAGTGGTGTATGAAGAAAATGATGCCATGAAAGTGGGCAAGTCTATACTTCTGTCACTGCTTATATGTTGTGGGAAGAAAAGACAGGATCTTGGACTCCACAGCTGCAAATGCAACACCTCTTGCAAGCATCATAATTTCAAGGCTGGGATTATTCAGTGTCCAAATCCTGTAGAAATTCAGTGGAATTTAGATATCTAACTCTTAGCTCCTCTGCAAATTCCAGCACTATCTTCCAAACTTTTTAATATTAAAGGCTAAGAACTGTCTGCATATTTGGGTCTATAACTTGGATGCAGGCAATTGTCCAGTCTTTTGTATGCACAGATAGGTCTGGAGGGGAAGGGGATTTCTGTCTGCTTGTCCCAGGCCTCAGATTTGATTATCCACTGTAGAGCCAAAGAATAGGTATTTTGCAGCAGTAGAAGTGAAAGTTTCCTCCATGCTTCTCCACCGGTGTGCCCTTCCCTTGCCTGAAGGATGGAGCTTTGAGTAAGAGGGGGAGTAAGAGTAGACTGTCCTCCATGCCCAGCCATTTGACCAGTGGTCAGCTGAGCTAAGTTGCTCATTTCCCTGCAGGTACAAGCCATTGGGTATATGTGATATTACCTCTTCCTCCTTTTCTCAAACTCCTTTTTTTTTTTTTTTGTTATAGATTATATCCCTGGAAGATCCCAGTCAGCTGCCAGACCCTTTCAATGATATCTCCATTGGAGGATGGGAAATCACTGATGAGCCTGCTGGCCGTTTATCAGTCTGGGCAGTTTCTTTACAAGGAAGGGTATAATTTTTTTCATGTGTGTTCTTCTATTTTGTATTTAAGTCATCATTGTGTAGGAGGCTAAGAATTCCAGGATTTGAACACAGACAGATGCTCTGTCACATTGCTATCACATGCTTGTCAGGATCTGTGCTGATTGCATATCTGACTGAGGCATAGAAGATGTGACAGGCTGCTGAATGATTCAGCTAAATTAAAACTGAAGAGGAAGAGTTCATTAGTGTTATCTCATAGGAAAAAGTTGCTTCTGAATGTTAAATTAAACCAGCAAAAAGGGCAAAATTTTCATAGACATCAGGGCTGGAAAGGACCTCGGAAGATCATCGAGTCCAGCCCCCTGCCCCAGGGGCAGGAAGTCAGCAGGGGTCATTGGATCCCAGCAAGATAAACATCCAGATTTCTCTTGAAGGTGTCAAAGTAGGTGCTTTTTAGTCCTTTTGCTTGTGTTGAACAGTACTTTACACCAGTAAGTATTAACCTTTATGGCAGGGGTGCCAAAAATTAGCTCCACACCCTTCCTGAGTGCCACTCCAATCCTTTTTCCTTACCCAATCTGCTCTCTGCTCCCTGCCTGGCCTGACTCTATGGTTTTTGTTCTCTTGCCTATCTGTCACTGTGCTGTATGTCCCCTCTTCAATCTGCTGTATGTCACACACGGAGACTGCTCATGCCATCTGTGACACCCATACTACAGGTTGGGCTGCCCTGTTTTACACCATGAGTTGTCCCACCATAGTCAAAGCCAGCATGGGATTGGGGCAGCACATAGTGAGACTGATCTGTCCACATGGCGGCCCAGGGCAGAGCTGGATCATAATGGCTCAAGATTATGGTGGTGCATAAAGCATTGTGGGATCAGGGTGGCATGTGGTTGGGTCAGGCTCATATGGGATTATGGCAGCAAGAGATGGAGTGGCCTGCAGCCAGATCAAGGTAGTGTGAGATGTGGGGGTGCATAGGCAGATTGGGGCAGTGCAGGATGGGGCAGCACACAGCTGGATCAGGCTAATGTGCAGCCAGATTAGAATGGCACAGGATCAGGGCAGCTTGTGGCTGGATCAGGGTGGTACAGAATCGGGGTGGTGTGGGATCAGGGCAGCGCATGGCCAGATTGGGCTGGCATGGGATTGAAGCAGAATGAGATGGGGTGGTATGCAGCTGGATTGGGGCAGTGTGGGATTAGGCTGGCACATGGCTAGATGGGAGCCAGCCTCCTGCACCAACCCCACAATGAATCCAGCCCATGGACTGACTCTGCACCACTCATCCAGCCCAGGGGCCAGAAGGTTGGGTGCCACTGCTCTGAAATTGTTTGAAGTGGAAGGGTAGGATCTGGAAAGGAGGATGGGGAATGACAGGACCCTAAGGAGAAGCTTATTTTGGTTTAGCTTCTCTTTGTCCAAACTGGCTTAAACCACACCAGAATAAACCCAGTTTAATCCACAATGAGTGACCAGGCAGCCTTCTGCATCTTTTTAACTGAGTGGATTTAATTTACATTATTTATCATATTTATTAAGGTAAGCAGCTATAAGCCAAACAAGAATGGGCTCTCTTATGCCAGTTAGTGTACAAACAAATTGAGACAGTCCTTGGCCTACACAGCTTACTTTCTAAATATGTAATGCAAAGTGTAAAGGAAAAGGATGCATCTTACACAAGGTGTCATTTAAAATAACCTTTTACTTTAAACCAGTCCAACACAGGGGGTAGTCTACCCCTTCACAGGGTTTTAAGTCACATTAGCTAATTTGATTTAACTAAGCACCTTTCTCCTTCAATCTAGATAGTTCCTCAAGGGTTGGCTCCCTTATTGTTTTTAAGAATGCCAGAGGGACAAGTTAAATTTGCTGAAGGGATTAAATCCTCCTGAGCTAGCCTTGGAATCCAACCCTATAAAACCTTTATTATAATTAAATATTCCAGGCCCAAATTCTCAGCAACTGGCATTGTTTCCATAAGCCTCTCGGATCCTTCCCAGTGTTGTAAGAATCTTGCTCTGCTTTTCTTATTTCATTCTTATGGTGTAATCTCAGCTACCCTCTTTCTGTCCTTGGACTGTTCCTATCATGTGACTCTCAGGCCTAGAAATAGCTTTACATGGTAGAAGAGAGCAGCAGCATAGCAACACAGCTGGGCATAGGGGCAGTGGCAACTTCCAGTTGCTGCCATGCTGCAGGCATGATCGCAAGTTTTTTCATGCCCCACCGAGTCAGCACCGGGGCGGCAGTTGCCCTGCCCTAGTAATTATGGTACTGGAAGAGATTATAATCAAGTGGTTATAACAGATGCTTCTGGATTCTGTGCCCACTTTACTACCGATTGGCTCTGTAGCCTTGGATGACTTGCTTCAAACCCCGGATGCCTCAGTTTCCTCATCTGTAAATAATAGCTCCCTGCCTTAGAGTTATTTATTTATAACTAAAACTATATCTACACAACACCAATATAGTGCTTTGCCAGGATACCCAAGCTAGCTCTTCCAAAGCATTATGGTATAGACATGCATTGATTTCTACAAAAATAAAATGTTCATGAATGTAAGAATGCTGTGCTCATTATCCGCCACAAAGAGGAGCACGCATAGATCAAAGGATGCTTTTCATGCTGAACCTTCCTGCTACTGATGTATGCTAAAGAAGACAACATGTAGACATGGTGAGGGGTAGCAAGTACAGAACCCCAAAGTGACACCTTCTCTCTGCTGTGGATAAACACAGGATTGGGCTGTGTTTGGACTGGACACCATCAAAGGCTGCATATGTGATGGGGTCTTGACTCCTATCCAAACTGTGCCAGCCAGTGATCAGTTCTGTATGCTTAATCAAATTGTCCAATAATAACCTGAGCATGTTGTATGTATGTCTTCATATGAATGATATACTTTCTCCTAAAGAAGGAGACTTAGCTTAGTTTATTCAACATGTTTGAAGCCCATTTATGTGCTTTGAATGTTGAAACACATAGGGATCTTGTGGCAACAGATCATGTGCCTGCTCCAACTTGGCTTGCATCATAAAAGCTAGGCTATAGAAGTCTCCTCCCTGGGTACACAGGGAAATGGTTTGCAGCTGCGTAATCTGCATCAGCAAATGCCATTTAAAGGGGTAAAGAGCAAATGCTGTAAAATGAGAGGTGGTTGAAGACGGGCCATTCTCTCCATACCACTGCATGTTTGTCCTAAAGGTTGTGATTGTTTGTGTTGCAGTAGCATTTTTCTAAAGTTTTTGTTTGTCTAGGTATGGTACAGAGAAGATGTTTGCCACCACAATCCGGAAGGCTCTTTGTGGTCCTTAGTAGCCACCCCTGGTGAAGTAGTACAGATCAGCTGTGGACCATATGACCTCTTATGGGCAACTCTTTGGGAAGGACAAGCTATTGTGAGAGAGGGAATTGACAGAAATAACCCTCATGGTAACGTTCTGTCTTGACATACAGAAAAGCGCCTTTGGTTTCTAGAGATCATAACGAGAACCCGATGTACAAGGACTCTCTATTCTGTATCTTTGCAGGAATTTCTTGGACAGTTGTGGAATCCCCAGGCTCTGAAAATGGGATCATGCACGTCGCTGTTGGAGTAAATGTGGTGTGGGCTGTTACCAAAGACAGAAAAGTAAGAGCTGTGTTCTTGGTTCTCCTTCCTGATATATGCACACTTATATAATGTGCACACACTGCACACTCTGTAATGTGGAGTCCTTTACTGTCCTGGGGGAGTCCAAGTGTTTCCTCCAAAGCTGAAGAGATGCTACACAGTTCTTTCTGGCTGAACAGCCAAGTAACCTTAATGTTTGTGTTTTTGAGATGCTGCTGAGCCACCCACTAGAACAGGAACATGGTCTAGCTAAATAGGGTGCTGGCGTAGGTCAAGGCAGAACTGCCAACAGTGAGCCAAACTCAAGTCAAACAGCAGTGAATGGATTCAGTTGGGCAGTTGTCAATCTCTGCTTTACACCACCACTACTACTATCATTACACTTCAGTCTTGGAGTCTCAAACAGCCTTAGTGTGCGTGGGTGGATGCAAGCTCAGTGTGTTTGCAACTTCAGGTTTCAGTGTGATGTCCCAAATTATCTTTTGTGCTGATGACAATCAGCCCCCTCTACCTACACTGTACTATGAATCTGACTAACAACAAATCTCCACTCTACTTGAAAAAAAAATCTTTGTTTGATTCCAAACACTAAGACTGCTGTAATTATCCTAGGTTCTTATTGTGACATAGTAGTTTCCAGGATTTCTGGATAATGTTATTAGTTTAACAGTAAACATGCGAATTTCTGGGGCTTGTATATAAGAATAAGTTATTCTGGGATAAGAAAAAAGTGAATTTAAATGTTAGAGTTGTTCTGGTATAATACTCCCTGAAGAGAGTTAGAGGGCCTTTCTCTGGTTTAACTTGCATCTTTGCAGAATTCTTAAATCTATTCCACAATAAATGTTGAATTTGCAGGACTTAGACTTAAACTGGTATAGCTGTACCAATTTAATTATTCCACTATAATTATAATGGCATAACTAGAAAAATTTACTGTGTACAGAAACCTTTAGTCAGCTTTGTTTTGGAAAGAATTATATAGTTACTCTAACAGGAGATTAAATTCATTGTATGTTTTGATTATTGTAAAAACCCTGCTGTTATTCTGATAGACATTTTATTATATCAGAGCCTAAAAAATGACTGAAAAATGTAGGGAAAGGGGGGCTTGAAAGCAGAGACTTTAATTAAGAGCCTTTTAGGCATGTGCGGTTGGGCTGTAAGAGAGTAATTTCCCAGTGTGCCAAAGAGACTAAAATTTTCTCAGGAAGTAGCTAGGTGACTCTCAGAGACTACTTGCCCTCTAACTTCTGAGAAGAGTTCTATGTAGGATGGGCTTGAGGCTTATTTATACCATGATGTAAGCCTTTTACACTGTGAAGGCACTCTAAAGGGGCACTAAACCTGGCAGACATGGCATTTACTTCTGAAAAACTGCCATGGTACTGGCAGAATGGTGCAAAGGGACCATAGTGCAAATGAAAAATCTGGCATCCTCTCCTTTATTCATAGCCAAGTCCTTTAGTATGTAAATTAGCAAAAGGTAGCTTTTGATAAGGTAAGATGGTAGAAATTGTAGCTAGGATTTTGAAAGGAACCTAAGGGAATTAAGCACCCATCTATCCATCTAAGTCTCTTAGGCCCCATTGAGAATCTAAGCCTTACAAGCTACTGCTAGCAGCCATGTTTGACATGCACACCAGTATGTGCTTCAAGTGGCAGAAGGCAGATAAAAGCACAGGCCTGGGGGTCCAGGGATATTCTCAGCTTGGAGGTGAGTTGGTACCTTTAAAGTGTATAGTCAGGTACTCCAGGGGCAAGTCTAACAATTGAACCCATTCCTCAACTGCATGGTCTTGTGCTGTGTAAAGGACATTATTCACTCTTATAAGTATTAATAAGACTGCCACAGTACACTTTGCAAAGGTGATAAAGGATTACAGTATTATCCCCACTTAACTGTTAGGAAAACTAAAGCAAAGAGATAAGCTCAAGGCCATGTGGTAAGAGAATAAGACCCAAGAGCCTTGACTCCCAACCACTTCTTTAACTCTAAGTTCCTCCCTGTAGGTAGGGCATATCCAAACTTTAATTTCATTTATTACAGGTGTGGTTCAGGAGAGGGGTAAACTCGCACAATCCATGTGGCACCAGTTGGATTGAAATGGTTGGTGAAATGATGATGGTAAACGTTGGCTTAAATGACCAGGTAAGACATCTTAGTAGTTGTACATGCCTGGATTCCTGCTGTGCAATTAGGCTACTTGCAGATGTTAAAAAAGGAAAACAAACCTCCTCCCACCTCCCCACCCCCAAAACCACACCTTACCTGAAGAAGCAGCATGTTACTTCAACCTGTCTCTGCAACGTCTGTATAGATCGTGTGCTTCAGTGGGGCTTTTTGGCACTTTTAACTAAAGCTGATTCAATCAACTATTAGATAAAAGTGCCATAAAAGCCCTACTAAAGCGTCCAATCTTTACGGATGTCAAGAAGGCTGGGTTGAAGTAACATATTGCCTCTTCTGGGCATGCACAGGGCTCAGCACAGGAAAAACTTGAAGCCAAAATACAGCCTACAATAAGCAAAAGGCCCAAATACCTGACCCACTAATAAAGCACACAAAGCTGAATGAAATCCCATGAGTTTGCAATGAGAAAGCATTTGGTGGATCTGTCTCTTGTGCATTGTATTTGAGTTAACGTTAACAGTACACAGAAGCTGTGCACCACACCTAAAATGGTAGCCCTAGAGAGAAACTCAAAAGATAAACTCTGGATTCAGGTAGGCTCTTGCCTGAATTGCCCTTTCCCCAAGGCTCCTTTTTTAACATGATGCCTATCTGCATGCTATTCCATTACTCATTTAGCACACAATGACACTCCCTTCAAAGCCTCTCTTTCCCGCAGGTCTGGGGAATCGCTTGTGATGATCGAGCAATTTATTTCCGCCAAGGTGTCACATCGAGTGAGCTAAGTGGGAAGACGTGGAAGGCGATTGTATCTGGCAGAGAGAGTGACAGATCTCAGACTGGCAGCTCAACTAGTCTGCTCAGGTACCGAATAAAGTACCTAAATGCTCTGAACTCTGTGATCAGGGGATTAGGATGCTGACAGAGTCCAGGAGGTATTTCTGTGAATACAGAGTACAGGGAGGCCCCTCACTAACCTGGAGCAAACCCTAGACTTAGATTCTCCTGCCATTATGTCCCAAAGTGCATTTATATTTTTTCAATTAAAAAGTACAGTGAATAGCAAACATCATTTTGAAGTAAGAGCTGATGTTCTCACATGGGAGTACAGTGCAGCCTTCTAGGAAGGCGAGCAGACCTGGGGTTTTACAGAGGCAGGAACTACAGAGGGCTATCATGTCCACGTATTGATTATCCGTCTCACCATTGCTGTCACAGCATCTTGCCACTTTCCTTCCCAAAAAGGATAAGTGAATGGCTCCTTGCCAAGTGTTGGCCTGTCTGCCATGAGACTGGGAATGTTGCATAAGTCTTCCACTACGCACTAGGAGTTAGTGTAGCTATGTAGAAACCACCTCCAGCTGAGAGGAAAGCTGCAGCATCAACAGACTCTAGGCAGTCCTGCTTGTTGTCTCTTGGCCAGAAAGATGGTGATTGTAAGATGGAGTCTGATATTTTGGGTTATTTCTGCAGGCCATGTGTTGTGCTTTCTTCCCTGGGGGATGGAACTGAGCCTTGGAGTTCTGAAACCTGAGTAGTTTCTGTCTATCTCTGGAGCTGTGCTAGCTAACAGTGCTGCGAATGATGGCCAATTAGTTATTTGTCTCTTTGTTCCCCAGTGCTGGCTGTTTCTTTAGTGATGAAGTTAGGGACCAAGCAAACTCAATCATTCAGAGTGATGGAGACGTTTCCTCGGATACCGAGAGCCCACGTGTGCCTCCAAATCATGCCGATGCTCCCCTTTCCGGAGCTGCTGTCAGCAGCAATGAGAACAACGCAGACTCGCAGAAAGAAGTGGGTACTCATCTGGCCGTGGATCCTCTGGATTCTGCTCAGGAAGAAGCTAATTCTACTTCAAGTAGTAGTGAGAAAGCTGGTCTTGAAAAACCCGAGTCTTCTGTGGACCAGGACACCCATCCAGCAGAATTGCAGTGGACAAACATTGATTTAAAGGAGGCCCATAAAAACCCAGTCCTCACCTCCAGCGCCTTCAGAGAAACATCCAGCGTATCTTCCCTTGGCTTGTTCCCAGTTGGCATTGAAGAACCCTACGGAACTGATGAGCACCCATTTTGGGCATGGGTATCCGGTGGAGGCTGCCTGGTGGATCTGCACAGCCCACTGAAATGGTTCACTATTCAGACAGGTACTTTCAGTTCCTCATGGTGGGGCCCTGATCCACAATTTGGGCCTATTTGTGATGCCATAAGAGAGATAATTATAATAAAATACTGTGCATTTAAAAAAAATAAGAAAAGGTGAGAGATCACCCTTGTACTAGTTATTTGTTACCTTTTGTGCGTGAGATGAATGCACTTCCTAGTACACGTATCAATTTTGGCACATTTGCCAGAAATATTATGCTCAAAATAATCACTTTGTTGATGTTTTGGGAGTCCATTAGGTCCTTCTGGGAGCTTAGAACAAAATGGTGTCATTGTATAATTGAATATAAACCAAAAAGAGTCAAGGGGCCTGTTATGACTCCACTGATGGTGTTGTAAAGGCAATGTTACCCCCAGGACTGCTTTAACCCATTGTGTTTAAAGCAACAAATTATATTCCCTCAAGTGTCTGGTACTTCAGAGAATTGCACTCAGAGCTCACTTGGCTGTGCTGCTTTTTGGCTATGCTCTAGGTTTGTCGTCTTCTGTGCAGTCCCTTTCTCTGTCAATCACTCCAGCCCAGACAGCGGCTTGGCGAAAGCAGATTTTCCAGCAGCTAAGTGAAAGGACCAAACGGGAGCTGGAAAACTTTAGGCATTATGAACAGGCAGTTGAGCAAGTAAGTAGGGATGTCTCATTTCCTTTTCCATTATTCTCATTATCGTTTAACCATTTCAGTTTTGGGCATCATTGATAATACCTTCCAGTATGTGGCCTGAAACCTACTGTAACTTCAACCTTGTATCTCTTTACCCTTGAATCCCGATAATCAGATCTGTCCATGAGCACCTGGGCAAAGCCTCAGTAAAACTGGAAGCTGTAGGAGCCACTAAATGTTAAGCACGTATGCTCTTATGTAAATGCACTGGCTAGTAACATAAAAACACTTTCTTCACTAGAAAACAGAAAGCTTATCAATGCCAGTGCACTTACCACTGAATGTCCTAAAGCTTTTTTTACCAGGGATGTAAGTCTCTGAACTCAACAAATTCAGGCCCTTCTGCTTGCTTTTGACTCTAGTGAGTAACTCTTGTTCTCTCCATGACCACCAGAGGGAGGACAGAACATGCCCCAGCAATTATTATAATAGGATTTCAGCTTGTCTTCACCATTATTATCACATAGAATTAATTGGGTCTCTTCATAAATTCCATTTAAGATTTAGGACCCTCCTTTGATAAGTGATTTAAATTGTCTTATCTTTATAAAATATTAAAATACATTGAGTTTTCATTTGAATTTCACAGTGATTTTTAATTAGGGTTACCATATTTCCAGTTCCAAAAGAGAGGATACCTGCAGGGGGACACCTGACTTCCAACTCACAGACCCCCTGGCCCTGCCAGTGCCCTTCACTCCCAACCTGCAGCCCTCCTTCCCTGCTGTGCCTCACTCCCTACCTACAGAACCCTGGCCCTACCAGTGTCCCTCACCCCACCCTGGGTATGCTGGTGCCCCTCACTCTCAAGCCACATCCCCCCAGCCCTGCCGGATCCACTCACTCCCAACCTGCAACCCCCTGCTCTCCCCAGCCCTGCTGGAGGGGGCAACTGAGTCCCAGACTAGTGACTCCAATTTGTGCAGGCGGTGGCAGAGTGAGTCCAGCTCCAGCACAGGCTGGAGGAAAGAGGAGGGAAGGCCTGTGGCCCCCCCTGCCCCCATCCTGGGCTGGGGCTCCTGTGCCACACCAAGCAGCCTGGCCACAGTCCCCATCCCTCCCAGACAGCATCTTCTGGCTTCCCCACCCTCACAAGCATGGGCACTGGCCCTGGTGCCTCTGGCCCAGCCATGGAGCTTCCCGCTGCCCCCAAAGGATTCGTCTGCTCCCTTCTGTTGCTGGAGGGCAGGCACCATCCCTCCCGACCCCTCCTGCCCTGCCACAGCCTGAGCCCAGACAGCTTCCCCCAGCACTGCCAGGCAGCCACCCCTCTCCACACTCCACCCCCTTCCCCGACAGTCCCCAAGCCCTGGCCCTCTAACCCCCGCTCCCATAGACTTACCTGCATCCAGCTTCTGGGGCTGCTCCCACCACCCTGCCTGGCTGGCTGCATGCAGCCACGTGCATGTGCACATGCAGACATACGCAGTGCCCCCTGCCTCCAATAGCCCCACCAACAGAGCAGAGCAAAAGCCCAGACACTGGTTCAGATTTCAAAAAACCACCCAGATGGAAATGGGAGGATCCAAAAAGAGGTCATGTCCAGGAAAACCCAGTTGTATGGTAACCCTATTTTAATCAGATTTAATAGAGGATGGTGTTAGAAAGTGCAATCTTAGTTAGACTGAAACTGCTATATTTATTTTTATTTAAATTAATACTGTATGCAAGACACTAGAGTCAAACAATCTCTTTGTGATTTTCCAGCTCTCTGCATATTAGCAAGGCACATATGTGTTTTTCACCCAGCTTTGCTAGTCTTCAGCTGATCACTCTCTACCTTCTGCTTCCTATTCCTCAAAGTGGTACAGGAAGAGCCAGCAAGGATTTTGGGAAGGGGCCAGGCAGGTCTCTCAGCTTCTCCTTGTGATCTTATGTTTCTGCTACAGTCTGTCTGGGTTAAAACTGGGACCTTACAGTGGTGGAGAAGCTGGAAGCCTCATAAATGGATGGATGTTCGAGTGGCTCTTGAGCAGTTCACTGGGAGTGATGGAGTGCGAGACAGCATTCTGTTCATCTACTACATGCATCATGAGGAAAAGAAGGTGTGTACACCTAACAAAATGTGATCCCAGTCTTACATTTGATAAAAGGAAATTTATGAATACAAAAGAGAGGGTTGAGTGGCTTGGAGGAAGAACATTTTCATAAATGACTTTTCTCATCTCTAGATTACCAGTTCAAAACTGATCCAGGGCATTAGGGAGTGAAAACTCTTTCTAATACTTGTTTCAGCCTCCTGTTAAAAAGTATTTCAGTGAGTGGGTGTCTACAGAAACCACCATGAGCATTATATCAATTAACAATATTGTTAATAACCCAGAGATAGCCCAAATCTTGATGCCTGGCAAGAGGAGTAGGGTTGATACACAATGATGGAGTGGTCCAGAAGATAGATAGGACCTCTGTCATACCGAGTCATAAGGCTAACCCCATTTCCTGAGCACTTGCAACCAAAAAACAGGGTGCCTTCCAAGATGATACTGTGTCCTCCTTCTGTTCCAACCAGGGACTGCATAGGGCTTAGTCTTATAATTATACTGACTTCGAGGGAAGCTTTCCATGAGTTTGCCTGGGTTACAATGCTCTTTCTACTGTCTCAGTACATCCATGTGTTCCTCAATGAAGTCACCATTCTGGTTGAAGTTTTGAACGACTCCAAGCACTCCTTTGCCCTGTACACACCTGAGAGAACGAAGCAACGGTGGCCAATCCGCCTAGCAGCTGCGACAGAACAGGAGATGCACGACTGGGTAACTGCCAATCTGGTTATTTCTTAGCACTTGGGTTGTGTAAGTTCTGAGCATTAGGCTTACAAGATTTGGGCTCTTTGGCCATTTCTACATTGGAGAAACCAATTTGGGGGGCATAGGATAATCCACCTGTGCTACAGAAGTGTTGCCATGGCTTACTCGACACTACAGTAAACATCTGAAGCTGCCTGTTATCCCTAGTGCAAGCGATCCCATGATAACACCAAGAGAATGGCTTTTTTTCCTCTGAAATCCCCTAATGCGAGCAAGGTCATAGAAACCACAGACAGAAGTTGTGGCACGGTCACCTCAGCCTGTCCTTTCTTGAGAACTGTAAGTAAATTGAGTACTGTGCAATGACCAGACCTACAGATAACCTTAACAACTAAGGTTTGCTCTGCTCTATGCAGATGTTATACCTCTTATAAGGAGTTTAATCTAGTAGACCAGGGGTCAGCAATCCAAGGGCTGGATCTGGCAGGTGGAGCCAGTGGATCTATTTGTCTTGGTGGTGAGGGGCTTTGCTGGGCAGTGGAGAAGCAGTGGCAGGGGAGAAGTGGGGGCCCTGTCCTAGGGCTGGCCCACCTTGGCTTATTCTGGCCCACCACCAAAAAACATCTCTGACCCCTGCAGTAGGCCAAAACTTTCCTGCTTTTCTGTATGCATTGAGCTGGGTATCTGCCTGACTGCTGCTCTACAGCACAGAGATTGCTGAATTTCAGCAGCAATGACGAGGTTTATGTTTGCACACCTCCACACGTTCTGAAACATTTTGGGATCCTGCAAGGTGCAATAAACATATCAGAGTCCATTAATCACATCAATAGTAATGAACTGTGATATGTTTGATCTGAACTCTGCTAGTTCACCACAGAGTTTTAGGAGTGTAGAAGGTTAACATCTTTTCTCTCCCTAGCACTAGATCATTAGTGTTAGATAAGAAATGTGTTAGAACATTAAGACCATGACCTACATCGAGCTCTTCGTTCCTTCCTTGTACCATAGCTTGCTTTGCTGAGCATGTGCTGCTGTGAAAGCAGACGGATTCAAGGCCCTCCTTCCCATCACGCAGTCTGGTCAGTCACGTGCAAAGGAGACATCTTTGTTAGTGAACCGAGCCCAGAACTGGAGGCTGCACCACACCTGATACCATGTGACCAAATGTAAGACATTTCTGACATTGCCACTCGCTAGCGAGTGTATCATGAAGCCAGAATTTTCTTTAATGGGCAAGTCATTGGTTTTATACACAGCATGAAATGCACGGTATGCTGCTGATGTCAGCCAATAAATATTTCCCTTCATTCTTGTAAGTGACATGAAGTTTCCTAGGATCACATTTTAGTTTTCATATATTTGAGCCATGTTTTATGACTCTGATCTATCTGATCTCATTTAGCGTGACCTGAAACAGCTTGCAGGACCAGGCCCTAAATTGTCATAGCCATATAAATGGATGGTATAAATGGAGTTGATAAATGAATAATGAATATAATGTGGGAACTGATTATTTAATAACCCCTAAATCAGAAAATCTGGAGTCCCAAATCCTGTATCATTATGCAGGGCAGAAGAGGCTCCATAATTATGGTAAAAATCCTTATAAGAGCATCATAATTAGTCATTTAAAAAAAACAGACAAGAAATTTAACAAACCATGAAATTTAGAGTTGAATTTTAATGAGAGTGAAACATTTGGAAGCCTGCAGGATTGCAGTAAAAGCAGTCAAGCTGTCTCCAGTTACTATAAGTAGCAGATCAAAGGAAGCATTCTGAACTGCTTGGACCAAAGCTGATTGGGCTGACCTTTTTTCTTTGCCCTTACACAGTCAAAATTCAGATGTAACAGAAAATGTGACTTGCTCATGAGTATGCTTATGAATGGATTTTAAAGTGTTGTCTCTTCCCTTCAGGTTTTGGCGTCAGATAGGAGGGCATCTCCGACTGATAGAATGCAATAGCCAGGGCATAGTGTGGGGCATAGGGTACGATCACACAACCTGGGTTTATACTGGTGGCTATGGAGGAGGCTTCATTCAAGGTAAGGAAGCATGTTTCTTCCACCATGGTGTTTAAAAGTCCCTGTGTGACATCAGCAGAACCAGCTATTTCAATCTTCCATTCTTGTAGCGCTCTTCTCTGTAGAATTTTGTGAGGGGCAGATCCCATCCCTGCAGGGGAAGTTGGGCTTTATATCTTGGTCTCAAAACGAGCAATACAATATTCATAAGTGTTGCTGTATACCTGCCAAAATTGAGACTATGGCACCTTTCATGCTTTTTCTTTCCCTAAAGTTTTGGCATTGCTTTTAATCCCAGTGGTTTAATTCCTGCAGGATTGGCCAGTAGTGCTGATAATATTTACATGCAATCGGATGTCAAATGTGTTTATATATATGAGAACCAGCGGTGGAATCCAGTCACTGGATATAGTAGCCGGTAAGCTATATTTTATTAAATAAAAAGCATGTAGTTTTATTACATTTCTCCATCCAAGGTATTTTTTAGAACTTATTTCATGGGTAGTCTGTAATGTTTAGTATTAAGTTGGGTTGGAAACTACATGGTCTTTAAGGTCCTAGTGTTGTCAGTGTTCATTAAAGAAGGCAGTGTTACTCATCTTGCGAATGCATTTCATCCACTCATCAGGAGCTCTTGAAAAACAGGACCACGTACATTGTGCACTGCTCAGCAGAATGAACCTTTGATCCCAGCTGGGGCTTGTGGGCATTACATTTAATAACCTGTTATAAAATTATTTAATAACATTGTTTCATGGTTTAATATAATGAGAGCCAAAACATCTTTGCCCTTGCTAAACAAGGAAGACAACATTTTTTTCACACTGTAATAGGTTAATACATCTTCTTCTCCTCATGATGCACATAATAGAATATAGATGGATGAACAGGATGCTGTCTCACACTCCATCACTCCTGGTGACTAAAAGTAATGTTGACTGAAGTGCTTTTTATTGTGTCTTGCATTCACCCTATATTTCTTAATAGTTAAAGAATCTAATGACTAAAGAGTGTGTTTAACATATGAGTGCAGGACATACTACCTGAAAGAGAAAGATTTTATTATCCTTTAACATTCTCTCTGCTTGTATGTTGTTTGTTACAGGGGTCTGCCCACAGATCGGTATATGTGGAGCGATGCATCTGGTTTACAAGAATGCACAAAAGTTAACACAAAGCCTCCATCACCGCAGTGGTCTTGGGTAAATTTTGTTTTTAAATGAATTCTTTTTAGAAGAATTAATGTTAGAAAAGTAATGTCTACTGAATAGACCCCCCTGGACTGCAAATTTATTCCTGACTTTGCCATAACTTGTGTCACTTAAACCTCAATTATTCCCTATCCATAAAATGAAGATAATCTTTCCTACCTCCATTCAATGTTCTTGGACTCCTTTAAGAATCCAAACCTAAATGTTTATAATACCATGGGACCCAAGAATAAAAAGTGCTTTTGATATGCAAAGTTGTACTACAAGTATTATTGCAGTATACTCTGCAGCAGGTAAAGTGCAAAAAATGGACAGTAAACATTAAAAAGAAATTCCCATGTCATGCTTTTGCTTTCTGTTGTGCTTCTGTTAAAATTTAATTTCCTGACTGTAGGTGTCTGACTGGTATATTGATTTCAATGTCTCTGGTGGAACTGACCGAGAAGGCTGGCAGTATGCCGCAGACTTTCCAGCGTAAGGAGTTTAATTTTTTGTACTTAATATCCTGGGTGCCAGTGTGCCATGTTTAACCCCTGAATACTTAATATGTGTTCATTTGCCATGCTGTGTTGGCACCTTGATTTTTCCCGCATTGTAAAATGAGGGGGAGAGGACTGACTATGTAATATGTATGAATTAGAAGTATTACTCTCTATAGATGTTTAGAAGGTAGACAGTGGGTAAAATGTAAGTCCCACAAGACAAAGCAAATGTTTTCTAGCGTTGTAAGGTGCACATGCTTTTCTGTAGTGGGTAGTTTATCACTGGCCCAGGCCAATGCACAGTATCCTCATAATGTTGTATGTTAGAAGTTAGGGGCTAAATACAGACACTAAAACAGCCTGAAGCTGAATCAGTTCAATTTCACAGGTTAGTCTCAGCTGTGTAGATTGAACTGATAAGCAAGTGAACAAATATTCATTTTGATTCCAGAAACACAGCCACGTGCATGCAGTAGCTCAGGCCAGAAGCTGGGGGGTGGTGCTAGAGCATGCTTCCCTGCTTAGCTGGAGCAGACAGACTGAGCCAAACCTAGCTTGCCTACCCTGCAAGGGGCGGGTTGCAGGGGAGGTCCCACCAAACATCCTGGGATGCTTATAGATTCATAGGTGTTAGGGGCTGGAAAGGACCTCTCGAGATCATCAGGTCCAGCCCCCCTGTGCTTGGGCAGGAAATACTGCTGGGGTCATGTCACCCCAGCAAGGTGAGTGTCCAGATGTTTTTTTGAAGATATTCAGAGTAGGTGATTGTACCACCTTTGTGGGGAGTCTATTCCAGACCCTGGACACTTGAGTTGTAAAGAAAATTTTCCTTATGTCTAATCTAAAGTGGTCTTCTAGCAATTTATGACTGTTAGTCCTAGTCTTCCCCTGGGGAGCCCTGATGAACAGATGCTCTCCCAGTCCCTGATGTGGGCCCCTTATATACTTATAAGCTGCCACCAAGTCCCCTCTGAGTCTTCTCTTTTCCAGGCTGACCAGACCCAAGTCTCTCAGCCTTTTATTGTATGGCCTGCTCTCCATGCTGGGGAATTAACTTGAATCTGGAGGGGATCTGGGACAGAAGTTCAATAAACTGATTTAATCTGAATCAGCTAAGTCTGATACTATATCCATCCAGGTTTATGTTAACCCAGTTTCAGCCATTTTGAAAGTGGTTTACATGCACTGAACTTCAGTTTTGTTACAGATCTGAACCAGTTTCCAACTGCTTATGCTGGTTTATGTTTAACTTCTGTCCCTAGCCAGGGAGTTTTGCACAAAAAGCAGGATAGAAAATAACAATGGGCTTAAAAAGACTCAGTGCCAGCAGGCAATACTTGAAATCAGAAGGATTTCAGAATCCTTACAGTATTATTAAGCCATATATCTTCTTTGATAGATCCTACCATGGCCACAAGACAATGAAAGACTTTGTACGACGGAGACGCTGGGTAAGGTAAGGGACTAAGATAGAAGATAATTTCAAAAGTTGTCTGTTTATTCCCTGAAATATCTTGCAGTTCATGGGGAAAACTTCTGTCTACTCACTTGACAATCGGTACAAAAGATATAATCTGCAGTGGGGCAGTCTGTGGTCTTTAGCAACTATTTGTATTGTATTTTTCACTCCAGGCTTTATGAGCAAATATCATCAAAGTTTTAAGTGCAACTCTGTGAGATCTTTCAGCAAAAAGACATCAAGGTTGACTATATGACTAGTACACATTGTTACAAGGTTAGCTAGGTCAGTAGATTGCTTATAACCAGTCATGGAAATTAACTAGTTAAAGAAATGGCTAACTTTTAACTTTAACTAGTTAAAAAAAAAAAGGGTTAACTTTAACTTTTTTTAAAGTATAAGTTAAAAGTAAAAAAAAAAAAATGAAATCCGACTTTCCCAGAGTTTTTCTTATCTGATAGCCACTCTCTAGGACTTACATGTAACGATATTTCTTTATTGAAACTCTAGGACTTCTTGTTCGAGGCAGAGAGTAGTGTGCTTTCCTATGAGATATGGTCTTTTAAGAACTACAAGTCCCAGCGTTCCTTAGTTCATGCTGGCATTTTCTGTGCATTTGCAGAAGTCAACAGGGCAGCCAGTTGGCTGCAGGAGAGGGAACAAGCACAAGCAAGCAGAGACATTGATCCCAGTAAGATTGGGAGCAAGTAGTGAGGGTGAAGCAGATAATGACGTTTTAATTTTAATGATGATCAGAACCAGCAGCCCAGGGCCCAAGAAGTTGAGCATTACTTCTCATCTGTGAGAAACTTATCTGAGATGTCACCTACTATGAAAAAACTATTCATCCGTTATAACACAAGCATTCCCTCATCTGCCCGTGTAGAGCGATTGTTCAGCATTGGAGGCTTAGTTTTGCAAGACAGAAGAGGAAAATTGTCAGATGTAAATTCTGAAATGCAGGTTTGCTGAAGTTCAGTAAGCTAGTTTAAAAGGTTTCTGCTATGCAATTGAACCTTCTTTTTCTCATTTAAACTGATTTTCTCATTTCAGTCTAATTTTGATTTTCAGACACTTTCATTATTTCTAATTCAGATGTATTTCGTACCCTTTTGTTACCTTTTTGAGCAGTAAAAATTGTAACAACAAAGGTTTTCTGTGGAAACAGCTTTCATTTGTCACCTGGCTATGAATATCTCCTTTCTGTTATTCTGGTATACCTATATGATGCATTGACTTTTACAAAGTACTTCACTTGGAGAGGGTGAGAAGGATCTAATATTACATAGGTATTGGTAAATTGTTAGTCTGAAAACCATATGACAAGTATAACATTGTTTTCAGGTAAAGCAGGGTGAGTGCTGAGTAAATTAGTGGGCTTCTGTGGGCTTATGGAAAAGAAACCCACTCATTCCATTTGAAAATGAAAAATGATGCTAAGAGGCAATTCACCATGTTTCACGCATTTCTCACGAATCATCTTAACTTTTTAACTAGTTACTCCCTTTTTAACTTACCTTTTAACTAGTTGAAAGTGGAAATATTTAACTTTTAACTTAACTCAAGTTAATTTTAAAGGCTGCTAACTTTTAACTTTAACTAGTTACATTTTTCATACACTTTTCCCATGAGCGCTTATACCCATGCTTTGCATGCTAATAGAATTACCCAGCTATAAACTTAAATGCAAGCAGAAACCACCTACTAAGTAACTGATGAATTCTTAACATCGATTTAAGCCAGACTACACTCTGATTGGCTGGAAACAAAAAAGAGAAAACCACCACTGTATTCTAGTTTAAGCAGGAGGAACCTATGTACCCCAGTGTATCCAAAAGGAACTTGGGCTAACATTGAATAGCTTCAGTTTTCTTGGATGCTTTCTTGTGGCAAGCTATCAAACAGGCGCACTAATAAGGAGCTGTAAGCCTACAAATTGCATGTTATTCCCCTGAAAATTTAGTTTTTGTTTTGTGCTTGCAGGGCCAATGTTTTGGCTCTGGACTTGATTCTTCCTTCTCCTAAGCAAAGCCTGAGGGCCTTAAACTGTTGTTTTATTGTACATCCTGTAACTGCAGATTGCATTCAAACACTCTAAAGGGTGATATGACATACGTCAAGTTGAGAACCATCCTTAGAGGCAAATGTTTCTGTCAGGGTACAAACTTAAATTTGAAAGCAAATAGGAAACTGCTTAGGGCTACATCCTGGTTTCAGGCTGGAGGAAGGAGGAATGCTGTTTATTTTTTGGCAGTGGGGAGGTAACTATTCCTATGATGAACTTTAGTGTAACTTCCCTAATATGCTGCTTGCTTGTATATCCCTAATTCCTTACTTTTTACTTGGTAGAAATTGAAACAATGTTGCTTTCCAGAACAGTCCATTAAAATGAGCTTTTTCTGTATCTCTTAATGGGAAATTGCCCACTTTCCCTTCAGTGCGCTAACTGCTGAACTGTTGTCTTTGGATAGCCCCTTCCTGAATCAAGTAATGAAGATGCTCCCACTGCCAGAACAGAGGAGGGAATGGACCAGCTGCAGAGTTTTGCTTTCTACAGTGGAGTCCCCAATCTCTTCTTTGTCTTGATACACTTGGCTATGATTAAAAGGGAGACAGGAGAGTAGAGCAAGCTGCAAACTCCTTAAAGGCCTTGCTTTTGCTTCATTAAAAATTCCTGACAAATTACCACTCTCGTCTTGATCTGATATGCTTCAAAACTTGATCCAAAAACCCCATGCTGTTTGGTGTCAGCCCTCTTGCAAACAGGAAATACTAGTTTGCATAATCTCCACTGAACAAAAGGGTCTGGGGATTATTTCTGCCTGAACTTTAACTGCTCCTGTCAACAGCGGAGAAAATGTAGTGGAGAAAGTACATATTCCTAAAACATTGTGTTTTTTCTTCTTCAGAAAATGTAAAATAGTCACCAATGGGCCATGGCTGGAAGTGCCTCCCATCACCTTGTGGGACATCTCCATAATCCCCAGTTCAGCTGCAGATGAAGAAGACTCCATAGCTGTCTGGGCAATCAGTGACAAGGGAGACGTGCTCTGCCGCCTTGAAGTAACGCAGCAAAATCCAGCCGTGAGACTTCTTGTTTATCTTTACTGTCTCATTTATATATAATTAGTGTATATTGGCATTCAGTTACTTCTTGTTCTCTCAAATGACTTCTCTGGTTGTTTTCCCCTTTGTGCTTCAGATTTGAAGCTCTTTGCCCTCCTATGTAAACCTGATTATTCTTCAGCTGCCTTTTCCTGTTGCAACCTTTTTCTGGCCCTATACAGTCTCCATCCTCACCTAGTGCTACCTCCTAGGCTTGGAACAGGTTTTCTCCTACTCCATATCTCTCCCTAAGACCCATTTCCTTCACTTCCCTTTCCATCACTGAAGGCTCTCCTACTACCTTCTCTTTGAACTGCTGGTAATAATCTGATTTAGATACTAAGCTGCTCCAAAGAAGACTGTTCAAATTATGGCTTCACTTGAAAACCCACTGAAGTCAGTCTTTCCATTAACTTCACTGGACTCTGAACTGAGCCCTGTTTGTTATGTAAAGACCCAATATCACCTACGAATCCTAATATAGTTAGCAATAGAATTACATTTATTTACAAACTGGAGGAAAGACCGCAACACAAGTTTCTCAATCCAGTAAACCGTACAGTGGTCTTCAGTAGGACTACTTGCACTCTCAACATTAAGCATGTGGTTACCAACTTTACAAGATTAGGACCAAGATGCATTATTTTACAAAACATTTGTTTCTAGACCTGGCTAACATTTTTCATTTCTTTTCATATTTAAAGTTTTGAAAAAAGTAAAAAAATTCATTAATATTTTCTGTTTTTTTCTATTAGTTCTGTCTAGGAATTGTACTAATTATGATTGAAATATTAACACCCTTACAGAAAGTTCGCAGAACTGAATATTGGATTTCAGCTATAGAATAATCTGAACAAAAGAGTGTTAAAAAGGGTCTCTGGCCCAGATCATCAGAGACATTTGGGCATCTAACTGCCACCAGTTTTAACACACAGGGCACTTCTACATGTGCAAATGCTGTAGGGTGGGTTTGCTCTATAGTAAGTTACTCTAGAGTAAACCCACCCCGGGCAGGCATCTACACTTGCAGGGATGCAGGAACAGATTTGTTGCTTCTGGCAGCAGTCTGCTCCTGCCCCCTCCGGCCTCGAGCTCTAGGGTCCCCCTGGGTGCTAGCCCAGGGGCTGGGAGGGAATATGGGGCCAGGAGACAGCTGTCTTCTGGCAGGGGCTGGGAGATTGCTCCCTGCCCCTGAGAGCTGCCACTGAAGCCCGGGTGGGGACAATGTCCCCCTGCCCCAGCATTTGGGAACTCCCAGCCCTAGCTCCCCAACTGGGGGCAGAGGGCTTGGAAAGAGCTGCAAGGGAGGGGCAGGTTATTCTCCACCCAGCTAGGGGCTCTCTGCTAGATGCCCCACTGGCAGATTGGAGAGGGACCTGCCGCCCTCCATCCCTCCTCTCAGCTCTTTTCAAGCCTCGTGCCTCAATCGCCCAATCGGGGCAGGGGGCTGGGACCTGCCCCTGATTGAGACAGTTCCCAGCCAGCCCCAGGCTGCAGGGGAAGTATCTAAATGCAGCCTGGAGCTGGCTGAGGGCTGCCCTGTTCCCAGCCCCTATTCTGTGGGCAGGGGTTAGGGGCTGGGACCTCCCTGCTGCCAGGGCAGGGGGACATTGTCCCCACCTGGGCTTCAGTGCCAAAATCTGTCCTGGCAGCAGGCAGCTCCCAGGGGCAGGAAGTGATCTCCTGCCCCCCTGCTGTCCAGCTGACAGGGAACAAGTTTGCTCCCTTGTCAGCTGTCTATATGTGCCGTACTGTGCAGTAACTAATGTGAATAAATTTGCTATTTGTATTTATAGGTAGCAAATTTACTTACTATTAGAGCATATTACTGTGCAGTAAGTGTCTGCATGTGTAGACAATGATGCTTACTGTGCAGTAATTTGCACTAATATTGAGGAAAGCATCTCGTGTAGACACGCCCACAGTGTCCAATTTTAAGCTCACCAGAGTCACTGCTTTTACTGGGAGTTTGGCAACTAAATAAGTTTAACCACCTGGGCCTCTGTGTCTAAGTCAAATGGTTTAATTAAAACTATTATTCAAAAGCTATTTTATTTTCGAGGATTTTCTTTAATCAGGTGGTGAGTAGTCAATAGGCATACAAAATCATTTGGTTCTCTAATAGGGTTGCTTTTACAAAACTGTTGTCATTCCTTAGGGAACATCCTGGCTTCATGTGGGAACAGATCAACCCTTCATTTCAGTATCAGTTGGAGCTTTTTACCAGGTCTGGGCCATTGCTCGAGACGGCTCAGCATTCTACCGTGGTTCAGTGTCTCCTAAAAGACCTGCAGGTGAGTGCTGTCCTCTGTGGCAGGGCTTCTCACAGTGAAAGGATAATGAACCAAATGGGTGCAGGGCTGAGGCATTTGGATGTTGTCACTGCAATACCTGTGAGGCTGGTACAGTCTAAACGGCGTACCGTAGCTTACATTCATGTGCATTAAAAAGCATAAATTGAATGTGCACAGACCCATGGAATGTATTCCTCTTTCTTTGCTGCACAGCTGGGTAACTTCTTAGATAGCCAAGAAAAGTTTCCTAGCCTCCCCTACCAGGCTGTGCCGTTTTACAGAGGTGAAAGCTATCCCACCTTGAATTTCTCAATCCAAACTCCTAGGAAGTCAGGTTAGAGAGAACCAGGAAGTATTTTACCCACCAAAGTGCTGAAAATGCTGAGTTTTGCCTGAAGCAGATATTGCTTTGCCTGAAGCAGATTCTAACTCTCATGGCATAGTTCGAGAGGGAGTGCTTTGGCTATGCCTGCCTTTACTGCCAGCACCTCTCATAGCAGTTAGTCATATTTTGCTGCAGCCAGAAAAGCTGTAAGACTTTGGAAGACTCTTTTTAAGGTGGTTTCTGCCAGAGTTCCTATCATACCCTTCCCATCAGACAAAAGTCTTTTTTACCCCACAGCTTATTTTGCCAGTTTAGACTCTTACAAATTCCTGTGATTTCAACAAAAGAATTTGTAAAAGTAGCAACAGGAGTTTTCAAAAAGAAGTCCAAAAATCACTGAAAACCCAGTCTTATTAAATCCCAAAGCTCCTCTGAAAAGCCCAGCTGCCGTCCTTTTATTTAATTTCGAAAAGACTGCGTGGGGTCCAAACTGATAGGAGGAGCAGCTTTTCCCAGCTCATGTGCCTAGCCACACAAGATTACTATTTATCTTTGCACAGGTGTCTACTGGGGAAAACTTAACTCTCTTCAGTAGAGATGGGTATCAGTAACTACAATACATGTAGGAAAGCAGTGCCTGAAATACCTGATCTACATGAGAGATTTCTTTCCAACAGACAAGCAAAAGGGTACATTGAAAAGTAAACATTTTAATGAGGACACTTAATTTTCTACTCACTTCACAAGACTGTATGTTACAAGAAAGTAGTTCTGCATCACTATAAAGCCTGGCTAGTAAATACACGATTCACCGTTGTCTTGTATAGATGGGTATTTTTATGCTTGTGAAACTCCAATGTCCAATACAAAGCTTATTTGGTATACTGCAATATATTTTTATTGGTGTTTTTTCAGCACCTCCTTCAATTATTTCCAACTTCTAGGTGATTGTTGGTATCATATTCCTTCACCTCAAAAGCAGAAATTAAAACAAGTCTCAGTAGGAAGGACATCCGTGTTTGCGTTGGATAAAAATGGTGAGTTGTTTTTATTATTTATGTTACTAAATGACAAGCACTGAATGACCCAACAGAGGTCTGACTGTTTTAAAATGAGGCTCGGAGCCAGATATTCAACTGGTATAAATTGGCATTGCTCTAATGAAGTCAGTGGACTATGCTCACCATGCAGTCCTCTGTCTGGGTAATCTCTCACAGCTGTGTTTGTATTTTCACGTAGCTAGTATCATGGGGTGTTTATACACATGCTCTGGGAGACTATGTGCACGCATGTGGGGGGGATGCTTTAATTAGAGCAGCTTGGAGCATCTCGCATCTCAAGAGTTCCTGCACTTCAGAATGGCAGCAGAGGCGCTTTATCTAAAGCTTGTTGAATGAACTTTCGATAAAGAGCTCCAGCTGCTTGAAGCTGATGAGATGTTGGAGGCTGCTGGAGCACGGTAATTGCCTCACTCCAGCAGACTCAATTAATCGAGTGTGCTCCAATGTGCTGTAATTACAGCATGTCAGAGAAGCCTTGCTGCTTGTGTGTAGGCACCCATAGATAACATGGGACACTGCATGTGCAACGTTTGTTTAATTCTTTGCTGGACTTTCCTAAAGAAGAGTTTTGTACCTGAGGATCCCTGCCAGAAACCCAGAAGTGTGCAAAACAGCAGGAAGTGTAGTGTAACATTCAGAAAACCACACCAAACAAACTGGTCTACTGTCTAGAGACAAAATTAAAGTATTCTTTCAAGTTTTTAACAGTGCAACCTTCTTCCTGAGAGATTTCTTCTTCTATGCTTTACTTTAACATCATTGGTACACCTTGTTCTTTATATAGACTTAGAATACAAGATCTTTTCCCCCAAGGAGGTCTACAAATTTGAGTTGTGCCATCCTTTAGGAATCTTGTAAAAGGATAAATTCCAAAAACATGAATTACATTTCTCTAATTCTTAACACATGGGGGGAAAATGCAACCAGATCCCCTAAAGCAGAAGTTAGCCATCCAGTACCTGGAGGGATTCTGCACTGTTTTGGTGGGAGTTGTGGAAGGGGTTTTAGTAGTACTGTTGCATCTGGATGGTGGGGAGAAGTGGTAGTGACAGCAGCAGCAGCAACACTGTAGGAGGGGGAGCAATGACTGCAGCTCCAGCAGCAACAGCGTAGGCTGGATTGCATGTTGCCTGCACTGAGAATTAAGCTCCGTTAAAGTGGCCTCTGCTACAAAAACATTGCCAACCCTTGCTGTAAAGGATAAATATGTATTACCACTGATCTTATAGTGCTTAATATCAGCCTCCTATGTAATCAAATCTGTGCTGTGAGTAAAAGACCACACTTCTTTATATAAATTAAATCCTGTCTATTTGTACAGGTAATCTCTGGTACCGTCAAGGAATCACACCAAGCTACCCTCAAGGATCTAGCTGGGACCATGTGTCTAATAATATTCGTAAAGTTTCTGTAGGGCCCCTGGACCAGGTCTGTATTAAATTCCTTTGCATCTCATTAATTATAAATAATATGGCAAAATCCTCATTAAACACTGGTTTCTCATCTCATTTCTTCCATAAGGCAGTGATCTAAATGCATCCTAATGGCAACCTGAGAATTAAGGCATAGACAGATGAAATATTTATATACTAGTATAATTGGTATTATACCTTTATTTAAAAACAAAAAAAAGGACAGATGATGTAAACCCTTGTAATTAGAGATCTTGCCCTGTAAGAATCAAGCTTAGGTTTAATTTGTCCACATCAGTCCTGGGACAGCAGTTTGCTAAAGGCAAACAAGAGTGCTCCCCTACCACCTAAGGGCAAGGCACAGTAGTAGCTATTGCGTGGACAGCTGTCTGTCTGTGTCCTAAATCTGGTGCACTGATATACAAACTGCTATACATTACACCAGAATATGTGTACATCTGTCCATGCCCTGTGAAATAGTAACACCACCTTTTGCTGTCCCACTGAGACAGTGTAAAAAGCATGGTTTGTAAACTTGTCAAGTCTTACTGCCTGGAATTGTTTTCACTGCCAAGATGTGCTTTGTTCAGGTTTCTCTCTGCCCAAATTAGGTGGTTAATGCTGTAAGTAAAGTCACTGAATCCTATCACATGGACTGTTCTTGTATGGATTGTCACAGTTTTCATTTGGGGAGGCTAAAATACTTCTTTTCTATTTCTTTTTAAAAGGTCTGGGTGATAGCTGATAAAGTTCAGGGAAGTCACAGCCTAAGCTGCGGGACAGTCTGTCATCGGAAAGGAGTTCAGCCACTGGAACCCAAAGGGCTCTCGTGGGACTACGGCATTGGGGTAAGTGCTGAAGGCAAAAATTTGTTCCAGAGTTAGTATCCAAATAGGTTTCAATTTTGGGGCACTGTCAGTTTGCTCAGCACTGTCTATCAAGGACAGTAAAGAGACTTGGAGAGAAAAATAATGTTTTTATTTATCTGTTAATTTATTATCTTCTATTTTTTGTTTTCTTCAGGTCTTCCTTATTATTGATTCTAAGAAATCATTTTTTAATGATTAATTATTATGTGAGCTGGGGCACTGTGTGCAGATCACTGTCTCTGGGATACACACATCTCAAAAGTTTGTGTCCTACAGCTCTCAGCTGTGCCAAGATTTTGGTTTGCAGCTGGAAGGGTTAGGAAGTTTGACCTGCCCTGCTCTCAAGGTTCATTATTTTAAATAGGAAATTAAAAGGTTTGAACAGAACAATTTAAAATACAGGAACTAATATAGCAGCATTTAAAAAAAGTAAGTTTTGGCCTGTATGTGATGATCCCATTGCTCTCTATTGCAGTTCTACAGCATTTAGAGTGCAGCTTTTAAAAATATTTTTGGAGAAATCCAGACCACTTTGAAGGTGACAGCAGAACTCCTCTTGACCCCTTGAGTGAAGTCAGTAGTTCACCCAAGCTCCATTCTCTAAAAAAGTTGGTTCCTTGCCTTGTGCGCCTCATTCCTTTTAGTCATTGTGACTAAGGTACCCAGGAAATAAAAGCCTAGGAGATTTGACCCCTTTGTTTTTGTGGAACCAGTAAATCTACACAGCTCCCCTGGGAAGTGACTATATTTATTCACATGACACATCCCCCTGAATAAGACATACACCTTGTTTTGGGAAGGCAGAATCCAGAAGCGATTTTCCCAGTCTTATCTGCCACAGCATGGGCTCACTCGCTGCATGGAGCAGAGATGGGGTCCATTTCCTCGCATCGCTCACTATCCATCTGCAGCTTTATAGCCCCCCTCACTGCCAAATGCTACTGGCAATTTGGCAGTGGCTGTAAAAAGAGTAAATCTCTATCTGCATATCACAGGGCAAAGGTGAATGACACTGGACACATCTACACAAGATATTTACTGTGAAGTTGCCCAATTAGCTCTGCAGTAAATGCATTGGCTCTACATGTGTGGCCCTGTTAGGCCACAGGAAACTAATAAACTCTGCAGCAGGATAGTATTTGTACTGTCCTGCTGCAGAGTTTTTTCACGCACAGCAGCGCACATGTAGACACTGACCCAGCTGGCTAGGGTATGAGGGTGCTTCAGTGCAGGGGCTCCCTGCTGGCTAGCCCTGAACTAGAGCACCCTTATGCCCCAACCAGCCCCCCTGCAGAACATTTTGCTGGATCAGAGCAGCCCTAGGCTGGCAAACTGACACTCCCCCTCTCCCCTGGGCCTTCTGCCAGCCTGGGATACTCCAACCTGGCTCAACGTGCTGTGGTCCCAGGCACACATTCAAATGGAATGCCCAGGAGCAATATACTCCAATGCAGTATGCACCAGAGTTTATTGCTGCAAATTAATTGCTTGTGTAGATGTGCCCGTGGCTAAGTGGACTCTGCCACTGCTCCATGTGGCCAGGACCCAAGCACAGCCTGCAAAAGCCATTCCAGCATCTCCAAGCTTCCATTCCAGTGTGGCAGTCACTTGTCTTGTGTAATCATACCCCAATTGGATGGTTACTTTGAGTTAAAGGTGCATGTGGTGTGTGAGTAATGCGGTATGTGTGATATGATGTCAGGGTTTTACCAGAAAGCCTTTCTTTCAAAGAGTCCTAGGAGGGAATTTTCTCCCTAGATAGGATTTGAATAAACACAGTAAGTTCCTTGTTCTAAACAAAGTATTGAATCACATTGTGCAACTGAATTATGATGTTTCCTTATTATTATTTTACATTTTCTGGTAGGGTGGATGGGAACACATTACAGTCAGAGGAAATGCAACAGAAGCTCCTAAGGTTGCTTTACAAGATACCTCTGAAGAACATTTGGCAAAATCATTAGATCCAGAAGATGGGGAGAATGGAAGGAAAGGAGACCAATCTAAAGCCAACGTTATGGTTATCGAAGGACAGGAACTAGACAGAAATGCTGTTAGTTGTTAATATGTTCTGTCGCCTGTATACTAGGCATTGCTCATTCTCAAAACAATGTAAAGAGAAACAAACTGTAGGACTTATCAAACTGACATCATTACTGCTCAGAAAAAAGTAGCTCTCTGATAATTTTGATGTATTTTTAGACCTGGAATTTGCTATGTGCTTTTTAATATTAAATAGCTTCTACCAGTGTTGATGAAGAATGACCTGAGAGAACTGACACACAATTTGTCAGAGCAGACAGGCGCTGCTAGGAACCATAAGAAAAGACCCTTGACATAGCTGCTGTAAAACCAGATGAATGTGACTATCTTTGCAAACTTGCATTGCATATTTATTTTTTATAAAAAATATTTAATCTCCTTCCCTACATCCCTCATATATACATGCATCTTGTATACTATTCTCCAGTTTCTTCCTTGGATTTTAAAAATTGTATCAATGTGATTTGATTTACAGGAAGCTAAAGCGATTGCACAACAGCATAAAATACATGGCCCAATTCTGCAGACATTTTTGGAACCAGCAAATCTTTTCTTTTGCAAATCCTACTTATGCCTGTTCATGCCCTTTATCTGCTACCTTGACTCGGGGCAAAGTAACATTCTATTTCACAAATACTTCCACAGATTTCAGTACAATGGTATGGTCCTGTTCATTGTGAATAGGGATGGTAGGACCTGGGCCTAAATATCAAACCTAAGAATGACAAATCTGCTTTTTATTTCTTCCCTTGTCCTGATACTCAAAGGCATTAAATGACAAACTCCTACTAAGGTAAGGGGGTGTTAGGCATCTAAATATATTTAAGGATCTGGGCAATACTCCAACTGCTTACAAATCATGCTTTTGTATGAGTCTTTTTTCTACAGAGAGAATGGAAAGGTCATAAGTCTGATTTTAACATTATACAGATAGAAATCCAAATTAATTCTATGAAGCATGTGGAGTTCTGCCCCTGCGCACTTAGCCTGCGGCTCTGCTGTGAGTTTGAACTAAATGTTCCATCTTGATTATATTTCCAGCTCTTCTTCTAGTGAATTAATACATCACTGTAGTGCTAGTGCTCAAAAGAGAACTTCCACTTTCATCCTTCTTTGGAATCTTAGTTAATCTTAAATTATTATCTAATTTTTTTTATTTTAAAACTAATCCTGTGGGTGCCAGTCACCTCCCTGAAAGTGCTGAAGCCAACTGTCTCCCACTGGTTTCAGAAAGACACCCAACACTTGGCAAGGTCAGAAGCTTGGAGATTCTTGTTGAAGGACTGATCTTGTACCTTCAACTCCATGGGAGTTCAGTGAGAGCAGAATCAGGGTCAGAGGGCACTTTTACACATGCTTCGGGGGTGGAGGGTGGCACTTTAATTAGAGCGGCTCCAAGAGTCGCTGGTACACTGATACGTGAGACGCCATGATGCTTTAATTAGAGCGGCTCTTAGAGCCGCTCTAATTAAAACACTGCAGTGTCTCATGTATCAGCATCCCCATGCTTAAAAATGGTGGCGGGGGGTTTGTTCAATGAGCTTTAGTTCAGGTGCCTCCGCTGCCATTTTTAAGTGTGGGGATGCTGATACACGAGATGCAGGAGGCTGCTGGTGCACAGTAATTGCCATTTTCTAGCAGCCTCTGCACTCATGTGTCTAATTAGTAGCACTCAAGTGTGAGTTTACAGCCTATTTCCCTATTTTGTGTATGTGATTGTATATGGAGTTATTTTTTTATGAATTACATAGTCTGTTGTGGTGTCAAGTAGTGCATTTGTAGATGTAAAGCTGTTTTGTTTGCATGTATTCCAAATGTATATTTGATATTTTAATGCCAAGAGAAATTGTTTCAAAAGTCCAAATGTGAAATAAAGATTCTTAAATATCCAATATCCTATATTGTCTGGGCAAAATGCCGACTTTCCATTAAGTAATTATAGTTTTCTGTGATTTTTACATCTACATTGTGGTGTAAATATTTAGTGACACTGTATTTGCATTAATTCCTATAAATACTAATATGCATTTCTCACATTTACTCTTAGATAATTTACTAGGCTTGCTTTTTCTCTGCACTATATCAGAAGGTCATTGATACTTTCCTTTTGAATATCTAATGTTTACATGTTCAATAATCTAGTCTTATGTGTTGAATACTGAGTCAATAAAATTTGTTCTAAAATTAATGTAATCTTGCATGTTTTTACTTCTCCCTGGGTTGCCAACTCATATCTGTCTGCTTCAATACAAAAAAGCTAATTTTAAACAAACAATCAAACAGATTTAAAAAGGCTCATTAATGAAAGTTGACTGCAGTTTTTGAAATGGTCTTGCACAATAAGATTGATTTTTGTCAGAAACAGGTTACTTGTTGTGCGATCCCTGTTTAATTTGCACACACAAGAGGTACTGCAACACTAGGGTTAGCTATTTTCCTGAGACTACGAAGGCATGTATATTACAGGATATGTACTAAAGTAGCAAACAGTTTTGTTCACATTAGTCATAAGCAGGTCATAGCTGACAGCCAGTATTTGCTCAGGGCAAATGTACCTTTTAGATCTGTTCTTTGTACCATTGACTGCCTGATACTGCATTTGTTCAGTGTAATGCAGTATTGCTTGTCAAATTCTTTAATAACTTAAAATAATGCTTTCTTATTTGTACTAAGCATTAGGTCCAACCAATGATACCCATGGAAGCTAAAATGCTGTCTTGTCAAAAAAGTCCTTTGTGGAAGGACTTTAAAGTCTGCAGAACACTGCAGTGGGAATCTCCATTGTAAAGCATGGGATTGAGAAAGTTTAAAGAACCTTACAAGAATTAGAGGTTTTTTTTCTAGATGCTATTTGTTGCCACTTATGAAAGTTATCTGTCCCTAAATAGGGTCCCTAGAGACCCTGGATAGCTTCATGAAAACATGTAGTAAACAACTACTTAACTTTAAGCATCTGTATAAGTGATTTTCTAAAAAGGGATCATTTTAAGCAAGTTACATGTTTACTGATTTAGGGCCTATATCTATCTCCAAGATTGACCACGGTCTGCCACAATATCAGCTGTAACTAGCTGTAATACTATTTTTCTCTAATATTAGGCATAATAATAAAACTAGTATTGCATGCAGTACCCTCTGATTTCTGACCAAAGCATTTTCTGCTTGGTTCAAGAAGCCAGGGACTATGGTAATTCCAGTCAATTCCCTTCTAAAGTGTGTACTCACATCAATTCTCTAGCATATTTTAAAAGGAAAGAAGCTTTTGTTCATACCACAATTCTTCCCACTGCCTTGTAAAATAATTAAGTGTTACAAAGGGAGGTTTGTTACATGGCTGCTAAAATTGTTGTGGCCGATTCTTTGCAAGAAATGTATACAGAATAACTTTTTTTATTTTTTTAAAGCAATGCAAGAATAGGTATTCCTGGAGTAGTGAGCAGCAGCAGTCTTGAAAAGCTAGGTAGCTGGCGTCTATTACGCCTGCTACAGTGAACCTCACCAGAAGAGACTTCTCTAGGGAAGCTGCAGCTAGATCAATTGAGCAAGTCCCTCCCATGCTCAGTGAAGCCAAGGGGGAGAATTCATCATCGTTCCCCTGTGGCCAGAGATTGTAGCCCACAAACCTGATGGGATCCTTGGGGATTTGTGGGAGGGAAAGGTGATTCACAAGGAGTCTATGATCAAACAATTCGGACCACATTCTTGAATAACCGTGGTACTAAGACTTCCCTCTGCCATGGCCTGCAGTGGATGAGGCTGTGTTAGGCCCGGGAATGGTACTGTGTAACTCTCTTTATTTAAAATATAAGTAACTAGCTGTAGAAAAAAAGGAGTTGTTCCACAGAGCCAGGTGTAAGGGATGCTGTGCTGCTGTTGTCACGTGCCTCACCACTTGCACAAACAGCCCAGTGTTTACATTGCAATTGTTTAAAAATGTTTCTGACCTTTATTAGCCTTTCCAGTTTGGCTGCTTCCCAGCTGTTGTGGCCTTATTCCTCCTCAGCTGGCTTTCTCCAGCTACCATCGGAGGTCGTTCAAATTCTACAAGGGGACAAAATCCTGGGCAGCCTCATTTGCTAACATGGTCTAAATTTCGACACTAGTTACGCAGGCAGATCAGAACCCTCTTAACTAATTCATTTTGGACCCCTGGATATGTAACACTATGGTTTAAATGACACCTCGCCAGAATTTGGGTGTTTCAAATAAAAGTGTAAGAAAGCTTTTGTTTTACCATTGACTTCTACGAAGCCAAAATTTCAACCCTGATGTTTCGCAAGGAGGAAAAGATATACACACACACACACACACACACAGAGTGACCCCTGAAGTTTAACTATCTGGGGGAAACAGGAGCTCACCTTCAAAGAGTGGCTCTCTATGCAGATCCTCTATCAACATGAATGTAAGCAGGTCTGCTTTCTCTTGGGAGTCTGCAGCGCTGCAGGGAGGTATCGCCTGTGCAAGCCGTCTGTCACTGGTCTCAAACAAAACTCTATATTGCCATCCAAGCCTGAACTACAGGTTCCCCTGCAATGAAAAGTGCTTATGGGCTGTAAAGTGTGTCTCTCCCAATTCATCAAGTAAAGAAATCTGAAGACCCTCAGAGTCTATCACATCCCCTCCGTTTCAGAATCTGCATTGGCTGCAGAAGAGGATTTTAGGGTCACTCTGTGGCAGGTGAAATCAGTGAACAGTTAAGACTTAAAGGGCCTCTTCTCATGCATGTAAAAAGCAAGTGAGAGAAAATGCCTTTCATCAGACCTAGGCAAATGTGCACTTAGTGTTCTCAGTGCTTGTGTTCACTTAGTGCTTGTCTAACATCTCTCCCAACTATACAGTCCAATAAACAATATTACCCAAAAAATCCTTTCCTCACGTATATATTTCCTGAACTATCAGGCCTACAACAACAACCCAATCCTCCTTGACCCAACACAGCCAGTCATCTCATGTGGAAAGTTATCCAATAAGCTAGGGACATAACAGGCACACTGTGGCCACTATATGAGTTGAGATTCTCAACTGGCTCACGCAGTGGTCTGATCTGCTGTGGTAAATCCTTGGCAGAGAGAAATTAGATTTGGAATTGGAAAATCTTAAATTGACGAGGCAAAACACAATTCCCTCCTTCCCTCCATGATTCTGTTAGCCGAATGCAAAAAACGTAACATTATTCTACATCATACCTGCAAGTAGCTATGGCAGAAGAGAGGAACTGGTATTCTTTACTGGCCTGTCTGTGAAACCTTAAACTTTCTTCCAAATGAAAACATCACCTTACCAGTCCTGCCAGAATTAAATAAACAACATGTTACAACATATAAAAGGGCTAAATCCTCTCTCAATTAAATCAAGCCTTAAAGCAGAGAGGAGTCATAAGGACAGAACTACTGCTCTGGTGGAGAACCAGGGGTGCAGGATCATCAAAGGTCTCTTCAACACCACCCCTCCCGCCCCAGCTTGCAAAAGGCACAGCCCCATCCAGCAAAGAGAAAGAGGTAGTGTGCACGATGCTCCACCTCATGGCTGTATGGAGTCCAACTGTCCGGCAATTATCCTGCTACTATGAGGACTGTGTGACCACAGGCAGACGGAGCTGCGATACAAACTGTACATGCACCACATTTCCAAGCAAAGAGACTTTAGCTTATTTGTGGGAACGAGGAAAGCGCAAGACAGAGGGGATATCGGGCTTTCTTAGTCATATACAAACTTTAGGAATAAAAAGAAACCAATTTTCTTGTTTTAAGAAATTCTGCCTCATTCAAATTTCATGATACTGGAGGCTAGTACAAACCCAGTATAAACCCAACCTGATTACAAAGCAGGCTGTTAGCAGACTTCAATTTAATTAGCTATATTATCAATATCTAACTTGCAAACAACACATTGGAAATAAAACATTTCTGTCATCATAATTTTACAAACATCATAAATGATTTGCCTATGATATTATAATTGCACCCAATTGCACTCAAAAGGCCCTGTGGGGACTAAGTTTTCACAGGGCTAGGTGCCGTGCAAACACAGCCAAATCAACATCCTTGCCCTGAAAAGCTGACAATCTAAGAAATCTTGGTATTCAAATTAAAACAACTTTCAAATGTATATGGTGCAGCAAAGTTCAGATTCTTGTGCATTTAAGTACAGTAGTACATCTAGCTTTGGTGAGTTTTGAAGTAGGACCAAAATGCACCATACAACTTTGTTAGTGTGACAGAAAGTTGCCCATCTGCTGGACTGGAATAATCAAGCTGGTCAAATACATTTCTATTATCATGAACTTTATTCTTTCTCCTTAGTAGCAGGACATTTAAGTACCGAATATAGTATTCAGTATAGTTCCCTGTAATTGTAATTGTAATTAAACAAATTATTCCTTTTATCCCAGCTCAAATCAGCTAAGTATTTTCTTCAAGTGTTTGGCTGCTATCAAAGCACCATACAGGAGCATCAATATTTCATTGTTTGTGCACCAGATTGTCCACTAAATAGTGTCATCTGAAGGAACAAATGTTACAGCCAGGATTCTGCAGAAAGACTAGTGAGTTGAGGTGTTTCTACAGTTGAACACCAATTCAAAAAACCTTAAAAAAGCCTAATCTTCACAAAGTCCCAAGTACCCAACTCTCTGGGGATGCAAACACTGAGACATCCAAAAAAATTACTGAACTCCTTGAAAAATCTTCATGTACAATTTCAGATAATTTCAATGTGCACCATGAGATGTAGTAACTAAATTTTGTCTGATTGTTCAAAAAAAAGACTGGAGGAAACAATCCCTCAACTCTCCAAATGCTGAAATCCACAAAAATGAGGGGATGGGAGAAAACAAAGCCAGTAGATAACTTTAGCTGCCTTCGCTGAAGCTTTGTATTTGCGTGGAGTATTTTTTTAGTTGTTCTTCACGTTCATCTTCCCTTGGCTGCTGTTGGTAATGCTGGTACAATTTGGACCCGCTGGGCCCTGATCCTTCAATAGCTGGAAAATGTCCATTGGACATACTAAGTATGGCGGAGGTCAGTGACTTAATATAATTTTTGGCCAGTGTGAGAGTCTCTATTTTAGAAAGTTTATTTTCGGCTCTTACATGAGGGATGACCTCCCGCAAGGCCTGGAAGGCATTATTGAGCTTGTGCATTCTTTGCCTTTCCCGTTCATTGCTTTCCAGTCGTCTCGACTCTCTGTCCTTGCTGTTCCAAAAATGCTTGGCCCTCGCTGCTGCAATCTTACTGCTTTCCTTCTTTCCCCTGCTTCTCTTTTCTTTCTGCCGCAAACATTTTACCAGTTCCTCTTCACTCGATCTTGACCCTTCTTTGTCAACTGTAAACTTACGCTTCTTTCCTTTGGTTTTGGTCTTCATGTTTCAATAAATGAGGAGGAAATGTGATCTCCCATTAAATGAATCTTCTGGTGCTAACCATCAAAGCACTGTAAAAACATGACAAAACATCTTTAGCTGTCTGTTATGTTTCCTACCAAACAAATGGAGAGTTGTAGCGTTGGCTCATTCTGAATCATCCAGTCTCATCTGGAAAGCTGCCAGCCCCTGTGTGAATGGAGACAGTGGAGAATCCCTCTGCAGAGAATGACAGTGGCTTCTTCTTGCAATTATAGATAGGGACCTACCAAATTCAGGGCAGCTGCCCCCTGATAATGTGCTGCAAGTGCAGCACTGGGCACCATTTTTGCAGTGGAGCATGGCGGGCTTCCCCCATGCCTCTGATTAGCCAAGGGGCCTTGGAAGTCCTGCCCCTCCCCAGACATCGACAGATGACCATTGGCTAACAGGACAGCCATCTGCCAATCTCCAGGGAGGGGAGGCACTTCCGGGGCCTCTCAGCCAGAGGGGGGAGTGCCGCCGTGCCGTAAAAATCTCTCCCTGCTCTCTCTCTCTCCATGCTTCAGGATGCCAGGTCTATCTGCCCTTTTTTGGGTTTTTCAGCTCTTTTTTCCCCCCTGCTCACTGCTGATTTTTCACCTTTTCACGGTCCCTGTGCCTTTTCCCAGGTACCATGCTTTCTTGTGGAGACCAACTGAATTTGCAGTTTCCACAAAAATCATGACATGGTGAATTCGGTAGGTCCCTAATTATAGGGAAAGAGCTACAAAGGTCAACTGAGTAGAACTAAGTTCAGCAAGTGTTGCCAGCTAACACCCTTAGAGCCTGACACTGGAAGCAAGCTCATCTCGGGGAGACGTAATTCTCCCCATGCTCTTCCTCCAGTACGTCTCACCAAAGCTAGAGGGACTTCCCCTACACGTACATACCATATTTCATGGTGTATAAGTTGAGGTTTGGAGATAAATATTTACCTTAAAATTTGTCCCTTGACTTATACACCATATCAATACTTTTGACCCCCGCTGCCGTCTCGACCTTCCTCTCCGACAGCATCACTGCCGCTGGAGGGTGCACAGGGGCTGGTATAAGCTGACCCCATATTTCTGATCCAAAAAGTTAGGTTGAGTTATACCCCAGATCCAGAGAACTCCTAACTTTTTTGATCTGAAAAAAATGGGGTCAACTTATACACCACGTCAACTTGTACACCATGAAATATGGTTCTTAGACTGTGATTAAGAGAATGGTTTCCTTCATTCACAGATCTCTCTGCCAAGAACACTTCTGAAGCAGAAGCCAAATGAGTTTTGTGACGTGGAGCTGGTCTGAACCTATTGTTACATCAGGTCCGTAAGTAGACAGAAGTGACAGTGCATTCTAGCAACATCTAAATCCAGTGCAAGGCACAGTAATAGCTGTAGTGCCCTTGGGGAAAAGAGTGGATTTACATGCTGGATTCAGACACTGCCTTTCTACTTTATAGATTTCAAAAAACAATAATATGATTCTTAGCATGAACAAACCAAAAACCATGTTGCATAATGGGAAGCATGACTGGCAGCAGCAGCTTAGTTATAAACTCCCTTTCTAGCTCTCCACATTTCTCCCAATTGCTTCCCTTTCCTCCTAACTCCTCTGCCCCAGGGTGCAACAAATTCATGTGGCATGAGGGCCCTACACATACAAAGAAGCATTTCAAACTAGAACCCTGGTCTTCGGCTCTAAAAAATAAAACAAGTCTTTTCCCCTTCAACATGTTCACATGAAGCAGGAGGTTTAGATTGGACATTAGGAAGAACTTCTTCACAGTTCGAGTGGCCAAGGTCTGGAACGGGCTCCCAAGGGAGGTGGTGCTCTCCCCTACCCTGGGGGTCTTCAAGAGGAGGTTAGATAAGCATCTAGCTGAGGTCATCTAGACCCAGCACTCTTTCCTGCTTATGCAGGGGATCGGACTCAATGATGTATTGAGGTCCCTTCCGACCCTAACATCTATGAATCTATGAGGTATCTTGTGCTGTCTGGAGGCAGCCCCAGATTAGTAAGCATCACCCATTCACTCACAAAGAAAAGTCAGGAGGGGAGCCACTCTCTCTCTCTCTCCAAATGCCACCCTTTTCTCCTCTCCACCCCCTCCCCACACCTTTTGAGTTCTCCCCCCTTGCTTCCCGGGTCACTTCCCCGCCTCCACCCCTTCCTTTCTTGATACCCTCACTCCCAGCTAAGCTTTTCAATATTTTCCTCCTTCTCTAGATGCTACCCAAAGTTCAAGAGCCATTAATTCAAGGATTTATTCACTTCTCATCCATAAATAGTCCGTTCACAGACCAGTGCCCTTCCCCTTTGTTGTTTGCTTTTAGTCTCACCTTTGAAGTTCAGGCTACGTCAGCAGAGTATGCGGCTGGTAGAAAGCTCGGGCTGCTCCTCAAAGTTTTCTGAGCTGTTGTCCAACAACACTGTTGCCATCTCAAGCTGTTGCACATGGAGGGGAGAGATGGTTGTAATCTGCGCTCAGAGGGCATTAGACTAACAGAGCTCCCGAATGGCCCAGCACTAGTGGAGACCCCGACATGCCACAGAAACTGTACAATGGAGCGAAGGAGAGCGCGTCCTCTCCTGCTGCACCGACCATTGGCCTAATGGCAGCGGAGGGTCAGTTTGGTCTGCCACTGCCCTCTACACCCCCGACATCCACGCCCCATCTGACATGGGCAAAGCCTGCTCTTCTTTTACCCGCAGACCTACAGAAAGGGAGCAATCCCTCCAAGCTAACGAGCCACAGGCCAGGTGAGACCCCCATCGCACGCTCTGCGTCGGAGCCTGGCATAACGGCACCCGTCTGGCAACGCCACCCCCTCTCCTGCCCATGATCGGTGCTAACGCTGGCACAAACGCTTCCATTTGGTTCAAGCCTTCGGCCCTTAAAGGCTCAGGTTTGGAAAACATTTCTGCGATGACTACTACACGTGCGAGCCCAGAGCCGGAGTTGCCTGTCCTCCAGGGAAGGCAAGGAGGAGGCGCCGCGCTCCCACTGCCGCCACCGCAGACGCCCCCCGAGATGGCTGTCGCACCTCTCCCCTCACAAACGGGGCGCTCAACCCCAGGGCCGCGCGTTTGGCGGCATGAACGCCGGCTCCCCCACGCTCCCGGGGCCGGGCCGGGCCGGGCGCCACTGCCCGCGAGGCGCCCTCAGCTCCCCGCTCAGAGGCGGCGGCGGGAGCGGGGGCGGGCAGGACCCGTGAGGAGCAGCGCGGGCTGCAAGCGGGGCTGGGGCGCGCACCTACCTGCGGCCGGGGCCGGACACGTCTTTGCAGGCGGAGGCGGGTCGGCGCCCGCAGGTGGAGCAGCGCGGGGCGGGACGGGGCTCCGGCACCAGAACCGCGCCCGGGGGCAGCTCCGCGCAGCCCTGCCCTGCCCCGCCCTGCCCTGCCCCGGCGCCGCGGCAGCCAGAGCCCCTGCACCAGGCGCGTCCCGCTGGGACCAGAGCCTGGCAGCTCGGGCAAGGCGCGCAGAGAACAGGCCTCCCCTGTTGGGGAAGTGCCAACGACTGACCTTGGGCTGACAGACCAGGGCAAATGCCAGCTAGGCTCGCTAGCACCAGGGCTGAGAGACTTGGGGGTCGTGACTGACCACAAGAGGAACATAAGCCGTCAATGCGATGTTGCAGCTGGTACAGCAAACCCACCTCTGGCTTCTCAAGCAAATTTCAGGATGTCATCCTCCCGCTGTCCCCCACCTTGGTGAGGCCGCAGCTGGAGCACTGCATCCAAGTCTGGGCTCCGCAGTTCAAGGAGGATGTGGAGAAGCTTGAGAGAGTCAGGCCCGTGATCAATAGGCCTTATGAAGAGAGGCTGAGAGCCATGGGACTCTTCAGCCTGGAAAAGCGCAGGCTCAGGGGGACCTGGTGGCAGCCTGTAAGTACATCAGGGGTGCGCACCAGGATCTGGGGGAACATCTGTTCACCAGACCGCCCCAAGGTAAAACAAGGACCAATGGTCATAAGCTCCTCCAAGACTGTTTCAGGCTGTCCAAGCCCCCAAGACCTGGAACAGACTCCCTCCAGAAGTGGTGCAGGCACCGACTCTGGACTCATTCAAGAAACGCTTGGATGTTTTATCTTGCTGGGATCCTTCGACCCTAGCTGCCTTCCTGCCCCTGAGGTGGGGGGCTGGACTTGATGATCTTCGAAATCCCTTCCAGCCCAAACGTCTATGAAATCAATGAAATATGAGAAGCGGAAGCTGGGGGCAGGCCAGGCTACCGCGAAGAACCACCACTTCCCTGTTGCTCCTCTTTTCAGGGGGCTCCAGCTCATGCTGTGGCTGCTTAAGGATGAAGCAGAGCATGTGGAAGTGGGGAGCCTGGCTATGGATTTACAGAGCCTAATCCTACCTAGCTCATGCCCAGTGCATGCTTGACCTGCGCTCAGCAGCTTCGCTACGCTCAGTCGCGGCCCTGTCAGCCTCTTTTAACAAATCTGTGAATTCTGCTAAATACCGGTCATCCACCATCCCCAACAGGGCACAAGATGATGAGGACTGTGTTGAGGGTGCCACAGGCAGCAGAAGAGGCAGTGAACTGGAGAAGACAATGAGATTGTTTCCACAGCTCCTCACCATGCAGCGAAGGGGATGTTGTCTAAGCCTTACCTCTCCCTGAAGAGATCTGTTAAGAATTTCAACATGCAAACCATGGGGAGCAAGATCTGGTTGCAATGGATAGGTTTTCAAAATTATAAAAATGACAGAAAAAAAAATCACAAAGCACCACTGTAAGGCTGTTGTCAAGTGCACCTCCATCACGGTGGGGGATTCCTTACAGACAGAATCAGTCCTTTTACAATGTATGAGATCCACAAACTAAATCACTGGTAAAAAAGCTAAGAATTCCCCACAGTCCTCTTTGTAACGGGGAAAAAAGTATGCCCAACTGCAATATTTAGACCTGATATCTAATTTTCAGTACACATTCTAGGATTTAGGTTCTGCCCTTTAGGCAGATAACATATTTACAAAAAAATAGGTAGTAATTGTAGCCTGAGTAACATGCAAGTTTTTTCCCCCCCCAATAACAATCTGTTAAGGAGTTGCCACCAGAGAACTTACACAAAGAGAGCTGAAGAATAGTTCATTAGTGCATTTAATACATATAATAGTAACTTTAAACAATTCAAGAACAGTTCATCCATATTTTCACTCTGTATTTCAACTGATGTCTTCAAGTCAAAAATCCAGACTTGAGGAAAGAGCACACAAGCCTGTGGTGCTGCAATGCCATCTGACCTCACAGGCTGAAAAGATTTCGGATAGAAGAGTAGACTTCCAACTGAGTACCAAGCTACTGAAATAAGTAAAATTGTGATTCAAGAGGCAGAACTCTTTCCCTCAGTGTCAGCACCAAAATAATGATCCAACATGGCAATAGCGGGCACTGTGGAGCAGTCAAAGCAGCACAAGTCATGAATTCTGACAAGTTGTCATTAGTAAGGAAGATGGCCCAGTGATTACAGGATTCACCAGTAATTTCAGAGAAACTTCCTGTCCAACCACAACCTTAGGCACTCCACCTCATTTCTCTACCTGCCAGGGGGTTGCACGGTTATGAAGTGCTAATACCCCAGAAGTCTCAGGGATTTAAACTTAATTTCTACTCGGTTTGTACTTTGAATACTGCTTCCTTATTGGCTGTCCATGCATATCAAAGTTAAGATGAGGCGAGATAAATGGAGAGTCTGGTATCAAAATATAAATCTCTAATACAGATGGTTGTGTGTAGGCTGAGAAGTGTGGGACTATGCATCACATACTAAAGAACACGCTTAAACTTTGCTTCTGGGAACTCCAATAATTTAATTCACTGTAAAGCATAAGCTGAACAAGTTTGTTAAGGATGAACAAACAGACACAGAAGTTATAAATATATAACCGTATTTTATTTTTTAATATTAAATAGTGTTTTTAAATTACAGGCAATTTATTGAATCACACTATGCATGATAATCAATATACAGTAGAAATTACAATTTAAAAATGTACACAATTTAAAGACAATTTGACCTGAAATTTTATTAACTATGATATATTGCCATAAACCTCATACCTGTATTAAATTACAATAGGAAAACCTCATACCTATGATTTTGTTACATAGTTCCTCATTTACAAATAGAATTAAACATTATATATATATACACATGAGTACCATTTATCATTAAGTTACACCTACAACTGTGCAAGTTCAAACAATTTAATAAACAAAACTAATAATTGTAAGTCATATTCAAGTTTATCTGAAAAACAGGCTGCTGGTATTACAAATACTTATTTTCAATACATTTATATGATCTTTTACTCTCCCTCCAGAGTTTTCATATCAAAGTCTTGAACCAAAATCCATTAATATTTAAGGATGTTTTTTGTATGATTTAAAGCTGAATTAATTTTGTACACTCCATTCTTATTTTAAGGCTATTTCTTATAAGGCTAATATACTTCAATTCCACCTCTCTCTGAATCCAACATAAATAGCCATATCACTAACACCAGACTTACCACTGATATTTTAGCATAGTGCTTAACTGTTTAAAAACCACACAACTCCTACTAACCAGCCCCCTGGGGGGAAGCAAGGGGGGGGGGGGGGAGAGAAAGACTCAATACTACATACAAATCTACTAGTTAAAATACTGATAAAAGAAAGAGGCTTGAATGGCTTTCATTAGTGCATCACCAAGGATATGAACAAAGTAGTTAATTAGCCACTTTCCATGGAAATGGCAGTATACACACACAACATACAGCTGATGGTAAGGTATCTGGGACGGTACAGGTGTTTCAAAATTTACAAATGGACACCCTTACTTTGTTGACCTCTCTACAAATTTCTAAACTAGACTTTCTGTGCCAAATAATTTAAATCAACTTCCATCTTAAATTGCTAACAGCCTCTTTGTTATAAAATATTTAAATAGCCAAATCAAGACAATATCATTACTATTTAATAATCAAGACTTCCTACTACAGAAGAAATTAAAATGGAGCCTGTCCTCACAAACTACTGAAAACAGATACAAATAATTCTAAAACTGCTATCACCAACTGAGTAACCAGTGCAAGAAATTACAGAACTAAGTGTATGGCCCACGTGGTAGAACCCCGCCTTAACCCAATTATTCCAATATGTTACCTTTGAATTACTCCACTTAATTTGCCTTCATTGTGCTACTGATTCTTTGAATATGGGTTTACCCCCTGGAAACACTGCTAATAGTTGGTCAACATTAACTACATATACTTCCAAAAAAATTGTAGATAACAGTTCTAACCCAGTGAACTGTACTGCAATTAAAATCCATCGAGACTAAGGAAGTGTAGCAATTCACAGGGTTAACTAAATATTTGTTGTTATGTAGCTAAAAAAGCATATTGCTTTGAGTAATATCCTCACAATCCCCTTTTGAACATAAATGCCCATTTGGCAATTCATTTGCAAACAGCTCATTTGGACACAGAAGTCAACTTTTATTATGCAAGATTTAACACACTAGAGCTAAAATCCCATGTAACTGAGGAAAAACCTGAAGTGTTGCATGTAAAAGGCTATTCATTTGCCTACACAATTTAGTCAGTAATCTGAATTTCTAAATTTACAGCAGAAACAGAAGTGAAACCAAATCTCTACATCCCTTTCAAACAACTTGAGCACCTCAGAAATGATGTTCAAAGTCAAGGAATTCATAATTAAGGACAAGCAACTTGTCCAATGGTGGGGAACTTCAGACTTTTCAATTTATAAGTTGACGCTTTCTTTGGAGACCCAACAAATGGAGTTTCATTCTTAATTTTGAATATCCCAACTTCTGTATGGAAATAAGAGTTAGAAAGAAGTACTAGAGTGATATAAAATATCTATATCTGGCGTGTGTGAATTTAAGGACTTTTAAAAATCAGTATTATAGAACAGGCCACAATGCTTCTTGCAAAAAGTCTACCATTTAAATTTTAACAGGTAGTAAGAGTACACAATATAATGGCTCCTTTAAACCTCTTACAATATGTACTTTAAGGACATATTGACAAGTGGCTTCACTTATTAAATGTGTTGGAAAGGTCTACAAAGGAGTTGATGCTATATTATTCATTTCACACTAACGTACAACCAGTTCACAGATTTCCTCTGAACCTGAGCTCCTCAGTAAGACACTCAGCATGTCAGCAATACATTGGCAACTTTAAAGCATCTATAACTACTCTATCTTTTGATAGGCATGGAAGCCATTCTGCTTCTCAGGGCAAAACAATGCTTGAGAAGCACTATTTTTATATTTCTGTCACTTAAAACAGATACCCTGCTTTAAACCAAACTGTATATAAAAACGTAATATAAAAGCTTACCACAGCTGAAAAAAGCAAGTTTTTTCATGCTGCAGAAGATTATCACTATTCTTAGCTGTGCTGTGCTCAGACCCGCTCAACAGAAAAACTAGCCTTAAGTTAAAAGCCCCGTAAAAAGTTTGTCGCTAAGCTGCAGTATGCTGTGCAGCCAGACAGACTGGCTGACTACAAAGCTTAGTTTTCATTTCAGTTTTCTTTTTAAGCTACCCACAAGTCAGTGACTTGGTAACACATTCAAAAGGCTAGGGGATTATTGCCCTACAGTACTTACTTTGGAGTGAGACAGGAAGGGAACCTGCTAAGACAACATACTTAGCTACTGCTGGACAGGAGGGAAGACCATATTCACTTCATTTGGACATCTTCATGGCAAGCTCTACTATTTTACATCTTTGCGTCAGTGCACGTTTCAAGCAGTCCCATGGGGTCCTAAAGACGTCTTCATGCAGGCCTGGACTCTTCTAGGTGACAAAGCCTGAATGCCAATTAACTAACTACTCTGCTTTAAAGCAAGGTTTCTATTAGCATGCTAAAGTTCCCAACCATTAATCCCTAATATTCAACTGTTTTTATAGTAAGAGAGAGAGAGAGGAGGCATGGAAGACCAAATCTACAGTCAAGAGAAATAAGACAACAAACTGGTCTTCAGAATTCACAGGATGTTAAAAAAAGTGAGGAGTCAAAAGTACCTAATTTATTTTTTTTAAACTGAAATTAGGTTTGTTTGTTTGTTTTTCTTATATAACACACCTGGTTTCAAAGCCATTTTGTAGGGCCAAAACATCCTACCTCTCTCCAAAGCAGGTAATGTAATGGAAATGTCAGAAGGTTCTTAAATATGATAATAGGCAGGTGCTACTGTAACGCATTTTGTAATCTGAAATAGATTCCAGAATCTCAAACATTCTCTCCCCCAACTTCCTATAAAATATGGAGATTAACAATCTGTGATCAGTTATCACTTAGAAATGCTACAGCATATAAGATTCCGGCAATTTTAAGATATCACTCCGAAGTTAGGTATGTTTTACAAGTACCGTGCACAGCTAAACATTCAAAACAGGACAAATCAAACTGGTTAACTGGGCCAATTCAATTTGTCTTATTTTCCTTGGAAAATTTAATATTTTGATTTTGTATGATATTGGGGAATATGGGAAGAATAATCCATAGTGCAATCGCAGTAAGCAAAACAACATGTAGTGATCTCTTTTAGAATAAATATGGCTCACTACTTACCAACTATCATTCATACAGTTTCAGCAACATAGACTCCTGTTGCACAGGACAATTACACAGAATTCTACAACGGATGTTTGTTCAAATAGATAATGAACTACATGGAAAAATATAAATAGTTTATACAATCCCATACATAAAATCATAATGTAGTGTAATAGCTTTAAGTGTTTGTTACAATTGTCTGAAAAATACTTCAAGTACTTGAAAACAGCGGCAGAATCATCTTATAATGAAAAGCAAATTGCACTGATTTAAAAATATGTTACAAAGTTAAATACACATTCAAATTAATGTCCTGATTGAACATTGCTTTCAGTGTTTACTTCCATTTCTTTGTGTTTCTCAGTTATCTGTATTTTACATCCAGACCCATATAAATTCAGACACACAAGTTTATCAGATATTAGTCCAGAATGCATCTCAAGCATAATTCCAGGGAATCTGCCTAATCTTTCTCTCCATCTTCACTACTTCCTGTAAGGAGAGGGAAAGTCATAAGATATAGGTACTCAATATATATTTTTAATAATAATAATAAAAAATTCTGTACAAGTTTTTCCTCGTTTCTCGGCAAAACCTTTCCTTAGAACCTGTCACTGTGGGTAACACTTGTCTGGGTGAAGTCGTGGTTAATATTTCCCTCCTTTAACTTTCAGCTCCTCAAAGTTAAACAGCTGGGGCACATTCATACACAGGCACATCTGCTTAAATCTCACAGTTCAATGTCAACCCTTAGCACAAAAGAAAGTAATGTATGATCTCCAAAATAACATCTCTTATCAAGAAGTTACTAAGCAACAAATATCTAAATCAGTAAGCATAATGCCAAGTGCAAACAACACTCTGTAGTACTGATTTAATCAGTTAATAAACTTTGAGCACCAGGGAACTTCACCAGTCAGTAATATTTATTTTTACTCTCTTGATAAAATTATGTTCTGGATTGATTTTCAAATCAGTTCCTATTCTTATTCCACCACTTCTTAAGATTTTTGGTACTAAAAGGCAAAAGAGAACATTTTGGTAGATGTAAAGATATATAGGACACTGTTCAATAAAGAAATATCTGTAATATTTAAAGTTACTATCCACAGGCTGATTGCAGTGCCCTTCTTAAAGCAAAGGAATCCTTTCCACCAACACATACCAATTTAAGTTCTAACCCCTCCCTGAAATTCCAAGGAGATTCTCTGGAAAGCTTTTCCTTAAAAAATACCTCAAGTATAAACCAAATAAATTTATCCCAATACAATGATCTATTCCTCCACCTAGTGCCCTTACCATGCAAAATAAAAATAAATCAAGTATGATCTGTAACTGGGCAATGAAAGAAAGGCTTTCAAGTGCTGCAGAAGTTGGTTTCTTTCCAAAGATCCCCAGAGCAGCAGCTAATGAAGAAACCTCACAGATTTTTCTAGCTACACTTTGGGAACAAACTAAACACAAAATTGGAAACATCATTAACTGTTCTCCAGAAAAAAAGTGTATCACAAGAATCAAATGTGATTTGCAGCCAAACGTCCTCAACTTAACATAAGAGATGTGACAGTTAAATAGAAGAACCAGTTAAGATCTTAACATTAAAAAGCTGTTTTTCTTGATTTATAAAAAGGTAAATACTTGCATATGTTCCCCAATAGCACTGGTGGTATTTGTGTCACTACATAAGATTTAAATGCAAGATCAGGTTAGCAAATTTGAAGAGCTTAACGAAACAAAACAAAAGTACTGGTGATTATAATATAGATTGCCTACTTGAAAGGAAATGAAATCACTTACCTCCTTGCTCAATATCTGAATCTGTAAGATGTGTGAGAGAAAGACTTGCTAGGTTTGCAGGAGAAATAGAGAACCTTGAATAAGGTGATGAATGTGACCAGTTTTGTTCGGGACCCCGGGAAGGTGGGGGTGGGGAAAAGTACTTTGATGTTGGAAGAGATGGCTTCGAACTAATGAGGTTATTTGCTGCCTTAGATATAAAAGAAGGCTCCGGGGAAGAGAAATCATCATCCCATTCAAAACCTCCACCTAAAACAAACAAGCAACTATATATCAACCAAGATATACAACTCAAGGTAGTGCTAAAATCAGATTAACCATAAGCAGTGGAAGATTTCATTTATTCAGTGTAAAACTTGGACACCAACAATAACTGCTGATCACAAATAGGAACATCACCAAAAAAGTTTCATATTTTAAGGGAGCCGCTGGTTCTACAAATGGATATGGAAAGAAACTGGTCCGCTAAATCACTACATTTCTGGTATTAGATTGGACAGTTCACAATATCAGGGGCCATAAAACCCCAATAATCCTTATTACAACCTTGGTATGGTAGGAAGAATAATATGATTGTGGTGGCTGTTACTGAACTGATAAAGTTAGAAATTATTGCTTTCTGTCAGAAAACAGCTGGATCTCCAGCTTTTAAATGCTATGCAGCAGGGGTGTCAAACTCATCAGGTCTCATGAGCTGTATGAATGGCACAGGACTAGCCTAGATCAGCTTCAAGACTCACAGGCAGCATTGTGGGGCAAATAACATGTAGATGCTGACAAGGTTCTTTGGGTGAACCTTGCTTAATAATTGTTTTCCAACTATTTAAGCTGGTCTAATAAAAGATATCCGATTCACCCAAAGAACCTTGTCTGCCTATGTCCTTAGACCAACACGGCTACAACCTACACCCATGTAGATGCCGAGGCATTTACTGCAGTTACTTAGTCAACTGCACAGTAAATGTCTCATGTAGAAACTGGAGGACACATTTAAATACTTGTATGAGGACAAATAGTATAAACTCACTGCAGGACCAGATATAGTTTTCCAAACCCCAGCATGCTATCTAAATAACATTTCAGCCATCAGCTAACAGTACTCAGCTCCATTTGTCTGAAGTTAGGCAGAAGGCAGGGTGGACAGCACCTTAAGACAATTTAACACGCTCTGGGGGTGGGGGAGCAGGGCACTTTAATTAGAGCAGCTCTGAGAGCTGCTCTAATTAAAGTTCCACAGTGCCTTGTGTATCAGCATCCCTATGCTGCAGAATGCCAGCAGCAGTGCTTGAACTAGAGCTTGTTTGACAAGCATTAGTTCAAGTGCCCCCACTGTCATTTTGAAGCTCGGGGACACTAATACGTGAAACACAGGAGACTGCTGGAGTGCGGTAATTACTACACTCCAGCAGACTCAATTAATCGAGTGTGCTCTGACGCGCTGATGTTGGAACAGCCTTCCAGCTCATCTACAAGCATCCTTATAGACTAAAACTCAGAGAGGTATGAGCTGTCATAGCCTACTAGGAACAGCATCTGGCCAAAGCATAACTACCAATACAAAGCAAAGCCAAAGATTTTGTATGACATACTTTTGAAACAGCATTACATATTTGATTATAACTGTTTAATAGGGATATTCACTAAAACCACAATTTAAATTATAACCAGAAAAACCCAGAATTAGGTTTTATTTGAATAGACTTTTGCTAAGGATATGTACCTTCTTCATCAGTAGAGCTTTCTGAATTTGTAAATCTATTCAAGTAACTAAGACCGGAAGAAGGGACAGAAGTGACATCAGGGTCCTTGTGTTTCGAGTCCACTGCACGATTTCCCAGTTCTTTGGTTGGCGTTTCCTAAGATGTTCAAAAGAACATAGTTAATTCTACTGTTGGAATGTTAAAATTCAAAAAGCATGTAATTATTTCCCATCAGACCCACTTAGGGACTGCACAGCCTTTGAACCATATTCTTTAATTTAGGAAAACATGTAGCTGTATATTTTTATAAAGTCTGTATGCTGAAATATTGAATCACTACACAGTAGTTGTTTATTAAAAGGGCAGTGTGCAGACAGTGGGGTTCCTCCCTGCCCCTCCCCCAGTGCCCATCTGCCACCCTCTAAATAGCTTCTTATTAAAAAGGTAAAGCATACAGTAAGAAGTGGAAGGGGCTTGAAAGGGGCTCTACTTGAAATTATTCAACTAACCTATCTTTTACTTCCACCCCCTCTCCCATTTCAATTTTGCCCTTAAATCATGCTTCCAGACAATGAATTTTCAGTAGGCTGGTACATGAGGAAGCTAACACTTAAAACAGTTAGACCAACTGAGAAAACAGCCAAAATATGATTAAGAATAAAGTAGTAGCTTTTTCCTGTGACAACATAATTATTTCTCCAATGGAGACCCAAAAGCACATGCGTCACCTCCATTTTCTAGTTCAACATACAGTAATCTTTTATGTTTGGGGGGGGGTTAAGACACGTCATCCCAGGTAACGTTTCCAAAAATTAACAATAGGTCTTTATTCTTCTAAACTCACTGTGCTAGTCTGCATGGCCATGTTTTTAAAAGACACCTTCTGTTAAAGTATCAAGTTACAGATGTTCAAAACCGATAAAGCAAATAAGGAAACAGAACTGTAATTTTTAATTTTACTAAGCAAGTCAATCATTTATAATCGAACTAACTTGAAGAATCACATGCATGAGAGTAACAAAAAGTAATAACATTAAAATTTAAGTATAAGTTACTCTGACTACATAATACCCACTTACTGAATTCCAAGACAAGGTTTTTTCCCCACATTTAACGGGGTGGGGGAGCCCCTCATCTTGGAACTGAGTATGAGGGAACGGCTATGGGAGCTAGGCTAGAGCTATGTTCCGTGTCCCAGACTACAACAGGGATGGAGCCTGCTAGTGCAGAACAAGGGTAAGTCGGGGGTGGGAAAAGGGGAAGCACATGGAGCGGAGGCTGGTGTGGGGGGATGACAAGGCTGCAAGCACAGGGCAGGCACAAAGAGAGGACAAGCTGCTTAGCCTCCTCACACCAACAACCCCTGCCTGCCCCCCTGCAGCAGTGGGGAAGGGAGGAGGTTTGAATTAAAGACAACCCTCCAAAAAGTAGAGTCTTTCTATACATGAAAAATTTTAACTAATTACATATAATTTTCCATATATAGAGTCTACTTATTGGAAGGTCATCTTAAATTCAGGGTTGTCTTGGATTTGGCTAAATACAGTAATTTAGTTTAGTTTCCTTTGGTGCATGTATCACTACTGAATGCAATGCAGGACACACAGAGAAAGGTACTTTAAGGATTGTTATTTGGTACATAGCACACCTGGGAATACCATTAAAAGCCATACCTCCACCCAGTGCATGTCAAATCCCCAAATAAGGTAGTGGACCAAGCTCTGAGTTGCCCTCAGCATGACTCCAGTATCACTCACACACATGCTTCTTAGCTCATGTTCAGTCTTGTTTAAGGTATCTGCCCCATTTCTGGGATTTAGAGTATCTGCCCCATTTCTGGGATTTAATGCTTGCTAAGCAGAAACAATGAAGACGGATGTGATTCTCAGCAGTGGTCCCAGAAATAACATGCAGGCAATGTATCAGACATACCCTTAATGAGGACAGTAACTGGAAAATTCGTAGAATTCAAATCTTTAAACTCAACTAAATATGAAATACCATTAGTTGAAAACAGTTCTGATGTGTAAAGATATTTTGCTAGACATTGTAAGAAGTGTAGGAGTGCTTGTGAAAAAATGTCAAAATTACTAAAGTTAAGATCCTAGTTTCCACTCAGCACAAGTAATGTTCATTCAAGCTTCCTTATTCTCTTTAAAGCAAAACTATATTCCACTTCCTAAATATGCTGCCATCGTCCAACAATGTACCACTGCATCCAACCTTGAAAACACACATTTCAAAAGATCTAACTCAGTGGCTCTCAGTGTTTTTGGACTCAAGACACCCCCCTCACTGGACTTGAAGCATCCTTCCATAAGCTATATGAATTGAGTGGCCCCAAATTTCAAAAACTAATTTATACATTACAGTGCTTACTCTCCATGCAGAGAGGCTGGCAGTGGTGTGGGGGATTAGTCAGGCAGGTACAAGTCTCAGCCCACGTTTATCTGCTATCTACTCACACCTCTTGGTACCATTCAGGGGATCTGGCAGCACCCCAGGGTGCCAAGGCATCCTGGTTGAGAATCATTGGTCTACTTCTAACATGCAGAAAGTCTTACTGGTCTTTTTTCAATTAGTTAAGCAAATAATTTTGTAAAGGCTGAAGAAAATACCGACTTTTTCATCAAATCATTGTGCAGGTACATTGCATTGAACCTGGTCTTTGAATGTCTGATTATGTTCTGTATTTAAAAAAAAAATCTAAACGTTAAGATCAAAAGCTCAGTAAATATAGTTCAGAAGATACCTGATCAAACAGATAGACAGTTACATCATCAAAGAATGTTACAGCCTTCTTCTCACTTTTCCAATACTCAGATGGCCCGTCACATTTAAGAGACTTTGGAAGTTTCAGCAAGCTTCTTAGATGTTTCCCATCATCGTTATCAGAAAATATCTCAGGAACTTGATGCACAGTTTCATCTTCACTGTCCGAACTAAGACTATGCATATGGAAAGTTCTCATATCATCCTCAGAGTCACTATTTTCATCTTCTTCATCTGCATCATCTCCATCCTCCAATAAATCAAGCATTCCAGAAACATCAAGTTTACCAAGGTATTTTCCTTCAATATCTGGCTCTTTCAGCTTAGGTCCTTCTATGTGGCACAAGGAATTTTCACTAACAATGGAATCTGAAGGACGTATGTTATGAATGGATGGTAAGTCTCTGTGTAGAAGTAATTCTGAAGTATTAGTGCCAACACAAGAGACATTTCTGAGAGAATCCTTGGATAACTTAACTTCATCTCTGTGATTACCTTCTGAATTCACTGCAAGTATCAACGGGGTTTCTTTTAGCCATTTTTCAGGATGCATCTGCATTGTTACATCTATCTGCCGTCTCTCCAGCTTGTCATTTATTTCTAGTTTTGAGGCTAAATTATTGGTTTCCTGGCAATCTATTACTTGATTGTGCTTTGGCTGTTTATTTTTTAAACAATCTTCTTCAGTATTATTCTTTTCAAAGTTATGAGAGTTATTACTGAAAATGTTATCTCTTGTTAGTATTGATATATTTACATCTTCTGTTCTTTTATCTGGCTCAGAATCATTATCAGAAAAATAGGCAGAGTCCCTGTATGAGTTCTGATTTCCAATTGCAGAAGTCTTTGTAGTAATTTCAAAGTCACTGTTGTCGTTTACTGCATCTGAGCAAGCTGTTTCTGCTGAAACAATGATTACTGGATTGGGTGGTAAAACACTGCTGTCACCAGCAACACATGGTACAGTGTCTGTATTAGAAGTATCATCAGCAGTAAGATGTGAAGTCCATTCTGGAGATTCCAGATTCTCAGTTTCGTAGCCACTGTCACCAGGTTTATCAGGAGGTAAAAGCTTCTGAGGACTCTGGGCCCTTAAACACTCTAAAACTTCATTTACATCTAACGAATCCAAAGAATCTGGAGTTTCTAAGAACTGTTCTACAGTTTGCACAGGAGATGAGCTGTCTCCCAACAGACTATCCTGACTTGCACAATCTGGGGTAGTAACAGATATTAAAGTAACTTCTTTAGGAACATCTTTATTATATTTTTGAAAATGATCTGGATTTTCCTTTTCTCTCTCCAATGACCCTGCATTCTCCTTTTCTAATGGAGAAGGCTTATTCTGCAAATCATTATTCCTACCTTCCTGACTAATATCACATTTCTGTCTACCAAGGCCACTACCCAAAGTTATTTCTTCAGAATCAACAGGTATTCTGTCTTTTATTTGCCCCTCAAACTCTCCAGTTTCAAGTGCAACTTCTTGACTTAAACTGTTTCCAACACTAATGTTTTTGGCATTAATGGGTAGCTTTTCAGAAGACGTAGTTTCAGCCCTTGGAGATGTTTCTTGACAGAGACCGTCATTAATACTGTAAGATGATTTTTTATCAACCGCTACCCTTGAAAGGATATTGTCACCTTTCAATGGGGTGAGGTTCTGATGGTTATCATGCAATTTCTCATCTGTGCCGGGTGAACTAAAAGGCACCTGCATATCTATGACAGGCTGAGACAAAACAGTTAATTCTTTATCTGTCGGTATGTGGATTAAATGTTCATCTTTCTTTATTGCTTGATAATCTAAAAGCTCTGAAAAGGTTGGTGTATTTTCAGCCAATTTAAATTCAATGTCCAGAGTATTTCTATTTGGAGTTTCTAATATATTTTTTATATCTGTTACTGATTTTGACCCCAAATCTTCACTGTTATCTTTGTTAGTCAACAACCCCTTTAATAAGTTCTTCTCTTGAAGAAACAGAAAGTTATCTGACAAGTCTTCTAAAGTAAGGAGGCTGTCGCACTGCTTTGTAATATCTTCATGTAAAATGGCTTCATTTTCAGAAAAATTACTAGAACACTCTCTCTCAGGTTGACAGATTCCTTTCAATACCTCTAAACTAGAACTTAAAACAGCTGGTTTAAATTCCATGCAGTCATCATTTATTTCAGGCAAGTCAAAAAATTTCCTATTATTTACCAATTCCTCTGCTCTGTCAATGTCATTAAATATATTCTGGACAGGGCTTTCAGAACTACTAGTAGCATGCAAAATTTCATCTTTAGGATCTGTGTTATAGTGGAAAAAGTCCCCATCAGTGCTAGATTCTTCAGCATCAAGATCCCTGAGAACCATAAAGTGAGAATTTTTGTCCAGTAAAACTTCTTGATGATCAACTTCTGTGGTTAGTACAGCTGACTGATTATCAAAGTTCAAGCTACTGCCACCCCCTTTCTCTTCCAACTGAATATAGTAATCACTTCCAACAGAAAGTTTGTGGGCATCAAAAACAGGAAGCACCCCAGGCACAGTAAGCGATGCCTCCTGACCACTTTCATCCTGTGCTCCAGACCCTTGCTCTGCAAGAGATCTCTCAAAAACCTCAACTGGGAAGAAAATGCTTGTATATGTCATTGCTTCATCAGGATTCACCTGATTACATTCAAAATGATCGTGCTTGGCTGCCTCCCAAACATATTCAAAGCTGAGCCCCCGACTTGTTTCAGTTACTGTTAGGACTTCTTCCATTTCATGGCCAAGTCTGTCTCCTGTGAAGTGATCTAGGATTGGAAATGCAGAATTGGTTGATTCTCTGTTGAGAGTGTTTGGCTTAAGAGCATTCCACTGCTGTTCAAAATCAATCTCAGAGTCCCTTTGGCTTTGCATGCGGAGATAGGTTAGAAGTCTGTGCACTTCCTCTGCTGTTGGTCTCTTTTCTGAAGACAGCCAGCAGAACTGCAACACTTCATACCTGTGTGAAAAAACATATATGTTTCATCTACAACAAACAACTACATTTTCCTCCCATAATTTTTTCAATGTATTATATTACAATCAAGCAATTAACACAAGTTTCTTTTTTCCATTTGTATATTTTACAATTCTTTACTCTTTCCTTATTTACAGCAACTCCTTTTGTTACTTAGCTAGAATTTATTTTCCAGGATTACAAGATTATACAGCATTTCCTGGGGTTTTTTTAAGTAAAAATATTTAAGTTGCTTGAGAAGCCTCTTCAGGAATTAAGATCTTTTTCTTTCTATATAAGAAGAATTTCAAATGGAAATTACCATCTATCAGAATAGGGTTGTTCCAGATGTGGTTTGGAGAGTTTAACCTGTTTCTCTTTTATGACATGAGTTAGCACTTCTCTGTCAGAGAAGTGTGAATAAGGCTGAGCAGCACTCTCAAAAAGTTCCCATAATGTTACACCCAATGACCTGAAAAAGAAGAAGAAAAGTGATAGTTTTCTATTTAAGAACTTCCTATTGTATGCATTAGTGTAAAAAGACCTCTCTTTTACTCAAGGCTGTATAAATGCAATGCATATATTTATATAAATGCTTGTAAGACTTCATGACCAAGAAAGTGTCTGCACGTAACTCTAGAAATGCCAACTTGTGGCAAATCCTCCTCCTCCTCAAAATGTAAAATAGCTGACAGCTCCTATTCTGCCCTTTGCTTTCCTGCAAGAAAAAACAGAACAAAAAAAAATTTCTCTCCTGATGGAACACAAAACCTTTAAAAATGAGCTAAATGACGGAGATTGTTATTTCACCCCTGGACAGGGACATTTGCCTATTTCAATTGAAAAAAATATAGGACTTCCTACCAGCTGAGGTGGATTGATAATGGTCACTTAGTTAAAGCAGAAATATCTACCGACCATCTTAACATATATTGTCTTTAAATCTATGTATATATTAAGGGTTACATTTCCGAGAAACTGCAACAGCCTAGACAATCTGTCCTCTTTTCCCTTCTTTGTAACCCTCCTTCCCCCACCCCCCAAAAAAGAGAACATAATACATTAGTATTTTAATGATATTAACTAACATGCCCAACAGTTTAAAGGAACATCCTACCATGAATAGACATAGCAAGGAAGTCAACTTAGAATACATACAACTTAATCTGCAGGGAGTGGCCTAATAGCCAGACCTGACTGGTAGGATGCAAAGCTATTAAAAATTGAAGTTATGGGCCACTGCTATCCCAGTAGTATGAAGAAACACTGCGTTCTTTTCATTTCACTAAGTTAGAAAATTTATTCCACTATTCAGTGCCCTTAGGTACAGAACTTGGATGTCAGACTTAAGGTAACGATTTGGAAAGTTCTAAGCAATTCTGGAGTCCAAGTTTCATTTTCAAGGTCACTAGGGAGCTACAGAATTCATGCTCGGATGAAAGGCAGCACATCCGACCAGTCAATTTAATTTATTTCTTTATAATTAAAGCATAACCATTAATCCCTGCATGCCACACATTGAAAAATGTATGAAATCCAAGTGCTTTCATTAAATTATTTTTTTAAATCTACTACATACCATATGTTACTATACTTGGTTTGTTCTGCTGCTAACAATCTGTCCTGAAAGCTTGTTACTAGCTCAGGTGCAGTCCATCGAAGAGGAATAAACTTCTTCTCATCTGTTTCAATATAATCTTCCTATAAAGTTGACAGAAAGAAATCAAAATGAGAGGATCCAACATTTATGTCTTATAGGAGCTACAGATTTGTTTGTTTGTTTTTTTTTTTGGTTTCCCTTTCAAAGTGTGTAGCCTCTTTTTTTCTTTCAATAATTTTTTTTCAGCAAACCAAGAAGCAAGTATTCCCTGATGCACCTTAAAAAAAAAAAAAAAATCACTGAAAAAGTCCAATGTGTAGACATCATTTCTACATGCTTCACACCATCAAAAAATGAAGCCAATTTTCTATGCAGCAAAGATGCATCAAAAAAAAATGAACAGTGTGCATTAAGAATCCAATCTTCATTATAACAACTTAATACATTAGAATTCCTTTTAAAAATCTGACTGCTAAAACAGTTAAAGTAAGAATACATCTTTAAATTCTCCTACACAATTTTATAATTTTTTAGGGCATAGTAATTTAAGTTGATACCAGTTACAACATCAGTTACATTTTAAGCAATATTTCCAAATGTTACCTTCTTTAAAGTTTCTCAATTTTATTTTATTTATTTTTTTAAAGATATGCATTCCATTTTAACCTCTCCATCATCCCCTACTTTTGTTCAGGTTTGTTGTTTGTTTCAGGATACTCATATAATGTGACATGCCTAAATAGTAGCAAGAAATGTCCTCAACTTATTAGAAGCTCCAATCGCATATATTTCCATTCATCTACTCAATATTAGATATCTATTAAGTGATCTCATAGTACTCACTTTCTGTTAAGCTTTAAACATCATATACTTGTTTGAAAACAAACTAGTTTATAAAAGTTACTCAGAAACATGCCCACATAAAAGCGATCACCCCATAAAATACCTTAATGTTTTTGTTCATGTACATTTATTATACTTTAATTTTACACCGCTAAGCCATGATCTGATCACTTTAAAACTATTAGGTAAAGAAATTAAACACATTTACTTACCTTGTATCTACTGAGTCCTATTCCATAATCTCCCACTTTTACATTCAAGTCTGATGTAAGAAAGCAATTCCGTAAGGCCAAGTCACTGGAAAACAGACACAGAACAAAAACGAGACAAATGGATTTTCAGTACAATTTCTGAGACAAGTTAACTTGGCTAATGTAATAAAATTAAACTTAAAATAAGACTAGACCACAGTTTTAACAGTCAATCAAAGATAAATTATATATTACACTATATTGCACTACAACACTAGCAGTAATTATCACTTCCATATAGTGCTTTCCTGAAGGTGATAAGTATCAATAACTGATATGCAGACAACTTATCCATTTCTTCTTGCTTTCAGTAGGCTTACTGGGGCAGATGCATCTCTTTGTACCAAAGAGTGTAAATCATCCATCCTTGTGCCAGCTAAGGTTAAGATCACTACACTTTACAAAGTATTCACTCAAAGGAAAAAGGCAGCTGCTGATATCTATCACTAAAATTAACATCAGTGCTTGTCAAAAAGTCCAGAAGTGTCCCACTGGTAAAGACTGCATAGAAGATACCCACAGAAGGCACCAATCCCGAGCATGTCTGCACTGCAATCAAATGTCCGACTGCAGCATGAATACGCAAAACTATACCAGCTTTAATCTAACTAGCTCAGGTAACAGTAGCAGACACCACTGATGGACTTCAGTACAAGTTGCACAAGCCTGAGCAAGGCCTCTGGAACATGCCTAGGTTGCTAGCCTGTGCTGAAGTCCATGCCACATCTTCAGTACTATTGTTATCAAAGCTAAATACAGTTAAGGACAAGTGCATCTACTCAAGCTACAATCATATCTGCATGTGGCATAAATAGCCCCTATAACTTACTGACCAAGCACTAGCCCACTGCATCTGATACTGGAAGTTGTCGTTGCAAAATACTCCTACAACTTAACAGAATTTCTATCGTAAAGTTCCCTAAGGAGGTTACAGCAAAGGAAACTAGAACAAACTTGTAATGCCTCTAGTTTATTTTATTGGTTTGGTTTTGTAATGCCAAAGATGAATCCTTTGTAATCAATTTATTTTTTATTCCATAAAGCATTAAAGTTATTCTCAAAAAAAGTATAAAATTTATTTCACATGACTACTCTGAAGGTTCCCACTGCAACTGGCTGAAAAAACAGCAAAGGGTCATACAAGATGTGAACTGTGTTTATTAGCACAATTTCAGAACAGAGTTATTTCAGAGCAATGCTTTTAAAATTGGAAGGCTTATGGGAAATTTTAGTCTGAATATATTCAAATGATCCAGAAGATAGAAAGAAAAGAAAAAAAGAATCAAATTTAAATATTTTATGCAAACATTTAAGCCAGAGAATACCTGAAAATAGGGCTGTGCGAAGCTTTGGTTGCTGATTCGGCTTGATTTGGCAGTCGAATCTCCAAATCTGAATCAAATCAGGAGACCCTTTAATCTGTCCAAATCGATTCAGAAGCCTCCAAGTCATTTTGGAGAGATTAAACGATTTGGTCAGACACAGCTTTATATGTTTTTTCTACGTACCTCAAGGTACCAGGCACAGTTTGTGAATGCTGAGATGGTGAGGCAGATGGAGTGTGCCATGGGAGCATGGAGGGGTGTCCCCCACACACTCAGCAGCAGACCAGAAAGTGTACCAGAAGTACTACTGGTCCACTTCTGGGTCCACCACAGAGCACGCAGTTGACACCCCCCTCGCCCCTCCCATCCTCCAGCTTGGCAACTGGTGCCTCCTGGGTCTAGGGGGGCATCCAGGGTCCCCCCCCCCCCCCCCCGTGGATGATCGCTGAGCCTGGGGGGAGGGGAGGAGCCCCCCATGTGCTCAGAGCAGACCTGGAACTGGACCATAAGTAGTTCCTGTCACTCCCAGGTCCACCACTGAGTGCACGGGAACCCCCCCCCCCACACTCCCATGGGATGCTCCATCCACTTCATCTGATTCTCCAAATCAGAATCGAATCTTCAGATTCAGCTGAATCAAATCAGGACAGTGATACGGAGTAGCAAATGGAATCACTGTCCCCCAAAATCGGGCTGAATCCAAATCAAATACTGCCTGCTTCACACACCCCTACCTGAAAGTGACTTTATACTGGGGTATGGTCAATTTAAATGACCAGATTTCTAGAAAGTCAGCTGGTGTGTTTAAAGTATATACTGTGGATTAGACCTAACAAGAGAATAAACTTATATCATACTTTGCTGAAAATGAGTAAGTTACACTGCATAAAACATTTTAAAAAATATCACCACCACCCCCCTATGGTCTGCTATAACCATATATGCTCTATAAAAATGCGCAAGCTAAACAAAGTAACTGGCTCCACATGGTCATTTAATTCTACTGACAAAAAGTAGTTTGTGAATAGGCTCTCAGTTCTTTTAACTTGCCTAGATGCAGAACCTTCTTTCCATAATGACATGTCTAGCATTTCATTTCTGCTAGGACCATTCCTATAAGGTGAAGCTACCGATAATTAAGTTTATCTATTCTGGTATAGACACGTACTATAAACACTGAACAATTAACCAAAAACAACTAGTATTCAAGTTAGAACTATATTCCTAGAAATATTAATATCATAATTGAAATTAATATGCACTTTGTCTAAGGCAACATACCAAAGCAAATAGAAAATGCGTGTAAACAAAAATTCCTACCAGCAAAAACAACCCAAAAAAAGATTTAAAACCAGTAGACATTCATTTTCAGCTTCTACCTTATATCCATCACAGGAACACATCAACAATATAGTTATACTGGCAGCAAACAGTGGCAGTAAGACCACGGCAATTTCAGAAACAGCTCCACCTCTGGGTATGTCTACCCTGCAGTTTGCCTAGACAGAGTCAAACAAGCTTTGAGCTAGCTACCGTGGGCACTGCTAACAATGCAGCCTGCAGTCACAGAGAACTCAACATCAAGTTAACTGATCAAGTACCTATTCATCTTAGATAGATTCTGTAGCCCACCCAGCACTCTATTTAGTGGTACTTAAATTAACTAATTTAAGCCAGTTTGGGTGCATCTATATAGAGAGACAAGTCTAAATAAACCCTAAAAAAAAAAAAATTCATTTTTCCCATTTTAGCTGGAGGGACATATTGTTTGATAATCCCTTTATTATATGTCACCACTTGACCATTTAGCAACAGAGTTTTGTTCATCTATAAACACTCATAATGTAAAATATTCCCAGCTTGTTTCACACGAACATATTTGGAATAAAAATCCTGGAAGAAAATATAAAGGTAATAACTTTAGCTGCTTGAATTTACCACTAACAACAAAATCACTGATGCTGGAGCTTTACCACATACTCAGACAGCATCAGGATAGTGTTGCCAGAAATAAACATTTGCAATGACAGTCTTGCTGTTCCATGGTCAGTTACTGAACAAATTTAGCCTCATTTTGCAAGAGAATATTAATTTTTAGTATTTACAAAATCATGCTGCAATAATAAAAGAAACATCACTCACCTTGGTAGTTAAGGCTGAAGCTACTTTTATTTTAAAAGGCATTCAAAATTAAAACATACTTAAGTTTTTCTACTGGCCAGCCTTAAACGGAGATCACAGTTTACTTTTTCTTCCTCAGTGGAGGACTACAGTTTTTTGTACTCCCACCTCTGCTAAAATAAGGCCCTCTTCTACTTTCCCTGACCGATGGATGAGATGAGTTTTGGGGCTCATCAACCCTGTCCTCAACTTGTTGGTAGAACTGCTGCAGTAACAGGTAGTGTGCTCCCAGCTCTAAGCATAGAATGACGTGGAAAAAACTCCGAGACACTAGTGCTTTACTGGAAGAGGCACTGCACATTAGTTTGACCCAGCTCCCTAGTGTCTGTATAGATTGGGCACTTCAAAAGGGCTTTTTGGTGCTTTTACCTAAAGTCAATTCAATCAACTATTAGATAAAAGCACCAAAAAAAACCCACTAAAGCGCATGATCTATACAGACATTGGGTGAGCAAGGTCAAACTAATGCAATGTTTCTTCTGGGCATGCGCTGCACTCAGTGCAGGGGCACACACTGAGCTTAAAGCCCTGTATTTTTTTTTCACACCTGTAAGCAGCCAGTGAATACAAGAGTTGGTCCTAATTATCTCACACCTTCAAACAGGTCACATCACTTTCTCCCATATGAATATCTCACACATCACTATCAAGTGAGATGCCATATGCAGCACGTTTTATCTCAAAAACAAACAAAAAAAGCAACAACTTGTGTACTCATAGTGTAATTGTTTAATATCCCCAAAAGAGTTTTTCAGTAACAAGAAGTTCTAGTTCACTAATTTCAAAGTTTATCAAGACACTAATCACAGAAGTTTAACTCTACTGTTATAGTTTTCCTTTCCTGCATTTCTGTACTAACATAAAAAATCATATCCCTCTAAATGCAGCACATGACAGGAAATCGTAACAACAATTTTATACCTTGAAAGACTATTTTCAGTCCCACAGATGCTGATACATTTTGGAACTGAATGGCCTTATTTGAAGAGCTTACTTGGAAAAACTCAACGGTTAAAAGTTATAGTCTGGCTAGGGTCAAACATTCTATCCATATTTTACAATACTTGCTTTGGTATACAAAATGCAGTTAAGTATCTTGCAACCACCTTGAGTCTGTGTACAACTGTAATAAGGGCTTTAGGATCCCAAACCCCAAATGACATACCTAGCTAGCAGTTCAGTCACTATAACTCCAACTAGAAGGGTGCCCTGAAAGTAGTCTGTCATTAAATAATCTTGCTTCAACTGAAGATCTTCCTACTGTCATAACACCTACCTCTTTACCCAGGCTCTATATGAAGTCTTGGAGTGGCAACCAAATTTAAATGAAGTAATTCAGAACATCACTATTTAATTCAGGTCCCCTCTTCATACATAAAGCCTCTGAGATGATCTCTTCTGTTTCCGCCTCCCTCCACCTCCCAACCCCTACGAACAGATAACATAAGAAGAGAGAGAAAGACCCTTTATGCTAAGTTGAGGGGTGCAGAGAATTTGATCGGAGCATGAATACTAAAGAAATTACTTTTTATATCAGTGGCTTGAAATTACTACTTGGGCTCCAGCTGATGTAAATCAACTGAAACACTTACCCACTGAACTGCCATTAGTTTGCCAGAATCATTTTTTACTTTCAGTGAACAGGCTATCTTGTTGAGATTCTGTCCCACACAGATAAGTTTAGTTGGCTGAAAGACTACTGTGCTAGCCAGCCTTAAAAAGAAAGTTCTTGATCTTTCTCCATTCTCCCAGACAACGTGGGGCACCCTGATGAGCCATGCTGCACCCACGTGATGGGGTAGCTGCTGTGCAGGTGCCAGGCACGGGGGGCCATCCCTAATGCCCCCCACTTCCCTGCGCTGTGTGCACAGGGGGGAGGGGGGGGCAGCTCTGCCATGAGTGTCCAGAGGCCCTGATCCCCGCTGCTACAGCCGGTGAGTGCAGTTTTATTTTATTTTTTATTCCTGGACTGCTGGGGCCGGGCAGGGGGGCTATGGGCGGGGGGGGGGGGGGGGATGCACGGCAGCGGCACGCACACGGCAGCGGCGCTGGGCAAGGGCAGGGGGGGCGGGGGGGGGCTGTCCAGGGAGGTTCTGCCAGGAGGCCCCAGAGGCCCTGATCACCCCTGCTGCAGCCAGTGAGTGCAGGGCTTTTTTTTTTTAAGTGCCAGGAGGCTAGGCCAGCCAGGGCAGTCATGGGGGTTTCTCCTGCGGCTCCCCTAGCTGTGCCCGCCTATGTCCCGGCGGAGGGAGCCATAGGGGCTCTGCCTGGCTGCTGCTTGCCCAGCCAGGGGGAGGGGGAGGGAGAAGGTGAGATGCAGGTGCAGCTTGCTCCGGGTGGCAGCAGGGCAGAGCCCCTGCTGCCAGTGTTGCTGCACCCTGATCAGCACTGGGAGTGGGGGCTCTGCCCTGCCGCCACTTGCTAGCCAGCCAGCGCAGGATGCAGGCACTGCTGCCACTTGCCCCTTCACCTGGAGCAAGCCACACCCACATCTCCCCCCACCCCAGTTGGGCAAGTGGCAGCAGAGCAGAGCCCACTCTCCCAGTGCTGCCACTCCTGCACCCCCCCCTCCCCCCGAGTCCCATGCCTCCCACCCCAGCTGGGCAGTTTGTCCCAGCCCCAATCCCTCCCCCTATATCCCTTCCCTCCCCCAACCCCAACATATTTACCAGCTGGAGGCAGCTGTCAACTGCCTGTTTAGTCTATGGCCGAATCTCTGTATCGGCCACATTTTTTCTGAATCAATTCAGAAATTTTATTTGGTCTCCCAATTCGATTCAGAAATTTGGTCCCCAAATTGGTCCAAATCGCCTTCACATTGAATCAGCTACCGAAGCTTCACACAGCCCTAGTGAATAAATCTAATGCATTTTGCTGCCAGTAGTTATCCCTCTTACTCTTCCCCGCTCCCCAGTTAAATCACACTTTTTTTTTTAAGGAACTTAAAGTAAAAAGTCAAATCGACACTCAGTAAAACTTCCAAAAAGGATTCGGAATCAGGGCGTTTCATATATGCACACTGAGTACCATTAAACTTACAAATTATTAAAATCCCATGAGCTAATCAACTCATTTAGTATGCCCACTCACTGGCAGAATCTTCAAGTGCACATCTAATACAAGAGCTGTGATACTCAAGAGACAGAGCTCTATTAAAGGATGCAAGTATAAAACTATCTTTGATCCTGGCCAAATTTTGAGAGAAGTAGATGCCTTGTTGATTTTTTTTCTTTACTAAAACACTATCTGTACTTAGACCTGGAACAACACCACTAATATGATATGGCTGTAAGCCTGATTAAAGTGCATATAGAAATAGCATGAACATTTCAAAACTGACTGAGATGTACTGGAAAATGTTGTGGGAAAAGTTCAAACAGAGTATACCTAAATTAGCCTATCCTCTAAGAGTATCACCTCAAACTGTTAAATTAATCTTACTGCCCCCTTACCAAAACTTTGTCCAAAAACCTACCATAATGAATAAAGATATTTATAAATGTTAAATACTTAATTTTCATTTGTGATCAAAACCCCAAATAAAGAGGTGAGAGACAATAAGCACTTACTTATAACTGCAGTTCATTTACAACTGCTTTTTCTCCCTCCTGAAGCCAGGCAACTTTGAATTTAGCATTCCCTGGCCCATACTTGTGTTAAAGTTTTTCCTTGTATTCAAAAGAATCAATGGAGAGGGTTAATGCCCATCCCAATACTTTTGTATCAAAATATTGCTACTTATTAGGGTAAAGTTGTTTTAAGTTCTCTCTCCCTCTCAAAAAGTCATGATCAAAACTTTGCGAGTAGATTTTGGTATAAAGTGCTCTATTTTGAAGCAAAGAAATGTAAATCTGATGGACTTGTTGAAGGTCATAAGGAGAAAGTATTTAAGACAAGCCTTATGTTTTGTAGACTGTATGGCCACATCCAGATGAGCGCAGACATTTGGTTCCCTGGGGACAAGCAGCAGCCGTGGTGCACCTTGTTCTGCAACTACTTGTCCCCAGGGAACGCTTGTGCCACACACACTGGCACTGTGTTGGCCCCTGCAGCCTTACTTGGGGGCCTCCTGGGGCTGCAGCAGCGGTGATCCTGATGGGCAGAGCCTGGCTGGCAGCTGCAGCACAGCACCTGGCTGACCCAGCTCTACTTTTCAGTGGCACATGCTGCCTGTGTGAGAGCTGCTCTGGGTTTTTTTCCCCCACCCCTAGATATCCAGGGATCAAAAAAAAAAAAGCCGCTGGAACAAAAACCCAGAGCAGCACACGCATGGGCAACACAGAGAACAACTTGCTGTGCAGTATGTAGTGCTGCAGATGCGTTTCCGGCACCACATACTGCACAGCTGCGCTTATCTGGATGCACTCTATACATCCATGCAGCAAATCAACAGTTAGCATGCAACTATGCAGTATCTTTGAAAGTATGAATGAACTTACAAATCCTCTATGACTCACTAATTCAGACACATAGTTACAGCAAAAAAATCCAATATGAAATGACCTCTCGTTTTGGAATACATGTTTAGCGTATTTCTTTAGCAGTTGATACCCAACAATTTATGCAAGCTGTGTAATTCAATAACCCCTATCTCTCAGCATGTAGAAAAAGATGAGGTAAGCACAGTAACAGATTTACATTCACAGCTGTCTTTACACAGAAAAAATAGTTTCTATTTTCCAAATTTGTTTTTAAGACTCATTTAAAGTTAAAGTTAATATATAGCATTTGCAATGTACTAAAATACTACCGCCTCAAATTCAGTGAACTGGTCCAAAGATTTTCAAGTAATATGTTAAATTAGAAACCTTGAAACTAGGGAACAGGAAGTCCCAGGCTTCCAGCCAGCAAAGGTTGGGAATGGCATGTTACGTTAGCTACAGAAGCTTAGACAAGGCTTCAAGGCTGCCACGTTAGCCATTTCAGAATGTAAGACTGCACGATAAATACAGAAATCTGGTTACCGAGATGTTCCCTTACAATGAGTTTAATCATACATGGATGATTTTTTTCCCCAGTTTGACTCCACTGCTATTCCATTTTCAAACTTGCCCAAGGTAGCTCATTTCAGCCAGCAAGAAAATAAATTAAAATCTAGTTTTTATTATAAAAATTAGACTGCTTCACACATTTTTGTAACCCTACCTATTCAACTTTGATTATGCAAGTATACAGGTGAAGAAAATGTTATGAAAATGCTGATGTCTAGTCAACAGAACTTTCTCTCCATCCTTACAATAAAAAACCCTAAAGAGAAACACCTCTGATGCAAATCAATCACCCTGTAATGCAACATTGGCCTCTTTCTTCCATTTTAGTAACAAAGTTAAATTGGCTGTTAAACTGAAGTTCAGTTTCTAAGTTTTTAGAGCTCCCATGAAGTACAGAACTTACAGGTAAGCTTTGCACTTTTTAAAAACAGAGACTGTAAAAAGTGACAGCAAGATGAAAGATACCAGAAGTTAAAGATAACTTCTCACAGATAAAACAGTGACACCCACAGGCATTCTCTAACATTTTCACTAACACCTGAGATTTGAGGGTATGTAATGCAATCTGACAGTATATGAACTGGATGTTTTAGACTTAAGCTTTACAGACAACACTATTTACATACATGCCAAATCTTTTAAGAAAGAAAATTCATGACAAATTGTTCTAAACGTCTTGCTCAGGACAATCAACATAAGCAACTCTGGTTCCCTTAAGTGGAGAAAAAGCACTTTGCCAGAAACACCTACTGTTGCTCATACTTCCTGAAAGAAGGTCACCACAGCAATGTACCTGAGTTCTGTCAGGTAGAGGAAGAAAGTTAAGAGCACTGCGAAATCAGTTTCCTTGACAGTAGTTTTCATAATGACATCTTCCAAAGGCTGGCACAGACTGCCACTCAGGCAGTGGGCTATGTGCTTATGTTTAGGTTTGCAACATTTATCAGGCATATTTAAATGTTACAATTTAATTACCAGCTCTATGAATATAAATCCATTCTTCTTATGGAAGAAAATACCTAATTAATTGAAAATTATGCCTTTTAAAAAGCTCTTTTACTTGGATACACATTGCTTTAAAGAAAAGTCTACATGTGACTGCAGAATAATAAAGGTAATCTTATTGGGAAAGCATACCTATGCACAAAATTATGTTTATGCATTATGGCAAGTCCAGCAGCAATTTCACACGCCATTCTCTGTAGCAGCATTATTTGTGACTCTCCCTTGATATGCTCCTGCTCATTGCAGAGATAAGTTTTTAGGTCACCCTGTAAAATAAGTTGAAAACACTTATCAACTGCCTTACATGCTGTTTATACTTAACATATATTTAGTGAAGAAGCAACTAAACGCATTACTTCTCATCAGTCAACAAGGTTATTATTAGTAGCTATAAATAAGTTTGTACTTAATACAGAGGCTCCTCATCAAGTTTCCAGTCTCCATAAGGATTCTTATAGGAGGCATCTAAGACATACAAGTACAGTACCTTCCTTTTAAAGTTATTTCATCAAGTCATATGATATTTAGCACTCTAGATCTTTTTCATATATATATGTAACTAGTGTACAGCAAGAGATGTTTAAGATATAGCCTGTGGGCCAGATCCAGCCTACCGAGCTGGTAATAGAGGAGAGGTGACAGCATTAATTTGGCTATGAGAACCCCATGAGGTGGGTCTGGAGCACAGAGAAGTATCATCTGGCTGGTGGGGCAAGAAATTTGTTCTCAGGGAAAGCAGTAGCTGCTGTGGCTCCAGAAGCTGAGGCAATCACTGCTACTGGTGTCATATTTCTGGGCCCAACGCAGCTTAGAAAGCCAGATGATACAGTTGTGTATTTCAGATGAATTCCTCAAACTGGTCCATGGGACTCATCTAATCCATGAAGTTAAATGAGTTTGATATCCCTACTGTCAACAATAATACTGAAAAAAAAAAAAAAGAAGAAAGGAACTTAACGGACTTTTTTTTTTTTTGGCAGAGATTGATCCATTTGAAGCCACAGTAGGACAACTCTCCAAATGAACTGTGTTCAGACAAATGGAGTAAGGATCTTGGACATAGGGGAAAGAAAGTCTCTCAAAGTATTCAGATGACCAGCTCTATAGATATCATGGGAACGTCTTATAATCTACCAACTCAATATGAGAATTCAAGCACCAAATCATGGCAACATGTGAATGGAACCAAGCAACACAGAGTACCATTTATTCAGAGAATTAATGAATCCATTAAACAATTTTTTATCCTGACAAAGACAATTCTGATCAGAAAAATCTGCTAAAAGAACTCTTTTTACATTTGGGAAAACAGCTTATAATAACTGAATGTTTGAGAACATTAACCCAAACTAGACATCAAAAACATCCAGAAAAAGCAGGAATACAATAACTAGATCTATTAATAAAGGTCATTACAATTCTTCATTTACTGTTAGACCAGGTGTTCTCAAACTTTGTGATACCATGACCCCGAGTGCTGGATGACGGTGGCAGGGGATGGGAAGCTCTCACAGCAGCCATCACCGCCATCCACCACTCAGCGTCACTGCCACGCATCACTTCCCCGCGCCACCGCAAGTGCCCCCTGGGAAGTTTGTGGCCCCCTTTTAAGTTGCTCGTGATCCACCCGCAGTTTAAGAACCCCTGTGTTAGACAATTCCCTACTGTGACCAAGGCAGATGTTACACTTAAAATGCAGTTAACTAGTTAATCTCATCTTAAATAGTAAGCCAGCCATACGTTCACGCAATTAACGGCAAGATAATTTTGTGACATATTTCCCATTTTATTCCACAAAATGTGAAATAATAATTTTGTGCCTTTTTTCCATTGTGTCTGAAGTTTAACATGTGGCAGGGTCCTCACCGTGCAGCCTGACACTGGCTGCATGGAGGGGGAGGGGGGCGCCTCGGACTAATCACAGTGCACTCCTGAGGCTGGGACCCACAATCAGGACCATCAGCTGCAGCCCCAGGACTTCACTGGAGTCTTGAACCCATTACTCCAGTGTGATCATGGGGCAGGCAGAGACTGACAATCGACTGACTGTTGGTCCCAGCCCCAGAACTGCACCACTTCTCCAGGCATCCAGATTTCTACTTGCTGGCGCAGAGGGAGCCCAACACCATGATCCTGGGTTCCCCCTGCACTGGCAAGTAGTAATGGCATGATGGGTGGAATCTGATCCCTGAACCCAAAACTTTATCCCACCATGCACAAAAGGCACAGATTGTTGGGACTGGGGAACAGATCACATAGTGCCATGCAATGAATGTGTGCCAGAGGCCCAAGGTTCTCAGTGTTACAAAGACTGCTGCACTAAATTAAGGTTCAGTTCAATAGGTAACAAGCACAAGGATGATTACTCATGAGAATGGGTATTAATATTGCCCACCGTTACAAATGAGACCCTGTGCCAGTTAGGTTTAGCTTTGCCAAAATAACCTTTGTGCTGAAATTTTACATACCACATATCTGGTGGGCTGGAGACTGAAAGGGAAGCAAAAAAGACATAGCGTGGGCAAGAAAAAGTGGAATTGTAGAATAAAGAATGGGTCCAGGACAAGCAGCAAGAACTGAACTAGTCCAGAAGGGACTGCTTCAAACTTGAAGGGGAAAGGCATGAGTGCTTGTTAAAGTGCACACACCTTTACAAACTAACAGAACCCCAAGATTTCTAAGTTTCAACAAACATCTTATGTCAGCAAGTATCTGGGACAACTCTTGGAAATCATCTCATTCTTTCTAGGACTGGTACATAGAAGTTGACAATCTACAAGTGATGTCATATACTCTACTAGCTCAAGTGGTAGAGGTCTGAATGGTGAATTTTAAGGTTGCAAAGCTGATATACCTATGGGTGGCTACAGATGTTCAGGGACCTGTGCCAACTCATGGTGCTTTACACAAAGTGCCATGAGTTAAAGCCCACCCGCCACAATAGATGTTCATTTGTTGGGTTGGGAGGCTAAAGCCTGCTGCCACTGGCCCTAATCAACAGACAGGGATGATCCAGCAGCCGAACCGCCCCTCTCCCCTACTCCATGCTTCCTCCCCAGCTCTAGGGCTGTCAGTGAAAGAGAGAGAGGGAAGGGGAAGAAGCAGCCAGCCCAGAGGTGTGGAAAAATTATTATACAATTATGTATTGCACTGTAATGCATATTTACCATAAATTAAGGCAACCTTACCTGTGGTATTTCCTGACTTTTGACTGCTTGATTCTAACTTTAATATACTGGTTATGAATAATGGCTGCACAAAAAACAAATCAAATGTTTGTAGAAAACCAACGGATAGGAAAATTCAGGGATGAACCCTCACAGAACTCTTCCTGAATAAAATGCTAAGTTTTCCTTTACCTTACTTCCCATTTTTTACTTAACGTGATGTTTTGTGATTCGATATAAAAAAAATTACATGTACATAATTACATGAAATGTTTAAGGCATGATAACTTAAACAAACGCAAGTCAACTAAGAGAGAAACAAATATGCTACAAAGATGTTTTAGTGTATGTTGAAGGGGAGGATGAAGAAGAACTCACAGGCACATTTCGTCATTAACTCATACATTTTGGGACACCCAGGAAAATTAATCCAAATTAACTTTTAAAGAAGATTAATTAAGTCACATGAAAAACCTCATGTGGACACTCATTCAAAGATAAATTCATTTCAGTTAACTTCATTTACTTTAAGCAAATTTAAAGCAAATTAAAGACACTAATAGTGAATGAGGGAATCTTTACACATGCTCTAGGGTCAAGGGGGGAAGGCACTTTAATTATAGCAGTTTTCAGGAGCTGCTCTAATTGAAGTGCCCACAGTGTCTCATGTATTTAGCCTCCCAGACTTCAAAATGGCAGTGGGGGCGCTTTATCTAAAGCCTATTCGATGAGCTTTAGTTACAGTGCCCCCACTGCCATTTTGAAGTCCAGGAATGCTGAATGTACATGATGCTGAGCCTGCTGAAGCATGCTCCAGCAGACTCTATTAAGTCAAGTCTGCTCCAGTGTGCACTAATAAGCACACATCAGAGCAGGCATTGGGCATGTGTATAGGTACCTTGAGTGCCCACAGATTTAATGCAGTTTAACTAATCCATTTTCAATTCAAAACATAAATTAACTGTCCAGAGTGTTCCCATGTAACTACGCCCTAATTACTGCTGGTGCGAATTCCCTCTAATTCCAGTGACGGCCCATTCATTTTGTTATGCCCTCAAAATGCTAGACTGCACCCACCATTCTCCTGATCTACAGGCAGAATGGGCTGTACCCCCTGCCAAATACCAAACTTCAATTATCAAATACCCTCTGTTTCTTCCCCATCAGAAGGATATATTTTACCGCTATTCAAACAGGACTTCCAAAGTATAATATGAATCTCCTTTTTGGCAGGTTACAATACTAACACAGTAAGAATTTTAGCATCCAATTGAACCGTAATACCTACACTGCAAGATGATATTTTGCAGTTCAATTGCAAGCAGAAAATTTTTTTTTTTTTAAATAAAAAGCATGAAGTTATACCACAACTGTTAATTAATCCAGAGACTTGTTTGACAGTTATTTTAGAAACAGATCACAAACATCTCGCAGGGAAAGGAATTAAATACAAGTAAGCTTTTGTTTACAATTGTAGAGTTGCAAAGATTGTGACCAAGTTTAAAAAAATAAAAATAAACAACAACAAAAAGTCTGTTTTCCCTTGACTACATTATTTCACTAACTTTGGTCTCTACTGCCTTCAAGCCATGGTATATGAATCACTAGGCTAAGCACAGAGTCACTGATCCATTTTGACTTGTGTTATAGGCAAATGGAAACGCATACAAATTCCTTAAGCCTAACATCCCAGGAGGTAGCTCTACCCTACTCCTCCTAACCATCCTATAGCTGGTCTCCAAAGTAGTAGGTAAGGATCAGAGTGCGGGTCTATACAAAGAAATGCACTTGGACAACGTGTTACTCGTTAGTAAGCATCCCCTTTCCTATATGATTTTACCTCTGCAGACCCATAAGACTAGAAACTACTTAAGGAAATTGATGATGCAAAACAAACTCCATACAGCAGTACTAGAGGTTTCAGATCACTGCTGCATCTGCAGCTTCTATTACTTGACTGAAAGGGGCCGTTAAAAGCAAGGAAACAGCTACTTTTTAGCATGGCTTGATGCAGTACCATCCATTTAGGCCATCTGAGCCATATTAGCATGATCTTTACATTTTTCTCAAAAGACAACAACAAGTAACTTAAGACTTTTCTAAATAACCAAGTTTTGCTTATGTAACAGCAAAGGAAATTCACGGTGTGCTACATTTCCTCAGGATCACTGTGAAAATCAGGTGCTTTCATATCTTCTGCACCTTCCTCTGCTTTTGCTTTAAGAGGTGGAAAAGTTCTGAGATTAAGGAATCCCAAACTGATTCAGAAGATCAAGAGAAGAGATTAAGATCTCCAGAAACACCATGCAACACTAAGTTTCTTCTAGCTTATTTCACCAGCAAGATTCAGAGCAGGGTACACACCAAAAGAAAATACCAAAAGTTAAACCTCTCCCCAGGAAGCCTTATACCACATCTATAGACCTGTTGACCATGGGAGCCAACATCCTCTCTTGTAAGAGTTTTCACAGAAAGACAAAAGTTGGGTTTTGTTTTTGCTTGCAGTTAGAGAGCAGTCCAAGTTCTAGCAGGCATCAACTCATAGAATTTGTTTGGCAGTTTTGAAAAGGATTCAGATAAACTACCCCTTTAGTAGACAATAACAAAGAAAGGACAAGAGTGCAGTTATGTCTCAGAAATCACAGCAGCTAAAGAATATGCCCATTTCAAACTAACTGGAGATAAACAGTCTGTCTACAAAAAAATATCAAAAGGAAGAGAGCAGGAAGAAGACATCTCTTAGATCAGTTTGTACCAGGACCCATTTGTAAACGTCAGTGGCCAGTCCCAACCCAGCGCCCCTCACTCCTGACCCACTACCCCCAGGCCCTAGCCCTACAGGGTGTGGGGCTGGGGGGACCCCAAGCACCCCCTCGCAGGCCAGAACTCTGCCAGCCTGCAAGGCAAAAGCCCCAGTTTCCCACATTTTTCTCCCTTAAAGGAGAATCCATCTTTAAAGTTTGTTCATAACCCTTTCATATATTCTTGTGATCCACAGGTTGAGAATCACTGTCTTAGATGATTAGAGAAAACAAAGAGGCATGAACGCATTGCTGGAATGAATGCATACTAATTGCCTGATACTGTTCAAAAATGGTTCTTTGGCCATGGGCTTAAGCACACGACTTACAGTGGATTCTAGGAGAAACACTGAGCGAGCGAGCGAGCACGTGTGATTTAACAGAGTAATATTTTTAACAAGTACTCCTCTAAGATTGTGAAAGAGCGGAGAAGAGGTATCTGAAAGGAAGTGTGTACTTGCTTGTTATTTATCAAAGCGTAACAAATGAGGTAGAAATAGCAAACTAACTTACAGATCAACAAAAGCCATACTTATTTAACAAAGCTTGCTTTAAATAATTGTGTTATTAAAAAAAAGCCCAGCGTCTGCAAGTTAAAACACGCTATCCAAATCTACTTTTACAACTGTAATCTAAATCTTGTCATTTGATTATATTGATGTAAAACAATTAGAAATCATGTTGCTCCTACTGATGTTAAATGATATATTAGGGTCTTATTACAATCTCTCCTGTCATGTTTTCAATTGGTAGTATTTGAAATGCAATATTTTCACCCAGCAGTAAAATTGAAGTTTAAGAACATTGAGGTTTTTTTCCTACTGCTTATATTCAATTTTCTTTTAATTACATTTGATATTGTCAGGCTATCTGGATATGAGGGTAGGAGAAAGAGAACAGAAGCAAAAAAGATAGAGGAGAGAGATTTATTTTGCCAGGGAAATATATAGTTGCTAACATTAAGTTTCATAAAAATATCCAAGTGAAAAGTAGGCTCTGTTATAAAACTCATTTTCAAATTATACAACTGATTAGCTACAGAAACATGTCTAAAAAGCACTGAGAACGCAATTACCTAACTGACTCTAGATGGCAGTAAGTACTAGAGTAGCAGTCTATGAGTCTATCCTCTATGAAACTGTTCTCATTCAAATGTGCCTGCAATGCATGAAGTGTTCCAATAGCCAAATTTAAAATATATGCGATAAGCCTCATCCGTAATAAACAAGTCAGTTACAGATATTATACATACAAAACAATCTTTTTTTTACTAGGTCCTTTTTACAGAATTTTAAAATATATTAGTTCTAGTTTGTCTAAACCAGGGATAGGCAACGTTTTTTGGCCGGAGTGCCGAAAAACACCACAATGCCTACCTCAGAAGGTGCCGGAGTGCCGGCGCGGCAGAAAAACAAAATGAGGACAAGGGGTACATGGCAAGATGCCCTGCTTGTGCCTCTTGCCCCCCACCCAAAGCCCCTGCCCCCCAGCCCTACTGCCCCTGCCCCACAGCTTGGGCTCTGTGGCTGCCAGCAGCTACGCTAGCGCTGGGTAGCTGCTGGAGCCCGGGCTGCTCCCAGGAGGGCTTGCAGCATTCCAGTTAACTGCTGGGAGCAGCCCGGGATCCCAGCTGGCAGCAGCTCCCCAGAGCCGGGGCCGGCTGCAGCCGGGAGGCTCCAAACAGCTGCACTGGGCTCCAGCATCAGCTCCGCACCAGTGCATGCAAGCACGCCTCGGAGCGGGTGGCGGGGCCAGGGCTTGAGGCAGCGCAGCCCCCATCTCTCCCCCACTCCTGGCACAAACATTTGCACCAGGCTCATCACCTCCGTGCCAGGAGTGGGGGAGAGACCGGGGCCGTGCTGCCTCATGCTCCTCCCCCACCGCCTGCTCCGAGGCATGCCTGCATGCACTGGTGCAGAGCTGATGCCGGAGCCCGGCGCAACTGTTTGGAGCCTCTCAGCTGCAGCTGGCCCTAGCTCTGGGGAGCTGCCGCCAGCCAGGATCCCGGGCTGCTCCCAGAAGTTAACTGGGATACTGCAAACCCTGCTGGGAGCAGCCCGGGCTCCGTCGCTGGCAGCAGCTACCCAGAGCTGGGGCTGGCCACAGCGTGCCAAGCAAAATGGCCTCGCATGCCATGCTCAGCACCCATGCCAGGGGTTGCCGACCCCTGGTCTAAACTAATTGCAGCAATTTGTCAAGGTAAAATTTAATATGAAAAAAAAACAAATTCTCTTTATGCCCTCCATCACTGTTTATGTGACTATGGTGTTCTTTTGTTTTGGGGGTTTGTTTTTTTTTTACATTTAAGACATTCCCAACTTGTGATTTTGTCATTCTGGGGTCACACATACATACTTCATTTATTAACTAATCAAGCATTAAAAAATTGCAATTTTTCTCCTATCAGTTTACAGTAAATTCTATAACAACAAAGAATTTCAATTTCAGTGAGTGCTTCTATTTCACACTGCTGCAACAATAGTGGAGTCTGCTGACAGTCTGAGAAACAGATCTCAGCATTTATCTACGTTAAAAGGGGCAGGGGAACGACAAAAAAACAATCCTCACCTATTTTGAAACTCTACCAACAATAATCATTGTAGCTGCGTACAGGTATTTATTTCTAGCCATGACATTTTCCCCGTTCCCTTGGTCCTTGCATCATCCCGAGACTGCAGTGATCCTAGGCTGGGAAAGGTGTGGGGAATAACCACTGTTCCTGTCCTGTTACTGGAGGGACTGGAGCAGGAAGGTAAAGCCCATTCTCGCCTGTCACATCAGGAACAAACAGTTGGTTGCTCCTCCCCCTCCCTCCACTCTCAGTCTACAGGTGGGGTGGGCAAAATAAGGCCTGCGGGCTAGATCCAGCCCACCAGGCCATTCTAACCAGCCCCCCAGGGCTTCTCCAAAAAATTAAAAATAAAAATATTACCAACCTGTGGCTGCTTCTCTGAAAGCTGGTGGGAGGCACAAGCTTTCAGAGGTCACATACCATTGGACAAGGCGGGCTCCATGCCTCCACCTCAGTAGGGCTTCTGGCACTCCAGCTAGGAGCCCTAAGTGGAAGCACGGAGTGCGATGGCATGTGACTGGACAGCTGGTGAGTGGGGGCAGTGCTGGGAGCCCCACATGGAGGCATGGAGCCAACCCAAACCAGCCCAGTGGCGCGCACTCCAGGCTGCAGTGCTGGGAGCCCCATGTGCTGCCACAGAGCCAACCTGGCTAGCCTGACATTGCATGGCTCACAGGAGGAGTGCTGGGAGCCACAAATGGCAGCATGAAGCCTGCCCAGCCTGATGACGCGTGGACCAGGAGCCACGTGCCATCGGGCCAGACAGACTGGCTCCGTGCCACCACGTGGGGCTCTTGGCACTGCAGCTGGGAGCATGTGCTGCTAGGACAGGCTGGCTTTGTGCCTCTGTGTGGGGCTCCTGGCACTGCACTGGAGTGCTGGAAGCCCCACACAGAAGCATGGAGCTAGCCTGGCTTGGTCCAATGATATGTGGCTCCCACCTGCAGTGCCACAAGCCCCACATGCTGGCACAGATCCAGCCCAGTCTGGTCCAAAGGCACACACCAACAGGCAGGGACAGCTCCGCACTGCCATGTGCAACTCCCAGGACTCAGCCAGAGTTGCATGCCACAGGGGGTAGGTTCTGCCTGCTCCAGGCCATGAGCACCCTGAGGGCCCACCGCCTGTTGCTGCATGTGCCATGGTGGGGAAGTGGGCATGTGTCAGGGTCACCCACACCCACCCACAATGGTTTTAGACTCATCTTAAAAGAGTTAGTGGAGAGGACAGAACTTTATGGGATAACCCAGAGATGCTTCCAAGGCAGAAGAACTCATCCCCTGAGTGTACCCTGAAAGACACTGTACCCAAGAGTGTAAATCCCAGCCAATTTAGGTGTAGAACTGCACTGAAAGGCAGCTCTCTGTAGTTTCAGACATAACTCCAGTATGACTCATGAGAAGTCCCTAGCCATTAGCAATTTTTCTTACAATACCTTATAATTACAAATGGTGCAAAGTAGTTGAACAATCACACATTTGTCTGTTGTAATTCTGCATGACTACTACAGGTGTTCTTTTTTAAAGAACAAATCCTCATGACAATTTTATGCGAGTCTGTGGAAAGCTATTAAGTCATATATTGCTTACTTGATGTTCTCTCTCTCCTCTGCCACACCCCCACATCAAGCCTTTAGACATAATACATTAAGAACTTGTCCATTACTTCTCCTCAATGGAAGAAATTGCTTTAGTTTCCATAGAAATGTTGTTTGCAACTGGGATGGAGTATGATCCTCAGACTATTAATGTATGGCCTGCCATATGAAACAGTTTGAGAAACCCATATTAAAGACAGTTTTTAGGATGAATGAGCCTATTGGCTAGACCAAAGTTTCTGAAGTTGTCTTAAGACATGTTTAGCATCTAGCTTATATAGTTACACTGACCAAGGATATATAGCAGTCTGGCAAATTTTGGTTTGCAATAGATTTAGCAAAAATATTTATTGGTAAAAAGTTGTTTTTTTCTTTACTGCACACATTTTTCCTAGTCTGGAAGACACAAGTGTCAAGTGACAGTAGCTAGGAAATAAAAGACAATAAAAAATACCTATCAGCACCTTCCCAAATGTCTAAGCTGTAGAGTATTGTAGGCAAATGCAGAACACTTCAAATAACTGTAGACTGCTGACTTAATCTATGCATGAAACACTAGGGCTCCTGGCAAGAATTCCTACAGAAGCAGAATGATAAGTTGTTTCAACCTAGCAATACAAATACTACATCCACTTTAGAATAAGTTTCCTTTACTCATAATTTATGTCATTCTATCAGAGAATTCGCTGTGCTGACAAAAGATTGGCTGCACAGAACTACATAATATATTAAAGTTAATAAGCCAGCTACCACTATTTATAACTTGGCATACTCCTATGATAGTAAATGTTACACCCTTAATGTAATTGTAGATTAGAAGACTGCACTAAAAATATCATGTAAACTACTACAGGATAATTTAAGAGAGTGCATATTAAGCACATCACCTAGACTAACCATTTTAAAGAAACATTACCCACTTTACATTACCAAGTCAAACACTAGAATGCAATTTCTCTATCCAGCCACACCTGTGCAGTTCACAGGATTTTATATCCCTCTCTTAATGTTCATCTCTGTAAAGAGGAGTGAAGTAAATTGATGACCAGTGACTTAAGTGTACCACAGATAAACTAGCTCAGAAACCAGAAGCAGTCTAGCTTCAGCAACATGGAGCTCCACATAGGCTAGTTTACCAGCTTTTAGGGTAGAGTTAGCATATACATAGCTCTATGCTGCTATAGCTAGATTGTTTTTGGTACTCAGGCTAGCTAACGTGAAAATAGCTCAGGTATTTCCACATTAGGCTTCAGTCTGCAATGCAGAGGTACCCAATTACAGCTTCTGTAACAAACTGGTCTGTTCCTTTAAGAGCCAGTGGGTGCATCTACACATGCAAATACTCTATGGTGGGTTTACTCTAGAGTAATTTACCCTAGACTAGTAAACCCACCCTGGGCAGGCATCTACATATGCAGGGAAGCAGGAGTAGATTTGCTGCTCATGGCAGCAGTCTGCTCCTGCCCCTGCCGGCCTTGCTCTGCCCCCCTGCAGCAGCCAGAGGGAGCTCTAGGCTTCTCCTGAGTGCTAGCCCAGGGGCTGGCAAGGAGCACAAGGCCAGGAGACAGCTGTTTCCTGGCTGGGGCTAGGACATTGCTCCCTGTCCCCAGGAGCTGCCTGCTGCCGGGGCGGGCTCTGCCACCAGAGCCCGGGGAAGGGACAATTTCCCCCTGCCCCGGCAGTGGGAGGAGCTCTTGGTCCTGGCTCCCCAACTGGAGGCAGGGGGCTTGGAAAGAGCTAAAGGGTTGGAGCAGGTCCCAGCCCCCTGCACCAATCCACCAGTGGGGCATCTAGCAGTGAGCTAGCTAGGGAATCCCTGCCCCAGCCAGGGGCTCACTGCTAGCTGCCCCACCGGCAGATCAGGGCAGGGGGCTGGGAGCCGCCCCTCCCCTGCAGCTCTTTCCACTCCACGCACCTCAATCATGCGATCAGGGCATGGCGCTGGGACCAACCTCTGACCGGGACAATTCCCAGCCAGCCCTGGGCTACATAGGTAAGTCTGCACATACAGTCCAGAGCTGGCTAGGGACTGCCTAAAATGGGACAGTCCCCAGCCACACACATGCAGACTTCCCTGCACAGCCCACAGCTGGCCAGGAACTGTCCTGGTCAGGGGCAGGTCCCAGCCAGCTCCAGGCTGGGGGAAACACTCCCCATTCAGGGAGCTCCCAGCCCTGCTCCACAACTGCTGAGCAGAGGCTGGGAATAAGAGGACATTGTCCCCACCTGGGCTCCAGTGATGGAGCCTGCCCCAGCAGCAGGCATTTCCTGGAGGCAAGTAGTAATTTCCCTCCCCCTGCTTCCTGGAAGCAAATTTGCTCCCAGTCAGCTGTCTACACATGCTGTACTGCTCAGTAATTACTCCTGAGTAAATCTACTTGTATTTAAAGGTAGCAAACTTACTCAAGATTAAATTATTGTGCAGTAAGCACCTGCACGTGTTGACAATGGCGCTCACCATGCAGTAATTTATTCTAATCTCGAGTAAAGCACCTAGAGTAGACACATCCAACAAGTCAAAGAGACTTAGAGCTCACATACTTTGCAGAACAAACTTACAGTTCATAGAACTTTCAGCTGTAAGTTACTACGCACTTCTAGACAAGATGCTCATTTCAGATTGCATCCAAAAGCCTTACAGTCCCCTGCAGAGAGCTCTATTTCAATCCTTCCTTGCTAACAAATTCCCTAATCATGCATTATTTAACTCAGATTGCATTTGTCAGAGATTAACACAAGGATTTATGTTCTGTTGATTTTAGTTTTATGCAGGTATTTCTGAAAATGCAACAAGATGAAGTTTATTTCATGATTATGTTGCTCTAAACAAAACAGCTGTCTACATTGCCTTGTACTGGACCAAGATGCATTGGCCCTAAATCCCACACTTCACAAGCACTATTGCAGAACTGAAGGAAGCTTGACCAGTAGAGCATGAAAGGCCCAGGTCCTCTGAAATTCCTCCATGCTCTCAGCAACAGCCAGCATAGGAGAAAATTCAGGATCTGCCAGCTTTCCCAATCTCCCCATTTATTTACCAAAAATCAAACTTGTACCTATCATGCCATTGACAGCAGCAGATATCAAAAACATTATCCAAACTTGAGTCCTCTTTGGGCTGTATCCTCTCCAACCACAGTACTCCCAACCTTGCTGCCCCTCCTTTTACCCACTTTCACTGTCATCCCTATCACTCCTTCCTTCCTTATGCCAACGTTACTGATCTCTTTTACAATCTTCCTCTCTGAACCACCCACCTATACAAAAAAAGAAAAAATATCAAGCAAGGAACATGTGCAGTACCATTAGCTTAACTCATGTTTTTGCTTTTAACTTTACCTCCTCCTCCATCTTAGACTGTCTGTGCTTAAAACTAAACTCTTTAAGCATCTATGATGCTCTCTTTGTCCATCTAGCACCAAATACACTTGTGCACTTAATAAATGAAGTATCTGAATGGAAAGATTCATCCCCTACACATCAAATTTAGGGAGAAAGACAAATATTGTTACATTTTCTAAATTTCAACAATTCTGTCTGGAAAAAATAAAGTTTGCAGCAAAAACATTTATTTCCTGTGCCAGTAAGATTATCTAATTGCATTCAAAATTATGAAAGCTACTTCTTTTGCTGTCAAACTTAAAGACCCCAATTAAAGTAAAATGTATTTTGCTCTCCTAAGTAAAATCCTTTTCTGGATTACTCTGCAGGATCATGACAACTTCTGGCATTAACTGTTATATGTCAAATCGAATGAGTATGAAAATATAATTCTGCATTAAGGCAAGTAGGGCAATCTTTACATTTGGAGACTGAGTAATTTTAAAGTAGCATTACATTATTTAACTACTTGAAAATATAGCAGATGTCCTGGTTAAGTGATTTGATTTTATCTATTAACATAAGAAATGTAAAATACTACTTTTTCCAAAGTTTTAAAGCTTGAGAGGCAGGGCTACGCGAATGGAAACTACTGGATTTCAACACTTGAAAAACTAAGCTACCCAAGTAGATTCTTATTATTAGGGACAAACTTCTGAAAATCCTGGCCCAGCAAGGTAATTCATTTTGATTAGTACTTAAAGAATCTCACTATGAAAAAGCTCAAGTCATTTTCCTATGAAAAGGTGACTGACAGAACCTCTCTCATTTAATTGAACACATTAAAACTTAAGCAGTGAAGCAGTGATTCACACTAGTCACTTGCATCTAAAGGTTAACTGATGTTTTCTATTAGAAAACTAAAAAGTTCACACTTGTATTCTAATCTAAACTACTTCAGTTTGACTGTAAGCACACATGTGCCCTGCCCCACAAAGGAAAACTTTCAGGGAAATAAGTCTGTAATGATGACTGGTTAAAAAAATTAAATAAAATCAATGAATAAATGAATGAATAAAATAAATAATCTAAGAGGTTTCTTTCTGGAAGATTTGTTTTGCATCAGCTACATAGAACTATAAGCTCACTTCAGTCTTCAGAAATTTTGGAAACAAACTATGCTTTAAGTAACCTTTCAAGGCAGTCCTTTAAAACTAGCTGTACTGCTAGTCTTTAAATTTATTCAGCTATGTATTTTTTCCAAATATTGTGTTATATAAAATAGAAAACCACCTACAGTTAAGATCACTTGACACTTTCAAGTATAAACACCCTGTTTTCTGTTTTATTTTTGCCAGATTTTAATTGAGAGCTAAATTTTTCCATCCTGAGGCATCTGCTTCAGGAGGAATTCTCTGGAAAGTTTTAGCTTAAGCAATTCAGTCATTTCCAAAATCAGGTTTTAAGAAAAATGTTTTTTCCCCTGTGTTTAAAAGCATTTACCACTATTTGGTTTAAACCTCTAGATCCACTACAGCAGGGGTGTCAAACTTCTGGTTCACTGAGCCATATGATCTGGTCTATGGGTCTCAAATCAGATCCCATGTGCTGCATGAGGCATGTGCTTGGCCCCAGCACCACACATGCTCCACGCAGCACAGGAGGTTGGGTTTGGGGCCCTTACTGAATGTGACATCCATGCCGGATAGGCTGAGCACACTGGCTCCAGGGCTGGGCTGGTTGGGTCACACTGAAGCCAGCACACAAGGCTGATCTGGCATGGTGCCGCACACAGCAAACACCCTGTGCTAGCCCATAGAAGCACAGATGCAAAGTTGTTAAACGGCAGTACCCTAGTATAAGTTATTTTTTGTAATCTTAAAAAAAAAAACAACTATCTAGTGAACCAAATTATTACCCTGTGAAAAATCTCATTTCACAGGTGTTCAACAATTGATTCTAGCAGCTAAATTCTTTGAAGCTGGACCATGAAGCACAGAAAATCTCCTTGCAGTTCCTATGAAAGAAACAGATGGTACATACACTACCTTACCAGAGACTGAGTATGCACTAACAGAGCTTATAAGGGCTGAGCTGGATTTTTCATGTAATTGCCGTTTCCAGTCCCTCTGGGCTGTTGCGGCACCAAATGCACAAAATCATCTTTCCTGTGGTTTCAATATATCTATTACTGTCTAGACAGTATGGAGGAGAAAGACAGCACTAGAGAAAGGGAGATTTATAGGGTTGAAGATGGGATAGAAGCAGGAACAAAGGCCTGTAGAAGACAACAAAAGAACAGGGGAAGAAGCAAAGTGGAATATACAGAAGGATCTAACTATTAGAGAACATGTCCCTACAGACCCTAGAATTAATCCCAGTGTTCCTGGTCCCAACATTTCTTTGCAGTCTAACAAAATCTGTGAACCACCTGATGAAAAAGCCAAACATCTCCACCTGCTTCTAGTGGCACATCCACATAGAAGATAACAGCCTCTTACTGCTAACAGTTACTTTAATTCCAAAATGGAATTTCTAGAATAGGGTTCTGTTTATTTGTGCTTTCAACGATAATATTTCTAATAAAACTCTGTAACTAAGCTTACAAGTTCTGAAGACCTGCAAAAGTCAGGAAATACAAAATAAAAGTTGCCCGAACAACCTTAACGTGGCTCTCTCCAGCACACGCATTATGGCACATTCTTTATTCCACAACAATGTATTCCCCGCAAGCCCATACCACATTCCATATACAGAACTTTGTCATATACTAATAACTGTTGTACAAAATGATAAATTATTTTCCTCTTCAGAAAGTCCCGAAGGGGGCAAATGTTGACATTTCAAAAGTTATAACAAAAAACAAGTAAATAAAATTATTTTCCTGGGTTGCTGTATTGTTTTCAGCAAAAGTTTCCTCTCTAAAAATACCTATGTGAATATTTAAGACATATTTCCAAAATAGACATATTGTCTCGCCAACCAAGTTAAAAATACAATTTTTAGTAAGTACACTAGCAAAAAATATTATTTTCTGAATGTAAGCTATTAATTTTACTATTTTCACTATTAAGCCTACTTACCAAGTCACAGAACTCAAACACCAAGAGATAAGGGACAGCTTCTACACACTGCCCAATGCACTGGACAACATTTGGATGGTGAAGAATACTATAATGAAAAAAACACCAAGTATTATTTTAAGTCAGGACAACTGCTACATACATCATCAACAGATAAGAACAGGGGTGGCCAACCTGTAACATGCCACAAGTGGCACAGGCAGCCTCTGTATGGCAAGTGGCTGATTGGAGAGGGGACATGCATCATAACAGCAGACAAGGCAGAGAGCACAAAGCAGAGCATCAGATCAAGCAAGAAGAATACAGCAGGAAACAGAAAACAGAGCAGCAGATTGCACAAGGGAAGGGAATTTGGAGTGGTACTGGGAAAGGGCATGGAGCTAATTTGCAATATCCTGAAAAGGTCTGCATATTAAAACACCATATATGAAATAGTGCCTATAAATAATTTTATCACAACTCATGGCACTGTGTTTCTCTAAGCCCAAGCTCCTGGAAGCCAGTAACTACATGAAAATCTCAGCATTCAATTTAGAAAGGTAAATTCCTAGCCCTCCTAACTGGGGGAAAATTTGATAAAGCAAGCCAAGTGTATTCAACAACAGCATTCAATATTCGAACACTTATATCACTCTTGTATACTGCTTTGAGAGTTTGGATGTCAACAGTGGACATTCTGAACATCTACAGCAGTATATGTTGTAAGATATGTTTCCTGCTTTCTCAGGACACAAAAATCAGCACTGTCAATTATTTCTGTATTCCTGCCAGAACTGCAAATACATTTTTGAGGCACCTTAAAGTTAAAAAAAACAAAAACAAACCAAAAACCAAAAAACAACCAAATGCCTTGGAAGGAGGGAGACTTGGGAGGACTGATTTAATTTTTGATCATGTAGGACTAGATTTAAAATATATATTATTTTTATTTCTCAAAGTTCCAGGAATTAATTTAAATTATCATCCTGATAAAGAGGTAAATATTATGAAAGAGAAACAGTACAGTTTTCCACATTTATATACAGTCTTAGTAGCATACACTATAATTGCAAATTACTCAGTTATGGGATGATACTTACTAATAAGCCTCTCCATTTCTTAAAAACTGTTCTTGCTCCTTGGAACCCGCACTTGCCTTTAATTCCTTCACTATTACTCTTGCTACACTAGTTCCTGTGTAGATCTCCCCAAGCAGAACCTGGAAAAAAAGAAAGAAAGAAAAATGTTCTATAATAAAGAGTGAATCACAGATAAAAATAAAGCATCTCAATTACAACAAAGAAAAACAGGAACATAAGCATGTGACAAAGTGTTTTATGGATTAGTACTTTTTGGCAAATAAATCAACGCTTTAATAATTATTCTTCCACTGCTAAGAAATTGAGTATTCTGACTAGCAACATTAGTCTTCCATTATTTAAAAATACATAAACTCTATAAGATATTTGAGTTCCGATACTTATTTTTTTTTCAGAAGAAGCTAAAATTGAACTATTTATAAGCTCTACTAAACTGAAATTAGTGACTATTTAAGTGATGTTCTGTTAAACAGCACTGTAATTACATTAAAATAGTAATCAGATCTAACAAAGTGCAAGCCACAGCAATATAAATTTAATCTCAGTTGAAAATGTCCTTGTTGTGTTACTACTTTAAAACAGCATGATTTTACAGAACATGCAGGTCTTTACTTAAATCAGAAATTAAATCCAAATTGCAGAACTACAATATTAAAGGAGATCTCTTCACCTTTCCAAACCAGCCATTTCCAATTTCTTGGATATAGTTTAGACTCTGTCGTGCAACTTGAGACTTGGATCCCTCTGTTATACACACACACACAAAAAAAAGAAACACAACACACATCAAGACACTGAAATAGCTAAAATTAGCTATCACAATTGAAAAAAATTCAAGATCCTACAATTATTTTTAATCCTAACAATACCATCGATAATTACAGTATTTTACAGCAATGCAAAGCACACATATACTGGCAAACATACAATGGAAGTATTAAGTTCAACAAAGAAAACCTTGTAACAAAACAAAAAAGGAAGTCCAGGGGGACACTACTTTAGTTTAGACTTCTAAATAGACTGGATTAGACACAGATCTTAAATCTGAAACACCTGTACATCGTAATAATAAATGTTATGAATGACATGTAAACCTTTTTTTTTTTTTTAAAACATATTCAAATACAGTGCACATGAAAAGGTAACAACTCGTTGAATTTGCCTTTTCCTGCTTCCAGCACATACATTTATATTACAAAGTATAGTAAAATATATTTAAACATCTAGGTGCACACCCTATCACAGTAGATTCACGACTTCCACAACCCCTGACTTTGACGGAGGACTTGGTGTCTGCAGTACAGAACGGTGGTCTATTTAGTTTTAAAAGGTATGCTCACTAAGAATGGGGAAGGACACCTCAGGAGAAAATAACTGCAAAAAATCTATATTTCTAAAGATGTTTTCAATTTTTAAGGTTGAAAAAACACTTTTCATACCTGGAAATTTAACAGCTACTGCTAGTCTCCTAATACTGGAGATATCACCAATGCATCTACTACTAAGATTTCCCAGCTGCAGAAGAATATTGAATTAAATAGTCTTGTCAGTAAGGGTGCGCCAATAAAGATTTTCTTGACTGACACCAACAGCCGATTACTAAGCAGCCATATCAGCCAATACACCAATATGATAATCAATTTACAGGAATGCAGTTGGGCAGCGTGGAGAGCAGCGCCCCGCAGGTAAGTCTGTGGAGGGATAGGAGCAGATCAAGACCCCCCACAGTGAGGAAGGGAGTGGGGCAGGAGCCGAGGCTGGGGGTGCTGCCCAGATAGGGCAGTGAATGGGACATGGGGCTGGGGTGGGGAGTGGGACAAGAAGAAGAAATAACAGGTGGAATACAGCTAAAAATAGGTCTCATTAAATGCTGTACAACAGATATTATTCATTGAAAATCAGTAAGTTGCACTAAATATGCTTAGTATTTTCTCTGTTTCTTGTTCACTCGCTGTAGTAATATTTTTAAAGCTATATTCTGGAAGTTATTAAATATAGCATACAGACAGCTACTTATCCTTTTAAGTTTTAACTTCTTAAAGTTGTGTGCATTTGTGAGGATGGCAGCATAAGAATTTCATGTTTCTTACTAGGCTTAACCTAGTCAGATCAGTGGTGAGTGGCTATCTTTTTCAAGCACTGGACCCCTTAACCCAGCTGCAGAAGTTTGCTTGTTGTACAGATGTGAAGGAAATTGACTGTCAGACTTCAGTACATCCCAGGAATTGCATCACCAGATCCTGACAAATTGAGATTGGGGAACCATTGATCCATTGCATAGATGGTTATCCCAGCCTTCCTTCAACAGGCAGATTCCAGACATGATACATTAGGACAGCTCCCATGGAACTGTTTTCATTCATCACGTCTCAGCTAAGAGATTCTCTAATCTGAGTCGCAGTAAAATGAAAAAATTATATCATGCAAAAAGGCCTGCAATACATGGAGATAATACATGAAAACAAAAGGCCTTAATGACATGCCACAACTTTTTTTTTTTTCTTATGAAGAACTTATTGTGCTCATGCAAAATAACCTGATGTTCCTAGACAGTTTCTGAATCATTTTTACTCCACACAAAATGTACAAGTGTCTACTCTGTTGTTGAACTGATGACCTGCAAAAGTTGTATAAAAGGCCTTTTTGATTGATTCATGTAAAAATATCTGAAATCACTAATATCTACAATTTGCATTTAACTCTAAGGTGGTCAACCATTTAAAAAGCACATGCTAGCCAACATGTTAAGTGCTTGGCAAAAGAAAGCTGTTGTGATGTGATTAAATACTCTATAACCAGAGTATTTTAATAGAGTAACTGGTAACCTGAGTAAGACCATATTAATAAATAGCATAGGTATAAAATTGCACAGCAAACTGCATGTACAAATACAGGCACATTAAAGTATAAGTGAAGTATAAGGGGCCATTTACTCAATGGTTTTCTTTTAAAAAAAATTCTAATTACCAAGTTCTTTGGTTCTCCTATATAAACACTTGCATTTGACCAAATGTATAAGAGATTATTCTGTGTTCAGAGTTATATGCATCTGAAATCAATAATTCCATATTATAGACTAAATATGCAATTTATATAACATTTGAGATGTTTTAATTAAATTAAGGTACTTACTTTCTTTTATAGTTTCTGCTTTCCAACACATACTTTAAAAAATAAATCTCATCCCATTGGGGCAGGGGAAAAATCAGGCTGATACCATCTCATATCAGTATCACATGTTTGTAGCAAGGGAAATTTACAACGAGGATAACAATGTTGTAAAAAACATGGGTTCAGCTCAAATTTCAGGCCCTAAAAAAATTCCCTAAGCATGAGGCACATTCTTCCTTCCATATAAAAATAACAGCCAAAGTCCTATTCATTTCATTGGAAGAAGATATAGCTCCATGGGACAGAACAATTAAAACAAATGCTGTATCAGTCCAAATTAAATCTAGCAGCATGCATTTACTTTTCCACTCAAACTAGTAAAATATTTGCTATAGAGCATAATTTTCTGAATTATATGATTATGAAAGCACCTTTTTGAAACCCAGTGTTTCAGAACATTTGGGGAAAAGGAAGTGAGAATACATTTAATCTACTATCAAAAATAAGTTTTCTAATTTCATAAAGCTGTGCTGCAATAAAGGCCCTCATTTACAAAGAAATATTTGCATGCAGTTTAGATAAACAGAGGAGCAATATCCAAAGTATTCAGTTATATCTCGATTAAACTGTAATTTCATATACTAGAAAGCAACCTTAATAGCTTTGATCATCTTTGTTCTCATATTCAAAGTAGTCTCCCATTACCTGGAAGAGGCTGAAACTGGGACGGAGCTGGTAAAACAATATTCGGAACTGAAAGAGTGAAAACCTCTGCAGGAGATTGAACAGATGGGGTATCTTCTGCTGGGGGCGTAAAATCAATTTCATCATCAAAATTATCTTCAAATTCCTGCAAGGGCAAAGATACTTATATAAAACAAAATGCAAGGAATCTTACTTTCTAAACAAGAAGGCCAAAGTATTACTTCTACACCTTTCAGAGCTGAACACAAACTTGACTACCTTAATCCCAGGTGTCAAACACCTCATACTGTCTCTACTGTGGTATAATATAATTTGAGAAGTCTTGGTTTGTTTGGTTTTTTTAAGTTAAATTAATCTAATGTCTCTAAGAAAAAGTGTAAGATAAGGTATCATGTTAATATTAAAACGCACTTCATTTAAAAGAGACAGGCTTTCCCAAAAGGACCAGTATTTCCAAAAACAAACAGTAGCAATAACTCTACTTTCCCATTCTTTACTTTTAATATAAGCTGTGTTACAAGGTTGAAGTATTTCTTGTTTGATGAGCAAAAATTACCTATCATTCAATAAGATACTGCCCTTGTAATAACGATTGGGCTAAATTCTCAGAGTAGTTGAGTTTTGTTTGCAATGATAAAGTTAAGCTTTCAGAAGTTAAAGTGAGCTGTATTTGAATACTTACCAGAATTTCTCCACAAGATAAGAGTTGTGCTATGGTTGACCTATGTAACCTTCGAACTGCTTACTGATTTAACCTACCTTAAATCCTGTTATTACTTAAAATACCAATTAAAGAAACCCGAAATGAGCAATATGGAAAACCCTGATTTTATCGACATTTTTGAAAAGTTAAATAAAAAGTAAGATTACTAGCAAAGTTACTTTATTAAGTTAAAATACCTTGCTAAAATGTACACACTGGACTAAGCTGACCCCAGCTGACTTTCCTGCCTTTTGGACAGGGGACTTCACCCAGTGATCTCGCAAGGTCCCTTCCAGCCCTAATGTCTATGAAATCTATGTTCTGTACTTATTCTCAGTCAATGGTGCTCCCTAGCAGGTCAATGTAAAAGTTGTTTGTTTCAGGAAAGAAAATATAGTGATAAGAAAACTTTCTTAAAACACTACCACCATGGAAAGATTCTCTGAATCATTTATGTGAGTTGCATTATGATGTAATCCACAAGATTATCTCTGAACCATTTCAAAATTCAGTGCTTACCTTGAAGTCTATCTCTGGATCTTTACAACAGGATACACAGTTCACAAGCAGTATTACCAGTACTACTAAAGTACATGCGGACAAAATCACAAAAGAGGAGGAAACTTCAGTTGCAACTGCTTCCCCTAGAAATTAATACAGGGGGTGTTAATCTTTTGAGCATTGTAAAGGTTTTCAAAAATACACAGTGCCAACAACTATTTACTTTGTAAGACTGAGTTTGATCACTTTCACTGATGATTCCTAGTGATGGCCAAATTATTAAGCTTCAGTTGGGGAAACAGAGGAGATGCTGGCAATTACTTTAAGACGATGCTCACACATAGGAAGGGGCCAATATGATTAATTTCTATCAATGCTGGCAAATACGTAACAGAAAAGTAGTGCACAGTCAGAACTGAAAACCTGTCCTAACAGTATCACAACAAAATTCTCATCTGCAATCCTTCCTATTTTCAGAGATTTAAAACAACTTTGACAATTACATAAATAGATTCGCAATTCCTCTCCAGCAGAAATATTAATAAAAATATCTAAAAATACTGCCTGGAGTGGAGTCAGATTATCATTACTTGCAGAACCACAGATGTGCATGGTATTTTACCAAATAAAATAATTAATTCCTTGCCAGAAGAGCTCAGTTAAGATGAGAACAAGTTAAGATGCCAACACAATAACCAGGAGTGGGAAGGGAAGCAGACATGTTTGTGTGGTTAGTTGGGAGACCAAGGCATACATCTTAAAAATGAGAGTTTCTATTTTTTTTAATTAAATATGAACATAGATATTACATATATACTCAAACTAGTTCACGAGACTCATTAAGGAGTAACCTTGTGAATGTACCACCAAGTCCACAGCCATGTGGGAAGCAAAGGATAGCAGTAATGCTGAAAATGATTAAGTAAAAGAAGCAGGAAAAACTAAATGCAGGAGTCAGCGGCCTATAGCCTGCAGGCTGGATTTGGCCCACGGCAGCGTGGAGGATTGGCCTGGCACGTCACCCCTCTCCACCCTGTGCCATACCACTGATTTGCTCTGAAGGCCTGCTGTTTTCTCCTCCAGTGGCAGGTGCTGTTTACTGTCATTTCTGTTACTGCTTAATGCCAAATTCACTCCTTTCCACTGCTCTTAGGGCAGAGATTAGCAGTGCACAATGGAGCAGTGGTCTGCTACTCTAAAAGGTTGCTGATCCCAACTTAAGATGCTTACTTTGCAACTCATGTAAGGTAGAAACACTCAAGTTAGTTAGTTAGTTTTAAACCAGTTAAGGGTATGGCTACTAGGGTTTGTGAAATAGGCAGTATTTGATTCGGATTAGGCCTGAATCGGGGACACCGATTTGATTCGTTGATTCAGATCACTGTCCCAATTCAATTTGGCCACATCCGAATCTGAAGATTTGATGCCAATTCGAAGAATCAGCGATTTGTTCAAAGACACAGCTTTAAAAGTTTTTTCTACATACCTCAAAGTACCAGGCACAGCTCGTGAACACTGCAATGGTGGGACAGAGGGAGCATCCCACAGGAGCGTGAAGGGCCCCCCCCTCCGCCCCCCGTCATGTGCTCAGCGGCCAACCCGGGAGTGGACCAGACGTACTTCTGGAAGTCGACCGGAAGTACTTCCAGTCCACTTCCAGGTCCATCACTAAGCGCATGGGGACCTCCCCTGCCCCCTACCCCTCCAGCTCGGCAATCAGCCGCGGGAGGACCCTGGGTGCCCCCCCAGACCCAGGAGGCACCAGTTACCAAGCTGGAGGGTGCCCTGCATGTTCCCTGGCAGACCCGAAGTGCTTCTGGTCCACTTCTAGAAGTGTACTAAGGACCCCCACCCTGGGACGCTGCACCCGCCCCACCATCTCAACGCTCAGGAGCCACCTGGTACCTTGAGGCATGTAGAAAAAATATTTAAAGCTGTGTCTATGTCTGAATCATCGAATGTTTCTGAATCAATTTGGAGGGTTCCGATTCGATTCAGAGATTAAAGGGTCTCCCAATTCAATTTGGATGCCGAATTGAACCAGCGACCACAGCTTTGCACAGCCCTAATGGCTACACAAAAAAAGTCAGTGAAAGGTAAGGTAGGGCATGAACTTGCATGCTAGCTGCTCCATGGTAATAGCCTATGTGTATGCTCTTATGCTGCAGTAACTTGCTCCTCAAGCTCTCTCAAGTACCAGGGGCTCAGAGTGCACACGCGAATGGATAATTACTCTAGATCAACCAAGACTCTAAACCAGGGGGTGGGCAATCATCTTGGCTGTAGGGCCACTTAATGAGTTTTGGTGAGCTTTTGAGGGCCGCATGTGTAGCCCCGCCCCATGACAGTTGCCCCACCCCCTGGTTGCCATCTTGGGACCAGAAGTCCCACCCCCTAACCCCTGACCTTTGCCACCAGAAGTCCCTCCCCTTGCCCCCCAGAATACTCCATCTTAGAACCAGAAAAAAAAAAACATACACTAAAAGTCAAATGCCTCCTATAACATATTTAAATTTTATTACAAAAAATATTGTCGTCACGATTTCTGTTTGCATAGTGTATTGCATATTAACTCAAAAATAAATTCTTAGTCTTGTATATTATGTAAGGGTTATGCGTTTGCAGGGGGGGTGTCTGTGTGGTGGGGTATGGGGGTTTGCATGTGTATGGTGGGGGGGTTGTGAGGGGAATATAGGGTATATTGGGGGGTTGTGCATATGTGGAGGGTTGTGGGGGCAGGGTGTGGGTGTGTGGTATTTGTGGGGTGTGAGGGGACCCCTCCCCACACTCCTGGCATGGCGCAGCAGCAGCTGGGGAAGCTTAGGGTGCTCATGCCCATCAGGGTACGGTTCTGGCCGGTGCTGCACATTGTGGCAAGGGGCACAGCCCCTGCCAGGCCGTCTCTATCAGTGGCACTCCCCACCGTACATGCACAGCACCCGCACAGCACGGGAGGGAAGCCCCACACACAGGAGCTGGCTGCCTTCACCGCTCCCTGCCATGCAGGTCCAGGGGCAGGAAAGGCAGCTATCTCCAGTGTGTGGGGCTTCCTTCCTGTGCCATGCGAGTATGGGGGCTGCATGCACGTGGCAGGGAGCACCAGCGATAGAGACTGCCCAGCGGCGGGGGCTGTGCGCCTCACCACAATGTGCAGCACTGGCTGGAGTGGTGCCCCACCAGGCACTAGCACCTGTGCCAGGCACAAGCGCTCTGAGCACCCCCACCTGCTGTTGCTGCACTGCCACCACCTGCTGAGGCTGCACACTATGGGAGGAGTGAGGGAGGGTCCCCACACCCCTTCACCCTCTCTCACACCCACACACTGCCCACCCAAGCTCTACGCTGCCATCACCTCCCTAGGCATGGGCTCCACAATGCTGCCAGCCCCAGCCCCACACGCCAGCCCAGCTGCAGCTTCGCCCCCATCCCCCAGCATTTCCCTACCTGCTCCCCAGAGTGAGCAGGACACTGGGGAAGATAAGCAAGCCCCTGGCGGCAGCAGCAGCCCTGCCTGAATGCTGCCTGCTGGCCAAGCTGGACCCTTCCGCCCACAAAGGTGGGAGCAAGGTGCAATACAGTATGTTTGGGGCATATGTATACATGGGCGCCTCGCTCCCACCCTCATGGGTGGAAGGGCTGGGTGGGCTACAATTCATTGGTGGGCACCAAGGCACTGGATGAAAATGCCTGGTGGGCTAGAACCAGCCTGCAGGCTATATTTTGCCCACCCCTACTTTAAACTGACACCATAACTTGCCTTGTGGTAGCTTGTTTGTGTAACCATACCTTAACATGGGAACCATGCTCGGGAACCAGCAGTGGGAAGGAGAGGAGCCAGGCACACGTGTGTCCCGCACGCACGTGTGCCCCTTTTACCAACTGACTGACCGGAGGTGGCAGCAGCAGCAGCAGCGGAATCGGCAGTGGGGGCAGCAGCAGCTGATCCCCCGAAGGTAAGTGGGGCGGAGGGACCTGGCACAGCTGAGCCGGATCCGGAGGGGAAGCCCCCCGGGTCCCATATAGCTGAGCCGGTAGGGAGCCGCGCTCCCGAGCCGCGCGGCGCGAACAGAGCGCGCAAACAGGCGCGCTCTGTAAGAGCACGCCAGCGTTTGCGCAGGCGTTCGAGCTGGCGGGCGGGCCGGGAGGGCCAGGAGTGGGACTCCTGTAGAGGTAGGGCGTAGACACCGCACAGGTCTACAAACAGCAGCTTGTAGAATGGTGTCGACGAGGAGTGCTGCTAGGGCCTCTGCCCAGGGGGACAAGGCTACCCGGGGCAGGTCTGAGGCCTCCACCCAGACCAAGCCCATGGGGGAGCTGATGTCCCCCTACCTCCTGGCCTGTGGGGGATCCCCAGCAGGGCCGGGGTGGGCAGAGATTGGGGGCCCCCACACCTGTCCAGCAGGTGCCCGTCTTAGGGCTCTGGAGGCACAGGTTAGGGAGCTCCGGAAGGAGGTTAGCAGGCTGAGGGGGATCAGGGAGGCGGAGGATGAAATTGACAGTTATTTTCTTTCCCTGCAGGCCCAGGCACCCAAGGAAGAAGCAGCCCGGAGAGTGCCCTCCGCAGCAGAGTGGCAGACGGTCACAGCCAGGACCGGAGCAGCTCGCAGCGAACCGGTACCAGCTTCTCCAGTCTGACTGGTGAACAGGTACGAGGCCCTGGCGACCCTGCAGGAGATGGAAGGGGAGGAGGAAACCCTTGGGCAAGAAGAAACACCACATTCTTCATACTCCGAACAGATCAAGAGATCCACGAGGACCCAGAGGAGGAGGCGACGAGTGCTCATCATAGGTGACTCCATCCTGAGAGGTACGGAAGGACCCATCTGTCACCAGGACCCCTAGGCACGAGAGGTATGCTGCCTCCCTGGAGCAAAGATTCGGGATGTGACGGAGGTAATCCAGGCCAGGATCAAGCCCACCGATTACTACCCCATGGTCCTAGTCCATGTGGGTACTAATGATGCGGCCAGGAGAACCCCCGATCACCTGATGGCGGACTACAGTGCTCTGGGTGGCGTGCTGAAGGAGTTCGGTGCACATGTGGTATTCTCTTCCATCCTACCAGTGACCGGACGAGGAAGACGGCAGGAGAACTGCATCCGAGAGACCAACTGGCGGCTTCGGCAGTGGTGTCTCGAGGCAGGCTTCGGCTTCCTGGACAATGACCTGCACATCACGACGAGGGACATGCTCAGCTGGGATGGGCTTCACCTGTCCCCCAAAGGTAAGCGTGTGTTTTCTACTAGGTTGGCGGATCTCCTCTGGCAGGCTTTAAACTAGGCTCGTCGGGGGGAGGGGAGTACGAGGGCAGGGGAAGCTGTGCACCACCAAACCATGTGGCACCCACAAGGACAGCCCAGCCTGAAGAAGGAGAATATTGGAAACCTGAAAGCCATGGGGAGACCAGCACTACAGAACAGGTAAGAAACAAGAAGGTAAGAAACAATGGGCCCCTTGGGACTCGGAGCGGGGGGGGCAGCAAAGGCACCAGTCACAGGGCTCAAGTGCCTATATACTAATGCTAGGAGCATGGGGAACAAGCAGGATGAATTAGCGCTCCTGCTTGCACTAAACACCTATGACTTAGTGGGACTAACTGAGACCTGGTGGGATTCATCCCATGACTGGGCGGTACATATTGAGGGCTATAGATTGTACAGAAAGGACAGGTCAGGGAAGAAAGGGGGGGGGGTTGCACTCTATGTCAGTGAGCAATATATATCAACCCTCATCAAGACAGAATCCGAGGTTGAGGAAGTAGAAGGATTGTGGGTTAGGCTACATGGGGGCCAGGGAGAAAGGGATTTGGTGGTAGGGGTCTGCTACAGACCCCCACACCAAGGGGAAGAAATAGATGCGGGGCTCCTGAGGCAACTCTCGGAGACCATAAAAGCTAAAGAGGCGGTACTCATGGGGGACCTAAACTACCCGGACATCTGCTGGGAGACGCAGACAGCAAGGTCCCATCGCTCACGCAGGTTTCTAACCTGTGTACAGGACCTCCACCTGACACAGGAGGTGCATGGTCCCATGCACTAGGGGGATGGGAGCACAAGAAGGGTGGCTGTGCCTTAAGGAAATGATCCTTCGGGCACAAAGCAAGACGATTCCCGAGCGAGGCAAAAAAGGGAAAGGGGCCAGGAGGCTTCCATGGCTGACCAGAGAAATCCAGGGCAGCCTAAGGGCCAAAAGGGGAGCACATAAAAAGTGGAAAAAGGGTGAGATCACTAAAGATGAACATACCTCCTCTGCTCGTGCTTGTAGGAAGGCAGTTAGGCGGGCCAAAGCTACCATGGAGCTGAGGATGGCAACCCAAGTAAAAGACAACAAGAAATTGTTTTTTAGATATATTGGGAGTAAAAGGAAGGCCCAGGGAGGAATAGGACCCCTGCTAAATGGGCAGAAACAATTGGTGACAGACGGGGGGACAAGGCTGAACTCCTCAACGAGTTCTTTGCCTCAGTGTTCCTAAGTGAGGGGCACGACAAGTCTCTCGCTGGGGTTGTAGAGAGGCAGCAGCAAGGCGCCAGACTTTCATACGTAGATCCTGAGGTGGTGCAGAGTCACTTGGAAGAACTGGATGCCTTTAAGTCAGCAGGCCCGGATGAGCTCCATCGGAGGGTGCTGAAGGCATTGGCCAACATCATTGCAGAGCCACTGGCGGGAATATTTGAACGCTCGTGGCGCACGGGCCAAGTCCCAGAGGACTGGAAAAGGGATAACGTGGTCAAGAAGGGGAGGAAGGAGGACCCGGGCAACTATAGGCCAGTCAGTTTCACCTCCATCCTTGGTAAAGTCTTTGAAAAAATTATCAAGGCTCACATTTGTGAGAGCCCGGCAGGGCAAATTATGCTGAGGGGAAACCAGCACAGGTTTGTGGCAGGCAGATCGTGCCTGACCAATCTAGTCTCCTTCTATGACCAGGTTACGAAACGCCTGGACACAGGAGGAGGGGTGGATGTCGTATACTTAGACTTCAGGAAGGCCTTCGATACGGTATCCCACCCCATACTGGTGAACAAGTTAAGAGGCTGTGATGTGGATGACTACACAGTCCGGTGGGTGGCGAATTGGCTAGAGGGTCGCACCCAAAGAGTTGTGGTGGATGGGTCGGTCTCGACCTGGAAGGGTGTGGGCAGTGGGGTCCCGCAGGGCTCGGTCCTTGGACCGATACTCTTTAATGTCTTCATCAGTGACTTGGACAAGGGAGTCAAATGTACTCTGTCCAAGTTTGCAGATGACACAAAGCTATGGGGAGAAGTGGACACGCCGGAGGGCAGGGAACAGCTGCAGGCAGAACTGGATAGGTTGGACAAGTGGGCAGAAAACAACAGGATGCAGTTCAACAAGGAGAAATGCAAAGTGCTGCACCTATGGAGGAAAAATGTCCAGCACACCTACAGCCTAGGGAATGACCTGCTGGGTGGCACAGAGGTAGAAAGGGATCTTGGAGTCCTAGTGGACTCCAAGATGAACATGAGCCGGCAGTGTGACGAAGCCATCAGAAAAGCCAATGGCACTTTATCGTGCATCAGCAGATGCATGACGAATAGGTCCAGGGAGGTGATATTTCCCCTCTATAGGGCGCTGGTCAGACCGCAGTTGGAGTACTGCGTGCAATTCTGGGCGCCACACTTCAAGAAGGATGCGGATAACCTGGAGAGGGTCCAGAGAAGGGCAACTCGTATTGTCAAGGGCCTGCAGACCAAGCCCTATGAGGAGAGACTAGAGAAACTGGACCTTTTCAGCCTCCGCAAGAGAAGGTTGAGAGGCGACCTTGTGGCTCTCATCACGGGGGCACAGAAGGGAATTGGTGAGTATTTATTCACCAAGGCACCCCCAGGGGTTACAAGAAACAATGGCCACAAGCTAGCAGAGAGCAGATTTAGATTGGACATTAGGAAGAACTTCTTCACAGTTCGAGTGGCCAAGGTCTGGAACGGGCTCCCAAGGGAGGTGGTGCTCTCCCCTACCCTGGGGGTCTTCAAGAGGAGGTTGGATGAGTATCTAGCTGGGGTCATCTAGACCCAGCACTCTTTCCTGCTTATACAGGGGGTCGGACTCGATGATCTATTGAGGTCCCTTCCGACCCTAACATCTATGAATCTATGAAACACGGGCACTGCATTGCCACAGCAAGGTGAACCACACTGTAGTGGGAAATGGGTCTTCTCAGCTTCTTGAGCTGCCTGCACCAACCTCCACAGTGCTTTGGCTACTCTGCTGGCAATGTCTTAGCTAGCTAATTTAAAACTGGATGGGGAGCATCTTTTTGTTCTGAGACTATTTAATATACTGCTTAATAAATTGAGGTTCCTAGTACCACCATAGTACAAATATATTCTTGAAACACCAGCTATTACATGATTGACCATAATCCTTATTGAGGGGCAACCATTTGTTACAAGGAAACACTTTCACATGTAGCTCTTAGAGTTACAAATTGTAACACAGAAAGAATATTTTCAATGTTTCATCATAACCCAGTACTTTGCGTTGGTCCACAAAACGTAAGAATGAAACAGAAAAATGTTTACTTATGCCTACAGATTTTAAAGTTAATTCACTTGACAACTCAAAATAATTTCTTCCAAAAATCATAGATGTGTTTTAGGAAGACCAAACATTTTCTAGACATTAACAGCTTATGAAATATTATTAATGTAGCAATTATAAGAACTGTTGAGAAGTTAAAAGACTTCTAGTTGGCACAATGCTTTATGTCTTTATAATGTTTCTAGCATGCTAATCTAATTAGATAATATGCGCACTGCTATTGTAATTATTGCCCATTACTTAGGCACAAACCTAGAACTCTTACACAACTACTGCCTTTTTGTCAGTTACGAAGCCATGAGAAGAACTCCCTCATATAGCAAGTTAATTATATGCATTGAAATAGTCATCTACATAATATCTGCATATACTTTATTTTGCAATAGTCAGGAGGTATACCAGCAATTCAGTCAATCTTTCTTGCTTTCCTGAATCAAATGTCCCTAATAAAAATGTATGTGGCACATGAAGTTACCCTCACCCTCATAACTCAACCTTTTTTTTCTGATTTTTAAGAGCAACAATATTAAGCCTGAATTTATAGTCAAGTTTACAGACAACTAGTATAGTGCTGCTCTGCCTTCTGGTCCCGTGACCCAGAGCAGTGGTTCAGAGCCAGTCCACAGGCCAGCCCCCAGTGCACTGTCAGTTTGCAGATGCAATCCAGTGCGCCTGCCCAGCTGCACACATCAGCTTGACCCCACATGCTAGACCTGATCACATGTTGGTCAAACTGTATGTTGTCATGATCTAGCACCCAGAGCCACACATCTAGCCTGTGGAGCTTTCCATGGCTCCAGATATTTGTCAGGCACTCCCCAACTACCAAATTTCTAGATCCATGGGGAGCCCCAAGGACTGGATGACATGGCCTCAAAGGCCAGAGGTTGAACACCACTGCTCTAATACCTACATTTTGATAATCACTTTCTAGAGTGCATGTCATACTTTTATGCACATCTACTTTGTACCTTAGACCTTCCACGGGCTTTCTGTACACAAATCTATTTCCTCTGGGATGTTGGAAAGCTTTTCGTAGCTCATAAGTAACTGCCCTTTTTTTTTTTCTCTCTCGCTCACACACGATTTACCTTTTTCCTGATAAAACAAGACTGAAAATTATGCTGCTGGATCAGATTCATGAGTCTGCTCAGAGCAAAAGGTGAACAAAACACTAGTTTAACTGGTAAGCTACCTCACCAGAACAGCACCAAGTGCACATAAATCCAGTCCTCTCTATGTTGAGAATAACCAATGAAAGAAAAATGGACCCAACCCACAAAGTCAAGGAGACTTCAAACATTTGGATGGCATGGAGTTTCATCCGTGCCCATGCCTCTGCTGGGGCCAGGCAGTAAGAAGCTACACTGCGTCATAGCCAAGGAGAAGCAATAAGATAAAAAAGCAGCAGTAGTGGCTAGGTTGGAACATTAGCTCATCTCAGACCTGACTTGGAAACATCGCTGACTATGGCTGTAGAGTATAAGCAATTAGATGTTAAATCCATTTCAGCTGGAAGAATTATGGTTTAATGCACGGTGGATTGACTGACTGATATAAAGTCTATTTAAATCAACAAGCCAAAAGCCTGATTTAACTCACTCATTTCTATTAACTTTCCCATTGTATTTTGCTTTGAGTTTTTTTAAAGGCACATTTTCATTGGTTGCTATGACAACTAAAACATGTCGATTTACAACTAAATACAGTTTTTACTGTACATTTGCTATATGTTTCCACGCTACTCCTTAATCTGCTCCCTCTCCCTCCTCCATAAGACTCCTTCTTCCTGTGACAACGCACCACACTCTTCACCCACCCTCCTTCCACCCCTCCCAAAAACCAAAATCCTCCCACCTAACAACTGACTATTTCTGCTGTTGCAACCCCCTGGCCATGAGTGCTACAGTATTTTAGTTTAGAGACACAAATAAAGCACCTGACAAGTCGGTGTCTGCATCTCTGTACATCTGCAAAAGGACTAAGAAAGGCCATTTAACTGAAGTACCCAGAACCGTTCAGAAGCAGAGGGTTGGTTAGTTACTGAACAGATGGCTGTTCTTCCATGAGCTGGAGAATTAGTCTCCACCATGGGTACAGCACCATTAACAGTCATAATTTGAGAGCTGGTGAATCCTTAAAGTCAAACTACTGAAATAGTGAAAGCCTCTGACAAAGCACCTGGGGTTCGTTACTTTCCTACATCAGCAGTAGACATCTCTACAGGTGCAATGAACATTTTCTTAATTTCAGTTTAATCAACTGGTTCAGTTCAGTGACTAACTCATTCAAAACTGAGTAACTGATTTAATGCTGCAAAAGCTGGAACAGTTGCTTTCTTCCCCATTTATGATCCCACAATGAAAATGCAAGAGGATGAGATCTATTAATTGTAAAATTTTAGAAGACTTGGTGATTGGAAACAGAGTATATCTGTTCATTAGCTACAAATGCTTCCATTCTTAAATAATCAGTTACACAAAGTTTTATTGAACAACACGTTGTGTTTATTTTAAAAGTAATTCAAGCTTCCTTTCACTGGAGAAGTAAAAAAACCTAGTAAACAAAAGCAACATTCCCACTATATAACATAAGATGTACACAACAATATACAATTATTCAAACCCTTAATCTTTTATTGCTTAAGTATCAAATTTAGTGTAAAGGCTATACTTTATCTTTGGCTAAGTATAGACATTTGGGGGCATTAGGGGAAGGTTAAATTGATTGAAAATGCATGCCCGGTACCAGGTAAGCCAGGATAGGGGGAGGCTAGCGGGGGGATTGGGAGTCTAGCAGGCTGGAGGGGATCAGGGGCCCACCAGAGGATGGGGGGCCAGGCACGACCCTGGTGGGGTGGGAAGGCAGGCTCAACCCGTAGGTGGGGTGGGGGGGGCAGGCATAACCTGCAAGGGATAAAGGGTGGGGTGGGGTCCATCCCCCCAGCAAACCTTCACCCCTATCCATCCCACCTCTCCCCCCACCGGGACTTATGTGCTTAGTTCTATGAACAATGAACACTGATAAAAGCAGCTGCACCCAGAGCAGTTTGTGGGATAGGGATTGAGAGATGCTGGCTGAGGAGGCGGCTGGGGTGGGGGGGGTGGCAAAAATTAGACAGTGCAGGGGAAGGGAAAGAGGGGGGAGTTAAAAGAGCAGCTCAGGGCTGTGGCCACTGGCTGGTAAGACTAGTGGAGGTGGGGAAAAGCAAGGGGAAGGAGCATGTGGCAGGGGGCAGATCAAGGCCCCCAGGGTGAAGGATGGAGCAGGGCTGGGCTGAGGCAGGCACTGCTCAGCCAGGCCAGGTGGACAGAGGGGGCAGCTCCCACCACTGCACACACCCCAGAAGGCATTGGGGTGGGATGTGTGCCCCTGGATCTGTGTGGGGAGGGGAGGGGTGGGGCAGGAGGCTGTACTAGGCTCTTCCTGGCAGAGGGGTTGGGGCATGTGGCAGTGGTGCCGAAGGGGGGTGGGGGGGGGTTGGAACTGCAGCCCCCTCTCGAACCCTGACTCCCAGCACCACTACCACCCACCCCAAGTGCAGCCCAGCCTGGCCCAGTCCCCACCATTAAGAGCCTAGCACTGGCTCTGGCCCCAGCCCACAGCGGCATCTTGTCCCGCCCCTTGCAGATCTGGGGCCGCATGTCCCCCATACCCTCCCAGGGTGCATGCAGGGCGGAAGCTGCCCCCCAGGTCGCACTTTCTGGACAATTTAATAGATTTCATAGACATTAGGGCTGGAAGGGACCTCAGAAGTTCATCGAGTCCAGCCCCCTGCCCCAGGGGCAGGAAGTCAGCTAGGGTCAAAGAATCCCAGCAAGACAAGCATCCAAACATCCCTTAAAAGAGCCCAGAGTAAGTGCTTGCACCACCTCTGGAGGGAGTCTATTCCAGGCCTTGGGAACTCAGACAGTAAAGAAGTTTCTCCTTAATTCCAGCCTAAAATGGTCTTGGAGGAGTTTGTGACCGTTGGACTTTGTCATCCCTTGGGGTGCTCTGGTGAATAGGCATTCCCCCAGATCCTGATGCACACCCCTGATGTACTTACAGGCTGCCACCAGGCCCCCCCTTGAGCCTGTGCTTTTCCAGGCTGAAGAGTCCCATGGCTCTCAGCCTCTCTTCATAAGGCCTATTTCTCTTGTACTCTGATCATGCACATGGCTCTCCTCTGGACTCTCTCAAGCTTCTCCACATCCTTCTTGAATTGCGGAGCCCAGGCTTGGATATAGTACTCCAGCTGCAGCCTCACCAAGGCTGAGTAAAGTGGGAGGATGACATCCTGAGATTTAGATGCTTCTCAATTATGGATGCAAGCCAGAGTGTGGTTTGCTTTACCAGCTGCAACAATGCATGGATGGCTCATGTTCATCTTGTGGTCAATTATGACCCCCAAGTCTTTCAGCCATGGTGCTAGCAAGCATAGTACTGCTGAGCCCATAAGCATGCTGCAGGGTTTTTTTCTGTCCCACACCCCGCCCTGGCTGAGCAGCACTTGTCTCTGCCCCACTCCCTCCCTCCCCATGGGGCCTCCCCTTCCCCCATACCAGACTAACAAGCCCAACACTGGTGTCCAAGCTGCCCGGGTACATATTGGAATCTGACAGGTATCAGCTGATACAGCTTTAAAAAAAAAAGGGCCATCGGTATTGGCCAAAAAAATCCTTATCGGTGCACCCCTAATAGAGAGCATTTAATAAGAAGTTATGATTCTGGTTCACTTAAAACTTTTTTTTTTTTTTTTTTTTTTTTTTTTTACAATGGAGGCCTGCAAAAATGGATTCTTATTTTTCCTTTGTGTATCCAAGTTGCATATATAGTCAGCACCCATTAAATATCTGATAGCAAACGTTCTGAACAGATTTCTTTTTTTAGCACCTCTGAATATAAAATGCTGTCCCTTCATAAGAACCCTCAACAAAAAAGCCACAGGTAAACATCCAGTGTGCATCCAGGAAGCCAAATGCCATTGATACAGGCACTGGGCATAAGTGAAGAATGTTTAATGATAAAACTATGCTGGCATAACCATAAAATGCCTTCATGCATTTTACTACTCCCAACATTTGTAAAATATTGCTTTTGAAAGACAACTTACAAAGCACTTTATAAAGGCTCCAATTTTCAGATGTCTGATTTTGTTTTGAGGCTGTAAGTAGACTCTTCCATGCATGAGGTAATTTGCCAATTTTAGAAACTAAGCAAACAAAGGTGTTCTCTCATCTCTACAGTGCATTGAGTATCTAATTCCAATAGCAAGGCAAGATACTTCCAAATGCAACAATTAACACGGTGTTCATGTATTAAAACAAAAGCTGAACCAGAACAAAGCATTTACACTACACACAATTCTCAGCTTAGTAAGACTGTAGGAAAAAGCAAGCTACCTGTGACTGTCCTGCCACTCAATGCATTAATGGAAGGTGATAAAGGCCTTATAAAGAAATTATATATAAAAAGGAACTGTTCAGTTTGTGTAGGCTGCAGGAAGATGTCCAATTTTAAGATTCAGTACTTTCCTACTGTTTGCTATATGTTGCAATAAACCCATTATATGAACTGTGGAAATTCTCCACCCCTGGAAATTTCCAACAGCAGGTTAGAGAGAGACTTCACTGGGATGTTTTAATCAGGGGTGATCTTGCCCTAAGCAGGGGCTGGACTAGAGGTCTTCATGAGGTCTCTTCCAGCTCTACTTTCCTATGATCTCTCTTTTGAGAGCAGGTATATACATGGTAGTTTTATGCTAGCAACTACACCTATTTGCACATGACAATAGTAGTAGAACTGATCAAGTCAAAACTGTTTCTATAAGCCACTGACATGCCAAGCAAAAGAAGAAGCAATGCAGTAACTTCTGGAATGCTGTCATAGCACAAAAGTGTAATCTTGCTATGATCCTACGACTGCCAACTGAAGAGGCAATGAGCAGAGTCAGAATCTCAAGGGAAATGTATTTTCATTTGCTTATAAGCAAACTCAGCTAGTATTAACCATGACAATGGGTGCATAAGCCAGAGCCCCAATGTGCGGAAGCAGGGAAATGAGCAGTATTATCTGCCCAAGCCAGGATACAACACTTCTGCGATACTGGATGGTATCATGAAGTCATGGCCAAAGCAGACCCTAAATCATACATGCCATTCATTTTCAATTGGTGTTACTGTTAGTTCAGTGGTTATTCATTATTTTTCAACTTTAATACTTGACACTTCCTGTTACTATCTAACTTAGATACAGCTTTCAACTACCTTCTATTTGAACGGCCTGTGTTAACAACTAGTTAGGTATTAGTGAGAGGTGTTCGAGTATGAAATCTTGTGTATTTATAGCTTAGATATGACAATAGCTTTGGAGTATAAATTTTAGTTCCAAAGTGAAGAGACTTTGGTGAGAAACAACATTTGCTGTCATGTTAACATCTGATTTTAAGTGGAGAAATGTTATGGCTCATGCAAAAACCAGATTCTTGGATCACTGACTTCAGGACTAGGACAGTACCATCCCTCATTTGTTCTATAGTCTTTGAACATATTTTAGATACTACTGTATTTTAGGCAGAGATCCAACATACATGGTCACAATGGTGCCAATTCTGATATTACTTTTCTCAAGTCCTTGAGTTCTGAATGCATACAGATAACAAGACAGAACTTTAAAACAGAGCCTGTTAAAAATAATTTCAATACATGATCCATGGAACTGACTGGAATGAAATTAAAACAGAATATTCAGTAGACATGCCTAGCTTAAGGATATGGATGCTCTGAAACTCATTTAATTAATTATTCCATTTGTCATCCTGCATTTTTCCTTTTGTACTCCATTCAGCAGCTATGAGCCAGAAAGGATGTCATTTTACTATCACACCTTAAACAGCTATTTCTGCAGCTGTGCCAGTGATTAGCTGTGCAGCACTATAATATCAGCCCTTAAAACTACATTGCTGGGCTTGATTAACAATTATCCATTAGGACTGCTAATACAAAAGCACCAATCACCTTCAACTGAGATATGGCCACCAAGCAACAAGCAAAGGTTAGTATGAACTTGTAAAGGAATGTAACCCATAGTTCAAGCTTAAAAAAAAGGAGAATTTCAGACAGAACACACTTTAGGCAGCTCCAGTCAGCTCTTATTAGTCTTGCACTGTAAACATATATTAACGACAGTACATCAAGTAGCTGCACAACCAATTCCTCTACCACCTTCCGCTGACTTTGTAAGTTCGGCACAATGTTAGCAATTTCTTGAAGTCAAAGACAACATATTTTTGATGACAAGCTAATGCAAGCAATAACTAGAAATGTTTCATTATTCAATTCGTACCTAAAAAGGAGTAGAGATGTAACCAAGCAGAGTTTTAGTTTTCACTAAAACCAAACTGTCAGGCTTTTTAATTCCTGCCACAATTCAAAGGAAAGCCAAGTGTCTTAAAGAAAAATCTGTACATTAAAAGCAATATTTTGGAACAAACAGCTGTTCATAATTTTCATTAATGGATAAGAGTTCCAGGTTCAAAGAGCTCCTAAAACATTTAAGAGTAAAATTGCACAACTAAACACAGAAGTGCCCTTCTGTATTAGCTTTAGAAGTATATGTTTAAACAAAAAGATTGTTTCACTTCATCGAGTTGATCTTCTATTTTTCCTTTTACAGTAGAGTAAGTTAATTGCTAGTCTTCAAGATAGAACTTGTAAAACCAGAAATTATAGCTGTCCAAATTATCTGCTTGCTTTTTGTACTGAAGATTTGTAGTGTACATTAATATTGGCCCTTTCAGCATGTGGTTTACAGAGCAAAATGAACTTTTCCCTGCTTAGTTCTGAGTTGCCTTTATACATGACCTCAACAAGACGCTCGAACAACTCTGATGTCCAACTGCATAGCAACAGGACCTGTTTGAGCAGTAGTTGGCAAAGGGGCATGCAACTTCCAGCCAAATTCTCTAGACAAGAACTGAAATATTCTGCTTACCCTTCATTCAATGGGTCTCTTAACTCATGCTCACCTTCAGAGTTGAGGGATGAGAGAAGACCAGAGACAACAGTTTTGGAAAACAACCAGCCCTTTCTCTTTCATGATGACAGGGTCTATTCTCCTTAAATAGGACTTACAGTAGAGGCAGCTAGTGGTGTTTTCCCTGAAAGTGTTTTAGTCGCTGCCTGACTGGAAAAGCTAGTCTCCCATCCCTCCTATCTCTGCGCTCCCCCACAAAAATAACAGCATCCACTTCAGAGGCAAGATCAAGGAAAGTAATTCATGGAGGCATGAGCTATACGCAGTTTCATAAATTTAAGTTAAATGCGTTTATATTTTGTGGGTGCATGCTCTTAAAATTATAGCTTTTCCAGATAGGTGAACCTTAACACATTCAAGAACAGAAACACTGCCTAGTTCATTTTGTGGCTTAAACAACCTTTGGTAGAGATACTCAATCTTTCCATTTTTCCTTACAAAGGCCACACAAAGTCTGTTTAAAACACCGAAACATATTAGTTCTATGTATTTTGGCCTAATTCTACCAATTTCTAATTCAGCCTCAGTAAGTACCTTAATCAAGAAGTACTTCCACCGACACCAATAGAACTAATTACACAGTATGACACTCCTCATTTTGAGTAAGGTTGAAAGTTTAGAATGGGATCTTAGATGTGGACAGTATACCACTGATTAACATAGTTTCACATTTGATAATGATATATGAATTAACTGTTTGTGTACAAAATATTTTGAATTATGTAAAATATTCAACGTAAGGTTTTCAAAAATGCTAGAAAATGCTAATGCCTTATTTTAAGGTACCTTTTTATTCTTACCCCTGATAAATCATGAAAATAGCTTTCATTTAAAACTAAAGAAAGAAATGACTAGCTACCCAAGGGTTGGTTATTACAAAACATTTAAGCTGAATATCACTGCCACATCATGTACCATACGATCTCTCCAATGGTCTGGTTCAAATACCCTTATGGTTGCCCAGCTGACCATTTAAAAATCACTCCATTGATTTAACCTGGGTATGATGTCCCACAAAAGCTGCATCCTGCACAACATACTGCATAAATGTTAACCAATATAATAATGTTGGTTAAGGGTACCACCGAGGTAACATACTGGCAAAAGCCCTAATGCAGACAGACCTATATAGACATGGTATATCTATAATTTTGCTAGTATAGCTTATTTTACTGGAAAAATTAAGCTATTTACCAGGTACAGGCTCCATATACGCAAGGAAGGTGGGCTACTACAGCTATACTAACCTAGGTTTTCTATTGTGGAGCCGGCCTATGTCTACGAGACAGTGCTACTATCTCTGCAGATGCTCAGTTTCCACAACTGCACTTGGCTGAAAACCAGCAAGCTTTGTAAAACTGAGCTACAATAGGGACAGGCAGTGAAAGGGGAGAGGCACGACAGGCAGTGGAACGTGTAAGATAGGGGAAAACTCTCATCCTCAAAGTATCCAAAAGTGCTTTGAGGCTTGATGAGTGAACACGGAAACCGCACTTATTCCTTTACAATAGCCAGAGTTCACAGGATAAGAGCAAGCTTCAAATCTCAGATACCTAATAGCTAGAGGCAGAGATAGTGGATCAAGCCCGTGAGCAAGTGGATCAAGCCTGTGAGCAAGGTTCAGGGACAAAAACCTAATAGGACTGCCTCTCCCAAGAATTACAGGAAGAGGAGTCAAAGAAGGCAGAGTTGGCTTCTTAACTAAGAGTGTCAGGAAGAATATTTATATTCCATCTTTTGATCCCATCTATGATTAGTATGCTTAGTTCTCAAGTAAAGAGATGTCAGAGAGAGAAAAAAAAGAAGAAAACATAGAAAGGAGAAAATCCAATACAGGACAAAGAAGAGAAGAGCCAAGATGAACCCAAGTAAGACATACCCTATCACATTTCATTCAGAAGAAAATAAACCTATTAAATAGAGTAGATTCCTGGACTCAAAAGCATTCTAAACTTTCCAAATGGCCTCTGTTGTAAAAGAATCTCGCCTCTACTTGCACCTGCCTAGAAAACTGCACTTTATTCTATCAAACACATCTGGTCACAGAGATCCAGAAACTACATTACTTCACGTCATAACTAGGAATGAAATCATATCCTTAAAGAACTACAACTAGTAGAAAAACAGCAACCCAATTCAGGTGGTTACTAACACATCACTCCCATGCTTTGTTCTCTGCATAATTAAAAGAGAGTCTGTCCTAATATTTGAAGCCTTCCACAAAATTGGCGCAAGTTACATAAAAGATTACATCCCATTTAATAACCATAACTATCCCAAACATCCATGTTCCATTGGAATAGCAGAACTGTCAGTGAATAAGGGCAGCTCCAAGTACCACACATCTTTCATGGAAGACTATATTACTCATCCCTGGAAGAAAACAACCCGCGTATACTTCTGAATCCAGATGGAGTATATGCAAAGTCCATCTTTTCATTGCACTTCCCATAACAGCTGATCACACATTAAGGGTGGGGGCAAATATATCTAGCTCTATACATCTAGCTCTAGATCCACACACATACACATAGAGATCTATATCTAGATTTAGGTAGGTCTCTCTCTCTCTCTCTCTCTCTCTCTCTCTCTCTCTCTCTGTGTGTAAAGACACACACACACACACACAGTCCCTGCTCCTGACTGTGCCCTGCTCCCTCCCTCACTGCTGGGGCCTCGATCTGCATGCCCCCCATCCCCCACAAATGGCAGTGAGGGAGTGGGGCTGGGGCAGGCCTTGCATAGGTGAGGTGGGGTGCAAGACAGAGCCTCAAGCAGCTCATCCAGGGAGCACAGGGAGGGGGTGCGGGCATACAGCACAGAAGGGTATGGGGGGCATGTGCCTCCGGATCTGCACACAGGGTAGGGCTGTGCTCGGGCCAGGCAGCAGTGATGCCGGGAATGGGGCTGGGGGGGGGGAGGGAGGGGCCTGCAGCCACCCCAAAATTTGCTGTAGGCCTCCAAGCCCCCCTCCCAGCACTGCCGCAACCCCAGCCTGCCCTGCATGCAGATCTGGGGGCACATATCACCTATGCCCTCCTGGGCTGCTTGCCCCCACCCCGTGCCACCTGGATGAGCCACTGACAGCTTCACCCCACACCCTGCCCCAGCTGTGCAGTGCCTGTTCCACTCCCTCCCTCACTGCAGGGGCCTTGATCTGCCCCTCCATTAGAAACAAGAAAAAAATATACAGGGGTACATGCACTGAAACTCTAAGACATAAGGGGTACACCTGTTTAAAAAGGCTGAAAACCCCTGATCTAACCCACATTTCCTTAGCTTGCTTATAAGAATGTTGTTGGAGACCGTACCAAAAGCCTTGCACGAGTCAAGTTATATCACATCCACTACTCTTCCCACATCCACAGAACCAGTCATCTCAAAATAGAAGGAGCAGCTATGAGCAGGAAAGGATGTCATTTCATAGAAGAAGCTGCTGATGTCAGGTTGGTCAGGCGTGACTTGCCCTTGGTGAATCCATGCCGACTGCTCCTAATCATATTCTCCTCCAAGTGCTTAAAAATGGATTCCTCGAGGATCTGCTCCATTATTTTTCCAGGGACTAAGGTACAGCTGATCGGTCTGTAGTTCCCTGGATCCTCCTTTTTCCCCTTTCTTAAATATGGGCACCATGTTTGCCCTTTTCCAATCATCCAGGACCTCTCCTGATCACCATTTGCTTTCAGAGATGATGGCCAGCAGCTCTGCAATCACATTAGCCAACTCCCTCAGCACTCTCTGGTGCATCCCATCTTGGCCCCAGCTTTTCTAAATAGTCCCTAACCTGTTCTTTTGCCACTGCTGGCTTCTCACCTCCTTCCTGAACTGTGCTGCCCAGTGCAGCAGTCAGGGAGCTGACCTTGCCTGTGAAGACAGAGATGAAAAAGGCATTGAGCACTTCAGCCTCTTCTGCATCCTCTGTCACTAAGCTGCCTCCCCATTCAGTAAGGGATCCACACTTTCCTTGATCTTCCTTGTTCCTGACATACTTGTAGTAACCCTTCTTGTTACCCTTCACATCCCTTGCTAGCTGCAACTCCAATTGCATTCTGGCCTTCCTGACTTCATCCCTGTATGCCCAAGCAATTCTCTTGTACATCTCCCTGGTCATTTGTTCAAATTTCCACTTCTTATAAGCTTCCTTTTTGTATTTTAGCTCACTGAAGAGCTCTCTGATAAGCCAAGCTGGTCTTCCACCACACTTACTAGTCTTCCTGTGTATCAGGATGGTTCATTCCTTGCCCTCAGTAAGGCTTCTTTAAAGTACAGCCAGCTCTCCTGGATTCCTTTCCCCCCCTCAGACTGGCCTCCCAGGGGATGCTGCCAATAAGTTCCCTAAGTGAGTCAAAGTCTGCTTTTCTGAAGTCCAGGGTCCTTACTCTGCTACTCTCCACCCTTCTTTTCCTCAGGATCCTGAACTCAATCATTTCATGGCTGCTGCTGCCCAAGTTGCCATCCACTATACTACATTCCCCACCAATTCTTCCCTGTTTGTGATCAGCAGGTTAAGAGTTGGCCCCTAGTTGGCCTCTCCAACACCTGCATAAGGAAGTTGTCCTCAACACTCTCCAAAAACTTCCTGGATAGCCTGCATACCACTGTATTGCCCTCCCAGCAGATGTCAGGGTGATTAAAGTCCCACATGAGAACCAGTGATTGGGAAACTTACACTAGCTCTTTGAAAAAAGCCTTATCCACCTCATCCTCCTAGTCTGGTGGTCTATAGCAGACCCCCCACCACAACATCACCACCCTTGCTGCTCTCCCCTCTGATCCTAACTCAGAAACTTTCAACAGGCCTGTCTCCAGCTTCATATATGAAGCTGGAGAACCTGTCTCTTATGTCCGACTTCATACTATTAAGAGCTGATCAAATCTGCAAAAAGATGCTTATGTTTAACAAGATTATGTGCATAGTATCAAACAGTGATTGTAATCATTATAGAAGAACAGGTCTCCACAAATATTTTCTTTATACGAAGCTGGAAACAGGTCTGATATGAATTATGAATAATATATAATATGAAACATGTATATTGCATATACATCTCTCTCTCTCTCTCAAATACACCAGTTGAGAAAATCCTACCACTTGTTTATGTTTTGTGAAGAAAATATTTGTGGAGACCTGTTCTTCTATAATGATTACAATCACTGTTTGATACTATGCACCTAATCTTGTGGAACATAAGCATCTTTTTGCAGATCTGATCAGCTCTTAATGGTATGAAGTTGGACATAAGAAGCAAATTTGATAGCATTATGAAGGAGGCTGATTTTGAACGCAAGTCTTCAGGGTGGTAAAAGTGAAATAAATGTAGTGTGCTATAATCTATTTGTGAAACATTCAGTCATCATAACTAAAGACTATTTTCCCAAGCCATTTACTTTTCTCACACACAGTGTAAAAGCTGTACAAGAAATCTGAAGTTTACAACTGCTAATGACCCTTTGGCTCCAAGCACAACTAACCTTGCTGCTTCATTCTATGGATTTGTCCATGATGAAAAGATATATGGTGCATATAGTAAACAGCTGATATCTAGTCATCTTCCCTCACCACTTCTGCACACAAGACTCCAGCAGCAGTCACTGTAGCTATCAAACAATAACCATACATGTCACCAGTCAGCTTTTTACCCTCACCACTAAAACTCAGTCAATCTTAGCCAATTTACTTACTTTTGGTTGATACTGTCTTCAAGGACTCCTTCAATTTTTATAAGCGACTCTGAACAATGTGGAGGGCAAAGCCCTCCTTCATTCTATTCCCTTTCCCGTCTTCTTTAAAAAACGGTATTTCAAGCTCCATAGTTGAGAAGATAACCTCAAGAATGCCAGCTGACCATAAAGCAATGCATTAATGCCTCTCTCTCCCTCTCTGCAAACAACTTAAAACAATAGCTGTAAAAGATATAAGCTCATTCATCTCAAACCAGGCCCCAGGAACTCTGCAACTCTGTGGAGCACTTTTAACACAAAATTCAGCTTCGCTAGTCAAGTGGCCAATATTTTTTTTTATTTGCCTGGAGCTGTTTCTCTCTAACTTCTCTTTGAGGGGAGGGCTAATTAGGCTACACTGTAGGCTTTCTGCATTGTTCTTGGAATGCAACAACAGGACAGTTACACCCATACTTTTCTTTCCACTTCCTTCTTTAATAGACACAGAACAAGACAGACCAGAATGTTTGTCAACTACCAAGATACTTCAAAGGAACTGCAGCTGGCAAAAGATTCTGGAGTAAAGGTACAGCCAATAAAATAGGAGAGGCAATCCAGCTCTTTGAAAAGCATCAATCAATTATAAAAATCCACTGAATTTCCTGCAAAGGAAAGCTTTTGTTTACAAACTCATAAAGCTGTTTAATTAACTGCAGTTCTATAAACAGAAATGTCCCCCAAGCATCATACGCTGCTCCTGCAAACAGCATAACAGGGAACACTGACTGCACCTTCGTTTCAAAGGTCATCTGTGATGTGTGGGAGCCGCTTCCATCAGTCAAGTCAAACCAATTTCTCATTCTAATAATTTCATAGTTTCATAGTTGTTGGGGGCTGGAAGGGACCTTACAGATCATTGAGTCCAGCCCCCTTGCACTTGGGGGGGATGGACAATTCATCCACCTCAAAATCATAATGGGATCCAAGCTGCTTACAAACCAAGTTCATTATCGCCACTACTTCCCAATATACATCACTACAAGATGTAAAAGGCACTTCTTCTAAACAGCTGTAATGTTTGTCCAGTATGACAAATCCCTATAGGGGCTGCTTGCTTCATTCTCCACTAACCAACCATTTTACAGGATGAATCTCTCTAAACCTTTCTAACAACTGACTTTTGCTGCACGGTCAGTATCGTCACGCTGTTATGTACACTGCTAAAGCCTGAGCTGTGACAGGAGCACATAGCAGACTTGGACTAGAATCCAGTCTACCGCATACCAAGACATTTTGACATGTTGCTCCATTCACTGGGAACTTTCCCAGCAACAGAGATGTCAGTGAAAAAGAAAAAGATACTTCTCAAACACATGGCTGAACTTCCCACCAGCAACATCTCAGTATCTCCACTTTTCAGCAAAGTTAATTGACTTTTATATGACCAAGTTTTTAATAATTTGTTGGATATCAGAGAAGGACAGAAACCACTCCATGCTGGACTGTCGTCTGCTCTACTGCAGACTTCACTAGCCACTGGCTTCCTACAAATAGTCAGGAACCAAGGGGCTGAGCACCATGGGTACCCAGTACTCCCAGTGTGGAAAGTGTAAGAGCTACTGAAAAAAACACCAAATGCTTGCTTTAAACAAATCAGTTTATGATCAAAAAACAGAACGTGGTGTCCCATTCAATGATATTTTTTTTTATACATAATTTTTATTTATTCAACCGAACCAAACAGAGCACCTTGTGCTTGGCTTATTCAAATAGATAAGACTACTGCTATTTCCTACGTAGTCTTATAGTACTGGGGTTTGCACCCAGTCTTTCATATGGAGTTTAAAGCTTGTTACTAGCACTAAACAAGTCAGGTTTTGAGTCCCTAGTTTTGCAACATGTACTGCATAACCCTGATAGCAAATTTAAATTATACAAAAAAAAAAAGACGACACACAAAGCAGTGACACTTAGAAAACGAGTCATAAAGGTATTCACGAATAGTACTCAGCTTTTGAGCTACATTGCAGGGGGGGAGAAAAGCGCTGCATTCCAAGACAGAAGAAAATGGAGGAGAAAAATCCAAACCTGAATTTGCCAAGCAGAAATCATATAGCTGGTTAGCAAATCTGCATGCTGGACAAATTAATCCCAGCATCTCTGCTTGTGTGCTGCATCCCTTTCTCTCACCCTCAGACCATATTGTTTTATTTCAAGTAAAAGCTCACTGGGGCAAAGACCAGATCTTACTAAGCGTGTGGATAGGACCAGTAAAATGGGGTCCCAGTCTCATGCTGAGGCCTAAAAGCATTAAGTAATACAAGAAAGAGAAAAATAACCGCACACAGAACTGACAGCTCTGCACCCTCCATGGTGGCTAGCAGGACTCCACATAAAAAAAATAGCGAAGTATGGTACTAGACACGTCACAGACAAAGCATGAGGAAGCCAAGGGGAGGCTGCAAATGGGTCAGCCAGGCCGGCGGGGGAAGTCCGCTCTCACCTACGCATAAATGCGGATTAAAAAAAAAATAAAGGAGACACGGATACAAAAGTGGCCGGAAGCGGGCGAGCACCGCCTGCCCTCGGGAGCCTCCACCCCGGTGATTCACTCCCACAGGGAAGCGACAGAGGTCCCCGCGCCGGGGCAGGAGCCGCACGGGAACCCCGGGGGCACGGGGCGGGGGAGCCGCAAAGACACAGGGGCGGACAAGTCCGACGGGACGGGACGGGCGGCAGTGGCCCCAGGCTAGGCCACCACTCTCCTTCCGCCTCGCTCAGCAACCGGCGCCTGATGCTGCGGGCGGTAGGACGGGCAGAAGCCGAGCCGCGCGGACACGGGCGCTACAGCGGGGTTGTCCCCGTCCCCGTCGGAGCCCCCCGCCTCGCCTCACCTGCACCTGCGCGCGGCAGCGGGGCCGCCTCGCCGCCTCCCAGCAGCAGCAGCACGAGGAGCAGCACGAGGAGCAGCCGGAGGCCGAGCCCGAGGGGCAGGAGCGGCCCCCGGAGCCGCCGCCGCCGCATCGCGCCCGCCGGGCTCAGGGCGGCACGACGGCGTCCGCGCTCTCAGCGGCCCCGGCGAGGCCCTGCGGCGGCCGCTGCCCACGACCCGGCCGCCCGCGGCATCGGAGCCCGCAGCGCCCGCGACCCTCACAGACCCCCGCCGGCCCCAGCAGCCGCCGCCGCCGCCATCTTCCGGGCTGCCTTAGCGAGCGGGGCGGAGCTAAGCGAGGATTGGCACGCCTCTACACGAATCGGGCTAGCCGTCCCGCCCAAGAGGCGGGAGTAGTGGCTGGACGGGGCTGATCCGTGATGGACGTGTCCGCCCGCCAACCCGCGCGGAGTAGGCGAGAGCGGGGCGGTGGGACTGTCCGAATGCGGGATTGACAAACATCCTCGCCAATCAACTTGCAACTAGGGCGTGGAGGCGGGCACCCGGGGGCGGGATGTATTCGAGATTGAAGCACCGATTGGCCAACCAGGAAATAAAGGTGATACGGGCAGTGGGAGCAGAAAATGAAGCTGGGAGGGCAGGCGGGCGGCGCCCCCTGCAGGGTGCTGCGCTGGGATGAGGGGTTAGGGTTATCCTTGCTCTGAAATAAAAAATAAAAAACCAGTTGAAGTAGGGGGGATGCTTTTAATTGAGATAAACGCTGAGATACTCTAGCAATGAGGAAACGCCGAGAAATACATGATGATAGGGATCCTGGTTTTCTCTGATTTTTTTTTTTTTTTAAATCCCCAATTTTTGGTTAAAAAAAAGTAACCCCCAATCCACACTTTTCTGTGATTTAAATGAAACACTACTAATATACATGAGTGATGTTTCATTTTAATCTCGGAACTATGTAGATTGGGGGTTACTTTTTTATTATTGTTGATGACGAACGAATGAGATTTCCCGTTTCAGTCATTTCGCAGAGACCTCTAATTACGTAGAGATTAGATAAGGCTTTGGGAGCACACATTGTCCAAAGACATGTTCAATGACTGAGCAACTCGGACTTCCGCAAAGAAAAACTATAGGAACTAATGAAATTATGACAGTAGATCCAAATACAAGTTGCCCTCGCTTTATGCTGTAGATGCCTTCCTGGAAAATAGTGCATAACTCAAATTCGCACAAAGGGAACCCACTTTACAATGTAACAAATAGGGATACATTCCAAGACCTCGACTGTACTGACCCCCAGACCCATTTCTACCACTTTTGCAAGATAATTTTGGTACTCGCCAGCAGCAGAGAGGGGTAGGAGATAAGCTAGCGGGATGCATAGAAGCCATAATGGGGACAGCAACTACAGAAACACGTCGCACACAATGAGCGAGGAGCACAGATCCACATAGGAGACTATATTTTGGTGTGTGTCACTCCCACAGTGCATCGCACAAAGCAGCTGACTGCAGGCTTCCACCACACTGATCGCAAAGGAGTGAATTTACCTCGCATATAACAAATTTTTGGTATAAAAAGGGTCTTTGTATAAGAGCCAATTCGCACATACAGAACCCGCATAAAGCAAGGGAGACCCGTACACGAACCCAGACCTCAAATCCTTCCCGTGTCTTCAAGCAAGTTTCCAAAGGTCATTTTCCCTGTAGAGAAGGAATCCACTTAAAATCTAACCACCCAACTATTATCTAGTCTGCCCCTATCTTATCACTGGCTTGCTGGCACCAATTGCATTACCAGATGACCCATATTCCTATGGTGTTCTAATTAGCTTTCCTTCTCAGGGTTGTATTTCCTTCTCAGGGTTATATTTTCCTTGCACTGTGATATGCTGAATACATCTTTTTGGGGTTTTAGAATAAACTATTGTTAATGGTCTAGGCTGCCGGTTATAAAGATTTCAATTTCAGCAATAAGTGCTCCCAGGTTATCCTTTACCTAGTTCTTCACACCCATCTCAGGAGCTGGAAAATAAAAGATCAAAAATAAATTTACCATGAGAGTATGTCACTCTTATAATAAGATTTTAACTTTGACTCACCAAATAGCTGCTGCTTCTGCAGACAGTAGTCTAGAAAGTTTAAGGCGCAGTACACAGAAAATAAAATCATGACAGCAATGTATGTGACTGCACACAGCACAAACGTAATGATGTAAAGTAGTCATTGCTACTACTGGGGAGAAGAATGAGGTAGATGAGTAACACTTTATACCCTAAATTGTCTGGGCCTGACATTTCTCTTACTTACATTAGTGCTAGTTAAGAGTAACTGTTTATAGAGTTGCCAAAACTCTGGTATAAAATTATGAAAATAAGAGGGACATTAGGCCCTGTGCATTTTTAATAGTAAAAATATATATAAAACCCCCACTAAGAATACTTTTAAAACCTCCACACCCTTATCACATCTCCCATCTCCTGCCTAGATATGTCTAATTCTTCAAGGGATTTAGATGCCTAACTGTCATTGGTTTTAATGGAATATAGATGTCTAGGTATTTTTGAGGATATGGGTTTAGGGCCTATATACACAGTTGGATTACATTACATCTGTTGCCCATCAGTAAATTTATAACATTCTCATTTCAGCAATGAAAAGAAAAGTACTTAATGCTGCTTTAAATGCTGCAAGCTGTTTTATTTCACAATCTACTGCATCATATTTGAACATCAGGATTGTGATGCAATTTACTGACAAAATGCCATGCTCCAACATCATCTGGGATTTAATGCTAGGATATCATCAAAGGTACTAGTCAACATGCCATTTTATAATAATACATTCACGGTACACAGCCAGGCGGGGGCAAAGTTCCATGTAACTGAAATCCCAGTCCTTTGATTTTCCTACTACCCAGAGTTTTTCCCATCTTCAGACAACCATCAATATTACAGTGGTACTTATGTAAAATCTATCCTCTTACCATCGGCAGGAACTGCACAATTTACCAATCTATGACTGTTGCAGTTAGACATTCGCAGCAATTATATTAGGCTGGCAAATAGTCCAAAAGACATTGAAAAATTAAACATTTCTAGACATATTTACTAAAGTAAAAGGACATTTTCTTATACACAAAATGGGCTATATATTTTCCTCTAGCACAGCCTCATGTTTCTTGATTATGCGGTGTTATCATCACCAAATTACTGAAGCTGCTGTTCTGTGTAGGAGGTGTTAAAACCTTTTTTTAGAGAGAGATAATTGGATTAACTGAAGGATGTTGAGGGTTTTATTTTTGGTAGATTTTCTTAAATGCTTTTGATAACATCCTGGTTTGAAAGGAGCATTGTCTAGCAGCTAGAGCATGGATCTGGGAGTCATGAGTGCTAGGTTATATTACTAGCCATGCTGGAGATGAACTGTGTGACCTCATTTAAGCTCTTTGTGCCTCAGTTTCTCCAATGTATAACACTTCCTTACTTCCCTGGAGACTCTGAAACTAGATCAGTATCTCTGAAGAAATCTAAGATACTTGCTATATACCTGCTTTGGATGGCAAAGTACTATTCTTACTGATATACTCTACTTGAGCAATAGTATCTTCCATTGTTCTAACATCTTCCTTTATAAATTAAACTACATAATTTACAGGGAAGCAAGTATAAAATTCCCACTGGAGGAAACAGAGACAGAGGGATGGGGTTATTTTTGGCCCATTTTTGTATTTGTGGTACTGCAAAGGTTTGCTGGCCCCTGGTATATAGCTTATAGCCACCTCAGCAGAATGGGCCTGAGAAGCAGGCAGATGCTGGGCATTCTCTCCATGGATCCTACAAAGAGGGCAGGAAGAGGGGCCAACATAAAGTGACTCCTGCCACTTCTATCTCAGCTAATTCTGCCTCAGGAGATATCCTTAGGGAGCTGTTTTGTCCCCTTTAATGTTGCCAGACAGGCCAAAAGAGGTTCAGTGTAACTAAGAACTCAGGCAAAAAATTAGTAGCACAGACTATAACACAGAATCAGTAGAAGAGCTGAGAGTAGAGCCAGGGTCTGCTTATAGCCTGGTCACTGTTTTATCCATTAGGATTCCATTCCTCTCCCACACGTGAATATTGAAGACTTTCTCCAGAAAAAAATGCACCATCTGGTAATTTCTGGAGGGTTTTTTCCTTACCCTACATGTTTTTCTACTATCAGCTCTGACCTTTTCTATTTAACAAACAGACTGTTTTACCCATTTATTTTAAATGAAACTTAATAGAGCTGACTGTATAACAGCCCGTTCCATCTGCTTGGCTGCAAAGTAGCTTGATGATGTTTTTAAAGCTCTGGAAATAGTGTTTATCATTAACCTGTGTGCAGAATCAGCCATGAGAGCACACAACACATTATATTAAAAAATTATTTAGGTATTATATGAAAAAATGGTTATGGAATAACAAATGTAAAAGACAAAAAAAAAGAAAATCTTCCTACTCAAGGTCAAATGATCAGTCGCTCTTCAAAAGTATGCCTTCATGACCCAAACTGACCATGGAGTGTCTACCACATTGCATTACACACATACCCAACAATGGTTTATAAAGTATGCACAAAAAATACCGTCAGTTAGACCCTAAGACTATAGCTCACACAAATACATCCAGTAAAGGGAGTGATTTTTCCAGTCCTCACTCAGGCAATACTCTGCTTGATGCCAACAGTTTTTTGCAGGTGCTTAGCTACTCTCAGGTGCTGACCCAATAGGACTGCTCCACTGAGTAACTGTCACAGCATTAGCTCTGTGCCTGCATGCTGGAGGTGTAAAATGACAAAAATAGCATTCCACATAAAGGAATCATTCTGTGCTGTTCTAACAAGACACACAAAGACTCAGCAAAATCCTCCACAGGTCACAACATTAACTCATTCCTGCACCAAGAATGATGATCTATCTGCAGATTGCCGGGGGCAGATTGTGATGTTAAATGTTAGTGGACCCAAGACACGTTCTAAGTGAGCTTCCAACAAAGACATTATCGCCAGACTGACCGTGCCAGGAGCTCTGAGTACAGCCAGCAGTATCTGGTCACAAACCCAACCAGTAAAAGAAGGTGAATGCTTGCAAATATATTTGCATGCATTCTAAGCAAAGTAAGGCTGTTATTAAAAATCCATAAACACACACATTATCACCTGAGTGTTTCAGCCATTTGAAAGTAAGCAGCAAAACAAGAGGCCATTTACAGAACCTGGCTGCATCTGGGCTCTACCCAGCACTTCAACAGCATCTCCCTCCTGTGATTTTAACTTACTTTATAAACATTAAGGCTCTTACTAGTATGCCATATGCATATACATTTTACAGGTAGGGAACCTGAAGCACGGAGAGACTAAGGGCCAGATTTTTTATGACTCCCATTTTAACTGCTTAAAAACACCTGATCCTAAGTGACAAATCAATTGAATCCTCTTCCAGGGACTGTAACTACCCTTTCTACCACTCATTTTCAGTGAGAGTTTAGTTATGAAATAAGTTCCAGGTTTAGGTCCACTTCTTGTGTTGCCAGCTAAAATGTCACCCCGGATTCAAAGGAACATCAGGAATGTTGCTGTCCAGAGTATGAGCATTGTGATATGTCTCAAAATCAAAGGGAAGCCCAGATGGAACAGTGAGTCAAAAGCAGAGAACAGCAAGCTGTTAACACAGAGATGATTGCTGCCCACCAGCTCTCAGGACTTAGCTGCCACATTTGGAAGAAGGGTGAAGGACTCAAGATTTAAAGGAAGACACTTGGGAGGAACAGGCTGTAGACAGAAGTGGTTGGAGGCAGCACCTAACTTTTTAAGTCCTAAAAGGCTAGTTTGGGATTTTGTTTTTCATTCTCATATCTCTAAACGTTGTCATTCAATCCCAGAATTGAACGGAACAGAACAGAAGCAGAGACAAATCAAGAGAAGGGAAAACTAAGCAAGATCAGAAAGAAATTTGCAAGTTGTGGAACCATGGTATACAGAGGTGGAAGGAAGGTGACTTCAGAGTGAAAAGGACAGTAGCCTGCAAGCTGGTATGTCCAGGGAGTGTGTTATAGGAAAAGCAACTTTGAATTCTTTTAATAGTAATGAGTTCAAGCCAAAAGTTTCAGAACTGGACCCAGATTTTTCAACCACAAAGGTGTGGGGTGTTTGGATCCAGGATTTTCACTGGTGTCCATCTCTGGTTTTTAAAATATCACTGCATTACTAGGATTGTAATAAGGCACCTGTCACTACAGTATTTGGGAATCAGAACAGAAAATGAAAGCAATGTAAAGATGCCATAATGAGAAGTTGCTAGAAGAGAGGCAGAAAAAACCAAGGAGCAAAACCTTGTACAAAAGGGACAAAGTAGGGAGGAGAGGGGGTGGAATTGCTTTCTATATATAGGAGCATTATGCATCTACCCTAATCAAAATGGGATCAGAGGAGGAGAAAGTTGAGGCATTGTGGGTTAGGATACATGGAAGTCGTGGGGAAAGAGACTTGGTGGTGGGGGTCTGCTACAGACCACCACACCAAGAGGAAAAGCTAGATTTGGTATTCTCGAGGCAGCTCTTGGGAGGCCATACAGTCTAGGGACGTGGTTGTCATGGGGGACCTGAACTACCCTGACATCTGCTGGGAGGAGCAGTCAGCCAAATCCAGCCGTTCACACAGGTTCTTAACCTGCGTGCAGGACCTTCACCTAATGCAGGAGGTATACGGTCCCACTAGGGGGAATGCCTTACTGGACTTGGTGTTGGCTATGGGGGAGGACCTGGTAGGGGAGCTGCAGATTCGTGGTCACTTGGGGAAAGTGACCACTAATCAATTAAATTCACCATATGGCGTAGGGTGGGTAAGATAACTAGTAGGGTGGAAGTACTTGACTTTAGGAAGGCTAACTTCAGTGCACTTAGGAGTCTACTCAATGACACACTGCAGGAGAAGAGTATTGTGAGAGGGGAGTCCAGGAAGAGTGGTCGTTCCTAAAGGAAGCGATCCTTTGGGCACAGAGGGAGACTATCCCAGTACGAGGGAAAAGGGGGAAAGGAGCCAAAAAACATCCTTGGCAAAACAGGGAAATCCAGGGGAGCCTAAGGGCAAAAAAGAAGGCATGTAGGCAGTGGAAGCAGAGGGAAGCTACCAAGAAGGAGCATACCTACTTGGCCTGCACTTGCAGGGAGGCAGTTAGAAAGGCCAAAGCAACTACAGAGCTGAGGCTGGCAGCACAAATTAAAGACAACAAAAAGTCTTTTTTTAGGTATGTAGGGAGTAAAAGGAAGGCTCAGGGCAGCATAGGACCCCTACTGAACAAGGAGGAGCAATTAGTGACAGACAGGGGGGACAAGGCTGAGCTCTTCAATGAGTTTTTTGCCTCAGTGTTCCTGAATAGGTCTCAAGATAAGCTTCCTAATGGGCTCTTAGACGGGCATCAGAGGGACACCAGCCCACCAGCTGTCAATGCTGACTTGGTGCAGAGTCACTTGGATGGACTGGGTGTGTTCAAGTCAGCAGGCCTGGATGAGCTCCATCTAAGAGTACTGAAGGAATTGGCCGGTGTCATGGCAGAACCACAGGCACGGCTGTTTGAGTGCTCATGGTGCTCGGGTCAGGTCCTGGAGGACTGGAAAAAGGCCAATGTGGTGTCCCTATTTTCAAGAAGGGGAGGAAGGAGGATCCGAGTAATTATAGGCCAGTCAGTCTCACCTCCATTCTTGGAAAGGTGTACAAAAAGATTATGAAGGATCATATTTGTGGGAGTCCAGTGGGAAAAATAATGCATCAGGGAAACCAGCATAGATTCGTAGCCAGTAGATCATGCCTGACAAATTTGGTTTAATTTTATGACAGGGTCACAAAATGCTTAAACGCAGGAGTAGAGGTGGATGTCGTTTTCTTGGACTTTAGCAAGGCCTTCAATATAATATCTCATCTTATTCTCATAAATAAATTAAGAGGCTGTGACATAAATGTTTACATGGTCTGGTGGGTGGCAAATTGGCTTAGTGGTCGCATCCAGAGAGTGGTAGTAGACAGGTCGGTATCGATCTGGAAGGATACGGGTAGTGGGGTCCCGCAGGGTTCGGTCCTTGGACCTGTACTCTTCAATATCTTCATCAGTGACTTGGATGTGGGTGTGAAGTGTACTCTGTTCAAGTTTGTGGATACTAGATTGTGAAGTGAAGTGCACACTCTGGAGGGTAGGAAATGATTGCACGCAGACCTGGTTAGAAAAGTGGGCAGGACACAATAGGATGCAGTACAACAGGACAACCACAGAGTGCTGCACCTAGGGCACAAAAATACCCAGCACATCTACTGGCTGGGAAGTGACCCTCTCAGCAGCACAGAAGCAGAAAGGGATCTCAGAGTCATAGTGGACTCCAAGATGAACGTGAGTCATCAGCGTGATGAAACCATCTGCAAAGCTAACTGCATTTTATCATGCATCAGCAGATACATGACAGATAGATCCAAGGAGGTGATACTTGCCTTTTATGTGGCATTGGTCAGACCGCAGTTGGACTACTGCGTCCAGTTTTGGGCACCATACTTCAAGAAGGATGTTGACAGACTCGAGAGAGTCCAGAAGACAGCCTCTTGTATGGTTAGGGGCTTACAGGACAAGCCCTATGAGGAGAAACTGAGCGACCTGGACCTCTTCAGTCTCCGCAAGAGAAGGCTGAGAGGTGACCTTGTGGCCGCCTACAAATTTATTAGGGGACGCAGCATGGGATCGGAGATGCTGTGTTCACCTAGTCGCCTCTTGGGGTAACAAGGAACAATGGTCACAAACTGACCTAGATATCAGAAAAAACTTCTTCACAGTAAAGGTGGCCAAAATTTGGAATTGTCTTCCAAGGGAGGTGCTGCTATCCCCTACCTTGGGCGTCTTTAAAAGAAGGCTGGATAGGCATCTGACCCCAGCACTCTTTCCTGCCTAGGCAGGGGGTCAGACTCGATGATTTGTTGACGTCCCTTCTGACCCTAGCATCTGTGAATCTAATGCCCTAGACAAAGGACAACTCTCTAGAGACAAACTGCTGACACTTTAAAAGCAGCTTGACAATGATAAAAGGGAATGTCTTACTTTTTAGGTTTACTTATTAGTTTTAACTGGTTACTGTTAAAAATGTGAAACTAACAGTGACTTGCTTTCTTCACAATCTGTCTTCAGAGTCTAGAGATCATCCAAGGTTGAAAGGCCTCCATTCATGCCTAGCCTCTTCCTACCCTCTTTAGGAAAAATAATTAACTCTGAAGCAGAAAAAAGTTCCCCAAGCTGCCAAAGCACTGGAAGGTTTATAACAGGGCTCAGCAATGTTTTTGGGCACAGTGCGGAAAACACCTGCAACCTCAATTTGTAAGAGGTTGGCGTGCCAGGACTGGACAGTGGGGAAGCCGCAAGGGGCTCAGTCCTTGTTGTGGGAGCACAATCCTGCCTTCTTCCCCACTGTCTGCCCCAAGACGTGTGTGCACCTGCCACAACAAGATAGGCCAGGGCTCCATGGACCTTGGCGCAGCCACTTGCAGCCTCCTGACTGCCTGTAACAGCCAGCCTGGGCTCTGAGCAGGTCCCTGCTTCCTGCCTCAAAGCCCAGGCTGCTCGCAGCAGGCAGTGGGGAGGCTGCCAGCAGCTGCACTGGAGTCCATGGAGCCCCAGCCCAGCTCATTGCCAGTTGTGGGTGCACATGCGCCTCAAGGCAGATGGTGGGGAAGGAGCTGGGGCTTCACTGCCACAACAAGGATCGGGTCCCTTGCAGGTCCACTGCCTTCCACCCCAATGTGTATGCGCCAAGCAAAATGCCTTTGTGTTCCATGCTCTGGCATGCATGCCGGGGGTTGCCTACCTCTGGTTTATAAGGTGCTTTGCTTCCATGATTATGTTGATGGATGAATGGTTAGAGAGGTTGATTATGAGCACTGAAGAAAGAACTATACTTGTGCAACTGAGTTCTGGTACACACGGCCCTGGCCTATAGTAAATAACTTTCAGAACAACCACAACTATATCTCAGTGGTATTTTCATGTCTATGTATCCTGAGTACTTCCCTGGAAACAGACATGTGAGTGGAGTGCACACATGATTAAAGCTGCTCATGCAATCAACATTCACAGGAATGGGTCCCAAGTTTTATCAGTGAGTTCTGGGAAACTCTGGGCTGTGGTCCCCTGTGTAAGGAGATGTTCCTCAAGAACCGTTTGTTGGTATTTTTCAAGATGTTCATCCTCGCACTCCTTTGCAAAGCCCAGATGGAAGGATCTGATTTTAGTCAGCAAATGTTGGTAATTGTTAGTTTCCTTCTCCATGCAAGTACAGATAAAAATGATACAGTCCTAAAATTGTCTGAGATGATGCTCTTGTAGATAACTTGTAGATAACTGATGCTCTTTTATTCCATATTTTCAACCTGTCTAACAAATTTATCTCAAGGAACTTATGGGATACCGATCACTGAAAGAATTTGGACGTCTAAAACAATCTAAAACATGAGGATTGTCAGTTGTTTGGATTTATTTTTTTGACTCGGCTATGACTTACCCTCTACAGACATCAGTTAGGAATCTGAGGAAATTGTGCTTCTAATTTCTTAAGAAGGCCAAAGTTAAACACAATTAAGTAGACATCTTGAAAAGAAATATCACTGTAAAAGCCCTGAACCAAATACCACAATTCTTGGGATGTGCAGAGCCTGGATCCAACAGTAAATATCCTGGTCTGAGTGCCTGGTATTATGTGCTGAAATTAACTGAGCATGTCCTCCTGCCCCATCTATACACCTGTCATTTGTAACTGCTTACCTTGCCCAGATGCTTTTATTACCAGATCCACTTTGAGGTTTCAGTAAATATAAGGAAAACCAGACCCTGATAGCATGTAAAGCTAAATTTTACCTAGTCACATCATCTCCAGTTATGCTTTGGCACTCACCATCCTGTCCATCTAAGTGATATCATAACAGCTTGGAAAGTTTATCAGTGTCATTACACCACTAAATTTCAAAAGATATTTGGCTAATTCTCTGCAAAGCTATACTTAAGATCTATCTTCATTTATTCATGCATGCTGCTTGGTTTCTAGGGAGTATTAAGAAACAGAACTGGAGATGCCACAGCACTCTTATTCCTTGTTTTGAATGTGACTACAATCTTCTGCTCATCTCAATAGATTATTTTTTAAAGAAAAGCAATCAGTATTTCCAAAGAGTTGAACTAGCTGAATGATCCCTAATAAAAAAAAGTTGGATGTTATGCACTGAATTTACGTGAAACACTGAATATTCTAGTAATATTTTACATTGGAGCAGATGCTGAACACGGCAGAAGAATGAATGAAAGAGGTTATAGAAATTAGACAATGATGAGACCAAAGATAATCCTTCCCATATACTAGCCCTAAACTGAGCCAGCCTTGTTCCAAAGAGCACATTCTCTGATATCCAATTCTATATGAGACAACACCAGTATAAATCAGAAAGTAGTATATTTTGGCTTCTTCAGTAATGAATAATTTAAAAGCAATTTACTTAATCCCAAACTATTTACCATATTACTTCTTACAGTTCTTAGCCATATAGTTTTGTTTCCTTTTGTTTTGTCCATGCTACATAGTAAAATCATAATGTGAGGTAATCACTAAAATTTATTTCTCCTGTAGTTTTTAGAACAACTGAGAAATTATGTGGACCAGCTCCTAAAATTATGTAAATTAGTATGGCTCTACTGACTTAAACAGAGCCATGCCAGTTTTACATATGCTAAGAATTTGTCATGGCTTGTCTTAATACTGAGCTACTATTAATTGCTTATTTAAACCAGAGTAGAGTAAATTTGTTAATAAATGACCTTCTTGCATCAGTACTAGGAGTTTTTGGTTTAAATGTACAGCATAAAGCCCAATAAAAATCCTTCAGGAAAATTAGACAGACAGATGGGTAGAATGATATTCCAATACTCCTGTGCCTTTTGAACCACTGTATTCAGAATTACCGTAAGATATTCTTATTACTAGGATCTCTACTACATATTAAAGAGAAATAGTACTTGAAATTATGCTGTTCCTAACACCAATGCACATGTTTCACAGGACAGAAAGACTAACATCATAAACTGACAAGCTATCATGAGAGATTACACTGATGAACAAATGGTTAACAACAGCTTTGTTGAAATATTAATTCCCTCCCAGGACTAGATGTAAGTGCTTCTGTGCATCCAAATAGTTTTTAAGTATGGTAAGACATCTTATCATTGGAGATAAATAACATGAGCCAACATTTTGTATCAGAAAAGTTTTAAAACATTGTCTCTTGAAGCTTCCTTTTACACTTAATAAAGTAGAGGCAAAGTAGGAGCTTCATCAGTCATTACAAGCTGAAACCCTTGCTGATTATGTCATATAAAATCTGATTTGATCTTTGCTGCTGCTGTGAATACATGTGTTCAGCAGGTGGCTGGAAGGCTGCCTAACAAGCTGACAACTTCTAAATCAACCTGGTGTGGACAGAGGTCAGGTTATCTTTACAGTTTACAAAACTGTACCACAGGTGTAACCCTACCGTGTGATGTGACACTAAGCAGCTCTTAAAGCAGAAGGAGCCAACCTTTTTAGCAGGCATGCCACAAGTTAGCCCTGCAACTTCCCCAAGTGCCCCTACAGTCCCCTTCCCTTACCCAACCTGCTGTTCTGCCTTCTGCTCCCAGCCCTGTGCTCACTGGCTTATCTGCTGCTCTGCTTTCTTTTCCTTCCCTGTGCTCAGTGCCTGATTTGCTACTTTGCTTTCTTCCTGACCTATCTGCTGCTGTGCTGCCTGCCCTGTCCCTTATCTACGATATGCTGCACACAAAGGCTGTCCATGCCACTTGTGGCAACTGTGCTGCAGGCTGGCCGCCCCGTCTTAATGAAAGACATTCTCATTTTGATGCAGCCAGGTACACAGTTGTGTCACACCAGTGTTTAAGCCATTGCTCAGAATTAGAGGTCCAGGCACAAAGAGACAATGGCTATTAACTTTCTAATTTCCCCCCAGCCACCAATGTAGGGATGAGGCATGGCACGCATCTGCCCTGCTTACTACTGAGCTGACTTTCAGAAGCAAAGTTATCACCTATCCCCTCCCCTTCCTGGAATCAGACATCTCAGCCATCCTGCATAATGAGGAGTAGTTTTAATTTCGACCCAAATATAGTCTCCATCCCACACAACTCTTTACACACCTTTATTTTAGTCAGTGATGTGGCTCAGAAATGCTGGAGCACTGAATGTAGGCAACAGAAAACGTTATTTATGTCAAGCAAATTAACACTTCATCTCAGGTTAAACTCCATACTGTTACTTGCCTTGTGTCCTTCACCACCACCCCCATGGACATATATGCACAAGCAGGGTCATCAGTGGATCATGTTTAGAGTTACCCTCTGACTGAAACTTGAATATGGAAGTTTAAATGGTGACTGAAGCTGCCTTCCTCGTTAACAGTGTTCAACCCTTAGTTGCTCCCAAGGCAGGGGATGGGTTTATACACATGTTCTTTGTGCAGTGCTTTGCTCCAGCTGGCAAAACACAAACCTGGCAATAAAGACACTACATTCTGACCTACTAGAGTTCTGCATTCTGACCTAGATTCTCTGCATGGTTAGATTTACTAAACAGAAAGTATTTACAGTCGGACCCCACTGGCTCTGTCCACCCAGCAAAAGCCAAGTATAGATGATGATAATACTAAGGCAGAGGCCATAACAGAGCAAGCCCTAGTGCCTCACAGATAAATGCTGCAGGACAGGAGGCCCTGCCTATGTCCTACTAGTGCCTACCTACCAGTGGCTCTAACAGATCCCTGAATAGCCAAAGCCCAATTCCTTATCTCCTATTTCCACTGGTTATCAGAGCCTGCAGAGGTGGCCAACAAAAGCCATGCAATCCTGCTTACAACTGGAGTAAATTATGAGTGATAACATGCAGGAATCTGGATGTTTTGAAGGGTAAGCAAGCACGATGTGTATTTGCTGTAATCATGTTTCACTGCCTCCTGTGTCATGGTTCTGTTCACCCCTGAGCTCTGGAATATATCCACAAAGGGCCTTGCTTCTGCACATTTGCTTCCCTGAAACATAGCACATATAGTGTGGGTACTGGAAGATGGAAATATACCTCATCTGATATTTTTTTCTGAAGTTACCTCATTTGCACAAGCAGCAATGATACCTGTACAAATTAGGTATCTAATCCCTCATGTATTTTGCATACATACTGGTACTTGCATACCCAGCTGACTTCCTAATGTGGCCCTGGAGAGACTTGGGCATGATTTATACTACTTTGGCCATTTAAAAATACTTAAAGTGCCAGGCCAGTGTAAAAAAAATGAGTCATTCCCACAAAAGGTTCAAGTAGCTCAGTTATATGTGCATTCTGTGCCTGTGGGTTATTATTAGCATCTACTTCTTAAATTTTACATGTGGTAAAAGATCAGTATCCTGCCAGGCCTAAAAATGAACTCCTGAGAGAGAGTAGAATAAAAATCCACAGATGGTTTTGTTTTTGGCAGAGACATACAGAGCTCATGTGAAATACTGAGGAAGCAATACCTCAAAACAGCAAGTATGTCCATAAGCATTGTCGCTACCTACATTACTAGAGCTCTTAGTTCATGCATCAGGAAGCTGTTGTGTTTGGCACCATGCTAATATTGAACAAAAAGACAGCCAAAAAGGAACTCAAGTCAAAATATACCTGCTGAATGCAGTGGATCTGGCCTGTCACCTTACACAAGGCGTTGTATTCACTGGGCTTCTGCGCCTGTGCTATCTGCAGCAAAACTGACCATTTTTTTCCTCAACTGTTGAAGAAATCTGTTACCCTTTTGCATTTATAGCCATCTCAGCTGCCACTTCCTGCTCCCTATTTCTTCTCAGTCAAACTGCTACCTGATAAGTGGAAACTGTATCAGAGGATGATATTGGGACTTCATTTTATCCTTCTCTGAAAATGTGTTGGCAGCCACCTATCTCTGAAGTAATGGGACTACATCATGTGGTGCTGGCCTTGTTCTACATGTCAACCATTCTGGCTAGGTTCCATTCCTCTTGTAAGTTCCCGAGCTGCCACAACCTTCTCATCTTCACCATCGTTGCCTGGTGAGCAGACTGCATTACTGTCACTTTCTCAAACAAGGGGCAGTCTCTTGGCACGTTATGCATCACACCTGATACCAATTATCTTTTCTACATACTAATGTACATCAGTTTGATACAGACATCTAAAACTCATTTTGAGAAGGCCAAACGCCCTCTTCCCAGACCACTCTTGTGAATCTAGGATACTGTTGTACTTGTGATGTGGCTCTTAAATCATAATCTAGCCCTACCTTCCTGAGCATTCAGTCCTAAAAGCACTCAGGTGACATGACTCTGGCTAAGCTTTTTGAGCCCTAAATAGAGTACACAAACAGGCAGTCGAGACTGAGACAGCCTTTGAAAATCCCAGTACTAATCTTGCAGTTCCTATTCCCACTTGGAGCAGTAATGTACTAGAACAAGGATGTGACTACAGAGGCATTGGCACATGGTTACAAGGTGTGTATAACCAGAAGTTAGGAGTGTCGTCATACCAGTCTCACCTAATAATAATATAGTTATTTTCATACCACAAGCCTAAGCCCACGCTATATAGAGAAGTGCAGAGCCTGGGGGACTCAGTGACTGTAGGAGTGCCTACCACTGAGCTGCTAAGCAGTAAACAATGCAAAATTGCTGAGGTGCCTGTTGCTGGGGCTGTTATCTTCAGAAAGGAGGTGAGCTATTTTTGATCTCACAGGATGGGTTTGAAGATGAGTCAGATACCAAATTGTTACCCTGCCTTTGAAAACTACAGCTGATTCACTGAGCATTTCCCTGCTCTTCCCTAACGCAATTTTACATCTCTGAGAAACAGCATAATATATTGCAGCCGGTAGTAGTAGACAAAGGAAAAAGTGTTACTTGAGCAGCACAGAGGAAGTCACATCCTGATTTAGGAGACAAGAATAGCTTCTTCCTCTCTATACAGGACTTGTTCTTTAGTCTCCAGCAACTGTATCTGCTTCCCTTCCCAATTACCCAGCTTAGAAATGCAGTATTTTCTTTGTGAAAACAGTTTTTACCAACTCCATGGGGGGGAGAGCCCCTTGCTGTGTAAACACTAAGGCTGTGTCTTGAGGGACTCACTCCTAGTAGCAGCTGGATGTATCACCAGGGGGTGACATGGGGCAGGTGGAATGGTCAACTATGTAATTTCTCCATAAGATATTTATTTCTATGTGATATTTGCCCAATATTCACTGCTGAGGAGCAACTTCCTATTAGATGCTGGTATCCAGGAGAGTTTTCACATCTTTCCCCTTATCTTCAGCAGGGGTTAACTGTTTCAGGGTATGGACAGATGACATGTTTACACCAGTATAAGTGGCCTTCACATCCCTGGAAAAAAAAGAAGGCAAACAATGTACAGCCCGACAGCGATGTAACCTTCTTGACTCTGGTACAGAATCAAGGTAAAACTCCAACAATGGATATATCAGTGTCATTCGTCTGCAGCTTATCCTGCCATGCGGTGTTTGCTCAAGGCAAAAAGGGTAAGACCTCCTCCCCTGCCACCTGGTAGTGAGGCACAATAACAGCTCTCCCAATAGGTAGCTATATGTCTGTTCATTTTGAATTCCAGATTCATTTATGTGTGAGAGGTCACCACAGAACTTTCCCAGCTGAAGAATGACCAAATACCCTGGTATAGCCCAGGGCACTAAAGGGAATCTTCAGTGTTTGCAGTAATTGGATTTTAGAACCTCCTATGACTGCTTCCTTCTGAAAACCCTGATGCAGAGGGAGCCCGAATGCCAGGACAGGGTATCCAGACAGGTAGTTGAATTATGAAGTACAGCCCAGCCTCAGATACGAAAAGTATTCAGTTACCAGAGTGACTAGAGACAGTGCATAACTTCCCTTCTGCATGCTCCAGCACCTGCAAGCTGCACACCCCAGCACCTCCTTTGAAAATCACAGTACATGTGCCCAAGCCTACACAGAGTCAATGAAGCAGCCGGGATTAGAATTCAGTGGCTCCTGTGACAGACTGTACACCTTGCCCTCATCCCCCCAGCCCTTGGAGCCCTCTCCACTGGGCTAAAGGGACTATTACTATACCATAACTGTGTTTCCCTAGCACAGGCAGAGTATAGGGCTGCCATAAGAAATTCCATGCTATACTCACAAAAATCGCAGTACAGGGAGTATGTCATGGTAGGGTCAGGGTAGGGAGGTAAGAGATGAATTCACAGCGTATGATGCTATAGGCATGCTGGATTATACCGTAGACTGTAGGCAGCTTGAAACATGCTGCCATATGTTAGAGTGGATAGTGACAGCTCTAACTTGACTGTGCCATGACAAGTCAGCTCTAACTGACTGACGCCATGGCCATTTCAGCCTCTGGAGAACCTAGAATCAAGAGAAGGCAAATGCACCATAAGCTTCCCAGGGGTGCAGTATAGAATAGGAAACCCAGTGTTCGTGCCACATCTAAACCACATCCTTATCCCATTTTCAATACTGATATAGAAAAAACAGATATTCATTGCTCCCCTAACCAACACTATCTCTGCTTGCCAAAAGTCTTCATTTGTATTCTATGTTGTATTCACTGTTATTCTATCACTAAATTAGTTGCTGATTGCAGTCTCTATTATCAATTTCATATTTGACATGTTACATTGTCTGTCTGGAGCCTGTCTTATGCTGGCTCAGATATGGACTAGGTGATCTAATACTTATTTTTTCATCTCTGACTTCTGTGATTTATATCTGGCAATTTTGATCTGTCCAGGGACACATCAGGGCAATTCAACCCTGGGCTAACTCCACTGGGCCAAGTTCTCTTCCAAGTTCCTCTTCTCAGACTGCTCTGGCTCCAGTAGAGTGGCACAGATGTAAACTGATAGCACCATCTGGCACACGCCCCTTAGGGTTTTAGTCCAGGGCTCTTGTCTTCCGTTTCCTAAACTCCTCTTGCTTCAACACTCTAGCAACATAAGACAACCCAAGAGTCAAAGTTCAGGTTTAACCAGGTTTTATCTAACCTATTTTGGCCTGATTCTGATTTCACTTACTTTGAAAAAACTATAGGTAAGTCTCTTGCAATAATGGAGTTATACCAGTAGTGTACATGATGTTGGACTTGGGCCAAGTACAGTAGATTTGAGGGATCAATACAGTGTTATTTCCTTTTCAAATGCCCTTCCTAAGTCTGTTTAACATCTGCTTTACAATCTATGATTTCTCAGCTTTATTGACTGTTTCCCAGTCTTATCAGAATACAATATATGATAAGGAACATAAGAAAAATCAGCTGCTCACTACAGTAGTTCAAGGACACAACTTCCATACCTGCCAGGTGTGAGTCTCTAAATTTCTGCAAGATAGGTGAAGATGTGGTATTAATGATCTTCTATACACCATCATTTCCCATGTAAAGGAAAGGAAACCAGTCTTAAATATTTACACAACACATTCCTAATACCTACTCAAGTGACCTTACTCAACTGGCAAAATCCTGTAATTGTTTTTCCTGATTTTATTTGTCTCTGTGTCAACCTAAAAAGATTTTGTAGACCCATGGAGCAAGGACCATCCCTTTTTGTATGTCTCTCCACTATGAGAGTAACAAAAGTTACTGTTTTGTTCTTTTATTTTCATTATAAACTTTTACATGAGACCATAAGCTGGTAGTAAATAACTTTACCTCTAAGTGCCCATGGAGCCCCCAGGTATGCTAAGGCTCAGTGTGCTTCTGAAAGCAACACCCCAACATTACTGCCTACTTGTTTGCTGAAGAAGATACAATATCTGGTTTTAGACTCTGTGTTAAACTGAAATTAAAGCAGAAGAAGGGAATGTATTCCCCGAAGAAAAAGGTCCCTAGCTAGAGGAAGAGACAATTTTGGCTCCTGATTCTTTCATGTGCCAGCCAAGCAAATCAGTAAAGTCAAAATCCTAAAAAATAGTCTTGATTTTTATATGCCCATCTTAAGATCTCTCAGACCTGATTTTTCAGAATTGTTAAGCAGACACAACTTAAAAAAAAGTCCACTGGCATTATAGCTTTTACAAAACAAGCACAGATTGTCCTAAGGCCCAGAACATGAGGTGCCCAAACACAGAGGCTATTTTTAAATCATCATCATCTTTCAACAACAAGGAACCCCAAATTTTGTTGACTTGAAATTACTGGGACTTTTAGTCATTGAATTCTATGGGAACACAACTGGGTCCTAATAAATATATGCAATAAAAACGTTTTTTTATGGTTGGGATAGTTACTAGAACGAGTACCAAATACCCTGCTGTTCTCCATTGTGTATAGCATCCTTCCCTGCTTTCTCCAAATGTTGTCGTTTCCTAAAAATATTTCCTAAATTTCCAAACACAAGAAACTGGCATAACTGCTTTGGAGTTGACAATAGATTCCCTTCTGGCCAAGAAAAAGCCATAAATAAAGTGCACTAATATCTCTACAGCCCTAGAATATGAGTAATTCCTCTAGACTCACGTATGGAGAACCCCATCCACGTGAAGAAGCAGACTCTCGCATGTTTGCAGCCCCATCCCCTCCACTGCATATGGCACGCTGCAGCTCCTCAAGGATCTGCCATGGCTAGACCTGGGCCCTTTCCTGAGACAAATTATCCCTACATCCTGTCTGTACACTGTGGTGGGAGGAGATCTTTGTGAGGGGTTTCTTTAAGAAGTGATGATTAGTGCCCATGACCCCACATCCTTGCTACTCACGACCCAAACAGGATAATCAGATCCTGGGGAAGAAGCTGTGTTAGGTAATTACTACAGCAGAGCTAGCCAGGAGAGCAGAAACCGCCTGCCCGGAGTGGTGATAAGTATCTCCAACATCTGTTCCCCACAGGAACAAAGAAGCCAAGGCCCTCACAAAGCTTGGCTGCCAGAACACAGGGAATCCACAGCATTGCAAGATAGATGGGGGTCCAAATGATTTCCTCTGCGATCTCTGGACCCTACTGAATTTAGAGGTGGCATACGCAGAAGGGATGTTTATGGGTCTATGTTTTCTGTGCACCTTGACCTACGAGAAACCTCCCTGTGGAGTTCTGGAGACAATGCATGAACCAAACCAAGACAGCAGGAGCAAAGTAAGTACCATGCCATGCTCTTGCTGCCCTTTATTCTTTCTTTGTTGCTTTCCGTAATCTCATTAAGAAACTGGCAGGGCCGGCCCATCCTATCCTGCAGAACCTGCGGCCAGAGGGGGTGGTGCAGCCAAGGGGCCCCCTGCGGCCATGAACGCTCCAAATCAGTGCCGTAGCAAGGGGGGGCAGGCAATTCCCACGACTCCCTGTTGCCACCGCCACCAGCATCTTCATGTCCAGCCACTCGCCACCTGCCTGCCGGCTTCTTTGTTTGCTCACCGCCTCCCCCCCCCCCCGCTGCCAGCTTCTTTGCATCAGGGGCCCCAAAACTATATCTTGCAGGGGACCCCAAAAATTTGTGGGCCAGCCCTGGAAACCGGACAGACTAAAAAGTCCATCATTTGCCTTTTGCTCACAGAAAACTGACAGGTCTTGCCTTCTGCCCGCTCTGCAGGGCTTCAGGCATCTCCCTCTACTGTTGTGGCTTGATTTGTGGGAACACCACCAAGCCGTCGTCGTGAACCAGCCACCATTGCTGTAAGCACTGTACACAATTCAAGACAAAACCCCCTGTCCCAAGGACCTTACAGTTTAAATGTCAGGCAGGGAAAAAACCAGATAGATGGATGATAGACTGCAGTATGGCCAAGATTCATCCAAACTGACCTAATTTCTGTTGCTAATACATTCCCTGCCTGCTGGTGTATTCACTGCAGAGCAGGATTAGTTTATTAACTCATACACTCCAACGAGCCTGGCTTCCTTCTCACCCTCATAGCTTATATTAGCCTAGAAGAGATTTTTCCCCTAGCATTTGATGGCAAGTGTTTCTACAGACATCCAATTGTCTGTTATGTCCTGGGAATAATGTGTAAAGTCCCAGGAACACCCAGTTAGGATATGGTGCCTTGGAAGGATTGATTTCGCACACAAACAGAGCCCATCTTTCTCTTTGGGCTGCTGCAGAGAGCATCCAGAGCCCTCCAGGCAACCACAGAGACCTCATTCACATCCAAAGTAGCCACAAGGTGGTGCTCCCTACCCTTTGTGGAAGCATTTTTAACACAGTTGGTAAATATAAACTAGCCTTGTGCAGGGATCCAGATGGCCTAGTGGCTGGCAGCCAAGCTGGGTGAATGTTTCTCCAGGCTGCATCTCCTTAGTCAAATATTTTCTAAATCAAATTTTAAAAATCGCCAAGGTTCAAAGGGTTCATATCTTAGCAGCTCTTACTAAGCCTAACAAAGTAACAGAGGCTGACACAGAAAATAATCAGAGGGGGCAAACATCATCTTACACAGAAGTAAAGTCTAAAAGAGCTTGTGGTTTGACCTTCCATAATATGTACAGATCTGCCATGTTGATGCTGTTCTTACCAGCTGCAGAGCTCAGATGATGGCGGCAAAGACAAGGGGGAGAGGGCTCTTCTGAGGTGCGGTCTGAGATAACGAGACCTTGCTCAACGCTCCCCTTGCTCATTTTATTTCTATATTCAGAACCATTCCCCAACCTTTTCCTCCCATTACTTTTCATTCATTTCTCTTACGTTGCTATTATTTCTCCCACAGTACAGCTGTCCAGAAATCATGGAGAGCAGGACCGAGAGGTGGGGTCGAAAACTTCTCATTTCACAAGGATTATCCCTGAACCGTTTCTGCTAATGCCTGATCTAACTGTCTGAATGTCATCCCCAAATGTATCTCATCACTGTTGTCTGTTTTACTTTCTGTGAGTGAGCATCAGCTATTGACTTTACTACCTTTGCAATGGAAAGTGGATCTACCCCTCAAGTAAGAGAACTACTAGGTTCTAAGACATATAATTATGCAGTGTACTAGTCTGTCTGGGGCCTCATTGTTAGCTAAAATACATCACTATTTTAGGGGGCAAATGGATAAAGTCTCTACCTGAAAAGGCTCAGTTGTGCCAGAGAGGCAATACAGTGGCGGGGAAAAGCAGAGCCATCCGGTACTATGCAATTCATGGGAGGGATGGTCTGCTTTTTATCGTAACATAAAGTACAGGCATCTTTTTGATGGACCAAGATTTCACATCAGTCTCTCCAGGGAAGGCCAGATAACTAATCACCACTGATCTTGGTGAAGAGCTCTCCCTATTTTTTTCCTCAGTTTTAGGCCATTCTTCCTTGAAAAGACTTCCATCAACTTTATCAGGCATTAGATCAGGCTTCACAATATACTGGGATCATGATCCCCATTGGGGTCTTTCTCCCCTACAGAATGAGCCACGCCCTGGTGGCTTTACTTACATCACTTCCCATTGAAGTCAGTGGCACTACTGGCATGTACATTAGCTGACTGGGATTAGGTCTTTGTAGTTATTTATAATACATCTCATCTCAAATCACATGGTCCACATCATTTTATGATTTAGCTCACTCCTCCTCTATACCACGTTGATATTGGCATCAGCAGCACATTTGAAGCCTGCTCCTACTCCCACTGCATGTTTGCTACAATAGCATTTCAGTCACGTGTCTTTGGGTAACGCCAGCTAAATCAAAATTATGTGTATGCATAAGAACCTCTGCTTATTTTGCATGTATGTAGCATTAATGCAGATAGATCAGAAATGCTCTGCCTCTTTTAATCCTTAAAGCCTTGTCATATTTTGATCAACTGCATTATTCCTGTTATGATGCCAGTGTAGGTCCTTAGCAATGCCTTCTTTTCTATTCTACTCCAGGGTTATGGAACTTGTGCATGAAGCAAATCCTACCTATTCCAAGGCCACAGAGGACCACAACATAATTTAATCTATGAACTTGTACCACTAGGTGGTAGAAGGACCTACGCCTAAGTACAGACAGTCAAAAAGCCCAAGGCTGAGTTGATTCAGTCTTCACAGGTTAACCTAAATTGCAAAGATTGAACCAATAAGCAAATGAACAGACATTCACTTGTGAGTCAGGAACTGCAGCCACATGCCTGCAGTGGCTCAAGTCAGCAGCTGGGGGGCACTAGAGCACAGCTCTCTGGCACATAGCCACTATGGGCTGTGTGTTCACTTCCTCCTTCTGCTGCCCCTGAGGTGTGTGGGATTTTCAGTCCACAATCACAGCAGCAGGACTCCCCAGGATTGTTCATCACTTCTTCTTCCTGCTTCCAGGTACTTCTAGGATTTCTAGTCCACAGTCACAGCCGGCACTAAATAAGCCAGCAAGGTAGGGCAGCTCTGTACTTGGGGGGAGGTGAGTTTAACTCCCCCTCCCTGGCCCCAGACCCCAGCTGGGGTTTGCCCAGGGGCAGTGAACCAGCCAGTGAGCCAACCATCACCGCTTCAGCTAGGGAGCAGAGGGATGGGTTGAGTTGTGCTCTCTGGAACAGCACAGTCCAGCCCAGCCCAGGGCTTAAAAGCATGCTGGAAGACTGATTTAATTTGAACCAGGAAGGGGTTTGGGACAGAAGTTTCATAAACCGGTTTGACCCAAATCAGCTAAATCTGATGCTACATTGGACCAGGTTTATCTGAAACCAGTTTCACCCATTTTGAAACTGGTTTGTGTTCACTGAACTTCTGTTCTGTTACAGGTTTAAATCAGTTTCTGATCACTTAAACCAGTTTATGTGTATCATCTGTCCCTAGCCCAGCAGTCCCCACACTGTGCTTAGCACCCATTGTAGAGCCCAATGCTATGCTTACTGCCCAGAAAATACACATGCAGTGAGACAGGTTTTGACACTGGGCTTAGGCTGGCTTACTATGCAAGTCCATTGCTATTGTCCACAAAATAATCCTGCAAGAGCAGCACAGAAAATGGCAGCCTTAGAACTGCAAAGGAGCCATGGAGTGGTTTTACTGGCATTGTGTGGATGAGTGGTCTTATTGGATTGGATGACCTACCCAAGTAAGGACCAGTGGTGACGTGCACCCCCTGACAGCAGCAGTCCCCACTTAGGCGATGAGCAGGGGGGGCTGGCGAGAGCACCGGCTGGGGAGTGGGGGCACTAGGAGAAACAATCCCCATGGTCCCTCCATGGATGATTGCACCTATGGGGGGGGGAGTTTCCCCTGCAGCTGATCGCACTGGCACTCCTGCATCAGTGTGATCAGCCACAGGGGGACCCCCTCCCACCCCCGGTCACTGACTGGCCTCTGCGGGGGGCAAGTGCAACTCAGGAGGCACCAGTCACCCATGGTAAGGACTGTCATTTTTTTCTTAAGTGCTTTTTCCTAGAATACGATTTTTTCCAAGCCTTTCACTTTCTTAATTGTCCATGGGACTGCAGTGAGATGCACATTAGAAACTCAAGCTATGGCAAACAAAATTCTACAGAATTACAGACCAAAGTGAAGGCCCATCCCCCAGCCACTGGACAAGATGGTGAGTTACGCTGACCTCTTCTGAAAATACAGATGGTAATGTGAGAACAAGGCATCTTTTGGCATACCAGATATTACTGTCTTGGGTGTGAGACAAGGTTTTGGGAGACCTGAGATGCAACCTGAATTCTGAAACTGATTTACTGACAAATGTACTGTGCTGGATCATCTCTACTTCACCCATAGCTTTTCCTCAGCCAGTATTTAGACAGTGAACTGAGGTCACATCAGTAGACAGATAGAAGTCAGTGGAGATCCAGGGTTAACGTAGCCTAATGTCAGCATGTGGCTTGTTAGCTTCAGTAAGCTAGGGATCTTATGTCTGCATTAAAGAATGATTCATTTGAAAAGAATGTGAGTATCAAAATGCACACAGATCTCCAGCTACTCATAACTTGTAGTGGACTATCCGTTTCTTGCTGATACAAATTTCCACACGCTAGGGGAAAGTGCCTCTTTCATGCATCACTTTGCACTGGATTGTGTCCAGTTACTTTACTTACCATTATGCAACTTAACCCAAGGCAACCCAACACCCGAAGACAAAATTAGAATTGCATAAATATATTTGCACAGTTTCTTCACTGTCCATAACAATATTCATTTGACTCTCCAACCCAAGATGAACTGTAGGGCACCAATTAAATTATTGGAGATGATTAACAATGTTTATTTTTTCTGAATTAATCCTAAACATTCTGATAACTGCTAGTCTCAATTACTGACTTAGATGGAAGCACTACAGTTCAAAATATAACATGTATCATCATGGAAAATTAATATATTCTGAGGTCATAGATCAGTCTTTACTCATACAAAATCCCAATGACTTCCACGGAGAGCTTTACCTCAGTGAGGAATTATTAAGGCTGTAGAATTCACTAATATTAATATAGGGCCATATTCTCTCCGTAATAGTAATTATGCTTGAATTAAAACAAGTATTTGGCCTAGCCTTACCAATTATACACCACTTTTCATTTCTAGCACTCTCTAACATTAACTGACAACTGCTTATATCATTTCATTATCCCCAGTCTATGTATTGGGAAAGAGAAGTTGAGAAACACTTTCTCACACAGAACAGACCCCTAGTCTATGAGTAGAACTATTTGCTTTATTGGAACTATTTGTAGAGCAATATTCAACATGAGTGAGGATGGTCACAATCTATCCCTTAAGCTCTTAGGCCTACCATTTTCTTATACATGTGTACAGCACCTAGCACAATATGGCCCCAATCTCAGATTGGGACCTTAAGGTCCCTGTCCTGCTTTCACAATACATATAGTAAGTAACAATTACCCAGAGCACCGAGAGGTTCAGGAACAGATTCAGAATTAGAACTCATGATCTCCTGTCCTACATTTTGTGTATGCTTTTTCATAAGTATAAATTATTTGACCATATTAACTTTATTGGATAAAATTCATTTAACTGCTCTAAAGACAAGGGTAACAGAACTCAGCACCCAGTGCTTATGCTGTACTACACATTTACTATATGTCATTGTCTGTACATATATACAGTTACATATCTACTATGCATTTTAACTAATAACAATACTTAGATGGCTAGTATCATGGGAGCTGAGTATCGGGAGTAATTTATGGATCCTAAGAGCAATATAAACACTGTTCAATTTTAAACTAAAATAGTGGAGGAATAGGAAAGGGTTCACTTTATACTCATAATCAGCAGCTTTCTGTTCTTGGATCCAGTTTAAGTGGATGCATAATGCTCATTATATCATATTTTAATAGAAAACATTTCTTTCAAGGACAGTAGGCCAGATTCTGTTGGCACTGAAGTCAATGGGAATTTTGCCACTGACTTCATTGGAAACAGGAAGAGTAAAGCAGACATTTGTAAATGTCATATGTTTGTGCCTATAATTCATAAGTGTTTGCCCTGCTTGGAAGACTAAATCCTGCTGCAGCCAGTGTTCCCTGTAAGAAGCAAAGGAATTTCCCTGGCTCAGGTCTGGGGACAGTGTGGAGACTGTGTACGGTTTTCATGCCATATGGGAAGATCATTTCACTCTGCAATCTCATCTCTCCTATGGCCAATACAGAAGTGACAGCATTGGGCTCTGAAGGAGTTGTGTTCAGCCTTCCTCACCCAAAGTGATATGCCACATAAATCTGGAGGTAAAGGAGTAAAGAGGGAGGAATGGTGGTATAGAAGATCTCAGATGGGCTATGGGGATGCCCAAAAGTAAGATGCAATATGATTTTAATTGGTTTCATTTACACCACAAAGCTATGTCTGGTAAAATGGAGCAATTAATCTCAGTGATAAATAACTGATTATAATCAGTTTCTATAAAAGAACAGAGTTCTAGCCACTCTTGCCCTATAAAAAGATAAACAACAAAAGCCGTAATGAAAGATCTGACACTGCTAAAAGAAGCCCGCTGACCTGACCTGCATTTCAGTGAAGAAGGAGAAAATCCTTTCCAAGTATCATTCACTTCGGAGGATAATTTGTTGTATGTAGTTCAGCTGGAGAGGATTTAAATTTTAACATCTAGTTAAGAGGCTGCATCCTCAATGACAAATGTATATATTTTATGAGACTAGAAGGTAATGAGGAATAGTGTAAACATGTCTACAGGCATTTGTACACATGCTTGCGCCGCAGTGCCAGGGGCTTTTAAAAGTACCTGGCACTGCAGCACATACATTTATATAAATGGTGAAATTCACATCAGTGCTGAGAAAATGGCAGCACTGCATGTTTTAACTAAAACACACTGAAGGTGTTTTAGTTCAAAAACACACTGCTGCTGTTTTCTGCACACTGATGTGTATTTTGCCACTTAGACAACCGCACACAATGCAGCACAGTGCACGTCAGCTCATGTGCTGAGCAGACTTGATTAATCAAGACTTGATTAATCAAGTCTGCTCTGATACGTCAGATCTCTGGCACATTGCAGCACAAAAAAGGTATGTGTACAAATGCTGTACGTTCAATTAATGCACTTTAGGTAATGCACATTAAATCTAGTACCTCCATTGTGAGGTACTAGAAAAATGTGCATTAGCCTATTTTAATGTGCATTAGCTAAAGAGCACAGTTTGTGACACTTCAATGTGCATTAAAGTAGGCTAAATGCACATTAAAGCACGCTTGTAAATGCAACCACTGTTGACAAGCCATGCTTTTGCCTTACCTAAACAGACTTTGTTTTAGTGCTATCACAGTTGTTAATTAAATTATAGGAATTTTGGAGTTTTGTTTCTCTTAAACATGACAGTTAAGAGCAGGATTTTACAGTCCTTACTCCCTGAACTCCAGTTCTCCTCTTATCAAAATTCTTTTTAGATGCTTGCCAATTCAGACCTCACATTTTCTGTGGTTGTAGAACTAACGGTAGAGTTCACCAGACTGCAGAGCTTGTTAGCAGAAGCAAAGCTTTCATTTACAAAAATTAAAGAGTGAAATTCTGTCCCTACTTAAGTCAATGGCAAAACTACCATTGTCTTTAGCAGGATTAGGGTTTCACCACAAGTTCTAGTGACTGTAGAGAAAGCTTTCTGAATTTGCATCCAATATAAACTGATGCAGTTTCTAGGCCAGCAGCCTGAAACAAAAGCTATGTAGTAAGGTCAACATTTTCAAAAGTAGCCAGATTTAGGGTCCCTGCATTTTGGGATGCCTGATCTGAGAATCCTTGAGAGGGTTGAGTCACCCAACTGTAACTAAAGTCAAAGAGTTAGCATGGTCAGTTGTTAAAAGGTGAAATTAAGTCAAAAGTATTGGTTCTGCAGGAGAAACAACATTGACTTTAGTTGCAGATCAAAAGGTTCACCTAACAAAATACCTACAAAAAGGAATGTGGTTTATTTATTTGGTTATAACTCTTATGAACAAAATATGGAACTGTCCAGGAGCACAACTAATACAGATATATGTGCATTTCCCTTGAAATATAATTGATGGTGGAAATGGTGCCATATTGCTTTTTTACCACCCTTTCCCTTTGTGTTCCCATTTTTATTCTCTTGATACTCACTTATTTTGGCCATTCATGCAACTTCTTTACCATACAAGGACCAGACATTGTGGTCATCTAGGGCAGTGTTTCTCAACCCATGGTATGTGTATGACACGGGGTGCTGTGGTTTGAGTTTTGCCCACCCCACTGCCTGGCGTCTTTGCCTGTTCAGGGTGGAAGTTCCAGCCACTGCCCCTCCTGCCATGACCAGTGCACCAGGGCTTTCACTCCCTGGTGTCAGTGTACCAGAGCACAGTGAGGAGGGCCCTGCACAGGCTGCTTTGCACTAGGCCGTGGTCCGCAAGGAAAAAGTGGGACTCGGCTCGCAGTGGCGAAACCAGAAGTGCCACGGTGAGACTTCCAGTTTCGCTTTTGCCATATCAGCAGGTGGTACGGAAGGTACCAAAGATTGAGAACCAGTGATTTAGGGTGATGGGGAACTATATTGACCCTGCACTACCTGCTCCTAACTTGTGGCACTCATTCTAACCCTATGAAGAGAAAGGAAGTAAGTACCTGCTTTCCTTACTGGACTAAGAAGAGAAAAGTATTCAGGAGGTGTCCCCTCCAGTGCCTGGAGGCTTAAGAATTGGCAGTATTTAAATAGAATACCTTCACCTGGTTGGCCTTGAAACTGGATCTTTCACTCAAGCAAGCGCAACCTGATGAAACAGAGATCCTGGTTAGAGGAGCTCCTCAGTAAGTGCAGCTAAAGAAAATTTGGACTCCAATATCACTCTTGGACTCTTGGGCACAGAGGCTAAACATGCCATGCAAAGCACAGAACTTGGTGTTTTTGTTAAATATAGTTCGAAACTCTCATTACGCTTGAAAGCATGTGTCAGCTTTGAAGGCACTGACAAGTCTGTAACACTACACCCCTGTCAGGGATCTGTAAAGGTGTTCTAACACCAACTAGGTTTGTTTAGCTTGCCTGAGAGGTTATGCTTTTCTGAAATCTCCCACAACTGGAGCAACATTCAGGTTTTTTTAATTTTTCCACAGTTGCACAATCACCAAGGCAGCTCCTCTTATAGCATTAGCAAGAGTGCAAGTTTTCACAACCATGCCATCCCACTCTGCTCTGAGCTGGTATAGTGTGGGTGAGGCTCATTAACCAAGAACCGGGAGACAGCCATTTAAAGGATTTGTAGTGATTTTCTTATGGCAGGTTGCCCCCCTCCTTTGCGGGGGGGTTAGCTCTGCAAGCTAAGAAACAGAAAGGAGCTCATTAATCTATTTGTAGTGTCCATGTATTTCCATATTATTTAAAAACTACATGGATAATAATTAAAGTCCCTGCTCCTCAGAGTCTGGGGTTCATAAATCCAGTGCCTGTTATCTTTTAAATTAAGCACTAAGCCATGATCAGGTAAAAACAAGTCTATTAAGCATCAAGTCTGTAAAGTTCCCTAAGAATGGTGCTAAAGCCGGCATGAGGGATTTGGGTCAGCTGAGATACAGGATATCTGATCTAGCAGATCCTGGCTGGAATTTCCTTAGTAGCTGAAACAGTAGAGGACCAGCTGAATTGTCAGATTCGTCGGACAACTTAAAATGGTCCTAAAGTAAGTGGTAGAAATAAGTCTACTGCTTTTTTACAGTGGATAGGAGGGAAATCATATAAAAAAAAGCATCAACAGAATCAAATCTATTTAATTCTAAACTGAGTCAGCAGCATTATGTAAGCTGTGCTCACCTCCCCCTCCAATCCATGCAAGAGCCTCTCTGAGAAAATAAATCAAGAAGAGACACGCATACAAATCCCTTTTGTCACTCTAACAGTGAACATTTGCAAGCCTTTTTCAACTAGAATGCATATACATTTTCTAAATCTTTCTGCACTGCTCTGTAGCATGTGTACAATGCTGCTTGGCTTCACGAAATAGGCAGAAAAGTTCAGCAAATATACAAGCCCAGTTCTTAATTTCTGGTATCATGCCCATGTTGTCAGAAGCATTAAATGAAAGGATTCACCTAGCTAACAAACAGGTCAAATTCACAGTAGGTTAGGACAGTTAGCCTTATTTCTACTGTCTAGTAGCCAAGTCTTAAAAATTGAGTAGCAGTTGACCTATAGTACGCTGCTCTCATTTTGTAGTGCACAAGGAAAGGTCACTTGAGGAGAAAGAAACCACTGCTCTCTTTAAATTGTGCCTACTCAGATTATTTTATGTAACTAAGAAAAAGAAGGCAAACCCTCCTCAATTATATTTAATGAGGTGGTATCTCAATAACAACCATGCTCTGCTCTTTTAAGAAAGAAAAATAGCCCAAACTTCAGCTGTATCCAAGGAGCATTTGGCACAGCGGAGCTAGAAGGCATAGAGATGCCCTTTTGCTCCCCTGAGACTAAGCCAACTCCAACCTGCACAAGCAGTCGGGGACCTCCAAGGGCCACAATAGCAGTTGAAGATCACCAGAGAGCTCTAGTGCCCTGGCCCACCCCAGGCCAACATTCACAGCTCTGCACCACCCAAGAAAAGCCCCTACACACAGGATGTCCTTGAACAGCTGTATCCATTAGTAAAGCCTCTTTGTTCTAGTTGTCTTAAAAGTTGAGAGGCGTGGAATGACCAGAAGTGAGCGCCAAAGAAGCAGAATATGGGTTTGTGCCTGGATTTTTTTTTTCATGTTTGCTTTGACTCTCTGTTAGGTATAAAGAAAGCCTGACAGAATGGTTGTTTTTGTGAAGGTTTGTCTACCCTGCTTTTCCTGAAGGCTGTGAGTGAAATTGGAGAACGGGCAGGGTTGCCATCAGAATACCATGCAATGGAATCCAAGTGATTGATCAGCAATTTACTCTTATTCTGAGTTTTAAATCCCCATTTGGATCAACAGGGGATTTATCACTTTTTTCAAGGGAGTCAGGATCTCACCTTCTAAGTTATTACTAAAGCCATTTAACTAAATGTTGACCCTAGACTGAAAAACACGTGGAAAAAGGAAGCTTTGGGCTAAAGATTTACTGGCACATTCCTGAGGCTTCAATTAAGTGCTGAAAAAAATTAATCTATATAAAAAATCCAATGCATCCTCCAGCAAATACACCAAAGATAATATCTGATATGACTAATTCCTACAAGATAAAAATAAGCAACGCATTCCCCGTTATGACAGACAGCTTTCAGGATCTCTTTGTACAATGTGCAAACGAGGGCACTCACCTGCCATATTTATTCACTGTTTGCAAAGTGATTACTACTGTGTTAGAGTCATAGAATGGCAACAACTCCAGGATGCAAAATATACTCATTTTCCAGATTTATTAACAGGCTGCTTGAGATTTTGGAAGACTTTCACGACGAAACCGAATGACCCCTGGTGCCCTGTCGCTGTGGAGACGCACATTCCAACGACAATTCTAATACACCCAGCGAGCCCCTGAGCAACAAGGTCTTTCTAGCATCATCTTGGCACTCTCAAATTCCAGTCAGCTGACACACACAACAAAATTTATTGCTGCTTCCTATGACCTGAGCAGTAGCCAAAAATTCAGGACCTGGCAGGTTATTCTAGTTAGAAAGAGACATTGATGACGGCCTCTGGAATCCGATGCACTCATGTTTGTTTACAAAGAATTGACAGTCCTCTTCGTCTGAATGCAGGAAGAATCAGACACAAGGAAACTCTTTCCTTGCTCACAGCCCCAAGCCTCTTTTAGCCAGCATCAGAACCAAGAGCTTGCATTTGTTTTAGGTAGTGACATGCATCAATGTTTGATCAAGAACCCCTTTCATTTCAAAAAGCTTCCATAAAGGAGCTGAGATGCTTCTCACAAACATTTTAGATGAAGGGTGGTGGTTACACTCCCCAGCTTCTATAGGCTTACCCCAAACCACATTTTTTTTTTATAATATCCAGTTATTTACTTGTTGCCCAAACATCTGACTGCTTTGTTTCCAAAATATGTATGAATTTTAAACTAACTCTTCATTTTGTACTTTTCTCCCATGCGTGACTTACAATTCAAACAACATGCATAACATTTACTTCCTATGCCAAAAAATTCCATCTTTCATAATCAGATGCAGTCGTAATTGAAACTGCTTTCTAAGCTGTTGACTACACCATCAATTATAAAGGTACGTGATAGAAAAAAAATCTTTACTGATTTGCAAGCCTTTTTCAATATCCCTGTTAGGTAAAGTTCTAAGTAGTAAATCTCTCAGAAAATTGCTGAGGATTTGGTATTCTGCAATTATACTTGTCATGGCATTTTGAGATAAAAGCTTTCTAACCAGTGTTTCAAATCTATTAAATTTCATGTGATAATCAAATCTTAGTAAATTTACATCTTGCAAAGAAACTATTAATATTTCAATTAAAAACATAAGAAGAAAATTCTGCCCTGGATTACACCCTACTGGAGGACTGCAGATGGCATAGAGTAGTACATCAGAGCAGAATTTAACCGTAAAACCCATATTCAGGGTTATAAATGAATGTGTTCCCATCCCTGCTCAGAGAAGGCTCTAAAATCATTAGTAATTTCACAAATTATCTTAAGTCATTGGAAAGTAAGCACATGCTTAAAGATAAGCTAAATTGGGGCCTAACTGAGCACGTTCAAAACCTGAATTTTAAGTTATAATATGAAATGAGAAACAAAGAAAAAAAGGAATGGATCTGTGGCAGAAGTTGTCCTTTATTTGATTGCATCATCACTGAAATATTACAATCCAGCTTTCCCACCACTAGAAATATTATAATGAGCTGACATTGTCCATATGCATGTATAAAGCCCCTGGCAGACATTATTTCCATCAAGCAGCAGGTAATGTTGCTTGTCAGAAACTGTTGTGCCACGTGACCTGCTTCACATTCACAGTGCAAGCTTCCTAGAGGAGGAAAAAGTGCCCTGGGAACCTGCTCTGCCAGCACTCCCTAGCAAGGAAGAGGTGATAATGGCTCAAAGAATCAGCTTTGAGGTCTGGTTGGGAAAAGGGAGGAGGGGCCATGAATCATGACATCTCCTGCTGATACAGCCTGGAGCAACAGAGTTCAACATGAGTCACAGACAGTCCCCTTGGAGGAAGCAGGTAGGGAAAGAACAGTCTACTCTGGGATGCTGGAGGACCTGACCAAACAATATCACCCTGTGTGTGACTTGCCACATTCACAAATTAGAGCTTGGTAGAAATCAGCTTAAAAATATTCTACATTTTCAAGCAGCTTTTGTGACTGGTTAGCCACTTTTATTCTGCAGTAGTTACTTTGCACTGTAGAATATCTAAATGTATTACAAAAAATTGTCACATGTATCAGGGACCTAAGTGATACTGCCTGAAGCAATGTTGTGGGATGGATTAGAACTGTTAACCCATGGAGCTTTGGTTTAGCTTTAGTGGTTGAAGCTTGAGTTTTCAGAGCAAAAGGAACAGAGACCTAGGCTGCAGTTTCTCTAATAGTTGTGTTTGTAGTACAGTCACTGGTAGATGGAGAATCCAAACAGAACAAAGAATCCATAGTTTAATCCAGGGGTTAAAGTTGGTCTGTACTCATCCCGCCCAGAACAATCATTAATTCTACCAATTCATAAGCCAAGTAAGCGACTCCCTTCTACTTGTTCTATGAATCCCAGGGAATTTTTATGTTAAAAGGTTTCAAAAGCATGCTTAGGACATTTTTCTCAGTCCTTAAAGAACATAGTTAACAAGCTGCTGCACTGTTATCAAAAGGAGTCAACCAAGGGTTCATCACATCTTTTCCTCCTTCCCAAGCCTGGGGTTGCAGAGATGGGAGATGAAACAAAGAACAGTAGAGCTGATCTGACCCACTTTTCACCATACAGGAGGTAGCAATCATTATGAAAGTCATGTAGCTTGACTTTAACCAGGGACTCATCAGCTCCAGACAAGAAGGACTCATATTCTCTGTCTACATTATTCTGTAGTCTATTATGAAGCCTGAACTCACCAGAAAATCTGGATGCCAACCAAACTGGTAATACTCATGAGCTACAGCACAAATACAGTACTTTATGAAACGGACAGTGGCTCTATTCTGTCCTTTCATTCCACTGATCCTTTGAATATTTTAACAATGGCATCATTCTTATTGTTGCACTATTTGATTAAACCAGGCTTAGCATTAAAATGCTGGATAAATTATTGTTTCTAAAGACTAATGCTTCCACATCTGATACCTTTATGTCTCTAATATCAGCTTCCATTTTAACTCATCTTCTTTTTCCCATTCTGATTATTATGAGTTCTCTGGTAAATTTGTATATTGAAAACAACATCTTAAGGTTAAGTTTTATGGCAAGGAATATTTTTATTATAGCAAGCATATGGTTTCAAGAAGCTCAAAATGTATATGCATGAAAAGCAATGTGGTCACAGGAAAAAAAAAGTATTTAAATACCGCAACATCATTAGCACCAGATGAATGCATAGTCAAAACCATGGACTTAATTTTGGCTTCATAATGTTCTAAGACTATTGGCTGCTTTGGATTTACTCCAAATGTATGCTTTGGTAAGTGATATAACTGCTGGACCTCTCAAATTAAACTGAAGTCATTTTAAATATAAATGTTTGACCACTTCTTGTCACTTATCAGGGTATACCATAAAAAAACCATGAAGTATTAAGCTTCCAAACTAAGTGTGAAATATCAGTACTGTCATTCATTTGTAAACTGTTTCTGAAATAACAAGTTGCCCTATATTACAGGGACCAAACCATGCTAGTCCTATACAAATCCTCCCTGTCCTCAAAAGCACTTGCACAGATTTCAAATGTGAGAGTAAAGAAAACAGGATTTGTTGAGATTGTAGCTCGCAAGTCTTTTGAATGACATCAAACCTTTACTAATACAGGTTCCCTCGCTTTATGGTGTACAAGCATTCCTGGAAAACAGCGCATAACTCGAATTCGCATAAAGGGAACCCACTTTACAATGTAATAAATAAGGATACGTTCCAAGACCTCGACTATACTGACCCCCAGACCCATTTCTACCACTTTTACAAGACAATTTTGGTACTTGCCAATATCAGACAGTGCACACACACACTATCATAATGGGGACGGCAACTACAGAAACACGTGTCACAAACAACAAGCAAGGAGCACAAATCTACACAGGAGACTATATTCTAGTGCGTGTCACTCCTACAATGCACTGCACAAAGCAGCTGACTATGGGCTTCCACCACACCAATCGTATAAGAGCGAATTCGCACGTACAGAACCCACATAAAATGAGGGAAACCTGTACATTTTAAGTGATGTCAACAACCCCTGACATAGATTAGGCCATATCTATGATTAAGTACGCATGGATATTTCACATGGGAGCAAAAAGGATGCACATAAAATACAGATCAAGATATCCCTCCCCTAACAAAGAGCATTTAAGAATTTAAGATTTTTTTCAAAGGATACCTGCATATAGTTTGAGCTACATAAATGTGCCCCTGTGACTAGCATCCAGGGCCAAGTTGTAAGAAAGGATGGGCTGAGTTTACCACCAAAGGAAGTCACTGATATGTCATCTCTTAGGAAAAAAACAATTACATTAAAATAAAAAGTACATTAAAATGTAAGAAAAAGCTCCATCAACTCCTGAAATCCAAGTTTAGAGGAGACAACTGCTTTCAGGCAATGAATACCTATGCCATTCCAGTCATGTCTTCCACTGTTGGTATGGTAGTCTGGACTCTGGAAGGGCTGAAACAGGATGAATAGAAAGCAACTCACCAATTACAGAGCTTTACACCTAAAAACAGACACTGATGGGCTGTAAGTACCTAGAAAGAAAGGAGGAAGGAAGTTGAAGATTGTGAGTAGAGAACATTCTGCCCTTTTTAAACAGCTTGAAGAAAATACTACATGAACTTGGACTGGGGTAAATGTCCCAAAAGTGTTTTGACCAGCAAAAACTTCAGTCTTTATTGGCATACAACAGACAACAGAACAAATGCATGTCTGGACTTAGATGCTATGTACAGACAGTCAAAAAGCCCGTAGCTGAATCTATTTAATTTTTGCAGGTTAGTTTAAGCTGCATAGATTGAACTAATAGGCGAACAGACATTCACTTTTGATTCTGCATATGCAGCCATGTGCCTGCAGTGGCTCAGGCCAGAAGCCAAAGGGCACTAGAGCAAGCCTCCCTGCTGGGCTGGAACAGACAGCTTGGGCCAAGGCTAGCCCACCCACCCTGTGAGGGGGGCTTTGCAGGGGAGGTGCAAAGCATCCTGGGATGCTGGGGGACTGTGAGGTAACTTGAATTTGGATGGGATCTAGGATAGAAGTTCAATATACTGATTTAACCTAAAATAGGTCCATTCAGGTTTATTTTAAACCAGTGTTGGCCATTTTGAAAACAGTTTACATGCATTGAACTTCTGTTGCATTACAGATTTGAACCAGTTTCCAATCACTTATACCAGTTTATATATAATTTCTGCGTCCCCAGCCAGAATACATATTCCACAGACAGCACTGGTATAACTGTGGCACCTTTTCTTTCATATTGAAGGATTCCAAAGCCCTTTTCAAGCTCAATAAATACTCCATTTTCACTATCTAAATTGTACTGATAGGACATGATCACTCAAATATGTCCTGTGGTATCATTTCTGTTTCTTGATTGGATCATCCAATGGCCAAGATATTCCATATCCAATCCAATGTGAGTAGCTGTATGTTCAAATATAAAATGCAGCTTTAGCAAAAAGACCCCGTTGGACTTTGAAGTGTATTTCCCATGACCATCCTTGGAGTGTATATCCACTCCAAGAATGTATGCAAACAGCAAACCCAGAAGAGGTATCAAAACCAAGTCCATTAAAATGAGAGCAAACACTCATGAAAAATCTCATACTAACAGGGCGGAAGAATAAAGCATTGTTTATGATGGCCCATAAAACTTGGTTTTCTATTTGGAACAATTTACTGGCCTCTAGGATGTGGCCTTTCAACCTGGGAATGGGGAGGAGGAAATTTAGAGTATTAACAAATTTGAAATAATAATTACATGCTTCTTTTTTCACATTAAACAAGAAGTCCTATGGCAGTCAATGATTCATAGATTCATAGATGTTAGGGTTGGAAGGGACCTCAATAGATCATCGAGTCTGACCCCCTGCATAGGCAGGAAAGAGTGCTGGGTTTAGATGACCCCAGCTAGATGCCTATCTAACCTCCTCTTGAAGACCCCCAGGGTAGGGGAGAGCACCACCTCCCTTGGGAGCCCGTTCCAGACTTTGGCCACTCTAACTGTGAAGAAGTTCTTCCTAATGTCCAGTCTAAATCTGCTCTCTGCTAGCTTATGGCCATTATTTCTTGTGACCCCCAGGGGCGCCTTGGTGAGTAAAGCCTCACCAACTCCCTTCTGTGCCCCCATGATGAACTTATAGGCAGCCACAAGGTCGCCTCTCAACCTTCTCTTGCGGAGGCTGAAGAGGTCCAGGTGCCCTAGTCTCTCCTCATAGGGCTTGGCCTGCAAGCCCTTAACCATACGAGTGGCCCTTCTCTGGACCCTCTCCAGGTTATCCACATCCCTCTTGAAGTGTGGCGCCCAAAATTGCACACAGTATTCCAACTGCGGTCTGACCAGCACCTGATAGAGGGGAATTATCACCTCCTTGGTTCTGTTCGTCATACATCTGCTGATGCACGATAAAGTGCCATTAGCTTTCCTGATGACTTCGTCACACTGACGACTCATGTTCATCTTGGAGTTCACTAGGACTCCAAGATCCCTTTCCACTTCCGTGCCTCCAAGCAGGTCATTTCCTAGGCAGTAGGTATGCTGGACATTTTTCCTCCCTAGGTGCAGCACTTTGCATTTCTCCTTGTTGAATTGCATTCTGTTGTTTTCTGCCCATATGTCCAACCTGTCCAGGTCTATTTGTAGTTGTTCCCTGCCCTCCGGTGTGTCCACTTCTCCCCACAGTTTTGTGTCATCCGCAAACTTGGACAGAGTACACTTTACTCCCTTGTCCAAGTCGCTGATGAAGACATTGAAGAGTATTGGTCCAAGGACCGAGCCCTGAGGGACCCCACTGCCCACACCCTTCCAGGTCGATACCGACCCATCCACTACGACTCTCTGGGTATGACCCTCTAGCCAATTCAACACCCACTGGACTGTGCAGTCATCCAAGTCACAGCCTCTTAACTTTTTCACCAGTATGGTCTGGGATACCATATCGAAGGCCTTCCTGAAGTCTAAGCAAACAATGTCAACCCCTACTCCTGCGTTCAGGTGTTTTGTAACCTGGTCATAAAAAGAGACTAGATTAGTCAGGTATGATCTACCTGCTACGAACCCATGCTGGTTTCCCCTCAACATAATTTTTCCTGCCGGGCTCTCGCAAATGTGAGCCTTGATAATTTTTTCAAAGACTTTGCAAGGATGGAGGTGAGACTGACTGGCCTATAGTTGCCTGGGTCCTCCTTCCTCTCCTTCTTGAAAATGGGGACCACATTGGCCCTTTTCCAGTCCTCCGGGACCTGGCCCATGCGCCATGAGTGTTCAAATATTCCTGCCAGTGGCTGTGCAGTGACATCAGCCAGTGCCTTCAGTACCCTTGGATGGTACTTCAATGCTTCAGGATTGAAATGCAAGTCCCAGGATCTAAACTGATTCCCCAAAGAGGGAATCTGTCTATTTCCTTACTTCCTGGTGCTTCCCAATACTCCACAGGTACTCGTCCCTGCCTGCCTGCCCCCGCCCCCCATATTGGATAGCAGCTGGAAGGCTATAAACAGGATTTGATTTAAGAAAATAAAAATCAGCCAGACAGATGTTTTTTTACAGGCTCTAAAAGTAGTACTTGCTGCTAAAATGGCTGGTGGAGGCTAGTTGTAAATAGTGTTATATGATCTCCATGCATTTCATCCTGCCAGCCACTGCACGTGTTCTGGATCTCTGCTGCCGCCTACTTCATTGCAAGCTGGGCTCCAAAATTTGCCCAAGTCTGACTACAGCTCAACAGACTGGGGCTATAAATCATTTGACATTCAGGATCTTCTCCTTAAAATTACCATGAGCAAAAGGAGCCATCTTCCTCTAGCCTATTGGAAAACAGCAACACACTAAGAAAAAAATGTCTTCAATTTGCACACTAAAACTCAGACTCTGGATAGAAGCCACAGACATTAAGATAAACAGAAGCAATCGGTGCTATTTTTAATTGGAGGGACAGAGGACAGGGGTTAACACATGTGGAATTAGCTGTGAACAAAGTGGGAAGCTATTGCATTTAAATAAAAAACATCCTCTGAAATAGGCTCCCTGATGACTCCTGTAGTCCAAGAATTTTAGCAGAATTTGTACCCGCTCCCCTTCTTCTTCATTGTGTCTCCAGTCTAACCTTTCTATATGGTCTGCTCCCAATATTCTGCACAGGACACTGCTTCTGGTGTTGGTGTTGCCAAATGTTGTGGAGCGTATTATTGTTCTACAGGGCATCTCAGGAGATGATCCATGGTTTGCGTCTCCTGACAAACACATTGGTTGGTTGCCTAGAGGCCCCAGGATTTCATGAGAAAGTTGCATCTGCCGAGACCCACTCTCAATCTGTTCAGGCTCTGCCATGTGTGCCATTTGTAATTGGAGCCAGATGCTAACTCCTTACTGCGGGTAGTTCTTTGCCAGCTCCGCTCAGCAGCCTTGTCTCCCAGTTTCTCCCATTCTTCGCCAGCTCCATTCAACAGCTTTGTTGCCTAGTTTCTCCCATTCTTTTTTCCTGTGACTAAATGATGTGGTCAATGGTATGGTAGAGGACAAAAAGATGAGAGATGATGGTGTGCTGATTGATGTCCATATAGGGTGCAGACAGAAGTGACAATTTTTGCCCAATCTGGCCACAGAAAGCAGTTTATAGCCATGACCACACACAAGTGCATGTCTGCAGACAGCTTAAAAAATGGCTGATCAGGTGAAAATCTGAACTTTCATTGCATGAGGGGTTAGATGAAGACGTTTCAAAACAGAGCGTCTTCTGTAACTTCTGTCTGCACTGCCTGCCACCCTCGAGCTGTTTTCAGAAGGAGAGGGGGGAAAGGGAGCGGAGGGAGTTCAGCTCCAGCTAGAAGGTGGGGCAGGTGGATTGGAGCCTCCCCGAGGTGGGGGTGGGGGGCTCCAATTCACCCATACCACTCTCCATCTAGGGCAGGGGTGGGCAATTATTTCATGTGAAGGGCCGCTTACTGAGTTTTGGCAAGTTGTTGAGGGCCGCATGTCTCTCTCCGGTGCAGAGAAGCAGGAACAGCCCCACAGTCCCAGGCCAGAAGCCTCTGCTAGGCAGGGGCTTGTGGTTTGGGGGGGGGAGGGCCTGGGCGGGCCTTGCTGCTGGATCCTGCCACCAGGTTCACCTGGGTACCATTGCCCCTGGCTCTTGTCATCTTTGACAGGCAGCCAGGAGCAAATTAATATTTATTTTCTAAATTTTTTAGAGGCCCTGCGGGCTGGATAGAATGGCTTGGCGGGCCAGATCCGGCCCCTGGGCCATATTTTGCCCACCCCTGATCTAGGGAATCCCTGGAACAGCATCCTTTGCTCCCCTTCTGCCCTCCCATTCTGAAAACTTTACAGCCTTGCAGAGAGGAGAGGCCATTGCTAAAGGAAATCATCAGCAGGCTGCAGACAGCAGGTAGATTCCCCTCCCCCATGGAACCTACAATGACCTTCTGTTTGTTCCAGGGTATCACTGTAACTCAGAACACTTCCTGGAGAGCGTTCTCAGTTACACTGGGGAGTTGCACTTCTGTCTGCACCCATAGTGGGTGGCAGTCATCTTGTACTTGCCATTCAATGTTACCTACTACTTTCCTGCTGATGTAAGGGGGTACTATGGCAGACAGTGTGTATAGGCTCCCCTTAATTTAGCTCCATTTGGCCATACCATGCCACCAATCTGTATGAAGGACTGACCACTGATTCTGCATCAGTTGCTGGGGTCTGCCAGCAACTGATACAGAATTGATATAGAAACTAATATAGAAAAAAGTAGGGGACTTAGCGATTCCCAAAGGCAGCTTCATGAGGGGGGCAAGCAGACTAAAAACAACTGAATCCATGAACTTCAGTGTAATTAATTTGTCACCTTTCTGTCATTGGCAGGGGCCAGGTCCAGTCCAGATACCTAGGATTCTTCTTAAAATTACCAAACAACCCCAAATCCTGCAAAGAAAGCTGGAAAACTAAGTATCTCCTCTTTATAGACAATCCTTCCTTCCCCCTCATGAATACTGACTATGTATAAATCAATGAAATTATACTAAGGGGAAAGGAACAGAGTATGCATTGGAACCCCAATCAACCATGTCTTTATAATAAACTGTAAGTAAAACACCTGCCCCATCATAGCTTCAAAAGTAGTTCTTTGCCTCAGCTTCCCCATCAGCTGCTGTGAATATGTGGTGGACTAACCCCATTTTAATCCCCCTCATATCTTCCTTTCATGGCTGATGCACCTTGGCCATGATTTGTTGTCAGCAGTTAGGGAATTCCTAGAGCACAGGAATGCACTTGGGTAGGTTCATCTCCAGGCCTAAAGGCAAGTATTTCTGTGCCTTGCTGTTGTCTCTTTATGCAGTACAATCTCTCTGCTATTATATCCTACTGTACCCTCTAATCACGGTGATATTTGTGCTGTCATCCCTTGCCATTTTGCCACCTATGGCTACAGTACCATTCCTCTACTGTTGCTATGCCCCATCTCTGTGTTATTTCTCAATATGCTTACCTGTATGCCAGATATGAAGCTCCTGCCGCCTAACCAGCTGAACTACGCATGTCATAAAGGAGAAGAGAGATGATCCAATTGTTTCTATGTTATTTAAAGAAAAAAACCCTACACCACTGCACACAGCACCTTTGCAAAACAGCAGAGAGGAAAAATAAGCTAAGAGGATTAGGTACCTAAAAGAGATCAGAAAGCAGCTTATAAAACTGTAATGAAGCCCTCTGAAGTGAAGCAACTGAAAAATTCCTTTTTTCCACTATAAATGCAAAGATCTCTCACACTGAGGATCAGGCTCTTTGGTCAAAAAGACTTCCGAGTAAATTAGGACCCCTCCTCTTCACACACAGACACACAGCTAACCAGCAAACCGCTTCTGACTTTTACAGAATGCTCAGGTTCTACCTGGGAACGTACCAAAGGGCCTACCCACTACATGCAAAGTACTTTTTGCTGCTCATATGGATTTGGCATAAAAGTAGTTGACCTATTTCAGCAAAAAATTCACTGTTTTTTAAAGTGACAGAAGTCAATGAGCTGATATGACTAGTATGCTTTCTGAATCAAAAGCTACCCAGTACTTCAGGAAGATGGCAATTTTCCTTAAACTATTTAAACTACTACTTTTTTGCCAGGTCAGCAATTCAGATGTTATCCTATACATTATCTATACATAATACAAGTCATCACATTAAAACGTCTATTAAGGGCATCTCATCGGGAATTATTCCTGCTTCATTCCATTTGAGTCCTGGGATCAAGAGTATCAGATTGTTGTTTCTGGCCTAGATCATATGGAGAAGTTGATATTTTCTGCTTAAATCAGAAGAAATTTAATACGGCACAGGCCTTTTCACATATCTAGCCACTTATCTTGTTTCGTTTGCAAATATCATATGTATTCTCTTGAGATAAAAATAGTGTGAGATGATTAGTTAGGCAAGTTCATTCGACACCATTCCCCCTCCGTGACGCTGAAATCTAAAATCTGTATATGGTATACAACTTAAAGTATATATAAGCAAGCTCAGCCCTGATGAAGACACACAGCAAGTGCTTTCCTTACAACTAGATTGCCTCCTTCTCCAGTCAAGAAGACCACAAAGGTAAGCTAATTAGATCCTCTCCTTTTGGAAAAATAAAAGCAAAAGGAAAATGCTCCATAAGCTAAACGCATCTATTCAGGGTTTTTTTAATAATCTTGAACCCTCTTCCATTCTGCCAGACCTTTGCAATCTGGAGAAGAATGATCAGCAATCAGACTGGAGGGTGGGAAGGGGCGCTAAAAATGCACTTCTCAAAAAACAATGGTATGCTTCAGAATTTTTTTTAATTTCCCTTCAACATTTCCCCCATTTCTTTTTTTTTACTGTCAGTAGGGAGAAGGAGGTGGATTGCTGAGCTCCCTATCAACCTGCCTATCTGGGCACTGAGAGCAGTCATAGCATTTGCTCCTTACAAGAAGTCACTGGGACAAATTTGCTCCTGGCATTATCTGAAGCAGCTCTGTTGAGCTAATTGGAGAGGTACCCATTGACCCCAGTGGCAAATTTGTTCCATTTTCTCTTTGCCCCCTCTGGAGAACCTGCAACCAGACTTAAATGGCTATTAGTTTGTTTCCCCTCCACGTAACCATATTGCATTGAAGCAGCCACCTGACTACCTGATCAACCCTCCAAATTGTGGGTAAATCTTGACCTATGTGGAGGCACAGATCCTAACTTATTAGTAACAAGATCTTTCCTCAAAACCATTTAGCCAGAAAGAGAAATAGAAGGAGAAATCTACTGTATTTTCTATACATATTCTATATGGAAACGATTGATTTTGCTGTTAAAACACCAGAAAGAAATGCAGAAATCTGAATGCTATTCCCGGCTCTGCTACAGACACTCTCTGTAACCTTGTGAAAGTCACTTCTCTTTACCTCAGTTCCCCATCCACTAGCAATTCAAACCTATCTCACAGATGCTGCAAGTCTAACCTTTTGAGTAACTATGACATATTTTGAAATCCTCCATGGTGAATATGCTAGAATAATGAATATATTAATCTTAAATTACACTCATATGGATGAACAGCAGAGGCTGGGATTTAGGACCTCATAGTAGGTTTTTGTTAAACAACATATTCATTGGCCAGCTTTGCAAGAGCCTCTGGAGTCATCACAGCTTTGGTGGGAATAAGGGGGTCTTTTGTTGAAAACTGATAATTCATGAGTAAGTCACTTTCTGTGTTTCCTCCCCCACCAGTCATGAATTAATTTTAAGTCTTCAAAGCTTTGCTTTAAGAGCATCAAATTTACCACAATGCCTGCTTTTGGAAAACAAATCCAGTTAATTCTACTCTGCATTGAGCCAAAGGAGTTCAATGAAGTTAAGAAGAGTTTCTTAGAAAACTGCAAAAAGATTTAATCTTCTGTAGAATCACAAACACAACAGGCCAAATTGATTTCTGCTATCATTCAGCTTACCTCCCTGTATCTACATGCAAAGTGAATGTGGTCCCGTGAATTTAGAGTCTTTAAAAATTAAATTAGCATAAAATATATAACCTCAAGGTTACCAGTATTTTTAAGAAGATTGCCTGATTGTAGTAATTATCTTGAATTCCATGCAAAAGTCATCTTGTGTTTAGCTTCAGAAATTACACCAAGTATACATTTGTCTGCCAGTTTTAGACATTCTGCAGATGTATGTTTTTTGCTTATGCAATCCATTTTAATAATAATAATCCAACTTGCAGGAGAATCCTCTGACAAGTCATGCTTTTTTGGGTGCTAGACACCTTTGACTTGATGTCTCCTACTGCAGCCCAGGCATCCTATGTTACTAAGGGCCCCACCCTGTCATATGGAATTCCTCACTCATTACTCGGCCTCAAGTGAAAGCACCTGCTGCAGACATCTGTTACTGTATGCTCCATTTACAATTAGATGAATAATGTATCCCCTATCATATACTGTCATACCAGCAAATTCAAACAGAGCATTTGCATGAAAGATGGAGAAGTTATTCTAATGACTGAATAGCTCACATTTAATTTATTTTACAGTCCAGCCATGGCCATCACTGACATCCTTTCCGCTAAGGATATTGAGGCTGCCCTTTCCAGCTGTCGGGGTAAGGAATGGTCCCTCACCAATGAGAAAATGTATATCATTTTTACATCTCCATATGACATGCCTATCATTTTCCCTGTAAGATCTCTTTGTTACTGCATTACAGTGTAGCCTCTGAATTCAAAAAGTCCTATCAGAAGTTCTTTTATGGGGACTGTCCTCAAACATGTGCAGCAACAGCTTAGAGCTGAAGGGCTACATTCTCAGCTGCTGTAAAATCCATGTAACCCCAAAGACTTCCATACCACGATGTCAGTTTTAAACCCTTTAAGACCTTTTCCCCCTCTGTGTTGACTCTTTGTCCCACAACATGTCCAAAACAGAGCAAGGCACCCTAACACTTTTGCAAGGTAATGACCAATTTCCACACCTGTGAAGTCCTCCTCTGCACCATCAGGACCACCTATCTCTTAAGTTCCATGAGGTCGTAAAAGACTTCGCATAACTATATTTTTTGTGGGACTTTGCCTGAACAAAGGCTCAGTGGAAATAGAATAAGGGCTTCAGGATTTGGTCTATACATTTTATGCCAAGAAAGCATATTCTAAATATTTATTGTAACTGCCTGTGATGTATGTGAAAAAAAAACCTGTGGCTTTGCAGAATGTACATTCTAACAGAAAACTTTTATGCTGGCTGCAAGTACATCCAATCATAAGCTTATAGCAGCTGGAAAGGAAAACTACCTGTTGGATCATCTCTTGTATTTTGCCCCAGGGCACAAAAGGGCAGGAGTGAACAGGTGCAGCGAGCTGGAAGCTGGGGGTGGGTGCCTTAGAAATGTGTAGTTAAAACAGACTAAAGAGAAAGGGTTTAAATAACAGATCTCTTTCTTTCAGCTGCTGAGTCCTTCAACTACAAGTCATTTTTCTCCACGGTTGGCCTAACAGGCAAGTCGGCTGACCAGATAAAGAAAGTTTTTGGAATCCTTGACCAGGACAAAAGCGGCTTCATCGAGGAGGACGAGCTTCAGTAAGTGCAACTCAGCTGCTGTGTCTCCTTAGCAAGTATGGGTTTCAGAAGCTGCAACATCCTGACTGTTTCTGGAAGCCATCTTCATGGTAGCTTGTGAATTTCCATGTAAATATAAGATTAGGGAATTCCACATACATGAAAATTAGCCTTTATTTGTGGTTTGGGGGGGCCCAGCTTTAAGTGAGAAAGACAGGCACCAAACTACCAAAGCTATTCCAGAGAACAGAAGGTGTCTGTGCAGCACTCAGAATGACAGGGCCACCATCCTGACAGCAGCCTTGGAGTGTCTTTGTAGGTTAAATGCCAGAGAGTAACATCCCTGTCCTATTTCAGGCTGTTTCTAAAGAATTTCTCCTCAAGTGCCAGAGCTCTAACTGATGCTGAGACCAAGGCTTTCTTGGCAGCTGGTGATACTGATGGTGATGGCAAAATTGGAGTGGATGGTAAGATTTTCACAGTAAACTTTAATTTTTGATTTCTTAAAAAAGGATATTTTGGGGATTGAAAGGAAATTTACAGGGCTGATAACTAAGTGAAATAGTAGGGCCAATTCCCCTCTGAAAAAGGTTAGACATCAACAAAACTCCATTGACTTCAAGGGATTTATTCCTGACAACTATGCAGTTGATTTCAGTGGGGACCTGGATCAGGCACATAGACTCCTGGGGCCTGGTTTTTCAGAGGTGCTGAGTACCATCTCTTCCCCTGGAGTCAGGTAAAGTTGTGGGTGAACAGCACTTCAGATCCCAGGTGGATGTGGAACCTCTGTTTTTAGTACACTTCCACATAGATATATCTGCCACTTCACATATCACAATCAAAGGACAGCTCATATAATTCACAGAATAAACTGGTAATGCAGAGTAGGACTGATTTTGTTTAAAGCTGCTGGAATTGCTGTGAAGCATCTAAAACAGCACTCATTCAAAGTCTGCCCTGCTTTATTTTGTGCTAAGGAATTGTCTGATCAGTGCAAATTTTACTTTGTGGCACTTCCATGAGAAACTAAATCAAAACTCTTCAGAAATCCCGAGAGGGAAGATGTGGACTGGCTGGGCAATTTTTTTAGACTTCATAGAGATGAAAATAGGGCATCTTACATCACGTACTGGAGATGAAGTCACTAAAAACTGGGCTGTCTCAGCCAAACTAGGACAGGTGGCAACAACTCTAACAGACACACAAGCTAATCTTAGCCAAAGTTAGGGAGGAGAGACACTGTTGCAGGAATGTGCTTTAGCAGCAGCTCCTGTAGCGTCTACTTATAAACCCCAAATAGGACATCATATTAAACAGAACTCAGGCAGCCCCTTAACCATAGAGGTTCTCACACTTCAACTATGTCACTTGTAAAATTCAGCTCTTCGTTTGGGAAATACAAAAGCAGGATTGAAAGCTGCAATCCTGTCCTAATCCACTTTCTTTCATCTTGGCTATTGCAGTACATTCAGCATGCATGGATTTTACCATGCATCCTCCAGCTGAAAACCCTCATGAAACGAGTTAAAGAGAATTCAGGTTCAGCTCAGGATTTTCTAAGAATATAAATTTATGGATCCATTCCTTACCTCAGCCCACTATGTGCTTTACAGGGTGAAGATCTGTTACACCCACTATGTTCGGTTTAGCAGCGGCTTGCACAGTGTTAGAATAACTATGGAAGCTTCACTCCATGATTAGAATTTGGGGACATTTTTCTCTATCCTTTCTAATGACCTTAAGAACCATTTTCATTTAGTTTTCTTTTCCTCTCATTTTCTTTCTCTGACAGAATTCCAGGCTCTGGTGAAGGCATAAATAGCACTAGACCAAAGGCAATAAAGGACTGACACTTCAAATTCCCTCCTCCAACGAGCACCTCACACTCAGCACGTATTTATACATTTTTATATCGTCTCAAGGCATTAGTAAAATGCCTGTGCATTAACTCCACATATGGGACTGCTAAGAGATCTTGCAACGTAGTGTTGTTTTCAGTGTAAAGCAGGCACTTTGTGATTTTCGACCACTCACAATGTTGAAGTTGTGGCTGGAAGAAGGAAACCATTATTAAAAAAAAGTTCTGAAAAAAAAAAGTTGTCTTTTATTTTCTCTGCTCAGATTGTCTTTACCCCACTCCACACCGTCTCTTCACCATGTGCTTAGACAGGCTTTTGATTATCTTAAACAATATGACATCTTTTAGGGCTTAATTGTCCTGATTTGGCTGACTTGTATTTCTGCTTAATACTCTGATCCTTGAGGAAAAGGAATGCTAACAAGGTAGCTAAAAATATTCAGTCCCAGCTCTGAGATTTAGAGAAGAAATTTAAGAGGAGTTGACACATAACTCGTGGTCGGGAATAAATTCATGACTACATAAAAACAAATCAAATAGTAGGTTACAGCACATATTGTCAGATAGTATTTAAGACCTAAAATGTAACTCTTCCTTAGGAAGATTTATCATCTTTTATCTTCATATTAGTATTCCCTTGTGTAATGGGTCTGGAACAGGGGAGCAGGTTAAATGCCTAACTCTGCTATTGTCAAAAAGTCTGATCCTGTAACAGATTTCACATGGGTGGAACACGGGATCATGGCCTTTTTGTGCAGCCATGAGCAAGTTGCTTAAATAACACTTAATATCCCTAATATCCCATGTGCAAAACAGTGATATTCACCCTTTCCCACTTCTGTAAAGCAGTGATTGCTACAGATATAAAGGTGCTTAGGATCACTGCTCAATTCATTTATCCAGTGCCGACACATGTGAAAATAGTATTTGGTGTTACCCTGTTAAATAATGGCCATTATCCAACTATTTCTTACATTATAATGAATACTAGATCATTTCTACAGTCCTTCGAAGGCTGGGAATGACTCATTCCTTTGATCTGTGTCTTTACAGAAGCTTGTTGAAAACTCTTACTTGTTAGCTTAGTCAACAGATCAAGGCTTTTGGTTAAATGCGAAGTTCAGCAGGAAGACTAGCTGTTTCTGTTTCCAGCTGTCTAGGCTGGAAATTTGCCACAAACATTTAACTAAACACTTTCTGATTTATCACAACTTGGTTCCAGGGTACAAGTGCATTATGGCTTTAATATTCCACACTGAAACTGGATGATAATTGAAACATGCTATGGCAGCTGTTTGGAAGAACTGCATAAACAAAACATGTTGGAACTTTTATGTAATGTTCAGCACTGGCATTTCCATGCATTGCAAGCTGATTACGTGATGTAGAGTGTGGCTTCACTGACACTCAGGCATGCTACAGAGCTGTTTGGCAGATGTAAGACTGGGAATGCAGAAGAGGAATTCTTGCAATCAGTCTTGCTGATGCCTTGGCAGACTTATGAATATAAATCCTAATTCTATCCCCAATTCCTTTGATGTCAAATTTCGGTTCAAATTATAGCTGGTGCTAATTAGCAGACTGCAGTATTGCACACAGAGAAGAGACGCTTTTGGCTCTTTTAACCTCATTCATTAATCCATCAAAAGTAAGGAATACATCCAAATCTGCAGCAGTACCATAGTCACAAAACTTGACACAAATCCTCCACACAGTTAATCAGTACAAATTAACATCAGTGTTTTTTCACCAGCATAATGCACACATAACACCACTACTGACAGATCTAGGACCTGATACAGCATTCTTTGCACACCTAGCATTCCCAATGGGCACACAGGGAACGCAGGAGACAACACTGAACTCTCTGCATTTCAGAGGTGTTAAGCAACTGTAGTTCTCAGGGACTTTGGCGGGTATTAGGGGTGTTAAGCACCTCTGTAAATCAGGCAAATTGTATATCAGTTGCTATACCAGGTGAAGATTCCTGAGATGTAATTGGTTTCATGAAAACTCCACTTATGCAGTCATTTCTGATGAGACGACCTGTTGTATTTTCAACAACTCTGGGGAAATCCCATAGATGATAGGACACCTGCATTGAGGGCCTTACCTTCTGAATGGCTTCCTGAGCCCTTGTCAGCGTTAGCACCATGGCTTCCACAGTTTCCTTTCAAAGAGAATTACTTACACTGGAACAAACTGCAGATGCCCTATATGGCTACCAGTAAGTGAGGATTAAATTCCCTGCAATGCAGACACACAAGTGTACAGTGTAGGGAAACAGAGTAGCAAAACACTGAGCTAGAACTCAGAACACTCTTCTGGGCACGGACAGAAGAGCAGCTTCCTGTTGCAACTCATAGAGCTTTGCAGGAAGCACTATGAGTAGAATGACCCCCCAGGCCCAACAGAAGTTCATTGCTGGGTCTCAGAATTGGGGATTCCTGCTGCTTGCTGGGAGCCTGCAGCCCCATCTCTGTAGCGTGGCACTTCCCCACCCCCAACCTGTCACTGTTTTCAGAAGTGGGGAAAGGGAGCTCATTCTCAGGGTTCCCCAGCTGATGCTGGAGGGTGGGGTGGGTGGACTGGATCCCTCCCACCTTGGGAGGGGGGGATCCAATCCATTCACTCCACCCTCCAGTGCCAGCTGAAAAAATCCCAGACCAAACTCCATCCGCTCCATTTCCTCCCTTCCATTCTGAAAACAGCAACAGGCTGGGAGCTCTGCAGACACAAGTTACAGAACGGGCTCAGTTTTGGAGCATGTTCATCTGAGCCCTCATTCAACTAGGGTTTAGATTTTTGCAGGGTTGGGCCCTTTTAAAGCAGTCTGCAGCCATGCACTTCTGTTTGGTCATGGCTGTAGACCACTTTCTGCGGCCAGATCAGATGAAAATTGTCACTTCTGTCAGGCCTTCACCCAGTAGTTAGAAGGCAAGGCAGTAGCAGAGGACGGATGTTTCTGTTTGATTCTGTCCTTAGGGGTCAGAGAAAGGGCCTTTAAGGACAGGGGTCACAGGAAGGATGTAGCGATGGAATTAGGAACAGATGAGTAACCAAGGAAGACTTGTGTCCTGGCTATCTTTTGGCACTGAACTGGCCCATCAGAGCCACTGCAACAAAGGAGATAGTATATCAGCTGCCATTGCTTCTGAAGAGGTGACATACAAGCCAATTCTCTTCTGTCCCAGTGCCAGTTCTAGCACCAGTGCAAAGTCCCACTGGTTTGCATGGGAAAACCCTTCTTTCACTGCTGCACCAGCTTTCCCACTCTGTCCACTTCCAAAAATGTTGTTTATCTTTTTCAATACTGCACAATGCATTTACCTTATAAAACATATTCTTATTGAAACATAACATGCTACCTCAGTCCTGCAGGCCTTTCTCAGTCTGGGAAGTGCGAACATCAGCTCCTAAAAAGGGGAACTGAGAAGAAAGGAGAGGCCAATGTCTTCAAGACATCAAGTTAAGGACTGCAGGAAAACTTCTTTGAACAGAGCATATTCTAAAGCACAGTACCGCCGTTTACTTAAACCATTTTTAGAATCCCTTTTCCCAATGGTATTTTAAAGTGCTTATGTTTCACCAAACCAAAAAAGCTTCATTCACACCCTGCAGAAACTGCTGAAATCATGTTCCCAGCTTTGAAATATAGTCATGCCTCTGGGTAGGAGCCTCTCCTGAGTCCTAAGTAAAGGAAATCAAGACCACCTCCTTTACATTTTACCAAGTTAATAAAAAGTAAAGGGAGGCCCAAAATGGAGACAGCAGATCTGGTTTTAGAAGTATGCAGGTGCTCTGATCTATTTTAGTTGTTTATATGATCCCTTCTTATGCCAGTGTGTGAGCACCAATTATCATCCTTCACAGTACATTTGTGAGGTAGGGAGTTGCTATCACCCTTTGCATACAGGTGGCAGAGAGAGGCAAAATTATACTTGTCCAAGCTCACGCAGATAGTTTATAGTGGAATAGGGACTTCAATCCAAGTCTTCCACTTCCTAAACCTGTGCCCTTCCCACTGAAACATTCTTCTTCTCAATTACAACATGGGGGACAGCATTTTCAAACTCCCTAACATTCAGTGCAAATCAAGGGCCACACTCCCTTAAACTCCCTTAAAAATTCCAGCTTGAAGGCATTTGAAAACTTTAGATCCAGGATGACAGTCCAGTGCCTCCAAAGTTTGAGGCATTTGTTTAAGGCTCGTCTCTAATAAGAACAGGTGAAAAATAACGCTAAAGGGTTGTGTTGAGAAGGGCAAGAAAGAAAGAGAATCTCAAAATATTCATTATGTGCACACGGGCCTGCAAGGTCTCTCCTGGCATCGGCAGCCAGCCCATATGGATCAGTTTCGATGCAACAGCACCGCAGAAGCCTGCTGTGTTGAGCTCTTCACATGAACAGACTGGGTTGAGGGCAGGAAGGGACAGAGGGTTGGATTTATTTCTTGGAATGAGTTACTGAAATAGATACATCTTGTCTGAATATTAGATCTCTAAACAGAGATATGCCTTACAGAGCTGTTTTCATGCTTAGCTTGTTTATGTATTTTAAACATTTTAATAAACAGACCTGTGGGATCTGGACTAATTCAATGTTTCAAATTTTATAAAGCCTTCTGCATTTCTAATTCCAAATAATTTTATCAGCAAATGAACTAAGGTTGCCTTATAACACAGATCCTCAACCATGGTTTTGCAGTACCCAGGAGTACCTTGAGATCCTTTTAAGGGTAACATGAAGTGCTGTACAATATTAGTACTGTTAGGTGTGCAAACACCCATATATGATTCACAAGATAACACCAGACATTTCAAATAGGGATCCATGCTGGCAAAAACATTCTGATCTATTGTGGTCTTTCTTAGCTCTTTGCAACAGAGGAATTCCTTAATTAATTGCTGTAGTCAAGAAACCCTGTCAGGCCAGGCCTCTCTTGATCTGCTATCTAGTACCATGTAAACCAGTACTAGCAACCCCCGCTTAACGCTGTTTCGCTTAGCACTATTTCGCTATAACACTCATTTTAAATTGATACCTGATTTCACTTAGCGCTCAGAGAGTTTCGCTATAACACTCGTGGTCGCCATCTTGGGTCATTAAAAACAATTGTGGTCACCATCTTGCGTCATCAAATACTTTTGGTTTCACTTAACACTCATTTTGCTTAATGCTTGGTTTCTCAGGAACCAATTAAGACCGCTAAGCTGGGGTTGTCTGTACAGTCTGTTCCATGGTCAAGTTTGCAACTAAACCAGTGCCCCCACCTGAGCTAGCTTGGGTGAGAAGGGTGTGTGGACACCCAACAGGACTGAAAACAAGATCTGTCAAAGCGTAGATGAGCTCCCTGTGAGCCAACGGCAATCCATACCCAGAGAAGAGATGGGCACCACTAGGTCACTTTGCCCAAAGAATCACCAGTGATGAAGAGCAACTCAACTAACCTCATAAGGAGGGTTGTTACAGCATCTAAGGTGCCCCAATGGTCACAGCAGCCTCAGGACTGACTTGACTTGCAGTCAAGAAATGAGTGAAAGCTAAGAGCTTTCCAAGGGGTGCCTTGAATCTAATGAGAGGTGCTTTGAGACTAAAATGGTTGAGGAATGCTGCCCTACAAGAATCTAGGAGTGCTGTCAGACTATTTGTATGGAAGTTTTATCCAATGGGACTTGATTACTCCAGCACTGGAGGTTTGTACACCTCTCTGTGGTAGCCTTGGGTAACAAGAGAAGGAGAAGCAGTTATGGTGAGAGGGTGAATATCAAGGCTCACTATGGCAATCTACATACAATGGTAAGTATGTACCCACTTCAGAATTCAATAGTGTCTCTTAGTTACTTCTCCTGGGGTTGTGAAGATATTGCTACTCCCCCAGGCCTTCAGGACTTGTTGTGACAGCCCTGCCCACTTCCATGGGGTAATCTAAACCCTGTAAGTATGTAGGAAAATCTGCCTTAAGAAGGGAGTGTAGTGGTTTAATCAGTGACGGGTGGTCACCAATTGAACCTTCTTAGGAGGTGCTGGAACTTCTGGTACTGGGCTACTGAGGCTTCAAAACCAAATCAACCTCTAGTGTGTAGTGGTCTCCTTCACACTTGCCAGAAGGCCCCTGAAGCAATTTCTGTACCTTGAAGAAAGGGGTTTGAATTTTGCAAACATAAAGAGCATTCTTCTTTTCAAACTAAATTGTTTATCCCACTCTGTACAATCAGAGCTAAATTATTAGTATCTGAAAATGGCGCATATCCTGCCTACATCATCCACAATGGTTTGTTTGATTTTAGTCTGTTTATGCACACGTTCCATAAAAGGAGTGCGCCCCTAACTACTCGGGAAACACTGAGAAACACAACTCTTCAAGGAACTGCTTCTGCTTAGTGAGTAACTGCTCAGTATCTAAAAACGTATCTCCAGTCCTTATGATTTCCCACCAGAGTTCCCCCAGTCTCTTTCAGGTCATAAACACAAACAGGATATTCTAATAACTTCTGGAGACATGCCTGCATTAGCATTACTCTTCTGACTGAGCAACGACAGCATTTACAATACCAATTTCCATTTAGAAACAAAAGGGAACAGTGTTTTGTTTTTTAAAGGAAGCCCTGAAAAAAGCTAGAACTTTGGTATAATTGTTAAAGAAGTAGAAAGCAAATACCACTGCCTCACAGTTTTTAACAATTCATAAACCATAGCATTTAATTATAAGGTCATATCACATCAGGTTAAACAATTATTCAATAGTCCTGGTTTTAAGAGCCAAGATATATTAGTATTTTTATATTAAGCACTGGTTCTGGTAAATATTATGTGCCTTGATTTAATGCCCTTTGCCTTTCAATGAGACTTGTCTACACAATGCAAAGCAGTCCTCTGCAGAGACACACCACTGCCAATGGAGATACACCGTGTCTGCAGAGCTTATTGGTGCATGTGCAAGGCCATGGTAACATGGCTATACTACTTCCTGTTTGGGAGCCAGTGCTTTCAGAGTGGGTGCAGCGCGTTCCAGCAGGGTGCTGCCTTGCATCATATTGGTGTACCCTCAGTCTCCCAAGTGCCACTTTAAAAAAATGCAACTTAAGCTCCTAAATCAGTTTGGTGCGTTTGAGAATTTTGCACCCTCCCATTCTTGTTATTTATATTATGTTAATTTCCTTCATAAAAACTATTATCAGGAATTCACTCAACTGGAAATAAGAGCTTTTAAAATTAAAACTGTATTTACTTATAAATATATCTGGTACCGGTGAAAAGTGTTATCTAACTAGTTATTCTAAATAAAAAGAAGATTTAAGGATGTGTCCATTAGTTTAATACTAATGCATTATCCCAGACAATCATCTTATACTTTACCCAGCAAACAGACTTCAGACCTGACTATACTAGATTTGCTCCATTCCAATGAAAACTCATGTGGTTGTCCAGTGGGGCCCAGCATTTTACCAGGCATGCTACAAGTTAGTCTCGTACCCAGACACCCCCGTTCCCCTGCCTGATTTACTCTGTTTTCTGCTCCCTGACCAATCTCCTGCTCTGTTTTCTGTTTCCTTTCCTGTACTTCCTGCCCCATCTGCTTTTGTTTTCTGTTTCTTGCCCTGTGTGCCACAGGGATGCCTCTTCCCTCCCCAATCTTCCACGTGCCACACAAAGAAGTTTGTGGCATGGAAGCTGCAGGTTGTCCACCCCCTGTGACAGTCTAACCAAACGTGGTTAAACTGCCATTGTAATAGATCCAATGTAAAACTGTTTGCAGCCACTGAAATGTTAATAAAGATGGAACAGATGTGTCAGCAACAAGTACAAACACTAAATAGATTAGCGATATCCTAATTAATTTGCATATAGCTGAACTGATTTAAATTTGATCTAGCAATGACAAAGGCAGTACTGGTGGAGAATACCGAACTGCCTTATTATTACTACAAAAATCTTTGCTGAGTCTATTTTTCCTCACATCATTGAACAAAATCTATTAAAAATACACCTATCTATTAAAAATAAACAACTTTACTGGCATTTTAGCCTCCAATAGTACACAGCAGTACTCTGAATAGTGGCTGTTGGTCCTGGTCCCGGTCCTGGTCCTGCTGGGGCAGAGTCTGCAATATTTAGCTAGTATAAAAAATAAATAAATAAAATCTGTCTTTATTCAATTACAGAAATAATCTGCTCTTTTTTTCTTTGTAACTCCACAAACCTACACAATTACTTTAAATAAGATGCTTTTAACTTAAGTTTCTTTTCATTCTCAGTTTTCTGTTTCAGTAGGTTGGGTTTCTTTTTAAATGCTTCTCCTTTTTGGTTGGTCCCCATGACTCCCCTGCTACAGGGCCCAGGGTGTTTGCCTGCCCTCATCCATAGGTCTTCAGGATTTGCTGTTGGCAGACAGATAGTCTCCATTGTGTAACCCTGGGACTTGGCCGCCTCTGGTGCCATCTACAGGCAAGCTGGATTTAGCAATGTAAATACTTTAAAAGTGGTATTGACAAATGTTTCTTTTTTTAAAACAAATTGACCTTAAAACCAAAGCCAAAAGGAGTTAGACTCAGGAATCAATTAAACTTAGCATATTTGTATCACATTTGATTCTTAGTTTCAATACAAAAGTCTTAAATCACAATAAAAGAGCTGCCCATTTTTCCCTAGAAATACTAGGGAATGCTAGCTCAAATTCAGCTGCCCAGAGCATGGGCACTCGCTGCTCCTGTAGTGTCGCCTCCTGACAAGAGTAGTACAGGGAGTCCCTTCTTGAACGTTAGCCAGTCCCCAGCATGGCTCCAGCTCTCCCCTGAGCTCATGTGTAATCCCCGTTACTGTTAACAGGAGTTGCAGAGACAAGACTAGAATCATGGAAATTATTAGGTCATCAAATTAAACTCCCCCTTTCCTCTTTAGTTCCTCCCCCCCTCCTCCCCCCAAACTAGTGCAAATTGAAATGCCCTATAAAAGGACATTTTAACTCAGTGCTGAATTCCCCCCAAAATCTTTGTTTTCAGGATGCTTAGCCTGCTACACAACATAGTTCTGGAAAAATACAATTAGATTCTCATCTAAATTTAAAGAACATGAAGAGGTGACTGGCTAAAGCTGAGATGTGTAAAGTGAAGCGTTTTCCTCTACTTTGGACTCATGGTATTTTACAGGAGAGATTGAAGGGGGAAACGTAATGGAAAAATAGCCAAGTGTCAGCCTTTCTTTTACATTTCTTGGCTTTTCTGAAACATGATTTAAACAGAGTTTCCTGATTTTCTCTCCTTGTCGTCAGCTGTTGTAAAGTGTTGTAAAGTGTCATGTGGCATTAAAGAGTTGACACATGACATCCCAGATGTGACTCCATTTATTACCCTTATTGCTATTCTTACTTAAGCTATATATGATGCAACGAGTTTGCAGTGAACTTCACAGAAATTAAAAAATAAGTTTCTTGCCCTGAATCCCTGCAGATGTGTTTCCAAAACAGGTTAATTGATCCATGTACATAATTTGTATTTTAATTAAAAGCATCTGGTGATCCTTTAGAATAAAAGGCTCTAAATAAATAGGACATATATTGTTTACATATTATGCTTATTAATATTTGAAGACAAGTAAAAAGATGTCAAATGTTAAAGATAATTTTTTGCATGTAAATAAATAGCGAGCATATATCATCATGCTGAAATGGCAGCATTTTCTAAACCAAATTTAGAGTCTTGGAAATGCATGCAAATGTAAATTTGCTCCCATGAGCAGCCTCATTTAAGTCAATTAGACCATGCACAGAAGAATGTTAAGTGCATGAATATTTGCAGAATCAGAGCTTTTGGCATCAAGGTCTAACAGTGAAGATGCATATCATTAGCTGTCATCTCGTTGACATCAAATTGATAAAAACATATTTTCATCTTAGCTCAAAAATCACTTAGTCAACTAAAATTAGGTGTGAGGTACTCAAGGGGGTTTCCTGGTACTCTGTATGGCTCTAAACCTACTTATATTGTCTAAAACACTACACACATTCCTTTGGGATATAAATATCAATCTGATTAGCTAGCAGGTCTTGTCAGCTACAGTATCTTATTCTGCGAGGTATCTGAGCCATGACGTGGTTCAAGGACTTCTGTAAAAGGTCTGGGAGGTCTTAACTAAAGGCTATATAAGTCATGGTCACTTCCAGGCAAAGATATCAAGCCAAGAGCTTTTGGTAGATCTTTTAGCTTTTTTTCTCTGCTCTCAGCTTGGGAAAACAAAGCAGCAAGGTGAGTTGAGCTTTTGTAGTCACCACATCAACCCACTCAAAACACCTGCCTGGAAACAATTGAGAATCCAAAAGCTGTAGTTTTGTCTAGGCTGCTTGATTTTTGTGCTCACATCATCACCCTGAAGATCCAGCTATGAAAGAAGAGCAAAGGAATCTACTATGTGATCTGAAACACCAGTTGGACAAAAGACTCGTGAAAGGAATGAGCGCAACACAATACTTTTTGGGAAGCAGCTTTCTTGGGTTGGACTAGGATCTGTGGTGGTGGTACCTCCTGCAGATCTAAGGACGTGTGTCTGCCTTCAGCTGGCAGTGGCAGAGGCTGATACACCAAGATCCACTTGGCTTTCCCAGCTACTGTCCAGACAATCTTCCTGGACCAGCAGCCTCTGTTGAAAATATGACTAGCCTATCACCAGACTTGTATTAACTCCAGCTAATTTTACTTTTGTTTTTTTCCTGTAGCTCTAACATGGCTCTCGCTGGTATCCTGACTGATGCTGAAATTACCGCTGGCCTACAGAGCTGTCAAGGTAACGTTTATTTTTTAAAACCTTTTAAAAGCTTTTAAAAGCCTTTTTCATTCAGTGTCTGTTACCAGTTGTTCTCTGCGTGTTTGTTTTAAAATTGTCCTTCTATTTTAATTTCCAAAAAGAGAAGAGAACAGAATATATGCAAGTTATAACCTATACCAGTTGGGAACCTAATCCCACCCACTCTTATGTATGTGAATAATTTGAATGGAAGAAAACACTCTGAGGGGTTGAAATAGGGACCTCCTTGAAGTTAATAATAAATCTCTCATTGACTTTAATAAGGCCAAGATTTCACTCATTGACTTCAGTAAAACTACTTGAGAATACGTGGCCCGGCAAACACATACCCTGGTATCATTTACATGGGTTTTGCATACAGCTGTAAACTAAACCAGGACCAGGAACAGACGGAGATGCAGCTATTTCGGGGTAGCTATTTGTAGTAGGTGGTTATTATTGTGTTTCATCACTAGATCATAGGATCATAGGAAAGTAGGATGGGAATGGACCTCACAAGGTCACCTAGTCCAGCCCCCTGCTCAAGGCAGGATCATCCCTGACTGAACCACTCCAGCCAAGTGTCTGTCCAAACTCCTTTTCAAAATGTTTAGGAATGGAGATTCCACCAGTTTTCTAGGTAGCCTGTTCCAATGCTTGATCACCCTAAAAGTCAGAAAGTTCCTCTTAATCTCCAACACAAATTTCCTCTGCTGCATCTTGAGGCCATTGCTCCTAGTCCTATCCCCTATGGCCACAGAGGAAGAAGGGCCATCTCCATCCTCTCTATAATTGCCCTTCAGGTATTTGAAGATTGTTATTAAATCCTCTCCCCACATGTTCTCTTCTCCAAACTAACTATAACTCTTTCAGACTTCCTTCTAAGTCATGCTTCCCAGGCCTCTAATATTTTTGTTGCTGTCTGCTAGACTTCTTCCAATCTTTCCACAACCTTTTTGATGTGCTGGGCCCAAAACCAGACATAGTAAATAAGGCATCACCAGTGCTGATAGAGCAAAACAAAAAATGCTTCCTTTTGGTCCTGTGATCTAGTGATGAAGCACAATAATACCACCTACTACAAATAGCTACCTCTCTTACCGCAACCCAGTATACTGCTGGTCTTTTTTGCAACAAGAATAAACTGCTGACACCTACTCAGCTTATTACCTGCTGCCACCCCCAGGTCCTTTTCTGCAGTACTGCAGTCTAGCCAGTCATTCCCCACTCTGTATTTGTACATGCAATTATTTTTTCCCAAGTTCAGGACTTTGCACTTGTCATTATTGAATGTTATCTGATTGATCACGGACCATTTTTTCAGTCTCTCCAGATCATTTTGGATGTGGGGAGCAGGTAATAGCTTATTTTGCCTTTAGCAAATGGCTACATTAAGATGGACACAGAGAGATAAAATCAAAACTGGTATAGCTTATATTAGTGGAATTTTAGCCCTAATTCTCTCTCATGTGAATCTCCAGTGGTTTAGGCAAAGTTGCTACTGCTTAAGGTATGCCACCATCATTCCTTTTTTTGAGCTGGTGTAATGTTACACTGGTATAAATGGCATCTGTCCATGTCCTGAGTGACATAATGACTTGTACATGTACATCTGCAAGACTGAGTCCAAAGCAGTTAGCTTTTCTCCCTTGGTTTAAGAGTGGATGGTTGAAATGTTCAGCTTTTCTGGAATACACTAAAAATCCCAAAAGATTATCAAGAGAAGTTTTTAATGATTTTCATTGCATAGAGAACAAAACAGCCTCTCTGCAGTTTGGTGAATGTATTAATAGAAACACTGAAGCCTCTTTCCATATCCTTAATCTCTAACCACTCTTATCTGTCCTCTCTCACTGATTTTGCTTCAGCTGCAGATACCTTTAATTACAAAACCTTTTTTGCCAAAGTGGGTCTGTACTCCAAGTCAAAAGACCAGCTGGCCAAAGTTTTTGGGATCCTAGACCAGGACAGGAGTGGCTTTATTGAGGAAGATGAACTGAAGTAAGTGGATCAAAACACTGAACAACAAACAAGCTTGGATTTCACTGTCACAAAATGCACTGTGGGATAGTTTGTTCTGTCTGTTTGAATACTACAATGTAATGAAACACTTTTTTCCTTATTCATGCGTACACTGAAAACCACCAGAAAAATACTGGATGAAAAACACTTGCTTTCCTTGTTCAATGTCTTGATTAGTGTCCACTATAAAGAAAATCTGATAGGGAAATAAGTTTAGTAAAGCAAGTTCAGAAAGGTGGGAACTCAAGAAGTCAGTTACCTAGCACTGAAAATATGCTGTTCATATGAAGATAACTAACAGGTTTTACAAGATAAATCCAGCAATGCTGCTTGAGGTCGCATTTTGTATTATCAGAGTGTTTAGGCCACTTTGAATTCTAATGGCTATTTCCTCATTCCATCACTGACCTTAAATCTTATCATATGGATCTCATTTTGAAATAAAAAGTTAGAATAACTCAACTGTTAGTAGAGACATCAACAGTCTCAATTTCCAGAAGTAAAATTATTGTACATGGAAGCCAAGGGATTTGGCTTGCTATTGACGTCTCTGAACCAGGATGTCATTCCAGCGCTTCTGTATATTTGATGCAAACAGACTCTTTTCCCCGTCATGCATTAACAATGAAGCTTCACTCCTTTTGATCTTTAGATTCTTCACTTTTCAGGTAGATGTGAAATCCTGTCACTACTAACACGAACTGGAGTTTTGGTATTGACTTCAATAGATCCATGATTTCACACCAAGTGTTTTCCTTTACGTGCTGGAGGGTCCTGAGTACAGGGTTGCAACTTAACAAATTGTAACAGTAATGCAGGGGATGGCTTTTCTGCACTAGGAGAATTTGACTGATTTGTCCACTTATCTTTGGTAGACTTTTCCTGCAGAATTTCTCTGCCAGTGCTAGAGCTCTCACTGATGCTGAGACCAAGGCTTTCCTGGCAGCAGGTGACAGTGATGGAGATGGTAAAATTGGAGTGGATGGTAAGAAACCCTTTTAAAATGGTGAATTGTTAAGTGTGTTGGAATCACATATTCCATCCCTTTAAATGGGTCAAAATCTCCCAGCAGCATTTCCCTCCCTAATGTCTAACACCAGAAAACAAACAGTAGAAAAATAATTCTTAAGGTCAATCTCTCATATCAATTGTTTTTGATTACCAGAGAATAAACCCCTTTGGGTAGAGCTACTTGAAAAACAATCTAAGTTGGGTCCTGCCAGCACTTAAATTTTTAAGTAACTTTAAGTATATGTTTCAACTAAGTGAGACTTCAGTGGAATTCAGGCACCAGAGTTTAAAAAAGTAATCCTGAAACTCCTGGGTTCCAGTCCCTGCTCCAAGGACTGTCTAGATATTTTACATTTATGTATAAAATAAATCAGAGCATGGATGGGACCCAAGACTCCTTCCTACCAGATGAGTAGGACCTTAGCCACAAGGCAATGGAGACATGCTTACTTCCATTCTCTCTCTGTGGCCCAAAGGATCTTGAATTATTTTCTGCAGAGTGGCACAGCTTCAACAGGAAGGGTCAATATAAACCCCTGAGAAAAGCCTATGGCATGGTGGGTAGGGCACTCACATGGAAAAGGGAACCTGTGAGTTTGAATCTCCTCCAGCAAAGAAAGGGTGTTCCACATCTATTATATTCAAACTCTTACTTTAAAGGAGGTGGGCGCAGGGGAGAAGGGGAAATATTCCTCTTCTCACCATGTTTTAAAAGGAAGGAGTGATCTCTGCTCACCCCAAAAGAGGTGAGATTTAAGACTGACTTGTGTTCAGTATTTCCTGCTGGCTAGCTGTAGATAGCATGCTGATCTTAGATTTCTTGCAGAGGATGGGTGCATAACACTTGCCCTGCTCTGTGGAGGGGGCCAATACACCCAGTAAATGAATCTGCAGAACAAATCCACTCTGCAAGCCAAGGCCTAAATCCTTTTTTTGGTTCTAGCCCCACTGCATACATCTATCCAAGACTGGGACCTTAATTTTACATGCGCACTACAACTGTAGTACTTTTCCAGTCTCACTGATTTTTCTGGTTTCTGAAATGTAGGCATTTCACTATGAACATGACCTGACCTGTTTTAGTAATCAATGTATAATGTGCTCACTTCAGGGATTATTTTCACAGGAAATTGAGTTAGTTTCCAAAGTAACTCTTAAAGTGGGGGCAAGACACTTTTTTTTCTGACTCAAAGATAATCAAAACTGCTTATTTTTTTCCAGAGTTCCAGGCCCTGGTTAAATCTTAAAGAGGATTCAAAATGAAGACCAAGCTAACTGTACTGTAAACAATCTTTCTTATTGCAAATCTACTATTTATTTATGCATTTTATACAACGACAATGGCATTAACAGTTGCCAGTATATTCTTTCTTACTGGAAAATGTGTGAACTTGCTATGCACTATTTGAACGTTACTGTCTGCTGTCTTCATTAAAAGGAAGCTACATCACTGGAAACTAGTCTGGTAATTAAAATAATTTGTAGACTTTGTGGTTTTCTTTCAGTAGCTGAAAGTAAAATATATAACAAATGTGTAATTTAAAATGTCTCTATGAGTTATTCTTTAATATTTCCCCCAAAAAAATTTAACTTTCAATGATAGACCATGAAGCCAAAAGGGCAAGCCTCATTTGTATACCCAACTACCATTTACCTTAAATAACTGGTTTAATAAAATTCATGGATCTGCAAGCTGGGTGCATATTGCAGGGAAAGGGGGCTTCATGATCAAGGTGTTTTGAGGCCATTTTTACTTATGTGACTATATTTTTCTGTTAACATGCTCAATCAGAAAATGCTAGCAAAATATGCTAAATCTGTCAAGACTCTTAGCTTATAGTGATGTCTCATGTACAGAAATGGTAGGATCTGACTCTGCACAAGTTACTCATTTCCTTTAACATAAAATCAGCTGAATCCAGTGTGCTTCTGCTATAGCAATAACATTGAAACAAACACTGTGGGGTTTGAGGAATATGGGTTCTTTGAGGAATAACCTACCTGCATGCCCACCTGATGGCACTATTGTTTCATTTAAAGGAAGATAAAGTATTTTTTTTGCCTTTCTGAAATAAACTAAGTAAGACTCACTCCTGTATCCTACTTATCTCTTCTTATGACCTACCTTTGCTGAGTGAAAATCACTCCAGACAGAAGACCTGTATATCACCCAAGTCCCACACTACCACTACACACATTAACTACATAAGCAAGAATTCTTTGAAGACTGGGGTGGAATATCTGTTTTGCAACTGAGATAATATGTACAGTACTGATAATTTCTTTATAGTAACACCTATGTGTTCCACAACACCCCTTATACTAACTAATTTGTCTTCCAAAGTGCTTAACTTTTATTAACAGTCACATGATACACAGGAACAACCCTGGAAGCCATATCCTTCATTCCAGGCAATCAAAGAGGTAAATAACACTGTCCTTTTCACAAACCCATATACAAACTAGGCCGGGCTGTTAGGATGATCTATTATTAAGGTTGCCTGACACTTCCTATTATAAGGCTTTGTGTTCAGTTTTTTATAATGTTTCCAAGTTTTAACCATTTGAGATAAAATTTTCAGGGCAGGTGTGCCCCAAACTGGACTTCTTTGGGGAAATAAATCAAAAGTGTTCAATCATTTACAGAAATGAGGTTAGAAAAAAGCACATTGTTTTTCACATGTACCAAAAGTATATGGAGCAGGGATTTTAAATTTGGCAGGAGGTTAGCCTTTGGGTCAGGGTTTTGCTTTTTGTCATTTGTCAAAAATGTCACTCTAATTTAGACAAATTATATAAGATCTTGAAAACCAGTAGCTGCCTTGGCTCAGCATGCTAGAGCTTTGAAGCAAAACTCCAGCTAGAGTTTTGAAATAAACTTCCTAAAAATTCTTTCTACATTGACTGTTTCAGCCCAGACTGCAGAGGGCAGAGCAAACTATAGCAGTGGTTCTCAGACTCATTACAGTCAAAGGTAACATGCCACTTGGATAGGGGAAATGAGGTTGATGTCATATATCGGACTTCAAAAAAGCCTTTGACCTGGTCTCCCACAAAATCCTCATGATTAAATTGGGAAAATAGGGCTTCAACTACTTTACAGCCCGGTGGTGAGATAACTGGCTCCAAGGTAGGACCCAAGGGGTATTGACTGACGGAACTGAGTCATCATGGCGGAAGATGACCAGTGGCATCCCTCAGGGTTCAGTACTCAGACCAGTGCTCTTCAACATGTTCATCAACTATTTGGATTCTGGTATTACAAGCAAACTGGCAAAGTTCGCTGATGACACCAAACTATGGGGGAGCGTGGTCACGCTCAAAAACAGGCTGGCAATATAGGCCGACCTGGACAGGCTCGTGAGGTAGGTAGACCTCAGCCTGATGTTGTTTAATACAGAAAAATGTAAAGGCTTCATCTGGGGAGACACAATCCACAACACACTTACAGGCTTGGCAGTGCTAAGCTTGCCAGCACCACAACTGAACGAGACCTGGATGTCATGATTGACAACAAAATGAACATGAGTCACCAATGCAATGCTGTAGCCAATGAAATGCCACTTAGTGCTGTCCAGAGCTAATCAAACACAGACATGTATCTACCAAGGCATCTGGAGCAAGGCAAAGGATGTCATCCTCCCTCTCCACACACCTATGGTGAGACCACAACTGGAGTACTGTGTCCACTTCTGGGCACCACAGTTCAAGAAGGATGTGGAGAAACTTGAGAGAGTCCAAAGGAGGGTCATGTGCATGATCAGAGGCCTAGAGACCAGGTCATAGGAGGAGAGGCTGAAAGACTTGGGTCTGTTCAACCTAGAGAAGAGAAGACTCAGAGGGGACTTGGTGGCAGCCTGTAAGTATATCAGGTGCGTACATCAGGGCTTGAGGGAGCATCTATTCACCAACGCCCCCCCAGAAGGGACAAGAAATAATGGGCACAAACTGATTAAAGATTGCTTCAGGCTAGACATAAGGAAAAACTTCTTTACAAGTTGCGTGCTGAGGGCTTGGAACAGGCTCCCCGCAGAGGTGGCATAGTCATCCACCCTGGTGATTTTCAAAAAGCGTCTTGATGCCCATTTGCTGGGGTCATCTGATCCCAGCAGCCTTTCCTGCCCACGTGCAGGGTGGCTGGACCTGATGATCTGTAAGGTCCCTTCCAACCCCTGACAACTATGAAACTATGAAAGCATCCCTCAGACAATGCAAACTTTCAGCTTTCACTCATTTTTGACTACATGAAAAACCAATAGAACAATGCTTCTGTTGCAAAGAGTTCAGAAAGACCACAGAAGGTCAGAAGGTTTTTGACACTATGGATTTGAAATCTTAGGGTTTATCTTGTGAATCACGCAAAAGTGTTTCCACATCTAACAGTGTTAATATTGCGTAGGATGCCTAAAGGGATCTTGCAGAACCCTGGCTGAAAAATCAGTGAACTATGGGCTACTATAGGCCCTGCAGTTGCTGGGTATCAGAAGTAAAAGGAAGAGAGAGTCAGCCTCTCCTCTGCAACTTTGGCCTCTATGAAGCCAGAAGGAATTCCGTCAAGCCTGTCTCTTTTCATCACGGAAGAAGAAAGAGATTACCCACACAGCTGTTTTTATATGAACAAGGCATTCAGATAGTAGGGTGATGAGGGTCACTTAAGAACTCTGATGCACAATTAATTTCATAGCCTTTTATCCTGCATTATCATCACCAACTCCGAAGTAGAGAAAATAGATGCAGAGGGTGTATTTACATGTTCATTAATGTGCCATAATTACAGTGCATTAAGTTTAGTACCTATTAGTACCAGGTATTAACTACATGCGCCATAATTGGCACTACTGTGCATTAGTGCAGATGAATGCTTTTTTAGCCATGTTAATGCACTTTAGACTAAATCTACTGCACATTACTGCATTAGCATGGGTTTTCCCCACTGTGCTAATGCGCAGTAGATTTAGTCTAATGTGCTCAAAGTGTCTCGTGAAGAAGTGCCCAGAGACATCCAGTCACTTGTTAAAGACCACAAAACTAATTAGGAATAGACCTTGTAACCAAGAACCCAGAACTCTCAATCCTAGGAAGACTGTTCTAAGTGCTTAATTATTTGCATTTATTTCCACATAGATTATTGTGTTTGCTATATACAAATCTGAGACAGTTTCACCACTTACCATTCCATTAAGGACTGTAAAAAATTCATGACAAGACAGGTCTGGTATCAGCTCCGGGGATCATTCCAGCATGTCAAGAAGAGCCTGCAACTAGCGATTTTTTCTGATCTTTTATTTTTCTTGCTTTGTACTTAGCAGAGAACGTATTTTATTAGTTTTTACAAGTATGGACATATGAACAATGTGTCATGCAACATAAGGGAACGGACTTTACCATCCAACAGCTGCTCCATAGTAACTGCCTATGTGCCTGCTCTTGTCCTAGGGTACGTGAAAGCTAAATTTAGCTCTCAATGAAATAACAGTTTACATTAGTATTTAAGATCAACCTGAAGGTCACTGTCAACTAGCCTGAGCTGAGATAAACAAGTTACCTTGCAGCCACTGTACGTTGTGCTCCATGGTGACAGGGCAAAGTCCTTCTAAAAATTGATGTGCAGACTACAGTACTGATATCCCCTGCTGTGATTGTCTCTAATTATGGTCAACTGAGCCAGGAAGTGGGGTGTAAAATGAGGAAGAGGAAGTTGTATTGCTACTAAGGGATTCTTTGTACTTGCAGCTTGCAATACCAAGGTAAGATGTGAACAAACGGGAGGGTGGAAAGACTACAGGGCAACTCAATCTTAGGCCCTGAGGCTCCACAGAACATTCAGGGGAGGGCTGGAAAATTGCTCAAAATCAAACAGTTTTCAGTGTTGATGGTTAGCATGTAGAGGCTTGAAGACAATCCTAAGTAGTAGTATAGGCATGCCAAAAGAAGAGTAAAGTTGATGCCACTTAGCACAGGGTAAGAGAGCACATAAGCAGTTACAGTGGAATAGCTTTCACATGACAATGCCCAAGTCCCTTTTAATCTTGCAGTATCAGAAAATTGTTTTCCCATGTCCATACCCAAAGATGATCCGTCTTCTCTTTTAATTCCGAAACCTGCTAGTTACTCTGAAATCTATATTAGATCTTACCTTCTGCCTTAAGAGACTACCCCCAGTTAACCCTTTTTGCAAGGAACTCTGCATAAGCAGACTCCTGAGTCCAGATGGAAACCTACTCAAGTTAAGAGGGCTCTGCATGTGTACAGGGGTCCACATATGTCAGGATCTTTCAGGATTAGGACCACAGACCCCGATTCAGCAAAGAACTTTAAATCACCCTTATACCCATCACCAACTTAAATGTTCCTTAACTTGCTCTGCTTTGGGACTTTAGCCCATCTACCCTTTATCTAGATGACCATCTCTGTTAAGCAAGCACTTTTTGAGTGAAATTATACTCATCTGAGGTCTGAGCTGTTCTCTTTGAAGCCAGTGGATTTTGGCTATTGATTGAAATGGGAACAGGATGGGTTTCTAGATAAGGAAAAGTCTAGAACCACCTCAGAGGCATTTGCATTATTACACTGCTGTTCTCTGCACTGATGGTTACTGTGAGATGCAACTATTTAGTGAAGGATGCTAAATCACCTGTAAGAAGCAACTTTTACATATTGAAGAAGGCAGTATCCAGGTTCTTAAACAGCACCTAAACATAAGGGCAACATTATTGGTAAAATACAGGGAGAAAAACCTGAATAATTCAGGGATGCAAAGATCACTCTACCTGATTATGCTGCTGACAGCAACCAGAAACATCTTAGGCGATTATGTGAAGCGTCAGGGTCATAAGATAGTGTTACTGAGTCCTGGTGACACTAGACAATGTGTTTAATGATAATCATATAGAATATCAAATGTTAGCAGAGACTCAGAGATGGCACCTTATATTCCTTCAGGTTTTTTAACTACTTATTTTTATACCACTTGAGCTAAAAGCATTCTGGATAGCTAAGTCTTCAGGAATTCTCATACAGTTCATTACAGTATTTACTCGCTGACATTTTCAGTATGAAAAATAAATGATTTATCAGGAATGGGAAGGTACCTAACACACTTTCCCTAAAGCAGAATTGCAGGAGTTAAATCTTTAAATTTGGAAATTGCAGTTCTACAGATTTAATTCAACTTCTGTTGTATACTCCAAAATCTCATCCAATTGTTCAGATGGGTGAAGGCCTCAACCCTTTGTGGTCACTGGAATTTTTGCCATTGACTTTCCTGGCACTGTAATTTGACTCTTGATTCTTCAGTGAAGCACCATGAGGAACAGGGCAGAAAAATCAAATATAAAATAATTTGCTCCAAACCTTCTGGTATATTTCCTTCCCCTGTGATATTTCCAAACCCCAAATTATTTAAAGGATTTTTTAACACAACCTGGATGAGTTTTGGTACTTTTTTTTTTTTTTTTACAATGAAAGTGGATGCCTAGGAGAAAGCTTGCAGTGACATATCATGCAGTCAGCTGATGATAGATCTTAGTTATCATTTACACTTAGGCCTCTTTATACTGTAAATTATAGTCATATTCAATTTAAGATGCCTTTATGCTGTCAGAGCAGTGTAAATGAGGACAAGGAACCATGGGTTGTTGAGGTCCCACTCTAGTCACTTCCACACTGGTGAGAAAGGGAGAACATTGAGGGTGATGATACAACATCTCCAGCTCTGACATTAACAGAGTGGAAAGATGGCATTGCATAGTTTTTAGAACTGCTGTGAGAGCATCCATTTACAGTTGTAGTAGGTCTCAGGTTAACACTTCTTCTCTAGTCTCACCTGAGACTACTGTTGAAACGTCTTCTTGTACCTGCTTGAGCTAGTATCCTCAACTCACTGTGACTGCTAATTAACTCTTTAAATTATGGTAAACAAAAACCAAAGAGCACAGGAGCAGCTTAACAAATATCAATGTTTTACAGTGATGCCAGTTCTTGTCTAGTTTATTAGAAGTAAACGGTATTTAATTAGGAAATAAGCCTATAAATATTTTAGTTAGCTATTCTTGAATACTCTGTGTTAGACTAAACAGAAAAGAGATTTATTTCATGGTTAAACCTAGAAGACTCCTGGCAAAAAACGCACAATATGGAATGTCCCATACTTGTCTGAATTGCACCTTTCACTTTCATTCTGAAAGGCTCAAACCAAAAAAGCATCTTTAGCTAATTTTTTTTCAAAAGCACCATGCTTAAATAGGTACAGACAGTAAACCTCGTGGAGGATACGGTGTAAGTATGTAACTCTTTAAAAAAACCCACCCTAATGATACTTTGAGATATCCTTAGCAATGCAAAAAGAAATAGGTCATAGTTCATTAATTGCTTTATGGAATTAAGCATCATGTCAGCCCAGCAGTTCTGAAAACAACAAGATACACAGGTCTGAAGCCACGTTCTTGTTACATTGCTACTTATTACAATGTTACATTGTTACAGATATTATTATTTTAAGAATCATGTGCACATTCTGTACTATTAAACTGGCTGCGTATTTAATTTTAATGGATTATTTCCTTCCTTTTTTAGTTCAGTGTTTATAAACATACAACAATACTAAAGCATAAGCAAATGGGTTGACAAAAAATGCTTTGTAGTATGAAAAGCAACATAGTTAAGTATTGTGAAGTAGTTTATTTAATTAAAATATCCCTTTATGAGATACACTCATCCCTGATGATTTCATTGTAACTATAGCAGAGGGAAAGCTGTACTTTGGATGAAGAGTATCATTAATAAATAAATAAATACCAGTAACTCTAGATTTTCACCTGTATCCTTATACAGTGACATCAACTTCATTCTGAAATTCAGCTCTTTTAAGCTTTTGTAACACATCTTTCAGCTTGGATTAGAATCACTTTTGGTCTTGGTGTTGAATTTCAAGCATTAAAGAACCCCATCCTTACTTGTTACAGTCAATTTACAGCAGGTATTACCTCACTTCTATTTTTTTATCATTTATTATACTACATAAGTCAATTAAATTATCATACTAAGAAATATTTTGGCAAGGTTCAGCCCACAGTATGATTGCTTGTCATTTAGCAACATCAGCACAAATCCTGTCGAATCAGTATCAGCTGAGGTATTCTCCTTTGAAATCAGTGGAGTTATATCACCTTAGAAGTGACCTTTCTTGAACAAATAGTGTAATTGATCCCTATCCAATAATATTTTTTCAGATATTTTGAGCCATCTATTCAGTTTGTGGAAAAAGTAGTTACTCAATTTATACCAGCCATCTCTATTAAAAAAGATTGATCTTTTTATCACCTATGTAAAAGAGGCAGTTAAAATTAAGTATCTAATTAGTGAATACAGTTGCCTTTATCATACAAAATGTGTGGCAATAAAGGGAATTAAACTATGAAATGAGAACTACTTTTTCATTGGTAATGCTTTATATTTAATTATTCCAAATTTGTGTACATAGAAACTTGAGGGTTTGATATCCTCTTACCTTATAGATTAATAGGGTAAATCCACAGTTATCCCAGTGTGAAAAGAGGAACCAGGCCCAGATTTATTACAACTCATCTCTAGTACATAAGTGACTACCGTTATCTACTATTACTTATATTTTTACAATATACAGATATTATCCAGTACCACTACCATGGACACACATCAGGAAATAGTTCTGTTTTTGTCCTGAAACCCTTAGTGCATCAATAGTCCTTACTCACATAAATTGAATGTTAGTCTGAATTGCATAGATCCTGATTTTCTGTTTGAGAGTTTTCTTTTAAATACTAATGTACTTGAACATTCATATACACTCAAAACACTGATGTGTGACTACAATTTTAATATCACATTAAAAAACATTTTCTGGTATAATATGTATATGTTTGTCTCTATACTAAACAAGATCTTATCTGCTCTATGTAAAATAAGTATACCATTAATTTCATTTATTTAAAATGACTTAAATATAGATTACTCAAGATAGGCTATCTGAATGATCTATTATCTTGAAGTGAAGATAGATAACCTGGTTAGATTTACTCTAGTTGCTACTTTTTACTGTTGTTGTTGACTTTGATTTCTTTTCTGTCTCTTTCCAGGGATAGCTCTGTAATTTAGGAAATGGTCTGGAAAATCAAGCTCGCTGTAGAAGGATCCCTGCAAACAATATCTTGCATTCCTTGTTTAGTGACAAGTTTTCTTTGTCTGACTGACACGTTGTCACTTCAGATCTTTCATCTCAAACTGCCCTGACAACCCTGAAGGCTCAATAGACTCAGGGGAACCAAACTGGCTTTTCTTCTCAGGGGTTTCACTGCTAGGGTTACTTCCTGTGGACAGTTTTAAAGCTCTTGGGAAACCCTCTGGCATCCTTGGAGTTTATCGAGCTATGTCTTGTTGGCAGAGTTGAACAGTTAATTACATACGTGTGAATTTATTAAAATATTGCTGTTCTTGTCTATACTCTCTTGGGATATAAATAGACAGAAAAGGTTAATTAGTTAGGCAAGAAATGTGAGCCAGGTCTCAAATCAAGCATTTGATCCATGAAACAGTAACCTGAGTAGTGGTGATTGTCACCTTTTGAATCCTTTATAAAGCAGGCTGGCAAACCAGAGCCAGTACTTCTGTATTGCCTGGTATCTTGTCAGCTACCTTTCCTTCACCTGCTTGAGAAAACCAAAAAAGGTGAGCAGCCAGCTAGAGATCAGACAGCAGAATCTCCTCTGCAGAGTTGATCCAACCGTAAGTATGGTAGATGCTAGTCTGTGAAGTTTAGTTTACTCTCTGTCACATACAGATCGAGTTTACATAGATTAGTTATCAGTTTTCTTTTTATTCTTCAGACTTGATACTAGGAGGGATTTTTCTTCTCTGCATGCCCAATTATCCTACACTGCTAAATGCCAGACATTGCAACAGATTGATGATTAGCTTACTTTACCTGTTAAGAGAATCCCAAAATGATCTGACATGCTCAAAGCAGGTAATAGGTTAAAAAAGCATCACTGACATTAAGTATCTCAGCACACTAATTTAAGGAGGATATGTTGTCTGTTTGCATTGGTACTTTTTAAAAAAAGAACATACAAGGGCTTTCACTTCTGTGGAAATCTCTATTTTCTGCTTACTAACTAGAATGACCTCCCTTAAAATGACTTGTTACGTTATTTAATACAAATAGTCCTGTTTTGCTAGGGGATGTATTTACTTCTGCATGTGCTTGTATTTCACCAGTCAGCAATGCATTGTTTTTGAACAGGTTCAACATGAGTATGACTGACTTTCTAAGCCCTTCTGATATTGCTGCTGCCCTGCGGGACTGCCAAGGTAAAAAAAAAATCACAGATTAACATATATCTAACCTTTGGTACAATAGGCAGAGGACTTAACTCTTCAAAAATATTGAAGGTATGCTCCAAAAGATAATGCAGTAGAGAAAGGATATTTCCTGTTTTCTGTTTGGCTGAATGAATGTGTTCATGACTGCTTAATACTTCTGGAGAGCTGAGTTTGTATCTTATCCATGTGTGATTTTTTTTTTTTTTTTTAAGAAGTTAATTTTTGTACTGTGAGATTAATTAAACTACCATAATGCCTAGATCTTTTTGTATGAGCAGCCTTTTCTTCACTACTGTTGACACTGAAACCAATTTAGATGCAATTAAAATATTAAAGTAATCTGTTCAGGAATAAGAATTGAACTGATCCTTGTTTTTATTATTTTTATTTTTAGCTCCAGATTCCTTCAGTCACAAAAAATTCTTTCAGATAAGCGGGATGTCCAAAAAGAGTAGCAGCCAGCTCAAGGAAATCTTCCGGGTCCTAGATAATGATCAAAGCGGCTTTATTGAGGAAGATGAGCTCAAGTAAGAGTTTTCTCCATCACCTTGATTAGTAAGGCTGTTTAAAAAGAGGTCAACATTTCCTTGTTTCCAAAACTATCATCTAAGGACAGGTCATGCTTAAGTGGCAAACCTTTAAATTGATTTTTGAATGTCCTGTGGAGGTTGACCTTCAAAGAGAAAAGAGTAAGGAATAAAACCCCATGCTTAAAGCCAATAATAGGTATAGATAAACAACACTATCTGGGGTTGCACTTTGGTAGAGTGCGCAATTAAAGATCTCAGAGCTGGAAGTATCAACCAAGAAAAAAGTAGTCTCTTTTTGGAGTGCACTTGGGTACATGGGACAAACAATGTGTTTAAATAAACATGTTCAGCTTGATCATGTGACAACCATAAAAAGAACAATATTGTTCAGAAATGACTACGAAGGGTTTTTTCCTTTAGGTATTTCCTCCAGAGGTTTGAGTCTGGAGCCAGAGTGTTAACTGCCTCAGAAACCAAGACTTTTCTGGCAGCTGCAGATCACGATGGGGATGGCAAAATTGGGACTGAAGGTATTTAGAATGATAGCACAACAGAAAAACAGATCTGAAAGACATGTCAACACATTATCAAGTCTAACACCCCCCGCCCTTCCATAAAGCAGAGTAATTTGTCTAAGCCATCCAAGGCAAATTCTTACTTAATCTGCATTTATACACTTCCAGTGATGGCAATTCCACAACATAAGTAATCTGCTGAGATTTTAAACTATCCCCACAGTTAGAAAGTAATGTATGGCAGTCTCCCTGACTACCAGAAGAAACATGTATCGGCAGAAAGCAACATTTCCTATGGCCATGAACAATGTTAGATCTTTTGCCTGAGGGCCGAATGGGGAACCATTGACTCTGAAAGTCTATAGGGCTCAATAATGTATGCCAAGCAAAACTCCAGTAGGATTTCTGCTTAAGAACTGAAATGCTCTAAATGAGCTAAATTTAAATATACATTCACAAATTGACAGATTTTTAAGATCAGCATGGGCCATTGTGATCATCAGGTTCTCCCTCCATAGACCACAAACTATATAGGACTTCTCTCTATTAATTCCTGATTCAACTTTAATAGTTTAAACTAGAGCATGTTTTAAAAAATATATTCAGTCTTCATCTACACATTTTCAGTAATGCAAAAGCTATCACAATACTTGGTAAATTGTTCCTGTGCGTCTACACATGCTATTAATTCAACTGAATAACCTCTGGCACAGTTTGCACTACAGTTTATTGCTCCCAGGTGCCATGTTTGCACCTGCACCCAGTACCACTGCATGTTGAGCTGGGTGCAGACCAGCCCTGGCTGGCAAGGGGGCCCAGGAGTCAGCCTGCCAGCTAGGGGCTGCTCCGACCCACCTCAGTGTGTTGTGGAGGGGCTGGCTGGGGCATGAGGGTGCTCCAGTGAGGGGGTAGCCAGCAGGCAGCCCCTGCACTGAAGCACCTTCATGCCCTAGCCAGCCCCATCTGCATCTACATATGTGTTACAGCGGAGAAAATAACTCCACCATAGGACACCACTTGCATTTGGCAGTACTAGCCTATGGTGGAGTTATTGCATTTACTCTGTACTAATAGCACATGTTGCTAGTGGCATTTTACTGTGGAGCTAATTAGGCAACTCCACAGTAAATGTCTCATGTAGATGAGCTGTCTGACAACCTAAATAAATAGTCTTTCACAGGCAGGCATACATTCCAATCATTGACGGTTCTTGTGGCTGTTCTCTGAACCATCTCCAATGTTTCAATCCTTTTTGAACAGTGGGCAACAGGACTGGACAGAGTGTTCTGACACATTAGTGCCAAATACAGAGGTAACAGCTTTCCTGCCCCTACTCAATCTGTCCATTTAAACATCCAATGATTGTAGTAGCTGTTTTGCCACAGCATATGACTAGAAACTCATTTTCAACTGAGTTCTCATTACAAGTCCACATGGCTTTTTCAGAGTCCCTGAAAATGCATATAGCTGCGCCCAGTTTATGAAATGGTCCAGATTACTGAATATTGCTAACATGCCTCTTTATTTAAAACTTTTCCAATTGCTGTTATCTGCAAACTTAATCAGTAATTAGTTCATATGTTTCCAGTACATAGATAACAATTTAAAATAGGATAAGGCCAAGAACTGATCTGTGAAAAATGCAACAAAAACTTATATATTTGATTAGAATTCTCTGTTTCTGATTATTTTTGAGACCAGCTTTCAGTGCATTAAAGGGGTGCCATATTGATTTTTGGGTTGTCTTAGTTTAATAATAAAGATGACATGCAGTCCCAAGTCAAATGCTATATAGATGTCTAAGTATGTTACATCAACACTCTTACTTTTCAAACCAAGCTTGTAATTTCATCAACAATTGTTTTAAGTTAATTTGACATGCCCATTTTCCATAAAACCATGCTGACTGGCATTAATATTACCCTTAAGTCTCACATCAGCTATTCTGCTATTTTGACCAGATCAACTGTCAGGATGACAGGCCCTACATGACCCACTTTTTTCTTTATCCCACTTAAACACGGTCCTAACTTTATCTTTCCCCCAGTCCTCTGGAACTTCCCTGGTATTCCAAGAACTGAAAATCAGTATTAATGGTTCAAAGAATTTTCCACCAGCTCTTATAAAACTTTTGCATGCAAGTTATCTGGAATTGTGGATTTGAAAAATATCTAGGTTTGGTAGCTCCTGTTCAACATAATTCTTAGTTGTTGTAGGAGGGGAAAATATTTAATCCCCATCCTTTGATATAAATACACTGTTTTTCACAACAACAACAAACATACATATTGAACACTTCTGCCTTTTCTGCATTATTATTCCTAATTCAAGCCCGTGAGATGGATGAACTAATTTTGTTTTGTTTTTTTTAAACCACTTAAATGTCCTGGCTTCAGAAGTTAATCTCAAGCACATATGCTGTTTGTTTCCTTCTTTGGTAAGAACAAATGGAAAAAAAAAACTGATAAAAAAAGGAAATAAGGAGAGGATCATTTTAATAATGTTAAATATATTAAAAATACTATATAGAGAGCACTTTTTTGGATCAGCCTCACCCTTACATGCTCTAAAAGCCAAAAAAAATCCTTTAATAAGCAAACAAACAGGGAAAAAACCCACAATGGGCCCTGTAGGAAAAAAAAGTGTTGGTTTAAACTACAGAAAAATGGGTATATGTGGTTGGTTTGGTGAACCTAAAACCAGTAAAAGGGGCCTAAAAAACCCTGTATTCCAACCATGAGGTCCATAATATATAACAAACAATAAAGTGATGGATGTCTTCATGGATGTATTTAACTTGCACTGGTTTGAGGAAAAACTTAGGTTTCTTTCTTTCACTTGATTGCTTTATGTTCCTTCTTTTTTCAGGTGTCAATAAGGCAGTAATATTATTTTTTGTTTTTCAATATCCTGTTCTTATTGATGCTGCTAATTAAATATGCACTATTCTTTTGTAGAATTCCAGGAAATGGTGCTGTCCTAAGGGCAACAGAGAAAGGCAGAGGAGACGAATCTACTAGAGATACTAAAAAAACCTTTCAATTCAGGGAGTCCCTTGTTTATTTATTCATCTTTATAGTGTCTGTTGTTTGTTTATTGTTTATCAAAGCACCAATTAATAATGTTTTTTGATAGTGTGAATCATTTTACCATGTTCTAACAATATATTTCAGCAGACACTGCCCTTAAAAACATCCAATAAAAATAAATTTATCATCATGTACTGTTGCCTGTGTCTATTCTTTCCACTAAGCTGGAACATGTGTAAGTACTTAACCTAAAAGTGTTTAATCTCCGAAAGACCTTGATCCATCCAGCCGTCCATATGTGCCTCTTTTAAGAAATCCTTGCACCTCTTCTTTTGAAGTCAGAGGCACGTCTGCCTGGGAAGAGTTTGCTGGATCATGCCCAAAATTCCCAACCAAACTCTTGATGTGCCAGAAATTAAACCCTGCTCAAGGGCAGGTGGGGAGGGGTAAAAAATTATCAGTGCTTTCCTGCTGAAAGCACTCAGAGACTTTGTCTAAGGCAGGGCTGTTCAGCCTCTCAGAGGCTAGGGGCAGCACCCCACATGAGCTGCACTGGGGGGGGACCCACACCCCAGCTGTACTAGTGTGAACAGCCCCCTTCCCTGCTCCACTGTGCACACAGGTAGTCCCCGCGAATTGCTCCACCGTGTGTATGCACAGGCGGCCACCGCATAACACTCCACCATGTGTACAGCAGATGAATGCCCCTTCCCTCTCCCCCACTCTTCTCCACACCTGGGCAGTCATCCCTCTCCAACCATGGGCTCCTACATGTTGTGCCACCCCCTGGTAGGAACCAGAAGCAAAATCCAGAGCCCCTAGCCTGGACCATAAAAATTACACTTTATATGCAGGATTGGATTGTCTTATAATCAGGCTCCTGACAATAGCGACATTTGTACTCACAGGGTTTTTATGCATGCAGTAAAAATACCAGATCAGACATTTTTTTTCAGTGAGGTTTTTATTTTAGTGCATTTAATCCTTTGGATCCTTTACCCGACCATTTGTTCTCCTGTGGGATTTTGTAATAGCAGTTAAAGGGTTCTATTTGTAGTCATTTGCCTTTTATTCAGGGAAAAAGCTGTTTTCCATAAAACTGAACAAAAAAATGTGGAGTCAATTTATATGTGGGATTAATAAGAACAATATGATAATATAGGTAAAGCACATTCTCCCACAGAAGGGAGGAAGTTAGAAGGAAACCTCCACAGACTTGAGGCTACTGAGAAGGCTCATGTTGTGAGACCTTTAAAACCACATAGAAGGCAGCAGGCAGTCCAAACCCACAGATGTCATAGAATTTGCAAAGACAACACACAGATAGAGAAATCCAGATTATAGCCTTAGGTGCTATTAGCTCAAGATAGTAGAGTCCCGTTATCTCCCCAGTAATGGGTACCCTCAAGGTAGAGGGACCGAATGTGTGGAGGGACTTACTGGAATGAATGATAACTGGGCTCCTGCAGACCAATGATCAAACACGTTGAAACACTACAACATCCAGAAATGACCTCCTTAACACCTACTGTTTTATGTCCTGTTAGAAAAAAAACCTCTTAGGAACAAACAAATGGAAAACAGGTGCTTTCATTTACATTTCTAACTTTTCATTGTTGCTGCTAGATGTAGCAATTTTCCTTCAGACTTAACCTACAAATCTTTGTTTCCATCCCTTACTCAAAAGCTTGATACCCAAAACCAGTACAAGAGTAGCAGCCAAATTCTAGCTTTAGTCATGTCCTTGAAGCTTTAGTGGATTCTGACATCTGCAGTTATACTGTCACATTACATAATTATACTAATACAAAAATGTGCAGACCTTGCTGCAGGTGAAATCTTGCCTCCAATAAGGTCAAACACATTATATTTACAACAGAAACAGTATTAGGAGGTTCTTAACACATTCAATATTCATTAGCAGCTATGGAAGTTGAAGGTATGCAGCATTTCCCAGCAAAGAGTGGGTCCCTAGTTTCTGAAACAACTTTAATTGACTAACAACACAGAACTCTCCTTTCAACCAGCAAAACTAGAAACTGTTAACTGGATCTGGACTGGCTCATTGATAGTCACTGATGCATGTATGCTCTCACTAACTTTTCAGGAAATTCCAGCAACTGGGTCTCATTCTGCAGCCACTATGCATTCAGATTTATCCCTACATGCAAAAGGCTCTCTGTGTATGTGATGGGTACATGACAGATTTAGAGGTGGAAAAGAAAACTGAAGACATTTACTATATCCAACGTGCACATCATATACCATGTCATTTAGCACGTGGGTATGTACCTTCACTGAAGATAATGAGTATTCAGTTTCTATGACATATCTATTTTTAATGAATGGGACAAGAGTAAGGTGTGTATTAATCACGTGTCCGCAATACAAAGGATTTCAATAAATGAAGTGCTAATGACAAGACTATTACTGATTACTGTAACAGATATAAATTAATAGCCTTTCAAGGGAAAATGCCAGTTTTCAATGACATAAAAACATTCACTCACGAGACAACAAATTATTAAATAAAAAAATATTTTGAAAAGGAAAAAAAAAAGAAAATGTTGATTCCAGCAGGGACCTGAGCAGCACTACTCCGACATTCTACTTTCTGCTGTAATATTTATGCTACATGACCTTAACCAAACCTTTCTATGCCTCAGCTTCCCTACCCATAAACAGCTGTAAAATTAGAAAAGAACAAAAAAACCAGCTAATGACATAAATAAATAGCAATGCCTAATCTGCTTGGTATGCCAGAACAAAGCATATTTTCTCATATCATAACTGTCTCTTTCCTTTCTGGCTTTTATCACCACTGAAACTGTTAATAAGGGTGACATTTAAATTAATTAATTTTCAGAGATGACGCACTAACTCTCCAGACTCAGGTAGGAAACAACACATTGGTTCCTTTACTAACACTTATTAAACAATCTTAAACATCAGCAGTTTTACATATGTATCCACAATATGGATTACAACTATTATTGCAAAGACATATGGTTATTCTAGGTCCCTAAATTTTATGTTGATGGCTTATGAGTCTTTGGTGGCACTGATTACAAAAGATCCATATTTTTGGCAGAAATATTTTTACCTCGTTGTCTTACAAGATTTCTATTTTTTTCTGATTCAGCAAAGTATTCAAGTTCATGCTTATATACATCCCTACTGCCAAGGTACTTAAGCAGATATTTACATACTTTTATCTCAACAGGATTTCATTTCAGCACAAGTTTAAACTTAAGGACAAGCTGAAGTACTTTATTCACTCAGAGCCTCATTCTAATTATGTACAGTGTAAAATGTGGCTAAGTAATTTAAAGACTCAGCCTTGTACCATGGAGCGAGCATTGTATTAAGACACAGGACCTGAATCCAGGTGTGTAAACTAAAAAAATCCTCTACTAACCTAGATGTAGTTAGCTGCTTATTAAAGAAAAACAATTAAATATTAATGGTTTCACACAATTGGGAGGGGGTCAAAACTTGGAAAGAGGTTATATATTACAAACAATACAATTAGCAAATCCTAATAAAGACTATAGATCAGGTGCTCAAACCCCATGCTACCTGCCAGATCTGGCCCATGGGGCTCCCCAAGCATCCTGAAATTAGGCAGGCAGGAGTGGTGGCAATAACACTGCCAGCCTCCCCTCACTGCCAGATTTCTGAGTGCTATGGGCCAGATGACATACATGTGGGTTCCCACCAGCAAGCAGGGAGCTGGTACTGGGGCAATGGGCTCAATATGGCATGTGCAGGGCCAGGGTCAGGGTGTGGGCCACATCTGGTGCACATGTGGGTGGGGCCCAGTCTAGTGCATGAAGGACTAGAGCCTGATCCAACATGAGCAGGACCAGGGCCCAATCCAACATACGTGGGGCCAAGGTGGTGGGACCCAAATCAGCATGCATGGGATAGGGGCTGGGGTCTGGGCAAGGGCACTGGGCCCAATTCAACATACACAGGACTGGGACAGGACAGGGCAGTGGAACCCGATCCAGGCTGCACAGGGCCAGAGCTCGAGTTATGGGACCCCAATCTGGCACACACAGGGTATATCTACACGAGATACTTTACTGCCCAGTAAATTAGTCAATAATCTGTTGTCTCATGAGACTAATCTGCTGTGCAGTAAAGCATCACTACCTACACATACGTCTACACATACTCACGGGCATCTCCATGCGGCCCTGAGCTGGCTGGGAGTTGCCCCAGAAGTGGGACCGCTTTGGGACAGCTCCTGGCTGTGAAGGGAAGCCCTGCTAGGCATGGGGCTTGTCCCCATGTGCAGAAGCCCAGAAGAGCTCTGCAGCAGCATCTATCTCCCAGCCCCCTGTACATCAGGACCCTTCCCAATGTGCACAGGGCCAGGAGACAGCTGAAAGAATAAGCAGCTGGTAATATCAGTTTTTACTAACTTTCATTTTGTACTGGATTATTTACATGTATTAGGTCAAACTCTCGGGTCCTTACTTAGCCTCTACTCACAGAACTCAGACTGATTAAAACTTTGATTGAAGTTCTTCTCAGGTGACCTTTCCTGTAACGCTCACCACCAGCTATGCTATATGCATCTCTTTATCTTTCATAAGCAGGCTCAACTGCCACTCTGAGATGAACCTAGAAGAGAAAAAAAGAGAGGCCTGAATGAAAACTGCATGTATTGGAATATTATCATCCATCTGCTTTTAATTACAGCCTTGAAAATTATTTTATTTTCTGTGAATGCTTCACTAGTGGCACAGTTAAGTTGGCACTGACAGTCTTATTTATATTGGATGTTAATTTACACCACCATGATGCTTACAATCTTTACTCTTAAAGTTGGTGGTCTTGGTCCACTACTGCCATTTTATGAAAGCATAACTCCACACTAGAATAACAGAATAATGAATGAAGCCTTGGATTTTTAGGAAAATCATGACCTACTGCAGAATATGTTTAATGATGTCCAATCCTACCATGATACAAGGGCAACCTGTATACAACAGCAGGACAAAGCCAACCTTGGAAACAACGCTGCATACAAGTAATGGAGAACAGGTGAAATTGAATGGAAGCATGCTTCTTTTTCAAATAGTACCCTTCTCGTCTTGCTTGCAACTTTACAGTACATTTCTCTAAGCACAACTTTGCAAAAACAGCTTTGTAAGGTGCAGAGTTCAATACCTCTGCCCTAACCTACTTCAGTTAGAGGCCATAAAATATTTTTCAAATCAAGCCCAGTGATTTGTAGTTGAACTAGATCACAACTCTTAGAAACACCAAAAGTTGGATATCAATAGATCGCAAGTGATTTAGACTCCACAACATCCCTTTATAGTGTCCATTAGCAGGCCTTGCTTCCTTGTTGACCAGCACATGTAATCTATCTGCATTCATTTAAGCAACGGCAGCCTCCGAGTTTAACGCACACTTCTGACAGTTCTCAGGTTTTACATTTTTGTCAGAACGTGGCCAGCGGTTAAGTGTCTTATTCCTCATTTGTTTCTGGAAGCATTGGGAGGGAAATTGGAAAAGCAGGATTTCGATCAAAGAAACATGGCGGCTGCACACAGCACATGTTTGTCAGAAGATGTTTTATATGGAAAAGTAATCGATTTATGAGAAGTTTTGCTAGGAGCAGGCTGAACAGCCGCCTGGCGGAGAAGGGCATTGTCCCGCATGGGTTGCAAACTAGCACATCTTGTCCTCTTACACGGGCCGTTCGTGCGAGGAGCGGCGTGGTCCCAGGCAGCTTCTCCCCTTTGACCAGCACAAGGACTGGGCTGCGCGGGTGGAGTCGGGCTCCTCGCAGACTTCTTGGACAATGGATGAAGGGAAGGCGCTTTTGAGGCGAGGGTCAGCAGAGAATCTGCCCAAAGGGGCAGGTCCAGCCGGGCTGTTGCCTTGGCTGGGCACCGCCTCCAGCGGGGCTGAGGGCAGGGTTGCCCCCCATCAGACACAAGAGCCCCCCTGTAAGATTTGAAACTCATACGCTGGGGGGTTTCCGACTTCATCAGGGCATCATGATGGGAAGCCCAATTTTTTTCCAGACCCCCCCAAAAGTCAAAGTGTGCTTCATCCCCTGGCTCAGGGAAGCCCCAACTCCCGCCCTGATGCGCGCTCCGCCCACAGGGGGCGCCCCTTCCTCCCCCCCGGGGGGAGCGGCTGCAGCACTTCCGGGCCGGCGCCGTCCTCTTCCGGGGCACGAGGGAAGGCGGAAGTGCTGCGCGGGTCGGTGCCGGTAGTGGCGGAGGCTCCGGGCTGTTCCCCGATGGTGTGTGGCGGCCGCCGGCCCCCGGCTCGCTCGCTGCAGGCGCAGGATGGCGGCGGCGGCGGCGGCGGGGGGAGCGGGCCAGGAGAAGCAGCTCGCCCCGGCCCTGCTCAGCTTCTTCATCTACAACCCCAAGCTGGGGCCCAGGGAGGGCGAGGTACCGCGGGCGCCGGGGGGGAGCGGGGCTTGGGCCCGGGGCGCGGCTGCCCGTGAAGCTGCGAGGACGGGGCGGGCGGGCTGCACTAGAGCTGCGAGGTCCCGTCCATGGGACCGTAGGTGGGAGCCGTCAGCCTCCCTGGCCTCGTGTGCCCCCCTCGCCCCTTCTTTCTTTCTTTTTTTTCTTTCCTTTTTTTGTTTTTGGTTTTGCCACGACCTGGTTCCGCCCCGAAACATGATTTTGCTTTCCTTTCCTGGTCAGAAAACCTCCTGCCAGCCCCAGGCAGGCCTGCAAGGGACCTGAGCGGTGAGGGGCGGCGGAGGGAGCCCAGCGCTGCCATGGGGCGACCCTGCTCTTGGGTCTAACAGCTGTGGAGGGGGGAAAGCGTCGGGAGCCGCTCTGGCAGCCCGCAGAAAATAGGCCCCCGAGTCGCACCTTCGTGCGTAGTCAGTTGGGCTGAAGGATCGGTGTTTTTAAAAGAGGCTTTTTAGCTTCCTTCAGTAGTCTTTAACTGCTCCGTTATTTCCAGCGTGTGATAATACCATGCAGCGCTTAGCACTTTTCACATCCAGAGTACCTTGTGAGCATTAAGTCATTACCAGGGATCCTGGTTTTCTCTGATTTAAAAAAAAAAAATCCCCAATTTTCGGTTAAAAAAAAAAAGTCACCCCAAATCCTCATTTTTCTGCGATTTAAATGAAATGCCACTAATATATAGATCTGTGTATAGTGGCCTTTCGTTTTAATCGTGGAAAAATGTGGATTTGGGGTTACTTTTTTTAACCGAAAATTGGGGATTTCTTAAAATCGGAGAAAGCCAGGATCCCTGGTCATTACCCAGTGTCCCCGAGAGGTAGGTATGCACAGGATAAGTCCTTTCTCTCTTTCTGTGAGAAAGGTGTCTGTTTGTTGCAGGGTTTAATGCACTTCTGAATGAATCAAGTTGACATAAAGATGCTTTTATTTGGTCTTGGTTGTGAGTAAGTAGATCAGTGGTTCTCAACTGGGGTGCTGTAAGATCCTCTCAAGGGTGTTGCAGTGCCATGTAGAATTGCCCCACGCACTCCTCCCACATTAGGGTTGTCTGATGACCCTAAAGCAGGCAGGACAGCTGGTTCGTGCTGTAGCCCTTCCTGATTTGCCTTCCCCTTCTCCCTGCCATGCTCCCCCTGGAAACAGAGGCACATGGGACAGTTACATCTGCCATGACATCTCTGTTTCCAGGAGATACCATATAGGATTGCAGTGTGATGAGCTGCAGCATGAGCTTGCTCTCTTGTCTGTTTTAGGGTTATTGGAGGACCCTAATGCAGGAAGAACGTATGCACATGCCACAGCCCTTCCTGGTCTGGTTGTACACCAGACACATGGGGCAGTTTTTCTTGGAGGCACCAGCATCTCGTGGAGAAGCACTGAGATAAGTTGGGCACGACGGTGGTTCTCAAGTGGGGGTGCTGCCACATTTAGAGAAGTTGTGGAGGGGGGTGCCCTGACTCAAAAAAGGTTGAGAACCACTGATGTAGATTAAACTAGTAAGTTAGTGGCAGCAATGATGCTGGCCTGATCTGTCAAGCTATCTGAGATGGTTATAGATGACATACTAGTTTGAAAATAGCCAACTGATGCATTACATTCTGCCTACCTCTCTTCCTACAGTTCCAGCTGTCTGATTTAAGATACTAATTTACTGTGTGTAGGTACTTATGGCTTCTGTTGACTAGAGTATCTGATGGCATTACAGTAGGCTGTTAAACTGGTGCTGCAAACCTCCTGATTTGCATCTATTTCAGTGACAAATGAAGTAATACTCTCATGTACTTTGCGCAGAGGTTTGTCAAGTGCTATAGGAGAAGGCAACTAATATTGTTAATAATTTTTTTTTTTTGTCAAAGCAGTGACTTGCCTATACTATATGAAAGGAAATGAAGTGTTTAACTTGGTAAAACGTTTTAGCTTTAAATGTCCATCTCTACCGAAATGCTTCTAGAATTTGCTTTAAAGACTTTAATTTTTTTTTATAACAAAATGTATGACTAACATCATAAAGTGTACTTAACTTTTCTATAATGTTGTACACCTAACCTGTTTGCTGGGTGTTCAAGAAAATAAGCTTTTTTTGAAAGTACAGACTAATGTTTGCATGAGTGTGTAGGATAAATATCTTGCGCGGAAGTTATATGCAGAGAGAGGTAAACTGGTTTCCTATCCTGCCTTAAGAGTGTGATGTTCAGATGAGCTGTTATGCAGCTGATATAGTGATTCTTATATGTTCCAACTTTTGGATGACAGGCCATATCAATGTGCAATGTAGGATTTTTTTATTAGTACATAAGCCTGTTTTATTACAAAATGATTTTAAAACACCCTTCAGAAAACTAAGGAATTTGTTTATTTAAAAATGATTTTTTTCCTGTTTTAGTACTGCTATTTAAAATTTAGTTATCTTTATTCTTATTTCAAATTTTAGGAAGAAAAGAAGATTCTATTTTATCACCCAAACGAAGTAGAAAAGAATGAAAAAATTAGAAATGTGGGGTTATGCGAAGCCATAGTACAGTTCACAAGGTACTAAGCAGTCATGTTTGCATGGCTGATTACAAAAATTACACAGATTGTGTGCTTTTTAGAAATTGTCCTAAATGTATCCATATAATTTTTCCTAGGACCTTTAGTCCATCCAAACCTGCAAAATCCCTACATACTCAGAAGAATAGACAATTTTTCAATGAACCGGAAGAAAATTTCTGGATGGTCATGGTATTTGTATACACGATCTATGCCTTCCTAAAATAGGAAGTTAAAATGCACTAAATATGTTCTGCATTGTCTAAGTCCAGTTTGTTCCACTTCCTAGGTTGTAAGGAATCCCATTATAGAGAGACACCACAAAGATGGAAAACCAGTCTTTGAGTATCAGGAAGAGGAGCTACTGGTAACAGTCAACTATTCTAATTTGTCTTTGGTTTTCAGGTTAAATTTTATTTGTAACTTCTTTTTTCTAAGAATAGAAGAGTATCTTTTATGTGGATAGTATTTTTAGTTCCTGAGCTGCTTTGGAATTGATTATAAGAATATAGCTGCCCACTGAAAATTGAGGGTGTAGGACAGAAATTTTTGTAACAGACTTTTAAAGGTATGCTAGGCAAAGCTTTAGGAGAGAATATCCAAAGAGGACTTTAAAACTACACTAAAAGAATAGAAACCTCAAGAATGAATTGATAGAAAAATCAAACAGTTAATTACCAGGTCATTTCATTTGAGTGTTGCATCATCAACTAATTTTAACTGTAAGCAGGCAAAGTAATTATGTAGATGGAGCAGTGTTAAACCACCGCGTAGCCTGCTTGCACTTTTCAGTGTCTACATGTGAGATTGTTTTATATTCATAGAGAAATTGTTCCTACAAAACAAACCTATCTTTTTCTTATTGCCAGAAAATAAAAACCTCTAACATTATTCCAGTGATAATTGGAGGTTGAGTTTTCCACTGCCCTAAGTCCTTATCTTCCTGCTACCTCTGCATAAAGGTCAGGGGAAGTTGATTTGGAATTAACTACTTTTACTGATAAGCAGACAGTTATTTTTATCTCATTGTTCCTCCAGTATATTAAATGCACACACAAATTAATGCCATCTGCTTTACACGCAGCACAAAAGAGGAGTAAAAATCACTTATGAACTGAGAAAATACCTTACAGGTGCACTGTAAATGCTTTTTCATCTGTAGCCATTAACAGCTAGAAATTAAGGTGTTATAAAACATACTTTTTAGATATAAAAGATGGTATATTACTAAATCTTGGTTTATATGCTCAGCCATGTAGGCTAGACAAAATTTTTAGAATAGTACCTTTTTTGTATTTAATGCTTTATTGTCCATCTTGCAGGACAAGGTTTATAGTTCAGTCCTACAGCAGTGCTACAGCATGTTCAAGGTAAGGGTAATATCTTGTTATACTAAGATTATCTCTTCAGGGATGGAAATAGAAAACCTTTTGTCCTCTGCCATCTGAACATAAGCAAGTAACTTACCTTTAGAGGCCTGACTTATCCATACAGTCCACTTTTTTTTCCTCTGAAACAGTGGTAGTGGTGATGAGTAGGCAAAAAATGATGCCTTTTTTTGTCATCTTTGCAGTGAACTGAACACTGATACTAAAACTATTCCTTCATAGTTCCACAAAATCTGCTTAGGCTCTGTTGGGTAAGGACCCATAATCTGCTTGTCACAAGGTCAGGGCACAGGATACAGTAAATAAAAAAGGTCTTTGTTTCTTCAATGACACATGGCCTTTTTATAATACTCAGTTTTTGATTTCTACAAATTACGTAAATTAAAAGAGTTTAAGAGTGGAAAGGGTAAACTTGGATCTAAAGAAGAGATTCTTAAGGGAGAAGGACAGTTTGGAAGTATGGAATTGGGAAATTGCAGTTGTGTGCAGAAATTCAATTACAAGTGTATTAATTTATGAGAAATAATTGTATTATAATTACAAGTTACCTCCCTAATGCATCTTTTTTTTGAACCGTTAGCTTTTTAATGGCACATTCCACAAAGCCATGGAAGATGGAGGTATAAAAGTTCTAAAAGAGAGACTAGAGAAATTCTTTCACCGGGTAAGTTCTACTGTTGTTATACAAGCACAGTGTGATACTGAACAGGAAATAAAATGTGCAAGTCCAGTCTTTATCCTTCTTGGAGTTAAATACAATGCACAGCACATGGAATGCAATGGGAAAACCAAAGGAGTGAAGTGCTAGCTGGACAGATAGATACCTATAGATGTAGAGAGAGACTTTTTAACACGTTATTGTCACAATGCGTGTGTTGCGGAAGAGTCTCTTTGGAAGAATTTTGAATAAATAGTGTATGGCGGCTTGGTAGGCTGCAATGAGTTGGTTAAAGATGGTTATCTTTTAAAGGTGGATTAATCCTAATATCTACATTAAAACTTAAAACCTGACAGTTGTTCTTAAAAGGCTAAATCATACTTGCTAATATTTCCCCAATAGTCAGTACAAGGTAATTTGCATAACTATATGCTATTACACATAATTACACAGCTGTGCTAGTACACTCAAAATCAGCAGGAAACTTTCTGAATTGATTGCCTTGTGTTGCAATCTCTGTGCATGTATAGATGCAGAAAAAGTCCCATAGAAGTGTAAAAATGATAGATAATTCTTGTGATTTTAAATCTGGGTTATATAAATGACTTGGCTACAAAAAGTTGGTATTCACATTATAGGTAGTGCTGGAATTTGATACCCTAGAGAGAGGTTCCTGACACTTTGCTATCCAATTGCTGGTAACTTCCAAAATTTAATCTTCAGGCTGGAATTTTCTCTACTTGCTTTTTAACTTAGACTGAAATTTTATGAGGTTTCTACATAATCATTTTAGCTGCTTTAGACAAGACAATAAGGTGTTGTTTTTTTTCCAATAAGGTTGCTAAGAGGCTACATCTTGCAGAGTTGGGAATAAAGTTCAGATCTGTAATATGGGCAATCTCATCAATTTAGCTTTTTCCAGTGATGCAAAGTATGTGTACTATCCTTAGTGTAGAGAGAGAGAGAGAATCTGCTGTTACCAGGTAGTTCTTCAATTTTAGTGGCAGAGGAATATACGCACCTTGCTGCCTGAGGCAGGGTGGACAGTGATTCCAGTGGCTGAGTTATACTGTTCAGGTTCCTTTAAAAAAATAGAGGTGGAGTAGTTCTCTAGTGTTTTAAGAGCTCAGACCAGGACCAAACCAGATTCAGTTGGCCCCTGCCCCAGAGTACTTATGTGATGCTGGGCAGGGCTATGATTATGCATGGATAGAAGACAGGACTATGTACAATTTTGATTCTAGTATTGCCTGTTGCTTGACTGGATGTGCTTAACTTTGCAAGTCAAATATTCTTTTAAAGTAATTCTTCTGAATAGTACAAGAGATGTGATATAGACCATGTATAAGTTGCTGGGTTTATTTCTGAATAGCTTCTTCAGTAAGAAAAGGGCAGTAAAATAGTTTCCAAAATACTATAGAATCTTATTTCTTATTGATAAATCTCTTGATTTAAAAAATGACCTCAATTTCTTCCTCCGATATTTAACATGGTTTGCCGTGCCCCAGATGCTATAAATATGAACTAACTACACAACTGATATTTTATCACAAATAAATAAAATATATAACTTAATTAATAAAATAGAACAAATGAATAAAATAGTGTAAACGTTCTTAAATGGGTTCGGTCATAACTTATCACAGAAACAATCATCATCAGATCTATTTACTTGGTACTGTGGCATAGGTCTGTGGCTTGCTGGTAGTGCAGCTGGGTATATATCACTGGCTGCTCTAGTTCAGTGCTGTCTTTGTACTGCCATTCTCCAGACACATCTTTACAATTTATTTTGTTTTAAAAAAATATGAATAATAGACATTTTCAAAGGTGAATTGGTTGCTTACAGAAGCAAAACAATTCATGTCTCATCTTGAATAAGCCATCATTTCTGCATGATTAATAAGTAAAACAATTAACCTACAGCTAGAAAGAAAGAGTAGAAGTTCCATCAGCATAGTGTTTTTTCAGATTCTTCCAGAATTATAGAAATAGCTCTAGTAAATAAGTTACTTCTGTAGCAAGAAACAGGAGGCTCAGAATGATCTCAAGTTCATGCAGTACAAGATGTTGCAGCTGAAAGCATATTAGGGTTTCAGGGCCTTTGGGATTTTCCTAAAAGGAAAAATGTAGTCTATAGGACTATTCCTGTTTTGCTGCTGTATTCCTCTGTACATCTAGTTTAGGCTATAGCTGGACAAAAAAGAGCATGGTAAAGAATTGACTTTTGACTTTACAACCGTAATGCACAGAAGATTGTAAAGAAAACCTCAAAAGGTTTAGGTGGAAAGGAAAATGAAGGAAGTTTGTCTTTCCAGTGGGGAATTTCAGGTGTGCAGCAAGCACATAATGCTTTTCAGCCACAATAGATGCGAGTCACGTAAATTGTTCCAGGTACCCTACAACTGTATCAAGACACAGTAGATGAATTGGGTCTCGGTGCTGGTGCATGGGCTGAACTGCATGATTGCAAGGCTGGGACAAGTACCTGCATTTCATACTCTTTGCTCATCTCTCTCTCTCTCTCTCTGTCTCTCTGTCTCTCTCACAAATATCAGACAGACAGACCTGCAAAGAAAAAATACCTGATTCCATGCTTATTCACTTTCCCTTTGGAGCTGCATATTATATAGACACTGATATTTGAAAAAGTTTAAAGCATTCTGCTCTTCCATCTAATAGATTGGGTTGGCTAACTTTATGAACTTGTAGAAGAATGAATGCATATAACTGATAGAGTCCAACTTCCCTATATTGCATATTAAGAACTTAACTGAATGTATAATAAATAACAGTTCTAAGTGTGCTGTTTTGTATATACAGAGATCAGTGTTTGGCTTTCCCCACAATGGGAAAAGCCAATAGAGTATACTATGCTGAAAGGAGTAGAAGTTCATCACTTTTTGCCTTTTAATAATGCGAAGTGACAGTACAGTTTGCCCAACATTTGTATAGATTGTGCATTTCAGCGGGTGTCTTTGGTGTTTTTACCTAATAGCTGATGCAGCTCCTCCTGTGGGCATACGCTGCACTGTGCTTGTTGCAGGAGTGCACCAAGCTGAAAGTAAAGCACTGGGTTTTTGCGGCGGGGTTTCCCCACTTTTGTCAGCAGCCGAAGCTCTTGTATCTTGAAAATACCCTATGCAGATATTACAGTTTTCTTAGTTACTTTCTATAGAAATTGTGAAAGGTGTGTTGTGTTTTGTTTTGTCTCTTTTAAATTAGCCTCTTGCTAATAATTCCAGTTATTTATAGTATTTATCATCAGGAGGATTTGGGGAGGCTCTATTTTCTTCATGCCTTCTTTTATGAGCCATCATGACAAATAATTAGCAGGGCCTAGATTATTACTTAAAATTATTAAACCAACATTTAGTGCAGTACTTCCATACCCTAATCCTTATGAAGCCATGAGCAGGTAGTGAAGAGCAGGACCCAAAAACGGTTACTGACAAGACTAAGGTATAACTTTGAATGTAAATTTTAGAGGCTTTAAAATATTCAAAAAACTTTAAAAAAAATAACTTTTTTTCCTTCCCTTTATGTTTCTTTCCTCAGTATTTGCAAACACTGCATTTACAGTCTTGTGACCTGCTGGATGTGTTTTGTGGGATCAGCTTTTTTCCATTGGATAAAATGACTTACTTGAAAATCCAGTCATTTATTAATAAGATGGAGGAAAGCCTGGACATAGTCAAATATACTGCCTTTCTCTACAATGATCAGCTGATCTGGTAGGTACTTCAATTGTGGATTACAGGAGGGAAAGTTTTAATAACTATTTTTTAATTGATATAGTGACTGAAGTTCTGAGAAGGTATTCTCTTCATACTGCAGGAAAACACAGAGTTTAGATTTGGTAGAAAGAAATGAAACTTAAATGAAAAGAAGAAAACTTTTTAGTGGGATGAGTGAAAGATTGCTTGTCAGCAGTTTTCTTTCCTACGAAGTTGCATGCATTATAGATTGTAAGAAATGCCTGAAAATTCTAATTTTTTTTGTGGCAGGCAAGTTCCTTCTAATTATGATGCACACAGACATGCATATGTAATACATGCTTTCTTGTAGGATGTTATAGGGCATTTTTTGGATTGGTCCTGTAACCAGCTATTCTTTCTTGATGATTCCTGTTCTAGAAACATGCATGGGGAGATTGGAAGAGAAAGTCATGCATGAAGAGAGCTTTTACTTTCAGTGATTTGGAAAATAGAAATGAGCAAGAACTCAAATACTATATAAATATGATTTTTCTTGTCAAACACTGTCCAAAGTGGAAATGTCATTTACATTATCAAGTCACTTTGCCACAGTTGCAGCTCAGTATGTAATTTTGTGGGTGCTTTTTCTCCCCCAGAGAAAACTTAAGTCTCAAAGTTCTAAAGAATGTGGGTGTTTAGCCAGTTATTTAATCTACTGGTCAAGAACCTCACATTTGTAGGGTACATTTGTAGGGGTTTTTAAATATCCCTCACAAAGCGAAGCTGTTGCTGTAAGAAAACTGGAGATCACACTTATATTTTTTTTTAAATATTTGCAATTCAGCTGAAGTATTTTACCGATTTAAGTACAGTATTTAAAGGCACAAGCGATCTTCCAGAGGGGCATTTTTTTTTTTTTTGAATGATGACTTACAGTTGGCACTCATGCCGAATATATGAACAATGCCTTGCGCGCTCTCTCTCTCTGTATTCATGCACTAAATCTGGGGCTTGATCCTTGATCTTTTTAGTGCCCAAAATCAACAGGAGGTAATGGTGCTTAATGCTGGAGAATTTCTATTCTGTAGACTTCTGATATTCAAGGGAGCAGTGAGGACGTTAACTTCAATTCAGACAAACTTTGAACAGTTTGCTGATGTGGAAACCTTGTACATGTTGTAGCTGAGGGAAAGATGTTACCAAATTACATCACTTCCAAATAATCAGGGAGAGATTTCAGACTTGACGTGTAAATCCTATTAATGTCATAATTGTCGTAGTTCTTACATACGTACACGTGTTGAACAATATAGGGTCATACTCTGAAGTGACTCATTTTGTACAATTTGACTGACTTCAAGTGGAGTTATAAATCAGAAATTGGTCTTATCTAAATGTGGGGGGTGTTGTAAAAAACAAAGTTCCCTGTCAGGTTTCTTATGGTTTCTTTGTAACAGGGAGAACAAAAATATGTAGGATTTAAGTTACTTACTGAATCTCTGAAACTTAACTTTCATATATCCAAAGTGGTCCATAAAATGGATAAATAGCCCTGTTCTAAATAGTATACTATCAGAATTGCTGTATTTTGTTCTCATTTTTATTGTACCTTATGTCATTCGGATTCTTGGTAGTTATTCCATCTAGTAACAATTTTGCAATTTTTTTAAAGTGCCTTTTTACACCTAAAGAATAATGATGAATTTGTACTTGAATTTACAAGCCGTGCATTTAGAAAAGGAGAGGTGTACTTTGCAGCAGTCTAAACTACTTTTAATCCAGTCTGACTTCATTTGCAGAAAATATGAACAGATTGCATTTTTAACAGAAACCAAGTACTGTCTGGAGCTTGCCGCATTAATGTAATTTAAAACTGATAACTCTTCAGCTGTGTGTGATTTTTAGGGTGTTTATTGACATGGCACAGCTGCTTTTGGCATCGTGTTTCAATGGGGGAGCAGCTGTGTGAGGTTTGCATATTCACAGGCTATTGGGAAGTGAGGGGAGACTTGCAGAATGTTTAGATGAGAAATAACATGCAAAATAATACTTAAAGTAATCCATGTCTCAGAAAATAGATTCCCATTTTATTTGTCTAGATTCCAGTACATACTCAATGTAAGTTTGCTTATGAAATTAAATGGAGGCTAATAAACTGAGGCAAGACTTTTTTTTAGCTCGTGATGTGCTTGCTTGTTAATTTGAATATATTATAACTGTTTTACAGAATAAGCTTTCTATCAAAAAGAAACCTACCCTAGTATTTAACTGTAGGAAAGAAAGTGGTGCAGGAGTGCAGCCAAGACTGTTTTGTATGCAGTGCTGCCAGACTGCTGCCTCCTCCCAGTGCAAGTCATATTCTTGTCTGTGGTGTATGCTTGATGTACTCTAAATTACGGCATGAATGTATAAGATTAAATACAATCATTTTAAGATTGGAAATCAAATGATGAGATGAGGGTAGGTGGGGTTGCTGGATTGGGCATGGGGGATGGTGGGGAAGGTGGTTGCTGTGCACAGGAAAGGGTCTGGCTGCCATGACTACCCATTCTCTAGGTTTGTGTCTGTCTTGGGGGCATCCCCCTGTAGGCCCTGGGGTGCCATTGGTAAGGCCTCTTGGCTTGCATTGGCTTATGTACCTCGGCTTTCATCTCGATCCAAGGATATCAAGTCAGTGCTTTCCCATTGTGGCGGGAAGAACTGAACACCATGCCCATTGGGGTACAGTGATCTCCTTCAAACAATTCGTACCCCAGTTCTCACCCTTTACCTCTCGCTCCCAATGTCCACTGCTCCTTCAACTGGCACCTTAGGCTTGAGCAGCTTTCAGACCTCTCCGTCTACCCCCCACATCTTCATCTGTAGCTCCTCTATCCCCTACCTGGGCTCAAAGCTCTACTCATGGTCGCACAGCCCCTCTGTGTGGAGCCTCCGCTGCATGGCCTTAAAATCTACCTTCTTCCTAGTCTTCCACACCTGTAAGTCCCACTCATGACCTCAGCTGTCCTTCCCAAGCCTTCTAAATGGCTGCCCCTGTGGTCACCACTTCCCTAAGCCTGGCTCCCCCCAGCCCACCCACATGGCACAGCCTCCATATGTCCCTCCTTAGCCTCTTAGCTAGCCTTCCCCAACCTCCAGAGCCTACCTCCAACCTTGGTGAACTGCTAATCCTTTGAATGGCAGGTGCTGCTCTTCCTCAGGCAGTCTCTTGGGGGGCGGTGTCCTTCTTGGTCCCTGTGCACTAACTAATTTTGCATAATAGCAGGTTCCCACTTATTGGGAATATGGTGTGCAGTTATGTCCTGAGCAGATGACTGCAGGCCGGGCATTGGCACCTGCCACGTGAGTTATCAGTTCTGTTGCTGCCAAAGACATCAGCATGCCTTGCTCAGCTGTTTAGAAGGATGTTAGCTGTGGTGCAAAACTATCGGAGAAGCAAAGCAGGAAAAACAGTTGCTATGTTAACTTTTTTCTGTTCCAGGAGTGGACTAGAACAAGATGACATGAGGATTCTGTACAAATATCTTACGACATCTCTCTTTCCAAGGCACATGGAGCCTGAGGTAGGGATATGTCTAGTCTCACTTTTTAAATAACTTGGAATTTGCCTTTTATACTTTTATCTAATATAAATAAACTCACTTGACTGGAACTCTCACGAAATGAGAGGGGGAGCAAATGTTCTTTACCATAGCATCATAGTAAAGAGCTGGGGGTAACACTGGCTTCTGGGCTGGAAGGCTGTGAATCTTACTCCCATGCTGAGACCTGAATCAGATCAAATGATGACTATACAAGTGAGCTACCATAATGTTATGTTGCATTCTGGAGCAAGCGGTCCTTCTATCAAAGACCAGAAATGGAGGTTTATTTGGTTTGGTGACCTGCCAAATAAATGTTATAGATCTCCTGGTTATACTGATACTGGCAACACTGTATAATAAGTAGGGGCTGGGATAATCCAACACACCCCCTGATGGAGCTTCTGAAAGACACATCGGTAGATATGTAACTGGCCACTGGATGTCACTCTTGGTGTTCACAAGTGGAAAAGGAGCAGTATTCCTTCATTTCTGTATGTGTAGATAGTCTGTGTGCTATAAAGATATATAAGGGTTCAAACTGTGAAGCAGGTCACAGTAGCTGACCACAAGATGTGGGTCAACTCAATGTAAATACTAAAAATATTAGAATTGACCATAAACAGCAAAACAAAGGGAAGTTATCTACAATACTCAGTGAAAAGTACAGAAGTAAGCATTCAGTGAATACTGAGTTGTATCTGTTTTACAAACACAGTTTTAATGTCACTTGAGTATTTCCCGTCAGTTCCTTCCGCAGTGTGGCTAACTGGCGTAGAGTATCCATTGGATGAAATGCAGTTCAGCCATCCAAGTAATGTTGCACAGCCTATGCTACTCCTAACACAGCAAAACTAGATTTGATTGAGGAAGCAAGTATGGTCTTGTGTTTGTTACACTTGTCTAGGACTTGGGAAATATAGATTTAATTTCTGGCTCTGCCACAGGCTCTTTGGGACCCTGAACAACTCCATCTCTCTGCATCTCCATGTTACAATGATACCATGAAGATACTTCCTTGGGTCACAGGAATAAATGATATCATGTAATTTGAGCATGAATTCATTCACTCTTTTGATTGCTCAGGCACTGTTAATGGGAGCCGTAAGAGTAGAGAGATTTATATATCCAAGTGAAGTTTTAACTCAGTGTTCAGAATAAGAAATGTGAAAACAAAATACCCAGGCTTTACGCTATCTCTCCTCACTTCTAGTTGCATTAACTGCAGATTCTAGTGGGAGAGTTATGGCCCACTGTTTGAACATTTTTTATGACTTCCAAGCAACAAGTAATGGGAATAATAAGTGTCTTGTAATAAAGTGTGACCTTCCTGCTTGTTTTTCAGCTGGCAGGAAGAGATTCTCCAATACGTGCAGAAATGCCAGGAAATCTACAACACTACGGAAGGTAGCAAATCTCTGCCATGCTCTTTGATTTTCCTCCGGAAATAGAAGTTTAGGCTGTTTTCATACATGAAAATGAATGAAAATGGGATGTTGGTTTTGAAAGAAGTATGACATTTATTCTTGGAGCCAACTCCTACCCCTAGGCTATTCCAGTGGGGTTTTCCAGGAGGAGACTTTGGCCTGTGATATGCAGAAACTTTTTTTATAGTTGCTGCATACTTATCTCCCTCTTGCTGCTGTTAACACACTGCAGAGCAATGATTTAGTATTGTTCCAGTTCCTTTTCCCTTGTGTCATAGGATTTGTCATACAAGAGCAAAACAATGGTCTATGTAGTGACTTGCTAGTTTATTCATTAACTCTGAGGAGGCAACTCTGCCTCCCAGCTTTATTTTGAATGAGTGTTCCTTCTTGGCCTCCGACTTGCTTTAATCATAAAGCCTGGTTCAGTGTGTTTTTTGTGTTTAGCTTTGGCAAATGCTTCCCACAGTCTGGGAAGCACCTAGTGCACTACTCTCCTGTTAAATGGATAGATAAGGTATCTAAAGCACTATCCCTCAGATGCTGTTGGACAGGTTTCTTGAATTACCTGCTCTTTTGGCTGGTATTTTCTTTTACTGCCATTGTTTAGGGCTGTTTTCATGTAACTATTTTCCAGAGTTTTTGGAGGGCCTGTTTATAAATACACTAGAGCCTAGATCACTTGATTCCACTACTTCCTTCCTTTGGCGACCTGGTGCCAGTTAAGGATGAGCTGCATAGTCATCTGTGGCTTTTACTTCGAAGGGTGCCCTTTTCCACTCGGTTGGAAAACTGCAGTTGTATCATGCATGATGGCCTTAGGATTCAGAGCTGCAGCCATCAGCTGGAGCACTGCAACAGTCTTGCACAACTAGTTGTTGAAGCTATACATGTCCCAACCATCATCTTCACAGCAATTAGGAATTATAGGCAACAAATTATTTGGACTCTATAGCAATAATTTAAGAGTACACATTCGGATGCTAGGCTGGTGGGGTCTGCATATGTACTGGCTGGGTAGGTAGAAGCTAATTGTCCTCAAATATGTGCATTTATTTAAGTAGTGTGTGTGTTTGTGTGTGTGGGTATTAAATAAGGGTAAGATATATAAATAATTACATATGATCTGTTTAATTCTGGTTTTTAGGTTTCTTACTGGACCTTTTAATCTGAATGATCCAGAAGCAAAATGCAGGTTCCCCAAAATATTTGTAAATACAGATGACACTTACGAAGAACTTCATTTAATAGTTTATAAGGTACCAAACTATTTCTTCCAGCACATTGTGAATACGTAGCAAGTGGGGAAACCCTGCTATGTACATTTTGTGTTTTTGTAGAAAGGTGCCTATCGCAGGACATAAGAGCAGCAGGAGAGAGAGCTCTCTGGAAGTTTAACAGTCTTCCTCAAAAAATTGTGAGGGTTTACCAGGAGGGCTTTCATAATTCAGATATTGAAAACTTGATTAAAGTTTCTGCATAACTTTTATATAGCTTTACTGACATAACCTAGACAAAAGAGCAAGCCATATAGTGTTTTTCAAAGCTCTTTGTCTTAGCACTGACCCAAATTAAATGGAGATTAGCCATTTGTAAGTGGTTTTAAGTGGATGCGTGCACAGTTTTTGCTCTAACAGAATGGTTTTGAAACCAGTTTAAGATATGAAGATTTCAAAAGCAAATGTGTTGACAAACCCTAGCCAGGTTGCTTTTTAAGTTCTACAAAATAGCTAGCTGCACTTTAGACCCCCTGTGAATAGCACTGAATAGCCTGAATTAACAAAGAAAACTGTCTTGTATAGACTGTTAGGAGGGGAGATTAGTTGAGGTTTGAAAATTAAGTTACAGTAAAAGCTAGGTTAGCAATTAATTTATAGGTTTAGTTGAGTTGCTTTTTAAATGTTTTGCTTTGATTTGTTTCAGGCCATGAGTGCAGCTGTTTGCTTTATGATTGATGGTAAGTATGTGTTTGTATCACTTGTTAAGAACTGTAGAAATTAAAGTATTTTCTTTTTGACTGTTTACTATTTCCCTGACAAACATCATCAGACTTAGATCTGTCTGATCTTGCTATACAAAGTATTTATTCATATTGTTGTCATACTAACTCATGCCTTGTGGATGTTTTCATAAGCTTCTTAATAATTCGGTTATTTCAACTGTGTTGCTTCAGTGGTATGGAAGGCATTAAGTATTGCCCCAGGTAAGCCTGTAGAAACTCCAGGCACACTGATAAGGTCCTATTACTCTGACAGCAACATTTAGTCCAAAATTCTTATGAATGTTTAAAGCTGGCTACAAAAAAGTACATGCTGTCATTTGGCCACAAAGCTGCCAAGTATGTGATGTGCTGTTAAAAAGAAACTCACCCTCTTAAAATTGTTTATAGCCTCAAATCCACTAACACTGGACTTTTGCCGTAAACTGGACAGCATTGTTGGACCTCAACTCACAGTATTAGCATCAGACATCTGTGAACAATACAACATCAATAAAAGGAGTTCAGGGTTTGTACTTTCTTTTTCTTGCAAACTGCTGTCAGGTTGTTTTTAGCTTGAAGTTAATGGCCCTTTAAATAAGGATAAGAATTTGAGCACATACATAAGTATTTTCTGAGTTAGTATCCTGTACATTTGATAAGATGTTCTAGCTATACTTCTGTCTTCGGCATTTATAGAGTCCCATTGTCATATTTAGGTGCTGTACAGAAACTGTAATCATGTTCATAAAGTAGTAAACGGGTCTGGGGGTTATAGCATGGCTTAGTTTTATATCCCCTTTTATGAAGGCCAACACTGGTACCATAATGTCTTCCCTAGAGTAGGAGCAAGGGAACTGGGACTCATCTCTCACCAACTTATGCATATTCTTAATTGTATGAATCTAAGTTGCCTTTGTTTTGAAGCAACTAGTGTGTAATTCTAAAGGTGTATCTACACTAAACTGAAAAGCCTGATTCTGATCATACCCAGCATTGTTCTGAAGCTCATATGCTTTGGATCTAAGGTAGCCAGAACTAAAAGATAAGATTTTTTTTTTAAGTACTAGTTTTAACTTTGCAGTTCATAGAGGTCAAATTCCTAGTGAGAATATTTGGCATCATCTAAGTTCAAAAATTATATATTTAAAAGCAGTCTCTGGAGGAACAAAGGTTAGGCTGTAAATTAGTAATCTCCATTGCAGTGATAAAGTTATAGGGTGTAACAGGGTGCTGAATTTATCTTAATTTTGTTTTACTGTGTAGGACTGACAGAGAAGCAGAGGTATGTCAGAGAGACCAGTATTAAGTTTATCACTAGCTACTGTTAAAGTTCCTCATCTTCATGGTTTACTTGTCCACAGGAAATAATTCCTTCTTGTAGTACAGCAGGGGTGTCAAACTTAACTGGATCACAGGCCAGACAAGGGTTGCTGGGCTGGTCTGCAGCCCAGATCCAGGCTACGCACTGGAGCCAGCATGCAGGGCCGGTCCAGTGGCACATGCAGCCACGCCCCATGCTGTCCCCCCACCCTGTGCCACATGCAGCATGTAAAGCTAGTCCCGTCCTGTGTGCCACTTGCAGCATGTGCTGGCCACGCTCTGGGGCATGGGCTGCATCTGGTGCTTGTGTTGGAGCATCCCTGCACACTGGCTCCGGTGCTGGTCTGCACTGGGGCCTTAAGTCATCTTTGTCCATTGGAGCCAGTCTACAACACCAGGCTGGTGGGTGCTGCATGCAGTGTTCAACCTGTGCTAAACCCTACAGTAGGGCTGGCATATGCAGTGTGTGTGGCTGGACTGGTTGTGCACACTGCATGTGGTACAGGGGGTTGATCTGTGGCATATGCTGCATGTAATGCCCATGTTGGCATGATCTGGACCAAGCACCTGTACTCTGAGCAGCACCCATGGTGCTGGTTCCAGCCCATGCACCAGACTGGCCCTACACGTAGCATGAAGTACGTGAGTTAGATCTGAGATCTGGCCCGCGGGCTATACGTTTGACACAAGGTGAGACCTGTACAGATTCTGGACGTTATTAGATATTAAGCAAATTCCGTGTTTACGCAGGCAACAATCTGGCCAATGCAGCAATAGCAAATTTAAGTCTCTGAGACACAGTGAAGGAGAAAGTACTGTGCATAACGATTTTTAAGTTTTTTCTTCAGCTGTCCAGGGACATAACTTTGCCTGAGGCCAGCTTGCTGCTGCACTCCTGCCTAAATTCAATTCAGATTTGATCAAGTGACAAACCTGCAAGAGAATATTGCTAAGTGCTGGGCAGCGAAAGAGTGCAGATCCAGGTTGATTGATTGAACCTGTTGGTAAGAGGAAAGGAATACTTTGACTGCCTTTAGCATGGACTGCTAGAGGTAAACACTGAGGGCTTGTCTTAAGATCTCTCAATAACATAAAATCAATGAGCCTAAGGCTCAAGCACTACTAAACCTTCGTGTGGATGCTCCCATTCAGGCACGATGGCCTTAGGTTTCTGAAACTTAATCCTCTTTTGAGGAGGATTAAGATAAAGGGATTTAAAGCTACTTGGCACCTGAGTCAACCTCTACATGCACTTTATGTGCATTGACTTCTCTTGTTTGATTTTTTTTGTTCTCTTTCTAAGAGTCCATGTTACTGCCAACACATGCACCAGTGTTAGCATGACATGGGGCCTGAAGCTGAACTCAGCAGTGATACCAAAGCCAGCACCAATGCCTTGGGTAACAAAGTGAAGCACTGAGGCAGGAGCTGAGTGTTCTTCCGCTGGAACAGGCATGAGACATTTATATAAGAATAAATCCATAAGGCCCAAAGAGGTGCAGAGCAGTGCTTCTCAAACGATCTGATGTGGCGGACCGGCAATTTTTTTTCCATTGGGCCAGGGACTGGTGCCCGGTTCAGCCAGTGGTAGGAACTGCGTGCAGCAGCGCTACACAAATGCGCGACCGGCTCTTTCTTTCTCTTTCCTCACCTCGCACGACGTGACGTCACCTGGAGTGTTGGAACGTACGAACTGTGGCGCTATGACATATCAGTGTTATGCTTCTCAAAATATATTTCTTTCTTTCCTGGCAACTCGCTGCGGACCAGGAACCGGTGGCTCGCGGACCAGCACCGGTCCGTGGACCACCACTTCGAGAAGCACTGGTGTAGAGGATGGTGATAAGCAGATGGCAGCTGATTCCACCAGTACTGAAGGCACTCCCGTCAGCATTAACCCTGGCCTTAGGGGGGGAAAAAGTCATGGCCTGAACCAGACATGTCTGGAAAGCCCCACAAACTGTGGGGTCCATCAGCTTCTCATCTGCTTACTTTCATTCCTTCTTCATCTGTTCTCCTTCAGTCACCAACCTCTTTGCCCATTTTCCCCAACCCGGCTGACTGCCAGTCCTAGTCTGTCTCCCTTCAGGTTCCCAGTCATCCATTTCAGCCTGTCTCCCTCCCTCACTCGAAATTTCAGTCATGGCCCCCAGTTTTCTTGCCAGGTTGGCTTTTGTTCTGCCATTTGGTTCCCACTTGCAGCTTTTTTCCTTCCCTCCTGCAGGTCCAGGCCTTGCCCCCTCTTCATTTGAGAAGGACTGCCTCCTCCCAAGCCTGACGGGAGGGTCACTGCCAGAACAGGGAAAATGGGCTCTCTGCTTGCAGTTCAGGTGTAATTATGTGGCTTGCAGGAGAAGTCGAGCTGCAAACGCAGAAAGGACTGCACCAGTCATTCAGCCTGGGTCTGGAATGCACCCAATTTGCACAGGATTTTCAAGAAACTTTAGCTGTTAACACCAAAAATCTCCTAGGAATGTGAAAACTACTGTTTTTTCTAGGCTAATAACTTGTGGCCCAGTTTAGGTGCATCTTTATGTGGAAAGGGAAAGGTCCCTCCCTTACACACAGGCCACCCTCTCCCAAATTTCAGGTCCCAATACCAAGACCTGGGCTGCCATGACTTAAAGGAAAAGGCCCCAGGATTTTTAACTTTTTTTCCCCATCTTTGTTTTTGGAAATGGCTCAATAATTTACCTTTTAAAAATTTTTTTTTAATTCAGTGTAAATCTCTCAACCCAAAATAAAAATTTCAGCCTAAATGTTTAAAGTTCTGCAGTTAGAACCTGCTGAAATTAGGGTTTTAAAATAGGAATGTGAGCAACTTTAATAGTGCCACTTGCCTTGTGTCTCCCCTTCCCCCTGCCATGTGCACCATAGTTCAAAAATATAAATTATTGTATGCATCAAAATACAGCTGCAAATCTTGCACTCTGTCATGAGCACAATGTAATCTCTTGCAAGGACAAACAAGCCAAGTGCAGCGAGAGAAAGAGGTGGCGACATCCTAGAGGGCAGCTGTTCTGCAGCATCTCTCTGCTTGCTCTTTATCCCATGGGAAATGAAAGCTAAAGCAAGGCAATCCATCCCTGTTTCATTCAGGGATAAACTACCCTGGTTTGGTTTTCACTAGCTGTGGGGTAGGAGTCCCCATCCCCCTGCTCCTTTGGGCACTTCCCAAGTTAACAGTTCATGGCTGTAATTGTTTGGGACATTGGAGTCATTACTTTTCGTCTAACCCTAAGCTCAAGGGTAAATTGTGCAGAAGCCCTTCACCATGTAAAATCAAACAGTGGTTATATTTCTTTTTCCTGGAGCTCCTTTGAATGTTATGCTGTAGCACCACTCTAATAGATTGTGACAGCCTGGGAGGGTAAGTTTCCCAAGTGTACTAAGTATGTTGGACTGCAGAGATAAGCTGCAGGCCATTTACAAGATAGAGGTTTAAGGATGTGGTTCAGTTTAATGTACAGTTTGTGAATAACAGATGCACTAAATGGAAGGATTATAAATGTTGGAGTTTAAACCATACAGCATCTGGCATTCATCTTATGCTGCTGCCAGGTTAATATACCATGAAGGAGTCTGTTTGGGATGATGAAGCTAACCCTAGAGATAATTTTAATGGGTGTAGTTATGTTAGAAGTGAAGTGGGCTTTATGCAGTACCATTGCTCAAAGAAAGTGTTGTACCTTACAGGCAGCATAGAATCGTAGGGCTGGAAGGGATCTCCAGGGGGCATCTAGTCCAATGCCGTGCCTGAGGCAGGGCCATCCCTGTCCTATACAATCCATAATCTAAAGTCTACATGAGACTACTGTTGACTCTGACACAACACAGACCACCCTAATCTGCTACAGGTAAAGCAAAGGAACCATGGCAGGCAATATCCCGATTCTGTAAAAGGTTATTTAGTAGGATTATGTAAGGACAGAGAAAGTTTATAGGACAAGGTTTGTAGTATAGGCAACTGTGTGGCTTTTATCTGACAGTCTCACTTTCTAAAGAAGTCTTTAATTCCGCATACATGTGTGGTAGGCTAAGTAAATAGACACTTACTCATTTCTGTGCCAGCTTAGTCTCATTATGTAGAAATGTTACTGGATGATGATGATGGACAAACTTCTGGTAAAAAGCTCATAAAGGAAAAGACACTTTAGTATTCTTGGGAAGAACTGAAGCACTCATATGAAACACAAATGAGAGTCTACCACAAAACATTTGAGAAGCATTTTCTTCAAAAGGCTGCTTTGTCCTTTGAGATACTTGGCTGCCATACAACATCACTGTTCTAAGAATGCCAGTCTAACCACAACCACGGGTTTGACTGATTAATTATAGTTGCAGCATATTCAAAACAGACAGAATTGCAGTGAGTCGAGTAAAATAGCTGGAAATTATGTCAATCTATTAAATCATTAAATACTTGGGGGCTTTTTAAATGTCACTGGGGAATTAAAGGAGCAGAAACTCATTAACGCCCTCTCAAACTTTAATGCAGTGGTGTCCTGATAACCTGATACTTTCTTTTGGCACTAATGCAATTGGGTGACATAAAAGAGAGCAAGATATCCAGCCTATGGAGCCACTTGCTTGTGTGCTAAAGTGATAGTTTCTCACTATCGTATGACGCTGAATTCCAAACAATATAACATGTAACCTGAAGTACGAAGAGCAAGCCTAGACTGCTCTGAATTGTAGAGGCTGCTACCAAAATCAAGTTATACTTAGTTTAGTTATTTGACATTAATAAAATGAGAGAGAGAGACCATCTCATCTCGGATCCATTGTCATTGGCTCGCCCAGGTTACCCAATAAAAGTCTTTCCTGATATAGCAGTCAGTGGAAACCAGATGCATCACTAGAGATCCTTCACGAAACGTATTAGTGATGACTTCTTCCCAGGCCAGAATCTGATTTATCCACACTGGGAGAGCAGGGAACAAGCTTCCAGGGTAGCCAGTTCAGCAACCAGCAGGATTTCAGGCCATCCCATTCATAACGTGCATGGTCAGTTTGGGGGAGAAAATGCTCAAAGCTAGTGAATCCTCATGTGCAGGGGAGATAGAGATATTCCCACTAGGTGGATGGGGTATGGTAATAGGGCCTGTAGAGGCAGGTTATGCCATTACATAGAGACAAAAAATAAAGCCAAAAAGAGAATGGATGAGATTATAAACTTGCTTGTCTGTTGGTGTTTAATTGATAGTCATGGATGTGCTAGGAGTTTTAGTAGGTTTCTCTAGTTAGCAGTGTCTGCCCTAGCCAGAGACCTTGAAAAGTAAGGAGTACAGTGTTTAGTACAGAGAAAATCTACCCGGCTATGGAGTTTATATAATGCATAGATTAGTGATCTGTAAATTAATATGCATGTTTAAAAAATTATGTTGTATTACTGAGACATTACCTTCTTTATCTAGGTCTGAGAAGGAACCTCAGTTTAAGTTTATCTATTTCAATCATATGAACTTGGCTGAGAAAAGTACAGTCCATATGAGGAAAACACCTAGCATATCACTCACATCTGTTCACCCTGACCTCATGAAGATTCTAGGTGATATCAACAGTGACTTTACCAGGTGATTTTTTTTTTAATTAATGTTTTGGGTGTTTCCTATATCATCCTCGTATCTGTTGATGTGCATTCCTTAATTATGTGTAGAACATCAGGCAGAGGTTTGTTTCCTGTTCATGTCAGTATAATAATAAAAGCAGACTTTCCTGTTCTTGCAACTAGTTGGCATGCTATTTCTAATCTGTCTCCCTTGTCTATGGGAAGTTGAGACAGATTTCAAAAGGAATTGGGAGACTTGTGTGGATATCAAAAATATTCAGAAATGTCAAAATTGGTAATAGTTTTTTATAAGGGATGTTAAGGCCTGTGCTTCAGGTTAAGTTGCACTCTAAAAGAAATCAACATGACATGACATGAGGGGGCAGAGAACTGCACACCTTACCTGCTTTTGAGTGCTTTAATCTTCCTCTGAAGCAACTAGGGCTGGCCACGTTACAGACTCTGGGTACTGGATGGGTTAGACTTTGGATTGGATCTAGACTGGTAACTTGTCATGGAGAAAACAGGGTTTGGTTCCTTTAAAATTGGTTCCATTTACTTCCAGATGTTAACAGTGACTCTTTTTTTTTTTAGTGGGCATCCTCTATAAATAAATGAAAACTGTGCTGCTGTTGGCTATATTCTCACAGTGCCTGTCAGACCCTAGTCCATAAGCAGGGCTTTTGCTCCGTCTACAAGGCCAGACTGAACAAAAGCATAAAATTGTGGTAGTATCTTCAGAGGAAGAAAATCTTTTAGGACAGGCAATTTGATACACTAACATCTTTAAAATAGTACTTAATATAAAATAGGAAATCCACATACTTGTTTGAAATCTAAAGTATTTTATCTGTCATTTTTAATAGCATCAAAGCTTGCCTGTTGTTTCTCTGCTTTTCTTGAGCTGACATGCTGCAAGTTGCTTGGAGCCATTTTCTGTTCGTGCTGTTTTCCTGTAAATTTTAGTAGGTCACAGGGAGGAGGGAACAAACAAAAGCCAAATTATACTAGGAAGCAAATGTGAAGGAGACTCTTACAAAATGAAGGAGCAGTGGCAGGTGAACAGAAGACAAGATATGACAGTTTTATAGACAGTAGTTATGACTCTTGGTCTGAAGGTGTTTCATGCAACAATGACAAGGGCCAGATGTAAGAACTTCTTTATGTGAACTGTGAGATGGAAGGAAAGTAGTTTATTTATAGTTAACATTGAGATGGGGGTGACCTATGCAAAGCATCCAGCTCTTAACTGGTTTACAGCCTGATCTAATCACTTAAAAAAAACAAAACCCTGAAAGCTAACTATTTGCAGGATTTTCTTCTTTCACATTATTCATCCAAGGTGAAACAAATGTAGTACTATAAACTGTTACTTTTCCCTGTGCCTTTAGGGTCAGCAGGCAGCTTCCTCCAAAGGACTCATGTGCATGGTTGTCCAATAGACCACATAAATGGTTGGCTTGCTTCCAGCAAACAAATTCCCCTTCATGAAGGCTGCAGCCTTTGCTGGCCCTGGCTTGCTGTTTTATGTTGGCATTCAGTACGCTTACTTATTTCTGATGGCTGTTTCTATCATACTGCAGTAAGTCTGTGACATCAGTTACTCAGTTCATGTCTAAGTTATTCGGAACTTTTAGGACAGTTATACAGCGAAGCTGCTCTGGGTGCTGGTCATTCCTTGAGATTTTTTCTTACTTCATTGCTGTTGTTTCTAATGAGTTATTTTTCTGACTTGTCCTTTATTTATTAATACAGGCCTAGACTTCCCTAAAGGTTTGCTATATGAATCTTCTCTTACAGAGTTGATGAAGATGAGGAAATTATTGTGAAGGCAATGAGTGATTACTGGGTTGTTGGGAAAAAGTCTGATCAGCGGGAACTATATGTTATTTTGAATCAAAAAAATGCAAACCTAATTGAAGTTAATGGTAAGGAGCTTTTTACTTTTCACTGCTCTTTTTAAATAATATTGCTGCGATCAGAATGTTGTAATGGGAGATTTCCATATTTCTTTTATATAAGAAACTGACTGAGGTATTTTTCCTCCTGACCGTCTGGGTCAGCTTGCACAAGGCTTAGTATCTGTTCCTGTTTTGCAAGGCAACTAGATCAAGATTATATAAATATTCAGCAGACTTTCAGAAGATGTTTTTAATAATTAATTAGTAACCATTATCTTACTCCTTGATTAATGGCACTGCTCTGCAAACTTAATTTAGGAATGATAAATAAATGAGGTGCATTATTGTATTTAGAAATGAATATGCCTGCTTTTCTGAATTTGTGGGTATTTTGTCATCTTTACAATAATAAAACCTACTCACAAAGGGTACTTGATCATTATTACCGCTTAAAATACTATTTTTCCCTCCCCAAAAAGTATTTTTCACTTCACTGTAGATGTATATTAAGAAACATGTCAATTCTGATAATGAATTCTACTACTCTTAACTTACAAAGCGTTTAGTAAGAGAATGGATTTCATCAGTGTGAAATGATGGGGCGGTGGAAGCAAAGTATTAATAATCAATATTCCGTTGTTAAGGAACCTGTGTTAAGATTAATCCATTTCAGTTTTTTGTCATTAAGTTTTATTTAGAGGCAAGTTCACTTCCATATGTGAAAACAAGATAGGAAATGCTTCTTTAGCTATTCTAGAGGTCATTTCACATTTCAGCAAGAAGAATGACAACAGCAGCAGACTGGAAATACCAGCTTTAAAAAAAAAAAAACCCAAACGAAGTATTTATGAAAACAAACTTGTGAACATGCAGAATGCAGTCACCTTACTCCTGAACCTGCCTTTTTTGGTTTTTACTTTTTTAAATAGGAGTCTTTCAGGCTACAATAGAATAAATAGCAATGTCTTCTTCCTCTTGGACATAGTTGAATTTTTTTTCCTCCTTAGCATTATTTGTCTTTATAATAAAATATGCTCTTGCAGAACTTGCAATACTGTGTGGAATTCTGAATTATTTTTCTCTCTTTTTACAGAAGAAGTAAAGAAACTTTGTGCAACACAGTTCAATAATATTTTCTTCTTGGATTGATCTACAAGGGCTGATCTACTGAAGATGTCCAAATGTCAGAAAAAAACCCATTTTTGTTTAACATGAAAGGTTATTAGTCATATTATTGACTGGAATAATGACAATAGTAAAGCAATACTTGCTTTGTAAGAATCAAATTTCTACTAAAATCTGTAAACTCTGATCATAAGATTTTTAGATTTTAAGAATATTTATGTGCAAACTAAACCCGGTCTAATTCATCTGTACCATTCCATTTCTCGGATATTGTTATGTGAATATTTTACTGGAAAATAAAACTGATGATTGTTACCACTTCGAGGGCACTTATGTTTCCCAAACTGTGCTCATTTATTGATCAGCTGTGTACAGCTTTTCCATAAACAAGCATATAAAATTGAGGGGGATTTTGTTCCAGCGTTCAGCTGTGAAGTAGCAGGCATAGTCAAGTTTCAGACTGCTACACTAGCACACTGAAGACTATAAGGACTATAAGCGTATAAGAACTACCTTGAATTCTTCTACTTTATACAACTAAATTAACTTGTTCCTTTCCAGTATGAGCTGACACAATTAAAGGTGAAGAAAGACTAAGCCTAATGTTCAGTTCTTTTGAGAGTTGTTCCCACTCGGATCAAATAAGGCTTGATGCAGGATCAGGTCCAAAAATGAAACAGCTGGGCTCTTTACAGGCCAATAAGAATTGAAGCAAGAACCTTATGCAGAGCTTGTGTAGATTCACATTTTATGTAAACCAGTGTCATGGTAACAAGACCGCCAACAGGTAAATTTGACCCTAGTGGCCCTTATAACCTGTAATAGTAAAACTTCTTCTAACTAGCTGTCCAGCTTTGTATTCTCGAAAAGTCAAATAAACTCCATGTAACCACTAATGTGTAGAAGTATTTTCAAGCCAGGAGGTAGACTCAGGCTTGTCTATATTGGGGTGAAGAGGAAGAGCAGTCATTTTAGCTTGTGCTTAAACAAACTTCCCTCCAAAATAAAGAAACACCGTGGAACTAATTGTATTGGCACTCATGTCCTGTAACTTTATATTGTAATGTTTAGATTTCCCTTTTAGCTCTGTAAAATCTAGTTATCTTAGCATTAATACACCTCCTGTGTACATACAGCTTTTAGTCTTAGCATCATCTACTTCTTCTTTTTCTTTGAAGCAGCAGCAACCTTAGTAATCACAGGCTGGGGAGCAATGATTGCTTCTTCCTTTGGAGGAGGTGGCAGCTGCATTACTGAATCCTCAGGTTCTTTTACTGCTCCATTCTCTGTCTCTAATGCTGCTTTTTCTGTTGCAGCTTCTTCTTGTTTTTTGGCTTCTTCTCTTGTGATGATAAGCCTGAGATCAAACAGATCAGACTGGCTTGTTACTGCAGGAAACTTGCAAAATGTTAAGACCTTGTATTGCTATGCAAACACCTATGCTGCGATTATGTGCAGCGTCAGTTTCCCTAAGGAAAAACTATAATCCTTTTAATTCCTTCCTAAAGTAAGTTTACTCTGCTGTTCCCACTTTAAGTAACAAGTGGTAAAATTCCGCATATCCTTGCATATTATCTAAATCATGTTACACTCTGGCATGTTCTTAAAAGGAAAAAAAATGCATGTGTTGGAAGATGTTGTTTCTCTTAGTTCTCAAGGTGCTGTTTGACCACTAAGGCATGACATGAGGTGCAATGTAACATCAGCCATCAAAAAACAAACAGCTGGAACAAGTGCCTTATACAAAATGCAAACCTCTCAAAAGGAAGAACTGAGAGACCCATCTAAGGATTTTTCTCTACAATTCTTACAGTTAAACTAATGTCACTTCTAAGTCTGTCACTCAGTGAAGCTGGATGTAAACATTCCTGGGTTTGAACTTGGCTTCTGTGGGTATTGTTTGGGCTATTGTGCATATTCAAGCCAAACCTAAGGGACTATGCAGTTAATTAACAAGTGACGTATACATATATATTTTTAAATACTTATTTAGTGTATCAATACAGCATATATGCCAAGCCTAAACTTAATTGCCCTACTAAAAAAAAGACGAGAGAGAAATTTCAAAAGGAGCTTCAAGCTCTGGAAGGAAACAGGTGAGTGACAACTCTGTAAGATCTGCTTCTTTGAAACTAAGTACAGGCAAGTAATTTCCTCTCCCCTAGAGAGGCAAGCAGGTAGGAGTCTTACTGCTTGAGAAAAAGCCCTAAGGAAAACACAAGCACAGCTGCAGTAAGAGCAATGTGCACACAGACACAGCTACTCTGTCAAACACAACAAAGCTAGCTGGAGCATTAGCTCACAGCACAGAAGCAAACTAGCCAAAAATATTTGGCCACCTGAACATGAGGAACACCCTGAAATAAAATTAGTCTTGGACAGGAGCGTGTGTCTGGGCCTGGTCTTTCCTGGAAGTAACTTCTAGAACAAGTAATTGAAAGGGATTCTAACTTCAAGCCAAAATTCAACCAATAATGCTTGTGAAAGTATTGAGTTAAGATTGCACAGCTGCTTCTAAATGTCTGTGCAAGAAGCCTCCTCAAATGTGGGTCATGGTGGACACAAATTGAGTGAGCCCTGACATGACCTAGTTTCATCTGTCTCAGCAGTGCAATGCCCTGAAGACATTCAGTGCTCTTGAAACTTACTTGAGTTCCATTTTCAAAAATACTAACTCGAAGATCAGTTAGACCAAAGTGCTTTAGAAAGTTTTAACCATAGTTTATTAACAGTACTGCCCAATTAATTGGCATGTATTAAAAATTAGTAGCTGGGTAGACTTTGAATGCTCTACAGCTCAGCTGAAGTGTCAACATTTTGATTAGGAATGTGTTCTCAGGAATTGTTATACAGGCCCTAGTGTGCATGTGATTACCTTTAAAATGATATCTTAAATTATATATAGCTTATTGCCATGCATGAATAGGAGTGTGTTAGTACAGTATAGCTGAAAACTCTTATACTGATACAAGACCAGGCCTTAGTGTTGGCACAGTTATACTGGTACAGCTAGTGTGAACAAGACCCTGTAAGGATGCACTTGGGAAAGAAGACTGGTTTCACACTGGGGAAGGAACATGTAGATCTGCAACACCATCTTAGCCTTGTAAGAGACAAATAGATCAATCTATGGGCTGAAACTTTCCTTCTATGAGCCAAGTCACTGCCCTTCCCATGTAAGGTCAATTCCTTCCTTCCCTAACGCTGAAGAACTGAGTTGTTCAAGAGCCCCTTTGCCCCATCACCCCACTAGGTGTTCTAATGAGCCCCATGCCTAGAGACAAGAAGCTGCAACATTTAGGCCACCAGGAGTTGTAGTTGCTTAGCTGTTAAATGTGCTTCAGTCAAAAGAAAATAGTCTTTATGAGAAGCAAGTCTTATAAGTGTTAGAAAGTATATCTATGAGGAATATACCAGTATGTATAGGGGTCTAAGAGGTAATCTTATGAAAACACCTTATACTACCTCTCCATTAATTTATCTTCATTTGTTACAGAAGTGAGTGCTAGTTTCCCAATTTAAATTGCAGTGCAACCAGTAATCAGAATGTATTCAAAAGGACTAGCTCCTCTGTAATCTAGGAGTAGAACAGCATGAATTTCCAAGTGAGCAGAGCAAAGCTAACTCCATTTTCATTAAGGTGGTACTTTTCTAAATGGACCTGACTCAGCACAGTATAAAATAAAGACTTAAGACTTACTTTGCTAACTCCTCATCTTTGATTTTCCTCAGTGCTTCTAGTTCAGCCTCCCGTATTTGATTTTCTTTTATTTTTTCTCTCACCACTTGTTCATGCTTGTAGGCAGCAAAGAACGTAGTCACAAAAAAGATATATAGCTGGTTTAGCCAAAAATTGAATTTTTCCTTCTGTTCACTTTCAGCTTTTTCTAGTTTATCTGTAACAACATTTAAATTATAATTGCAGTGTGTCCTCTCTGACGTGAAGTTTCCAAGTTTGGAGATGTGCTTTCTGTTGCCTAGTATGGAGGGCTACTTGTTGTGGAAAACCTCCATAAACAGTAGCAGGTTTCCCCTTTGAACTCTATTGTAGAGGCATTCATCTAGCATTAACTTTACTGCTGTAGCAATTTCATATCTGTTTTTCTTGTACACAACACAGAAGAAAGGAAGATCACAGCAGTTAGGTATGCTTGAAATGATGGAGCTCATGCTTGAGGAAGCTCAGCATTGGCTCCTTTAAGATGCAAATCCTGTTCTTCCTTCCTCTAGAGCTGTAACTATGTAGGTCCTGGACCAAAGGGAAAAATATAGCAGAAAAGAGGTGGGGATGTGGATCAGTGTCTTTTAAAGTAGTTCTGTTCCCATTGGGGGATAGGAAGAGCTTGGTCCAGAACACTAAAAAACATGGGTGGCCTGAGGTCAGTGGTTTTACTGCTGGAACGTAACTCTGACAAGGGTGTCCCCTCCCTTTTAAAAACAATTCTAAATAGACTCACACAAAAAAGTAAGTTTTTGCATAGAAGTAGAATGAACAGAGCCTGATTTCTTGTGCCAATACACAAAATCCAGTGCAATTAAACAGCAGTCCAATTTTGGATTCTCAACTCACATGCTCCTTTACCCTATCATTGTTCTACTTATTTTAAGAGAAGAGAGAGAGAATACCGTACAGACAGTCACTACACAAAGCTGGAGCTTTTTGCTTCTGTTCTAGCGTCTGGAGTTCCTCAGCAGTAAAAGGACTCCCACAGTTATGAAGAACAACAGAAACAAGAATCCCTAAAGAGGCAGGGGCTACTGTAGGCAGATGACCACCATGAGGACAAAAAGTGGATGTTTAGATTAAATGCTACATATTGCACATGCCCTTAAGTGCCTTGTCTTAACTATTCTTTTCCAGCTGAATTACCTGTGCACTATTGTAGAACTATGCTTTGTAATATGCATTTTCTTACTCCAGGTAATGATGGTAAATAAGGACACACACCGAGTAAGAATAAACATATTCATTTATGCATAAGTTCATAGTGCCCTTTAAAGGAAGGAGTATCATTTTTAAACTGGGGAAACATGGGGGAGGAGAAATCATTACACATCTTATTTTTTAAGTGACTTAATTTCTATTGAACTAGCTCTCTCCACTTTTAGATGTTCTTTTACTGCCCTCTTCTGACAATAGCATGAAGGGTTAGAATCTACTATTCAATTAAAATTGAGTGATTTTTTTTTTTTTGTATGTTTGTTTAAAACTGGTACCAAATCTTCAAGACTACTTTACCTGCCAGTTCTTTCATTGGACTGCTGAGAACTTGGCCTTTTTCTGTCTCCAAAATGGGCAACGACTGTACTAATATTTCATCTTTGTCATCTGTAGATTGTAGGTGTGCTGTGCTGGAGGAGAAGGAGCTGTTTAGTGCTGCAGGGAAGAAAATATTTTCAGACTATTGAGTCATTTAACATGTTAACTTTTTATGTCTCCATATTAAGCAACTATAAATTGTTACCCATCATTCCAGCACAGTGCTGAAGTTTGCATATAGCTTTGCCCCAGTAAAAAAAAGCTAATTTTGCTGAGAAAACTACTGAATGGGTTTCACCCCTGCAGAGATGGGTGAGGTTTGAGAAGGAATGTTTCAGCCTAATATTGTCTCTTTTACCATGGGCAATTTTATCATTAAATTTAAAAATGTAACTCATAAGTACAAGGTTTCAGCTGTATGGCTGTCACAAAATGAACTAACAACAATATAGTACAGTAATCAGCAGACAGAAGAAAATCATTTAGGGTGATTAGCTGCAGCACAGGGATTGAAACTTGTATAACATCCGAGCGTTCTATTGCAAAAGACCTCACCAATACATCTCTACTAAGGTCAGCAGGTGATACAAATTGTAAGTAACCCATCTCCTTTTGCATTAGGCATCTGTGGTTTTGAGAACCCTCTGAAAGTTTCTATACAAACAAAATGAACATAAAATTAAGACTTATCTACCATTCTCTACTACTGCAAACATTAAAACAAATTTAAAAAAAAAAAAATCAAGAAAAACACTTGTTAGGCTAACACTTGACATCCAGACTAGTCCTTAGTTTACATGCTGTACCCACCCCCCTCATCAGAAAGACACAAAACATCCATCCTATCTGACTACTTCTTCCACAATAAAATACCTTTGAACCCCACACATCCAGCCCTTGGCATACCCAATTTTAACTTTCACCCAACTACATCAATCTTTGATCAATGTACATTTATTAGTAAATGACTATCACTACCTTAAAATTCTTAAGATCAGTGTTAGGTATGCATGTGCAAGCATGATTTAGAGGGAACAGCTGTGTATGATGGGCAATACTGTGTTCAAAGCAAAAGAGAGGAGTCTGTGAATGCAGCTGGTGCCAAGGTTTGGCTTGAGGCTGGCCCAAGATTAATGGTCCCAATTAACTGCTCATTCCGTGTTTTTTTAGTGATTGAACTGGGGAAGAGAATGAAAGGAGATGTAGAAGATGACTATGTTGAGTAGCACTTCATTGCAACAAGGACATCCTGCAGTGGCCTGGGAGAAGTGTAGAACAGAGAGTGCTGTGACTCTGGCTTCAAATCCTACTTGGTGCTTGCAGAGCTAAGTTCTGCAGGAGAATCCACTGTTGCCCTTTGGGCAAGCTCAGGACACCAGGGCTCCATGGAACACCACTGCAGTTAATTAGTGAAACTGTAGGGGACTGCTGCTGTCTCTTTATAGCACTAAAGTGTTTCTCAAGCTCACCTGCATATGAATAATTCTCTTCCCTGCAAACTACTGACCATTTTTCCAGGCCCTTTTCCCCTTAAGTAGTCATTTATCCTCCCAGGCAACACCTATTCCTCAGCTCCAACCAAGTTAACAATGGGCTGGAAAACTGAGCTGACCTTGTGGCCTTTCACCAGCACTTCTGCCAGCTAAATGTGGCCTGCCTGCTCACCTGTTCTAGTCCTGTCCTCCTGTGCCCAAACACACAAAGCAGAAGTGTCCCCAAAAGCATCTACAGGGACAGCAAAAGTTGCACAACTGTTTTAATTGAGTTGGTGTTTGACAAGGTTAGCTAAGATGGGGAATGAACTGCTGTGGCTGGTCACACACTTAAGCTCTGATCTGAAAAACAGACTTCCCCAAGAACGAGGGAAGGGATTCTGAAACAAGACAAATGGAGTGCAGAAATAAACTCAGTGTCAAGCTTGGCCATGATTGCAATGGCACAGACGTATGGAGATGAAGTGTTAAATGAAGTGATTTAAGATCTGTGTTAAGTGTAAAACTAAATGCTGCCTTCACTCCATAATCAACATACATTCAACTGTACAAATGCTGAGCTATATTTTTAACTCAGTGGTTCTAGCGAGAGCCATATGCTCACTTTCCTACCTGTTGTTCTAGATGCTAACTGCTACACAATAGTACTCACCAGCGTAAGATGCTTGAATAAATGAACCTCTCTCTTTCTCATTTAGCTTCTGAGTCTGCGGAGAAGTTTTACATTCAGATGTAGAGTCCTTAGACTTAAGCTAGCATTGAAAAGAAAAAGGGAATTGCTTCAGAAGTTGTGCCTCCCTCTACCCCAGTGCATTTTGAATCGTGTCTGCTACTACATTAGAGGACAAGAAACTCCCACAAAAGCAGATTCTGCACTTGTGCCTGCTGTAATATATATTTTCCAATCCTTGGCATCTGCCAATGTTTGACATTTTCAAAGGTTTGCACAAACATTAGCTCCTCAATCATAGCAGTATCACTGTGATACCATTTAGGGATATAAGATTACATCTGTTTCACAGCAGGAGAAATAGAGGCACAGACAGAGAAAGTCCCAAGTTAGGAACTGGCTCTTGTGGAAACAGTGAAACTCTCAGTACCCGCCAGGAGCTTCATAGAAGTTGGAGAATTAGGGCCTGTGACTAGTCCAAGAACATACTGTGAGACAGCAACAGAGGCAGGATGAGAACATGGAACTGCCTGGTTCCTAGACCTTTGTTCAGTACATTAACTCATGTTACCTGCCCAAGTATCCATCTACAGCAGGAGCAGGCAATTATTTTGGCCAGAGGACCACTTGGGGAGTTTTAGTGAGCTGTTGAGCGCCAGGCCAGCACCCTCCCCCTTGCAACAGCTCTAAGTGGCTCCCAGGCATGGCCTCCTGGCTAGGATGGAGCCACAGACAGGCAGGGAGTAGCATCCAGGAGTGCGATGGGCAGGCAGGGCCAGGGCTGGGACTGGGATTGGGATTGCTGGGTGGAGACAGTGTGGGGCTAGGGCCTGGGACAGAGTCATGATCTGCTTCCTACACATCCCTGTGATGGGAGCCAGTTCCGCAGGCAGGGACATGCAGGGAGTGGATTGTAGCTGCCCTCGAGACCAGCCAGGGCCTGCACAGGCAGGGCACACAGCTGGGAGGATGGGATGGAGTTGCAGGTAGGCAGGGAGCCCCATCTGGGAATGGGATCAGGATTGCAGGGCTGTGACAGCGCAGGGCCAGGGCTGGGGGCAGAGCCATGATCCGCTCCTTGCATGCCCCTACCTGCAGAACCGATGCCCATGGAAGGAAAATGTGGGCAGATCGCAGCCCAGCACCATGTCATCACTGCCACAAGATCCCAATCCCAATCTCCAGCCCTGCCCCCAACCGTCCTGCTCTTGGACATGACTCCCTGTCTGCCCGCAGCCCCATTCCAGCCACCTGGCCATGCATCTTGCCTGTGTGGGTCCCAGCCAGTCTCCATGGAGACCCTGTCCACTCCATCTGGCAGTCCTGGTTGTGGGTACGGGGTGGATGGGCCAGGGTGCCCGGCCAGCGGGGCTGGAGCCGAGGCTTGGCAGCGGCAGCCAGAAGGAGCCACCACTGGGGCAGCTGGGAAATGGAGTCTTGGTACTACACTTCCCCAGCCCCACTGCATGCCCAAAGACGGCAAGACTAGCTACACACCTCTCAGGCTGCCCCCCGCACTTGGGCCAGGTGGGGCCAAGGGACCTGATGTGGGCCAGATGAAATGCTTTGGTGGGCTGGATTCAGCCTGTGGGCTATATTTTGCCCACCCCTGATGTACAGTAACAGTGAACAGGCTTTTGAGCCACAGGCTTTCAGAAGACAACTACCTTGCTCCTCAGAGCTCTGCTGAATATAAAGAGGGTCTTGTCATGCACATCCTTCTATGGCAGCTAGCATTAGTCTTCCCATCCTATTGAAATTGCAGTGAATCTTTACTACTGACTATATTAATTAGTGGAAGAAAGTGCTAGCCCAAACAACTGCACAAATACAGCTGAAAAGAGAGAAGTTAATGGAGAACGTGAAAAGAGAAAATGAATATGGGCCTGTGATCCTCCTCCTTTCACGATTCATCCTATGCAGCCTTAACTCATTTTATGGGCACATGTCAGAGGACACAATAGACATTCTACTTCTCATCCCTTAATTCTCAATATCAGATACTATGTGATAAAAGCCAGAACTCCAAATTTCTCCTGGGATCTGAAACTCAAATTAATCTCAAAAAGCTAAATCATTACTGCATGCTCTTTCACACTTTGTGAAAACACTTGAAAGATGTTATAGACCCAGCTTCTGCCCCCACTTATATCAGCGCAACATCACTGGACAGAGCTTTGCAAAGGCAGAGTTGCAAAGGTTCCTGTTAGCAGAATTTGACCCTGCAGTTTTGTGATGAGATTCTGCAGTTCTTCTTGTGTGAGGATGGACATATTCCAGGCTGCTCTTATGCAGTTCTATTAACTTGGTAACATTAACAGGAAGAAAGAATAGTCAAAGCTTATCTTCATTCCAAAGTAAACAGATGAGATGCAAAATATACAAAGGAACTTGTTTTCAGAAACAAAACATACTGAAAATATGGCATGTTCTATCAGATACAACAAAACAGGGACACCTTCTCTGTCTCCAGTTCCTAACTTTTCCCAGTCTCCCCCAGCAACTAAAGATGGACTCCCCAGTGTCCTGCTGTTCCCAGCTATAAGGCTGCTGGCAGCTGTTAAGGCAGTCATGCAGCTGGGGTCTGAGGACTCCTATGCTCCATTCCCCAGACCATGCAGATGTGCATGGCAGGTCACACAATTCTGGGAACAGGTCATAACATTTCTCAAACCCCAGTTGAATGAATGCTAGCTGCCAGCAGACGGAGGCATCTGCAGATGGGGATTGAGAAACTCCCTGTTCTCCAGCTGTACCCCTCCCACACACGGAAGCAGCAGTTGGGAGCCAAGAGCTCAGCGTTCCTCAGCTTTCATGGGTGTTTGGGAACATAAAGCAAGTAAGCAACTGGGGCTCGCAACTGCACGTTCACTTTGTAAAGTTCCAGGGCGCAGTGAGCCAAACACTGGGGAGCCTTACCCTCATAGTGTTCTCAGCTTTTAAAAAGCATGCATGCACCTGGGAGCCATGGCTGAATGCCTGCCTGCTTTTCTGAGTTCCCTGGGTGCCATACGTCTGACATTGGTAGAAGCTCCTCAATGTCAGACCCATGGCACCCCCCCATGATGCAGTTGGGGATGTGGGGGAGCCCCCCCATGCCCCAATGCGTGTGTAGGGTGCATCTTTGAACTAGCCTGTGCAGCTGGGGATGGGAGAAGCTGCTCATCCTCACCTGTGCATCTATTTTTAAAGAGCTGCCCAGCATCCCCTGGGATAGATCAGCAGGCAGCCAGGTCTGGGGGCAGCCTCTGGGACCTGGAGCTGCCCCCAGACCTATCCTGCCAACTGGGCAAGTGGCAACTTTGTCCCAGACCCCAGTGCTGAATCCTGATAAGCACTGGAATTCAACACTGGTTGGCCCCAGCCCTGGTTCAGACCCAGGGCTGTCCCCTGTCTGACCCTGAGGATCAGGAAGGGCTGTGCACCAGGCCCTGGAGCTGCTTCATGTTCTGAGGCTTGCTGGGACCAAACACCTTAAAAGAACATTAAAGAGTAGGGGCTGCAGAGCAAGGCTCTTTAAGTTGCCAGGTCCTGGCAAGCCCATATCCTGAGGCTGACAATCATTAACTGTTAGTTTTGGGATGAGGGCAGCACTCAGACAAGTTCTAAACCTGGGACTGCCCATTTTCTAATGTCAACGATCAGCTTGTTGGCATCCAGATGCTGGGTCATGCCACACATTCCATTTATGGTGCCATATAAACCAGCTACAAAGATGTTACACATTTTGAGGAATGTCTTTGTGATTGCTTTCACATTTTGTGGCACCATAAATGTGATGAATGTGTGGCACATTTCTATTTATGGCAATATTAGCTTATTCATCATGCCAGAAATGTAACGCGCCAACTCCCAAAGGTGCAGCTATTGCATAATTCTTTATGGTCTCTTTCCAGCTTTAGACAGAATATCAAACGTACAAGGGAAAGCAAAATACTAAACAGAAGGAGTTAGGGAAAAATACTATGTTTAAATGTGTATGCATGCATAAGTATGTGTATTATACAGTAACAGTAGTTAACTTTCATCCTATTGCAATTAATGGCAAAGTACAATTAATTTCACTGTGGCCAGCTTTTTCCCCAAACACATTTCAGACTGTTACTACATGAGACTTAACACAAGAGGAAAAGCTGCTGCCCCCCAGTTCAGACAGACTCTAACATAGCAGAAATGATGGCCCCTCCCCCTTCTCTTTTGCAAAGCACTTGATTTACAGACCTCAGGTTTCTTTATCTTGTTAGAGTTTGATGACTCGGCAATCTTGCTTGAAGATGGCATCCTACCAATACAGAAATGACTTGCCTCAGAAGCTTCACGGTTTGTGTCAGCACTGATCGTACTTCTGCTATTGATGGACTAATGCAAAAATACACAGAAGTGTTTGTGTCTATAACAGCAAAAATCAAAGTCAAACTACTCACTTACACCAGTTGATTTAAACCTTCTGCATACCAAAGTATCAAGTGCCTGGCTAATGAAAGCAATAAACTTTTCTATGTCTAAAGTAGTTTTTCCAACAGGTTATTTCATATATAGTGGAGACTCTTTAAAATGAGGTCATTTTTCATAGCATTATCTGAAAGTAGCCTTGTAGGTTCCATATTCACTGTAATCCACTGGCTGTAAAATCGGCCCAGTTTACAGGTTAAAAAAGGTCTTTTATTTGGGCTCTTAAGCTACCAACATTTTCAAACTCTGTCAGGACTCTGAGATGCAGGGTGGGTTCTTCTAATCTCATGCAGCATTCCCAAGACTAACCATTCTGCATGCCAAAGGATGCCTTCTGCTGCCTCTCTGCTGTCAGCACCTTTGCACAGTTGTCTCTGAAAGCATCGTTTGGTCAGCTCTATCTTATTAATAAGTTAAGAAAGATGGAAAGCACCCATTTGATGACCAGGAGCAAGAGAGTCATTGAATGTATAACTCATAACACCATTTTTACAAGCACAGGTTTCAGAACTGTACTCTAAGCATGGAAACTTCATAACACGAAGAAGGCAAACCCAGTAATCGACATATATTTTCTAAGCCTATGCAAGAAACACAACATTATTCCCAGAGGAGTGAACATCTACAATCCTCTGACTACTACACACAGCTCCAAATATGCTTCACAATTATGCAGAACTTCAGAAAAACTTATCATCTCCTTCACATAACCTACTCCAAAAGAGATTGACTCAAGAAGGAAATCAATACATAATACAAACACTTAAAGAGATAGATCCAAATATCTTCCCAAACATTATACAACGAATACAAAAAGACTACCAAAGATTTTTTACAACATCCATCCAACATAAAAAGAAGAAATGGAACCAAGTTCCACAGGAACAGCTTTCCCAGCCACTAAACAACCAGCAGAGAAACAACACCAATACTGTACATCATTTCAACCTCAGACCCAATGAAGCTGAAGGAACCAATCAGCTCTCAACTAGCATCACTCTCTCCATGCACACCCTTACCAAAGCTGACCATTCTGTCCTCTCTAAAAGGCCTTAATTTCTGTCTGGAAAAATACCCTAATAAGATACTTCAATGTAGAACTAGAAGAATTTTTCTCGACGCCTTTGTCTCAAGGAATATTTCCATAACCAAAATTAATCCACTGTCAACAAGACTTCATCCTGTGTCAACATCAAGGAAAAGATTAACACCAAAAAATTCAAAGAAACCATCAGATTGGACACCTCACAGTGGATGAAATTCAAACCTCAACTGCTATATTGTTCATTCTTTCCCTGGAGCAGTCAATGAAATAATCAACAAACACCACTATAACAACCTCTCACTTTCAGAGAGAAGGGCCACAGAATCTCTAAGAACCATCACCAAATAGAAATAAAACCAGCAAATAGAGGAGGAGCCATGAGTGACTGGTGCCTCCTGAATCTGGGGGGGCACCTGCAGAAGCCACCGACAGCGGTGGCCCTGTCAAGGGGGCACCAGCCCTGCCAACAGCGTTGGTGTCAGCCGCCAGGGGGGCACTGTCCCCGTTAGGGGGGTCAGGTGCACCCCCATGCACCCCTTACCAGTTGCCTATGGGAGAAGCTATAGTTATCCTTAACTATGAAGACCACATAAAAGCAGCCAAGAGACAACTCTGACACCACCTACTATGAAAAACAGGAGAAGAGCCAACTCCCCTTTTCACCTTAAAAAACTCAAAACCACCATCACATCATTTCCATCTGAACTACAAGAAAAACTACAGAACTGGGATCCCCCCCACTACCTAACCCTGGGACTTTTTACACGCTCCCTAAAATCCACAAAAAAAACAATCCAGGCAGACCTATAATATCCAACTATGGACCCCTAACTGAGGAAATATCAGCTTTCATCAAATCCATCCTAAAACCTCTTGTCACCCAAAGAGTGAGTTTTGTCCAAGATACAACAAACTTTCTACAAAAACTTAAAAACATAGATCACTTTCCCAGCAATACCATCCTAGCCACCATGGATGTTACCAGCTTATATACCAACATCCCACACCAGGATAGCATCCAAGCTTGCCTTGCATATCTACAAGCGCAAGATTACAACTGAAAGAATACAGACCTAAAGATATTACTGAACTTACACACTTCATCCTCACATACAACAACTTCACTTTCAATAACCAACAATTCCTCCAGGCCGTGGGCACAGCTGTGGGCACCAAAATGGCCCTCCAATAAGCCAACCTTTTAAATGGCCCACCTGGAAGAATTCCTCAAGAACTGCACCATCAAACCCATGCTATACCTAAGATGTATAGATGATATCTTCATCATTTAGACCAAAACACTTGAAGTTTCTGATTGATTTCCATCACAAATTCAATAACCATCACCCCTCCATCAGACCGTCTCTTGAATACTCTAGCAACAGTTCCTTTTTAGACACTATGATCAATATTCAGAATGGCTAAATACAAGCCAGCATGTACAAGAAACCAATGGCCCAGTATACATATCTACACAGAACCAGCAATCACTCTAAACCAGGGGCACGAAATTATTTAGGGCAGAAGGCTGCTTACCCAGTTTTGGCAAGCTGTCGAGGGCCGCATGAGTAGCCCCGCCCCTGGTGCTGAGCGTGGGGAAAAACAGCCCCTCCCCCACCCCGTGGCCAGCGCTCCCTGCTGCAGCCTGTGCGGGGCTGTCCTGAGCAGGCACAGGCAGCCCCAGGTGGGCTGTGAGCGGCTGCAGCGCGGAGGCCAGCCATGGGGTGGGGGAAGGGCCGTTTTTCCCGGTGCTCAGCACCAGCTTGTAACCCGCCCACGCTGCCAGCCTGGGACCCGCGCTGGCTCTGCGCTTGCCCATCAGGGCTGTGCTGCAGCAGGCCCCCCCACCACTTGCCGCACCAGGCAGTGTTTGCTGCTGCTGCCTGCCTGGAGCTCCCGTGCTGGGCAGCACAGGGGCAGTGGTAGCAGCCTCACCGCAGCCTACTATGGCGCGAGCTCCGGGTGGACAGCAGCAGCAAACACTGCTCAGGACAGCCATGCACAGGCTGTGAGCAGCTACAGCAGGGAGCACCAGCCACAGGGTGGGGAAGAGGCTACTTTTCCCTGCGCTCAGCACCAGCTCATCCCTTGCCCTTCCCACCCCCTTGCCCTTCTTACCCAAGGTTCCCATGCCAAAGAAGCCACATGGTCCCAGGCCAGAAGGCCCTGCTGGGGCTTCTGGCTGGGTGGGACTGGGGGGGTGGGGCTGGGCGGGCCCTGCTGTTGCAGGAGCCTGCTGGGGCTTCCCCTAGGTCCTACTGCCCCTGGCTCCTGTCATTTTTGACAGGAACCAAGGACAGATAGATATTAACTTTCTAAAATTTGTAGGGGCCCCGCGAGTCAGATAGAATGGCCTAGTGGGCTGGATCCAGCCCGCAGGTCATATTTTGCTCACCCCTGCCCTAAACACACTGTGAAAGCTGTAATATATAGCCAAGCCTTCCGATACCACCGAATTTGCACTGAGAATACCCACTCACAAACCTTACAAATCTCAAAAGGGCTTTCATCCAACAAGCACATTCCTCCAGAGAGTGAGAGAGAGAGAGAGAGAGAGATCATACTTTTGAAAGGGCCATGTGAAGCACTGCTGCAGTACAAAAAGAAAATCCCCACGAATCACATATCATTGGTGACATACCATTCTTCCCGGGAACCTATATGGAAAATCCTCAAACAACTGGAACCCATACTAGAAAACGCCTCAATTCTCAAAGAGATCTTTCCAGAACCACCCATTCTAGCCTTTAAACAAGCACTCAGTCTCACCAACCGCATCACCAGAAAAAAACTTCCTATGACCCAAAGCACACCAGATGGATCCAGACCATGCCACAGCAAGAAATGTAAAACCTGCCCAACACATTTCCACCACTCCCACAGTAACTGCGCCCCACCAAAGAACCATCACCATTCCTGGATCCTACACCTGCACCTCCAGAAATATAATATAATCTCATCCAATGCACTAAGTGCCCTGATGGAAAATATGTAGAAACCAAACAATAACTGTGTACCAGAATGAACGCACACCAAAAATCTATCAAAGACACCCAGTTACCTGTGGGTACACACTTCTCACAAGATAACCACTCTCTCTCCAATCTCTCAGTTCTAATCCTCAAAGGGAATTTACAAAACACCTTTTGTAGATGAACCTACAAACTTCACTTCATAAATCTACTGGATACAAAAAATCATGGACTAAATATAGACATTGGATTTACGACACATTATAACCTGCCTGCCATCTGATAACCCCAGGTAACCTGTCTGCATTTTACCAGCTATGTTCTATCACCAGTTCTATATTCCTCCTGCCCCTCCCTGTCTCTCATCTATTGCCTCCCATTCCCTCAGATCCTCACTGCCATGTATTTGCATTTTTACAGACCTGTTTTCGCATATTGACTTCTATCCTACCTAGAAGAGCACACAAACACCAACAAACTCTCCCTATCCCTGAAGAAGGGCATTTGTGCCTGAAAGCTTGTAAAGAACAAATTTTTCCAAGTATTTAGTTGGTCTAATAAAAGATATATCGCATCTACCCAAAGAACTACTCTAAGCAAGGCACTCATCTGTTGTCACATCACTTCCTCCACTCTATCAAAAATGTCCATCCACTTGTCTTCTTCCCACACAAACACTTGCACATTTTTCCATGAAGCCATGAAAAGTAGACATCTAAATCTGTTTCTATGGAACTAGAACAATTGCAGAAATTACAGAAATCTGTGAGTATAGTAATAACAGCAGTTATAACATAGCTTACTTCATCCTGTACTAATCTTACCCGATGTGAGAGGCATTCTGGGTGCTGAGCTGTATGCTTGACTCCTGAGTAATCCTCACTCCTACAACTGCTTCTTTTCTGACTGACATGTTCTACTTGCTGCTTAATCATATCACTGGTAACATATAACAGTGCACAATCCAGGAGAGCTTCAAAGAATTCAAGAAAAACCAACTAGAGTGAAACAAACAAAGAAAATATTTAATCTCTGAACATAGTCAAAGTCTAGTTGATCAAAATTACTAAATCCTGTTTTCAGATTAGCAGGTTATACAATATTTCACATGATATAAACTAAATTAAAATACTATACTGCATTATCTCCCTGGCTAAGTTTTCACTACTCTTGATATTAAAGCTCAAGAATCTCCCTCTCCCTAATGGGCTGCAAGATAACTAGTATTGTCATTTGGCTCACACAGGTTTTGGCTGACCATGAATCATTACATACAATGCTGCTACATCATAGCAATGGCCAGGTAATGGATTCTTCCCTTTGCTTGGTAATAAATGCACTTGTTTCAGCCATGCTATCAAATACAAATATTAAAAGACAAGCTCAGTTACATTATTTATAAGAGATTTCTACTATGTGAAAATTAATTTTTAGGGGTAAAATTTAGCCTCCCTAGACAAAGCCCAAGGGCAATTTTTGTAGGGACTGATGGAATGAAATCAGAGGCTGGCTGTAAGGATGTAAGGAAGTCCTTCTGTACTTTAGCCTATGGGCTGGGAAATAGGCTCCTTCATTTCATGCCCCCTCTTCATGTATTTTGGGACCCGTATCCATGCAGATCTGGGGGCCCACAGCTGTCCTAAAGCCTCCAATATGTCCAGAATCGCTGAGACCTCCTTCCCACTTTGCAGTTCCCCCCTTAGAAATTAATGGTTGCAAAGGGTCTTCCACTGTCCTGGATGAATATCACTGTATGTTGTACTTTAAAAGAATATTCTTAATACTTGCTGAACAATCCTAGGATTTAGAGAATGTACCCTGGAAGTCAGAAGGCCACAATAACAAGCACACCATGGAACAATAAGAAGTATATAAGCTCAAAAAACTATATGATGAAGTAAAAACAAAGATCTACTGTTTGCTGGCAGCTTCTAAAAATAACACTAAAAGGTTTCTGTAGCAATTGTCTTTTCATCCTCTGAAATAAGAATTAATGAATATTTCTTTCCTTTCATACCTCATGCTCCAAGTTGCTGTCATCTCTGTCACGTACAAAAGGATTTTCCTTTGCCAGTATTTCCACAACTTTTGGAGAAGTTAATTGTTTGCTTAGAATATTTAAATCCTGTACATAAAACATATTATTAGGACCCAAGATATTTATAACACAGGCCAGTTCTGGCTTCTCTTTGAAATCAGTGTCAAAATGTCAGTAGATTTCAGGGGAAGCAAAACTTGGCCTCTCACAAGGTAATCCATGATATATACAAGGTGAATTGGTCCCCAATTCCTCACTGGGAATTTTGCCATCGACTTCAGGGCTACACTCATACTCACATAGTATGCTAAACAGAGACATTAGGAACATTTATGGATTAGCTATGTTCCCCATCAACCAATAACTTACAAGGGGACAAGATCTGTGGGCTGGACCCAACCCGTGGACCAGCACTGCACCACAGGTATGCAACATGCCTTGGTTGGGCCTGATCAGACTCAGGGGCAGCACCAGGGGCCAGGTGGTGAGGCTCCAAGGGCCGTATGCTTGACATCCCTGTACTAAACCAACAGAGTGGGGTTTATTTGAATGCATTTCCCACAGGAAAGCAGAGGAAACCTACCAGCAAGCAGCACATGTCTAGAGGTAAGCTGGCTGTGATTTTAAAATCAACAGGAGCTGATCCAAGAACTCTTGATATAAAAGGAGCTCCTTCTAAAGGAATTCAATGTGCTTTCAATAAGCTCCTGTAACAAGGACTGAGTACCGTGGGGGGCGGCCATGATGACCCCTAGTGGCCACACAGCTCTTGCTGTGCTCTGCCTCCCTGGGTATTCTCCTCTTTTTCCCCGCCTGCCATGCCTTGATGTAATTGGTAACAAGGGAGGCTGTCCCCAGACCCGAGATCGAGCCCCTGTACATCTCTTGCCTAGCAGCTCTCTCTCAGATCTGGGTCCCAAATCCTGTACCTTGAATGTTAAGTGAGCCCTCCTGGCTCATCCATGCCCTAGAGCACCTGTTACCTTAAGGCTGTTTGTACCCTCTGACCTCCCCTACAGCTATGCCCAGGCCTCACAAGTATAACCCATTAATCATTTCAACAGGCACTTAGCCCCAGTCCCATATCAGGCCTCCTTAGGCCTCTACACCCTTGTTAGGGCCTCAGCTTTTCTGGCCATCACCCTTTTTCTCTAGCTGTACCCTTTAGCCCAGGCCCACCATGCTGGACCTGGCTTCTAGGCTCCAGCCTCCTGTCTCACTCTCTCAGGCTCTTGTCTCTTCCCCTCTTTGGACTGTGGGCCCCTGGCCCCAGCCTGTGCCCCTCTTTGGGCTGTGGCCTTAACCTTCTTGGCCTCAGGCTGACTCTCCTGTCTCTCTCCCTCAGGTTTTGGTCTCAGCCACCACCTGTCCGTGCCTTGAGCCCAGCCCCTGGCAGGGCTCGAAGCTGCCACAAGCCTCTCAGACACTGCTGGGATCTCCTCCACCCCTGACAGTTCCAACCCAAACTGCTGGCTTAAAATTATAACAAAAGAATAAGCCCTCCAGGTATAACACAACCTCCCCGCTACACATACTGGGCCTGAACATAAATCTCAGCTCGCTGGCTGTATAACCAAACCTCTCTTTTACACAAGGTCATATTCCCCTTTAAAATATCAGTGCCTTTCTAGCAGTTCTCAGAGCAGCTCTGGTGTCAGACGGGCACTGCCCTGTAGCCTTCCTACTTGGTTGGAAGCTCTTTCTCCTGCAGCGTCCAACTGCTGCCCTGGCTCAGGCTGTGGGCTTATATATTCCTCAAGCCCTGCCCCTTTTTGGTCAGGTGACTCTGCTGCCACACAGCGGTTTACATTCTGGGCCTAATGAACCAACTCCTTTGCTGCTGTTTAACTGTTGTTTGCAGCTCTGGACTACTAAGCAACCTAGATGTCTTCCCCCTTCTCCTTATTGCTGGCAGCTGGTTACAAGTCTGCCTTTTTCTTAACTGTTAGTCAGCTTACCCTGCTGCCGTTTTCTCTTAAAGTAACAGGAGTCTGCTAGCTCCCTGTTACAGCCCTAAATTCCAGAGCAGTTTAATCAAACTTAACATTAAAACATTTTATAAACTAACATTCAATAAAATATTTTTTACATTCTGGATTTATGAATCTTAACTACAACAAATGTTACAGTTTAAACACAAGAATTAAAATGTCAAAATAATTTAATGGCCAAACAAAAATTACTAGTAAAAATCATTATATTAATTTTAAAATATACCTGAAATTAACCTAAAGCATCCAGAAACAGAAACAGGGATTTTAGATTTTGATCCGGCAAAAAGTTAAGCATGTAAGGAACTTACTCAAAATAAGTCATCCCTTTGAAATCAATGGAACAAGTCAGGACCACAAGTAAGTTCATTCACTAAAGTATCTGCAGGGTCAAGCCCTTAGGAGAAACCATTTAAAATAGCTACTGCAAGCAGGATAAATAAGTGAGCACTTAAAAACACAAATAAAAGCATGTAATTTGTTTACTTTCAACATCCAGAGGAAGTGTCTCATCTTCATTGTGGGTTCATGAGGAGGTCTAATGCTTGGACTGCAAAAGGCTCCATATATCTCCCAGCATTTATCAATGTAATTAATGGCAGAGGCAGTGTGTTGTTGTTTGTGAAATAAAATGCCTGTAGAAGGGAAGTGGAATAAGACAGAAGTTAAAATGTTGGTGGTTTTGGTTGTAGCTGTGTTGGTCTAAGGCAGGGGCGGGCAACTATTTCAGGCAGAGGGCCACTTACTGAGTTGTGGCAAGCCATTGAGGGCCACTTGACAGGCAGCCAGGGGCAGATAAATATTCATTTTCTAAATTTTTTAGGGACCCTGCGAGCCAGATAGAATGGTCTGGTGGGCCCATGGGCTACATTTTGCCCACCCCTGATCTAAGGACATAGGCAGACAAGGTTCTTCGAGTAAATGTGATATCTTTTATTAAACCAACATCTGCTCTAAGAACCTTGCTTGCCAAAGTTAAAATGTAGTTTTCACGTAGTTACTACACTAATAGTAATGAATTCTGTATAACAAAGAAAAGTGGTACTTACCTTGAACATGACAGGCATTGGGAATAATGTTCTTGGACATCATCTTTGAGAAACACTTGAACAGATACGGTCCTTTATCGCTACAATTAATACAAAGTGTTATATTACACTGTCAACTGGTGCAGAAAAGTACTAGCAAAAATTGCCTGATTGGATGTTTATCCAGTAAAAGTTATGTTATGTTATCCCATTGTGTATCTCTGAGAGGACAAACTATATTTATTAATCTCAAGAACAAAAGTATTAGGTATCTTTTATATGTATTATACAGGTACTAGGTGGGATTTTCAAAAAATACCTAAGTGTCCAAGGAAATGTCTATGCTATTATTTAAAGTCAACCCTGAGGATTACTCTTAACTAGCCTTAACTACATGAGCCACCCATCCCTGTCAATATTACCTATATTAGCACAACTGAACAGCAAACACAGCAGATGCCATGCTAGGATTCAGTCTGCCTATTACTAGTCTTTCCTGTGCTAAGCTCCGATTATAGGCAGTCAAGACAAGAAGTAGGGTACAGACGGCCCAGAAGTCACCTACCAGTAGACTTCCTATACTAGGCTCTGCAGTACTTGAATGAACAATGAACACACGGTGAGGGGAAGAGTAGTGCTACAGGGAGGTTCAGTGTCAGTTCTGATTCTCCAAAAAAACTTCTGAGGAGTGAGCTAAAGGGATGGTCAGAGGGTTTGGACTAGAGCGCAGGTTTGAAAGTGGCTCTAGATAATGTCGCATAAGGTTTTATGGAAACTTAAATTGTATGTAAAATATAGCAATGCAAAATAAGTGCAGCTCCCAGCTGTAACTTAAAATGATTTTTGCAAAGCATTCTGAGTTACAACATTACCCCAGACCAAACAGAAGTTCAGTGTTGGTTCCAGGTGGGAGGGGAATCTAGCTGAGGGCTGGGAGCCTGCAGCCAGGTCTGTACAGCAATGGCCAGGGCTCTCTGCCAGCACCCATTATTTTCAGAAAGGGAGGGAGGAAAGGCAGCAGAGGGAGCTCATTCTTGGGGCTCTCCAGTCAGTGCTGAAAGATGGGGTGCATGAATTGGAGCCCCCCCACCTTGGGGGGAACCCCAAAACACCCATCCCCACCCTCCAGGAGGGGCTAAAAAAACCCCCAGACTGAACTCCCTCCACTCCCTTTCCAAAACCATCAATAAGCTAGGAATTTCAGATTTTTTTTTCATTGTGGTCACTGTTTTTTTGGTGGTATTGATGCACATTGAAAGATTTAATGTGATAAACCCTATAGATTAAAGTTACAGGGATAAATAGTATACAAAGGGTCACTGCTTTACAATCAGAATCTCTAATTCTGAGGACATCCTTAACACTTTATTGGAATCCACACTCACTACTGCTTGAACTGCCAGATTAATTGTACTGTTAAAAGTGATATGGTGTTCATGACTGTTTGCTTTTCTTTACAGGTCTACAGAACTTCTAAAAGCTATTAAAATACAAATTTTCAGAGTTGTCTCCTTTCCCCTGAATATATTTTGTACAAGGAAATAAATGTAAGTTTTTATACAATTACACATTAAAAAGCATTACCAATTAGCCAAAAGCACCCCCACACTGATGCTGTTCAAGGCTTTATCCTACTATTGCTTTACCAAAATCTGCACTCCACAAGCCTTGAGAGTAAGAATCTTTAGATTATTTGTAGAACTCTGTATTGGAAGCCCAAACACCACCAGTCAATATTAATTGGAAACAAACATGCTTGCCAAGGACACTCTGTAAATAAGTCAATACTAGTAGAAATCAGAAGGGGATTATTTCCTGAAAAATTCAGAATCAATCTACTCAGCAGGAGACTGTGAATAGAACATCACCACAAAAAGGAGAAAGAAAAAGAAGAAAGAGAAAGAACAGAAAAAGAAGAGGGGTCAGAAAAAGAAGATGGGTCAAGTAAGTAAAAACAGTGATCATGCTCATCCTGAGACAGGCTACCCTCTAGTAATTACATAATAGCTAACTACTGAAACTCAAACAAGTCTCACTATAAAAAAAAGCAACTTACTCATGCTCTTTGTGATAGATATGAAATGCTAGATGAATAAGGTAAGACAAAAATGTTCTCAGCAGCAATGTCTCATATGGAGAATGCAACTCCTCAGGTGGTAATTTATCTCCTGAAACAGAAGGGAAAAAATGAAGGTAAGAATCCTTACTGTCATCGCTAACTGAATTACTTTCATCTACAAATACTAAAATTATATCGTATATCCCTACGGCCCTCTCCCAGCATCCTATGACCTGCCATATTGATACAGCATCCTGAGAAGAAAGAGCAGAAGTGGCATTACTGCCAAATAAGCCAGCCAACAGGGAATCACCAGGCTCATTAGAAAGCAAAAAGCTTATTAATGCTTTTCTAGCCTTCGGCAAGGGGGGGAGGGTGTGTGTGTGTGCGCACACACGCGTGCACACATGTATGCATGTTATTTTGGGTTTATTTTCACCTGAAAATATCAAAGCACTTAAGTAAATCTTATCATGCCTACTGGGGAAGCTGAGGTAAGTAAGCAAAGTGCCCCTGAACAAGCCAATCTGAGAGCTGCATGTATAGAATTCGCCGCTCAGACTCCCTGTCCCTAGTCAAAGGATTAGAAGCTTTGATGATTAATCAACAATAAATAGGAATACAAACCATTCAGTATCCTATCCATATCAGCAAGGGTTATATTGCAATGATGAAACTGACAGTCCTTTAGAAGTCTCCAGAACTGGAGCTTAGTCATCAGGAAGGTGTTGTCAAGTGACTGATCACAGCCTAAACTGCTGTAAAAACTGTAGATTCTCCTCAGTTCTGTGATGTGTCTCAACACAGCATATTCTATCTGAATAAAACAATAAACGTAGGTGTTAGCTGTAGTCTATTCACATGGATGTTGTTTTGACTGAACCCATCCTGACAAAATCTGTTATCAAAAGCTGTTTTTTTGATGGTTCGGGATAAATAAATGCGTCTCATGAAGCCCCTGACACATTACACCTATTGTGCAATTAAATGGTTACTTGCACAATAAATTATGGTGTGAGTTTCCATCAAATGATAAAAACTGTTGCTTGGTAGGAATAACATCTGCCAGGGACTTCGGTCAATTTGCCAGTGGACAAACATCCAGTTCCCCAAAACAATACCAAATCTAACACACCAGATACCCTTCTGGCAGTCACAGCACAGGAGGTCCAAGCAAAATAGATATGGAGCCTGAACTGCCTTTTGTCCCCACAGGTCAAATACAAGAGACACTGGCAGGAAGTCCAGGGGAAAGTTGAACTGATGCTGCACAAATTGTGTAAGATAGCTAGAGGCCTTCAATATCATTTGCTTTACAGAAGAACATAGAAGTCTTGTACAGCAACCAATGTCTTATTGTGCAAACACAGAATAAAAGGCAGGCCCTGTCCCCAGAATTTAATTTTTCAAAACTGTCTATCATAACTTGACTGGGCAAGTGGAATGTTATACTTCTTTGATGACACCTTGAGGAATGTGGGCGTGTCTACATGAGACGCAAATGTCACTGTAGTGATGAGCAATGTGGCATCAGCAGGCGTGAACCACGATGCCAGTGCTACTGCACAGTAGCAACAAGCTACATGGGAAGTAGCACGAGATAAAATCCATGCAGCATTGGGACTGTGCAGTAACTGTGCAGTCCAGTGCATGTGTAGATGTCCACAAAGGTTCGCTGTTGTCCCAAGTCTTATGAAGGGCCATTTAATGCTTTTTCACTTGCACTGAAGTGTTCTAACACTTTTTATGGGATGCTCAGCAAGGGGAATACTGCCTGTTTGGTATGTTCCTTCCTATATCTTGCTGTTGTTGCTTACCTTCTTCAGACTTTCAGATCACAGGCAAATACAGACTTGTACATAAAATGCAAATAAAATCAAGTTACACAGAATGAAGAACAGCAGCAGGCACACTGAAGAAAGCAGATGCAGGCTCTTACCTGTTTTACTTCCTCCTTTCTGTCATTCTCTGGAATCAAGTCCAGCAATGAAGATATATCTAGTTTGATGTTTGAGCCCAAAACAGAAGTATTTCCTTGGCCATCAGTTATTCTGATGGTCTCTACCAAGTGAGCAAAAGTAACAATTAGCCTGGCTCCACTAAATACCTAGTGATATACAAATATAAAATAATATTCTCTCTTATCTCTCCCCCTTCTCACTGATTTCAAGAAGAGAAGACCTAACTTAGTTGGTGAAACACCTGTTTCACTGGATGAATCTTAACAGATACACATGAAAAGACATTAAGACATATATGCACCTTATTAATGAAACATAACACACCAGGCTATTCTATCTTGTTAAACTTCCATACTGCAGTGTTTCCAAATACACCTAGATTATGGATTTAGCAGCACATGGCAAGACTTTTCAAACAGGCTTCATTGTCAAGGATGAGAAGAAGCATGGAAACAAAGAATAAATAATTGATGGTGCCCTTTCTTGACGGTACAGTCAGTGGAAAAATGTTATTATACAGGTTTCCCTCACTTTATGCTGTACGTGTGTTCCCGGAAAACAGTGCATAACTCAAATTTGCATAAAGGGAACCCACTTTACAGTGTAACAAATTGGGATACATTCCAAGACCTTGAATGTACTGACCCCCAGACCCATTTCTACCACTTTTACAAGACAATTTTGGTACTCACCAACAGCAGACAGTACACACAAGCACAGGGCACTATCATACTTGGGATGGCAACTACAGAAATACATGCCGCAGACAATGAGCAAGGAGCACATATCCACACAGGAGAAGATATTTTGGTGTGCCTCATTCCCACAATGCACCACATAAAGTAGCTGGCTGCTGGCTTCTACCACACTGATCGCATAAGAGTGAATTTACCTCGCATATAATGAATTTTTGGTATAAAAAGGATTTATGCATAGAGCAAATTTTTATATAAAAAGGATTTATGCATAGAGCAAATTCACATACAGAACCCGCATAAAGCAAGGGAAACCTGTGTGTCCTTGTCAAGATTGACTGTTCTTAGCAGAAGATAGCTACGGATTTTAAAATTACAAGTTCATCTGGATGGAGTTTGTCCCAACCTGAGCAGAACTGCTGCCAAATCAGGACAGAGCAAAGGAGAGGTTTAAATCATCTGTACATGTATGCTCATGACTTATGCTCTGTCTAGTTTGGCGATGTCTCAGGCTTTGCATGGGTGATGTAACACCTAGGCTGAAAGCATGATGCAAGGTCCAGAACAGTGAGAGCCTTATAGACACCTCCATTTCTGAACTTAGCAGCCAAACAGCAGGTTTTTGTTGTTGGGGTTTTTATTGTTCTTTAGGTGAAGGGACTGATCATGAAAATGTAAAACATTTTTTTTCCTGTCACCTAGATACATATTCACTATTTGGTCTAGTGAATATAGACTTAGGAAACCAATGTAATATAAAATCAGTTTAATTTTTAAATGAAAATACTATGATCTAAATCTGCAATTATCCAAGACAACTTCTATTAGTAATTGGGCTTTTTGGTTGTCTTTTAGCTTCTCTTTTTTACTTTACACATTTAGCTTCTCTCTTTCCTTGGAGTCTCAGATCAGCAGAGACTCCCTATGCCTGAAGAAGGATGACTGTGCCCAAAAGCTTGCTAAGAACTTTTTTCCAACTACTCAGTTGGTCTAACAAAAGATCTTGCATCTACTCAAAGAACCTTGTCTGTCTATTAGTAATTCAAATTTAATTTATTAATCAATATATCTGTGGGACACGTGTATGTTTCCATTTAAAAGTCATATATCACTCACATAATTCAAATATTTTAAATCAAACTTCTCTGCTTTCCTGTCACTTCAGGCTGCTTACCAGTGCCAATGGGGCTTTGTGTGCGAATGCCACTCAGATCCTGTGTATTCATTACATCCACTTGAAAAGTGGGATAATCTGCAATTTGATCATTTATAAACTCTCCTTCATAAATACGTCCATTCTTGAAGACAAACCTTCCCTAGAGAGAAGAAGAGGCTCTTTGCTTTTGTTTATATAAATATATATGTAGTGTAAAAACATCACTAGAAAAGAAACGCCTTCCCTAGCACTTAGAAGGCTTCCTTTTGTAATCTAAAGGAAGTTTAAATTGCAATCCATGAGATACTACAAAACGAAGGATGATATTTACATTCTTGTGCAAAGAGTGTTGAGGTGAAGTATTAAATATCTGTTCAACGCATTTAGAACAGTTTGCAGCTTTTCACAACAGACTGTGCCTAGATTTCGGCACTTTAGATAGGGCTGGAAGCACTGTATTCATGTGGGTGTGACCTTGTGCAAAGGCAAGTTGGAATCTTCTGGAGGAAAAAAGTGCATCACACATTAAAACTGACCTTAGCCAAAAAGACAAGAGAAAGTGAAGGTTATTTTTCAACCAAGAGGCTGAAAGGATCAGACATCTCATGCACTGAAAAAAATTGTGTTAAAACATGTTTCATCATATACAAACTGTGATCCTCCTCAGCAGTCTGATCCAGTGCCCAAGGAACTTGATGGAAGGTCTCCCATTGACTTAGTAAGCATTGTAGTTGATGTGTGCACTTAGCAAAATGAATGCTGTTTTCCTTGAAGAAACCTAGCCATCTGCTACACAGAGGGCATGTCTACACATGCTATTAACGTGCAGCAATAAACTCTGCAGTTTAGTGCTCCTGGGAAGATCCCAGGTGCACAGTTTACCCGTGTGCCTGGACCACAGCACATTGAGCTGGGTTGCAGCAGCCCCAGCTGGCAAGGGGCTCGGGGGGGCGGGGGGTCAGCCTGTCAGCCCAGGGTTGCTCCAACTGGCCTCAGTGTACTGTGGAGGGGATGGCTAGGGCACAAAGGTGCTTCAGTGCAGGGCTAGCTAGCACATAGCCCCTGCACTGAAGCATCCTTGTGCCCCAGCCAGCTGGTCAGTTGTGCACAGCTGCTCATGAAGAAACAGCCTACATGTGCGCAGCTGTTCATGAAAAAACTCCACAGCAGGGTAGTACTTGTATTTACAAGTACTACCCTGCTACGGAATTTATTGGTTTTGTGCACCCTAATAGGGGCACACATGTGGACACTGAGACATTTACTGCAAAGTTAATTAGTCGACTGTGCAGTAAATGTCTTGTGTAGATGCACCCAGAGCCTCTTTCACTATCTTGGCATTTTATTTTTCTCATTTCTGGTTAATACTCACAAAGCCATGCTTTTTATTGCAAATCCATTCTCCATCATACATTGCTCCACTGGCATAGATGAACCTTCCACGCCCATGACGATCACCCTTCACAAAATTTCCTATGTATTCATTCCTCAAAGGATACTGAGACCCAGGTATTCTCTTCAGAAACCAGGTGTGGGTGCCATACCCATGCTGAAAAAATATAGGCTATTATGAGAACTCTACTCTGGTACAGATCTAGTTTCACAGAAAAGAGGAAAATGACTCTGGACACCTGCTGATAATTACACTAACTGGGATTCAATACATCTCTGGGGTGCACCAGCTATGACACAAGGTCTCCAGTGGGAGTTATGGGAAAACATGCTATATACATCTTGATTCTACCTCTGTCTTAAAATACTGAATTTAGATACCAAGCTAAATGACTAAAGGTGAGATCTACATTGTCATAAAGCAGTTTTATATAACTTGTTCATTTGAAGGGCTTTATTTCCAATTAAACTTGCATACTATGCAACTCGACCTGCCTAGTGCAGGTCAGCTATCGAAGGAAAGGAGGGTAATACCTGTATGCCATTTGCCCATTGCCCAGTATACTCCTGATTTATTGTCAGCCACCTCATCCTTCCTTCCCCATGGCGCACATTTTTCTCCCACTGACCTTCATATATATTTCCTGATTCATAACTGCATGAAAACAAAAATAAAATTAATTCTTTAGCCATTGGATAAACATAGACAAAAATGGGGGAGGCTGGCACAAATGATAGGTAGATGCACAATGCCAATTGACTTTCAAGGAGAGTTCTACACTTTCACTTGGGGGAAAAAGGCAATGCTAGAAAAGAGAGGATATGGACTCCCAAGAGGGTAGAAGCTGGATGCTGGTTACTTCTGGCAATAAGCAGAAATCTTCACCTCCACATGCAGCGGTTTATCTGAAGAACAGATATACAGACCTGGTAACAGAGAGGGAGGAGCATGTTCCATTGGCCAGACAGCCTCCACCAAGAAGCTGCGATGGGTGGTGGTGGTTGGAGACTCCCTTCTGTGTGGAATGGAGGAAGCCATCTGTCAAATCTGATCTGCTGCCTAGGGAAGTCTGCTGCTTGCCTGGAGCCCAGATCAGAGATATCACAGAGGGATTACCAAGACTCATCCAGCCCTCTGACTACTACCCCATGCTGCTCATCCATGTGGGCACCAATGATACTGCCAGGAGAGACCCTAGGCAAATCAAACAAGGCTCTGGTTGCAAGGGTGAAGGTGTCTGGGGCTCAGGTCATGTTCTCTTCAATCCTTCTGGTCAAGGGAAAGGGCCCAGGCAGGAGCAGGTGCATCCTGCAGATCAATACCTGGCTGCACAAGTGGTGTCGCCAGCAGAGATTTGGCTTCTTTAACCATGGGATGCTGTTCCAAGAAGGATTGCTGAGAAGAGATGGGATTCACCTAACAGAGAGAAAAGATCATCTTCACAGACAGGCTCGCTAACCTAGTGAGGAGGGCTTAAACTAGGTTCATTGGTGGATGGAGACTAAAGCCCGGGTACATAGGGAAGGGGCAGACCTGAAGGAAGAGCAAGCAGGAGGGGCAATAGGGGAGGTATTCTCATACTTCCTGAGAAATTAGGGCAATCAACTAGTTACCTCAGGTGTACCTGAATGCAAGGAGCCTGGGAAATGAGCAGTAAGAACTGGAAGTCCTTGCACAGTCATGAAACTAGAATACGATTGGAATAACACAGACTTAGTGGGAGCTCACATGACTGGAGCACTGTCATGGATGGGTACAAATTGTTCAAGAAGGACAGACACGGAAGAGGAGTAGAAGGAGGAGTTGCACTTTATGTAGAAGAGCCATATGACTGCTCAGAGCTTCAGTATGAAACTGGAGATTAACCTTAACCCACAGACTTTCAACAGGTCGGAAGGGAGAACAACAAGGATGATGTTGTGGTGGGGGTCTCCTATAGACCACCAGACCATGAGGAAGTGGTGGATGAGGCTTTCTTCAAACAGAAAGCAGAAATTTCCTCATCACAAGCCCTGGTTCTCATGGGGTACTTCAATCACTCTGACATCTACTGGAAGGGCAATACAGCAGTGCACAGGCAATCCAGGAAGTATTTGGAGAGTGTTGGGACAACTACCTGGTGCAAGTGTTGGAGAGGCCAACTAGGGGCCACGCTCTTCTTGACTTGCTACTCACAAATAGGGAAGAATTGATGGGGAATGTAGTAGTGGATGGCAACTTGGGCAGCAGCAACCACAGGATCCTGAGGAAAGGAAGGTGGAGAACACCAGAGTAAGGACCCTGGACTTCATAAAAGCAGACTTTGACTCGCTCAGGGAACTCATGGGCAGGATCCTCTGGGAAGCCAGTCTGAGGGGGAGAGGAGCCCAGGAGGGCTGGGTGTATTTTAAAGAAGCCTTACTGAGAGTGCAGTAACAAGCCATCCTGGTGTGCAGGAAAACTAGCAAGTATGGCAGAAGACCAGCTTGGCTTAGCAGGGAACTCTTCAGTAAACTAAATCACAAAAAAGGAAACTTATAAGAAGTGAAAATTTGGGAAAAAAAATTGGGAGGAGTATGACAGCATTATTCAGACGTGCAGGGATGAAGTTAGGCAGGCCAAAGCGTAATTGGAGTTGCAGCTAGCAAGGGACGTGAAGGATAACAAGAAGGGTTTCTACAAGTATGTCGGTAGCAAGAGGAGGATCAGGGAAAGTATGTGTCCCTCACTGAATAGGGGAGGCAACCTTGTGACAGAGGATGCAGAAAAGGCTTAAGTGCTCAATGCCTTCTTTGCCTCAGTCTTCACAGGCAATGTCAGCTCCCAGACTACTGCACTGGGCAGCAAAGTTTGGGAAGGAGGTGAGCAGCCAACAGTGGCAAAAGATCAGGTTAGGGACTATTTAGAAAAGCTGGACATATACAAGTCCATGGGGCTGAACAGGATGTACCTGAGAGTGCTGAGGAAGTTTGCTGATGAGATTGTAGAGCCACTGGCCATCATCTTTGAAAACTCATGGCAATTAGGAGAAGTATCAGATGACTGGAAAAGGGCAAACATAGTACCCATATTTAAGAAAGGGAAAAAGGAAGATCCAGGGAACTACAGACCAGTCAGCCTTACCATCCCTGGAAAAATCATGGAGCAGATCCTCAAAAAAATCCTTCTCAAAGCACTTGGAGAAGAAAGCAATTAGAAATGGTCAGCATGGATTCACCAAGGGCCAGTCATGCCAGACCAATCCAACTGCCTTCTATGGCGAGGTGACTGACTAGATGTGGGGAGACCAATTGATGCGATATACCTTATTTTTAGCAAGGCTTTTTGATATGCTCTCCCACAACATTCTTGCAGGCAAGGTAAGGAAGTATGGGCTGGATGAATGGAGTGTACGGTGGATAGAAAAGTGGCTGGAGCACTGGGCTCGAAGGGTAGTAATAAATGGCTCGCTGTCTAGTTGGCTGCCAGTATCAAATGGAGACAACAGAATACAACAAAAATGGTTAGGCAGCTAGGGGACATGACTTCTGAGGAGAGGCTAAGGGAACGAGGTAGAGAAGATGAGACAGAGAGGATTTAATAGCAGCCTTCAACTACCTGAAGGGGGTTCAAAAGAGGATGGAGCTGGACTGCTCGCAGCAGGGCCAGGGGGCTGTGGGTCAGGAGTGAGAGACATGGGCACAGGCAGGGGCAGGGCACTGGCATATCAGGGCTGCTCAGCGCCACAAAGCAGCACCACAAAGTAGCTGGACCCACGTCCTGGTGAGCAAAGCAGGCAGGGGGAGCTCTGATTTCCATGATAAAAAACCCAGAATTAAACACCAAAACCTATAGGCATGTAGAATTCATTTTATTATAAAGACCAAGGCACTGGTAAGCTTCCAAATTGCTTTCAATTTGTAGATTTATCAAGGAAACATTGTATTCAACTGATACCTATACATATATAATGGTGTTTTGTTTTAAACATGGAAAAACGTGGATTTGAGGGTTTTTTTAAATCAAAGAATGTTGGATTTTTTTGTATCAAAGAATTTGCAATTGTTTTAACAGAGAAAACCAAGATCCCTGCTAATAATCCAGGAACATGCAAGACTTCAGGGGAGACATCTGTGTTCAGGGTCTATGCACCAAAGTCTAACTTCAACATGCAAAGGAGTAGGCACTGAAGTCCTGCTTTACTGAGCAGTCTTGAGACCTGCTGTTTATAATGGGAGAGAGAAGGCCAGTAGATTTTGAAAGTCATGCTCTGGATCAACTAATTCTGCCTGTAGATGTAAAGCTATTGACAGCAATTCCTCAGTTGAATATCTGTATACTGGAGTCTGACTGCAGCGCATAAAGACTTCACATTTGTTCAGAACTCAGGAAATTTTACTAAAAATCTCAGTTGTTCTAAGGATGGGAAAGTAGGGGCTTGACTGCACTTATTGCTTACATGGTGCTTTCAATCTACAAAGTAGTTCACAAATATTGGCCAATTCTCTGTTCAAGGTAGGTCTGCTAAAAGCAAGCAAAACACCTTCTCATGCACCTGAAAAGCACAGAATTCACTTCATTGTGGAGAGGAGTCAAGACAATTTCTTTTAAACTGCTGTATAATGTTTACTGTGCCATTCTTTGATTATTTATCTTCAACTGGCTTTTTTTTAACAAAAAATAATAGCTGCATTTTGAGTAGCTTTAAATGCCTCTACAACCAGCAAGTCAGAGGAAAAAATCAGGTCTATTGCATAGAACGTACAGACTGTATGTTAATGTATTAAATAAAAAAAAAAAAAAAGAGATTTCTGAAGATTTGCTGAACTGAAGTGTTGTTATACCTACCATCTTATCCCCCAGCCCTCTTTGATGTTGTTTACCCAGTCACCATCATACAAGGAGGTTCCTTCTTGATTATAATAAATGGTACCCTGTAACAAGCAGTATGATCAGTTTAGTAAATCACCATCTAAATATTCACATAAATGATTTAACAACATACTGCATACACCAAACAAAACAAGTAGTTCTCTTGGCAGCAGTTACTAAGAAACTGCTGACAATTTATGTTAAAAGCAATCGAGTCTAAAATAAAATAAATCCTGGTATTCTCATCAACATTAGCTACAGACTTAAATAAGACCATGGGTCAGTTAGGCACCTTAGTATGATCCTATTCTATCTTCCCCAAGTTGCTGAAAAATTGTTAATGCAAAAAGTGGGGTGGGTTGTGCTCTCTACTGCTTTTTGTAAACTGGTTGGAAGCAAAGACAAAAGGCGTGTTAGAAAAGTAGATGCACTAAGTTTTTAGGGACCTGAATAGGGTGAAATAGGATTTGGCCCTATGTGTTCAAAAAAGGCTTATTACATTAATCCAAAAATTGCCATCCTCCTCAAATCCTTTGGACACCGAGAATGCTGTCACAGCTCTGCTACTGCTGCAATGCAGCTGTCACAGCTCTGCTACTGCTGCAATGCAACTAACTACAGCAAACATTCTGACCTGGGTCACAGCCTGGCATATGTAGGCTAACGACTTAGCTATTATTGTACTTATTCACATACTTAGGCTATTATTTTCAGTGCACTTAGAGAGTGAGGTTTGGTTCACTGTCCTTTTCCCAATGTGTCCTGAGCTGCTATTACTATTGAGGTTTATTTTACTCACACAGCATTAGATTCTTAACTGACCTAGTCACCATCCAATTAGAGGTGCCAAAAAGAGCAAGAGACATTTATGATTGCTAATTAATTTTACAGCAGTAGAGTGTCTGACATCTACTGTTTACTCTTTCTACTACAAATCAGCAATCAATACATTAGAGCGGGGATTTTCAACCTTTTTTAGTCTAAGTACCCCAAGCGGCCGAATGCCATACAGGAGGAGGAGGAGGGTAGCACACGGCCAGACTTTTATCCTAAACATCACTAGCCTGAATGAAACTTTGTGCTTCCTTCACTTACCTTCCCATGTCTTTTGCCTTCACACCATTGGCCAATATAAGAAACTGGATGGGTGCCACTCTTGTACATGCCAAATCCATGCCTTACTCCTTTTGTGATCTCTCCTTCATATACACTGCCATCACACCAGGTATAAGTGCCATTATACATCTGAACATTCTTAACAAAGGTGCCCTAAGAGATTAAATTAAAAAACTGATTATTCACTAAAGCAAGGGATGTCCTAAATAAAGACGGGACCTTACAAGATCAATCGGGTCCAGCCCTAATGTCTGTAAAATCTAAGAAAAGTGGGAGCAGCTGCCCAGGAGGAAAAGCCCCATCCAAGAGCTGGCCTAAACTAGACTGCGGAGAAGCCCCAGGATTAGTTACGCCTAAGGAGAAGTTTGGAGATAAATGTTATTTTATCTTACTGCTAAATTTTGCTTGTTGTTGTTGTTGTTGCTGTTGTTGTTATTACTCAAAGCAGAACACAGGAAGGAAGCAAGTTCAGACTTTACATATGCGGACTATCTGTTCAGAGCAGCAGTTCTCAACCATGGTCCTATGAACTCCATGGTCTCAAAAACACTCTGACTTGTGGTCGTTCTGAGTTCTTTGCAACAGAAGAATTGCTCCATTTTGGGGTTTTTTTGTAATAAAAAATGAGTGAAAACTAAGAGCTGGAATTTTCTCAGCAGTGCCTCAAGTCTAACAAGATTGAGAACACTGGTTTAGAATAAGTCAGGAAAGAAAACATTTCACGATGTCCAAACAAACAGGATAAAAAAAACTCACAAAAAATATATTTTTTCTTTTAGAACACAGCTGCTACCATTATTTTTTCTATCTCTGACTGTAATCATCTCCTGCAAAGTACATGCTCTCCTTGAATTTGCGCATTTAGACCATAACCAATTCTAATGGTGCACTAATAATTAATACAAAACTTTACCTCATACTTCACTCCATCAGCCCATGTGTAAGTCCCTTGTCCATGCATAAGCCCTTCAGAAAACATGCCCTTGAAAATAAAACACATACTATCATTTTTATGTCTTAGCCTATAACTACCAGATAATTTTGGGAGCAGTAACATGCTCTAATTAAAAGCCTTCCACTATTAGCACCAGATTAAAAAAAAACTGTTAATGCCAGCAGCTCTGACAGGAGTTTTAGCTGCCCAGTCTTCAATGAAATCAAAAGGAAGAGTAGCCTGCTCACTTGTAGGGGAAGAATTTGTCTCGCTTTACTTGCTGATATACTCACCCTGTACACACTTCCTCCCTCAAAATATGCAACACCTTCTCCTTCATACAATCCATGGACTTTTTCTCCTTCATAACTACAAGAAAAATAAACTAAAGATTACATTTTCATATCACCATGAGTAAATCTGAGACAACAGTAGTTAAAAAGCTGGATTCTACACATCTCCCTAGGGAGGGATGTGCATTAATGTCACCAAGATACCCTACATATGAAGCAGCAGCAAACATCTCATTACATCAGTGTCCCTTTGCATAAATACTACCTGTACGCTTCCAGTGAAATTTATTTTCTCTAAATAAAGCCAGAGGAACCGGACATTAAGGCTGCTTGGAGATGTTAAAAACAAAACATAACCGTGCTTTATTGGAAGCAGCAGCATGTTACTGCAACCTGGCTCTGCAGTATCTGTAAAGACTGGGTGGTTCAAATGGGCTTTTTGGCACTTTTAGCTAAAGCTGATTCAATGAGTTATTAGATAAAACCACCAAAAAGGCCCCACTAAAGCACCCAATCTTTACAGTTGTCAGGCAAACCAGGTCGAAGTAATGTGCTACCTCTTCTGAGCACATGTCAGGCTTGACACAGGAATGGGCTGAGTTCTAGGGAAAGCAAACACATTGTTTTTGCTTTTGTTTTAATGTGCAAGCATCCTAAATGAATGACTAAGAGTATGAAGCAACATTCTAGGGCCAGGACCAAAGGCTATAGTAAAGGCTCCCATTCTCCACGTGCACTCCTGTTCACAAATCTAATAGTGTTATAACAAAGCCTCTGGCCCCATTATTGCCTATTCAGTAGTCAATGCAAATACCCTCCCCTGCATGGTCAGTCTGCTGCTGTACCACTGTGCAGTGGAGCTTAATTGGAGTGGAGAGCTCTGAGGGTCCATATGCACATGCACTCACAAACATAAAAGTTATCAGTATTTGCTGTTGCACCATGCATTCCTGCCTGGTGCCTTTTAGGCAGAAAGTTCCTTAGCATAGGAGCGTTGTCCACATCTGTGTCGTAGCAGATACATCAGGGCTATTTAAATAATAATTCTGTGTAAGGGACATGTTTCTAACTAAGCAGAGATACTTCTAACATACCTTTTTACGATGAGTTGAGTTAGAACAGGCTCTTCATAGTACTGAACAGCCTCTTGAACCACAGGTTCTTCCACCTCTTTTGATTCTTCCTGGGATACCAATGTGTTTGGCTGTACTTCTTCCACTTGATTTAATGAGGTCTGTAAACCTGGGAACTTAGACAAACTACCCTCATGTGAAGGAACAACAGGAGGAGGAGGAGGGAGAGGCACAGATTTTTCAGCCTTTTTGCTATCTTTCTTCTTATCCTTAGCCATAGTTCTGAGTTGTTCCAAAGCTACACTTTTTCCTGAATAAAAATGTGAGATCCTGTGGTCTTCTTATGAAAGAAGTTTAATCTTCAAAACCTGAACTTATTTAACTGGAAAATAAAATGAGAAAAGCAAGTAGCATGATCAAGTCTGGTTTCCTTCCTCTTGCTTTCCAAAAGATTAATATTTTGGAAAGCAGAAGGGATTTTTGCAGTTACTAACATACTCAAAAGTTTCATGTGCTTCTGCTAAAAATGAGGGTGGAAGAAATGCTGCATTAATATACTTTACTTGGTATCTATAACTTGCACTATGAGTATTTATGAAAATAAGGGTCATATTGGGCCATCACATCTTGGTGACTTCAGCATGAAAGTGATAGAACAGTTCAGGTGCCTACAGTCATGGCTTCCATTGCTTTCACGGTTAAAGCTTCCTTATTTTGTATACCTGATTCTGTGGGCACTAATACTACATGCTGCATTAGGTAAGAATGACTTAGAGGCGGCAAAAACACATTCATTAAATCCTCATCGCTATTTGGTTACAGCAAATAACATACTGAAGCAAAAAGCCAAAGCTATTATTACCTTATAGCTATTAAGATATGAAGATTCCTATGAGACTAACTTCCCAAACCTAAAAACAAAGCTAGAAAACTTTTTGGCTAAGAGAAAGCAGTTTACACATAGCCAGCTGCACTCCATGCACCCACCTCAGGTTTTATTTGCATAATCTTTTTACATCCCCCAACACGCTCTAGTTAAACAAGCGCAGGAGAAAAAGAATATATATTCTAGGATTGATGTTTAATAAAAATTGCCCTTAGGAGTTTCTGCAGGGTAATATTTAACCATTAGGAAGGCTTGTTTAGCAGCCATGAAGCAGTTAACCCAGAAGCTATAAGACCCTGTGCTATCTTTCTAGTGTAGTGAAGGGAGAGTGGGTTGCCTACAGCTGACACCCAGCACTTATCCCATGCACAAAATCAGTTTTGCACGTATTGCCCACTTACACAGCTAGAACTTGGGGATTCATCTTCACTGGCTCTAAGCCCCGCCAGGAAAGCAGGGGATGGCAAAAACAGGCTGTGTAGGAAGCAGCCCCAGATTAGCAAAGGCCCGTTCCCCCATTCACTACTGTATGCAGCAGCAGCGTCCTAGGTCTGACGGTAACTATAGTAACTGTCTTCCAACCAATCAAATACTTGCAGTTCTCTTAAAGAAACCAACACCCATTTCCTCCCCTCACAAGGACAGCTGTTCCCTTCCAAGTGCTACACCCCGTAGGCAGATGTGCAACAGTCCATTGTCCTTTGTTGTCTTGCGCTAGGACACTACAGCAGCCCCCATCCGCTGTCATCACATGGCTGCTGTGCACCCCAGCATTCCACTGTGGTACAGTCCAAACTGTTCCCCTCCACAGGCCGGTATGGTATAGTCTCCAATCCCCCAGGTATCATCCTGTAGAAATGCAAAAATGTAACTAATGACATTAAACAAAATGGTTTCAGGATGGAAGATGCGTTTTTTTTCCTCAAGGCAGGCAGCACAGCAGGTGCCAGGCACACTCAAGGGAAAAGCTTTTTCTTCTGGTGTCTCCACTTTTCATTTGCAATTCCTTTAAAATGATATGATAGTGTTTACAATATTATTTTGCAGTACACACAGCCAGAAGCACTATGCTACTACACTGGCTGCCCACCTGCTTTTTGGAAAATATTTGGCTAGTTCATTTTGTTTACTGAAAACACTGGATGGAGAATAGTAGTTGAACAGCATTGTTCATTATACAGTGAGAGCATTTATTCACAGTATAATACAGATCCTTAGGAGTAGTCCGGAGGTGAACACAGCTTCTGATCAACTTCACACAATTCAATGGTAAAACCAAGAAAACCCACATCTTCAGTTGTCCAGTCCTGCACCCTATCCCTGAAAGGACTAGTACAAAGGCCCAAACTCACTCCTCTAAGAGAGGCATGGCCACAGAAATGCAAACCAAACCAAAGACTTTTAGGTCAGACCTTGTAACCAATGAAGTCAGAGTTTTACCATTAACTTCACTAAGCAGAAAATCTGGACTCCTGGCTCCTAAGTATCCAGCATAACAATTACTTGGATCCTATAATGGAAAAGGTTGGCAAGATTAATTCTCAAAAAGGAATCCCTGTTCTTTAAAGACTGTTACAGGATAGGTTTCAGTAAAGTGGTGCTTGAGAGGAAAAGGTTAATTTTTAAGAGTCAGTTCCTTCCCTTGATTCCTTGGCACCAGTATTTAATGTTTCTCACTACTAAACATTAATGCAAACCATAATTAAAGTTGCAAGAGAAAAAAAGACGTTTAATTCTTTTGCCTATACAGCAATTCTGATTTCTTTGAAACAAGTAGACATGGGTACCATATACTAAGAAAATTAACTGTCAGCATAGTTTTACTACAATCTTGGCTAGATATATTTTACGTTATTTTAAGTCACACCAAAATATGTTCCCTTTAAGACAGACTGATTAACAACTCAGATTTTGTTATAAAAATTTATTTTTAAAATACAATTACAGCTGAGGCAGGAAAAAAAAACCCTATGAAGCCAGCCTTGACAGAAGGAATGCTATTTACAAGTAAACCTCATGTGTCTTTATACTTGATAAAGGTAATAAAGAAAGCTTACAGGATATGTTTGCATCATAAAAGTAGTATTTAAATATGCAAAACAGTAGCTAAAATAAAAAATGTCATGATAAAATCTACAAGTCAAAAAGACATGGATCAATATTATCACCAATGAATAAAAGTGAAAATTGCCAATAAAACAAATGCCATGGTTTTATTCTGGAGAAATCAAGTCTAAACTGACTATGTGCCTCATGGTAGGTCTTCCATGAGGACAGTTCCAAGGATGCTCAATCTCACCCATGTGGGTGATCAGTTTCTTCATCTCATTTACATTAAGTGCAGTCCCAATCATCACCTGTGAACAAAAGCAGAGAAGTTTAACAGTCTCTCCCCGATTAAGGCAACTATTCCATTAAGAGATCATTTCTCCAGTTACAACAGAATAAATTATACCGTGAAAGACATTAAAATAAGGAAACTTACAGGGCCATCAAAATCTAATTTAAATTAAGATGCAAGGGTCTGATTCTACTTTTAACTGTATTAATTTTACAGGGTGCATCTACACATGTGCTTCTGCACGGGTAGCTCCACAGTTAATTAAGTGTAAAATAATTAGCAATTACGTACACTGAAATGCATGTGTAAATGGTGACAGAAGCTGGCTGGGGCATGAGGATGCTAAAGTGTGGGGGGGCTGCCTGCTGCCTAGCCCTGCACTTTAGCACCATTGTGCCCCAGTCAGACCCTCCTCCTTCTGATGCCACCACCCAGAACAAGGGGCTGACCCCCCAAATCCCTTGCCAGCCCAGGGCAGCTCTGCCCAGGCTCAAACTGCTGCAGTCCCAGGCACACATGCAGACGCTGCACCTGGAAGCAGCTGACTCTGGTGCCAGAGTTCATCATGTCGCCTTAATGGCATGTGTAGATGCACCCACAGTGATGCAATTAGAGACCAGAGAAATTTGTCTTGTTTTTACAATCAAGCAAAGGACAAGGAACAGAATCAAATATATGGTGTCAATATTCATTAATAAATTTACTTATACTGCAGTACATATAACAGACAAATCAGACTACACATGAAACTGAATATCCAGCACGTACGAGTAAATATAATCTACTACAGTACTCACAGATTTTCTACAAGCTCGAGAAGCAAACATCTGTCTGACTCTGGATGGCCTACACATGACTCCAGGACAATCACTTAGCATGAAGATCAGCTCTTCTATGTCCTGAGGACCAAAAGTCCAGTTTTTGCTTGTTGGCAAAGAAATCAGCTTAACCCTTTGAGTTACAGGAGCTGAAAGATTTTTTTAAAAGTGCTAAAGAAACAGCATATAAATGCAAATAAAAATAAGTAAAATCTGAAACATACTATTTGTAAAGATTGGTTGAGAGTGACCTCTACACACATGCTGAAATAATTATCCAGGTCTTTTGAGGGTTGTTATAAAATGGTTAAGATTTTATCTAGCACAAGTATACAGGCAGTCCTCGGACTTGCGACACAATTGGTTCCTAAAAACCGTGTCTTAAATCAAAACGTAATTTGATACTAATTTTCTCATAAGAAACAATGTTATAATGGGGGATTGGTTCCTGAACCAAGGCCCAATACCCTATTTTCACCAAAAATACCCCAGAATTTTGTACTCGAACAATTATAGATGACTAATATAGCTACATTAATGTATTTATATTGTAAATAGCAAACATATTGATTTGGAAGGACTTCATTGAGGTGACTTTGCTGGTCTTTTTGAAAGGCTCTTGGTAGGACTTTTTGGAGGGTTCTTGGCTGGACTGTTCTCAGGAGTCTCGGCTGCAGGTTTTGCTGGAGTCTTGTTTACTTCCTTAAAGAAAGTGTCCAAGGAAGTTTGGACAGATGTTCTCCAGGGAGATGAGTGACGCAGCAAACTTGTTTGCTGGCATGGCATTGCATCAGATCAAGTGTTGTAAAGTAGAAACTGACGTCACAAAAGTTGAAACGAATGTCAATTTAGAAATGGTGTAAGTGCAAAATGTTGTAACTCGAAACATTGCAAGTCGAGGACTGCCTGTACTTGTTTCTGAAATTCTTTTGTTAACCAAACAAAAGAAAAAAAATCTGGTAAATCTAACTTCTGAAAAACTGGGCAACTTTACATAGTTGACAGTCTAGACCAGGGGTCAGCAACCCTTGGCGTGCGTGCCGAGCATGGCACGCAAGGCCATTTTGCTCGGCTTTCCACAACCAGCCCCAGCTCTTGGTAGCTGCTGCCAGTGATGGAGCCTAGGCTGCTCCCAGCAGGGTTTGCAGCAGCCCAGCTGCCTGCCAGGAGGCTGCAAACAGCTGTGCCGGGCTCCACAGCCCAGGCATCAGCTCTGTACCGGCACGTACACACGCGCCTCGGAGCGGGCAGTAGGGGAGGGGCCTGAGGCAGAACAACCCCGGTCTCTCCCCTGCTCTCAGCACAGAGCTGGTGACTGGGCTCTGGAGCCTGGTGCAGCTGTTTGTAGCCAGCCTGGGCTCTGGACAGCTGCAGCAAGCAGGCTGCAAACAGCTGCGCCAGGCTCCATAACTCCAGCACCAGCTCCATGCACACACAGTCACCAGTGACTTAAACCAGTATCAACCCTATTCCTACAGATGAAGTAAGGCACTTAGACTAGGGACAGAAATTATATATAAACTGGTATAAGTGACCGGAAACCAATTCACACCCGTAACACAACAGAAGTTCAGCGCACATAAACTGCTTTCAAATGGCTGAAGCCGGTTTAAGATAAACCTGGATGGATGTAGTATCAGACTTAACTGATTTAGGTTAAATCAGTTTATTGGACTTCTGTCCCATATACGCTTCAGATTCAAGTCAACTCGCAGTTCCTCAGCATCCCAGGATGCTTTGCACTTCACCTGCAAGCTCCCCTCGCAGGGTGGTTGGCCTAGCCTTGACACAAGCTGTCTGCTCCAGCCAAGCAGGGAGGTGTGCTCTAGCACCCCCTGCCTCTGGTATGAGCTACTGCAGGCATTCAGCTGCATTTCTAGAATCAAAAGCGAATGCCAGAATCACTGAATCGATTCAGCTTTGGGATTCTTGACTGTCTGTACTTAGCCTTAGAGTTTAAGTGACCATATAGCAGGACAGTGCTAAAGCCAAACAGAAACCAAAAATCCCAAATGCTAGTTCCTTTCCATGCTTCTTAGATTCACTTGCATATCTGAAAACCTTCTAATTCCAGAAGATTAACTCCATCTCTCTCTAGAAGTGGCAGCTGAGCATATTGAATCAACACCAAAAGATGACTATAAGAGTTAATAGAAAATCCTTAAATCAAGACAATTTCTTAGATAACGAATAAATAATCCACCATTTTACATTAAATATTTTAAAAGACCATAAAGGAATTTATTCTGATTATGGCATGGCAGTATTTCACTAACCCCCCTGCTATTTGCCACTGTCAGGGGATAAGGCACTGAATTGGACAGACCTGTTTTGACACAGCATGGCAATTCTTATGTTCTTTTTTTTTTCTACAGAACTCCTGATAAATGTTATAAACAGAATCCTCCACTTGCAGGGAGAAGAGGAGGGAAACCATAAACTTTTCTAGTTCTAGCAATTCTGTTTCAAACTTACCATTTTCATCAATAACAAAATCAAATCCATTTTTTCTGAATATCTCCAAGTTTTCTATCAATATAGTTTCATTTACAGCAGTTAAATTAAGATTTTGAGGCCTAAAAGAAAGAAAAAAAAAAAAAGACAGTTTCAGGCTAAATAAAGTTGTTTGATGTGGTAACTCAATTTAAAGAGCCACCTATGGTGCAGACTACTGTGTACCAAAGAGATACCAGAGCTCAAAGTCCCTTGCTGCTGGAGCTAAATGGTTTCTAGTACCCAACTTACCTCATTTAAAAGCTAGTTTGAGTATCTCTCCACTATACCAGTTTGTACTGCATAGAAGAGTAAAATCTGCTTGCAACACTCACTGGCTGCATGGCCTTGACCTAGTTCCCCGATTTCTCTAGGTCTCACACTGATTTATGTTCAGCATAACTGAGGGTTAGCATTCAATGGATATTAACATTTTTTTAAGTGTTTTGAACATGTGAAGTGCTAGGTAAGTACCTCTGTAAAACATTCAAACTAACCTAATAAAATCTCAGAACTCTATTGCACCTCAATAAAATTAACAGCAGAAATTTAGCTCCATAGCTGCCAAGTAGTGAAAGCTTCTACAAAGCCTGCTTTCAGTTCAGGAGAATTTATAGATTTCATAGACATTAGGGATGGAAGGGACCTTGGAAGATCATTGAGTTCAGCCCCCTGCCCAAAGGGCAGGAAGTCAGCTGGGGTCATAGGATCCCAGCAAGATAAGCATCCAGCTCCCAGCAAGATAAGCATCCAGCATTTAAACTGTTAGGGGCTGGACGCATGTTCATTTGAAGCAGTTTCAAAAGGGAAACATTTCAGAAGGTTAGCAACTGTTGCTGTTTCATTCTAATTGCTAGGTGTGGACAAGCTGGGAATGATACAAATTTGGCAGAATCTCTCCAAGTTTATGCTGATTCATCCAGTGTCAGAGCTAGAGCAGTTCTGCTACCTATGCATCATTCCCAACTTTACCACATGCAACACATATGACTATAACAGCTGCTAGCCTTTTGAAAAGTTCGCCTTTTATGTATGTACCCATACCATTAGAGGACCAGTACTGTTAACACTGGTCTCTTTGTTTCCTCTTTAAGGGCCTGCTCTGATCTAAAGCTTACTGACCTCAGCAGATAGACTCAAAAGGCTGTGTAAATCAGGTCCTATAAACCAATTCACCAGAATACTTAAGCATGTGCTGTGTTTTAAGCGTGTACTTAAAAGCTTTGATTAAAACAGATCTAAAGCACCTTCCTTCATATACACTTCTCTTGTTCCAGATATACTTTTTATATATAAATGCTCATCCACAAGATGTTAACCACAGCCTAAAAAATCTGCACAAATCCTGGAAAGTAGAGAAAAGAAGCATTTTTATTAAATAAGTCAAGCAAATATTCTTATCTATGTTTACTGACCCTCATGGCATGTTCATTTTTCAAAGTAATGAGATACATAAAAGTTTCTGACTGGCTGAACGATATGCTGCTCCATACTTAGTACTCCTTTTCTGGATTTGCCTCTCTTTACAGACTGGCTTAAAACTTGCCCTAAACTTCATCTGAATGTTATACCAAAAAAAAAAAACCCCCCCCAAAAAAACAAAACTTATTTAAGGGCATTTATTCAAAATATTGCGTGTAAAAGTTGGGTGGTGTATTTGGGAGTTCTTAATTACATAAGTGAAGGGGCTTTAAATATCATAGGCTGCAGTTTGGTTAACATAAAAAAAATAAAGCTCAGAATTATTGGGGGATTTGGAGGCTGGAATTCTGAACACTTCCAGTGATCCCCAACTGTATCTTAAAAGAAAAAAAAAAGTCTCCTTATAGGTCTGAAGCTAAGCTTTATTTACTCAATAAATCTGATGTATATCTACCAGAAAAGACTCACTGAAAGTAGAAAGAATATATCAATTACCATGGAGCACCAAATAAAGCAAAAGGATGCGAGACAAATGCAATTATAGAGGTAGGTACCATCCTAAACTGAAGGTTCTCCCCAACAGAATTTTACAATAGGCAGAAGTTCAAGATGACCAGAACTAGTAATACAGGATAAACACTTACGCGATCAACTTCTGACCTTGAAGAATGGTGTGCTGTTGTAACATCTCAAAATTGTATTTCTCATCTGTAGCATGTTGGTCAATTATGAAGAGGTCAGACTTCAGCTTGGCAATTATAAACCCTAAATTGAACTGACCAATAATTTCCATTTTTGCAAACATCTCTTTACTGTATTTAGAAAAACAGAACAGATTATCTAATGTTGATCTGTCACGTGTAAACATGCGAGGACTTTATTCAGTTTTATTTTTCTACAAAATGCTCAACATACTCTTGGGAACTGTATTTAAAAATAAATACTTTTGCTCTTTGTAGAAAGCAAGGAGGAAAAACGTGGGAACAAAACTTGTGAGCAAATGATAAGGCAGAATTTTGAAAGCTGGAAAATAATTTTTACAAACACATTTTCCACCTTCCAATGTGAGTCTGGCCCATCTGCAAAGCTGCTCTACCCTCAAAAACTTCACAGTACACTAGAGGAGAAAAATATGAATTACAGGTTTCACATAGCAAACCATCCCAGATAATTATTTTGTTGCTTTTCATGAAGTTTGGCATTTCTTTGGATATACCAATCTACATACTCCAGCCAAGAACTAAAAGAGATGTTTTGTGATGCACGTGGCACTTGGTATTTACTGCACATATTTCCATATTCAACATGCATCTACATCTGAAGTAACTGCAGTTACCAGATTAAACAAATTACCGAAAAATGCTTATATGGTAATGGATGCTTCATGGATTTAATAGACATTAGGGCTGGAAGGGACATTAGGGCTGGAAGGCATGATCAGAGGTCAGGGAAGCAGACCCTACGATGACAGGCTGAGAGCCCTGGGGCTCTTTAGCCTGGAAAAGCACAGGCTCAGGGGTGATCTGATGGCCACCTATAAGTTTATCAGGGGTGACCACCAGTATCTGGGGGAACGTTTGTTCACCAGAGCACCCCAAGGGATGACGACTAGGTCGAATGGTCATAAACTACGACAAGACCGTTTCAGGCTGGACATAAGGAAGAATTTCTTTACTGTCCGAGCCCCCAAGGTCTGGAACAGCCTACCACCGGAGGTGGTTCAAGCGCCTACATTGAACACCTTCAAGAGCAAACTGAATGCTTATCTTGCTGGGATCCTACGACCCCAGCTGACTTCCTGCCCTTTGGGCAGGAGCTGGACTCGATCTTCCGAGGTCCCTTCCAGCCCTAATGTCTATGAAATCTGTGAAGGGACCCTGCAAAATCATTGGGTCCAGCCCCCTGCCCAAGGGGCAGGAAGTCAGCTGGGGTCAAATGATCCCAGCAAGATAGGCATCCAACTGTTTCTTGCAAATGTCTAGAGCAGGTGCATGCTCCACCTCTGGGGGAGTCTATTCCAGGCCCTGGAGACACTAAAAAAAGTTTTTCTTCTACAAACCTGTATTTCCAAAATTAATCAACAGATAAAGGCTTTTTCAGCAAATACAGTTAACCTGTCATTTTCACTAACTTTATCTATTATCTGCTTAACAATAAAAGTTAGGAAGATGTAAATACCGTATTTCTTTTCTTAATTCATCCTCTGCTGCCTTATTTTCTCCAGGACTAATTTTTGCCTTAAATCTTCTATAATTCAGCATTTCTATATTTTTCTGTTGTAGCTGAGTAAGTTTTCTTACTCTTTCTGCTAAAGTGTTCATTGAGAACTCAAGTGTCACAGTTTTCTTTTGAACTTCTATCAGTACATCAGCATGTAGTCCTGGTGCAGAGTTCTGAGCATTCTTTAGTTCTGGACAGGTGGTTCCCTTTAGGTCCTCTTTTTTACTTTTAAAACGCTTCATATTTGGGAAAGAATTCGGAAGGAACCCTCTCCGTTCTTTCTGATCGCCCACTTGGTTCAATTTATGTACATTTCTGGAAAGCTGGACATCACATTCCAATGATTCCTCAGCACAGGTTACAGTTTCAAGACACCCACTTTGGAGATTTTCATCTGATATATGGAATTCTTCTTCAGGAGAGGCATCTGTACTTTCACTGCTGAGGCAGCTACCCATTTCTGGAGTGCTAAAACTAACATTTGATTCTAGAGAAGTACTACCACATCCAGAATCAGTGTCATTTTCCAATTTCTTCAAATTTGTGCCAATAACTGTATGTGTGTTTGAGTCCACTGCACTCCAGCAATCAGTCTCCTTGTTGGGGTCAGATTTTTGACTGTTTACAGGACTTGAAGTGGAAAGATTTGACAAGAGATGTCTGTGCCTAGGGGAGCTGTGTTGTTGTTTCACATTTTTAGGGCTCCCAAAGCTGCTCTCTGTCATTTGATGGAGTGAGAACGACTCCCTTAATTTGGTAATAGTCATCCCTCTTTTTAATTCCCTGCTTGGACTTTGAGATGCAGAACCAAGCAATGTTTCTGTCTTAGGCTTTTCTGTTTCTTCTGGAAGTATTTTTTTCAAGTTACCTAATCAAGTATGAACAAGGCTAATTTTAGATTTTCTGTTAATCATAGTTAAAAAACAAATAAAATCGCTACGGAAATGAATAGTGAGGAAGACTGGGAAGAAACAGAAACAAGCAGATACAGCAAGCTATGGATCAGCAATAGACTGAAGATGAGGTACTTTTGCATCAAAATATCAAATTATTTTAAAGTTCCCATTAAAAAATTAACAATTTAAAGAGATAACATGGCAGCTACATTATCAATAGGAAGTTTCAATTCTGACACCAGACCCTGATGTCTCACTACAAATGGTATTGTAGGAGTCTATAATGGTCTCATCAATTTCAATGTCAGCAACTGGCATATTTCCTCTTAGGAAGTTATATTTCAAAATACATTTTATCTAACCTTTGAATTCTCTACTATCTGACATATCACAGTGATTCCTGCTGTTAAGATTAGACCTACCTGCAATATCCAGCAGCTTTTGATTGATGTTAAGTTTATTAACATCACTACCAAACATATCCATCAGAGAAGTCTTTAAAATTGCTAACAAAACTTTCTCCTCCTGTAGTAAAATCTGCCTCTTATCAGGTGTTACATTGATGTCAACACATTCTAAAAAGAAAGGAAAGCAATTTTAAAGCTTAATTTAGCCAATATTTTTGTTCCTTCCATCCTTGGATTGAAGTTCCTTTATTTTTCCTTTTCTTTATTCCGTTGCATTTATTTGTCTGCAAATAAGACAGTGTAAACTGCCTGCATAAGTATGTTCTTTATTTACAACACATATTTCACTATTGCTAGCTCTGTCCAGGAACATAATTTATCTGGACTCCTGCAAACAAGGCCAATTACAGATTAGAAACATCTTCTCAACTCGATCAAAAGCAGTATTTCAGTTAGTCTAATAGCTACTTATGCCCCAGTAATTCAAATACTATGAAACTGTGTTTGTTTTGCATTAAATTTATTCTAGTCTTCTGCAACAGTTAACAGAAATTGATCAGAAGAACTCACCAGAATCTACACAAATATTTAGAACAATAAATGGATATTGGTGTTTATTGTACATGTGGTAAACTTCATTAACAAGCTTGGAAACCTGCATAGAAAGTGAAGAAAAAGTAAGAGGTATCATTATTCACTCTAATTCTGTTGATAAGGATTATCTAACCCAAATCCTTATTCACAAGATTAGACCTTAACACACACAACATATCCTCTGAAGATATCAAAACAAATGTGAGCAAGCATTTGCATTATTAAGCCTATCTGGCCATTTTCTCAGACTCTCTTGACCCATCTTGATGCTAAGGATACAGAAGTGAAGGACTCAAGAATAATAATACTGACAAGGTCTAGACTGGAAAGGAGAATTTAAAATAAACAATTATCAGTAATGTTATGGTTTGGAACTGTACCTTTGTTGGATCACACGGTCTCTGATTGATGAAAAAGAACTGTCTCTCTGTTGTACTCCTTCCAACGCCATGATCACAATGGGAAATGAAGCCTGTAATGCTATTTAATATTAATATGATCAGGGTACATTGTGATAATGAAAGAACACTTCTAAAGTACAGGAAAGCCAAAACTAGTCTGAAGAATCAGTAAACACCTGTGTGTAGTTTAGCTCCTCAAGCCCAGGTTGGCATGTATCAAGTGACCAACTTCTACTCTTCTACCAGTCAGAAAAGGAACACTATCTGGCTTCAAATGAAGCTGCATTCATCATCTCCCTGCCACAAGGGCCAACTGTGACACTGATTTTGAGAGCAGGATAAGCCCAAACACTGATGTTTTAATAAAAAAATCTTTGCTCCAGAAGCCACTATAAATTATTTCATTAAAACGTGCTTAAGAATTTGATTACACAAGTTAGAGACATTCTGCTCTCACTTATACCTATGCCTCTCCCCACCCCTCCCCCACAATGACATTAGTAGGGAAGGCACAATTTGGTCATAAATTTACAACCATTTCAAAATTTCAATATAGGATTAATTCAACAGAAAACTGAAATAAAACAAAACTGCCCAGGATGCAGGAAATATAAGCCTTACTACTGCTACTCCACGTGCATCTATTAGCTAGCTACCTCTTATGTCTGAGTTACTTTCCCCAAATGTATAACAGTTGTCCATTGTGCTGTCCTTAAATATTTTAGTAACCATAATACATATTATACTTTGAACTTTCTTTAAAATTACTGATAATCTTAAAATGCTTCTCTGGCCAGAGCAACATAGTTTCCTACTTACGTATACAGACTATGTGGCATGTCAACAGAGCTGAGGCCATATTCTTCACAAACAGCTTCACTAGGAAGTAGTTGAGCAAAGGAAATAAGGCTTTGCAACTGAAAGAAAGTTAAATTACCAGTTACTCCTTTTAGTACCAGAAGATTAAAATACAGTTGTAATGAATCAGGCTCAGTGGGATTTTTAATCTTTTCTTCCTCTTATTCACATTTAGCTCAGACACTGTGAAGAGCTTATAGAATTAAAGATGCAATCTTCTTTTTTGTTTTCTTTTATAAACTGTCAAAAATCATAATCGACTTAGCACAGGTGGTAATTTTAATTTTTTAAATGCTGTTAGCCAAATGAAAAGAAGGAACTACCCTCAAACCCCTGCTAGGTTGTGCACTGCTGAAGAGTGCATACAAAAGCACAAAGTCTAAATTAACTCTTTTTACTTGGTGTGTGATCACACAGTTCCAGCCCTTAATTTTCCATCTCTCCCTATCAAACTCACATGGGCTTTTCTAAGCCAATTTAAGACAGAAAAACATTTACCCAGGCTTCCCAGCTATAAATGACTTAATCAAGTTTCCTGTACTCAATGAACAGTATCAAATAAAGCTTCCCTTGAATGAAAGAATCATATTGGAAATATTTGGTTATCTTACATGTAACACTGATAAAATACCCTTCAATAACAAATGTTAACATAGTCAGTGGGGTCACTCTTACTTGTTCTAGTTTTTAATGATGCATCAAGAACTTTGGCATTAAAAGCACTACAAAGTAGGATATTAAACCTAACATTTTAGTTCAGGGGTATCAAACTCACTTTGTGTCCTGAGGGCCATATGTTCAAGTTCAATCACCAAGTGATTTTGGATTCATGTTCTTCATTGCCCTCCAGGACACCCTAATTAAACATCTACTCTGGGCGCTCACTCCCAAAAAGGAACAAAGAACCACTACATGGATATCACAAATGGCCACACAGGGGTTGGGACAGATGCATACCATAACCCTGAAGCAACCCCCAGGAACCAGAGTCAAAATACTGCCTAAATATGTCTTTGGGCTGAGGACAAGAGTATTTTTTTTACTGCTTGTTTTTATTTTCTACTTATTTTCACCAGCTGGAGATAATTATTTATAATAGTTTTTTGTTAATCACTAGGACATAAACCTCTACATCTGCTGACTGGAATGTCATTTAAGATGGTAGATCAAAATTCTAAAGAATAAACTACTGAATTTCATGTTGAGAGGTTGCAAAACAGAACTCTCTCTCCTAAGTGAGCTTTCCACACTGCAAAACATTAATATTTTTATTGTTCAGATTTGTGACTCAAGGATTTGGGTGTCTTTGCAAATCACCAAAAGCACAGATGATGGCTCTTCATCTTTCTTGGACATCTGTTACAATACTAACATAATGAGTCTTGAGTACTAAGGATTGTACACATCCCTTCATTCTGTATCATTCCCCTCTCTAACCCCTTCCCCACTCAGATTGGCTATGCAAGTAAAACCAGAAGCAGAACCTGGGGAGGTGGAAATTCCCTCTCCTTAGTCAACCTATAGGATGTTCTAGGAGAATGGAGTTTCTGTGTTTAATGTCTAAAATAAATGTATACATAATGATTTAAACAGGATCTTTATTCACGTTGTATCTAATTGCATCTTAATATGAGTTACTTGTAGCTGCATTTTTATTTCTTTCCGGTAGTAGTACCTGTTTTTGCCCAAATACTGCTCCTATGTTTTCCTTCAGACTTGAGCTCCCAGGGGTGCATACCACAGTTTGTTTTTTCCCTTGACCAACTTGATTGGTACAGGTAATTCGAACTCCTGTTGAAATGATGCAATATGCTTGCAGTATCTGGACCATTTTTGCATACTCCTATTAAAAAAATAAAATTAGGCATATTATATTAAAACTTAAAAACACCATCGAATTTAAAATAAACTAAGCAGGACATTCTGGTTTGGGGTATATCATAATTTTTCCCTACCTTTATAAAGAATTCTATAGCTTTACTGTGAGACAACTGCTGCTTCTACAAACCATACAAAACTGTCCTTATCCTTACAAGTATGAAATCACTATTTAAAATAAAAGTTAGTACTACTGAAGCAAAGTTAGCTTGAAAGGAAAAGAACTTCAAACCATCTTTCGTTATTTGTATTGAAGAGATCAGGTTCTAGAACAAAATGACTGAACAAATAAAATCTTTCCCGACACAAAACTCAATCAAGAGGGAAGGGAAAGAATTACAATTTATTATTTAAATTGAGTGCATTTGTTGTTTAGTAGAAGGTTTACATTTGCTGGGCACCATATTCTTTTAAAAACAGATTTCCAACTGACCATACCTTCTTAATGTTTCTTTGAAGTTCTTTATGCCGCACTGGCAGAGTATAAAACAACTGCTGTATGTTAACAGTTGTTCCTTGCTGTCGTGGGTAAGGAGTTTTCTGAGTAATTTTCCCATTGTGATCAAATACCAGACGAGATCCAACTTTTGCAGACTTGTGACAAGTAAAAATGGTAACATCACTTGAGAAGGGAAAAAAAATAGTTTATTGACTAAATAGTATCTTTTCTTTACCCAGTCTACAGTACCAATCCCCTCCCCCTCAAAAACTCAGATGTTTCTATTCATATTTCACCAGCACCGCTGACACAGCTTTTAATAAAACTTATCTTTACAAAGAACATGCATGCAATACTTAAACATATCGTAAAGAACTTCCTAATTGTAATGCCAAACCTTGCATTTTTATCTTTTACGTATATCTATTACATCTTGCACAGGCTGTAATGTTGAGCTCTGTTTTAGTTGGTTTATGCTCTTTCTTTGAACGCACACTATAGGAATATCACTGGTGCACATAGGTGAATGTTGTGATCATTTCTAACACTTAGTTTAGAATGTGAGTTTAAAATTTCTCCTAAGGAGTAACAAAGCTGGAAAATAGTGAACTGATGAAGAAATATCTTGCCTTAAGTGCTTTACATCAAGAAGCTCTATGCTTTGCAAACATGGACCTCAACCCTGTAAAGACTTGTGCGTATGCTTAGCTTTAAACTTCTGAATACGAGACCAGTCAGTTACTTAAAAGCTGAACTGTTGATTAATTGGTCAGATACAGCTCTGCAAGATCAGAGAATCTGTTTTGTTAGTTATCCAGAAGATTGGTTCACTTTATATCCAAAAGATTGGTTCATGTCTGGTTGCACCAGACGTCAAAGCTAACTTATTTAACAACTTCTTTGCCTCCATTTTTCTGAGCAGGGAACAGGTCATCCCCCACCCCCCCATCATCCCAGGGGAGGCGCAGCCAGGCCCAGGGTCAGAGTGGACCTAGTCAGGGACCTCCTGCTGGGACTGGACGAGTCCAAATCAGCAGGTCCTGATGATCTCCATCCCAGAGTGCTGAGAGAATTAACAGAGGTCATTGCAGGTCCCCTGGCACAGCTTTACGAGCACTCATGGTGCTCTGGCAAGGTGCCAGAGGACTGGAAGAGGGCCAATGTGGTCCCCATTTTCAAAAAAGGGAGGAGGGAGGACCCAGGAAACTATAGGCCTGTTAGCCTTACCTCGGTCCTGGGGAAGCTCTTCAAGAAAATTATCCAGGAGCATATCTGCGAGGTACCAGCAGGGAAGGGTATGCTTAGGGGCAACCAATATGGGTTCATCAGAGGCAGGTCCTGTCAGACCAACCTGATGGCATTCTATGATCAGGTCACTAAATCCTTGGATGCAGGTGTCGCAGTGGATGTAGTCTTTGTGAACTTTAGAAAAGCCAACTGTCTCTCACCCCATTATCATTAAAAAATTAGGGGACTGTGGTGTCAATCCCTACACAGTCAGATGGGTTGCCAATTGGCTGGAGGGCCGTACCCAGAGAGCGGTGGTGGACAGGTCTTTTTCGACCTGGAAGGATGTGGGCAGTGGAGTTCCGCAGGGCTTGGTCCTTGGGCCTGTGCTGTTCAACATCTTCATCAACGACTTGGATGAGGGGGTGAATAGCACCTTGTTCAAATTCGCAGATGACACTAAGATGTGGGGGGAGGTGGGCATGCTAGAGGGGAGGGACAAGCTGCAATCAGATCTGGACAGATTACAGAGGTGGGCGGATGAGAATAGGATGGGTTTCAACACTGACAAGTGCAAGGTACTGCACCTGGGGAGGAAGAACCAGCAGCATACATAAATGCTGGGGAACTCCCCTCTCGCCAGCACAGAGGCAGAAAAGGATCTTGGAGTCATTACTGACTCCAAGATGAACATGTGCCATCGATGTGGGGATGCAGTCAGAAAGGCTAACCGCGCCTTGTCATGCATCCACAGATGCACCACGATCAGGTCCAAGGAGGTGATCCTCCCCCTCTATGCGACCTTGGTCAGGCCCCAGTTGGAGTACTGAGTCCAGTTCTGGGTGCCGCACTTCAGCAGGGATGTGGACAATATGGAGAGGGTCCAGAGAAGGGCCACTCACATGATCAGGGGTCAGCAGGGCAGGTCCTACGAGGACAGGCTACAGGATCTGAACCTGTTTAGCCTCCACAAGAGGAGGCTGAGAGGGGATCTGGTGACCATCTATAAACTGGCCAAGGGAGACCAGCAGGTAATGGGAGAGTCCCTGTTCCCCCGAGCACTACCTAGAGTAACAAGGAACAACAGCCATAAGCTGACAGACAGCAGATTCAGGCTGGTTATCAGAAGGCACTACTTCACAGTCAGGGCGGCTAGGATCTGGAACCAACTTCCAGGGGAAGTGGTGCTAGATCCTACCCTGGGGGTCTTTAAGAGGAGGCTAGATAGACACCTTGCCAGGGTCATCTGACCCCAGCATTCTTTCCTGCCTGTGGCAGGGGGTCAGACTTGATGATCTGCTCAGGTCGCTTCCAACCCTACTAACTATGAAACTATATGGAGCTAACAGCTAAAAGAAGGACTGAAAAATGTTGAAGTAGGTCACTGATATTTGGATCATTTTTTTTCAGTCATATAGTACTGTACACCGAAGGTTTATATACAAGCCTTGGCCAAGATGAACTTATTCTAGTAAAGGCCTCTCAATTGTATCCCTTTTATAAGTTAGTGGCAGCTTATACAGAAATTACACTATTACAGAGACAAACATCCACTTTTTATAACACCAGAGACAGAATGTTTATAGTTTTCAATAACTGCTGAAGAATCTAACAGGTTATTACAGGTCACATGAGAAAACACTGATTTTACAATAAAAGATACGGCACATTAAAGGCACCAAAAGACATCTTGAGGCTTTTGCATTTCAAATCTGAACTGTCTTTTTTTCTTAATTTGGGCTATAATAAAAAAGATGCACATACTTAACAGGATGGTTTTGCTGAAACAGGACCTTAAAAATTAACCGCTTTACAGATTGTAGACTTGTCTGCACATAAGTTTATATGAATATAAATGTAGTTGCATCAATGCAAAAAGATTTCTGACCAAACACTACATCTCTTCATACTGATAGAGGCAGAATGTTACTGAGGATCTTTAACTCTTGTTTGGACCAGGAGTAATTTCACATTAAAGAATATCCTAATAATGTTGGCATCACTGTGCCTGTGCTCTGAAGTATTCTGCTGGTTCTCCAGCTGCCTTTTCAGGATGTGTTGTATCCTCTCTCAAGTGCCTGGCCCCTATAGCTGTTCCAAAACAGACTGGATTTCTCATTTAAAGCACCAATATTTGATTTGGGATAAGAGGCAGAAACACTACTTACCTGAATCATCCCAGCAAAGACACTCAGTGGAGTATTAATTAATACATGACAAAGATTAGTTAAAAAAAAACAAATGTTTCTGACGGGTAACCCTGCTTGCTGCTCAGCCACATAACATAAGACCCATCAGACTTTGGTTGCATATACATGGGTATTAATAAATATGTCAGAAAAGAGAAGATTACCAGGCCAAGGTAAATTTATGTATAATCTTGTTATAGCAAACTTTAATCTAGCCTTACTTGCTGCGCCTGGATTTAACAACTGTTAAACTACATTTTTTGTAGTACATAAATGGCTTAATTCTACAGCACTTACCCACTTAAAAAATAAGATATTCCTGAACAGCAAATAATTGTTTTTGTTAGTTGAGGAAAAAACAAGTTACAAATTTCCAAAGCCTTGTTTCATTGATAACTGAAGCCATAGTTGTCAATTTTAATTAATTAAAATTAATATTAATTAATATTAAAATATTAATATTGCTGTAGAGCAGTAAACTTCTGCTAATAAAGGTTAATATTATTACCTTAAAGCACACAGTGAACTCAGAGCTTCACCTCGAAATCCAAATGTTTCAACACGTATTAGATCACAGAAATCTTGTATCTTAGAAGTATAATGCTTCAAAGCTGGAAAAACATATTTATAATATATATAATTCTACCACATCTTTCTAAAGTGACACTGATTTACATAAGCATTTTTTGTAATTATTTGAAGAAACAAAAGAACTTTTACAGTATAACTATTCAAGATAAAGAAGTAATTCAACAGTTTTCTTCATTTGCAAAATGTGTGTGAAATTCTCAATTATAGCTATTTATCCAAATTATTCATAAGTTGATTCAATGAACAAATACCGGTCCACAGATCCTTTGCAAACAATTCACTGGAAAAAATCCACTATTTTAATTGCACTGATTAAACATGCTTGTTTAGTGTTACATGGTATTTCTGTGACCCTCTCTGGATGACGTAAAAACTACAGTTTGTAATATTTATAGTCAAAGATACAATGTTAATTTTATTTTAAGCAAATATTCAAGCTTATATGGTCACTTTTAAAAAGCTGTCATACTTGTAAAATTTAACTTCTTGAGTGTTCACAGAAAATGAACAATCACCAGTATTTGTTCTGTGCACAATCTAGATGCAGGTCTCCTTCATACATGTACATACCATTAACATGACACCAAGTCATCCTATAACTAGCTTCACCTCAACTCCTGAAGGTATATTTATTCTGTGGAAGGGTCAAGTATCTTTTTTAAAAAGATTACATTTTAAAAGTTTGCTAGAAGTGGTAGAGGAGGCTCTAAAACAAATTAAAAGAAAAAAAAATTCAACTTACTCAAGCCCTCAAAGTTTTCTTCTTCTACACCACAACCATTGTCTGAAACTTCTATAAGCTCTGCTCCGTAATCTTTAAGCTTTATATCTAAAATTAAAAAAAAAGGGGGGGGGGGGGTTAATTGACAGAATCCATATGCAGAATTTTGAGTTCATAACATTAACCTATTTCAAATGTCCTCAACAGCCATTTGTTTTTCAACACAGATTAAAAAAGCTTTTTAAACTTTTTTTTCTTTTCTTTTTTTGGGTGCAAGTTTAGTTTCTCTATTATAACAGCTGCCAGCCTGAAAGCTCTGGAATCTAAAATCCTGTTCCTTGGTACAGGTCCACCATAAACAACAGCATATGGTTTCTCACTTTGCTCATTAAATATTTAAAGCAGAGTGGTTTTCAAGCTTTTCAGAGGCTCTCGCTCACAACACTTTTTAAAGTTGGTGCACCTTAGCTGAAAACCACTGTTGTACTGGCCTCAGCTTATCAGGTTTATTGAATAAATAATTTACCTGACATCTAACATTTTCCTTTGCCCAAGACAGCACCATTGCAATGGTTTACTCCTGTCCATGTTAAATAAACCAAGAGCAACTGCCCTCCATTTCATTTAGTTGCAATGATATTACTTCCCACTTATAACACATTAACTAAGAAGGGAATGAAGCCTAGACAACAAAATAAAATAAAGTGCCATTCTACTTTTTCTCTTTGTTAAAGACTCCCACTGATATCCCAAGATTTGTGTGAGAGAAACAAAAGTAAAATACTGTATTAAATTCATTCAAATTGACTGGATTTGTCCTAGCTTATGTAACATATTTTCATCTCTTAGATTTACAGAAAATAAGAATTTGTGAACTCCTTAAAAAGGCATACTACTTCTGAGTGGGAACAAGGCTTGGCTTAATAAACACTGATTTTTTTTTACATAAATACACAAACATCGTGTGCTCTCTCAATATATCAATGAATTCTCCTGTCTTACAAGTAGCAGTTCCCTACTTACTTTTTTTAAAGAAATTTTTTGTGTTCCAAGTCAAATCAGCCAAATCAAGTCCAAATCCGTGAGTTAGTCCAACACCATAAGTGTCCCTACCACTGGCAAACATCTTCCACCCACACCAGGGGCTTCAGCTATTTCCAAAAACTTCTGGCAGGCATCCTATGTGCAGGCCCAAGCCCAGAGGCTTGGGGTTCGGATGCCCCCACGTCGCCTGCCCTCAGCCATACGGATGCAGGACCAAGCTAGGGGGGAGCCTCCCGTTTCCATAAAGTGGGCTTTAAGCCCCAACACCTCGGTGGGTACTAAACCACGCCAGAAGAACAGTTATCCCCGGGAACGCTTAAGGAAAACTGCCTTCACGGACCCAGACACATGGTGTTTCCCCTGCCAGGTAAGTTCTCAACTAGGATGATGCCAGTGCTGCTGCCACAGCTACTTCCCAAGCTGGGTCTGCAGGTGGACTTCCATCCACCTGGCCAGGACGGCAACAGCGTCCTTGCGGCACCTCGGTTGAGAACCACTGGTTTAAAGCGTGGAGGAAACACCCTTAGTCAGGCGACATCAGTATCTCAGTCTCCACCTTCATTCAGATCCTTGATCAAACGGCAGAGATACTTAATGGGAGCATGAGTTACTGCTTATGATGATGATGCCAGTGACATGAACACCCTCCCCCCCAAAAATAAACACTTTTCTGATTGGCCACCAAGCTGTCATCAGGGGTGGCAACTTTCTACAGTACACTTGGCACCACGGGATCCACGTACCAAGCTGGATCACAACGCTCAGATGCCAAATCAAGGCCTGATCCTGCAAATTTTTTATGCCTGTGCTTAAGTTTTACGCCTCGGCAGAAAGTACACGAGCGTGTTTGGGACCCACGGCTAGAAACAAAGACGTGGTAACACGGGCCTGTGTGTATCCAACCACACGTGAGTAACCTAAGCCTCTGCCCATCCCTCAAACGACGACCAACACACCTGCCTCAACAGCCAAGCCTGCCTGCTAGACCATCTGGCAGCTTACGTATCTTCAACTCACCGACGTGCGTGGCGCCGGCGTCCAGGCTGTTCTCCAGCAGCTCCTTCACGGCGGTGCCGACGCTCAGCACGACCTGCCCCGAGCAGATGCGGTGCACGGACGGGCGGTCCAGGGCCCGGATGGCCGCGGAGGGGGGCGGGCTGCAAGACAAGGGGGAGGGAGCGCGTCACGGGCCGGGCTCAGCCGCCGCCCGCTGAAGGGGGCTGGGAGGGGGGAGGGGGTCTTACCAGGCCGCCGGCTCCATCGCCCCTCCACAGCCCCGAGGCGCCAGACTCGCCTCAGCACTCAGCCGCTCATTGGCCAGAGGGAGATAGCCTTGTCCAATCCCGCGCGAGCTCTCTTTTGCCGCACGCGGATTGGCTGTTCCCCCCGGCCTATTGGGAGGCCCCCACTGGCATTCGTCCGTCTCCCCGGCCAATCGGGGAGAGTTGTCCTCGTGCCCGGAAGGGCTCCGCCGCCCAATCGGGGGAGGGGGTGGGCGGGGCGGAAGCCGTTCGGCCGTTTCCGGGCTGGCAGTAGGGGCGCTGCCGCGTGTGCGCCGGGATGCCCATGTACAAGGTGAGGCCCGTGCACGGGGGGCCCGGCGCGCTGCTGGCCGAGCCGCTCCCCACCTGCATGTACCGGCTGCCCTGCGTGCACCGCGGCGCGGCCGCCGCCAGCGCGCCCCAGGTAGGAGCGGAGGGGCCGCCCCGCTTCAGCGGCTCCTGTCTGTGGGGGGGAGGCGGGCGGGGGTAGGGAGGGTCTGTGCGGCCGCCCGCAGGCCCCGCTTCCCGCCTGGGGCTGGCGGCCGGGCTCGGGTTCCTGCCGGGGGGGATCACGATGGTCCCGTCCGCGCTGAGGCGCCTGGTTGCTGTTTTGCGGCCGACTCGGAGGAAGGTGAAGTGAGGCCGCCTTCGCCGGGGGAGGGGGGTGCATTGGTGCGGCCACACCTGGAGCCCTGTGTCCAGTGTTGGGTCCCGCACTACAGAAAGGATGTGGGCAAGGTGGAGACAGTCCAGTGGCAGCGCTTGCCCCTGCCCCACTCCCTCCCTCCCTCCCTGCGGGCTCCTTGATCTGCGCCCCCACACTCCTAACCTCCCCTTTCCACCACATCAGACTCATCAGCTGGAGGCAGCTCTCCGGGCTGCACTGTGGCTGCACACGTGCACGGGCCATTTATCAGCCAGATTATCGGCCTGATAGGGCCAATTTCCGACATAATAAATTTTCTTTGTATCAGTGCCAATCTGGTATCAGACTGGTGTGTCGGTGCACCACTACAATTCAGACCCCTTCAGACCACTTGCAATCCCCCTTTCCTGGCCACAGAGTGATAAGGCATTGGACTGGCAGTGATCACTACATTTTTTGGGGAACATTGTTGATCCATGGGTCATAATTACCTTAAGAGAATTTAATCTAGACAATATTTTCTTATCTTCTTTATGAGATGCAGGACTCCCATCACAAGCTTTTTTAAAGTTATGCTTTATCTTCTGTTTTCCCTTAATTCACTAGGCCAGTTTCCCTTATATAAAGAAGGGAATTGGGTTAGTTTGACAATGCCACTTTTTATCTTGTAGGTGACTGTAAACTGATTGTTTAATAACTTGTTTAATAGTTTTTCCAGGGACTTAGCATTTCATCCACTCAGGCCCAATATGGAGATTAATCAGTCCTTATATCATCTCTGAAAGATATATTGGTATAATTAGCCCCATCTTACAGATCAGAAAACTGAGACGGGAAGGTAATCATAGACATGCAATAGAACTAATCTTTTCCTGCAGCATTGTGCCCCAAAAATATAAGGGTTTTTTCCCTTAAGATTATGTGCTTCTTGCCTTTAAATTGCAAGTTAACGTTTAAATTTAAATACAGTAACTATAGAGTAATGATATCCTAAGTTTGTGCACAGCCTTCCTACCTACGGTAGGGCAGAGAGTTATGTTCCTTTTGAGAGTTTTTGTACCATCTAACTTGCATGTTAAAATGAAACAGGACTCCCTTCCTGTCAAATAAAGGGAAGAACAGATGGATTTGCACCAAAATAAAAAATGTGAATCAATTAATTTTGGTGCAAATACATAGGCTAATTAAGAATTTCAGATTTCATAGACATTAAGGCTGGAAGGGACCTCAAAGATCATCCAAGTCAGCCCCCTGCTCCAGAGGCAGGAAGTCAACTGGGGTCTCAGGATCCCAGCAAGATAAGCATCCAAACGCTTCTTGAATGAGTCCAGAGTAGGTGCCTACACCACTTCTGGACAGAGTCCATTCCAGGTCTCAGAGGCTCGGACAGTAAAGAAATTTTTCCTTATGTCCAGCCAAAAACTGTCTTGGAGGAGTTTATGACCGTTGGTCCTTGTTTTACCTTGGGGCACTCTGGTGAACAGATGTTCTGCCACATCCTGATGTACACCCCTTATGTACTTATAAGCAGCCACCAGGTCCCCCTTGAGCCTGCGCTTTTCCAGGCTGAAGAGTCCCATGGTTCTCAGCCTCTCTTCATAAGGTCTGTTTTCTTGCCCTCTGATCATGTGCGTGGCTCTCCTCTGGACACTGTCAAGCTTCTCCACATCCTTCTTGAATTGAGGAGCCCAGAATTGGATGCAGTACTCCAGCTGCGGCCTCACCAAGGCTGAGTACAGCGGGAGGTTGACATCCTGAGATTTACTTAAGAAGCATCTATGGATGCAAGTCAGAGTATTGTTTGCTTTGCCAACTGTGACATCGCATTGGTGGCTCATGTTCATTTTGCGGTCAATCATGACCCTCAAGTCTTTTTTCAGCCGTGGTGCTAGCAAGTGTAGCACTGCCAAGCCTATAAGTATGCTGTGGGTTTTTTCTCCTGAGGTGGAGTACCTTACATTTATCAATATTGAATGTCATCAGGTTTGCATCCACCCACTTACTAAGTTTATCCAAGTCAGCCTGAATCACTAGCCTGCCCTCAAGTGTGGATGCTATGCCCCAAAGTTTAGTGTCATTGGCAAACTTAGCCAGTGCACTTCTGACACCAATGTCCACATCTTTGATAAAGATATTAAAAAGAACCGGTCCAAGGACAGAGCCTTGGGGGACACCACTGGTCACGGAGCGCCATGATGATTCGCTACCATCGACCACTACTCTCTGGGTCCGACCTTGGAGCCAATTACCCAGCCATCGGACTGTGGTGAAGCTAAGGCCACAGTTGGCCAATTTTTTCCGTGAGGAGGTCATGGGATACCAGATCAAAAGTTTTTTTTAAAGTCCAGCTATATGACCTCAATCTCTTCTCCCTTGTCCCGATGATATGTCACCTGGTCATAGAAGGAGATGAGATTGGTCAGGCAAGACCTACCCATGACAAACCCATGCTGACTATCCCTGAGGATGTTGCCTTCAGCCAGCTTATCCAGAAGGGTCTCCTTGATAATTTTCTCCAGAATCTTACCAGGGATTGAGGTCAAGCTGATTAGCCTGTAATTCCCGGGATCAACTTTCTGCCCTTTCTTGAAGATGGGTACCACATTGGCCTTCTTCCAGTCTTCAGGTACTTCACCTGAGCGCCACGAATCTTCGAATATTTTTGCCAATGGTTGGGCTATGACATCTGCCAACTCCTTGAGTACTCTAGGGTGTAATCTGTCAGGACCAGCTGACATGTAGGTGTCCAGCCTCTCTAGGGGATCCTTTACTAGATCAACATCGATGCTGGGTATAAATACGCCCTCACCCTGGTGTCCCGCATCTTGCTAGGCAGGGCCTTCCCACTGGACTGATGAAAGACCGACACAAAGTACCCATTGAGCAGACTGGCCTTTTCCTGAGTGTCAGTTATCAGCTGTTCCATTTGGTTCAGTAGGGGTCCAGTGTTACCCTTGCTTCTTTTCCGACTCCCTACATATCTGGAAAAGGACTTTGTTATCCTTGATATGTGTATCCAGATGAAACTCGGTTGCAGCCTTGGCTTTCCTGATCCGCTCACTGCAGGTACAGACTAGTGCTGAGTACTCCTCCTTGGTGGTACTTCCATCCTTCCATCCTTTATAAGTCTCTCTTTTGAGGCGTAGGAGGTCTTCAAGTTCCCTGCTGGTTGGGCCAAGGGGGTTGCTGTGCCCTTTTGCTACCCCTCCTCCAACATGGGATGGCCATCCCTTGTGCTATCAGGATTGCTCCCTTGAGGAGGAACCACTCTTGGACTTCTCTGCCAGTTGAGTCGTGGTCCCTTAGGGCCTCGACAGTGAGCCTCCTGAGCTTGTCAAAGTCAGCTTTCCTGAAGTCAAGGACTTCTGTATTGCTGACTGACTTGCCAGCTTTGCGATGGGTAGTAACGGAGATCAGCTTGTGGTCACTGTCACCCAGCTTTCCATCGATTCTTAGGTTACTGACTAGATCATCCCCTCTGGCCAATACTAGGTACAGCAACGCTTTACCTCGTCGGCACGTAGATTTCTTGGGTCAGGTAGAGCTCATCCATGTACTTAAAGAAACTTTGCGACCGATTGGATTTGGCCGAGTGCTCTTCCCATGAAATGTTTGGGTAGTTAAAGTCTCCCATGATAACCGTGTACCGAGAGTGTGTCACCTCAGCCAGTTCCCTGGCGAATTCCTGGTCCAGCTCTTGTTTCTGGTTAGGAGGTCTGTAGTAGACTCCTACCATGATGTCCCCTGAGCCACGTTCCCCGCATATTTTAACCCAGAGAGACTCCAGTTGTCCTTCCTGGGTGCCAGTGTCAATTTGCAGGGATGTGTAGTTGTCCTTGACATGAAGAGCTACGCTCCCACCCCTTCTATCTGCATGATCATGCCTGTACAGGGTATAGCCATCTATACCTGTGGCCCAATCATAGGTGGAGTCCCACCAGGTCTGTTATCCCTATGATGCCATAGTCATTCTTGTTTAGCAGGAGGACCAGTTCCTTCTGTTTACTCCTCAGGCTCCTGGCATTGGTATACAGGCAGGCAAGTGTCCTGTTGAGGGCCCTTGAATGTTTCTTACTGTTTTTTGTAGAGTTTTAGCAGTAGCTTTTTTCCTAATGCCTGTATGTTTTGAGTAAATCCAAGTACTTAAAATAAAGCTGAGTAAATCTAGAATAATACAGTAGGGTTTGCATTAGTCAATAATGTGTGTACTCGGCCAACTTCCTTTAGCACCAAAATGTTCAGTACTTGTGTTATGCAGATAGAACAGGGGTCGTTTTTGGGGTGAATGCCAAAACCAGCTACAACCTCAACTGGTAAGTGTTGGCATGCCAGGGGCAGATAGGGGAACTGCAAAGGGCCTGGTCCTTATTGTGGCGGAGCAGCTGCAGCCCTTTCCACAAGGCACGTGCGTCAAGCAAAATGCTTTTGCATACCATGCTAGTATGCATGCCAGGGGTTGCCTACCCCTGAGCTAAATTCTCTGGCATTTGACTTTTTGACCAGTAATATTGCTGCAATCTCCTGCTTAAAAATTAACATGGACCAGTCTTTCATAGTTTGCTTGCGTTATTATTGAGGAACTCAAAGTACTTTAGAGAAAGAAGAGTTAGCTCTGTTTTCTGGTGGGAACACTACCACAGAAGGCAGCTTGCCTAAAACCCATCTAAAACCTCTTGAACTAAACCTCCAAGCCTCCCCTCTTGCCTTACTCTTATGCATTTGACTCTACTCCCTCATTTCTAAGAAAATGTTTCTTGTATGGCAGCTTCTGCACAAACTTCAGAACCAGCTGTGACTTTAAGGTGAGGGAAGTAGCTGGTAAAGCATGATTGTTTTGTTTGGTCTCTGCATTTATGAAAATCTGATGTTTTCCGGTGTCTAAAAAGTATCTGTGTGGATCAGTTAGGACTGAAAATGTCTAATATGTAGACACAGCTATCAACACATGAAACTAAGTTTTTAAAAACTTGCGATATTTTAACCAATAGGATTTTAGTAAACTATTTAAATAACGGGCATATTTCTAAGCTAATATTAAACAGTCTTCTGCTCATAGGAATATATAGGTCACCAACAAATGAGTTTAATATCTGAGATATGTGATGTGACTATTTAAACAATCTAGAATTTGTGCTGACTTTATTAAGTGAAAATTTAAATGTCTTCCTAGGAAGAGGTTGACCCATCACTTCAGGCACTTGAATCCCGCCAAGAAGAGATATTAAAACGCTTATATGAACTTAAAAGTGCTGTTGATGGGCTCTCAAAGATGATACAAACACCAGATGCTGACTTTGATGTAACAAATATTATCCAAGCTGATGAATATTCTCCTTTGACAGCAAATGCAGCAGATCTGGATTCAATGCTTGGGAAGGTAAGTACCATCTCTTATTATCAACAAATTTACTGTATCAATTAATCAGTTACCTTTAATGCTATGTCTGAGAAGTCGTTATATTTGCTTTGCATCCAGATTTGGAAAGGGTCGGGATAGAAGCTGCAGACTGAGTAAAATTTGGGATACTCAAAACTTAAATGAACAGAACTCTTTGCATGCTTCAAAATAAAATGTTAATTTTGGGTTGTTTATGACCTCTGGATCACAATTCCAAAACAAACTGGATACTGGAACTTACGAACATGAGTCTAAATCTCATTTCTACTGAAGTTTACGTGTTCAAATGGGACCAGGGTTTAATTCATTAGCACTTTGGCCACGTCCAGACAAGTGCGGACATATGGTATATGTGGCACTGCAGACCCGTCTGCGGTGCCACACAGCACATGCAGGTGGGAGGGCCCCAGCGCACAGCAGTGAAACCGGGAGCGCCATCAGCAAAGCTGGAAGTGTCCCCGCTTCTCCGCGCTGCTGCCATGTATCCCCTGAGGCCTTCCCAAGTACCCCCAGGTTGACAACAGCTGGCTTAGAATGCATGAATTTGGGCAAGTGGATTCTTGTTGCACACCAAAAACGAGCGTCTTGGCAGTGCTAAATTAACATCTGTTAATATTTTACTTTTGCTGCAGGGTTATGGTGCTCTGAAAGATATTGTGATCAATGCAAACCCTTCTCTACCTCCATTGTCACTACTAGTACTGCACAGCTTGCTGTGTGAACACTATAAAATATTGTCAGCTGTTCATACACATTCATCGGTAAAGTCAGTACCAGAAAACCTTTTGAAATGCTTTGGTGAGCAGACTAAAAAACAGTCGCGTCATGAATACCAGTTTGGATTTACTCTCATTTGGAAGGATGGTAAGAAGGCATCTAACCTATCTATTACTTATGACCCTCATTTGTTGCCCTACAGCAGTGCTTATCAACCAGGATAATTCATTTTTAAAATGGGATGCTGCTCATTCAAAAAAGTTATGGAGGGGTTCTTTGAGTCTGATTTGGAAATCTCTGGGTTTATGTTGTGAATCCATATGTAGCTGTTTGCACTCTTAAATATTGCATGGTACCCTTAAAAGGATCTTGCATCACCCTGGTTGCGAATGGCTGCCTTATAGGAAACAGGAAGTTTCCACGTGCATGATTTTTTAACCACTTAATCTATAGAAAACAAGTGGGCAAGGATGCACACACAAAATAAAGACAGCATAGACCTGATTTCAGTGCAACAACTTCAGCAGTAGAAAATGCTGCTAGGCTCACCAAGAACTGAACTATCTTCATTATTTATCTTTTCCTATTAAGAACTAGTTTGTGGTGTTCACTTTTTTCTTTTTGTTTTCATTTCAGTTCCAAAACCCCAAATGAAGTTTAGTATTCAAACCATGTGTCCTATAGAAGGAGAAGGGAACATTGCTAGATTTCTGTTCTCCTTATTTGGCCAGAAATACAATGCAGTCACTTCAACTCTAATAGACAGCTGGGTGGATACAGCCATCTTCCAGCTGAAAGAAGGAAGCAATAAAGAAAAAGCAGCAGTCTTGCGCTCCATGAATGTCAGCCTTGGTAAGACACCCTGGCTGGTGGGAAGTGAACTCACTGTAGCAGATATTGTGGCATGGTGTGCACTTCAGCAGACGGGTAGCTCCAATGCTGTTCCAGTTAATGTGCATAAGTGGATGAAATCATGTGAGAATCTGGCACCTTTTAACTCTGTTCTTAGACTATTGAAGTAACTGTACATTCTTCATAGGAGGGAAGTGTAATTTTAATTTTATTCCACCTCATGTCTGCTGGGATGGTCTTTCTTGAAATGTACTTGATAAACAAACAGTGGACTGAATTTTCTCATTATTACTTGTAAAGTCTAATATCAATAAAGTCCTCAGAGTTGCTGTTTGAGTGTGACATTCCTTGTGTGGGGGTTTTAAAATGTTCCAAAAATAGCTTGTTCTACTATAATAAATAATCTGCTATTAACACTAGGCTAGTATTTTTATTTTAAACTCCCTTTAATTAACATAAAGACAAACATGATCCTTTTAAAAAATGTATTTTAAACAAGCTGAGGGCAATTCCAGATAAAAGACAAAGCAAGACGTGGTGTCTTGTGATGCAATGGTTAGCAATTGTCTGAAAGATCCGGCAGGACACCTTACATTTAAATATATAAAAACATATTTAGTGTCAAAACACTAGCATCTCAGTATATACATAATTTGACTTCCAATTTTACTTAAACTGGAGAACCAAGCTCTTTGTACTCTGCTCTCTGATCTCTTTCTTTTAAAAGCCATTTTATTTTCTCCTTAAGCTTCTCAATTTCTTCTTCTTTCTGTTTTACCTTCTGCTTCAAAATGCAGATTACCTGAAAGAGAGAGAGTTATTTTACTTAAGATTTACACAGAAACAGGCTCTCACTTATCATATTCTTTTGCTGGGGGAGTTTAGTCATTTTTTAAGGGAATGGGAACAGGAAAATGAAATTGTCTAGAGCACTGAAGATAAGAGTATAACTTGAACTGGTAGATGTAACAGTAGCTAACACTTGAAATAATTGGAAGATAATTTTTTCCCCTTTTTGTACAGTAACAGAGAGCTTACCTTTTTAAAGGAAAAGGTCTGAAGTGTTGTACAGTTACTGGCTAGAGCAGGGGTGGGCAAAATAATGGCGTGTGAACCAGATCTGGCCCACCAGGCTGTTCTATCCAGCCCACGGAGCCCCTAAACTATTTACAAAATGAATGAGGTAACAGCAGCCGGGGACAGTAGAACTCAGGGGGGAAGCCATAGCTGGCTTCTGACCTGGGACTGCGGGGCTGTTTGTGGCTGTGGTAGCATGGGAAATTTAAGGGGAGGGGGGCGAGGCAGAAGAGGACCACGGGGATTGCTCTAGTCCTTGGGGCTGGGCCACCTCCTGCTGAACTCCATGGTCTGGCCATGCAGTTGGGAGCTGGCAGGTGGGTGAGAAGGCAGGTGCAGGGGGGATTGGAAGCAAATGGCATGCAGGTGAGGGGCTTGGGATGGTGGCCTGGGGCCAGCACCAGTGGGGCACAAAGTAGGGTGACAGGAACTTGGGGTATGGGCTGGCAGGGGTCTCTGGAGCCAGGCTGGGCTGCCGCCAGCAAGGAGATGGGGAAGCTGACCCAGCTCCATACAGCCCCTGCTGGATGGGATCCTGCACTCCTGCTGCCCTGCTCTGGGCGCTGCCAGGACTGGCCCCAGCTGCCACTGGCTCCCATGCACCTGTTCACTCCGTCCCCCTGCCCCAGCCCCGTGGTACAAGCAGGGAGCAGTGCGTAGCCCTGACCCCGCACTCGCCCATCTGGACTGAGCAGTGGCAGGGGGGAACGAAATGGTGCCCCCCGCGCCCTCCCCTCTCCCCCCATGGCCAGCGCTTCCTGCTGCAGCTGCTTGAAGCCCATGCAGGGCTGTCCTGCCACTCCGCTGCCACTACTGCCCCATGGAGCAATGGAGAGCAGGCACAGGCAGCCCCATGCAGGCTCCGAGCAGCTGCAGCATAGGGCACCGACCACAGGGAGGGGGAGCGGCCGCTTTTCCCCCGCGCTGAGCACCAGCTCGTTCCCCACTGCTGCTGCTCAGTCCAGCCGGGTGAGCATGGGGTCAGGTCTGTGCGCTGCTCCCTGCCTGTACTGCAAAGCTGGGGCAGGGGGATTGGGAGTGAGCAAGTGCACAGGAGCCAGCAGGAATGTGGGGCCCATACCAGCGTCCCAGAGCCAGCGCCGGTGGGGCCCAGAGCTGGGAGGCAGGAGTGCAGAATCCTGGCCAGCAGGGGCTCTATAAAGCCAGGTCAGCTCCTCCACTGCTCCACCCTGCTGGTGGCAGCCCAGCCTGGCTCCACAGACCCCTGCCAGCCCACATCTCATGCTCCTCCTGCCAGTGCTGGCCCTGGGACATTGCAGGCTCCCGCTTGCTACCACTCTCCCTTCCCCTCTCCACCCCCACATTTCCCCACTTTCCTGCCTGTCTGCCAGCCAGCCACTCTGTACTACATGGCTCCCATACCCACTTCCGTCCCGTCCCCACAAACCCCCACATGCAATTCTGCATATACAACACTAACACATCAGGACAAGAATATATATATTTTTAATTAAATTAAAAGATATTATTATGGTTGTTTGATTTTTAGTATGCAACTTGTTTTTTTTCCCCTAACCCTCTTCCCCAAAAAAAGTACTTCCAGGGGCAAGGGGAGGGACTTCCGGTGGCAAAGGTCAGAGGCAGGATGTCCAGTCCCGAGATGGTGACCAGGGCACCTGTCACGGGGCAGGGCTACCCACGCAGCCCTCAACAGCTTGCCAAAACTCAGTAAGTGGCCCTCCGCCCAAAATAATTGCCCACCCCTGGGCTATAGTGTAGCCCCACATCAGCAGAATCAGAATCAAATTGCTTCTGTAACTAGTGAGGAAGGGGAAAAAAGAATCCTGCAAAACTATTCAGGTGACTAGAATTAATTTAAATATGTGTGAGTTCAGTGACTCTATAACTTTGTTGCTTGCTTATGTTTTTAGTCCTGGCTAGTTTATAAACATTTATAAGTGCAGCCTACTTCTATGCAGCAGCTCAGAAAAACACTTGTTCCATCATTACGTTATCTTCTTTAATGGGATAAAAATAGACACGAGGACATATGGGGGAAAAAGAAATGCAGTTTAGTTTGTATACTTTCTTTATGCTTTACAGTGTAAGTAATAACTTACTCTTTCTGTTGTATGAAACAATTCACTTTCAAGTAGCTGAGCAGCAGTTGGTCTCTGCGATGATACTTTACTGGTTAGTAGCTTAATATACTTAGCTTCTACTGGCCATTCTCTGCTAAAGCTACTTTGAATGTGACCATTCCTCAACTCTGTTAGAACTTCAATTCTCTCCATTTCTGTTCCAAATGGCTGAAAGAGTTCTAAGAGAATTACACCCAGACTGTACATGTCTGACTGCAAGAAGAGAAAATAATTGTATTAGCTGATTTGAAATATCTTTAATTTAAAGATGCCTATTTTGTAGTTTGTTCAAGAATCTTTAGTGTTTATTTGAATGGCCTCATTACAGGAAGTGCAAAAAGAATGTCAGGACTGGAACCCATAGCATACCAATTAACACAGAAAATTTATAAGCTAGTTTAAATCCAGTAGGCTTTGATTTGGTTCCTCTTAACTATCAAAATCATACTTTTAAACATACAGGCAGTCCTTGACTTATGACGTTTCGACTTAGGGCGATTCAAATGTGCAACGCTCTGCCATTTACACCCATGGTATTACTTACAGTGCTGGATCCTTGCACTTACAGCACTATAGGGAAATTTACAATGAGAAAAAGAGGGCAGTGAAACAAACATCCCTGGATCAGTTTCTCAAAAAGCCATCAAGTGGCCCTAAGTCTCCCCAAAAATCTCCCCAAGAAGCCCTTCTGAATTCCATGACCCTGATGAAGGTGTTCCTTCACCTTCTGATTAAATAACATTTTATGTGATTAGTTACTGTATTGCCCTGTTTAATCGATTTATATACAGTACACTTTAGAAAGCTTTTGTACTGTACAGGGTGTATCGTTTATAGTTGATTAAATAGTTGATTTAAATACAGTGTTTATGGTCATTTCTGTAAAAAGTTGGGCATCAGGCCCTTGGTCAGGAACATAACCCCCTATTATAACATTGTTTCTACGGGAAAATCAGATTCAACTTACACCGTTTAGACTTACAGCACCTTTTTCAGGAGCGTAACCTGCCGTAAGTGCAAGGACTGCCTGTATATAAATCTGTTTTATTAAAAAAAATGTAAGAGTAATGTAACTTAAAATTGGTCCCGGGGGGGGGGACAGATAAAATCTAGCTGATTGCAGTACATATCTAAGCTACAAATGTTGGGGTCACCTGGGCTAGGGACAGAAATTACACACAAACCAGTATAAGTGATCAGAAACCAGTTCAAATCTAAGTGCACATAAACTGCTTTTAAAATGGCTGAAACTGGTTTAAGATAAACCTGGATGGATGTAGTGTCAGACTTAACTGATTTAGGTTAAATAGGTGTATTGAACTTCTATCCCAGATCCCCTCCAGATTCAAGTTAACTCTCAGTCCCCTGGCATCCCAGGATGCTTTGAACCTAGCCCGCAAGTCCCTCTCCTTGGCCCAAGCTGTCTGTTTCAGCTGAGCAGGGAGGTGTGCTCTAGTGCCCCCTGGCTTCTGGCCTAGGCCACTGCAGGCATGTGGCTGCATTTCTGGAATCAAAAATGAATGTCTGTTCACTTGCTTATCAGTTCAATCTGCACAGCCTAGTCTAACCTGTGAAGATTGAATAGATTCAGCCTCAGGCTTTTTGACTGTCTGTACTTAGCTGTAATGCGTCATGGAAAAGTATGTTTCACCAGATGCTTTGTGTAACAATCACTACCTTGAAATCATACTGAGATCCTTGCAGCTGTTCTGGTGATGCATACAGGCAAGTACCCACTCCTGAAGTGTGTCTTAGTCCTACAACAAATAATTGATTTATACAGCTTTAATTACAAAAACCGATAAAGACTAATATTTTCAGCAATACACTGCTTATTTTTATTTTGAAAACCTACTGTGTTTTTCTTCATTATATTTTTCCCCTTTTGTCTCAAACCAGTGGTCTGTGTCTTCCTGTAGGATCTCTCTGCAGGCTAGCCCAAAATCTCCGATTTTCACTTGATGGTCTGATCCATATAGAAAGATATTTCTGGGCTACAAGAAAAGACATGTTTATTTTAAAAGAAAATTGTAGAAGCATGAAATCCCATACAACTATTTCACAATTTTAGGTATCCTATATACTTTTTAGGGATCTAAACTTAAACAAGACATTTCATCAGTAATTATTTATTTCATCAGTAATTATTTATCATTCATGACTTAAGAAAAAACATGTGACTAAGAGCACCAAGCTAGGTTTTACAAACACTAATAGAACAAGAAAGCAATACTGAGGGAGCTAGAGAAAAATGAATATGTGAAAAAATGCAAGCTTGTAATGGGAATACAAAACATAACTATAATAGGAGGGAGAAAACAAAGAACTGTTAAGAGAAATTTAAGGTGATTGTGGACAAATGTGAGCATATGCTATATAATGTGGTGATCAAAAACTGTATTTAAGATGTCTTTGAGCTCTATGTATACGGAAGTGTAACAGAATAGAAAAAGAAGTCCCAGTCACCAGTCATATTGAGAAGATCTGGAACAGTGTATGTAATCACAGCAACTCATTGAAAAGACACCACGAAACCGGGGAGATTCAAATGACAGCAAGTGATAGGGAACCAGAAAACACTAACATGAAAACATTAAACTATGATTTGCCATTTGGTTATGTGACTGTTTGAGCATAGGCACATGCTAGTCGATCATTTGTAAATGTATAAGAGTTGAAAGCAAGTATGGAAAAGGATTTTTTAGGGTATTTTATGTGCACAGAATAAAGAGCAAAATAGTGTGAAATTCAGTAGAAAAGTTAGACTGTGTACCAAAAAATCTGCACACCAAACTATTAGGATGTGGAAGTTGCCCAAAAATGGAAACAAAAGGCCCATTACTTGATACAGATGTGCTGCACAGATGATTCCTATGCCAGTAAATAGAAATACAGTAATTGAAGGTATCTCCCATCTTTAATCTTGGATTATCTTATAGTGCCTTCAGAATGTTACAAAAAGCACCTGGATAATGCTAACTGCTTATAACTACACCATAGTCAATACTTTTGTCAAGCACATGGCAACATTTTCAGATACCTGTCAGGTTCTACTGATATTTGTAACTTTAAAAGCAGTGACTTTAAAGTGGTTCTAGAACCAGTCATCCTGCAACATCACAAAGAGCAACTGTTCCAAAAATGCAGATTCTGAAATTCTATCTTTTTCCCAACTCTGGATCCTCCCTACAGAAAGTAAATTTCTCTTATCATGGGTAACATAACCAAGGGAGCCAGTACACCCAAAACTGACTCCAATCCTTTCATTTACACACTTTCTTCCTTGGGGCAGAAGGCATGTAATCCACTGCAGGCAAAATTATATGAAGCCATAATGAAAGATGATAGCACCAATGTTAAAGCTTTACTAGCATACCATCCTGTCAATGAACCGATAACTGTTTGGGATAACCTTATGTGCAGCAGACCACTGTCAGCCCAGGTAACTACTTGATTGATATCACTTTTTTTTTTTTTTAATCATACCATCTTAAAATTCACAACAAAACTCAGTTAATTCATTAAGCGTCATCAAAAAAAATCAAGCTTTAAGAAATGGGGGCCTCAAGTCAGGTTTCCAAATCTATATTGGAAAGACTCAGCACCTGACAACCAGACTATTTATTTAGGAATTTTAAATCCAGAGTTAGGAGTGTCATGTTAAAAAAAATACTCCCAAATAAAACATCTAATCCAAAAAAAGGAGCCCCTTTCATAAATATGTAAAGGGAAAAAATTGCACAAGTTCTACAACCCTAATATTTAACTTACTTTAAGTCAGCAATTTAGCTGAATCATACAGTCAGGTTATGACTGGACAGGTTACAAGGCATCTGTCACACTTATTCTTATACCTTCTAACAGAAAAGGTTTGTCTCCAATCACTAAATATCCTGAATTTTTGCTGTGGGCCCAGGTCAGAAACAGGTATTTTATAACTGAAGCAATCCTGAGAAAGTTGGATTTTTCAAAATCAATACTTGCATTTTTTTTAAATGTGTTGCGTGTGTTAAACTTTGGTTCGTTCAATGTAGGGGTCTAGTTCATATTAAATAAACAGTAATGATACTCAAAGCTGCCAGCTCAGTACAGCTTTAGATAATCCTGTGTGAGTATTGTAAGAGTCGTAAGCCAACATGAACATTGTAAATATTATGCCCGTTTGTACAAATCCACTCTGCTGTATTCTAATTCTTTTTGCCTACCTAATACTGCAGCATAAGCAACAAATTGACTAGCTTGACTGCAATATTAGAAGAATTAGAACCAATAAAAACACTGCTTTCCTGCAGTATGGTGGCAAAACAGCTAAGGCATCTTGCTACATCTCTCCCTTTTTCCCAATCCCAGCTGCTAGCAGAAAGGGTCAGAGAAGTCTACTTTTAACTTTCAACTGCTCCCACACTGCCAAAGTGGTTCACTTAGAAAACAAATCTGCTGTGCCTGATGTAATGACCAGTCAAGCTGCGTTACAGACACAAGTTTCAGCTGTGTAGAAGCTCCCACTTGCAAAGCTAGAAGAGTAAGAGAAGGTATTATGAACAAAATGCTGTAGGATACATTTTGCTTGCAGATGAAAACTCATGAAATTTATATTATTTATTTTATTTATTCCATCTATATTCCACCCTTTTCAACAAAGGCTCAGGGCAGCTTCCATACATTCAGTGACATCTACCAAACACAGATCCCTTCCCCCTCCCATAACCACTCTGGGACCTGGACCTCGTACACAGTTGGTTTATGTGGTCACAAAGGAGTTCCTTCTTCCCTCCCAGGGTCACAAAGGAACAAAAATTGAGATTATTTTTAGTTCACATGCAAGATGCCCATGTGCAGATCTTCATGTGCCAAATTCTGCAATCTATGCAGATCTTCATGTACCAAATTCTACAATCTATACAAGGCAGAAAAAAGTACCCCAATACCATTCAGGCAAATGTCCCCTTTTGCTCTTATTCATCAAAAGACCAAGAAAGTTTGGATAACGTTAAGTGTTACCAGGAGCTGTCCATCGGAAATTGTACTAACTAAATTCATTTATTTTCTAAGTCGAACTAGATGACAAAACTCAGAGGTACAGTACCAAATACTTATGTAATTTTTGTTCCATGCAGGACCAGCCTATACTTCCAATTCATTTAGCTGCCAAATACAGAAAAAAAAAGAGTTTGCAGTGTTTATTAGAAGCTGGTGCTGATCCAAAAATAAGGTGGGGAATATGTAGTTGCTCTCATGTTACACTTCATCAAAACGCACACCAGTGCATAATTTTATTCATATATAGTTTTAGGACTTATTTAGTTATTAGGATTTCAGGTGCCCCAGGTGCTAATGCACTGGTTTTCCCTTAAATATGTGGTAAAATGATCTAAGTTTATAATTTTGAATACAGGAGTTTAATTTTTCATTTAGATTCAGTTGTCATATGCAGAAACCTGTGCCTGCAGTGAGTTAGATGCATTATACAAATCAGGACTGCAATACGAATATGCTGTTATACATTTAAGCTACCCTGGCTTCAAATTAATAAGACAATATGGCTCACAGGTTGAAAATGAAATAGGCAAAAAAAATGGCAAAAATAGGTTTTAATCCGAATAACAGAAATCAGTAGTTCCCAAATTTTGTTTTGAAGTTCTGAAGCCTAGCATAATAAAAGACAGGACAGAAGCCTAAAGAGCAGCTAGCTCTAGGACTGGCTGCATGGAGGGAAAGGGTAAGGGCAACAGCCACAAATTAATGGCAAACTGCTCCTTCACTTCCCCTTTGTTCTGAACTCCTGCTGGGTCTTGGCAATCCTTAGAATCTGTCGTTCTGTCAACCAGTGGGGTGGAACCTACCACTAGGCCACAATTTACCCATTCAATAGTTGTGAACTATCTTCCCTGTTTAAAATATTTCTTTGGATTTTCAGTTGTATTTAGTATATGCAAGCTACACTGTTTACTGAAGAAGCAGAATTAACTTATTACCTTTTACATTATAGAGATAACAGAGGTTACACAGCACTCCATCTCCTCCTGCTCCACTGGCCAAATATTTATTCAACAGGGACAGCCATCCTAGACAGACTTCAGAGAAACCTAGCAACTACACAAAGTAATGCAGAAAAGTGTCTCCGTATCTTGTGTGAAAAGGGAGCCGAGATAAATCATGAAATGGGAAGTTATTACAAACACAACCCTCTACATTTAGCCCTATACTCTGGAGCCTCACAAGCTATATCCATTCTTACAGAGAATGGGGCTAACATAAACGAGATGGATGAGTCTGGCAAGACAGCTCTTCACACAGCTGCAGAGTTACTGAACAAAGAGGTAACGGAAACTTTAATCAACTGCGGAGCAAACATAAATTGCACTGTTCCAACTTATGGAAAAACTGCCCTTCAACTTGCAGTGTGCTCTGCATCATCCAAAGCAGGCACAGTTTTAGCTGTTGATATAGACTGCATCCGTTTACTATTAATTAAGGGAGCCAAAGTAAATACCCAGGATTGTGAAGGACGCACAGTTATTCATGATGCTTGTTCAGGAGGCAGAAAAGAAATAGTTGATCTCTTGCTAGATTATAAAGCAGATGTTAACTGTTTAACAAGTCATGGGCAATCTCCACTTTTTCTGTTTCTTCAGCATAAGTCAAATATGAAACGTGTACCACTGTTAAACAAGTTGTTAAACCTCTCATATCCTTTGAAATTAACCAATAATCATGGAGATCTACCCACTGGACTTCTGTTTCCAGAATATCAACAGGAAAAAGAATTTCTCGTAAGATTGTCAAAAACTATGTTGTCCCTACAGGACATCTGCAAAATCACTGTCAGAAGAATATACGGGGAGAAAAACAAACATTACTTGAAAAACCAACTCCCAGTATCCATGTGGAACTCTTTGTACACTTACCAGGACTTCACACAACGTTAGCAAATGAAGCCCATGATTTAACTGTCACAAAGTTCAAAAGTTCTGAAATATTTCGTTCAATATTTATGACACAATTAGTTACAAGAAGGCACACTGAAATGCTGTTGTTTCCAAAACTTTAATGAAAAATTAAACTTGAACCATGACACTTACCAACGCTGCATGTTTTAAAGCCACTCTAACCTCTCTTAAATTTAATTACAATAATCCAGAATGTTTGGTGTTTCATTTTGTTTTATATTTATTGGTTTCTTCTGTAATCAACACTTTAAGAGCAAGATCTGCAAACAGTTTCAAAGTAAATGGGTGGGAATAAGACATTCACTTTGTTTTATATGGTCCTTTCAGTTAAAGTAGGAACAAGCAAGACACATTCTATGATTCATTTGTAAAAAAGGATGTGCTGTAAAATTGGGAAGGCTGTCATATATTCTTCACACAAAGCTCAAATAAACCTCAGCTATAGAGTTGCTATCACTGCCCCCATAATGTAGACTGTTTCTTCCTTCTTTAGCCTCTTTAATAATGATTTTTAACTTACTTTAATATCTCGATGCATTACTCCCATGCGGTGGATATGGTACACTCCTTCTAGCAGCTCTTTAAAAATTTTTGAGGTCCAGTGGACATCCACAAGATGGTAAGGACCTTAAAACAATTTAAAATATTAATTATTTCAACTAATTTTGTTAACATTGAAATGCAAAGGTTAAATATGGACTTTCTGTAATCAATACAGAAAACTACAGTAAAACTCAGATCATTCATGCCCAGGTGGTTTGCAACCTGCTTAATTCACAATGAGCCAAGTTAAGGACAAGCTGCTCAGTACTTTGCTGCTGCTTTTACTTCAGAGAGCACCATTTCTCCACTCAGTTGGAGCTATTCAGTGGTCCTGTTCAGCTTATTAGAAAAGCAGCACCCTTTGAAATAAAAGTTGCAGCAAACTATTGAGCAGCTTATCCTTAGCTTGGCTAACCTAGTTACTTCACAAACTCTCCTCATCACAAGTAAGTAATAAACCCAGTTCAGCAAAGGGGTTTTACAAGGAACAATCTCTAAAATATAGTAGGAAGACTATTCTCCACTCATTTTACCATTAAAGTATGCCAAGAAAAAAGTAAAACTATTTATATGATTTTTTAATTTTATTAACTGCTGTTCTCTGAAAATGCCTAGTGTGATGTTACCCGTGGGTCCATAAACCTTCATCTGATTCTAGACAGGAATACTCCAAATTCAAAACTAAAAAAGGAAATGGTTCCAAAGAAGGGCATGAATACCAATATGAACCTCACAGAAGAGGCTTCTTTCTAATTCCCTGTCTGTTTTTATCTTGTATAGTTAAAAGCAACAACAAATCTAATCTAATCGTAGATGTTCTCATTATGCATGTCAATTTCTTTTTGAACCTATTAAGTACTAATGCTAACTTTCAGCACTTGTACCACTATTGGCTCATGCAGACATAGCAGCTGCAGTACAATAGCCAATATGCTCTCTCAAGTGGCTACTCCCTCTCTTTTAAAAACTAGCTACAAGTTATGTCTATCTATAGTCAAATCCGACAGATGTAAATAGCCTTCCCAGCAAGGGTGGGCAAAATAGGGCCGACCTGGCCCAGTCACCATCCAGTTATGGCATGTTCTGCCGCCCCCAGGCATGCAGCAGGGCTGGGGTGGCTGTGCAGCTGAACTGCCTTTCTAGGTAGCCCAGGTGGCAGTGGTTCCTTCCGGCTGTCGCCGGCCCCAGCTCCATGCTACTAGCGGGGACCTGCACTGCACTGCCCTGACCCCGTGAACCCTGCGCCTGCTCCAGGCTCAGCAGCAGTGACACAGAGCTGAAGCTGTTGCTCAGCACAGGGGAAAAGTGGCCCTCCCCTTCACTGCTGCTGGCTGTTCCTGCTGCAGCAACCTGGAGCCCATGTCAAAATGCCCTGCATCTGCTCTGTGCTGCCACTGCTGCCTTTCTGGGCTGCCCAGAGGCAGTAGTGATAGGAGCACAGAAGCAGGGCAGCCCAGTGCAGTGCAGGCTCCAGGCAGCTACAGAAGGAATGGCCAGCAGTGGCAAGGGTGTGGGGCCACTTTTCCCCCATACTGAGCAACAGCTTCTGTCCCTGCACTGCTGCTCCTCAGCCTGGGCAGGCAAGCTCGGAACAGACGCAGGGCGCATGGGGTCGAGGCTGTGCAGCGCAGGTTCCCACCAGTTCCATGGAGCTTGAACCAGAGGTGGTGGTAGCCGGGAGGAGCCACCATCACCTGGGCTGCCTAGAAAGGCAGTCTGGCTGCGGAACCGCCCCAGCTACAATGCATGCCCAGGGGGGCTGCAGGACACACCACAGGCAGGTGATGTGGTGCCGATGTGAGGCAGGCTGGGTCAGGGCTGTGTCCAGGTTTCAGCTGATCTGCTCTGGTGGTGATGAGTCTGGAGCAGCAACAGGGCAGGGCTGGGGCTATGTGCTGTTGGCAGTGGTGGGGAGGCACCACAGGGAGCGCAGGCACTGGGCTGTTGTGGGGCAGGTGCTGACCAGCACAGGGGGGCACGTATAGTGGGCTCCCATGCATACCCAACCATATCCACAACCCCTCCCCCACACCCTCCACACAGTCTCACACCCCAGTGGTTCTCAACCTTTCGGACCTCACATACCACCTGCCGATCAACACAGCAAAAGTGAAACCGGAAGTCCCACCACGGCACTTCCGGTTTCACTGCCATGAACTGAGTTCCACTTTTTCCTCCCAGACCACGGCCCAGTGCAAAGCAGCCTGTGCAGGGCCCCCCTCCCTGTCCCCTGGCACACTGAAGCTGGGGAGTAGAAGCCCTGGCACAGCGGGAGAGGCAGTGGCCGGAACTTCTGACCCGAATAGGCAAAGATGCCTCCAACCCGCTGGGCAGGGGGGTGGGCCAAACTCAAAACATGGCACCCACGTACCCCTGCCCATGTCTCATGTACCCCCAGGGGTATGCATGGCACCGGTTGGGAAACACTGCCGCACCCACACCCTCCCCTCCTCACAAACCCAACACCCCTCCCCACATGCACACCCCCCCCACACACACGTGCACCTCTGGAAAAAGCCCCGCTCAATGCTACATGCACCCCCCACACTCCTCCCACCCCCCACATACTCATGCCCACCCACATCTACACAAGCTCCCACACCCCACATACACATCCACACCCACACAACTCCCCCACAAACCCCATACCCACTCACCCATGTCACCCCCACACCCTCCACAATATACAAGAGTAAGACTTCACTTTGAGCTGTCATGCAATTACCTCTATATATACACCACACAAATACACACAGATCAGGACAAAAATATTTTTTTTAAATAAAATTTAAATATGTTATTATCGACGTTTGTTTTTTAGTATATAACTTGTTTTTTTCTGGTTCCAAGATGGCAAACCCCTTTCCCAAAAGGAGTACTTCTGGGGGCAAGGGGCAGGACTTCTGGTAGCGAAGGTCAGGGGTTAAGGGGTGGAACTTCCAGTCCCAAGATGGTGACCAGGGGGCAGGGCACCTGTCAAGGGGCAGGCCTATCCTTGTGGCCCTCAACAGCTCATCAAAACTTGTTAACCAACCCTCCACCCAAAATAACTGCCCACCTCTGCTTTACAGGGTGCACAGTCTATAAAAAACTGCACAGCATTTCTCAATACTCCTGGGCCTTCCTTATTGATCTCTGTTCCTACCACACAGTGAGAGAAATAGCTGACAACACAACAGCATTCATTATTCTGTATATCTCTAAAATGTATCCTTCCTTTTCTCTTATCTGAACTGAACAGTCCTAGTCTTGTCTGTTGCTCCATGCCTTAAATCAGTGGTGGTCAATCTCTGGCACACATGGCACAGGAACCCCAGACACTGGCAACAGGAGTAAGGTCAGCACTTGGGGAAAGGATATGGATCAGCAGTCAGTGTTGGCTCAAGGGTTTGGCCCCACAGGTGCTGCCAAATTAAGTGTAGCCATATCCCAGCAATAATGGAATTCATGACATTGGGTGATGGCAGGGGCTTATTATTACTGTTACTTTCACACTCTGGACTTAACTTGTGGCACACTTGCCAGAATATGGCCACTACTACACTTGGGTTTCTCTTTATGCAAGGGCTGCATTCCAAAAAAACCTTGTATAAAGTGAATCCATTATTACACGCAATTAATAGGGATACGTACCAGCCTGTATCTACTGCCCCCTCCCAAACCACGACAAACTCAAACAGTAATCACGCAATATAATAACTGCTGCACAGAGAGGCTGCAAGCCCTGCGCTACAAGCAGCGGCACACGCAGGGGGTGCGTTGCCAGGGCAGCCTGGGGCAAGCTGGAGAGGCACCTGCGGCAGGAAAGCAGGGTGTCAGGGAATGGCGACTGCTCATCCTGTGCTGCCCTAGGGATGTGCCTCCCATGCCTGCTGCTCTGAGGGGCGCAGCCCCACACCACAGGAGGCGTGTGACCAGGGCAGCAGGGTGTGAGGCGCTGGGACCAGGCAGGGAGAGAAGCCAAGCTAGGCCCAGGATTGGGGCGAGGGCCATCTGTGCCCATGTGTCTGCCCCTTCCCCTTGGAAGTGTGTGCAGCAGTAGGGAGCCAGCCCTCCCCCTCCCGCCAACGAGCTACCGGAGGCCCCATCCTGCTCCTCGCTGGGGCCCTGCAGCCGCACACTATGGCCTGGGCCCCAAGCACCCCCCAACTGGACAGCAGCCCCAGCCCTGCCCAGCTCCCTCCCTACAGGGGCCTCAATCCCCCTTTTCCCCCACATTTACCTGCTAGAGCTGCCTTCGAGGCTACTTGGGGTCACATGCATATACTATACATGCATGTGGCGCTCCCCCACTCCCTGGTCTCACTGCCTTCCTTCTGCTTTCTCCCAACTTCCTGCACGCTGGAACTCTGCCAGCCTGCAAGATGCTCATTGCCGGCCGACTTCATATAAGATTGGATTTTTCTTGCACAAAGTGAATTTCTGGTATAAATAAGGTTGTCACATATAAGCAAATTCACACAAGGAGAGACCCAAGTGTACCTTAAATTATTGTCTTTGGTGAACTATTTCTATTTTTGAAATCAAACACTAGAATGGAACATTCTATATTAACTTTGTACAGTACCTTATTCTTTATAGATCCTAATATGTCTATTTACAAATCAGCTATTCACCTTGTGTTTTAAGTCCCTCAAAACTTCCTAAGACTTTGTTAGTCTTGCTAACCTAAAAGTCATTTCAGGTTTTACAACTTAAGCATTTGTACCTCTTTCCAAATATAATAATTAACAATGCTACTTTCCATGGTATAGAAACCCGAGGCTCCACATTGTTAATCTTTTGCCACAAGTTCCTTAGTTTCTGATTTAAATTGTATGGTACCTGTCACTGCATGATTGATTACCTCATACAAGTATTACCCTACTGTGAGAAACACATCCCATAATAATGGTAGTACAGAATCATTCTTTCAAAAGGGAAATACAATCCTAGGATATATCTGGCTACATATTTTCAGTAGATATAGGGAAGTATTAACACCACTGTACAGGGCATTTGTAAAAAGTCATATGAAATAACGTCTACAATTCTGATCACCCAAGTTTAAAAAGTAAATTGAAACCAAAACAGGCACAAAGAATGGCCACTATGAGACATTTTATCTCATCAAACAAACAATATGAGATTGGCGTGTCTACTCTGTCAAAACACAGGCTGAAAAAATAATATAGATTCATAGATGTTAGGGTCGGAAGGGACCTCAATAGATCATCGAGTCCGACCCCCTGCGTAGGCAGGAAAGAGTGCTGGGTTCAGATGACCCCAGCCAGATGCCTATCTAACCTCCTCTTGAAGACCCCCAGGGTAGGGGAGAGCACCACCTCCCTTGGGAGCCCGTTCCAGACCTTGGCCACTCTAACTGTGAAGAAGTTCTTCCTAATGTCCAGTCTAAATATGCTCTCTGCTAGCTTATGGCCATTATTTCTTGTAACCCCCAGGGGCGCCTTGGTGAGTAAAGCCTCACCAACTCCCTTCTGTGCCCCCATGATGAACTTATAGGCAGCCACAAGGTCACCTCTCAACCTTCTCTTGCGGAGGCTGAAGAAGTCCAGGTGCCCCAGTCTCTCCTCGTAGGGCTTGGCCTGCAAGCCCTTAACCATACGAGCGGCCCTTCTCTGGACCCTCTCCAGGTTATCCACATCCCTCTTGAAGTGCAGCGCCCAAAATTGCACGCGGTATTCCAACTGCGGTCTGACCAGTGCCCGATAGAGGGGAATTAACACCTCCTTGGATCTATTCGTCATGCATCTGCTGATGCACAATAAAGTGCCATTAGCTTTCCTGATGACTTCGTCACACTGACGACTCCTGTTCATCTTGGAGTCCACTAGGACTCAAAGATCCCTTTCCGCTTCAGTGCCTCCAAGCAGGTCATTCCCTAGGCAGTAGGTATGCTGGACATTTTTCCTCCCTAGGTGCAGCACTTTGCATTTCTCCTTGTTGAATTGCATTCTGTTTTTTTCTGCCCATATGTCCAACCTGTCCAGGTCTGCTTGTAGTTGTTCCCTGCCCTCCAGTGTGTCCACTTCTCCCCACAGTTTTGTGTCATCTGCAAACTTGGACAGAGTACACTTCACTCCCTCGTCCAAGTCGCTGATGAAGACATTGAAGAGTATCAGTCCAAGGACCGAGCCCTGCGGGACCCCACTGCCCACACCCTTCCAGGTTGATACCGACCCATCCACCACCACTCTCTAGGTACGACCCTCTAGCCAATTCGCCACCCACCGGACCGTGCAGTCATCCAAGTCGCAGCCTCTTAACTTGTTCACCAGTATGGGGTGGGATACCATATCGAAGGCCTTCCTGAAGTCTAAGTAAATGACATCAACCCCTACTCCTGCATCCAGGTGTATTGTAACCTGGTCATAAAAAGAGACTAGACTAGTCAGGCACTATCTGCCTGCTACGAACCCGTGCTGGTTTCCCCTCAGCATAATTTGTCCTGCCGGGCTCTCGCAAATGTGAGCCTTGATAGTTTTTTCAAAGACTTTGCCAAGGATGGAGGTGAGACTGACTGGTCTATAGTTGCCTGGGTCCTCCTTCCTCCCCTTCTTGAAAATGGGGACCACATTGGCCCTTTTCCAGTCCTCCAGGACCTGGCCCATGCGCCATGAGTGTTCAAATATTCCTGCCAGTGGCTGTGCAATGACGTCAGCCAGTGCCTTCAGCACCCTCGGATGGAGCTCATCCGGGCCTGCCGACTTAAACGCATCCAGTTCCTCCAAGTGCCTCTGCACCATCTCAGGGTCTACGCTTGGTAGTCTGGCGCCTTACTGCTGCCTCTCTACAATCCCAGTGAGAGACTTGTCTTGCCTCTCGCTTAGGAACACTGAGGCAAAGAACTCATTGAGTTCAGCCTTGTCCCCCCAGGACGTCACCAATTGCTTATGCCCATCTAGTAGAGGTCCTATTCCACCCTGGGCCTTCCTTTTACTCCCTATATATCTAAAAAACAATTTTTTTGTTATCCTTAACTTGAGATGCCATCCTCAGCTCCATGGTAGCTATGGCCTGTCTAACTGCCTCCCTACAAGCGCGAGCAGAGGAGGCATACTCCTCTTTAGTAGTCTCTCCCTGTTTCCACTTTTTATATGCCCCCCTTTTTGCCCGTAGGCTGTTCTGGATTTCTCTGGTAAGCCAAGGAAGCCTCTTGGCCCCTTTCCCCCTTTTTTCCTGCATTGGGATCGTCTCCCTCTGTGCCCAAAGGATCATTTCCTTAAGGCACAGCCACCCTTCCTGGGCTCCCATCTCTTCAAAACTCTTACTCTGCAGTGCGTCCTTGACTAAACACCTGAGTTCATTGAAATCAGCTTTCCTAAAGTCTAGCACCTTCACCCTATTAGTTACCTTACCCACTCGATGTCTTATGACGAATTCTATTATGATTAATCTCTATAATATTCTAATATTCTAATTCTAATATGATTAATCTCTATAAAATACCTTATGTAGGTACACGCAAGCAGTGGAGACAAAGGACCCTGGCATATATTATGTGTAAGATGCGATGAAGGTGTTAATAACACCTTATAGTTATTAAGGCAGGCCCTATGAGGAGAGGCTGAGGGACCTGAACCAGTCTCAGCAAATGGAGGCTGAGGGGGTACTTGGTGGCTGCCTACAAATTCGTTAGGGGAGATCAGCAGCAAATAGGAAGAGTCCTATTCCCCCCAGCAGCACCTGGGGTGACGAGGAACAATGGCCAGAAGCTGCTGGAGAATAGGTTCAGGTTAGAGATTAGGAGGCACTATTTCACTGTCAGGGTGGCTAGGATCTGGAACCAACTTCCTAGGGAAGTGGTCCTCACTCCTACCTTGGGTAAATTAAAAAAGAGGTTGGATGATCACCTGTCTGGGGCCGTGTGATCCCAGCGTGGGCTCCGGCCAGTGGCGGGGGGTTAGACTAGATCAGGCTTGTCCAACATACGGCCCCTGTGGGCTGCCATGCGGCCTGCCAAGCCATTTTATCTGGCCCGCACCGGCAGCACCACAGAGCTGCTGCTGCGGAGTGCAGAGCCACTGCCGCAGAGTGCAGAGCCACCGCCACAGAGCTGCTGCCGCAGGGTGCGGAGCCATGGCGAGGCGGGCAGGGCTGGCCCATGGGCCCCAGCCAGCAACGAGGGGAGGAGAGCTGCTTACCCCTGCAGGGCCCAAGGGAGCGGCCCTGCACGGGAGACCAAGCAGCGGCTGCTGGCAGTGCCGGCCCGCACCTGCCTCCTCACCTGCCTGCTTCAAGCCAGCCCCGCTGCCCTGCCCTGCCCCACAGCAAGGCGGCACCTGCTCCCCTGGCCAGTCTCCCCCCAGGCGCTGCGGCTCTCCAGGCCCGGCCGCCTGCACACGAGGCCGAGGCGGCCGCTTCTCACGTGCTGCTGGGGACAGGAGGAGCCCGGCCGGGTCTGCAACAGCCAGCAGAAGCGGCGGCGGAGCCATGTGCCGCTTGGGACGGGACAAGCCTGCACCGGTCAGTTCCCAGTGGTACACGGCTCCGCTGCCGCTTCTGCTGGCCGGTGCAGACCTGGCCAGCCTCCTCCCGTCCCCAGCAGCACATGGGAAGCCAACCTCAGCTGCATGCTGCTTTTCCTGGCCAGTGCCAACCCGGTTCTGCCCAGGTGGGTCCTGCAGCACCATGTCAACCCAGGCATGGCACCAGCAGGCCGAGCGGGCCCCAGGTTAACCCCAGCCTGGCCCCGCGGCTTCTCCAGCACCAGGTCAACCTGGCTGTAGCCAAGCAGCTCCTGCAGCACCATGTCAACCCAGGCATGCATGCCATGTCAACCAGCACCATGGCGGCGCCTGCAACTTCACTGGTGTCAAAGGTCACATGACATCACCTCCTGATATGATACCACTTCCTGTGACGTCTTTGAATATGGCTCACCGGCCCACTGGGTGATAAAAAATTTGTGATCCGGCCCCACATTCAAAAAGGTTGGACACCCCTGGACTACATGATCTATTTAGGTCCCTTCTGACTCCAAACTACTATGAAACACCATAAATAGTAATCCAGCCACATACTAAAGATAATTTATGGCATGGTAATATAGGAAACAAGCCACAAAGATATTTCATATATAATGTATAATATTTTTTGTGGCTCAGTTGTATCATGCCTTAAAATTGAACATCTAGTATGTTGGGGTTAACCCATGACAGATCCTCAGTCTCAGCATAGGGATCTGGCATGGGGCAGTCTCAGGGTCCAGGACACAGCTATCCCCTACCCAATCAGTAAGATCAAACCAGGGGTAGCACTCGGTCCAGGACCTGGTGCCTCCATCCAATCCCAAAAGGCAGATGGGAGCTGCTGTGAGCCCAACATCATGGAGCATCTTTCCAATTTCAGGCTCACTGTGTCCTGGACCTTTAAAAAGGGGACACAGTGCTGGAAGCCCCAGCTGTACACCTGCTTTTGTAAGTTCCTGGCATGCCCACAGCTGGGAATTCAACTCCCCAGCTGCAGGAGTCACTTTATAGACTGTGGGGAAGGAGAGGGGGGCAGGACATGGACAGTGGGGGAGCCAGGAATCTTGAGGCACAAGGAGCTTTAAAGGATGCACCTACAGCATGGCTGCAACTGTGCTTTTCAAAACTCCCTGGGCCCTCAGACCCCAAAAATGGGAAGAGGCTCCCCAGTATTCAGCATTCCCACCCAGGACTTTATTAAACCCCATTCCTGGCAATTCTGGCCAGACTGCAGGGAGTCAGCAGCTTATGGTAGGGTTTTAAATCCCCAGTGGGAGAAGCCCTTCATCTCACCCCACATCTTGCCCAGGAATCCTCCAGTCACCCTGTGCCTGGCAGCCCAGCCAGAGATGCTAGGTGGGGGGGGGTGTATGTTAACAATCAGCTGTCAGCCTTGCTCAGATAGCCCTGCTCTAGACTGTCTGGACCCAGGACTGTCCCAACTGGGGTCAACAATAGGTTGATTTGTCAGGTCATCATCACAAAGTGGACTCAAACCAGCCCCGGTACTGTCCTGAGCCAAGATGAAAATGGGCTAATTGTCAGCACCAGCCCCATGAAGTGGTTTCAAATCAAAGGAATGGGATTCCAAAAGAGCATTCTAAAAAGGAGTGGGGCAAGGAACCCAAATAGGTTTAAGATGGAATACGTCAGATTTATAAGATTTAGTTGACTGAATTAGCATGGAACTGGTGACCCAGAAGATCCAATCTAGGCTTCTACCATAAAAGTTCCTAGTCTGAAATTGTTTTGGAAAAAGAATAAAAGCTGCTTCATCAGAACTGCTCACTGAAAACTGATATGCCTTCTTAACAGCAGTCCTGTTTCACTAGAGGACTCAAACTACTCAAACAGATGGCTTCGCCCTTCACTGCTGAGCTCTGTAAAGAAAAATGTAAGCACATTCTATTACAATTATTTTGACTAAACAGAAGGGGGGGGGGACACCTAATGACCACATTTCATACTATAAACTTTTGTTAATAAATTAAAGAGTCAAATCATCTGACCCTCTAAGTAGAAAAATCAAAGTACATTAACACAAGCATATTAATATTTTAAAATCAAACAGTATAAATCTTACTGGAATTTTCCTCTGTTTTCTCACCACGTCTTTTGTTTCTGTCAACAATCCAATCCCACAAGGAGATTTCACATAGTTGCATCTGTATATGAAGCATTAAATGATACTCCACCTAGTAAGAAAATATTGGTATATGATTTTTCCACGGCAATGAAGAAGGTAGACTTATTAAAACAATACAAAGCATTTAAGATCAATAATGGAGAGGATAGCACAGATGGTGCTATTAAATCGACTGTGCTTCAAGTATGAGATTAATAAAACGAAGAAATATTACTTTATTTTCCTTATTTCTCTAGGCCCCGTACACCAGTAAGGGTTATCTAAAAAGTACATAATAAAAGCTAACACAGCAACATGCCAGATATTTTGAAGGTATAAGAAAATACTTGGACAAGTTTATGGAAATCTTTTAGGTTGTTGTTGAAGAAAATAATTTAGAACGGAGGTGCTCAACCCCCCAGCCCATGGGGCAAATGCAGGACATGGAACTATGGCTCCCCGTAGGTCAGAAACCTTGGAAGCATGGAGCCAATGAATATTGCAACCCCTTCACCACTGTCAAATTCCTACACAGCCAGACAGGGGTCAGGCCAGACCCCCTTCCGCACATGCCTGGATCAGGGCCAGGCCGTCCCCAGCCCCACACAACAGAGCAGGCCCAACAGCCTGTGAATAGACAAGGCATCACCCATCAAGCCCACAAAGCAAAAAGGTTGAGTACCACTGTTTTAGAAGAATGTCAGTATTGGAAAATAGAGGGATTTTGATAGATAGCATGCTAATATCAAGATAAGTTTGACTACCGCTCGTTGCAGAGCTAAATGAATTCAGGTGGAACACTGAAGAGACATGTTTTTTTCTATACCCAAACACATGTTATGGCCTCAGAGATATAAGCATTAAATATAGATGTTGCATTAAATGCTTTCATTACATCTTGTTTCTTTCACACACTTCTCCCTGCCCCAGTCCTGCAAGCACCTCCCTTTCAATTCTCCAAGTCCAAAGCCTAGATCAAATTGTACTTTCTACTCCCTTTCTCTGTTGCACTCCCTGCAAGTCCACGTTTTACCATACATTTCCTAGTAACTATATCATGTTATCTAATGCACCCAACATGCCAAATTTATGCTCAAACCAGCTTCCTCTCAACATACTCCCTATTCCCTTATACTTACTTTCCAGTTACAAGAGCACTGATCCTGCCTTGTCCTTCTCAATAAATGACTCTAGTTACCCCCTTCCTCACTATTTGCAACATCATCCATACCCATCCTGACTTCTGTCCAAAAGTGTCTCAACCAGTGGCTTAGTCATCTGTGCAGGATGTTGGCGGCATTTTGGTTTGTTTGGTTGTTTAACCTGCCCCCCAAGAATGCTATTGTTTTTAAAATGATATGGGAATTTTAAACCTGAAGAGTCAAGATAATGAATTCTTGAATGTTATATTTTGGTAACTCTTGTGATCAACAGTTCTGTAATTATGTTAACCACTCATAAAGCCACAAATCATATTAACATTTCTGAATTTTGGCTCCGATCCCAGTCATGCCATTTAAAAATTCATTGTTAGAATTCCTGGGTACACTTACATAAGTCTTCTCTGAACACGGATTAAATCAAAGAACAATTATCGACATTTAAAGACTTTTATTTACCTCACATGGTCTGTGCACAGATGTAGTTTCTTGAGACCATGTAGTTTCTTCAGTACAGGAATCACTTGATGCAACACAGTCTTTATCCAGGTTGGAATGAGGTCCATATGATGAATGATTTCCAAAATAACTAGATACACTAGTAGTATCACACGTGCAGTTTTCTCGCAATTCCATGCGTTGTTCACATTTTTTCATTTTTAAACAATCTTCACTGTTTCCACCAGTAAAATCATGACTTATATCCATATATTGCGCTGATTCATCACCAGGACTTTCAAAATAAGTATGTCCACAGGATTTCTTTTCTTTTGAGCTAGATTCTGCAAAGATGACTGAACTACTACATTGACTGTGACACCCACCTCTGAAAAGAAAAACAGGGGGAAGGAATGTATGCAGTTATTGTGTTATCTGTTTGTGAAACACAAAGTAAAAGCATTTTGGAATTGCTCTGGAATTTTAAAAAGACACTATAATTTCCACCTTTTAAAATCCTGTAACAAGTTCCAAATAGATGACTTACCCTCTGAAGTAGAAGTTCAGCCCCTTCCCTATTCAACCTGAAAACTGTCTGTTCCTCTAAGTTCTGCCCTTTACTCTTTGACAGATTTAAAGGGTCAACTTTCAGAAATTCTTATAGCAGAGACAACAATTACAGCCCCAAGTAGCCATTTGGAAGATATCTGCTATATTTTCCTCCCTTCTAGTTGACAAGTATTGTTAAATATTTGCCCACCCCCAGTCCATTTTTCCTATGACAAATGTTCACTTTTCTATTGATCTCTGCATCTTCCTGTTAATACTATACGCTATTCACTAATCTTGTTTGTGAATGGTACACACTACCTGAAGTAAAAATTACAAGTCTAGTAAAAATCTTAAATTGATAACAGATGCCCTAAAAATACTGAAGATAGATAGAAAGACAGGTTGGGTAATTTTGTGTGATCCATCTGACAATGTGAGGCAAATGCAAGTATAACAGATGCTCCATATTCAATACAAAGAAATAACACTGCTGCAATACAAGTTTAATTCTATATTATTTAATGTTACATGGAAAAAGGCCTTATGTTAAATCCAAATTAATACTGTAAGCAAACATAATAATACTTACTCGCCACTTTCTTGATCTTCAGAAGATATTTTTAGTGATGGTAATTCCACAAGTATCTTACCTTTAAGGTGAATAGATAAAACATAGCATTTTACAAAGTAAGTCTTCATTACTTTTTAGCATTTCAGCTACAGCTACTAATCAAACTCACAACTAAGGATGGGGTTTTATCTTTGAATGCCCCCTTTGTATTTGTACCCCTGGAATGGACTTTATTAAAACAAAACAAAAAAAGAAATAACACAAAACAATTTTTAAACATGCAAAATACAGGTTATAGTAAGGAGGAATTCTCACTGTAAGGACTGTATTAGGTTCCTTTATGTTTTCATTTAGCTTCCATCTTTGACAAAACATTATTGTTGTTGTTGCTGCTGCTGCTATTGTTATTGTCAGCCTGTTCTAATTTAAGATTTTGTAATCACCAGTAAAGATAAGAATAAATTATTAGGATAGTGTAAATGTAAACTGAAATTTGCACTTCATCGTAGATGGAACACTTTTATTTATGAAAATACTAGCTCTATGGATCATCATACAGGGAGGTAAACACAAAATTCCTATAAAAAGTTAAGGAAGACTAAAAGCACCATGGAATCTATCCTTTTACCTATATACTTGCATGGCTCCCAAATAATTTCAGGGAGGTATACTTCACAAGTACTGAAAAACATTTTCATGAAGTAATATTTTCTAGATTACAGAGCAAAAATGGCTTATGTGTACTGCTATAGCACCAACGTCCTGATCCTTCCCCTACATGCCCATAACACAGAATCAAAGCAATGACTTAAGGAGAGCTGTAGTGAGATACTTCTAGAATGTCTTAGGCCTGTAAGTAAAAATACAGCAAGAAAGAGAGAAAAAAGACAGCATGAGGGCTGCTAAGAGAACAAGGTGATTCAAGAGAAAGGAAAACTAGAAGATATACACAGTTAAAACAGTAAGGTGAATCAGTCTCCTCCTGTTATTTCCAGACAGGTACTGATGTCTCAGAATCAGTTTCTGCCACCAGGAAATGCAGAAGCCATAGAAAAGATCTAAATCAGATTACTAGAGATTTTTAAACCCCCTACCAAGGAGGGCAAAATAAGAGGCAGCCATGAAATATTTCTAGATTGCTTCAGTTGTGAAGCTATTAAGAGAAGAAAGAGGAGTGTATTGAAAAGGATCTCCAGACTCCAACACAGATTTGATACTAAAACTTGTTGGCAAATTCAAGTTCTTCAGTAGAGAGCCAGAGAGCAGCTATGGAATCAGCATAGAGCCAGAGAGCAGCAGGACCCAGTACAGAGCCAGAAAACCGCAAGAATATCAGCACTGGATCTCACTGCTGTCTGGCTCTGGGCTAAATCCCCCACCCTGGCTCTGTCCTGGGATCCTGCATTGCTCCTTGGCTCCCTGCTGAGTCAAGGAGTGACAAGAGACCCAGAGTAGAGCCACCCTGGAGGGTAGCATGCAGCAGTGGGGGAGGTAGGTAGCAGGGATGAGGGAGGGCAAGTGGCTTAGGAGCAGGCAGGTATTGGGGGGTGGCAGCACAGGGTGGGGAGCATGTGGCATGGGGACAAGGTGTGGAGTCTGGGGTCAGACTGCAAGCCCTCCTTGTCACTTACCTACCCATTGCTTGCCCTCCTGCTTTTGTTTTCCTTGCTTAAAATGAAGCTCTAATTATTAGATTCCTTACATATTAAATTAAAAGAAATTTATAATTTTCCATGTATAGAATCTAATTTGGGGGGTCATCTTAAATTCAAAGTTGCCTTGGTTTGGGTGAATACATTATTTGGAAAAGTCTACAGTTCCCCTGCCAAATAATAACGCAGACTGTATAAACAGATCAGAATTATTAACAATTACATGTACTCCCCTTTTGAACATCCTGGGTGAACATGTTCTATCCAAGCAGTGTGATAACCTACAATATTAGAATGTTGCAAACCAGCCAGCACTTTAACCTCTCGTAGTACCTAAAGAAAACAAAGTTTATGAACTTCTTGCACTTCCCATAAAAAACAAATGCAAAAGTAATAAAAAGTAATGATTTTCCACATAAAATTATTTTACCCATTATTGTAACTTAAGAGTTGCCAGAAAAATTACAATAATAAAGATCTCAACATTCTCATTGAATTAGGAAATACTTAAGGCGCTTGGGATATCTTGCAAACTACTGCCTAATTTAGGCTCATACTGGGGATAAATACAGCTACATAAAGAGAAGTACAGGTACTCCTTGCTTAACGTCGTAGTTATGTTCTTGAAAAATGCAACTTTAAGCGAAACGATGTTAAGCAAATCCAATTACATCACAGTAGTTACTTACTAGCAGGCGGTGGCAAAACAATGTTATAACCGAACATTGCACGATTTTAAACAAGTATGTTATGCTTAGGAGCAACCAACACGGGTTCATTAGAGGCAGGTCCTGTCAGACCAACCTGGTGGCCTTCTACGACCAGGTCACAAAATCCTTAGACGCAGTGTAGCAGTGGACGTAGTCTTTCTGGACTTTAGGAAGGCCTTTGACACTGTCTCTCACCCCATTCTCATTAAAAAACTAGGGGACTGTGGTGTCAACACCTACACAGTCAAATGGGTTACTAGTTGGCTAGAGGGCTGCACCCAGAGAGTGGTGGTGGACGGGTCATTTTCAACCTGGAGGGATGTGGGCAGTGGAGTTCCGCAGGGCTCAGTCCTCAGGCCTGCACTGTTCAACATATTCATCAGCGACTTGGATGAGGGGGTAAAAAGCACGCTGTTCAAATTCGCAGACAACACTAAGATGTGGGGAGAAGTGGGCACGCCAGAAGGGAGGAATAGGCTGTAATTGGACTTAGACAGGTTACAGGCATGGGCGGATGAGAACAGGATGGGTTTCAACACTGACAAATGCAAGGTACTGCACCTGTGGAGGAAGAACCACAGCTGACCTACAGGCTGGGGAACTCCCTTCTTGTCAGTGCAGAGGCAGAAAAAGATCTTGGAGTCATTATTGATACCAAAATGAACATGGGCCGACAGTGTGGGGACGCAGTCAGGAAGGCCAACTGCACCTTGTCATGCATCCACAGATGCATGTCAAGCAGGTCCAATAAGGTGATCCTCCCCCTCTATGCGACACTGGTCAGGCCGCGGTTGGAGTACTGTCTTGTTCTGGGCGCTGCACTCCAGGAGGGATGTGCACAACATGGAGAGGGTCCAGAGGAGGGCCACTTGTATGATCAGGGGGCAGCAGGGCAGGCCCTACGAGGAGAGGCTAAGGGACCTGAACCTGTTCAGCCTTCACAAGAGAAGGCTGAGGGGAGATCTAGAGGCTGTTGACAAACTAGTCAGAGGGGACCAGCAGGCACTGGGGGAGTCCCTGTTCCCCCAAGCACTCCCAGGAGCAACAAGAAATAACGGTCACAAACTGGCAGAGGGTAGATTTAGACTAGACATCAGGAGGCACTACTTCACTGTCAGGGCGGCTAGGATCTGGAACCAACTTCCAAGAGAAGTGGTGCTGGCTCCTACCCTGGGTCTTTAAGAGGAGGCTAGATGAACACCTTGCTGGGGTCGTTTGACCCCAGTACTCTTTCCTGCCATGGCAGGGGGTCGGACTTGATGATCTGCTCTGGTCCCTTCCGACCCTATGTACTATGAAACTATGTTCTCTAATAGATCAGCGACATAATAATGAACATTAACCGGGACGACATTAGGTGAGGAGTACATGTAAATTCTTCCTATTCAGAAGAATGTAATATATCAATCTTATTAGAATCATACATTCATAGAAAGTTAAGGTTGGAAGGGACCTCAGGAGGTCATCTAGTCCAACCTCCTGCTCAAAGCAGGACCAGTCCCAACTAGATCATCCCAGCCAAGGCTGTATCCAGCCAGGTATTAAAAACCTCCAAGAATGAAGCTTCTACCACCTTCCTGGGTAACCTGTTCCAGTGTTTTACTACCCTGCTAGGGAGAAAATTCTTCCTAATATCTAACTTAAACTTCCCTTGCTGCAACTTAAAACGGTTGCTCCTTGTTCTGTCATCTGCCACCACTGAGAACAATCTAGCTCCATCCTCTTTGTAACCCCTGCTTCAGATAGTTGACAACTGCTATTAAGTCCCCTCTCAGTCTCATCTTTTCTAGACTAAATGAGCCCAGTTCCCTCAGTCTTTTCTCATAAGACATGTCCCCCAGCCCTCTCACCATTTTTGTTGCCCTCCACTGGGCTCTCCAATTTGTCCACATCCTTGCTGTAGTGGGGGGCCCAAAACTGAACACAGTTCTCCAGATGTGGCCTCACCAGTGCTGAATAGAGGGGAATACTCACTTCCCTTGACCTACTGGCAACACACCTACAAATGCAACCCAGTACACCATTAGCCTTCTTGGCAACAAGGGCATATGGTTGGCTCATATTCAGCTTATTGTTCACTGCAACCCCCGGGTCCTTTTTTGCAGAGCTGCTGCCCAGCCATTCAGCCCCCAGTCTGTACTGGTGCATGGGACTGTTCCATCTTAAGTGCAAGACTCTGCACTTGTCCTTGTTGAAGGACAATTCCTGACATGCCTGCTTACTGTTTTGGCATAAGCATCATTAAGAATATTACTAAATGATATTAGGAACCAATTTATAGTAGGCAGCAAATTACTGTTTCAATTCAGGAAAAATTCATACCTTCATACAATCCCTTTTTGTAGCCTTCTTAATAAGTATTTTTTTGACAGCATAGAATTGACCATCTAATCTGTTTCTGACCTGAAAATAATTTTGAAAAGGACAAGCTTAGATATAATAAACTTTACTAAATTTAGATCAACAAAAATCCATTTGAAAAACAGATTCCTAAAGGCTAAATTCTATTCTCCTTTTTCAGACAACTTCTCAATGATATCAACAAAGGTATTCAGGGTTTAGGCCAAAGGGTCTAAGGAAAGGGTGCCAAGTTTTGCCCAGTTTTCAGTAGTATGAGGATTTAATTCAAACTGCATATGACTAAGGGGACATGTCTACAGTTGTATCAATGATATACTGAGGGTTTGGTTTTTTTTAATTGTTTGGGGGCTGTAATATTATATAGAAAAAATATAAAATTATTTAAATTATTTCCTGCTGTTTATGATAATGCAACTAAATATTCTAAAACACCTTAACAAATAACCAGTTACATGAGTCTGAAACAAATACCTTAATTTTTCTAAAAGGTATCTAAAAGACATCTTTCTATATATTTGTCTACTAGTAATTATATACCATTGGTTGACACAGACCATTTTTTTTAAAGCAGCCAACATTTGGTTAAAAAAAATCAGCTTCCATACTTAATTTAAAATAAGTATATCAGAACACTTCATATCAGATTTTTTTTACTATTCTCTGAATAAAAATTAGGCTGCACACACGGGTAAAATTCTCAGTATATTATATAAAAATCCATCAGGGCCCTTACAGCTCTCTTTTGAATCAAAAAACAAGAAAACCTTAAATGTAACAGGCTCATATTTGTTTCAAGGCAGGAGTGTCAAACTCATCTGGCCCCTGTGAACTGAATGAAAAGCATGGGACCAATCTGCAGGCCAGTTTAGACCCAAAGACAGGCCCCATGCATCACAGCTGGCACAGAGGGCCAGTCCACCATGGGCACCTCATGCAGCACATGTCCTGGACCAGACTGGTGCACTACACACAGTGTATGCTGCCCCAGTCCAGGGCTTGCACGTGATCCCTACATGCTGACTCATACGTGAGGCCTGTCTGCGGGCCTAATCTGAAACAGCCTGGGAGCCAGCACAGAGCCAGTCTGGCAGGGTACCACATACAGTGCATGCCCTCGATCATCCCCTACTGCTGCAACAGCACACGTGCCTGGTCCAGCCCTGCACCACATATACCTGGAGCTCATGCTGCATGCATGTCAGTCATGGAACACATGCTGCATATGGTGCCTGCACTGGACCAGCCCTACACACTAGCTCTTGTATGTAGAGACAGGATGTGAGCCTAATCCAGACCAACCCCAGAGCCAGCAGGCAGGGCCAGTCCAACGTGGGTGCCACATGCAACAAATGCGCTGAACTGGCCTCCTATGCTGGAGCACTGTCCACAGCCCTAAGTCCAGCCCCATATGCCACATGCAGTGCATGTGATCAGGGTCAGAGAATGCCACAATTGGCATGTGGGGTCATTCCAAGACCCATAAGGCTGGACCCTAGGGTTTCATGGGCCAAATCTTTGACACCCTTATTTTAAAAGCAGATAAAGTATGCCTCATTTCACAGAAAACATAAACAACATTTAAGTCAGCAGATACTTTGTCCTTGTATACTCTGTATACCTTGTATACTTTGCCATACCCTCCTTTTCCGAGCCTTGCAACCTCCTCAAATTCATTTAAGTAACGTGAAGTCTGTGCTTCCAAGACAGCTTCTTTTTCCCTAATCAAAAATGTTTTGACTGATTAAAACTAAATTGCAACTTATAACTCAGATATGTATACATTATGAGTAGCAGTTACACAGAAGTATAATTTACATTGGGAAAGAAAGTCTCAAATACTGAACATGATGGAATTAATAAAGTCTGATAAAACACACAAAAGTGTAGAAAGCAATATTTGTATCGGTAACTAGAACCCCCCCACCATGAATTACCAATATTGCAAACAGCAAGAAACTAACATTATTTCAAAATAAAGCATACTGCCCTCATGAGATAAAAATGAATCCTACGTTAACTATAGTTTAATTTTTGTTATATTTATCATTAAGTAGTAAATTACAAAAGGTCCTGTGCATTTTACAGATATAGGAATGTCTTAGTAAGATGGGGCTTCACAATCAATTTCTGTCAAGTAGGGATGCAAGCTCTGAATAGGGTGTTTAAATACGACTTATCTTTGCAAAACAGTAGTGACAAATAGAAAACCAATACTGTTTATTTTATGAAGGCCAATGTCAGCAATACCAATTTTCCTAAAAAGATTTCACAGCAGCTTTTGTGTGTTGTGAAGCAAACTTACTAATCCTACCAAAGATGATGATTATAAACACACCTCACACTTCAGGGCTATAGCCAGTTGCCTGTAGGGGTCAGTAAGGAATTTTCTTCTCCTCATATATAATTTGGCCTCTGAGGATTTGAATTTGCTTTCCTCTAATGCATGAAAGCCTGGTTGTGGTGTGAGTTGGAATAAAGAATGGCACCAGTCAAGAGAATCCTCTTAGGCAAGGCTGTCCAACTGGTGCCCCATGGGGTGCATCTGACCTACAAGGGGATTACATGTAGCCCATGGGTTCCTCCACGGCTGCCATTCCCCCCACTGCTCCTGCTGCTGCAGCAGCAAAGTCTCTGAGGCAAGGCAGTATGGCTGGAAGAAGTCCGGTGAGCCTGTTGCCCGTAGTAGGGTGGGAGGACATGGGGAATGATGATGGGGGACTCGTGTAGCCCACATGGTTGTGGAAAGTGGGGAGGCAGTTTGTGTTGCCTGCATGGTAGGGTTCCCTGGAAGCTCACGTGGTGTGTAGCCCCTGGCTGCTCAGAAGTCTGACAGCCCTGCTTTTAGGTATCTGGTTATTCCCTCTCACTTATGGCTGCTGACCACCAGATTTGAGGTTGGAGGTTAAACTTTCCTAGGTCATACCGGCAGGCAGCTTGGGGTTTTTCATACAGGCATAAATATGGGGAGGGAACCAGACCTCTTTTTGCTCTAAGTTCTGTTTGCAAATCCCTCTCCATGGCAGGGCACCACTGCCCCCACTACAGCAGGTCAGTCTCCATAAAGGGCACATTCCTTTATATCAGGATGCCCCACCCACAGGAGCAACATGTACGGCCAGCCATTCTACATGTATCTATCCACACTATAGGGTTTTCACCTTCATCCATCATTCAGTGTTTTCACACTAGGCTGAATTCTGTTTTCTGGAATGCATAGCTTCAGACATTTATTTTATTACTTAGTACAGCACTTTGAATACATACCCAGCTGTATGGGAATCTCCATTTTCAAGGTCCTACAAATAAACAATACCCAATTTAAAAAAGAAAAAAGAAAAAACCCACAAACAGTAAGTAATCTAGCACACAGTTAAGCAGGCTTCTTAAAACAAGGAACCCAAGCAGCAGGACAGAAACCCCAATTATCATCTTAAACTTTACTAAGAAAGAATTAACAACATTTAAAAAAATAGTTTGTCCAAATTTCTATATGAATAAAAATAAAACTTTGACTTAATAAAGCAAGAGTGCTATGGATTTTACAAGCTTCTGTTTAAATCAGACACTTATCTTGTCCAACTAAAGCATTCTTTTGTATGAATATTGAAAGCACATGATTTGGTAGGAAAATGGCTTCACAAAGAAAGTCGCTTTAGAATGTGTAATACACAGACTCAGTAACATAAAAGTTATTGACATTTGCAAAAGCTTACCCCATTAAGTGTTTGTTGATTAGCTGCTTTCATTAATTCAGTAATGGCTTTATTATGATGCAGTCTTAAAGTACTAAATTCATCACACAAAGCAAAAGAGGAAAGAAGGCCCATTCTAGTAAATGTGTGACCGAGTACTGCACAAAGGAACAGAATAAAGAATATTTTAAAGAAAGTCTGAACAAAGGCCTACAACTGTAAATAGTATACTCAGGTCATAAGTAATCCTCGTTATTCATAAGCCCTACTTACCCTTTATAGTGATCAGCTAAATCAATGAACATTAATGAAAGTTAGATGCCCATCTCCATGTGTACATTTTTTCTCACCCCCATATAAATAATTATAAACAAAGTCCTTAGTGAACCTATACTTGCCTCTTTGCATTGACACAGATCCAAAAAAAATCAATATAAAAATACACCACTTGTGAGTATTTATAAGCATTTGAGGCTATGCTCTTTATTAAAAAGATATGTGTTTTATTATAAAAACTGAGAACAACATGGTTTAGTCAGTACTGGCTTTGGGGAGCATTTGATAATATTACAAGAAAAGGCCTCATACCACCTCTTTTTTAAACAAGAATATGATGTTTTTGAAAGATTATGGATATGAAAAATCAAATGTTCTCTAATACTTTTTCCCCCTCGCTCATCCCTATCAAAACTAACTACAGCTGCCCAGTAGTAAAGGCCCTTCCCTAAATGCAAAATTATTGTATTTTCCCATATACAACATGTCGCCTTGTTTTTGAAAGAAAAAAAAGTAAATAAAAAAGTGGTACATACAAGTATGTATAACAGTAAAGTAAAAGCTGTATTTTATCTTACTGACTTTTGAACAAATGTCTTGAACGAGCAGGATTTTGTGTATACATGTGACAGAGATGTTCTAGAAGAGAAACCATCAGAAGTTGGTTTGCAACTGTAGAGGTGAAATGTATTAATTTTTTTGAACCATTCACAACTTGAAGTCCGCTTGGGAGATCAGATTCTGAAAAGGAAAAACAAACACTTAACAGGAACCTGGATGCCACAATAAAAATAAAACTCGAGCCAACAGAGTAGCTGCAGAAATACAAACTTAGTTAACAAAAGTGTGCCCGTAAAACATAATTGGATTAGTGGGGCAGCACTTTTATAAAATGAAGATATTGTGCTAACTGCTAAAAGACCAGCACTGTATAGGAATATGAAATATGTAAAGCATTTTGATAATTAGAAATCAACAGATGTGTTCTGAAAGAGACCAGGCAAAAACTATTTGTTTTTAAAGGCTTCACTTAAGAGGAATCTCATCTATCTAAGAGTGGTGCCCAATCTTCTAGCCCCGTAGGCCAGACAAGTGGCATTGGGTCAGATCCTGTTCTGTACAAAGTCAGCACATATGGTTGGTTCATGGGTAGAGTCCAGTGCACCGACCCAGCCCTACACCCTGGATCTGACCCTGTGCATCAGATGGACCATGCACTGACCCAACTCCAGTAGCATGGTAGGTTGTATTAACAGGAATGTCACTTGCAAATCAAGGAAAGCAATTCTTCTGCTCTATTCAGCACTGGTGAGGCTTCACCTGGAGTAACTGTGTCCAGTTTTGGGCCCCGCTCTTTAAGGATGTGGACAGATTAGAAACAGTTCAGCACACAGCAACAAAAATGATTAGGGGCTTTTGGAGGCAAGACTTATTAGAAAATGCTGAAAGAAGTAGAGTTATTTAGTCTGGAGAAGAGAAGACTGAGGAAGGATTTAATAACATTCTTCAAATACCCAAAGGGCGATTTTGCTGGTTGCTACATGTCAGGGTTTTTATTTAGGGGTGCACCGATAAAGATTTTCTTGGCTGACACCAATAGCTAATTATTCACCAGGCATATCAGCTGATACCGCAGCAGGCAGCATGGAGAGCAGCACTTTCAGGTAAGTCTGTGGAGGGGAAGAGGCATGGGGGGCGCAGATCAAGTCTGCCATGGTGAGGGAGACAGTGCGGCAGAGGGGCAGGACCTGGGGCAGGGCAATAAATGAGACGGAGCTGTGGGTGGCTTGTCCAGGAGATCACTGTCCCGGCATTAAAAAATGGCAATGGAGGTGCTTGAACTAAAGCTCATCGAATGGCTGGGGCAGGGGATGCAGCTCAGCCAGTGCGAGGCTCCTGGAGCAAAGACAGCAGGGCAAAGAGCCCCAAGCCCACCTCTGCCCTTGTCCTGCTCAGCTCCACTCGAGTTATAGATGTCCCAGTGCTTAAAAATGGTGGCAGCAGCACTTGAACTAAAGCCCATATTGTGAGCTCTAGTTCAAGTGCTCCTGCTGCCATTTTTAAATGCTGGGATGCTGGTCCCCTGGACAAGCCACCCACAGCTCTGTCCCATTGCCCCAGGGTCCCATTCATGCCCCAGTCCTACTCCCTCCCTCATTGTGGGGGCCTCAATCTACCCCAACTTGCCCCTTCCCTCCCAGAGACTCATCCGCAGGATGCTGCTCTCCAAGCCGCTCAGCTGCATATCGGCTATCGGGTTGGTATCAACTGATATATCCGTCTGGTTAATAATTAGCCATCAGTATCAGCCAAAAATATCTTTAGCACTGCACTGCTAATCTTTATTAGTACATTACTGATGACCCCAGCCAAAAAAAGCTGACAGCCGACAATGTTAATTTTCCTCTTTACAGAAACAACTTTGACAGAAGGAGGACCCTGGCTGCTGTGCCCCCCTGCTTTACAGAATCACAGAAAAGTAGGGCTGGAAGGGACCTGTGTCCCGAGACTTGACCACCCTTGTAGTCAGGCAGTTCTCCTAGTCTCCAACCTAAATTTCCTCTGCTGCAACTTGAGGCCATCGTTCCTAGTCCTCTGCCCTTGGGCTACAGAGAAAAGCCCATCATGAACTGCAGAATTACAGGGCTTCCTTCCAGCCCTACTCCTCTGTAGGTCTTCTAGGCCAGCCCGCTGCCTCAGGTGGGATCATCCTCATCCAAACCATCCCATACAATCCACAAGCTAAACTCTGTGTAAGATTACAATCAACCCGGACGCAGCACAGACCTAACACCTGGGCCTGTCACAGGGAACGCAAGGGAGCCACAGCAACCAACATCCTGCTTCTCTGAAACGCTGGTGACAAGCGCTCGAGAGATCCCACGTAGGGAGCCACGCCGCCCCCCAGACAAGGTCACCAGAAGGCCTGCAGCAGGTTGGGGCGTTACGCCTCGTGTTGTCAGGATTGACGGTTGCCTAGGAGGGTGCTGCCATTGCAACAGGCCACAATCTTTGTTTGCCCTTGGACGTCTTCAAAAGCAGGCCGGCTGGGGAAGTCCCCTCCAGCCCTGCTTTTTTAGGATCCCAAATCCTTCTCTTGAGCAGCTGTCACGAGTCACAACATCTCGGACTCCCCGGCTGGCCTTGCTTCACATTCAAACACCTGTTTTTGGGGAGGTGCAGACCCGCACGGGACTGCCACCCCCCGCCCGAAGGGGACATGCTTTTGACAGGAATAAAAGCAAGCCCAGAGGAGGGGAGGCGAAGCCGGGCAGGCGGGGAAGAACCGGAGGCAGGGCTCAGCTTCGCGGGGTGGGAGACAACAGGCCGGCGGGGATGGCGGGACGCGGGGGCGGGGATGGCGGGAAAGGCGCAGCCGCCCCTCACGGATGATGGCGGCCCTTAGGCGGCCCCCGTCCCTCTCACCGTCAAACTCCGGCTCCGGCCCGTCCTCGGGAAACTCCACCACGGGCGGCGGCAGGCGGGGCAGGGCGGCTGCCAGCCACAGCCCTCGCTCCCCCGGGCCGCCGCAGCCGCCGCCACCACCGCCGCCTGGGAGCATGGCCGGCCCGACCCGACCAGCCCGACCCGGCGCCTTGCAGATCCTTCCGGGCCGCGCTCGCCCCCTGCAGGGTGCCCGGGCCGCGGGGCCCACCCGGGCCTGTCCTGTCCCGGCCCAGCCCCGCGCCGGGACCCGCCTCGTCCGCTCAAGCTGCGACCCCGAGACGACGGCGCCTGCCCCGGCTCGGGGCTGAACCTTGCAACAAGCAAAGATCCGCGGCGCCTGCACGTGACAGCCGGCTTCAGCCGACTGCGCTTCACTGACTGCACCGGGAACGGGGTCGCTGGTGATTTGCGGTTTTTAGAAAACTGGAGAGAAGAGAAACTCGATACAAGCCCCATCCCCTCCGGGAGCAGCGTAACGGGGCTCGACTGCCGCATTGCGAAGTGCTCATTAGGGCGCATTTGGCAGGACGCCCTAATTGAACGTGGGGCTAATGACTCGTGTCTTTTCCCGGCCGTGGCAGGGCGGGCGGGCGGGCGCAGGCGGCTCCCAGGGGGCCCCAGCCAGAGCTACTGCCTTCAAGCAGGGCCTGTTTGTGGTCTGAGCAGGCTGGTTAAAAATGGGAAATCTTTTTTTTTTTTTTTTTTAAAGAAATCTGTCCTGTTTCCAGCCAAATCCGTGAGTCAGTCCAGAACCGTAAGCGGCCCCACGACCGCCAAGCACCCTCCACCCACACCAGGGGCTTCAGATATTTCCAAAGTCTTTTGGCCGCATCCTACGCGCAGGCCCGAGCGCCAGGGCTCGGATGCCCTCAGCCAAAGCGCTGCCGGAGCCTCCCGTTTCGCTAAAGTGGGCTTTAACCCCGACACCCGGGCAGGCGGGTCCTAAACCAGCCAGAAGAGCAGTGATCCCCAGGAAACCTGCCTTCGTGGGCCCAGGGGCAGGGTGTGCCCCCAGTGCAGGTCAGGCTTGGCGCTGCGCCGAGTCAGCTTTGCCCACACAGGTCACTTGTGGCTCGTGAGGTCGGCAGCCCCGTGTGCCCGAGCCTCGGGCGCCTGCTGAGACCCCCGCAGAGCAGGGGCAGGCACCATCACCCCTGGCACGCCGGCACCCCGCCAGCCGAGGCCGCGGGGCCGAGCTGAAAAAGAGCCCCGAGAGGCGCTCTCCTGGCGGGGCGCAGACGGGCTCCCCAGGGACTGCGGGTTATTCCGGGCCTCGCAGACCCATGTCAGTGCGGGGAGGATCACGCTGACTCCCAGGAGCAACCCCGGCCGTGGGTGAACCCTCCCCGCGCGCCGGATGGTCCCACCCCCGGAGCACGACCCGCCCGCCCGGCTCCCGCGCGCGGCCCAGGGGCGGGTCGGATCCGTCTTCCCGCCGCCCCGCCCCGGCCCGCCCTTGCCCCCGCGGGCCGGGCCGGGCCCCGCAGCGCCCCTGGCGGCTCCCGGTGGCGGCGCAGGGGCGGCGCTGGTCCCCGGGTGACCCGGAGGAGCTCCCTCCCCCCGCCCCCCGCCGGCGCCGGGCCCCGGATGCAGGAGGCCGGCGGAGGGACGTCATTGTTCCCCGACGGGCTGGAGCAGGAGGCGGAGCGGAGCGGCCGGGCTGAGGCGAGGGCAGCCGGCAGCGCCGAGCCAGGTACGGGGGCCGCGTGCGCGGCCGGGGCCGGGCGGGCCCCTTCCCGCCCTGGCGGCAGGGCTGCGGGCCGCGCCGGGCGCCGCCCCCCGGAGAGCAGCGTGACCGGCCCGGCCCGCCCGGCCGCACCTGGGGCCGGAGTCGTGCTGCCGCCGCGCCGCGCCGCGCTCCCCCCGCCCGGGGCCGGCTGCGCCTCGGGCCAGGGCTCCTCGCCGCCCGGTTGCCATGGCCACGGCTCGGGCCGGCTCAGGCCGCGCGGGACTCGCCCGGCCCCGCCCCGCCCCGCCCGCCGCCCCTCCCCCCGGACGGGGGCTGCGCCGCGGGCCCCCCGCTCCCCGCGCCGCCTGCCGGGCCCGGGGGGCGCGTTGCGGTGGCGTGGCCGCGGGCCGGGGGCGGCCGGGGCTGCCCACGCGCGGAGGATGCGGGGGCCCGGAGAGCGCAGACCGCAGGGGGAGCGACTGAAAACGTTCAGGCATCCGTGGTAGCGGCGCGAGACAGGGCAGGGCGGAGAGAACAAAGTGAAGGGTACAAAAAAAACCCTCCTCCTCCTTCTCCTCCTCCTTCTCCTCCTGAGCCAGCCGCAACTTGGGGCCAGAAATGAAAGTAGGAAGGGAGCGGGATGGTGGCTTTTCCTTTCTCTCTGGACAGGCGCCCCATTTAAACGTGCCGGGCTCCCTCGGTTGTCTCCAGAGCCTCAGGAGTTGCGGTGGTTTTGCTGTAGGGTGCCTAGGAAAAAAAGTTCTTTTGAAGTAATGTTCAGATTAGGACACATCGCTGGTTCCCAGTAAAGGAGGAAGTGAGAACCTTGATTTTTGTCTTCCCTGGCTCTGTTGGCTAGTTACATCTTCCTTCGTTTTCTTTATTTCCTGTTTTAACAAAGAATCCTGGTGTTTAACGTCAGGCTGAAACTAGAAGGCAACTTTTTGTGATCGGTGGCTGTAATGCAGAGTTCCTTGTTGCTGACACGCGTTAGACATGAAGAAGGTCCAGTACAGCACTGGTCGGCATCGTTTTCCTTGCGGCGTGCTTTAGTAATGCTTGCTTCTGGTATCAAAACTTTCAACTTTTTGTTACAGACATGAACAATGACTATAGTTGACAAGGGATCTGACTCTTCAAACCCCATATCTGGTCAGAATCAAACTGGCAGCTCTGTGGGACCCCCTAATGAAGAGATGGACTCAGACTCTTCCAGCTGGGGCACTGTGTCATCTCTGGACGTTCCAAACCACAGAATCTCTTTGGGACCAGTACCTGGAGCTACAGATTATTCTAGTTCACCTGTATCTGAAAAACCCAAGCCTTCAGCTCAGAAAGATCAATGTAAGTTTGTCTTGTCTTTCTTTCTCAACTTACTATATAGATCAACTTTATATATATATATATATATATATATATATATATATATATATATATATATATAGAAAAGCTACTGTTTGTTGATTCTGCAAGCCTCATCTTTGTAATTCTGACTTCTCGGGACAGTCCCTGTTGGTATAAGATAGGACTACTGTAAGCAAGTGCTGCTTTATTGTGAACTTTGTGAAACCAGTTCATGTGACTGACGTTGCAGATGTAATTTTGACATGTGATTAATCAATATAGCACATTTCTGGAGTTGTAAATAGACTATTACTTAATAAATATTCTGTAAGTCAGATATTTTTTATTCCCTTAGAATGATCTGTTTTATCAGCACTGCTGTTATGGGCTGTGTTATTTAAACAATAATAATAATAAAAATGGAAATCCCCATCAGTCTGGCTTTTTTGTGCCAGTTGCTTGCTTGCTTTAGGACGTTTTTGCATTTTATTTGCACTTACACCAAAATAAGCATACGTTCTCTTTGTATCTTAAGATAACAGCGGAGGATTTTAATTAAGGCAAATTGAATTAGCTAGAACAGGGCTTGTTAAAAGAAATTACTTCCTGGATTTCAGCAATTCTTTAATTCTTTTGACTTGTTCCCCCCTGTTGGGACATTCTGATGTTTTTAACTTTTTTCCATGGGACATGCATATCCTTGAGTTCCTTGCTTGGTAACACTGAGACAGCCTTTACTAACATGAAATATATTACGCTGTATATTGTAATTGATTCTATTCAGGCTCTTCTAGGCACTCATATATAGGATAGTATTACTTTTAACATGATTTTAAAATTTAAATGATTTAATACCTTAAAAATGTAACTTGTTTGGCAGCTGTAAACGATGGCATCGCTCCACCACAGAAGGTTCTTTTTCCAGCAGAGAAGATTTGTCTGAAGTGGCAGCAATCCCATAGAGTTGGAGCTGGTCTCCAGAACCTTGGCAATACCTGTTTTCTCAACTCTATCCTGCAATGTTTGACTTACACACCCCCTCTTGCCAATTACATGCTTTCTTATGAACACTCCAAGACATGTGAGTACTTCTAAAAAGCACATTTCTAAAATCTGTTGGTCTGTCCTTAAAGTGAAAGGAGAGCAGCGATTATGTAGAGCAGGAATAGACGACCTGTTCTGGCTGTGGGTCAGAATGACTCACCCTCCATCAAAGGAAGGTGGGCGTTAGGATCCTGTCACCACTGCTGCTTGTTTCTGTGATGGCCTGGGGAGAGTACCCACAGCAAAAACCCCTCCCATCCCCTTCCCAAAGGCCTACATCTGCAGGTTTGATCCAGAGGTTTCGCGGGCCAGATCTAGTCTGCAGGCCATAGGTTACCAGCCCCTATTGTAGAGGGTGTTCTTGATTTTTTCTATCCTAGAAGCCAGTTCTAAGTCTCATATAGCCAGTAGGAGCACCCTATGGAATAAACCTTTTCACCTCTTCACCACTATTAACTTAAAATAAACACTGTGTAGACATCTATAGCCTTACATTTTTTAATGTTTTCTATAGCTGCATATACCTTACCAGTTTGTGATGTTTTGTTGCTTCCCTTTTCAGGTCATGAGCAAGGATTCTGCATGATGTGTATAATGCAAACTCACATTAACCAAGCCCTCTCAAACTCTGGCAGTGTCATTAAACCGATGGCTGTTATCAATGATCTTCGACGTAAGTAGTTCCAAATAATTTATATGCCAACTTTGTATTTATATACTGTGCTATTGCCTTGCTTTGTTTAACCATAGTTCCTGGAGCTCTTTCTAATTCAGCCTTGCAGAGAAAAGTGTGTGTGTAGGGGGTCAGGGGGGAGTTCTTTGTTTGTTAAATGTCTTTCTCCTATTTTCTTGTGTGATGCATATTTTTAACTTTTTTTTTTTAATTTGTTAGGAATAGCAAAACATTTCCGTTTTGGAAATCAGGAAGATGCACACGAATTTCTACGTTACACTGTTGATGCTATGCAGAAAGCATGTTTAAATGGGAGCACCAAGTAAGTGCAAAACAAAATAACGTGACTATATCCTATCATTCCTATTACAGTTTCCCTGTAAATAAAAGAAAGCGTGTTTTGAATTTTCAAAAGAAGAGAAACTCTTAGAACAATTCATTCATTAACTTAAATCTTTTTAATTACTTGCATCTTTTTTTTCCAGATTGGACAGACCTACCCAGGCTACTACACTCATCCATCAAATATTTGGAGGCTATCTTAGATCTAGAGGTACTTTTCCTAAAATTACTTCTTAGAATGGTTTTGTGCCTTTAACTGTTTTTATTAAGTAACTTCAGCTCTAGTTAAAGTAATGTGCCAATAAATTTAAATTAGCACAGTTGTTATATTGAATATTTGCATCTGTTTTCATTTCAGTAAAATGTTCAAACTGCAAAGGAGTTTCTGATACCTTTGAGCCATACCTTGATATTGCATTGGAGATAAAGGTAAATTATTCTGTTACTATGATAGGAGTATTTTTAAACCTCTTCTAACTTTCCCAAAGTAAGAGTTGATTTAAAATGTGCACTCTTACAGCTGGTTCTTGCTACATAGCTCTGTTGTGGTTGGAAATACACTCTGTCCTTTTTGTGGTACCTTTCATCAATGTAAACCGTTTTCATGTATGTGTACTTGCTTAAATTGGGCAAGTATTACACTAGAACTCCATTCCAAATTCGCAGGTCCACAGCTATGACAATGCTATTATTTCCCTGTTTTGTCCCCAACAAAGATTTAATAAAGTGTTAGAGTGGGGTTCCTTCCTAAAACTTAAAAACGATGTACATCAAAGTGTGTGAATTACCATTTTTTTTAATGGTACAGTATACTCAAGATTTTTTTGCTGCTTTATTCACTATATTTGCTAGTCTGCAGTAGCTATCTGCTGGTACAAAGTCAGTAGGTTCTAATGTAACTATGGGTGCAGAATTTCCTATGATATCTCCAGTAACTCAGTGCACTGTTTTGTTATTCTTAGACGGCTCAGAGTGTAAGCAAAGCTCTAGAATTGTTTGTGAAGCCTGAACAGCTAGATGGTGAAAATTGTTACAAATGTAGCAGGTAAGATGCATTCACACATCATTAATAACCTAGATTTTGGTTCTGTGTGTTCTTTGTCTTCAAAAAAGAAAAGTTGGTTTTCATTTGGCTCAGAAGCACAGTGTTAAGAAAGACTTTTTGTCGTATACTGACTAGTACAAAACAAAACAAAAGTTCATCATGGGGGCACAGAAGGGAATTGGTGAGGTTTTATTCACCAAGGCGCCCCTGGGGGTTACAAGAAATAATGGCCACAAGCTAGCAGAGAGCAGATTTAGACTAGACATTAGGAAGAACTTCTTCACAGTTCGAGTGGCCAAGGTCTGGAATGGGCTCCCAAGGGAGGTGGTGCTCTCCCCTACCCTGGGGGTCTTCAAGAGGAGGTTAGATAAGCATCTAGCTGGAGTCATCTGAACCCAGCACTCTTTCCTGCCTATGCAGGGGGTCGGACTCGATGATCTATTGAGGTCCCTTCCGACCCTAGCATCTATGAATCTATGAAATAATCTAACCTGGGAGAGAGAAAAGACTTGGGTTAGTTTTGTAGAATGAGAAGGGTTCAGTAAGAGAGACCATCATTGGCTCACTTACAGGTTTAGCTTTTAGGTTGTCACAGAATTTGTTATATGGCCTCATTTTGTGGAACAGTTGTAACAGCTGCAGATAATCTGCCTGCAGTTCCTTGTCCCGTATGGGGATAGGTCCTCCTTTCTCTGAGTTTGGCTTTTACTCTTCTGCATCCTGGCAGTAAACTGAAAAAAAATCTGTTGTGCAAGCAATTTAATATAGTAAAATATTACTGAAATTTTCATAGTAAAACAATGCTGCTGCACCTTTTTTAGTTTTTCCAGGCTATTTCTAAAGACTGACTGCTTCAGTAAGAAGTCTGCTCCTACTACTTTGGGGGTTGTTAGGAAGTACCACTTTTGTTGGCATCCCCAGGTTTCGGAGAAGCGTACACACATCTGTTCTGGACCCTTTTTTCTTTATCCAAGGGAGCTGCCATCAAATGTTCTCTCTCTCTCTCAGCTAACCTGAAATGTTGTATATGAATGTCTTAAGGGCAAAAACACAGCATGCAAAGAAATATTTAATTAAATGATGTAGATAAATTGCTGAGATATGAAGAACCATGATAAATGCTTAAAAATCAAAATAAGCTTAACCAATTGCCTGTGTTTGCTTTCTAAGGTGTAAAAAGACAGTTCCTGCTTCAAAAAGGTTTACAATACATCGATCTTCTAATGTGCTCACCATATCTCTGAAACGATTTGCAAATTTCAGTGGTGGAAAGATTTCAAAGGTATATACAATTGTAATGCAATTTTATCTTGACATTTCCATTTTCTACCACCAAGTACTCAGGCAAAAGTTAATACCTTTGTAAAGCAAGTCAAGACTTTAGAGGGCAACAGTTATGTTGAAAAATACTTCAGTAATTTTACCCAAGAAACAACAAGATAACAGCAAATTTCCAATTTCAGATTGTTTGTGAAGCCTGAACAGCGTGAACAATTGTGACAATCACTGATTTGAACGTTAACTAGGGTGCTGCAGTACTGTGGGATACCTTGAAATCTATTCAAGGGTGTCACAGGGTGCCATGTAATGTTAGCACTATTAGGTGTGCGAACATGATTAATAAGATTAACCCAGTAATTTCAAATAGGAATCCATACTGGTAAAAATAATTTGGGCTTTTGTGCTACTTCTGAGATCTTTACAGCAGAAGAATTGCTCTATTATTTTTCCTTAGTCAAAATGAGCAACAACCAAGAGCTAGCATTTTCTGAGAGGTGCCTTGGGTCTAACAAGGGGCACCTTGAATCCAGAAAGGTTGAGAATCCTTGCTTTAAACAAACAATAAACACTTGCCTATCTCTGCTCTTAGAAAACTTGTTTTCAAGAAGATGGTCCTTGAACTTTTACAGTATTATAGACTGGTCATTGGGAAAACCGGTCATTTGCAAAAGGAAACCAAAACTTCACTTTGGGGTTGGGGAGGATATACTTTTGGTCCCTCTCTTGCTTGTGTTTTTTTAGAAATATTTCTACCTCTAGCATCTGAAATGTTTCCAGCTTTCTATAACTTGTAAAATATTCCAGGATTATCTGTGCTTTTCTTTTCTATTTCTGTTCAGGATGTAAAATATTCCGAGTTCTTGGATCTTCGCCCATTTATGTCCCAGCAAAATGGAGAACCAGTTCTTTACACCCTGTATGCAGTCTTAGTACATACTGGTTTTAGCTGCCACGCAGGACACTACTTCGCCTACATAAAGGTAAAGATCAGCATCTTTTCTTTTCTTAACAAATTTAAAAAAAGTAAAAAACCTTCCAAACATCAGCGGTTGGGACATTAATTATTTTCTCATTCCTCTCTTCACCAGAACAGCCTTTGCTCTGAGGAAGAGAGCTGTTCTTGGAGGCGGGCGGTTTGGATGATCTGTCATGGTAGGACCCCATCCATATAAGGACACACAGAACTTCGCATACCTTTTTTGCCAACTTTCTAAAGGAAGTCCTTTTATTCCTTTCTGGATGGGGATTCTCCCAGGGGAAATCTTTCCAGGGGAGTATTAGCACTACCCAGATATCTTCATTGACAAAAAAAGTGAGTCTTCCCCACTCTGTGTTCTTTTTTTTTTTTTCTTTTTTTTCCTTTTTTTAAGGTATCTCAGGTAGTCCTAGTGTTACTGGGATTTCCTATGCAATCCCTCTTGGCTCTAGGCCATTCCTGTGCAATCTTTAGTACTACCAACACACTTCTCCCTCTCAGGTGGATCATCAATGCTTCCAGGAAGTACTGTTGCTGGCAGGAAATGCTGATTTTTTTCCCAGAAGGTTTCTCCTGCAAAAGGGCCTTCCTTTAATAAACAAGGTTTGTAGGTTGTGTATATGTAGGCATTGGCAAATGTGCAAAAATGTTACTATGACTCCTGGGATTTTCCTTTTGCTGGAGATTTTTCTGCCCATAATTATTCGAGTCAGCAAAATTATGTGGACTCTTTCTAGATTTTTTTTCGTTGTTTTAAAGAGTATTTTCAAAGCTAACTGGTTCCTCTGCATGTGTCTTTGTCTGTCTGTGTAGTTTATAGCCTCATTGGGACAGGGATGGTGGTTTCCTTTGTCTCTGACAGAGCACTATGCCAGTACTTAACAAATTATAAATACGTATTGGTGGTCCTCACCATGGAACTTCATAAGTCTTCAGTGGGCTCACTTTATTACTTTTTCTTTTTTTTTTTTCTTTTCTTTTTTTTTACTATACTTTTTTAACAATTGCCACTGCTGTGGCTTCCTCTCCTGGTGAGGTCTGAGACGCCTTTTCATCCCAAAATGAAGATGCCAAGTTTGTTTTTTTTTGTTTCAGAAGCAACTATGATAGTATAATTACGTTAAGAAATGGCTGTACTTTATCTCTAAATTGCTGTCTACTGCTTTTTTGCATTAACTTTTGAGAGTTAGAACTAGTGAAAGGTTTCATAGTTAATATTTGAATAACAAAGACACTGAAGAAATAATTGGATGTCCAGCATATTGTAACACTTGGGATCTCAAAAGCTTGTCAGATTTGGAAATGCTTTCTTAGATGAGTATGCTTGGTGAAGTAGAGAACGTCCAGTTGCTAGCCCTAGACCAGTTACACTGATCTATCAGTGTCCTTTATTCTGTTTCCTTTTGAACTTTGGCTCCTTTTCCCCCTTTTCCTTGGTTCTGTTACTTTTATTTCACTGCTGCTGGGTCTGTAGTTTTATGTGAAGTTAACAAAAGCAATTTTAAATTAAAGAATATTGGCTGTCATCTTCCGTGAATATATTGATGTAAATTAATCCCTTCTTTCAGCTTCATATGTGGTTGTATTCCTGGTAAGGCTCTCTAAGTATCTTCCTCCAATAGTCAATTTTTAAACTAAATATTTTTGCAGAAGTTGAGTCTTTGCTCAGCAAAAAATAAGCTCCTTTCATAGTTTTTAGTTTTGTTTTATCCTGCTCTTTTTCTCTTAGAAGACAAGCAGGACTAGTAGAAGTCAGCAATTCCTCTTTGTTCGGGAACAAATTAACTCTAAAACCCGATTTCTCCCTTTTTGCAGCACTGAGTTCATGTCACTCTCCAGGGTTGGCTGTAAAATAAATACTTCTGACAGCGACCCACCCTTAATACCTCTTTCCCTCAGGACCAATAAAGTTGCAGCATTTTTTGGTCAACTGCCTGTAGTACGATGTGATGGGTCACATGACTGAACATGAGTTGGTTTTCTGGAGTTGAACACTGCTAGGAAGATAGAGGTTGCCATGTCTTATTGAATCAATGTCCTATTCAATCCAATATCCTATCTTTAACAGGATATCTTTAACAGTAGCCAGTACTAGGTGCTAGCAAGATACCCACAAAGGGACCCAGCTGCAGACCAGCTTGACTTTGGGGCAGTCTCTTTCTGATCTCCCTGGTGAGGGGGTGGTTTGTAATCTGAAGTAAGATCTAGACCCCTTATAAATATGTTTTAATCTGTGAGTATTCTCATCTAGGTAAAGCATTATTCCTCTGAATCATTGTCAGCTCTTGGTGTCAGTATGTTAGGACAATGAGTTCTACAGATTGTGTTGGGCTTTAAACAAAATCCTTTTATCAGTATGTGAATTCACTGTCAATTTTATTTGATCTCCCCTTGCTCTTGTGTTTGGGACAGTTCTGTGGATCCTTATAGGGGTGGTGTTTTAGCCAGCAGATCCTCTAAACAATTAACTGCCTCTAAGAACAGCTCCTTTTCTAGAATAAAATCTGCACTGGTGAAGAGAAACATTCACTAACAACTATCAGTGGTAACTAATATCTTTAGATAATTGTACACTAATATCTTAGGAATGAGGCTATATTATGGGGTGCTTTTTGCTCTGTTGTAGTTGAACAGTGACCTCTATTGTTTTGGGGGGTTTGTTTTGTTTTGGGTTGGTTTTTTTTAGCAAATATGTTGTAAGTAATTTAAAAAATGTCATTGCCTTTTATTTTCAGAGCTGTAATGCACAGTGGTACCAGATGAATGATTCCATTGTAGCCATCACTGATATCAGAACTGTCCTGAATCAGCAAGCTTACATGCTTTTTTATATCAGGTAATAATAATTACTAAAATTTATTCAAAATTCAGTTATATTCCTGTCCCTGTCATTTTTCTTCTTCTTCTGCCTGAAGTGTTGTCCCTGAAGTCCTGGTGCTTTAAGTCACTTCAGCCTAAACTGTTGAGCTAGTATAAATTGCTTAATGTTATCTGCCACACTCTAGCTGGCTACTCAGTGGTGGGTGAAGCGAATCTAGTACAGATAAAACCCTTCAATCAGCTATACATAATCATCTGGGGGAGGGGAAGAATTGGGAGACTGAGTTGTTAATCGGGTAAGAAGGTATTTTAAGTCTGTTACCTAATTTTATTTGTCTTAGTTGGGGTCTCTAGTATTTCATATAAACTACTGTATAAATTAGATGTGTTGGGCACAAAGAACAAATCTCAGTAAATATTATCACTTCTGCAGGTCCTCTGATGTGAAAAATGGAGAACTCATTTATTCCATTCCAGGACAGTCTTCTCCCCGTCCAGCTATTAGTCAGCGGGTAGTTAATAGCAAGCAAACCGTATCAGGATTTATTGGACCACAGCTTCCTCCCCACCTGATTAAGGTAATACTTTAGGTCAGGGTCAACAACCTTTTCCTGAAGCAGGCTGGAGTTTGCTAACTACCCCCTACCATGGTTGCAAATCTTCACCCTGTCCTGAGAGCTGAGCTGCCTGCACTTACCCTGCTTCTCTTAAGTGAGGATAAACCCAGGGATGGGTGGCTCAGTACAGCTGCCCAATCCCATGTGCCACCTTGGGCTACTGGACTGAACTTTTGCCCCTGGATCCAGCCATAGGCCATAGGTTGCCCACCTTTGCTTTAGCTAGATTTTATATAGATGCCAAAAACATCAATCAAGACTATTATGTTTTGGGATGTCAGCTTTGTGTATTTACATGAAATCACAATAAAATGTATCCTTTTTAATTACAGACTTCTGGCCATTTAAATGGAACTGGGTCACTAAAAGAAACTCCAAGCAGTTCTGTGGTATGTGCTAGCAATGTTACCCTAACCAGGCCAAATTCGGCGCCTCCTTCAACTTCCATTCAAAACTGGACAATTAACCGACCCACTATTCCTGATCCTTCAAAAAAACAGAAGATTACTATCAGTATTCACAACAAACTGCCTGCTCGCCAAAGCCTGGCCCAACCCAATCTTCATAACAACTCTTTGGAGAGTCTGAGCAAGCCTGTTCCTTCATCCACCATTACTAATTCCTCTGCAGTACAGTCTACCTCAAGTGCTTCTACAATGTCAGTTGCTACTAAAGTACCTAAACAATTGGCTACTAGTGAAGCTTGTTCTAAAGCAGTACTGAATGGCAAGTCTAAGCTAAGCTCCAGCACGTTGGTCCCTTATGGTGCAGAATCTTCAGAAGAATCTGATGAAGATTCAAAGGCATTAGTTAAGGAGAATGGACACAAGAAACCTGTAAATGGAATTTTGATTGGAAGTGTAGCTAGTTCATTGCAGAATTCCTGTTCTTCCTATCAAGATGCTGAAAAGGAGGTACCCCAGCATGAACTGCCAAAAACTGACAGAGTCAATGGTGACAAAGTCAATGGTGCTATTTGTCTAGATAATAATTCTAAAGACAATGGTTTGAAACTTGATGATTCCACTTGCCAAACCAAGGCTCTTAAAACTACAGAGACTTTCTTTCCTAAAATGAATGGATTGCATGGAAAAGTGAGTTATGTTTGTTTGAGCTAGAATTTCTTTTTGAAGCAGATTATAAATATTATTATCTGTTCTAAGACTACAATTGTTCTAGATGACTTGTTAGAAAAATGAATGTTTCATAGATTTCATAGACATTAGGGCTGGAAGGGACCTCGGAAGATCATCGAGTCCAGCCCCCTGCCCAAAGGGCAGGAAGTCAGCTGGGGTCATAGGATCCCAGCAAGATAAGCGTCCAGTTTGCTCTTGAAGGTGTTCAATGTAGGCGCTTGAACCACCTCCGGTGGCAGGCTGTTCCAGACCTTGGGGGCTCGGACAGTAAAGAAATTTTTCTTATGTCCAGCCTGAAACGGTCTTGTAGTAGTTTATGACCATTAATGTTAATGTGGAGCTTTAAAAAATTGAAGTGCTGTCAGTGTTGTACCAAAGTTTGTACGGGGTCATTGTATTATTTGATGTGCAGTCTTTCTGTTAAGAGATCCTAACCACTTTTGACCGTTAATGAGTCTATTTCTATGAATAGTACGCTTACCAGAATCTTAAGCGGATTTTTTCGTTGATATTGCTCATCTTTAATTCTGCTGAAGTTCCCAGTGTATATTATTCTGATGTATTTCACTTTTTAAATTGTGAGTTAATGAATTGTCGGGTATGTACAGGCATTATATTTAGATCAGCCTAACCAGAATGAGGTTGATTTAATGCCCAATTGTGCAGACATTCAGGAGGTTTAATTTGGACAAAAAATGGCATGCCTGATCTAAATTAGTGCACCTGAGTGGATGCATGAACTCTAGATCAAGATTGGGTTAACCCAATCCTGAACACCTGTGCATGTCCTCAGTGCAGCCCCAGAACTGTGCTAATTTCACCTTGCCCCCACAGACCCACATCCTTCCCAATCCCACCCACCCGCCTCTCCCACACCCCAGGTTCCTTTTGTCAGGCTCCCCCCTTGCAGCTCCTGAAAGTAGCAAACAGCAAACTATTGCATGTGTCACTCCTGGTCTAGGTGGGTTAAGGTAAGACCTAGACCAGTTGCAGAAAATGCCTCTTTGTGCCCTTGGGATGCTGCACCAACAATAATCTAAGTACAGAGTTTTTCTAGCAGTTTAAATATTGTAAAGTATTCTGGAATCCTTTGATTAAGATGTTATAAGTGATCCAATCACTATTCTTTCTATATATTAACATATCTTTTTAATTGTAGATGTGTGCAACTTTGCCTTCAGTCCCTGAAGATAAAATCTTAGAATCATTCAAATTCAGCCAGGTGAAAACTTCATCAGAGGATATAAGGTAAAATAATAGTCATTTTATACAATTTTTTTAAATTTATCTAATTATTGGTACTATTTAAATGAAAAGTTTTAGGTCAGTGCAGGAATATTGTACAGAATTGTACAATTCTGTAGAATTGTACAGAATTGTACAGAATAAAATATTGTACTGGATAGTCCAAAAAGACATAAACATACAGCAATGAGAGGAGGAAGCAAAATCATCAGTATGAGAAGCATCATGACAATGGAATGAAATAAAGAACTAATAAATAGTGAGAAAAGTAGCTGTTTAAGAATAATTCCAGTTGTTCTGCACTCTCTGGTTAGGAGTGAGTGTAAATTCTTAACACCTGTATTTTGGGAGGAAGGAAGAAACTCACTATATTACCCTACGATATTTCTTATTTTCATGGGGAACCGCAAGGGGGAGGACACTTGGCTCTAGTTATAAGACAGCAATGAAGAGATGAACAGCATATAAAAAAGCCTTCCTCTGGAGCTGAGGAAAGAAATGGAATGTCTTCCAGGAACAGTCAGCTCCTTCCCAATTTATTTACTTGTAGCAGACATCTTACAGAGTATTGTCTATTTCTGCTGAAAAGTCGCATGTTTCTCTCTTTGTGCAGTATAACTGGAACTGAAAAAACCGATCACAGTATTCCCAACGATTGCTGCAACAGCCAGGGTCCCTTTGCTGCATCAGCTCCTGAGACCATTTCTACCAAAGAAGGAATTGTAGAGAATACTGTGGCGAGAAAGGAGGAGGATCATTCTGACATCATTGATCAGCATAAAGCTAAGAAGAGAACCTTGGGCACTGAAGAGGAACGTGCTCTTGAGGAGTCTGCGGATAAGGCAAGAGGACCAAAAGAAGCAAAGGTGATGTTAAAGGAGACTCCTCTGCACGTCAAAGGGCCTGCGGAGACTGTAGAGAAACTGGGACAAAGCTCCCTTATAAAGTCTGACAGTGAATGTAGTTCCAAAAAACTTTCTACCTTAAACGTTATAGACAAATGCCAAGAAACAAAGCACAGTGCTAGTGACTATCCAGAGGGACAAAGTGCTGTGGACTCTCCTACAAAACTGAGCAAGGTTCTAGAGAGCTATTCTAAGGAAAATGAGGGACTGAGCGATAATGACAAACTTGGAGAAGACAAAGAAAGACAAAAACTTCAGACACATTCTCCAGGTAAAGAAAAGGTCTGCACCACCAAGAAGATGGAGAGGGAGCACTACTGTAAAAAGAGACGGCACTCTGAAAACGAGGAGAAACTGGAAAGTCGTGACTCCAGAAAGAGACGAACGTACAGCAGCGAGAGGGGGAAGCAAGATCATCACTACAAGAAGCACCATGACAATGGGAGCAAATACAAACTCATGCATAATGAAAGAAGCAGCAGAAGCTCCGGAAGGTATCCTGATTACAGATCCCACAGCAGAGAACAAAATGATAAGGACGGGGGTTGGTATTACCTTCCGAAGAGAGAAGGCTCTTGGAATAGAGAGAGGTATTACCAAGACATCCCACGAAGGTGGGACAAAAGTAGATATTACTATGATTATTATCCTTTCCATGCGCCAAGAGACAGTCGAGAGAGAAAGTTCTCTCACGTGGACAGAGAGTATGAGAAACCAAGCCACATTTATGACCCTAGGTCATACAAGGACTATTACTACAAGACACGATGGATTCATGAGCCAGCCACTAAGGAGAGAGAGAAACGCAACTTCAGCAGCTCCAAAGGAGACTTTCACCATTGCCCAGCACCCCCCCAGCATTCTGAAAAGTATTCCTCAGAGAAAAGTGCACCTACAGCGGGAGAAAACACTTCCAGTTTTGAGACTTCTTGCCTCAAATATGAGGACGTAAAGGACAGAAAAAGAAGATGCCCTATTGGAGACGAGAGTGACAGTGAGGCAGAAAGGGAGCGCAAAAAGACCCTGCAGCGTGAGCCTTCGGAGGAGCAAAAGGTGAAAAAACACAAGAAATCAAAGAAAAAGAAAAAATCCAAAGACAAACACAGAGAGAAAGATAGCAGGTAACCCAGAAAGAACTTGTCGCTGTGGTTCAAGAAACTCTTTTAGCGATTTTATTTTGGGGTATTTTCCTTTCTTCTGTTGCTTCAAAATCCATTTAATTGTAGAAGTACTATTATGTACTAATTATCAGTTTTGTTTTTAAAAAGTTTTAAAAACTGCCTCCAGATCTTTCTTCTGAGTGCTTCCTAATTCTCCTAGATAAACAGGAGAACTGTTTCTCTATGTACTTTTTTCAAACTGTTCCTTGTTTTATAGACTGCAGTCATATTTCTTCTTCTGCCTAATGTCTCAGCCCAGCTGAAGAGACCTAAGCCTTTTCAATTGCTCCTTGTATGGAAGCCTTTCCATCCTCCTTTGTCTTTGTTACCATTACTTGAACATCATTCCACTGCTTTAAGCAGAGCAGCAAAGGAGTTAAGAAAAGAAGATATGGTTTCTTATTTTGAGTTTGTCCTGCCAAATTTTAATAGATTGTAGCCAAGTCTAGATTATTTTTCTCTCTACAAATGATTAGCTGCCTTCTAAATTTTCTATTTTCTTGGTTTTGGGGGTGGGTTTCTTCAGACATTACCAGGATTCAGATGCATCTATGACCCTTTCCGATGCTGAGATTTACAAACATAAGAAAAAGAAGAAAAAGAAGAAAAAGCATGCAAAGAGATCTGAGGGCTTCTTTGAACATGCAGATCCTCATGCTCAGAAGCAGGGCAACTCTGAGATGAACAGGACATGGGAGAAGAAAGAGGACTCCGATCTTACAGATGACACTCCAGTTGAGGAGCATGGACGACATGGGTACGAACGTTTACATGAAGAGGATGCAAATTCTTCTCTTAAAAAGAAATGCTTAGAAGGAGGCAAGGAAAATAGTTATCCTGTATCTAGAGAGGATAGTAAAGGTAAGAGGCTAGAGAAGTTAACAGGACTTCTTTTTATTCAAATAAAGGAAAACATCCAAAGCCATTTCAAGTGCTCTGTATTAGTACTTGTACAGCATGTTACAACTCCAAACGTTTGATAAGCTGAAAAAGGCAACTGTAATGGCAGACGCATTCAGTAAATTGCTGACTATTGACTACCTACTCAAAACAGTACTAGTTAGGAATAACTCTTTATGTGGGGCTCGTTAACATTGAAGTATTTTTGTGTTTCAGCTACCATCCTACCTTCTCATAAGGACCATGGACAGACAGCTATTAAATCTTTGGATGGCACCTTTGCATACGCCGATGAAACTAGATGGAAAGTATGTTGAGTTCTTCTGACTGTTCTGATTGCATACTTATTTTGTAGTAGCACAAGTAAATAAGTAGAAAAAATATGCTCTAGGCTTTCAGAGCATAATCAGTCCAATTTCCCCCTAGTTTGTAATAAGACAAATCCACTTCATTGTATGGGAGATGCACAACAAAATCCAGCTCTTGGATAGTCAGCGTAATTCATGTTGGACTGACTTACAAGTATATAGTTTTAATTATATCATATTATTTAAAAATGTATATAATTGTGTGTATATATTGTAAATCATACTCATATAATTTTACAATTATGATTGTCATCAAATGATAATTAGTCTTACTAACCCTTTGGAACCAGGAGTAGGTATGAAGCACTATACACTAAATAGATCTAAACATCAAAATGTTGACAGACCAAATTTTCTGCTGCTTGTTCTAAAACTTAGTTGTCATGAATATGTTTGTAAGGAAAAATTATTTTAAAATGTATATTGTCTAATAATGATACTAGATAGTCCTGCACTTTCAGATACCTTTATAAACAAACAGATAATAAAACTATTTACTTTTAACATTAGCTTTACTCACATAATAATGGAAGTGGTATGGATTCAAGAAGTAATTTTCAAAGTGATTAAAATATTTTTCCAGTATCTCCTCTATCACCATTACAGTAGTGCTCTAAATACCAGCTGAACTCTACTGGCAAGACATCAGTTTGTTTAAATAAAACCAAAAAGACTCTTTTTCTCTTGTAGGTGAGTGGAAAGCTGTCCTTGCAGGAAAAACTCGCTAGCCACAGGCAAGTTGTATTTTTAAATCTCTGTATGTTATATATACACACATTGGGCAACTGGGATGGGAGAGAAGCATATTTAAGTGCTTGGATGCCATCCATATAACTTGGAAAGGGGTAGACAGTGATTGTTAGTGCCCTCTACTGGCCAAGCACAGAAAATAAGAAGGGAGTTTCTGCTGGTCTGAAAGTGAGCACTATGCTACTGAGCAGCTAAATTTAATCTGCAAGATTTGGAGCAGTTTCTTTAAACTGAATTCAGTTGTAGTGAATCTTCTAATCTTTCTGGTTGGAATGATTCAATCTCCAGTGTCAGTGTGAGGGGGGAAAAAGCTGATCACCAGCAGGATTCCTATTGTTGCTTCCAGCAGCAAGGAAAATATAATGTGCATCACCATAACACTTCTGTTACATATAAAACGGATAAGTCCAGTGAGTTTCATCTTTATCCCAACTGTAGACTTATATAATTGAAAATGCATGTCGGTGTTACGTGGGTGGCTGTTACAATGCTTACTCGTCTTTGGTATCTTGTTCCATGGGCTTTTAGTTCCTGCAGACAGGAGCTAACTGAAGTTTCTTAAGTAGCAGCACAGTAAATATTGGCTTTTTAATGGCATTGGGGAGGGCTGGTCTTCACTGTTCCAGAGTGTAGGTAGTCCAGTTGCTAGATCAAGCAGAGGACAAAAGAAAATGAACATTGGGTTTTAATAAGCGCTCTGACCAGTAGGTGGCAAACTTGGGTCAAACCAGACGAAACAGTCTGGCTGCATGTCACATTTGAGGTGTAAGGGGTTTAGAATGTCTCTGCTTGAAGATGTTACAGCATGTCCAATAGTGTGTGGAGTAGCACAGTATCAAGCCTTAGTCATTAAGAAACCAATCTGCTGAACCAATATCTTTTGTATCAAAAGTTCTAAACTAGCAGTAACATTATTTTCCATTCTTTCAGATTCTGATGGAAGCCATCCCTACCCAACTTAAATTATATTTATAAACTATTGACTCTTCAATCCATAAGTGGTGCTTCAGACTATTGTACAGAATTTTACCATTGAAGAACTTTTTTTAATTTTTACCTCGGGACTTTCTTTTATAAAATCTGCCCACAATCCAAAAGGACTGAAACTTTCTTACAACTGCTGAACATTGTAAAATACCATGTAAATATCACACTGAAAATTAATGCCCTGGAATAGAACATCTCAATGCTGCTTAATTACAGACTCAGGTTGACTATGTGTTATTCATGTAATGTTACTCCAAGTTAGACATCTGGTGCGAGAGAGACCAGGAAAACCACAGAACTATGAAAACTGCAACTGACAGTCTGTATATTTAATTTAAAGACTTATTTAAAAATTTCACAAGCTCTCCAATAACAAGAGTTTTGCAAGAGCTTAATCTGTTTTCTGTGATGTCTGACACTAGAAACTAATTCACTTTACACTTCAGTTATACTCAAGACTTTGGAGAAAAAAGACCCTTATGAAAACTTCTGGTTTTGGACTTTGTCAAACATACTGCTCAAAATATACTGTTCTGACTCAAATAATTTATACTTCAGTTACTTTCAAGATTTGGAGAAAAAGACCCTTATGAAAAGTTGTGGTTTTGAACTTTGTGAAACATACTGTTCAAAATATACAGTTCTGACTGTAGGAACTAATTTCCTTTATGCTTCAGTTATATTCAAGATTTGAAGAAAAATATCCTTATGAAAAGTTCTGATTTTGAACTTTGTGAAACATACGGCTCAGAATATACAGTTCTGAATGTATTTCACAGGCTATTTCTATATCTTACCATTGTTTTTATTATTACATTTTTTATATAGTGTCACTTGTCTAGTCTAAGTTGTCTGGCTTTGTCCCTTTACAGTTTCTAGTTACAGACAAATTCATACTGTGATTTTATTTTTCTTATGAAATGCTATCAAACTGTGATACACTTATAATTCACTGGTCCTGCATCAGGAGATGGAGTGGGGAAACTGTATTAAATACAGTTCATCTGAATAATCTGTCTGGTTTATACAAGCTGTGTTGTTCAGAGATGTCAACGTCTGATCTTTGTTTTTTTAAAGATAAAGCACTTGCCCCACTGTAAATATATAGCATGAAAAATTTATATAGTATATAAATACAACAAAATAAACTTTTTCCAATGTCTTGAGTTGTTCAACTCTACCCCATCGATCTAGTATAGTATCTCATGTAAACTGCCTTCTTCAGCCAGCTCTTACTCGAGAAGCCCGCTGGTCTTCCCAAAAAGAAGCAAGTCCGATGAGAGTCCACGCTCTACTGTAATAAAGAGAGGATAGTTGGTTTTGTATTGCAGTCAGAAAAGGAGAAAAGTTAGATTTCTTCTTGTTTAAAGTGCAGGCTCCAAGGGAATTCTAGTTCTCTTCTTCAGGTGCCACTGAAAAGATGGTGCGCTGAATATGTCACCAGAAGCAGTGACTAAGAGGTAGAGACTCCTTGGCAGCTGCTCATGGTAAGAAAGTTTTAATTGAACAGCATACGCCTGAATAAAAATAGGGCCAGGTTGTCCTAGTTTAGCTTTCATTGGCTGAGTGGTAAAAGCAAGCAGATGGACAGTTACTGGGCTGTTAAGTCATTAATTTGATTATCTGTATCCTTAGGAGTAACACACTAAACAACTGGTTCTTCATAATAAAAGGAATTATTTTTATTTAAAATACCTGGCAGGAAAAAAAAACTTAAACCTTTAACAAACATCTCTCTCTTGTGCTTACCACTTCTCCAGTTAGGAGCTGGAGGTGCACAAACCAGAGCTCAGGTCAAGGAATCTTCCACCCATGGCATTCCTAATAGAATTCGAGTCTGTCCTTTTCTCTTCCTTTGGCAGTGTCACTGCTGCCTAATTAAGAGGAAGAGATTTGTAGGCTCTGGTCACTTGTGCAACTATTTTTGTATCCTGCCTTGAGAGAAATGAACAAACATCAGATACTGCTTGGCCAAATATAGGGTGCTCGAGGAAAGCGTTTCTTCATGAGTTATCACTTGCATTTCAGTGTATATGTTGCACTCAATGAGATCAAATATATTAGAGTGGAGAAGACCATTTAACTTGCTCACTGAAACCAGAGATGGAAAAAGGGGTGGTTGTATTTAGATATTCCACGCATTAGCCATAAAAAAAAAAAAAGTGATGCATGTGTTTGAGCAAATGAAAGGAGTTAAACAGCTGTATGGTTTCATATTTTATTTTTGAGAGTGAAAGGTTTTCATCAAGTTTTTAAGCAACAAGTTTTACTGGTAAATGAAAACATTAATATTACAATGGATTTACACAACTATAGCATTACCGCAAACATTAACAATGATGAATACAGAATGTTTTTCATGCGAGTCATGTATACACACAATGCAAACCAATACATAACTGTACAGTATTTACATTTTAACTTTATATTTAAACAAATTAGAAACATTTTCCAAGAAAATATAGAAAGAAAACTAGTAAGCCACAAGTCTTAATTTGTAGCTTATGGTCTACAACAGACCTAGCTTTTCCAGCAAGCATATCTAAGTAGATATGTACTAAATTTAAAAATATTCATTGCTTTTTATATGAAGCTTTATAAATGCTGCTCAGATTATAAATTTTCAGTTTTGTACCATATACTTCAAACTGTTCAAAATGTTAAGTCACTTTTAAAGAGCTTATTTACTCAGGTTATGTGGCATTTAAGTCAGTCCAGCTGAGCTTAACTATTACACGTGCTTTTTTCCCTAAATCGTATGGAGTCAGGGGTTGAAATTAGTGGTGGCCTAGGACCAAAGTGTTGTGAATGCTGACAGAAGACAGAAACAGCAAAAGCAGCAGTCTGCCTGCCACTATTCTCTGTGCCTCCTATCTCTATGTTGCTTACCGTGATATTAGAAAATCTATTTTTCAACTCACAGGAGGTCCCTCTATCGCAGTTTTCAAAGCAACCAGAAGGGAGAAGTCTATTGCCATCAGTATGCTTTTTACTCAGTATGGCTAAACAGTAATAAATGCTGCTTCAGGCTATGGCAGTCACTTACCTAAGTCTCACCTGGATGTCAAGGTCAATAAAAGTCAGAAAGGTTGTTTCGCCCTTCTCGTGGGTATACCTGACCTGGCCTGGCCAAAGTTTTCACAAGCCATTTATTTCTTGCAAATTAATCTCTTTCTTTACTGGCCTCACAGCTAGTGGAAATTTTGGCTTAATTTCAATCCCTGATAATACTGCTACAAAGGACATTTGAAATAAAATATTCTCTTAGAATAATTCTTTTCTAACAACTTTGGTGGTAAGTTATATAGTTATTGAGCACCACATTTAATCTTACTGTTCCAGTCAAAGAAAAAAATGAATATATACTGCTGCTTAAGATACTTCCTTTAAATGCTAAGAAATAGTATATTTCCCACTATAAACATAGCATAGAGTTACACATTGTTGCATTAGTTTTATGAGCTATGGAATTCAAATTAAATATAGCAAGTCAATTACCTTAAGGCATTTCCTTCATGCTTACAGGCAAACATCCTTGGTAGGTTAAACAAAGAAGGAGACTTTTTAAAGGGTGGTGCGTATTTCAGAGAGGTAAAGAGTGGTACAGAAAGTGCTTGTGGTCCATCAGAGCTTTTCTAACCTCATATTTCTCCACAAATACTTAAACTGCCAGATTTTAATGTTACGCTCAGTACCACAGGATCCCTAGATTTGTCACGAGTTCAGGTACAAATCCAAACTAAAACTTTACAATGTACCCAGTGCTGATGAACAAAACTTAGTAATGTTGAGGGACTGGGAGTTAAAATAAGCTGTGGTTTGAGTCTTTGAATTTGACTGCTCCTTTGTGTGCAACTAGAATCTGTAACTGGTCTAGAAGTCCTGGCTTAAAGGATTGGAGATGACTCCACACTGCCATTACAAGGTTATTCCTTAAAGTTACCAGACCTGAGCATTCACCTCATTTTTCCTTAGAGTACAACTGAAAAATCACAAAAGGTGAATTCCATTTGATTTTTCACTCCTCAGCCAATATGGAAGAAGGCAGTGGATATACAGTACACACATGCTGATCCCAGGATGCAGAACAAGGTGAGTTAATAGGATGGAAGCCTTGATACAGACTTTCCTTGCCTTTGAACAAAAGCAGAGAGGGGGAAAGGCTCTTTAGGCAAGCTGCTCCGTGCTCCTGCCCATACAGAATGACTCCCGAAGACTACCATCCAAAGTGCCGGGCAGGTTTTAATTCAAACCAATTTTTCTTTTCCCCAAAGGATGGGATCTCCAAAGTGCTAATGGCACAGCTACCATGGCTCAGGTTAAAACAGTTTATGGAAAGTCACATGAAGCTCCAAAAGAGCTCTAAAAGACATTTTGCCCTTGGATAAAATTCAGCATTTTATCCAATGCTGAGCATCAAAGTTAAACAAATCAGGACATTTTTTTTTAAGGGTGGTGCATATTTTAGAGAGGTAAAGAGTAGTACATCAGAGCTTTTGTAATCTCATATTTCTCCAGAAATATTTCATCACTTGGAAACATGGACAAATAACTAGAGAAGAATATAAGAGCATGGCTGGGGCATGCAGGGATGAAGTCAAGAAGGCCAAAGCACAACTGGGGTTGCAGCTAGCAAGGGATGTGAAGGATAACAACAAGGGTTTTTACAAGTATGTCTGTAGCAAGAGGAGGATCAGGGAAAGTGTGTGTCCCGAATGGGGGAGGCAACCTTCTGACAGAGGATGCAGAAAACGGTGAAGTGCTCGATGCCTTTTTTTGCCTCAGTCTTCACGGGCAAGGTCAGCTCCCAGACTACTGCACCTGGCAGCACAGTTTGGGGAGGAGGTGAGCAGCCCTCAGCAGTGAAAGAACAAGTTATGGACTACTTAGAAAAGCTAGATATGTACAAGTCTATGGGGCTGGATGGGATGCACCCGAGGGTGCTGAGGGAGTTGGTTGATGTGATTGCAGAGCCACTGACCATCTTCTTTGAAAATTCATGGTGATCAGAAGAGGCCCCAGGTGATTGGAAAAGAGCACACACAGTGCCCATATTTGAGGGAAAAAGGAGGATCCAAGGGATTACAGACCAGTCAGCTTTATCTCAGTCCCTGGAAAATTCATGGAGTAGATCCTCAAGGAATCCAATTCTAAGCACTTAGAGGAGAAGGTGATTAGGAACAGTCAGCATGGATTCACCAGGGGCAAGTCATGCCTGACCAACCTGATTGCCTTCTATGATGATATGACTGACTGTGGATACAGGGAGACTGGTGGATGTGGTGTACCTTGATTTTAGCAAGGCTTTTGATATGGTCTCCCACAACATTCTCCGAGGCAAGTTGAGGAAGTATGGGTTGGATGAGTGGACTGTAAGGTAGACAGAAAACTGGCTGGAGCACTGGGCTTAGCAAGTAGTACTCAATAGCTCAATGTCCAGTTGGCAGCCAGTATCAAGTGGAGTGCCCCAGGGGTCAGTCCTGGGGCCGGTTTTGTTCAATGTCTTCATCCAATGACCTGGAAGATGGAATAGACTGCATCCTCAACGAGTCTGCAGATGACAACAAGCTGCGGGGAGCAGTAGATACGATGGAGGGTAGGGCTAGGATTCAGAGTGACCTAGACAAATTGGAGGATTGGGCCAAAAGAAATTTTATGAGGTTCAACAAGGACAAGTGCAAAGTCCTGCGCTTAGGAGAGAACAATCCTATGCACCACACAGGGTGGGGGCTGACTGGCTTGGCAGCAGCTCTGCAGAAAAGGACCTGGGGGGTTACAGCAGACAATAGGCTGAATATGAGCCAGCAGTGTCCCCTTGTTGTCAAGAAGGCTAGTGGCATACTGGGTTGCACTGGTAGGTATGTTGCCGGTAAGTCAAGGGAAGAGATTATTCCCCTCTATTCAGCACTGGTGAGACCACACCTGGAGTACTGTGTTCAGTTTTGGGCCCCCCACTACAGAAAGGATGTGGACAAATTGGAGAGTCCATCGGAGGACAATAAAGATGGTGAAGGGACTGGGGGACATGACTTACAAGAAGAGACTGAGGAAACTGGGCTTATTTAGTCTAGAGAAGAGGAGACTGAGAGGGGACTTAATAGCAGCCTTCAACTACCTGAAAGGGGTTTGAAAGAGGATGGAACTAGACTGTTCTCAGTGGTAGCAGATGACAAAACAAGGAGCAATGGTCTCAAGTTGCAGCAAGGGAAGTTTAGGTTAGATATTAGGAAGAATTTTCTCGCTGGGAGGGTAGTAAAACACTGGAACAGGTTACCCAACAAGGTGGTGGGGTCTCCATCCTTAGAGGTTTTCAAAACCTAGCTAGACAGCATTGGCTGGGATGATCTAGTTGAGGGTGGTCCTGCTTTGAGCAGGGTGTTGGAGTAGATGACCTCCTGAGGTCCCTTCCAACCCTAATTTTCTATGATTCTATGAAGAGATTCCTATGCAATTAAACGGGGGGTAGGGGGGGTGTTGCAATAAATTAAGGGAGCACATGAATTAATGCATGAGAAGATGCAGGTTATTATGTAAGAAGGCCTCAAAAAACAGCAACTTCTATGAAGCGTTTAATTTTGAAGCACTTTCAGGCATGTCTGCACACTCAACCAAAGCACAACAAAGGTTACCATGTGCTCAGCATCCCACCATTTTCCACTCCACACCTGTGACCAGAGAGGTTAGGTGGGCTGAGTTTTTGTGGGGAACCCTCTGGGTGCTCAGTGTGCGCATGGGTTGAGGTACACAGTTGCTGTAGATAGTTCACAAGTAGGAAATCTAGATGCCCTTCTTACCTGAGGGAGAGATGGCAGTCTGGGCCTGGCAACAGGCCACAGAGACTGCCCCATGATTGGTTGTCCATAACATAATGTTTCATTTAACTGGGTGTTAGTCTCCAGGTTAACACTATATTTTTGTAACTGTTTAGTTAGGAGTGGGCCTGACTGTGCCAGAGAAGGAGAGAGGCTCTGAGAGAGCAGGGGAGAAATAAAGGGTAGTTCCACGGAGGACAGAGAGAGTAAGATACAGGACAGTCCCCAGGAGGACAGGGAGAGTAGTCGTAGGGGAGGACAGAGCACAGAGGAAGGAATACTTGCAAAAAGAACAGAGCGGAAGCTGAGGAAAGACAAACTGTTGAAGTGGAGCTGTTTGCTGTGTTTTTGGGGACAGTGGCACTCTGATCCCTCTCCCTTTGAAGAAGAAAACACCCCCTTTCCAGAAGCTGACCAAAGAAGGAGCACTGAGGCAGAGGTGCTATGGATCACTGGGAAAGCCAGGGACAGACTGGAGCTACGTTCTCAAGCCAGAGGCTTGCCCCTTCAGAAGCTGTCAGGGCTGCCTTCAGTGGGTCCTGAAGGAGGGGGACCAAACAAGACTTCTTTTGGAAAGTCCTGAGGCAGAGCTTCCCCTGAAAGAGGCAAGATCCATGACACCATACCTACCGTGACTCCAAATGGTCACCCATGACTCATGCTGAACTCTACTGCACTGGTGTCATAGAGCTCTGCTCATATGCAACCTTGCATACGTACTGCTCTGCATGAAGTCAGACCAGGCCTTCTCACAAGCCACACAACCTGGGGACATGGTTCAGGGCTACAGTGGGATGACTATGAGAACCAAACTGGAATAGGTCACCACAGACCAGCACCCAGTGTCTATGCCATTTGAGGCCAAAAGGAAATCCAGAAGTCACTCAGGACAAGCCATGGCAACCAGGCTGTCCTTCAGCACATCACCACTAAAATGGTGGCTCATGGCCATAATTGCAGTTAGTACCAGAGCTACATCATGACCAAGGTCTTGAAGGCCCACTTCAGGAGGAACTGTGCTGCCAATCTGGTCTCCACTACTCAAATGAACACGTACTTATTACAAAGAGCTATCATAGATCCTCATACGTGATACCATAGAATCCTGCTACCTCATAAACACCACTGGCAACACCCAACTCAGAGGAATCTGAGGCCCCCAAACAGGCATTCTTTTGCTGCATCAGCTCCTGAGACCATTTCTACCAAAGAAGGAATTGTAGAGAATACTGTGGCGAGAAAGGAGGAGGATCATTCTGACATCATTGATCAGCATAAAGCTAAGAAGAGAACCTTGGGCACTGAAGAGGAACGTGCTCTTGAGGAGTCTGCGGATAAGGCAAGAGGACCAAAAGAAGCAAAGGTGATGTTAAAGGAGACTCCTCTGCACGTCAAAGGGCCTGCGGAGACTGTAGAGAAACTGGGACAAAGCTCCCTTATAAAGTCTGACAGTGAATGTAGTTCCGAAAAACTTTCTACTTTAAACGTTACAGACAAATGCCAAGAAACAAAGCACAGTGCTAGTGACTATCCAGAGGGACAAAGTGCTGTGGACTCTCCTACAAAACTGAGCAAGGTTCTAGAGAGCTATTCTAAGGAAAATGAGGGACTGAGCGATAATGACAAACTTGGAGAAGACAAAGAAAGACAAAAACTTCAGACACATTCTCCAGGTAAAGAAAAGGTCTGCACCACCAAGAAGATGGAGAGGGAGCACTACTGTAAAAAGAGACGGCACTCTGAAAACGAGGAGAAGCTGGAAAGTCGTGACTCCAGAAAGAGACGAACGTACAGCAGCGAGAGGGGGAAGCAAGATCATCACTACAAGAAGCACCATGACAATGGGAGCAAATACAAACTCATGCATAATGAAAGAAGCAGCAGAAGCTCCGGAAGGTATCCTGATTACAGATCCCACAGCAGAGAACAAAATGATAAGGACGGGGGTTGGTATTACCTTCCAAAGAGAGAAGGCTCTTGGAATAGAGAGAGGTATTACCAAGACATCCCACGAAGGTGGGACAAAGGTAGATATTACTATGATTATTATCCTTTCCATGCGCCAAGAGACAGTCGAGAGAGAAAGAAAGTTCTCTCGCGTGGACAGAGAGTATGAGAAACCAAGCCACATTTATGACCCTAGGTCATACAAGGACTATTACTACAAGACACGATGGATTCATGAGCCAGCCACTAAGGAGAGAGAGAAACGCAACTTCAGCAGCTCCAAAGGAGACTTTCACCATTGCCCAGCACCCCCCCAGCATTCTGAAAAGTATTCCTCAGAGAAAAGTGCACCTACAGCGGGAGAAAACACTTCCAGTTTTGAGACTTCTTGCCTCAAATATGAGGACGTAAAGGACAGAAAAAGAAGATGCCCTATTGGAGACGAGAGTGACAGTGAGGCAGAAAGGGAGCGCAAAAAGACCCTGCAGCGTGAGCCTTCGGAGGCGCAAAAGGTGAAAAAACACAAGAAATCAAAGAAAAAGAAAAAATCCAAAGACAAACACAGAGAGAAAGATAGCAGGTAACCCAGAAAGAATTTGTCGCTGTGGTTCAAGAAACTCTTTTAGCGATTTTATTTTGGGGTATTTTCCTTTCTTCTGTTGCTTCCGAGTCCGTTGCATTGCAGACTTATTACATGCTAATTGTGGGTTTTGTTTACATCTGCTTTCTGATTATTCCACTGAGTGCTGCCTAGTTCTCCTAGGCCAGGCAGTGGGCTGAATCTGGCCCTCAAAGAGATTGGTTCCAGCTGCAAAGGTCTGGCGTGGGTGGGAGTGTGGGCAAAGGACCCTAGTGCGGCTGCTTGGTGTGCAGGTCCTTGTGGTGTGTCTTTGTTTTTTCCCCTCTCCCACCCTCGTTTTTTATCTTTACAGCACTGGTGTGCTCGGGAAGCAAAGGAAGCACAAATGGAGTCCGTGTCAGTTGTTACGACACGGCTGTTGTGTCAGATGTGCCACGTTCCTGTTCCTCCCAGAGGGTCAGGAGCACTTCATCTGCACTAAGTGTAAGCTGGCATCTGCCTTTGAGAAAAGATTCACAGACTGGAATCACCGGTATCCATGCTTCATTGCATTCGGGACCAGGAAGATTACCTGGACAAGGATTACGAGAGGCTGGTACTGGAGGGGCTAAAGGGCAATAAGGAGAAGTGGCAGCATGTAACTACTCAAAGGAGGAGGTCACCCAGAATTGAAGAGGAGTGGACTGAGGTCAGCACCCACTTTCAAGCACTCTACAATGGCACTGCTGAGGAAGAGGAAAAAGAGAAGAGATTTGCATGCATGAGGCAGAAGTGGCAGCAGCCTAAAGAGCAGGAAATGCAAGGCCCCGAAGACAGGGGCTCCAGAACCACTCCATCAAGAAGAGTGGTGGTGGACGGTAACTCCCTTCTGCAGGGGACAAAGGCATCAATTTGTTGTCCAGATTTGGGAGCTCAAGTGTATTGCCTGCCTGGAGCCTGTATTCAGGACGTCACAGAGTCTGCAAAAGCTCATCCATACTTTGGACCACTACCTCTTCCTGCTTGTCCACATAGATACTAACAATACTGCAAGGAATGACACTGACCAGATCAGAAGTGACTATAGGGCTCTTGGCAGAAGGATTAAGGAGCCTGGAGTACAAGTTCTGTTCTCATAGGTCCTTCCCATGGAAGGCAGGGGTCCAGGCAGAGACCGTTGTATCTTGGTAGTGAATGCATGACTGAGATGGTGGTGTCAAGGTGAAGGCTTCAGCTTCTTTGACAATGGGTGGATGTTCTTAGGAGGGATGTTCTGCTATTAAGAGATGGGATGCATCTCACAAGAATGGGAAAGCACATCTTTGGGCATTGTACGGCCAACGTAGTGAGGACTTGAAACTAGGTTCCATGAGGGATGGTGAACAAAACCCTCCAGTAACAGAGCACGCAGTCCAGAGGGGAAAGGACTTAAAGAATCGACTTAACTTTGGAAGAGGACCAGAGAGCTACAGGACTGCAACAAGTGGGAAAAAAAGGAAGCAAGGAGGTGAAAATGCACAATATATCTGATTCACATATACAAATGCAAGAAGTATGGGGAATAAACAAGATGAGTTGGAAGTGGCAGCCTGTGAAAAGAACTACAATCTGACTGACATCACTGAGGCCTGCTCTTGTGACTGGATTGTGAACACTGAGGGTTACACTCTGTTTCGGAAGGACAGAGTTGGGAGAAAAAGTAGTAGTGTTGCCTTGTATATCAAAAACACATATACTTGTTCCCTGGTTCAGGAGGAAAAAGACAGCAAAGAGGAATGCATTTGGGTGAAGATGAAAGGTGAAAGATGCAGCACCAATATAATGATGGGTACTTATTACAGACCACATAATCAGGAAAAGGAGGTGAATAAGGCACTCTTACAGCAACTGACAAATATATTGAAAAGCTATGGGATGGTACTGATGGGACACTTCAGATTTTCAGACACCTGCTGAAAGAACAATGCAACCAAACATAAAATGTCAAGCCAGTTCCTAATTTGTGTGGAGGACAACTGTCTCTTCCAGAAAGTAGAGGATATAACTAGGGAATCATTTGTCTCTTACTGCAGAGAGGAGGACGCAGACCAATGGCCTGAAGTTGCAGCAAAGTAAATTTAGATTGGATATCTGGAAAAACTTCGCTGTGAGAACAGTGAGGCAGTGGAATCCCCCGCTCCCATTCCCCGCTCCTTTTTCTGCTATGTGTGTCAGGATGTTTTTAAGCCTTTCCAGAGGCACTGGGTGTTGGCTACAGCTAAGGCTGGGGACTTCAACTGGAGTGTGCCAGTTCTCCCTATTAGGAGCAAAGCCAGAGGTTCCTGCCTCAAGGGTCTTGCCCCTCCACTCAGGGTCAGACTGATCTCCATAGTTGGGGTCAGGAAGAATTTTACCCTACGGTCAGATCGGTATGGACTTCCTCTGTAACAGGGGGCATGGCCCCCCACTACCCAGGACTTCTTCAGGGTATATTGACAACATTTTATAGAAGCAGGACATTGGCTGCTGTGGTTCCCCTACATTACATTTAGCAGGCTGGGGTGTTAGGTCTATATTGTGTCAGGGTTGAGGGTAGTCTTATGTAGAGTTTAGATTATGGTTTTATGGGATGGTTGGGATAGCAATGATGCTGCCTCAGGCAGGGGGTTGGACAAGATAACCTCTGAGGTCCCTTCTGGCCCTACTTCTCTATGACTTTATGACCTTCTCCAGAGACACCGCAGCTTCAGGGGACATGTCAACATAGCCGAGAGGGTAACACAACCCTCCTACTGTACCCACTGCCTTTCTCATTGATAAATTCACCATTGGTCAGTTGGGAATCAGCTGGCAGGTTGGGAATCAGTGGTACTTGGTAATAGATATCAGTGGTGGCAGTTGAAATAGCATATGGGAACATCTCCTAGCTAAAAAGGAGGTGTACACCCAATGGAAGAGTGGGGCCATCACCAGGGAGGACTATACCTCGGTTGCTCAGGGCCGCAGGGGGGTGGTCAGGAAGGCCAAGGCGGAGATGGTACTGGGACTAGTTACCCAGATCAAGGACAACAAGAAGTCCTTTTTTAAATACATAAGGGGTAAAAAGAAGGTACCAGGTAACATGGGGCCTCTGCAGGACACACTAGGAAATCTGGTCATTGCACCAGACAGCAAAGCTAACCTATTTAACGATTTCTTTGCCTCCATTTTTCTGAGCAGGGACTGGGTCACCCCCCACACTGGGACCCCTGTAGGTCCCAGGGGAGGCGCACCCAGACTTAGAGTCAGTGAGGACCTAGTCAGGGAACTTCTGGAGGGACTGAATGTATTTAAATCAGCAGGTCCTGACAATCTCCACCCCAGAGTGCTGAGGGAATTGGCAGAGGTCATAGCGGGACTCCTGGCATGGCTTTACGAGCGCTCATGGTGCTCTGGTGTAGTGCCAGAGGACTGGAAAAGGGCCAATGTGGTTCCCAATTTCAAAAAAAGGAGGAAGGAGGACCCAGGAAACTATAGGCCAGTCAGTCTTACCTCGGTCTTAGGTAAGGTTTTTGAGAGAGTTATCCTGGCGCATGTCCGTGAGGGACCAGCAGGGAAGATTATGCTTAGGGGCAACCAACACGGGTTCATTAGAGGCAGGTCCTGTCAGACCAACCTGATGGCCTTCTATGACCAGATCACAAAATCCTTAGACAGTGTAGCAGTGGATGTAGTCTTTCTGGACTTTAGGAAGGCCTTCGACACTGTCTCTCACCCCATTCTCATTAAAAAACTAGGGGACTGTGGCATCGACACCTACACAATCAAATGGGTCACTAGTTGGCTGGAGGGCCGCACCCAGAGAGTGGTGGTGGACAGGTCATTTTCGACCTGGAGAGATGTGGGCAGTGGGGGCCCCCAGGGCTCGGTCCTCAGGCCCGCACCGTTTAATATCTTCATCAGCAACTTGGACAAGGGTGTAAAAAGCACCCTGTTCAAATTCGCAGATGACACCAAGATGTGGGGAGAAGTGGGCACGCCAGAAGGGAGGAATAGGTTATAATCGGACCTAGACAGGTTACAGGGTGGGTGGATGAGAACAGGATGGGTTTCAACACTGACAAGTACAAGGTGCTGCACCTGGGGAGGAAGAACCAGCAGCAGACCTACAGGCTGGGGAACTCCCTTCTTGTCAGTGCAGAGGCAGAAAAGGATCTTGGGAGTCATTATTGATGCCAAAATGAACATGGGCCAACAGTGTGGGGATGCAGTCAGGAAGGCCAACTGCACTTTGTCATGCATCCAGATGCATCTCAAGCAGGTCCAAGGAGGTGATCCTCCCCTTCTATGTGACTGGTCAGGCTGCAGTTGGAGTACTGCATCCAGTTCTGGGCACCGCACTTCAGGAGGGATATGTGGGCAACATGGAGAGGTCCAGAGGAGGGCCACCCACATGATCAGGGGTCAGTAGGGCAGGCCCTATGAGCAGAGATTAAGGAACCTGAACCTGTTCAGCCTCCACAAGAGAAGGCTGAGGGGGGACCTAGTGGCTGTTTACAAACTGGTCAGGGGGGACCAGCAGGCATTGGGGGAGTCCCTGTTCCCCCAAGCACTCCCAGGAGTGACAAGAAATAACAGTCACAAGCTGGCAGAGGGTAGATTCAGGTTAGACATCAGGAGGCGCTACTTCACTGCCAGGGGGGCTAGGATCTGGAACCAACTTCCAAGAGAAGTGGTGCTGGCTCCTACCCTGGGGGTCTTTAAAAGGAGGCTAGATGAACACCTTGCTGGGGTCGTTTGACCCCAGTACTCTTTCCTGCTATGGCAGGGGGTCAGACTTGATGATCTGCTCAGGTCCCTTCCGACCCTACCAACTATGAAATTATGAAATAAGGGGTGTGAGAGGGTCCCTACACCCAACAGATTCTGCATTAACCCCCTGGCTGCTGGGTGTGCCAACATCTACCCCTGCAGCAAGTGCATCTCCCAAAGGGGTAGGGTGGCACGTGAGATCAAAAAGGGTATAAGGACCACTGGGTTGCCAGCCTCCATGCTGCCCAGGATGCAAAACTTACCAGTTACACCTGTTGGCAGCACACTGGGCAGCAGGAGTCAAGTGGGGGGAGGGGGAATGAATCACCCAGCCCTGCCTTTGGTAAAAGTGCCAGCTCCTGTCCTAGATCAAAAGACACCATTTTTTCATACCATTTCCATTTTTCCAAGCTATTCATAATTTTACAGACCTTCATCATATTTCTCCCCCTCCCCCTCAAGGGCTCCACATCTTTTTCTTTTCTTTTTTTATTGTGAAAAATCACAAAAGGGAAAGTCAATTCAGTTCAGTTTTAACTCCATTCCTTTCTCTCAGCCAGTATGGAAAAGGAAATGTGCATACACTCCACACATGCTGATCTCAGATCCAATATAGACTAAGGTAAGTTAATAGGATGGAAGACTTGATGCAGACTTACTTTGTCTTTAATCAAAATCAGAGAGAGGGAAAGATTCATTAGGCAATGTTCCTACCTCTGCAGAATGATTCCCTATGCTAACAAGGGTACACAGTGAAATCTCCAAGTTTGCAGATGATACCAAATTATTCCAGCTAGTCAAAACTTAAGATGAAGAAAGATTTCACCAAGCTAAGGCAAAAAATGGCAAATGAACTTTAATGTCAACAAGTGCAAGATCACACGTGGGGAAAAATAACCTGTTTTATGTACACAATGTTGGTTTCTGAATTAGCTGTTACAACTCAGGAAAGAGTCCTCGGAGTCTTTGTAGACAGTTCTCTAAAAACATCAGCTCTATGTGCAGTGGTGACCAAAACAGTCAATAAATAGTTGGCAATCATTAAGAAGGGAACTGAAAACAAAACAGGCAATATCATCATGCCATTATACAAATCCACAGTGTGCCTGTATCTTAAAAGCTGCATGCAGTTCTGGTCTCCAAATCTACAAAAGGATGTAGTAGAATTAGAAATGGTATAGAGAAGGGCAACAAAATGATCAGGGGTATGGAGCAACTGCCATACCAGGAGAGACTAAAAAGGTTAGAACTCTTCAGGTTGGAAAGGAAAAAGGCAGAGCATGAAGATGAGAGAGGTCATCGTGAAGCGTGTAGACAAAGTGAACAGGGAATTGTTATTCACCAAGTCCCAGAATACTAGAACTTGGAGGCACCCACTGAAATTAGTAGAAGACAGGTTTAAAACTAACAAGGAAAAGTACTTTTTCTGCAATGAGTAGTTAACTTGTAGAAGTCTTTGCCACAGGATAACACAGCCAGGTTCAAAAAGGACCTAGAGACATTCGTGGATGATAGATTTATACAAAGTTGTTGAATAGAGGTGTTTCCTCTGGCATCTCTAAACCAATAATAGTGGATGCCAGGGAAGGTAATGAACAGGGGACAGATTGCTCTACATATATCCAGTTCAGTGCTTTCCCTCTAAAGCATCCACTCTTGTCATTGTCATAGACAGGATACTGAGCTAGATGGACCACTGGTCTGATTCAGTATGGCACTTCTTATGTTCTCTTTGAAGGATGGGATCTCCAAAGTGCTAATGGCACAGCTGCCATGACTCAGGTTGAAACAGTGCATGGAAAGCCACAAAAGCATTAGCACAGCAGCAAGGTCCAAAAGACTTTTTGCCCTTGGATACAATTCAGCATTTTATTCAATGCTGAGCACCAAGAGATTCCTGTACAATTTAAATTGGAGGGAGGAAACGTTGCAATAAATGAAGTTGAAACATGAGTTAGTGATTTAGAAAATGGCTGTTATGAAAGAAAATCAAGAATGACATAAAAAAGACACTCAACCAGTCTTTACGAGATACTTGACAAAGTACAGTTTATACTAGATAGTATATTATAGGTATATAGGTGCTATAGAGTTGACGGTATAAGATCAAATACTGAGATGGGAGGTCGTGAATCTACTCCCCTCTACCCCAATTTAAAATCATTAGTAACCAGATTTGAAAGATCATGTTTATAAAGCTGAGAACACAGGGAAATGCCCTGTTTTACACAAAACTTGAATATATGAATGTCAAATAAAAAGCCATATCCTGCTTTGGATTACTTGTAAATTAGGCATGAATGTTCCTGCAGTTACATCCACAAGTAAGGAGATCAGTAACACGGCCTTTTTTTTTTTTTTTAATGTTTTATATAAAAATATTCGGGGCATTTTACACACACACAAAAATCAGACACTCTAGTAACAATGCCAGCCCTGTCGTCTTATTTGTCAATTCAGTAACTGTATATAATACTATAGTATATACTAAAGTATAAGGTGATGAACAAAGAAGGCAGATCCAAGGTTATACTTCTTATTACATCTCACTGATTATTAATATCATAAGAATTCAACAAGTTTAGTATCCTAACAAAAATAAGTACATCTGTACTCTAAACATCATGTTTTTAAACCCATAAACTAACACCTTTGGGAGCTGCATATCTGTGGTACACATCTACTGCATGTGCTGGGGGTAGGGGGAAGTCAGTTGATTATACAGCTGCCAGACTAATAACAAAGTTGTGTTAAAAAGGGTAATTCTATTAATCAGTGTGGGAGAAAATTCTAAATGAAAGCTCAACCCATTGCCCACTGATTTTCCATAAATGCAATGCCTCTGCACTGCTAAGAATGAGTTTTGAACAACCAGCATTAACAAGGGTTTTGGCATAAAGAAAGATGGATATGCTGAGTCCTTTACACCAGTTTTGAGTATGGTATTATGATGTGTCACCTCGTCAGAGTCATTATAATCTGTTCCGTCATTGGCAACAGGCCCAAAGGACAGGTGGGAAACATTTTACAGAGGTGCACAGATACATCTGTCCATACTGTATTGGCACCGATAAAAGAAAAATTGACATTATCACCAGTCGTCTTTTTTGACCAATGTGGCTGATAATGTCAGAGATAAAAGCTGCATGCATGTGCGCAGCTGCAGCATGCACATGACCAGGAATGCAGCCCAGCGGCATGGAGAGCAGCATCCAGCCGGTAGGTTTGTAAGGTGGAAGAGGCATGAGGGGGCATGAGGCAGATTGGGGCCCCCATGGTGAGGGAGGGAATAGGGCTGGGGCTGGGGCTAGGGCAGGGTCAAGCGGTGCCCAGCAGGGGCAGAATGGAACCACGGGCAGTTCATCTGGGGAGCATGGAGGGGCATGGAAGGGGGTGGCTCCCGTCACTGTGCACACCCCCAGGAGAGGCATGGGGGGCACATCCCCCCACCATGATCTGTAATGGGGCTTGGACAGCCTGCCCACTGTGGGTTCAGGGCCAGGGGCTGCGCCAGCCTCTTCCCGGCGGGGGGCTGGGCCAGGACTGTGCTTGGGGTGGGTGGGGGCAGGGCAGGCAGCAGCAGTGCTGGAAGGGGGTTCTACGGGGTGACTATGGAAAATTTTGGGGTGGCTGTAGCCACTCTACAACCCCCCCTTCCAGCACTGCTGCTGCCCGCCCCACCCCCACCCCCACCCGCTCCGAGCACAGCTCTGGCCCAGCCCCACCCCACTTGGAAGAGGCTTTAGTGGGCTGCCCACCCTCACCCTGCGCACAAATTTGGGGGACATATGCCCCCATGCCTCCAGTGTAGGGAGCTGCCGCCACCCCTCTGCACTCCCCCATACCTCCTGGACAAGCCGCAGACAGCTCCATCCTGTGCCCCATGTTGCCCCAGCTGGGCAGCACCTGCCCCTTCCCCTGCCCAAGCCCCATTCCCTCCCTCACAATGGGGACCTCGATCTACACCCCCCATAGCTCCTTCTCTTTACTGGCTGGACGCTGATCTCCAAGCTACCAGGCTGCATATTGGCAATTGGACCGCTATCGGCCAATATGACTCGTTAATAAGCAGCCACCAATATCAGCCAAAAACAATCTTTATTGGTATACCCCTAGTATTTTAGTATTAGCCTGATTTTTTTTGCCGAGGTCCTACAAAATTGCAACAAATACCAATGCATATAAGGCTTCAATGTTCTCAGACAGCATAAACAAATTACCATCATCCTTTGGGAAGCTTGCTTCAATATTATCTGTGAAGTAATCCTCTCCTCTGGATGGTCTTACAAAGGGTATAATGCTGTATTAAATGGTGTGCATGTGTATATATGGATAGATAGATAGATAGATATCCAAAATCTTTCTTCATTTAGTTTGTTTCATTTTTACGTTACCTTATCACACGGTTTTATATCCATTTATAGAATGACAAATGCGGGTCCATAAGTGACTCTTGTCTGTGTTATTTTTTATTAGCAATTCTTCTTTTCCTTGTTGCTAGCATATCATAGAAGGGATCCCTGCTGATGCTTGCTCTGGGAAGAAGAGAGGCATTGGTTTAGTTTTCTAAACATGTATTTTTAAACCAAACACATTTTGTTCACTTTTACTTCTACGGAGTGTATAGCAGGCAATATGATCCTATAAGTATCAAAGGATACCAACATAAACTGTCACGATCAGGGATCCAGGTTTTCTGTTTGCTGCGGAAAAACATCAATTTTCTCCTTTAATGGAGAAAAACATGGATTTTCTACTTTTAAGGAGAAAAACACAGGAAACAATGGGGTCCCCTTGCAGGCTGGCAGAGTTCCAGCCTGCCAGGGACTGCTTGGGGCTGGGGGGAGCAGGAGGAGAGAGATCACAGGGAGGGGGTGCCATGTACATGTGTGCACGTGGCAGCCAGGCAGCATGGAGAGCAGCTCCCACAGCTCCCTCCAGGTAAATCTATGCCGGGAGGACAGATTAAGGCTCCCACAGTGAGGGAGAGAGTAAGGCAGGCTGGGGTTGGGGGCACTCGCCAGCTGGACCACTTATGGGGCCCGAGGCCCGGGGCCAGGGTGGGAATGTGGGGCCTGGCTGGGGAAGCAGGATGGAGCCACAGGAGGCTTGTATGCAGGATAGCAGGAGGACTGGCTCCCCATGCTGCACGGACTCCTGGGAGGGAGGCATGGGAGGGTATGTGGGGGGAAAAACACAGCTGTACCCACATCCTGGTGTGCTGAGGGGGCAGGGGGAGCTCTATTTTTCTATGATAAAAAAGCCAAAATCAAACGCCAGAATATATAGGTATTTAGAATTTATTTTATTATAACAGTTGAGACACTGGTAGGTTTTCAAAGTTTAAACTTGCTTTAAAATGGTAAATAGATTAATAAAACATTGTGTAGAACTGATACCTACACATATCGTGGCATTTCATTATAATTGTAGAAAAATGTGGATTTGGGGGTTTTAATCAGAGAAATTTGGATGTTTTTCATTTTAATCAGAGAATCTACTATTGTTTAACAGAGAAAACTAAGGTCCCTGGTCTTGATGCAACTCTTACAGCTGTAAGATTTTGTAGTGATATAAATATAGCAAAACCACTGCAATTTTAACCCTGTTTCATCCAAGGTCATAGTTTGGGCAAGTTAACTCATTTGTATTACTACAGGATCATGCAAACTTAGTAGTTACAGCTCCTCTACCCCCTTTTAAAGCAATTAAAAGGTATGTCTGTCCATACCCAGAAAGAGTTCATAGCTGTAACAGGATGGTAAAGGAACACTTATTTAAACAAAACAGAAAGGAAAAAAAGAAAATAATCAGCAAAGGGGTTTTCAGCTAACTAGCAGAGGAATATGAATTTATTAAGAAGGTTCGTGCTCTTATCTTGAAAGTTCTTTCTCTCCAGAAGTCTACCTCTACCTAAAGAAGTTGTGAAATCACTATCTGCGGAAGTTTTCTACAGCAGGTTAGACAGACACTTGGCTGTCATGATTTAGTAAGGAATGATTCTGCTTTGAGCAGGGAGCTGACCTAGATGACCTTGAGAGAGCTCTTCCAGCCCTATGTTCCTATAATCCTGTCTTAAAAATATCTACCTGCTTCCAGCCTCTAAGGGAAAGGCAAGCTGTGAACATATTAAACGTATATGCCACTAAGTTTATGGTTTAGCATATGTGAGAGGGTCGTACACAAAGGTTTCTCTTGCTTGCTACCAATTTGGTTCAATATGTTTTGATATAAATGCAAGTTACCCTCCCCTCAGCCAACTATATCCATTCCATCTGCGATTTGGTCATTTCCACAGTTCCAGTTTTAATGCAAGTGTCTTTAGTAGTTGGGAAGGGGAAGAAATGCCAGAAATGTCCAATAATGTATATAGATTTTAAAAGAATTTAATGTTTTTCCATTGGACATCAATAAGTCCCTAAAATGGAGGTTAAAATATGATTCATGAAAGACCTTGAGCATGCTAATAAACATCATTGCTCAGCAGGAAAAGTAGTACTTTCCCAATCTTCATGTTCAGTTCATAAAACCCAGAACAGCAGCAACACAGGACATTTCTTTAGGACTGGTCACTAGTGAGGTTTCTGCACCTTGGCCCAGCAATACCTTGCAGCTAGTCATTAATCTTTAGGAAAGGCCCTTTGTGCCTAGCCATGGTTTAAACATTTTAAGAAAAGTTAGTTAGCACAGCACAAATGTTTCAATATGTTACTCAGAGAGGAATTTATATACAATTTCCACTTCAGCAAATCTGAAAGCTAGTGGAGACTTTGAACTTACTTAATAGATTTGATCCATTCTTCTTTCTCTTCTGGGGTGGGAGCAGATATCCTGTACACAACGTGGTTGCCTTCTACCACTCTCCCATCAGCTTCCGTTTTACAGGCTTTAATTACTTGACCTTTGTGGCTAGGGTTATAAAGCTCAAAGCAATTCTGAAGACAGAGAAATGATTTCAAATAAGAACTAAAATGTGGAATTAGAGCTTTAATCTAAGTGGATATCATGTAAAGACCTTATTTACTATGCTCCTTAAAAATAAGCAAAAAAAAAACATCCTTACTGGTTTCCTAGGGTCTTCAACTTCTCTTATGCTAAGGTTTTCCAAAGGAATAATTCCTCTAGGTTCTTTGTCCTAAAAGAATAGAAAAAGTAGTACATTATTATTCAGTTATTTTCTAAAATTACAGATTCTCTCTCTCTGTCTAACAAACACGCACATACTTACTGTTGTGTATTCAAAATAATACAGGCAATTATCAGTCAGAATAAACCATCTCCGTTTCCATGTTTTCACTCTTCCCCCTATAAACAGAAGGCACCACTAAATTAAAATTGTTTTCTTATCAAGGCTCCGAGGGATAAGAGTAATTTAGTCTTGTTACTTAATATTTAATGGTTTTCAAAATAAGGTTTAAATGCTTAGTTAAAAATGGATAAGGCACAGATGAATTAAGGTTAAAGTAATTTAAATGTTACTGTAACTGAAGGTCAGAAGTAGTTAAATTATACTGTGAATAAGTCATAAAAAGTAGGTCTGGGAGGAACTTCAGGAGGTCATCTACTCCAGTCCCTTGCTCAAGACAGGATCATCCCTGCCTAAACCATCCTAGAAAAGTGTTTGTATAACCTGCTCTTAAAAACATCCAAGGATGGAGATTCCACAATTTCTCTAGGTTGCCTGTTTCAAAGCTTAGCCAACCTCATGGTGAGAACATTCTTCCCAATATCCAACCTAAATTTCCACTGCTGCAATTTAAGACTGCTACTCCTTAGCCCATCTCCAGCACTCACAGTGAAAAATCTATGGCCATCCTCTTTACAACTACTCTTGTGGTATTTTACAAGTACACGTAAAAACAGTAGAGGTGCACTGATACATTGGTCTGATATCGGATTAGTACTGATATAAAGAAAATTGTCTAAATCAGATATCGGCCTGATGGAGCCAATAAAATGGCCAATAAATGACTGTGCTGTGTGCAGCTGCAGCATAGCACAGAGCAGAGTCGGTGGCATGAAGAGCTGCCTCCAGCTGGTAAGTCAGAAGAGGAGGGAAGGGGCGTAGGGGGACAGATCAACATTCCTATGGTGAAGGAGGGGGCAGGGGCAGGTGCTGCCCAGCTGGGGCAGAGGGAGATGTGGGACAGGTGAAGCTCATGGGGTGGGGGCAGCTCCCACCGCTGCTTGTACCCTGGGATGGCAGGGGGGTGGTGCCCCCAGATCTGCATGGTGTGGGGTGGAGCCAGAGCTGGCGTTCAGTGGGGCTTTTCTTGCCAGAGTGGGCTCTGGTGGCACTGGGAGGAGGCTGCAGCCACCCCAAATTTTGATGCAGCTCCACTCCTAGCCCCATTCCACCAGCCGGTGCAGCCCTGGCGAGCGCCCCGCCTCCACCCAAGCACTGGGGAAAGCCAGGGCTGTGCCAGTGGCAGCGCGGGGCTGGGAGCAGAGCTGCGGCAAAATTTGGGGTGGCTGCAGCCTCCTCCCAGTGCTGCTAGAGCTCACTCCAAGCCCAGCCCCCGCTGAGAAGAGCCCCACGCAGCTCTGGCTCTGACTCCGGCTCCGGCTCCACCCCACAGCTGCAGTCCACACCGTGCCAGGCAGATCCAGGGGCATATGCCCCCCCTGCCCTCCTGGGATGCGAGCTAAGCAGCGTTGATCTGTGCCCCCATGCCCCTTCCCTCCCCCTCCCCCTCCCCTTCCACCACACCAGATCTACCACCTGATGGCAGCTGTATCAGATATCAGATTGGTATTGGCCGACATGCCTCTTTAAATATTGGCTATCAGAATCAGCCCCCAAAATCTCTATCAATGCACCCCTAAAAAAACAGTATTTCTGGAACAGGTCTGTTCCTGTGTGTGTTTTCATATCTGCTTTTGGGATATATTGTCCCATATATCCCAAGAATATGGGATATAGGAGCCATCTTCCTATCTGCAGTGCAGACAATACCACTTGGAAGAGGGAACTGGATCATCAACAGATCTTTTAATAAGGTTCCATATGTAGAACAAGAGTTTGTCCTCATTTAGATCAATGCAAGACTAGGATATAACTACTTTGACATCCCATGCTCACAATGATGTATGAATCATTAAAAGCCCTGCTTGACTTTCAGATTTTAAGATAAGGGCATGTGATTGTTGACTGCAAATTATTTTACTTCAAGCAGAGCATATGTGAAGCAGTACCAGATAAATGTGGAACTTCCCAATACCCTGTTATACTTGTTCTTCAGAACAGAACCACAGTTTTAACTTCAAATAGCACTTCTTGGTATAATATGCAGTTGAATAAGGTTAATTTTCTTGTTCGATTAGTTAAGCATAATAGATCTACACTATAAATAAGGATTTTCTCATTTTTCTTAGAGGCACACTGATACATCGGTCCCATATCAGATCAGCACCGCTATGAGGAAAATTGAGAGTATCGGGAATCAGTTTTTTTTGTCTGATGTGGCTGATAATGTGGTCAATAAATGCCCCAAGCATGTGCACAGCCACAGTATGCACAGGGCCAGCAGCACAGCTCGGCAGTGTGGAGAGCAGCCGGGTCCAGATAGTAAGTCTTTTCTTGGGGAAGGGGTGAGAGGGTAGGGAAGGGGGTGGGGAGAGGGCAGATAGAGTCCCCTGCAATGAGGGAGGGAATGGGAGTAGGGCTGGGGCAGATGCTGCCAGCTGGGATGGAAGAGAGCGCAGGGCAGAGCCATGGCTCATCCTGGGGGGGCAGCTCCTGCCACTGTGCACTCCCGGGAGGGCATGGGTGGGGGGTGTCTGCCCCCAGATCTGTGTGCGGCATGGAGTAGGCTGCTGCTGTGAGCTAGGCCCAGGGGCAGTGCTGGGCTCTTCCCGACAGGGGGTGGGGGTTGGGCCGGGCTGCCCTTAGAGCAGGCCGTAGTGGCAGTGCTGGGAGCCAGGGTTGGGGGTGGCTGCAGCCACCCCAAAATTCGCTGTAGCCCACTTCCCAGCATTACTGCCTCCCATCCACAGTGCAGCCTGGCCCAGCCCCGCACTGGGAAGAGTCCAGCGCCACCCCGTCCCTAGCCCACAGTGGCAGCCCACCCTCACCCCATGTACAGATACAGGGGCACACGCCTCCCCAGGGTGTGCACAGCAGTGAGAGCCACAACCCCCACCACACACCCTGCATGAGCTGCAGCACCATCCCACGTCCCACCCCACCCCAGCTGGGAAACACCTGCCTCTGCCCCAACCCCAGCCCCACTCCTTCCCTCACCACAGAGGCCTTCATCTGCCCCCCCATGCCCATTCTCTCCCCCACCCCCTCCCGCACAGCACTTACCAGCCAGACCCAGCTGCTCTCCATGCTGCTGGGATGCATATCGGAAACAGATTGGTATTGGCCAATATGGCTTGTTAAAACCAGACATTGGTATTGGCCCAAAAAATCTCTACTGGTGCACCCCTAATTTTTCTTACAATTGTTGATGTCATACTGTATGGAACTTTTTCTCCTAAGGGCACATATTAAATTACCTCTTCCCTTTAGCTTTTGTATTATGCTAGAGGGTTTTTTTCCCTGTACAATTGCATTATTTTTAAAGTCAGTTTCCAGGAAAGACGAATGCAGATAATGTATTCTCATTTTAGCAATAACCAAACATAGTTTCACAAAAGTTAAAATGATTTCAGGGTTATGTCATCACCTGTGCATCATCCATTCATCAACAATTTAATCTCATTACTTTGTCTTCTCAATAGCCTTGATCTTATTACTGAATACAGTGAGCACAAAAATCTCATTAACGCATGAACCATCACCCAGGGGGCTAATCATCTTAAAGTAATCACAAAACTAAATCCAGGATACAGACAAGTTTTATTTGTAGCTCCTCCTTACTCAAGAAAGCTGCTTTTTTGTTTAAACCATTAAATAGATCTTTGGCTAGAGAACAATTCTAGGAATAGCCTGGATATCCGGGAACTTTATGTATCAGCCTGTTGGATTCTTGTGTTTTAGACTGGGTATTCTTGTGTGTCATAACCCCCTTTGGCTGGTTACATTAGGTAATTCAGTGCATTGTCTGCATTTACTCAACAAATTACATTTCCATCATACACACACCCAGTTTAAGAAAAACTCAACCTGGAAATGGAACAGAAAGTGGGAGTGATAAAACAATGAGGCAGGAAAGTAAAGTAGTGTAAAATGCAGTAACCATGATACAATGAATGGTATGGTGAGCTTAATATATGCATTGGGATCAGCAATCTTAAATTATTAATTATTTATTAGTGACTCCCATTGACTTGAATAAGAGTTGGACCGGGTCTCAGGAGGAGTTTGAGTAGTGGAAAAACTGACATCTGCTTTTGCCTGACTCAATTGTGGCTCCATGGATAAGCATCAGGTAAGACAACAAAATGAAGAGAACAGCTGCAGCTCACTGTCCTTTGTCATATAACATTTTTCATAATCTGTAGTATAAGTTTCCATTAGTCCAGTACTGAATGTACTCTGTAGCTACATTTTTGTGTGTCTAGACCAAGTACACAGGGAGATTCTATGGGACAGATGGTGATATGGCAAAATGGAGAGGAAGACGCTGTGTTTCAAAATACAAACTGGTTACCACTGACAGAGACAGTGAACAAAGGGATAATTCATAAACTGTTATACAAGGTTAGATTTGAATTCTAAGATCAGAATCACATACTTATAAGAAGGCCTGTATAAAAGCAGGCATAGCAAGCTTAAAAAACAGTGATAGTATCTGGAATTCATAAGTGACTTACTTAACAAGAGAACAGATCAGACCATTTCCAAACAATCAGTCCTTTGCTGGAAATGACCAATTCATCAAAACTGAAACTTCTGATGTGAATGTATTAGTTTTGATTAAAATTTTGTTGTGAAACATTTTTCAGTCCTACAGTGGGATTTCTGATGGGAAGCAGGAAAGCAAATAGACAGCCCAGCCAGGGTAGCTGGGGCACTATACCCAGGATGTAGGTTCAAGAGCCCAGTTTAAATCAGGCAGTGCTTAGGCTTCAGTTTAGTTCTCCTACATTTCCCCTGGACTATTGTACATTTTTCTCTCACCCAACAAACCCATAACGATTTTGTTCTAGTGCAAAATAGGAAACTACTTGCAGGGTGAGAAATCATTTCCTGGTCAGCCCTACTTACCAATATGGGCCAGCTCCTATGCCATTTGATAATTAAAATCCTGCAGTGTATTTTGCACTCCTCAGTTCAGCAGGTCAATCAACAGAACCCAACACACAATGTACATTTGAAGGTATCATTCTAGGCTACAAAAGCAGGGTCTGGTCAGCATGATTTTACTGATCATAACATCATACTTCAGATTACAGGGTAAGGATTAACTATGGCACAGAAACATTTTTCTCTGTGGTTCTGAATATCTAAGACTCCCAGAATGGGGAGAAAGGATATGATTATCCCTGCTTTATGTCCCACTCCAGCTGTCAGTTTAGAAAAATAAACCAGAAAAACAAAAACAAAAAATTTAAAAGGAATTAATCTGTCAGAAGAGGATTTGGAAAATACCATATGAAACCATAGTATTTAAAGAACAGAGAGTTAAAAACTAGAAGTACAAAAAGTTGTGCAGTGGTTATTAACAACTTAAAGAACTAAAAGGTTATTAATATTGCCAAAGCATCAGGATAAGTTAGTTATGTATCAAAGGAAGTACCAAAAAGTTAGGCAGTTTGTACAGAAATTTTAGCATTACGAGCCACTCAATCAAGAAGTTGTAGAGGAATTAAAAGTGGCTAAAATGAATATTACAAAAATTAAGTTCACAAATAAGTTTGAATAACCCATTTCAGTTCAGTGAAGTAGAAAGCCTAAGAAGCTGCTTTAACATCTAAAGCAGTGCACAGTGATTGAGCCAAGTTTAGGCTTCCACACACAAGAAAAAGTTTACCCAACAAAAAAATTACTGCATAAGATTAAAATCACATCACTCTCAAAAAAGCTGATCTATTTGAAAAAAGTATCACTGGCCAGTAAGCACTAGTTGCATTCCAGGGGAGTGGAGGACACACAACATCCTCTTGAGGAGAACCATGAGGGACAAATACCATGTACGGAGTAGACCAGGAAGTTTGGATCCTTCCCTGAATGTGTTAAAATTCTTCTATTGATCACAGCTATGTGTTTCTTCTGGTTAGTAAAATAACAGGTTTCAGAGGACCTGTTTTCTCCACTAATCAGAAGAGTATGAGATTCAAGCCATTAATTGCAATTCATCAATTGTAATATTTTAGCACCAGACATTGCTTCAACTATTTGCCAAGAGAGGATTTTGGAAAAAAGGATAATGTCCCAGGAATGTTCTCCACAGATGCCCATTATCCAGCTTTAAACTCTTAAAATGGGAGATGGGAGGTGGTGTACCAACACTTTTATTTGGCTCCTAATTAATCCTCATGCAAGTCTTCAGCACAAATCAAAGGCTAATGTCTCAAGCTGTTATGAGTGATATTTGGTTAGATTCACTATGCTACAGATCCTTTGCTTACAGCATGCACCAAGGGTGGCCAAACTTCCCAGCCCTTCTAGCTACAAATCAAAATCTTGGGACAGCTGACAGCCGCGGTTTTTTTCTATTCATCAGTTCTGATGCCTGGACTTGGCAGGATTTATTTATTAATACAAAATCACCTCTGAACAGTGCACTACAGGCAAATCCCACAAATGAGAATGTTCTGCAGACCAACAGCTTTATAGACCTTTGCATTTTTTGGGCAGACAAACTTTACAAAAAGCACACCAAGACAAGTCTTTCCCCAGGCAAGACAACTGAAAAGAAAAGAGTAGCATTAAGTGCAAGAGGAAAGAAAAGGGCTAACACCACATTTAAAAGCAAAACAGAAAGCACTGGCTTAATACCTTCAGTGGCTTTCTCCTGCTCTAATCTCCTTTTCTGGAAAATACCTCTTCCATCTTCACGTTTAAAGCAAATATGAAAATAACTGATCACCTGAGCTTCTTTTCTATCTGCTTGAATCAACCCCTTAATATTTTGCTCCTAATGAATGTTACAGTGTTTAAATCCTATTTAAGTTTAGGCAGAGCTTCACTCATTTATTAATAATACACCATTTCCTACAAGAGGTGAGTTAATGCTACTCCAACACTGGGAGTCAGGATCTCTCTCCCATATATGTTGTTATTGCTATTCAAGCCTCCTGGCAATAAGACAAAAAAAATCATCAAGCTATTATTGGTCACTGTATCCACACCTCTACAGCTCACAAAGTAGCAGAAACATTTGTCTGCCCCAGAGTGCTTACTGACAAAACTCAGTCCCTCCGAGGAACAGGAGGCCTTACATATTTATAGTCTGATTCATAGGAAGATTCCTGGCATGTTTCACTTCCCTATCCAATTAACCCTTTTGTTGTGGGTGTTTCAAGGGCAGTGTCCTTCAGTTTAATGCAGGCTCTTACCACTGGGACTCCGATACAACCAGCTCTTGAGAAGGTACAGCACACTGTACCCTGGGTGACTGGTACTGCTTTAGTCAGGAGGGCACATGCCCCCCCCCCAGCAACCAATTAGTGAGTGGGGGAGGGGGGGCCCCTGTGGCTGACCGTGCCAGCTGGGAAGCGGCCGTGGCGCTCCTGGAAGTGGCTGTGACACTCCTGCTCCCCAGCAGGTGCTCACAGGGGGGGGCACAGGCCCTCCCGCCTGCCCTCCCTACCCGATGCCAGAGCGGGGAGCGTGACCTGTCAGGGGGTGCACCCCCATGCACCCCTATGTGTTGCTACTGCACTGTACTAAGTCCATGTGCCACAGAAGGAGCATTTGGAGATAACTGGAGGCTTTTATTAACTTTTAGGAATCTTTATTCTTTCATTCCCTTGCTTTCCTCTTTTCTCACAGCT